>NC_141276.1:15215000-16638644 GCF_054856545.1 Hippocampus guttulatus
GGTTAATGAATGGATGGATTGATAATTTTACGAATTTGTCAGGTTTTAAATACGAATACAATAGGTAAAGCAAATTAGAATGATCGTAATTACAGCATACGGTAGATACTGTTTAAAATCCGCGGCACGGCAGACGACTGGTTCCCACGTCCACCACACAGTGCAAACGTGCAAGGTTCGATTGCGGGGCCCGGCAGTCCTGTGTGGAGTATGCAGGTTCTGCCCGTGCCTACGTGGGCTTTCTCCGGGTACTCCTCCCAGATTAAAAAAAAACAAACATGCGTGGTAGGTTGATTGAACAATAAAATCAGGGGTGCCCAAACTTGGTCCTGAAGGTTTTGCCTGTTTTAGGCGTCACGGTAGGCGACTGGTTAGGACGTCCTCCTCACAGTGCAGAGGCGCAGGGTTCGATTGCATGGTAGGTTGATTCAACGCTCTAAATTGTCTCTGCGTGTTTGTGAGCGCGAATGGTCGTTCGTCTCTGTGTGCCCTGCGATTGGGTGGCAACCAGTTCTCAGTGTACCCCGCCTACTGCCCGAAGACTGCTGCAAGATCCAGTACACCCGCGACCCTCGTGAGGAAAAGCAGATTAGAAAATGGACGGATGTTTAAAATCCATCTTTTCTGTTATTTTCTAAAAAGTTGAATCGCAATTGCTCCGTACAATTTAAACACACCTAAAGTCTTATAATCCACTTTAATTGGTCAATTCTTTAACCATGCACCACCGACCCCCTCCGTCCATTGCCTTTTGGCCGATAGAATAATATACATGCTACCCGAAACACAACCATGGAGAATTGCGATTGTATTATTGCACGAGGAACAAAGTACTGTAAAAATGCTCAACTCGGATATACAAAGATGACTTGTTTATGCTTGGTGTGCTCCGGAGCTCCAAGGGGGCACAGAGAAAGCTTGTAGCGCCTCAGGTAAAATATGAACCTATAACTCTCAAATGGGAGACAGACGAGCGAAGCACTGGACCACACCCGGAAGTCTCCATGCAACAGTCATATATCCAGACAGTGCGTCGTATTTCAAATCCCATGTTAGCTGATAATGTTTTTTAAAATGTCCGAATTCCTAATTTTTTTAAATTTCCTAATTCATTTTTATTTTAGAATATTTCACACAACGATATGCAATTAATCTATGTATGGCACATACATTGCCGTTACGCTACATCGCGACAGGATCGATCGGGATAACTTTGAATTCTTCTTCTTCTTCATATGATGATGATGATGATGATAAATATGATTAATAGTGGTAGTAGTAGTAGTAGTAGTAGCAGAAACTTTTTTCTCGACACACTGGTACAAATGTGTATTTTACTCAGGGTGTCTAATTATATGTGAAAGGAAAAAGACATTATTCAGTCATTCACCCTGATCGTTAATCACCTAATACCAAAGCCTCGATTCTTTTATCGAGTTCATTAAAGTGAAATGCTGTTTCCATATTGCCCCGTACCCAGTCCTGCACAAACTACATCCACGTAAAATAATCGGCATTCGGTGTTTACAAAATACAAAACAAGATTGTTCAATTATTCTTTTGTTTATGTTTGATTTTCTTCATACAACACCTTATTTCGGCTGCTGTTGTTTTCTTTGAAATGCAACGTCACGAAGTTGAGTCTCGCAATGACTCTGCCGTACGTGAAAAATAAACATACGAGTAAAATAAAAACGGATCCAGAATCAGAGTCATCTTCATGAAATTTTAGTTCTTCGGTGTTTTCAAAGAAATTTACCGCGGTGCAGAGCCAGTTTCCTTGCCCGAAACAGACGCTTTTCCTTTTTGGTCAATAAAATCCTTATCTAGCTCCGTAAACCCTCTTCGCGTGGAGTTCCAATTTGCAAACATGGGGGGTGGTTCTTCGACAAGCGGAGAGGCTGTGGTGCGTGGGGGTTTACAACGAGTCCTGGTGACTTTATTGCACCCACCAAAGGGCCGGAAAGCCAAATAAAATCCGAAATCGCACAAAGAAACCAAACGAACAAGGTATCGAGTGGCCTGTTTGCGCCTTCTGTGTCGCGCATCCACGGGTTTAAATTTTAACCTGAGACATTTGCAAAAGGAAGTGTGGTGTCCGTTTTTATACAAAGTAGCTCGAAAGGAAAGGTCAAGCAGCGGCCTTTTTAGGAGCCGCACCACATAGACGCCAGGAAATGTGTTGAAATGTACAGTAAGATTATTTATTTTACGATTGGCTTTTATTATTGACTGGGTACATGAAGACGGAACTTGTCATTGGCGCACGGAACGATAACATTTTGGGACATGATTAGTTCTAATTATAGCTCTTCATTTTACCTGACTAAATTGCTTGCGTGTCATTTGGTTTTTCGATTTTATTTGATCAAATATCGATTGGTTCTTCCTCCACGTGGAAGACAGTTCACGACCAGGCGCAGTTTGTTAAAAAAAATAATCAAACAGCAGTCGTCACATCTATAATTTGAACCGGTATGTACTCTTTTTTTTTTTCAATAATTCGTACAGTACTTAAGAAAATATGAAAACGCCTTGAACCGCTGTATAGCTCATGTGGTGGTAGCCCAGTGGCTCGTTAAAATGGTGACGCAGTGCCGCAATGCGAAACTACGTTTATGTGTTTGCAGCTTATTCACCCGCTTAGCCTGCAAGTCGACACCATGCACGCGCAAACTCAATGCAAAACTTCAGTCTTCCCTCTATGCAAGAAATACAAACAAACGAAAGGAATACATAAGAAGATACATACGCGATTACGTCTTCTTCAGACAATTTTTTTAATCGAGATCATAGGAAGATAAATACGCGATTACGTCTTCTTTAGACTATTCTTTTTAAAAACAAGATCAAGTATGAATGTATTGGTCATGTTTTCAAATAGAGCAATTGTCACACGCGTCTCCCAACCAATGCTTCCAAACCATCAGTGTGTTACGGACTTAGACGCTTGTATAGCTGAGGGCGTCGTTTAGTTGTCTGGCCGTGTTAGCATTAGCTGCACCAAGCTATATGATAACCCTGCAGCATCAATATGCCTGCATGAATACCGCACATCTGACAGGACAAGCCAGTTAAATGTTCTGCGTGTATCTTTGTAGATCTATTTTTAGCATGAGACGCGTTGTGCATTTTTTAAATAAATACAAGCCTCCAAAATATTTGACGGGGAAAGAAGGGTATAAGTGTCTATTTCAAGAGCAGAAGCTGAAGAAAATGGCAGAGAGATGACTGGACGAGAGGGGGGAAGAGCAAGATCCTCTCTCTCAACATTAACACCGAATTGCTATAAATTCTTTGTTGTTTTATGAAAATTTACAACTTTGTGATACAAGTTTATGAGTGCCTGCGCGCGGGGATTGGCCGGTGGACTGGTCATGTGGACGCCCTTAACGTGAACATGAACTTTTTATGATTTCCCAAGTGGCTATATTGCTGCGGCACTGCTCTCCGGCCCGAATCAGCCACCTCCGCTGAGCCGAGCTCCTTCAGCCTGCGTTCGCGCGGTACCGAACATTGAACCGAGCTGGCTTTGACTTGCACGCTGACAATAAGAACGCTCGTCGCGGTTGTGCTTGGTAGCCGCGAAGAGATGTTGACACCAACCCGTGCTAACCCACACACCCCTCCTCCTCCTCCCCATCTTGCTCTTCCGGATCTTGCTCCTGTGTGCTATGGCTCCGCTTTCCGTGTGGTCCCGTGCTGCCGCCTGCTCCCGAAAACGGCGCACCGACTTTGGGGCCAGTTCGGCTGCGATGACAGCGGAGAGACTTGAAAACGCCCCCACGAACCTCCTTAGTTCCCGTCATTTTGATAGTGATGTTGCTGAAGATAGTGGGGGCAGCGATGAAGCAGGCTGATTTTTTTTTTACTGCTGGTTGACAACGCAGACCCCGATATTTTCCTCCTCCTGCTCCTCACCCTCACCTCCAAATTGCATGCTTCCGGTATGCATGCACCACGACCGTCCGGTTCCCCATGGTACCGGGCGAACGTGCATGCCCGAGTGAGCTGCAGGTGTTTCGGACCCGTGACCGACGATCAACAAAGGTAAGAACGCTTGGTGTGATCCACAGCCGTGGGTGCTGCATGCACGCTGGTGACTAAACAACCGCTGCTTTGCCCTATTTTGCCTCTTCGATTAGTTTCCGCTGTTTCTTCTTAGTGTTGTGATCAATTTTCAATATGAAATTATTATTAGTAGGGTTCCTGACGCACGACTCACCAAGCGAAACTGCAGTGTTTGATTTAAAAAAAGATCAAGGATCAATTTTGCCATGTGTTTTGCGTGCCATTTGTTGACTGACTGCTAGAAAGAGACTGGCTACATATGAAGTGAGTAAGGGATTATTTAATAACATTGTGCATTCAAACGCGAGACTCTTGTTTTGCCCTTTTTTTGGTCCACGTTGTCTTTTTCTAACTGCAGTCATCTCTTTGTCTGTCCATCGCACGCGCGCGTGCGTGAGCGCGCCCTGCCCACTTTTATGACTTTGCTTCCCTTCTCATTTCCTCCCAGCAGGTGGCTGGTATTTTTTTTACTCACTTGATTACCCCTCCACCCATTCCCTTGCCCCCAACAAATGTACATCCAGGAGTAGGATGGCCATCGGGAATTTCAGGAAAAGATGTTCATTTTCCCGAACGCTTCATCATCATCACGAATTTTGTTCACAGCACGCCCCTGTGCACGTCGCGCTCAAACGTACACACAGAACGTCAGGCCCTGCCTTATAGTTGTTGTTATTGTGTCAAATGTCAAGCACAGGAGTGTCCAAATCCGCTCTTCATGCATGTTTTAGATGCATGTTTACAACACCTGATTCAAATGTTCAGGATCGTTACCAAGCTGCCGCAGAGCTTGCTCATGAACTGATTGTTTGAATAAAGTGTGTTGAAGGAGGGAAACATCTAATATATACACGGTAGCAGCCCTCGAGGACCGGACTTGGACACCCCTGGTCAAGTATGTCATTTTGCGTGATGAATCTCGTCAAAATTGCACATCTTACATAATTTTATATGTAAAACCAACAACCATATGTCTCTCTCTCTCTCTCTCACACACACACACACACACACACACACACACACACACACACACACACACACACACACACACACACACACACACACGAGTGTAGCTTCAGATTCGTTCCTTATTTGCACAAATTTACTTTACATGTAATCGCGTTACGGCAAGGGCTCAACTCGCGTTTGCCATGACCGCTGCCCATATTCTCCTATCCTCAACATCAACAACTTAGCCATTTCCGTGTTTGCTCAGCACGCCTGCCCGCTGGTTGCAATGTGATTGGCTGAATATGCGGGACCGGAAACTCGCGTAATTTAGGCTCAGTGAAAGAAAATATTTTGAATCCAAGAGAGGTTCAAATTAATTAAATAACTCACATATTATACACTGAAGACAAGTGCTTGAATTTGGTTTCACATAGGTAAAATCTTTGACATTTTAATGTTCGACCGATGTACATGTTTATCTTAAATCCATCCAGAGATGCTTTTTTTTTTCATTGTAGCTAGTCCTTTTTTGACGTAAATAAAAAGGTTTTTGGACCTTTTACCAGTATTAGTAGATAAATAAATACACGAACTCTCCTAGTTCGTGGTTGTATATTTCAGGGCGTGGAGGCTCCGCCTCCCAGCGCAAAGGCTTTGGACAAGGCTGAAAAATAATTAGCTTTCGGGCTTATGCACATTTACACGACGGCATCACAGAATGACCTTGGAGTGAACGAAGTTGTGTTTGCTGCAACGTCTTTTTCGTGAATGGATCAAATGAGGAAATTACAGTCGCTCTCCAGTTATGCATAAATTGCTAAATTTGACGATTTTGATCCTGCAGATGACATTGGTATAAATTCGTTTATAGATATAGGAAGAGATATAGATATAGATCACCTTGTAATTTACTAAGAATGTCAACGGCATTTAACGCATTTTTATGTTTGCATGCGGAGTATACTAAACGAGAAACGAGAGTACTCAATGGCGAGTTAGGAGATATTAAAAAAAAAGATCAAATTTAATAGATTGGTGTATTTTCTGGAACGTCAACGTAATAAATATATTTATAATGAAAAACCAAAATAGTCCAAAATGGCGTGGAGAGGGCTTGGGTGGATTTACATAACATGCAGCCTAAATTTTAAGGCACAAAATTATTATAGTTGATCATTCACATCCTGGAAATTGTCCTCATTTTTCGGCTGGAAGGGTGGAGGCTTATTTTTCACAGGAGCTGCACTCATTTATGATGCAGAGCAGTGTATGTTTTGAAACTATCGAACCAAAGCCCCCAAATCTATTATACGGTAAAGTGAATATGATCAATATCCGTTTGTTGAGATGAAAATCCTAAATGCAATGACACACGCTCATTCAGTGACTTGATTTTGGATTTGTAATTTACTTTATTAGTAGGAATACATCTTAACATGGCTCAAGGTTAATTGATACATTTCAAGGCCAACATTAAAATAATGGTAGCATGTGCCTATAGTTCAGAACATATAGTTAGAAATGTGCCGATGCCTCATTGTTTTGAAGCACACAAGGGAAATCGTCTTCTATGATTTTTTTTTTTTTGCTTACTTGAGTCTCAACCATTCACACGTTGACGGTAGTAAATAATCCGCACAGTATGCTGAAACTGTCATAAACGATTGATAAATGCTTAAATATCCTGCTCATATTTGACATGTTGCTCTAAACAACAGCGACTTTAGTCAAGACCACACGTTCATTCATCTACAAATTCATTCATACATCATCAGTATATTTACATACAAAATAAATTGAGTCATTTAAAATTGTCAACTACGCCCACGTAAACGGATGCAGAAGAATTCAACATCCAGTTTTTAGGACTGTGTTTATCAACACCTATATCACTGATTTATATGACTATGGAGCCCACATCGCACTTTTGCAACTCCACGAGCGGTCGGTTTCACCTACAACCAAACAGCAAAGCTTCCCAGCTGGGTAGCTCCTGAGTATCCTGCAAAACGCTTTGGTGCCATCTAGCGACCAACTGGTGTCGATGTGTAAAGCCTTGTATACATCATCCACGCGATGGTGGTGATTCAAAGGAACGCTTGCTATGCGGTAGTGCCACTGTGTTATGTTAGCGCGCGCGCGCGCGTGTGCGTGTGTGTGTGTGTGCGCGCGTGTGTGTGTGTGTGTGTGTGTGGGTGCGGGTGTGTGCGTGTGTGTGCGTGTCGGTCGACAAGGTAAAGGGCCTGCATTGTCTCATCTGTTGACAACCCTATGCCTCTGTTTTTGCCCACACGGTGAAATGAAACAATCTGAAATGGGCGAGTGCGCATGCGCGCGTGCACCATAGGATCATGGCGGTAAGGTGTACCCTTCTAACCTTTTGTCTTGCTGCTAGCGGCTTTCTTTCGTTATTTGTTTGATGTGATCGCAGCTGGAGACAGATTGGTGCCTCGCCAAGGTTAGCCAGAGTCGCTGTTACACTGTGTTGAATGAGGCGTGAAGTATGCATACAACTGTGCCCCAGTGGACTGTGGGATTGGGCGCCGTGAAGAAAAAAAACAAGCTTTGGGTGGAAAACTTTCTGCTGGCTGGTCAGGGTCGCTGTTTTGATGAACAGACCATAGAGCCAATGCTCCCTTGCGCGTGAATTTTCGCACACGCTCACGCGTTTGTGTGAAGGGCAGCGTGGGGTGGGGCCCTTAATATGTGTATCTGAGTGCACGTGAGCATAATTCATGACTCAGAAAGGGGGAAAAAATCATCTCCTTTCTCATCAGTATCCAAGACAAATCAATATAAATCCTCGCTTTCCTTTATTTATGCTTTGGTCAACAGCCAGCCCTGCCAGTGGATTTGCTCTGTAATTAGATTACAAGCAGGCAATACATCACGCTTCGCCTTTTGCGGTTTTCGTCTGAATGCTTATATTGAGACCGTGATTCTAGTAGCACAATTTCTAAAACTATTAACATCTATATCGTCAAAAAACATTTGCGGATTGCAAAACTAAGAGCACAAACATTGCTTTACACCGATTTGGTAATTTTATAACAGCCTCCTTGGTTCTTCACCTTCTCCCCCTCCTTCTTCACTTCCACGTCTCCTTGGCCATCGTCAAATTCACACACTTCTCACTTTCCTGCTCCCTCCATTGTACTCCTCACCGACATCTTACCCGTGCATTATTTATAGCGCTCTGCAAAGTGATTGCAAAGTGAAGTAATTATCTCAAACTCTTTTCTCCTGTGACAGTGTGCAATTGGCAGAATAGTGTAAATAACAGCCATAAATGTGGATGGTTTTGCAAGGAGTACGTGGATCGTTTGGAAATCGAGAGCGAAGCAGCGAGTTGTGTTTACGGTTCTGCAAAAAGAGTGCTCAAGGGCGCTCAAAGCGCGTGTCACGAATTTACAAACTCAGTACAAAGCAGTGTTTTGTGTTTTCAGTTTTGGAAACCCTATGAGTGTTTTTTTTTTTTGATAGCTATCAAGAGTTTTGAGACAAAAATACAATTTTTACCAAAAGTTAAGCAAGAGTCATTTGCTTTTACAAGAGAACGATTATGTTTTTTAGTTTGGCGAAAGATTTTGTCTGAAGAGATTTGCAAAAATAGGCAAAAAAAAAAAGTGCTGAATGCAACGTATTAAAATTAAATAAGTGAATCCCACAAGCAAGCTTCGGAGAGGAATAAATATAATGTAACACTACCAGGTTGCATGCCGTGGTAATTAAATATTCATATTCATAATGTTACTAATAATTGTGATTGTAATATAACTATTCATAATAATTCTTAGGCTGTTGTTCTTTTTTATCCCAATAACCTTCGAGTGACTGGTTGATCATCTTCAAGACGCAAAAACGGGACGGATTCGCTCTACGAACAATCTAAAGTCCCTCCATTTACACGAGTCTGTTCCATGTCGTCGTAATAAGAGAAAGAGTAAATATAGCCCGCAGCCACCTTTGTGGTGACTTGAATTTCCCTTTAATCGTTAACGTGCCCCGGGGTCGGTTTGGCGAGCTGACACAACCACGCGCTCACGGCTGCGTGAAGGGCGAGCTTTCGCTCCGTAGAAACGATCCGTAAATTACAGCACCAAAATTCAAGTCGGTCGGTTTGTTATTAACTGCATGCTGCTGCTGCGGGTTCGGTCAAGAAAGACGCGCGCAAATGCGCACAGGCTACACGGAAGGACCGTTCGGCTACGTTGGTAAAAAGAAATAAGTAACAATTAAAATACAGATCGATCACATTTAGTAAACGTGGCGCAGCGTATTCGTCAATTTTAGCTTAATTATATTTTTCTAAAGAGATGGCTTCCGAATTCAAATAGGAAAAGGCGAGGTTCTAATTGACTGAGCTGAATTAACCAAAATTGAGTCAATACGCTACGTTGACACACATCGGTTTTCTGTTGGTCGCGTTGAAACGCACATGGGAATCCGTTTTTCGCTCGCAAAATAAAAATCACTAATAAATACGATGTACGAGTAAAGTAAACCATTTGGCAATAATTGTGCGTAAATAGTCTGTCGAAAAGGCGGTGTGAAAATTGCTCGGGGCCACTGTGCGCCGAAAGGAGAGGCAATGTGTGTGTGTGTCTGTGTGTGTGTGTGTGTGCTGCGATTTTTTATTGCTTTATGACTGTTATTGACTCCTTGTAAAATCCAAGGAATGGGGGACAAGTTAAAAAAACAGGCCTGTAGCAAACAGCAGATGAACAAATGTGCTGTGCAGCACAAAGGACAGCACACACACGCGCGCGCGCGCGCACACACACACACACACACACACACGCACACTCACCACACGCGCGCGCGCACACACACGCACGCACGTAGGGACGTGGTGAAAAGAGCAATAAAGCCATAAAGAAGCCTCAAAAGTTTGGCTCCATTGGAATTTAGTTGCCATGAAAATTCTTTTAGTGTGTGCTCAGATTCTTTTAAGTTTCTCTCAGTCGGTGTTCCGCGCATCTGTTTCCAAAGTGCATCCTGCCAAAATGCATCAGGCTATACGTTGCAGGAAATGGCTTATGTTTGTGTTACTTGTACTCAGGTGATTTTGTTGGGGGGTTTGGAGCTTGTTTATAGTTGTTACAATTCCTAAATATATTTTCTTTCAGATTGTCTACTTAATTTTATAAACAAGAAAACTCTTAACTGACAGTGAGGACTCGCAACTTAATAGTAAGTAATATATATCGATATAAATGAATCAGGAAACCGAAAACACCGTGTGTATCAACTTTAACCCTTTCATGCACCCTGCAACCTGATAATATGATAAGCTGTTCAATGTAGTAACCGCTGTCCCTGAAAGGGTTCAACATTCAGATCTGATTTTATTGTTTTATTTTTCAATGCGTGTATTTATTTTTCTTCAGCATTGGAGCAGCGCGAATAGGCCGAATGCATGACCGTAGGCCTTTTCCAGGCAGGAATATCACAAAATATGTGCGTCAACTTGCCGTCGATGGCCACAGGCATATAGCCTACTGTTTCATTTTTCCAATTAAATGAATACAATTGTAACTGTCTATTCAAAACGGTTTCATTATTATTGTTAGTTCCAAATGTGTTGGCGTCAATTATCCTGGTTTGAGAAGGTACTTTTCCAAAAATAATTTAAAAAAAAAACAAAATTACTTAACACAAAAAAAGACCACCAGTCTTTATGTTCTTATTTCCAAAGGAATCCCGCTTTACAAAATATCTTATCTTATTTTTTTTTAAAGTGTCCCAATGCAGATGTGCCTGCAGATGTTTATCAGCAACGTGCCCACACATGCTGCTGGAGAAGTTACCGTTACGTTCACACTGCACCGTCAAAGCCAAAATGACTTTATGGCTGTACAGTATTGTACGCAATAGTAGCATTACTGTGGCGCGTTCCGAGCCTGTGCTGCCCCCGCCCCCCCTGCCCCGCTCGTGCAGCGTTGGTAGTCATTAATGATTAAACCGCAGCCAGCTCCAACACAATACTGCGGCTTCCCGTTCCCACAAAGCAGAGAGGAAACGGAGCGTCCTGCCATTGCAGGGAGATGCAGGAGAGGGAAACATCGCGAAAGGGTGTGTGTGGAGGGGGGGGGGTGGAAAGGAAAGTTAAAGAGAGTTCCTCCATCTGTCTATACATGTGATCTTGCGCATCAGCCAGGTTTAAACTTATTATCTGACCCGTGTTACTTCGCAGAGCCGCGAGAAGGCATGAAGCATACTCAGGAATGGCGGGGGTGGGACACAGTGAAGTAAAAGTAAAAATAGAGTCTTTGTCTCTATTTGTCAGCCATACTGTCTGCAGTATGCCCATTTAGACAAATCGGGGCCTGTAAGGGAACAAAGAGAAGGAGACAAGACTGAGACTGAGACTAGCCTATTTCTTTCAGAACATGCAGTGCACATTCATTTTGCAAAACGCCGATAAAATGCAGACTGGCTCGTCTGGCTTTCTTGTGTAGGAACAATGAAATCATGATATAATCCATTCCAGAGACCCGTAATGGCTGTATTCTAATCCCTGTGAAGACTCTGTGTATTTATTTCAGCGCATAATATTACTTGATGCTCACAAAAGGGATTAGGACTGTTACTTTTATTCTCGCCTGTGGTCTTCTTTGCATTCCATCGGTGTCACAAATCAACACAATAATTCACAGGCGACATCAATCAAATCGGGCATGCTTGCTTCTTCAGCAACACTCTCGTGATACGTTTCGCACGAGAGCCACACGCAACAACGTTTCTCCTCGTGGCAGTAAGAAACACAAGAAGCACTTCACCCGATTCATAGAGTTCTGTTAATTCCTTGTTCACTTACAATGCAAAGTTAAAGGCACTTGTATACATTTTCATGTGCATGCATACTGCAAAACCTCTCACAGATTAAATCGAGAATCGCAGCATTATAATTTTGTATACCATCACCGACACGCGAGCACATCGGGTCACACGCGAGCGGCGGCGTGACATAGTTTCGCTGGAATCATTTTAATGTGCTATGTATTATTTGCAAAGCGCAAGGAATATGTTTTATTACTCCCATTTAGTCCCCCCCCCCCCCACCCATCACGCCACACACGCACACACACACACACACACACACACCCCTCGGGGCTTCAGTTCGCTTGCGCTGCGCATAAGTGCGTTTGTTAAGGGGCCCAACAGACGGGAGACACAGGGAGAAAGAGAATCAATTTAACGCGCGAAAGACTCCGAGTCTGATTGCGCAATGTCACCGGGAACCAGATGACGACTGTAAAAGTAGATTGGAAGAGAATTAGCAAGAGAGGAAGGCAGATTGGAAAGTGGAAATGGGAAAAGAGGCGACGCACACGCACACGCACGCACGCACGCGCGCACGCACACACGCACACGCCGTCCTCTCCTCCGCCTGGTCGGGGCGACGCAGGCACCGAACCTTCCTATTGGTCAGGGTGTGGTCAGCTGGTGCCCGCTTGCCTCCACCTCCCATATACCCCTCCGCTTGACGCGCGCGCACGCACGAGAACGCTCGCGCACGCACGCTGATGCCCCCCTCGCCCTCTCTCCTTCTGCGTGTTCTCCACACCACCCAGACTCCCCGTGTCCCCTCTAACCCTCATCAACCTCACCCCTCCTCCCAATCTGCGATAAACTAAGTGATAGCAGCAGCCCGTCGAACTGTCGGCTATAAAACACAACAAATCATAAAGTGCAGGCTGGGGAAGCAGATGAAGGAGGACTGGAGGGAGAAGCGTTAGCTGCTAGCCGATAGCCCCGTTTCTACTCCTCCTTCTTTTCATACCGCGTGCGCGTTGTTGTTGTTTCGCGCCCTCCCGTCCTGCCCTCCGCTCATCGCCTCCGTTCTTATCCACTTTCCTTGCCGACTGTCCTCATGAGTTCCTATTTTGTCAACTCTTCTTTCCCCGTTGCGTTATCGGGAACGGGCGGAGGCGGGCAGACGGCCGAGTCCTTCTTAGGTCAAATCCCTCTCTATTCCTCCGGATACGCCACTGACCACCCGCTCAGACATTACTCTGGAGCTGCGGCCGTCACGGCCGCCGCGGCGGCGGCGTACAACGCGAGCGGAGGTGGCGTGCAGGACAAGCCCTACCCGGCTTCTACCTATTACCAACAGGCGACCAACGGAGGGTATGGGGGGCATCGGACGGCGGCGGGGGTCGGTGTCGGCGCCTCAACCGGCTCAAGCGCGTGTGACTATGCCACAGCCGCGGCGGCGGCTGCGGCGGCGGCGGCCGCCACAACTTTCTACCGGGACAAGGAATTCGCTTGCAGCCTAGACGAGCATCCCCTCGCGCTTAGCCACGACGTCGTGCACCGCAAGGCGGACTGCGTGAGCTTGAGTGGCAAGGGGGTCTTCGGTGACACCGTGAATGACAAGCAAACGGGGTCAGCCCACATTTATCCGTGGATGCAGCGAATGAACTCCTGCAATGGTGAGTGTCCCTGTCTTACTCCAACGCATCTTCCTTGCATATTTTATGATCCCCGTCATAAAACTGACGTTTGTTTCCTCTTTGAGTTTCTCCCTTTCCTCTTCCTCCTCCTCCTCCTCTTCCTTCTCCCCTCCTCCTCCTCCTCTCCCACGAGTTGTTTTACGATCACCGTTTGTTGGCCCCGTCAGTCACTGCTCGCTATTTTACTGTCCGTCGTAAAACGGGTATGTTTGGGTTGGAACTATTCGTGCCGGTCAAAGCTGCTACCGAGCAGACGAGAAGAAAGAAATCACATGGTGAAAATGGGCACGTCCTGCATTCATGCATGATATCTTCCCCCTTTATGTTTTCTTTGAGAATATATTATTATTGTAATTATTAGATCATAAAATATTATTTTTTATTATAGTAATAATAATATTTTATTGTTATTATTATTATTATTATTATTATTATTAACGTCAGAAAAAATGTCTAGAATCTACTGGACCTTCGTATAGCTAGAAGTCATACTGACACTTGAGTGAGTGTGATAGTAGTGAAACTGAAGTCATCTAAATGTCACAACCCAAAAGCGAGGATATATAACTTCGTGTTTCCCCCTTATAAGAGGACATGTTCTACACATGTTAACAAACATGTTTATTTAGCTTCTTGACGTTGGATATAATTAAGGAGATGACGCAGAGCTTATAATATGATCAGAGCTTTTCCAATTTATTCAATTATATGGTGACTACTAAGTACGAAAACAAATTCTACAACGAAACCATAAAAGTCAATGTGGTGACAAACAAACCAAATTTAGAGATTCAGAAAGAACAAACACTTAAAAAGTAAATTTATTTCCAAAGTTGCAGAAGCAGCCCCCCCCCCCCCTCAGCAACTCGACTTCTATTCACATCAGAAATAAAACTGCTAAACTCATAACGTAGTGGATATTTTATTGTTCATTGAGCTTTCCCTTTTGTCGAAATACTATTGAGGCCAGTGGTTATTTTGTCCATATTGTTTATTGCCTCATACTGCGCGTATTGGGCATAATTGATAATAAATGTAATATTTGTTTCTGATGAAATATATTTGACATTCAAAACCGAACATCCCAGCCCCAATTCATTATGTGTTGAATAGGGTTACTGCCGTCAACGTCCCTAACACTTTTTTTCAAACCTCCTTCTCTCTCAGGGGCGTTTGGCAGTCCCGGCAGGCGTGGGAGACAGACGTACACCCGCTACCAGACACTCGAACTGGAAAAGGAGTTCCACTTCAACCGCTACCTCACACGCAGGCGGCGGATCGAGATCGCGCACGCGCTTTGCCTGACAGAGCGCCAAATTAAAATCTGGTTCCAGAACCGGAGGATGAAGTGGAAGAAGGAGAACAAACTGATCAACTCTTCATCTTCCTCTTCATCCACAGTGAACGGGGTCGATGAAGAGGAGAAACGGACGGAGTAACACAATGAAAGAACGAAGTAGACTATCATAAACGGGGAAGAGGAAAAGACATTCTGATGAATCCATTCTCATCTTTTTTCATTCCTTCCAACGCCATTGGTCTGAATTTAAAACTCTGGGACAGTCAAACTGCGTTTGATCGCATTGTATTGTTTTCCTCGAGAAGAAACAAAGAGGAGCCATTCAACTCCCTTAATAGACCCCGTTTGTATCTGCGTGGTCTAAAAAGAGAAAAGGGGGGACGGGGCCTGAGATGGTAATACCGGGGATGCCGATGGGCGAAATGGTGCATTTTGCTTTGTGCGCTTAATGGTTCAAAACCAATTAGTAAATAAGTAAGCCGTTTGGGCGAAAATGTGCTGTTTAACAACACATTTCACGTTACATTCCCAATAGTGATGAGTTATCTCTTTTCCCTCTGCTAGGCACTTGAATGTAAATCATTGAATTCAGTTGACTTTTTTTCCGTCTAATTTAAAAGAACGTGTGTTAAACTTTGAGTCGGACCCGTACACACAAAAAAGGAGACGAGACACCAAATCTAAATCCGTGTGTTTGTTTGGCACTCATTTAATATCTACTGTAGGGTGTAAAAAAAGCAGGGTCAAACCCCAATATAAAATGAGCATGAGCATCATTTTGTAAAAGGGGATTAAGGTAACACTTGACCGTTTCACATTCTCAAAATGCTGTCTTGGAGCGGGGTGGGGGGGGATAACATATTGCTGTCATTCCTTAAACTACCTAAAATATTCAGGAATGTGTACATTTAGAAGTTGTATATTTTATGGGATTTTTGCATTGTTTGGTTATTATGTCATGTTTGTCAAGTACTTAACAATACTACCTATATGTCGAATAAAGTGAAAGGGAATGTAATTTCAGTGTGCGGAAAGGCTGTTTTTTTTTGTCGAGCATCAATATAAAAATAACAATAACGCTGACTATATGAATAAATTATATATATACTGTGTGTATATATACATATATATATCATGGAATTTATACACACAGTATATATATATAAATTCCATGATTTCTAGATGACACCGGGCACAATGTTGCTGGTGGTCTGAGCTAATTGATGAGCTGGCCTGATGGGGCGAAAGTTGACCTGGCCTCGAGCCGTGCAGCCAGACACGTCAGCCATAAACACACACTTCACCCAGACAAAGTGGACAATGTCCTTCTGACCCTTTGAACCATACTTGTCCCCTGCGTGACCGGCGTATGTTCCATCCCGCAGGAGAGGAGGCTTGAGTTTAATTAGAAGTAAGGTGCATGCATATATTGGAAGTAAGGCAGCATATATATGTGTGTGTATATATATATATATATATATATGCATATGCATGCACCTTACTTCAGTGTGTGTGTGCATGCAGCTTATTCAATACATGATGTCGAAGTCTCGTTCACTTCAAAGATATTTTGAATGCTTGTGAACAAAAACAATTTTCAACTTCATATCCATGGAAAAAAAAATTATTTTCTTGCAAGAAATACGACTCAAATCATGCAGCGCGTATTGTTGATTTCTTGGAAATTACATTCCCGGAATGGTTTGTCAGTTCGTCCGATTAAATTGTAACCACAAATGCTGCTTCAATTGATTACGAGTAAAAACCTTTTCATCAAGGCCGATGTGTCCTACAAATTAAGATTACAGGATTCTGATAAAATGTTCAGCGTTCACTAAAATTAAAATCAAAATTGAACTCGCAACAGCCAATGCACCTCAATAATTTTGTAGCTGCAAGATATTTAAGTTTTAAGCCACCAGATCTGCCTTTTAACATATACAGTTCAATGACTTTTTAAACTTTTGTACGTATTTAATTTGCGGTACTTATTTTTCCCCTTCAGCATTTCTCTTCTAACTATCATATATTGTGTGGCGTTTTATTAGACATCAAATGATGTGGAAATCTTCACACGCCCTCGCGTTTGAGAATGTGCGATGCATGAAGAGCAGAGTGGATATTGCAAATGCAACACCAGACAGTCGAAGTCTCTGTGATTGAATTTCACCATATACCTTGCAAATCAAGTAATCATAAATCAACACATTTTCATCCAATGCGGTGTCACTGATCAAGTTAAACACTTTTCCCTCTCTTGCAGATGGGAGGAGGCAGCAAGCCAAAAGACAGACGGATCCTATTTTTATTTGACTAAAACTAGACTCCATGAGAGAGTAATAATGATCTCACATACATTATCAGTCAAACAAAAACAGTAAAATATGTAAACCATGAACAAATGCAGCATTCATTAAGTTACGTTTTTTTTAACTTCATGGTCGAATTGTATTGATAAAATGGCTCCCGCGTGCATGGCCAAAGATCAGTTCTCCTGTAGTTAAAAATCTCAGTCCTTTCATTTTAATCGCTGCAATAAAATCTAACGGCAGTAGGTGACGCTCTGAGCTCAGCAGCGGTAGTATGTGCGCGCGTGCGGGATTGACAGAGAAGGAGGGAGAGAGCGCTTGCCCCCGCCCATGCCTTTATCATTAGAAACCTCAGAACATGAATTACCTATCCAAGTCATCGGCGAGAATTTACGACGGGTCAACAAAATCACGTGACTGCTCCCTTCAGCTCTCGGCGCCCCATCCCGCCCTACCCAACCCACTCCCTCAAACACATACTCGCCACCCCACCCCCATATTTGGACGGCGCATACAAAGCTAAAAACCAAGTACAGTGCATCGCCATAATTCACTAATACTGTACATCATAAATCGATGAAAGTGCTAGCGTTCTATCGGGACCACCGGGAATCCTGCAAATTAAGATCCCCTGACATTGAACTACAAGCGAAGTAACTCTGTAAAACAACCTAAATGAGCTCTTACTTTGTAAACTCGTTCTCAGGGCGCTACCCAAATGGCCCCGACTATCAACTGCTAAATTATGGACCGGGCAGCGGTACATTGGGGGCGTACAGGGATCCTTCCACGGCCGCGCATCACGCGACTGGTTCTTACGGCTATGGCTACAATGGAATGGACTTGACGGTCGCCAGCCGGGGAGGTGGCAACACCAATGCCTCAAACACCGAAGGACACTTTGGAAGAGGTTCGGTCGTCGGGGACGCTCGGAGCTTTAGCCCCCTGGACAGCGAGAAGAGTTTCAGGCAGTCGTCCAGCTGTTCCATCGCCTCCATGAGAGACCCCCTCTCGTCAACGAATTGCGAAGACAGTAAGCAGAGTAGTCGGAGCTCGTCTCCCCTCTCGGAACAAACAGGAAGCGGGCTTCTCCGCTCCCTCAACCTGCCCTCACCCGCGTCCAGCGGGAGAGCGACGCAGCGGTTCACGGAGCTGAACGAGAGTGCAGCGGAAGCGGATGAAATGCAGCACGTCCACTCGGCCGAGGGCGATCACCAAACACAACCGGCGCAGAAACAAGAGGGCGGCCGGGCGGCCAGCTCAAACCCGGGCAGCACGACGGGCAGCGAGTCTCCACAGATATTCCCCTGGATGAGAAAGCTGCACATTAGCCATGGTACAAGCGTGTCTATATTTCCCCAGCATAAGTGTTGATAAACACATTGCGCTGCGTTCGTGTCTTTATCTGGACACTTGGAAATGATAGCCATACTGAACAGTTAATGGTGGCACATATTCAGTCGACTCGTGACCACTTTTATTTAGAAGAAACCCGATCCTACATTCCCAAAATATTTAATTAACCACAGCGGAAATCGGATTTGTTTCTTTTAGATTCTTAATTCTAAATGTGGCGTTTGTTTTTTTTTTTCAAATCGGTGACTCAACAGTAAATCAACAAAGCATGCCTTTTATTAATCCCGAAGCATTCTTTTTGTGTGGCGTCCTTTATTCATTGTCTCTATTTAGAAGCCATCAATGCGAATCGTTGCCCCCGTCATTCTGGTTTAGAAAATCCCACAAAAATGTCATAAATCTGCCAAGATAGCGACAAACCCGGCAGTAAAAGCTACAGGAGAAGTGCAGACGAGACGCAGCCGCGGGTGAGAAACATGGACAAAAAAAAGAAAAAGATCAAGGCCAGAAAAGACTTTTGAGGTTGTTGCTTTGAAAATGAATGCGTTATTTTACGTGTGGGCACTTCATTAGGGAAGTGAGGCAGAAGAAGGGGCACCCCCCACGCCCCCCCCCCCACCATGAAACGGGAAGAGAAGAAATGGGGTGACGGTGAAGCAGAATGACATTGTAAAGCGAGACCTTTTTTTTCAGCTGGGTGAGAATGCAATGCGATTGGGAAAATGGTACCGTTTGAAATTTGCTCCCAATCCTTTGAGGGTGAATGCAAATAGTTGACTGAAATGTACGCGGATGAGCCCGTATACAGTTTGAAGTTAATTGATTGTGTCCAATGTGTTCTATTTATTCCAAATAACTGAACGTGTTGCTGCTGCTAACAGTCCTCAACTGTTTGTCCGCTTCAAAACCCTCAGATATGACGGGCCCCGACGGGAAACGTGCACGGACGGCGTACACCCGCTACCAGACACTCGAGCTGGAGAAGGAGTTTCACTTCAACCGCTATCTGACGCGCAGGCGGCGGATTGAGATCGCGCACACGCTTTGCCTCACCGAGCGGCAAATTAAAATCTGGTTCCAAAATCGAAGGATGAAATGGAAGAAGGACAACAAACTGAAAAGCATGAGTCTTGGCACTAGCGTGCCAGCCTTCCAACCTTAGGGATTAACATTATTAGGCTCTTCGTTTAAATTTTAAATCCTCCGCCCATTAAGCGATTTTTTTTTGCATCCAACCAGAGAGAAACTGAAGACAAAAACGTCAACAATGCCAGATACCAAGAGTGTAAAAAAAAAAGAAAAAGAAAAAAGCAAAGCAACTAGGAACCCCAAACGAGACTCCAAATCAATACTGTACAAATATATGACACCTCATTAGTGACCCAGTATTAATACAGCACTTTCATCTTTCATTACTTCTGCATGATGGGGCTACTGCATTTTAGGTTAATGTCGAACTATTCATGTGGTACTTGGTAGAGCCTTCTTGTGTTGTGATTTTTGAAGAACAAATATCCGCCTTTGAGGAAAGGCACACACACACAGACAAAAAAAGCGCAACGATATCTCGCATCCAGTACTTATTCATATGTCTCATAATACCTGTTCCTTGGTGGAAATTAATTTTGCCGATAGTACAAATTAAAAAATGTTTATTGTAAGTTATTTGAGCCTCCAGAGGCTACTTCCCAATAAACATCCCCAATGTTTTAATGCCAGAAACTGCTCTGGAGTTTTTAGGGCTTGCTTAGCGTGTAAACTGGATTTTTTTCAAACTTCCCGTTCTGTACCATTTCAAGTGTAAGTGTATATTATTGTCATCGTGGGGTTTATGAGTGTAAAGTGTCTTTTAAATGTATGGCTGTCGTGTATTAATAGCACCTGATAAACCTGATCCTCTTGAGTTCTTTTGTGGACAAAATGATTGCCATTTATATTGGCAAAATATTATTATTGTGCTGTAGTTTGCAGTAGAACTGCGCTGCATATGCTGATTTGTTTCCAATATCACCCTCAACATGATGCAGCACACTCCTACAAAATGCAAATTATAGCACACGCATTAAACAAGGGCATGTGTTCAACAAATACTTTTCTTGCAGTATAAATCAAAACAAGGGACCTTGTAAAGGCATATTTGATACACGATTACCACCATCAATGGTGTCGGTCTTTCGACCCAGTAGAACCAAACACTTATAAACAAGAACTTGCAAACCGAACGTCCACCATGGCACCAGTAAGACTGAAGATTCTTGAAATAATACCCCAAGTAGCATCACGGTTTTGGATGAACTTTTCTCTCAAGCAGGACAGGCCCCATATTTTCTTCTCCCGCATTTCTGCTTTTCGTCTGCATGAATTGAAATGCATCATGTCGTCACATCACGCTCTCCTTTCTCTCCTCCTTCTACAAACAACTTCGTCAGTAACGTTAGTTTGTTCAAATTGTGAACAGCTTGACTCAGAGACTGCACCTAGATTTCCTCAGCAGCTTCCCAGCCCAAAGCACGTCCATCACCAAACAAGGTGTTCCAAGAACACACACAAAGCAGGGGCAAATGTCATATCACCTCATCAGATCGGATAAAACAAGTTGTTCCGAAAGTCGCCAAAGGCTCTCGGCAACGCTCGCTAGTAAATTCACCTTAGCTGCTACATTCAGGCAGTAAAATGCAAAAGCTTTAAAACTCACCGACTGATGTACATAAAGTATATTCTGTCTCCTTTTGTTTCTTTTTTTTTCTTTTTTTTTTCTGGGAGACTCACCCATACACGACCGCCATTCGCTGCCTCCGTTCATGCGCTCGTGAATTGAGATATTTCCAAGCTAACTATCGTCTGCTTTTAGGTTGCCCCACGAAAACGAACGCAGCTTTGACATTTCCATGTCAAACAGATGAGTGCTTTTTATCTTCAAGTTGCATCGTTAAGCTCAGGCCTGCATGGCCTCAGACTGATACCGCTCACTGGCTGTCCTCTGGTCACGTGAGGTCCATAAAGCTAGTTTTATGGTTTTGGGGAGTTGACATTGTACAATATATTCCAGATTCTAGAAAACAAGTGACGGTTTAACGGCTTCACGGGGATCCTAAAAAGGGTCAGTAAAGTCGAGGCAGAGCAGCAGAGGGAAGGGAGAGCGGATAGCGAGCACAGGCCACGCATGCAGGGTGGTCACTGCTCCCGCTCGGGTCCGCACACTGGCTCGGAGGATCGGTCACGGTCGCTGTGGATGCTGAGAAAAATATGAAGGAGGAAGGAAAAATTGGCACATAGTAAGTACTCTTTATGCCTGGACCGCTTAGAGAAAGCAAGAGAGCTGATGTGTTTGGTTACAGTGCCACTATTTGTTCCACGGCGCAAATATTCCGAATGAATCCGCTGAAGTTCATTGACTGCAGCATTCGTACCGTGCGCATGATGAATGGTTTTCACTGTGCAAAATAGTGAAACACAATTAAGTACAGCAAGAACTTTCAAGATTAAATCTATCCAAGGTTAACCTGGGGTTCATGCGCCTGTCCGTTGAAACCTGCAGATCATGTCGTGGATAGTAGGTACATAATCGAGTTTTAAATGTCGCAAAGTTCATGTTACAACCGAAGCTGTTATTTTCTTCCGTAGTCATTTTAAGTGCCGACACGTGTCCCGTGTATTTTACACTGCTGATAATGTAAACTATAAACACAATTTTTGTAATATCCGATTAAATTTAACTTTAAAGCACAAATGAAACAATGTCCTTATTTATTTATTTTATGAGTCGCAGAAAAGTCAATGTCAAAATAATTTAAATTTCTAAATGACACAAAAAATGACATGAATTGTCAAAAAAAGCCCAAAACAAAACAGAACGTTTAGCATTTAAAATAATGGTCGTAATGTGATTTCGGTCAATTTTGGTGGGGAATTACTCTATAATAACTGGGTGTGTAAAAGAAAAGATTCCATTATACAGTCTGAGCGCTCTTTGCATATATTAATTCCAGTGTTTGAACCGAAGCCTGAGTCTGCCGGTCACGTGGCACTCTCATGTCGCTTGCGTCCACCTTGTCAATTATTCACCGTTGTCACGGTGACCGCTTTTATTCCTGGTCGGCACATAGCACTCGATGTCCAATTATGATTGCCTTTGTGCTTCGCGTATTCCAATTGATTTTGATTGAAATTTTAAAAATCCCAGCAGAGCAAACAAACTCAGTTGCGTCACTTCATTTTCAATTAAGATAAAAGTCATGGAAGTGAAGCAACAGAGTCATCTTATGCAAACATTTGGATTGCTTAGGGTCAATCCGGTGCCTTTTAGTCAGGTAGTTGTTTTCTTGTTTTCCTCTCAAAAACTTATATTCCATTTGGGCTGTGTAATTTCAGTTTGGGGACAGATTTACTACCAGTCAACCACCGACAACCCTAACAGTTTTAAAGATATCTATCTATCTATCTATCTATCTATCTATCTATCTATCTATCTATCTATCTATCTATCTATCTATCTATCTATCTATCTATCTATCTATCTATCTATCATCTATCCATCTTTCTATCTGGCTAGCTCGGTAGCTATCTAGCTAGGTAGCTATCTATCTATCCGTTCTTTCTTTTGCAAATATGTATTTGTTTGGTTTTAAATTATCAATGACAAATCCACCGCGAAGTTGGATTGCTGCATGTTCAATTTTTAATTTTTACTTCACCTGACGCACATGTGACTGCTAAGTTGGTTTTTACAGCATGAATTCCCCGCTTCACTCAATCATAGAAAAGTAAATATGAAATAGAGCAATGGTTGTGTCAGGAATTGCAGCCGGGTCTGCAAGGACATTTCTCTTCGGTAAACAGGAAGGCAAAAACTTCCCTTTTGCTTTTTTCCCCTACTTCCTCTTTTCAGTGATGATACAGGAACCCCCCCCCCCCCCACCCCCCACAACAGGTATCCCGCGACTCCCATGCGCAGAACATACACGGAAACAAATGACCCCCCCCACCCCCCCACACGCACAAGCTCGTATGAACCTGTGACACAAATAGGCTATTTTTGAAGCGAGAAAGGCCATGACGAGAGAAGGCGTTGGAGCAGCGCTTGTCGGCTCTCTTTTGTCTTTAGCGCGTGCGCGTGTGCGTGCGCGTGTGTGTACACAAGCAGCTCCACCCTGCAGAGCTGCTTTTCCACCATTATTCATATTATGTGCATAGGCTAGCTGTCTTGCTCCATTGAGATTGCACACTCCCACCAACCTGGCCCGCAGGTTGATGACGAGTCGGGGTGAGTCACGAATATTCCTTGGCCCCCTTTTTTTCTTTGCATTGCAGAGGTGTGTGTTTGTATGGGAGTTGAACACTCCAGAAGCTTTTGTGGAGGAGTGATCAAGGAGTGTATTGTTGCTTTTGACAGCCTCGCAACACGGATACAGGCATGACTGGGGGTCGTGTTGCAGTGTTTTTTTCCCCTCCTGCCTTTGTGTGAGCAAAGTTTGTGCATCTTTTACGTTAATGTTGTTGTATGCACAGTCACACACACACAAAAAGACGGTTTGTCAGAGTCCCACAGTTCACTTCAACTACTTAACATCCAACACAGTTCCACACACCCCACCCTGAATAATCCACTTCAGTATCGTCAAATTGCTTTGCTTGTGAACCGCGTCTTCTGCATACTGATGGCAGCTCATGAATAATCTGCCAACCAGGAGTCATTGCGAGGTCACCAGACAGACTGCAGCCACACAGCTCATGCGCGGGTGTGAGAGGAAAGGCCCATCAACCCCCTCCCATGTGTGTTTGTTTATGTCACTTAGACGGAGGAAAGAAAATACCCTAACAACTCACTGTTTTTGTTTGTGCATCGGTGTCCCAATTTCCAGGTCACAGGGAAAGGAAGTTTACCGCAAGCAAACAAATTACAGCCTCGGCCAGTTGGATAAATACATACTGTACATATCACATAGATTTGTAAACACAGGAGCTCGGACATTGGACAACAACATTGAATGGGTCTTGATTGCTGATGGTGGTGAAATATGTGTGTGTGTGTGTGTCTCTGTCTTTCTCTCTGTATATATATATATACATACATATATATACAGGTATATATATATATATATATGTATGTATGTATGTGTGTGTGTATATATATATATATATATATATATATATATATATAATATTTATATATATATATAATATCAACTATTGCTAAACGTAATGTTTCACAAACTGTTTAATCCAGTGCCCCTCCTTAAAATGTGAAAATTTTCACGGTACACCATTGAAAAAAATAAATAAAAACATCACAAATACAGTCGTAACTCTACTTCCGAACGTCTCTTCATACGAAATTTTCAAGTTACCAAACACATCAACAGGAAAATATTTCCTCTCGTTACAAAAAAAATTTCAAGTTACGAAAGGTAAAAATAAAGTATGGGCTGCTAGTCACAGCTCTAAATTTCCTGAATGCAACATACTTTTAGCTGCTCTGCCATTGGCTACTACCGAGCATCATCCTGTCATCCCATTGGCTAAAAGGGACCTCTACGTATGTGTCTATGCGTATCAATAGATAGATAGATAGCTATGTGTTTATGCAGCTTCCTCCTCATTCGCCCCTTGGGCCATGAGGCGTTTTACGTAAATGTGAATAACCCAGAAAAAGTGTTCACCAGTCGGACGATCGCTCATTGTGCTGATGTTTGCCTTGGATATTTTCGAATGATTGTTAAAAGCTACCAAAAGCAAACGTCCTTGGATCAGTTCTTTACAAAACGCCAGCCAAAAACCATTTCTGAGAGACAACATGAACTAAAGAGGGCAAAAAATGGTGAGGACCCAGTTAAAAGTGATATGACCATCATTTTTATTCTTTGTTTTTTACATTGTGCACAACTCTCATTGATTGCGCAATAAACAAATTGTAACATGTATTTGTTACATATTTTGATACATTTCTATGCTTTACAAAACATTTGCGTCTGGATTGGGGGCGGGGGGTGGCTTTGAACAGATTAGGGCATTTACATGGAAAACGTGTCTCTACTTATAAAATTTTCTAGTTAAGACATTTCTTCCAGAACCAATTAATTTTGTAAGTAGAGGTGCCACTGTAGTATAAATGATGAAATACTGATGTCCTCTTTTCTACATATTCACAAATGTATTCGCTGATTCTGGTGACTGGGTCTGTTTAATTAACAGATGTTGAAGGCCGCAATCATATTTGCGATGTTTCCTGATTCAAAATGACAAGCTCATCATCAAGCTCTGCAGGAATCATGTGTGTTGGGTCAGGAAAAGATCTAAAACATGTAGTATAGTGGCCATAAGGACCAGAATTGTACACCTAGGGCCCTATTTTCGCTCCGGTCTACATTAAAGTCTCACTGCAGTGAGCATGGGTGGGGTTTTTCCTTCTTTTGGTATTTTTGCAAGACTTCACGCTGGTAGAATTGGGTGTAACAAAGTTACAGTAGGTGTGGCAGGAAGTTCCAGTGAGGCGTGGCACGTCTCTCACATTTACAAACACGCTGAAATAGGCACCAGTTTTTAAACTAAACCCAGACTACTTTCTGTCACCAAATTATCAGGTGCGTCGGGGGTAAGGCTGTGAGCGTTCGCCGGCACACCCAGACAGGCGCAACAGGGCCCCAAACACGCAAGACAAGACAATTCAGGGTAACAGGTGAATACTCGAGTATACTGTATTATGTACCTTCTGCGCTGACAGAGGGGCATTTCTTTGTCCTGCCTATCAATAAATAATTTTTGGCATAGATCGATGAGGAAAGATACATTTGCAATTCATAAATAATAAGAATTTATTTTTGGACAAGTAACGTGACATTGGATAATTTCTCGCCGCCATCCCCGATGAAGTCTCACGGAACACGATCATTGTCACGACAGTTGGGGATCCAATCATAGCTTTATGCCTACAAGGAATTTATGGAATTTGTCTGTCTCTTGCTTGAGTGTGTGCTGAGGAGAATCCAAAGAATGCAGCTCTACCCCGCTGCCACCAGAGACCGCTTGAGACCGGGAGGACAAGATGATGCAGTCTATAAACCCCTTAACTTTAGAATACCTCCCATATCCACTTTAACGTTACAACCCACCCACGTCAGAATTGCACGTGTACTTCACCGGGAGTGTGAAGACAGGTGCAATTATGGACTGCATTTATATAGTGCTTTATCTACACCATTTACACCATATGGTGCCCGAAGCGCTTCACAAAGCCTCACATTCACCCATTCACACACAGATTGATACACAAATGGGAGGGTGTTTCCACGCATGGCGCTGCCCGGCTCAGATGGAACGAATTAGGGTTCAGTCAGTGTCTTGCTCAAAGGCACTTTAACATGCTCACAAGTGTTGAGAATCGAACCCACAAGGTCCTGGCTGGGATACGACTAAACCATTCTTTCACCACGTTTCCTGCCCGAGGGGAAAGAACTAGCACCAAGTATTATCAGAGCAGAATTCTTGGGTGTCAACTAGCCCAGCCCGCAGCAGAAGGTTCAAGAAGTTGAAGGGTCAAAAGTTTACCGTCGTGCATGGGTTCCGCCCTCGCCTTGTCTCTCCGGCTCCTCGTGCTCTTCTCCAAACCAATTGCTGTAAGTCAAACGCAAAAATGGGAGGGCAGCACAGAGGTATGGAGGAGGTACAGATGAGAGAAATGATGACAGGAGGCAAAGGAGAGGTGAATACATGACCTTCCTTTTCCAGAGACAAAAGCAGAGGGCTGTGCATAGCGAGTGAGTGAGTGTGGGGTGAATGGAAAGTAAAAGAGGTAAAACTGAGGTGTTGGATGTGGACATATTGGGTGACATGGAGGTGGTTTAGTGTGAGTTGCAGGTTTGCTAACACCTGTTCACATCTGTAATGTTTTTATAGGTCATAGGCATATGCATATATTTTTCACCACTGAAAAAAAATGGTGCATTGAATTGACTCATTTGAACCCTTTCAAGCTCGACGGTTACTACAGTGGACATTTTACCATGTTATCAGATTACAGGGTGCATGAAAGGGTTAATTTCGTCAAATTTTCTGAAAATGAAATTCTCTGGACCAAAATACATTCTTAAAGTAGACCATATACGTCTACTTAAAAAAGTGTCTGCATCTAGATGATTCTGTTGTCTGCAGGCACTTGACAAAATAAAATTGAACAATCAAAACCCTTTTTTTTTCTGTGTTAGTATAGTTAGTACTCCCAATGTGGAGTTTTGCATATTCTCGCTGTGTTTCGGGGACTTTTTTTTTTTAAACATGCAGATTAGGTGAGGGGTACGCCTATACCCTCAAAGCTCGCTCGGATAGTCTGTAGCTCCCCAGCGACCCTATAAGCAGCATAAAAAATGAATAGATGTTTTTAAAAAGGTTTTGTGGATATACACCACACTACAGAGACGTGTCTTAAAGTTTGAGTCCAAGGGTAGTGTCTTATTATATTGTGCAATTAGAAACTGTTGGTTAAATTGGTGGTCTTTTGTATTACACGTTATTAAATTAAGAAACCGCATTCCATAAAAAATGATTATCACTAAAATAAATTGGACGATATTTATATCAGTCAAGACTTTTAGCCACTTGAAGTTGTTGACCACCAGTATTTGCTAACATGCACCTTTATGAGTATTCTTCTGATTCATATTGAGAGAGTAAAAGCCCCCTTTCACACTGTTTAAGTATAGCCACATGCCAGCTGCATCCTGCCATTATCCAATGTTCCAATACGTCAAGGAGAGCAAAATTCGGAACTGTATTGTATTCACTTTTTGTCCTTTACCCTCCATTTAAGTCAGCTTCTTCATTAATAAAATGTCGGATGCATTGCTAAAAACTACTTTAGAGGAAGCTGTCTTTCCTCTTGGTTCATCCTGAGTTCACCATTGATTGGGTTTAGGTCATATCGCTCTCCTGTCTGTCTTTAAACTGAGTGATAATCAATCAATATGGCATTTTTTAATTGCTAATGCATACTTATGTCCTTTCTTCGAGCAACGTGAAGTTTTTTTTCCAAGACTGTATGAGGTCAAAACGTGCACAATGCATGCGTGTGTGCGTGTGTGTAGGGAAATAATAACAAGAATAACTTTATAAAATGTGTTACGGCCAAGATATGCACATCTGGCTACAGATTAAAATATATTTGAATAAAGGCAACAAAAAAAGCCCCAAACCTCCTGAGATTTTAGATTTGCACTTACAACTTTAATGTAACATTTTATCAAATAATTATTTGCTCATAGCACGACACACGATAGCAAAGCCATCGTGTGTCTGGAATTGTTTCACGACAAAAGATAATGAGAAATGACATTCGAAGAGAAGAAAAATCGGTTTCAGAGAGCGATATAAAGACCTGCCCACCCCCACCGCACCCGTCGGCCATTTTTCTTCAAATTAATGACTCTCAACTCAATTTGCGATGACGGAGGGAGCGAAAATCACAATGCTGAGCGAAGGAGTAGGCGAGAGAGATGGACTAAGTGGCAGAAAGAAAGGGTGCGGAAGAGGGAATGGTGAGGTCGGGGGATGGCTGGGGAGAGGCGGGGGGAGAATTGAGGGGCTTTTGCTCGGGGTGAACGGGAGGTCACTAGTCACACCATGACGTTGAAAACAGGGACGCGCCTCGCACGTTCAACAAAGCGTTCCCGGCAGATTAATTGGAAAACTTGAGTCCACACACGCGCGCGCGCGCACACACACACACACACACACACACACACGCTCAATGTGAGTCAATGCCTTGGAGAGCACGCAGTCCTCAGCAGCCCTGAGCCCTAAACAGTTTGCATTAATAGCAGGGAAATCCTCCAAGGGACACGCCATATACGTGTGTCGAGTCTTTAATTGCGATCGCATCACGGTTGCGCACTGCAAAGTGGCGTAGCGGTGCTCCTGGATTTCATCATCACCAGGACGACTTTCAAGGTTATTTTTAACATGGCTGCTACTGAAGAGTCTTTTCTTGTGCCGTTTGAGGGGCTGAGTGTGCGGAAAATTACAGCGAGTTCTCTTCTCTCCTTCTAGTTTGTAGACACCTTGTGGAGACGTCGCAATGAACGGAGAAGAACGCCTGCTGAGAACAGCGGGGATGCCTTTGCGGATCAACAAAACGAAAAGGATGCGTTCACAAAAAATCGGACATGATAAGACGATGGAAATTGGCCAAAAGTGGAACTGGAGCCGGATTCGAGAACGACACAACAGTGAGTAGAAAGAATCGTGGTGGGAGGGTGGGGATCTCCTCTCTTGTGGTTAGCTTGCGTGCGTGCCTGCGCGTGCGTGGGTATCGGGTGGTGCAGGTGGTGAGGGGATTGGGGATACCACGTGGTGCAGAACCGGCCAGATGAACTGTCTGCTTGGTTTATGTCGTCTTTTGATTTAATTGCAATGTAACGTCAGCGAGTGAAGTTCAGCTGGGCAAACAGCATTGTGTTGTATGAATTCAATTTCATCGTGCACTTTATTTGCAAGCTCAGTCATTTTACAGACCGCAACGCTTTATTTATGACTGTTTTCTATTTTATTTTATTTTTTCCAAGATATGTTAGCAGCTATGACTTTGCGTTTAGTATGAGTATTTCCCCAACTGACCCAATTCACGTCCAGGCCTGGGAATAACGGGAACATTTTTCTTTTTCTGTCCGTCACTCTGCATAACAAAAGAACTGCAACGATCTGGCATTTATTTTTCAAATTGTCCACAAAGGAGCCGTTGTCACTTCTTTGTCGTCTGACGAACAAGATATGGGCTATTCGTGCTATCTGTGGAACGTATTCATTTATATTTTCTCCTTGCACTGATCATAATGACATTTTAGATAATAGTTCTATGTAACTTTCTATACATACATACATATATATACATATATATATATATATATATATATATATATATATATATATAATGTGTGTGTGTGTGTGTAATAAGATCGAATCATGATATCCTTCGAGAGAAGGCCTATTTGCAAAAAAATGGGGCAGGCGCTACGAGATATATATACACACATATAAAGCATTGTTTCATCATTCAGTTGAAACTGGTCAACAACACGGTGAATTTATAAACACTTGACTAAAACCAGACAAACGAATTTTCTCGCCAGTCAGACTCATCATCTGAATAGTAATTCTGGCCGATGTAAATCGAGTTTCAGGGGTGCATTTTTCATTGGCCCATTTGTGACAGCAAACCCCAAAACGACTGAGACATGTTTTCCCCAAACGATGTTTGTAAATGCTAGCTCCAGTTTCAATTGACCTTAAAGCAGAACAACGACTGACAACAAATCTTTTTTTTTTTTTAAATCTGCAGGAACCATGTTTTAAAATACATACAGTACCTTGAATAAAAGTTGTACAAAATGGTTAAGTGACACTCATCTCAGCTCAAAAAGTGCTATTCTCGTCTGGAACAGTTTTTGATCATAAAAAGGAAGGAAATTAGTATTCATTTCTTAATTGCGCTCTCAGGTGGAGAAGATGGTTGCAATGTGAAAACTTATACATATCCATGCCGGCTTTTGCTCTTTGTAGGAATAAATAACAACTGACAAATATAGGCATGTAGGATGAATACTTTGCAGATTTATTTTTACATTATTGACTTTCTCACATCGATTTACTGATTAAAAGAAAGATAATACTATGGTATAGTAATACCACACAACATAATAGCCCAACACAACTACTTCCCCACAAACAGTGGTCGGAATTTAATACGGTTATTTCTTTCCATTTTTCGTTTGTCTCCGTGTCATGTTTGGATAAGAATATATATTGCAAAAAAAAAAAAATGAACAAGATGTATATTTGGTTGTGTTCACCGGCTTGTTGAGTGACTCTGGCAGCAAATTGACCTTCATGTGAACTAAACTTTGTGCAGCCTAAACAAAGACTGCTGCTGACAAACTTGACATAAGGCAGGGGAAGTGTCACAGTCACACCCAACACACCTTGATCGATACCTGGGATGATGGCAGAGGGGAGGTCAAGTTGAATACGCCCACAACTGTGAATACAATAGAAAAGAATAGAATAAAATAGAACGGCAGATTTGGTTCGGTGTAAATTATGCAACGAGGTTCGTTGCAAACATTTCTTTCCCTTAAATTGGAGTGCTCGCTTCTTATTTTTCACTTCCGTTCAGATGTATGATCGACTATAAGGAAAAAAAACCACCCCCCGAGAGCAGGAATATTACCGAAAGGGACCAATAATGTCCGAGTCACAAAATTGATGTGTGAGCAGAACAGGAACGGCAATGCACCCATCCCACACAATTGTGTTGGATTTAAAAAAACGAAAAAGAAAAAAAACATTTTCATTACTGAGGACATTTATTCATTGGCTCTTAGCTATTTTTGATGGATCATTGTTTAAATGAAACGTTCTATTTCGAATGAATTTCTATTTCAATTTTGCATGCATTCAAAAAAATATTATGACTGTAACGCAATAAAAATGCAAGTATAATGTTTTTGTAGGTGAATTATTTTAGAACTCTTGCACAATTACAATTATAATGACTTTTTTCTCCTGGCAGAGCCTAGTTCATGTACAATATTTGCAACGCATAATTGTGACGTATTATTGCTGCGTCTCTCAGCCTGGTAAAATGCCTCATTATGCCAGTAAGCAGCCAAATTACAGATGCACATACATACTAAATTCTCCACAACCCCACCCCAAGCCACCTGATGATTTATTTTGCGCTGGTGACAAGGAAACGATGCATCAAGAGAGCAATATTTCAGAGTCAACGCATGGTGAAGGTTCAAGACGGCGCAGGGACAAAAAAAGTGTACACACACACACACTTACTTGGAGTGTTTTAAGTTGAGAGGGATCGCGTCAGCAATCATTATCGTTTGACGCAACGTAAACCCGAGAGACCCTGTCTTCTATATCTACCCTGTAGATCCGGATTTGTGTCAAGATCTTGAAAGCAATCACAAATTCGCTTCTAGGGGAGTATATAGTAGATTTATACACGACGGCGCCGATGGACACTGTCAGCGTATAGCTCAGCATAGTTTTGGAGATAATTTACCACCAAAGGAGGCCAATTGAAATTTCGTCATGATATTTGTCCAGCGTTATCAAAAAATACAAAATTCTTCCAACTAAGGGTCGTGTTTTGTCAATTAATGGTCAAGTTTTGTTCTTGTTCCTTATTAGTCTTCAAAAAGAAAAGAAAAAAGAAAAATCGATTGGACCCCACTTGAGCATTCTACGGTCTGCCCCTGTAGTAGAATTGGACTCTCTTTATTAATGATTTCTCTTCAGTTGAAAAATGGTGCGGTTGACTGTACTGCTCGTCAAGGTGATTAGTTTTTGTGCTTGTGTTGGGCGTGGGTGTGTGTGTGTGTGGGGGGGGGTCGTCGCTCTGAACTGTCAATTTTCTTGAAACAAAAGATTTCGATGTCTCCATTATGTGAAATGAAATAGCCTTTGGAGACACATTAAAATAGGATCGCCTATTATTCTACAATCACTGACATTCCATGTTGTTATAGGCCTATGCATTTATAATGTGAAGTCTATAAATGTGGCATCAGGAGCATATGATTTTATAATCAATCTACGTGAACATGATCATTCAGCATTAGGTCATTTATGACTATATTAATTGGTGAAAGTTTAATACTCCCATGGCAAATCTTGCGGTTGAAGTTGGAGGGCTATGGGGGGGTGCGGGGGGGGCATGACGGCAACTCTGTAGAAAATGAACTGATGTGTGGTCAGTGATATTATCATTACTATATGCATGCGTGTGTGTGTGTGTGTGTGTGTGTGTGTGTGTGCGTGTGCGTGTGCGTGTGCGTACACGTGAACAGCAGCAAAATTAAACAATGGCTTTACTTAAGTGTTGCAGGTTAATATGGAACGAATGTCCCCTTGTTGCGAATGAAAATGTCTGCGATAGGGGTTTTGGAATTCAGGAGTGTAACCTTTTTCGGGCGATGCATTTTCCATCGATCTCACACTGCAGACAGATTTGGCTTTCACAGCAACAGTCCACTGACATTGTCGCTCACCGACATCGCTGACTTAAAAAACATGAATTGATGCAAGGCAACAATTTATAATCAATATAGAATAGTCACATGGAGGATACATACTCAAGGAATGATTGTCACATTTCATTTGATCGTATTTGATTTCCAAGAATTTGATGGAAAGTCGTGATTTCGCGAAATCAGAACGGTGATCGGTTATTGTTATGCTTCTCTGACTATAGTTTCGAGGCATGTCGTGTTGGTGGGAGGTCGCGGGCAGCATGCGTCAGGCGGCGAGCTGGCGGGGGGGAGGCGTAGGGGGACGGAGAAAGTGTTCGGAAGACTTGTTTGTGACTGCGCACAAAACGAGAGCATCCAAGGGCGCGCGTGCGGGGCCGTGTGTACACTCATGCCTGCATTTCCTTGTCCGCGGCGCGTCCTGCTCATGTTCTATTGGCTCGCTCCAGTCACGTGGCCGTTTAACTTTGTTCACTTGACAGAAAAAGTAGGAGGGTTCAGCGGAACAGGAATGACCGCCGAGTAAAGGGATGCGATATAAATTTTAGTTATACAGTATATTAGGTTGGATTCCACATAAAGAGTGGCATTAATGGCCATGAGCTCCTATTTGATCAACTCTAACTATGTGGACCCCAAATTCCCACCGTGCGAAGAGTACTCACATAGCGACTATCTACCCAGCAACTCTCCGGACTATTACGGTTCCCAAAGACACGAGGCCACCGCCTTTCAACCGGACTCGACTCTCTACCATCACCGGCATCACCAGCAGCTAGCGGAGTCGCAGTACACGCAGTGTCAGCGCGAAGGGCAGCCCGCCTCGGTGGTGATGCCCCCTCGCGGCCTCGTCATCCCACAGATTGGAGTCGAACTCGACCGGGTGTCGGTGACACCGAGCCCGCCTCCGCCTCAGTCGCGCCAGCAGCCGCCTCACAGTCAAAACACATCTTCCCCCGCAAACACTAAAAAGGACCCCGTGGTGTATCCGTGGATGAGGAAAGTCCACGTTAACATTGGTAAGTGTTGCACACAAACTTTCTTCTCCCTTCGCTGGCTCGACAGTCGAAATTCACGCCGTCGTCTTGGTGTCCGCGGTCACAATCTACGGCTTCCTCTCGGTTAGACTTCGACTAGTCCTCGGAGATTTACGATCGTCTGTTTGCACGGCCAACATAATTACACCCTCCATAAATTTTTATTACACCTCTACGCCGAGGTGCCTTTTTGAAGTCCGATCTCAGGCTCGAGTCCTTGCTTTATGACAACCCAGACTGAACTCATAAGTTAGGTTTTATGCTTTGGTAATTTGATTTTAAGTGGTAGGTTTGTATAAACCGTGCGCTCCACACTGTCGAGCCTTCCTTCTCCTCTCTGTGTTCCGGGGACGTTGGGGGGCGGGGGGAATTTTATGGCAGCTGAAATATTCCTGTTTATGGAGACCGCCGTAAAACACTAATGCGAAGGCAAATACCACCATCTATTATAGCTTTTCAGTGTTGTCGTCGCCTGTGTACAGCCACACGGCTCGTTCGGTCGACGATGTAAAGACAATTTGAATCAGTGACGTACACGGGGGACGTTGGACACAGTGCAGATACAAGTAATAATGGCATTTTAAACAATTTTGTTGATGCTATTTTAGAGGTTTATTCAATCGTGATCGCACCCCACCTCTATGCTCTGTTGATACAAGGCAGTCACTCAACACCCAAAGCTTACAGTGGGTTGCGGCTGCGTAGCCGTAGGATAGAAGCGTTCCCTCATTTGATCGCTACCATTGTTGGTCCCATTAACGTTTAACCTGAAATATCGTGGCCAAATGGTGCAACTCTCAACCACAAAATGTAGCCGACATTTGGCCTTCTTTTTCTATCAAATTACATCTTTTGTTACCATGTCGGGGGAGGGGGCGGTCTGCTTGCCTGGGGGCATTACAGAGCACGTGACCAGATAGGCATAATAGCGTGTTGACAAAAGCAATTTTTTTTCACAACAGAAATTAAATCGTGACCATTAACGCTACTATTATTAATATTCAGAATAATAATATTTTTATTGCCACGAATTCAAACATTTTTGGGATGCATGTTGTGGCAATCTGTCTTCTGCAATTGAAATGCAGCTTGCACATGCGGTTATAATAACACCTAGAATAGTGGCAATTGCGTATGAGGCTCTAAATGCACCACAACCCTGTCATTATTACTATATATATATATACTGTATCTATATATATATATATATATATATATATATATATATATATATATATATATATATATATATATACATATATACTGTATACATATATATATATATACACATATATACTGTATACATATATATATATATATATATATATATATACTGTATACATACATACATATATATATATATATATATACACACACACACACACACACATAGAATAATAGACAAACTGTAGCACACCAATCTAATATCTGCATCATAGAAAAAGCTAATTTGCAGCGCTCGTCCCTGAGTAGTCTTATCATTATCAGTATTATTATTATTATTATTGTTGTTGTTATGGTGGTGGTGGCAGTTGTAAATATAGTAACACATTACTTTGTTCTCTCACAGTGAGTTCAAACTACACAGGAGGTGAGCTGAAGCGCTCTCGGACAGCTTACACCCGCCAGCAAGTCCTGGAGCTTGAGAAGGAGTTCCACTACAACCGATACTTGACGCGCAGGCGCAGGGTGGAGATAGCGCACACATTGCGTCTGTCAGAACGCCAGATCAAAATCTGGTTCCAGAACAGACGAATGAAATGGAAGAAGGATCATAAATTGCCCAACACCAAGGTCCGCTCTGGGAATAACACGAACGCCCAAGCTTTAACTGGCTCCACCTGACCACGCATAGAAATTGAGCCCATCTGTTCTTTGCTGCATTTCTGCCGTCCAAAACAACGAAGCTGTAGATAAAAACTCTGGACCTGATTAACCTTTAATTACTTGTTATCCTGTTTAGCCTGTGCATTGTTAGTGATGTTATGGCCTTGTGACAAAAATGGGAGTTCACCGAACGCAAAAACACTCGACCAAGATGTCCCACGTTAAATCTCCGATACGTCATTAAAAAAAAAATAGTTTGTGTCAAAAGCACGTTCACCCAAGTGTGGGTTTTATTTTGTCGACAGAAACACATCATTTCCTATTTTTCCTCTCTAATACCATCAAATTCATAACAGTTGGTCATGTTCATGCTGTGGTTATAAAACTAAATGAATCCACCCATTCAATGGAATGGATTCAAAGCGATTCTATCGTTTTGCCAGTCGTTAACCTAAACCACAACGTAAACATCTTTACATCTCTCTCTCTCTCTCTCTCTCTCTCTCTCTCTCTATATATATATATATATATATATATATATATATATATATATATACAGTATGTATATGTATACATACATACAATAAAACAAGCGGATCTCTGGCTGACATTCCTCCCTAAATGCTTCCACAATGAAAGACTTTTATGAGCAAAGTGATCATTATGTATATGGTATTTATTGACCAAACGGACATTTTTGAATGTTTCATTTCATTTTAAATACTTAGCATGAATAGCCATGACGACTATAGGGCTATAACAGTGTTAGATGCCAGAAACTTAAAGACCGGAAAAAATATATATAATCGGTTGCACATGAATGCGATGAGGTGAATTGACGTTATTTCCCCTCCCTTTTCCTGAAAATAATAAACGGATCTATGTGAGTTTAACACATATATGCAACCGATGCACGTTTGAATTAAGTCCAAAGGATCTTTTGTTTGTTTTTTTGTGTATTCGTAATATATATCCTAAGTACGCACTACAGGCGGCCCGGTAGTCCAGTGGTTAGCACGTCGACTTCACAGTGCAGAGGTACCGGGTTCAATTCCAGCTCCGGCCTCCCTGTGTGGAGTTTGCATGTTCTCCCCGGGCCTGCGTGGGTTTTCTCCCGGTACTCCGGTTTCCTCCCACATTCCAAAAACATGCATGGCAGGCTGATGGAACGCTCTAAATTGTCCCTAGGTGTGAATGTGAGCGTGGATGGTTGTTCGTCTCTGTGTGCCTTGTGATTGGCTGGCAACTGATTCAGGGTGTCCCCCGCCTACTGCCCGAAGACAGCTGGGATAGGCTCCAGCACCCCCCGCGACCCTAGTGAGGATCAAGCGGTTCGGAAAATGGATGGATGCATGGTACGCACTACAAGTAAAACGCGATACAATTTTACCTCAACTGCACTTTTAAAACGTTTTCTTTAGATCAAGCATTCTTATTTCAGTATTATGACGGGTTGTATCAAATAATAATTGCGATAAAATGCTCGGATCAGCTCCTTGAAACAACGTATGGCCTAATAATAGCACATTGGGTCTATTCAGAGACATCAACAACCCCCCCCCCCCCAAAAAAAAATCCTGATTTGTTGGATAAATCGCGCACACATTCTCTCCCCTGCCTTTGTCCGAAGTGTTATTTTTAATATGTTATTCTATTTGCATTCCAAAGATCTTTTTTTATCTTCAATAATAACAACAACAACAATAATAATAATAATAATAGTAATAATAACAATAATAATAAAAATAATAAGAATAATAACAGTGTTGAACGTGTTATACCTCACCAATATGTATGCTACACATGTGTTCATATGCTGTTTTACGAATTTGTAAATACAAAATAAATACATGTCTGAAAATACGTTGTTTTCAAATATCCTCAATTTTTCTCTCAAACGTTATGTTATCTGCTGATATTTTTTCCCTGATCATTTTCATATTGTTTTTGTTTTTTTAATGGAATAAACTTCGCTTTCATCTTGACAGCTGTTATTAAATGCAGTGCTTGAACAACGTGTCTAAAATGCATCCTATACAATGCATTGTTGAAATATGATTTCGGTGTTCCCCACAAACACAAAACGCGAGTTGTCTTGAGAAATCAGGGGCTGGCGATGATTAATTTTGCCTTGCCGCTCGTGATCTTGGTACATTACGTCCTGTAATCTCGTTTTAAATCATAACCCGTCCCACTGCCACCCGCCCCCCTTTCCCCGGTTAATTTAACGGCAGCGTGCAGCACGTTGAACGGTGAATGTGGGGCCGAGCGAGTGTACTTCCATTTCGCTTTGGATAATAATTAAAATAATAATAATTTGGCTGCGGTATTGGATGCGTTAATGAAGGGAATTTAGGCACTGCTGTTTATTCTTGTTCCCTGCCTCAGTGTTGTGTGAGCGCGTGTGTCGTATTTTTTTTCTCCTTTTATAATGTAAAAAAGGAGAGGGTCGGCGCCATAGCTCAAACCCTGACAAGCAAATAGATAATCAACAAGACGAATGACTTCTTTTGTAAGGCTCGGCTCCCGTATTAATTTTCATTTTCTTCAAGAGCAGGTATCGAAAAATAAAGAGCAAGAGAGGGTGCGGGGCGAGAAAATAGCACTCCTCGCGATGAACTTTAAACTAAAAAAAATGTGCCCCCCAAATTGGCCCTCTCGTATTCCTCGGCCCAGAGAAGAGTCCCCATTACACGTTGGCTGATTTCTCCCTGGGCCCCTTGCCAAAGTGACTCCCCTTGCCCATTTATCTATTTTATTCCATTTATGAAAGCCCATTGCACCGTGAAAAAAATCCCGCCCCGTATCAAACAGCACACATGTGTTCAAAATGTCCAAGAAAACAAATTAGAATAGTGTCCTTGCATCTCGACGCACCTGCCTGTCCCTTTTCCAGCTTTTTACGCATGTGGGTCAACGGTTGAACGTGCAAACTAACGACAGCGCTTCGCTTCAAATACTTTTCATGCATTTTACGTGGCTCGTGTAAAACTCACTTTTACTTCTACGCGCTGAAAAAAAATGGTGTTTTTGAATTTTTCGGCAAGCGGCTGCGTGAAATAAAATGACTTTGATCCACATACATTTCTAAGTGACTATACAATACATCGAAAACGTATCAGAATCCAGATGATTGTATTGTCAATCACTTGTCGATTTGTTTTTTCAACCAATGCGTGTAAAATACACGCTACTTTATTGTCAAAATATATTTTCACAATCCCGCAACTCGATATATTCAATCTTAAAATAAATGATCATCTGTGTGGTTACCCATATAGTGCATTAAGATGCGGCGAAGCCTCAGCTTTCGTTTTCAACCTTATAACATCCACGAACCTTCTAATGCTTTCTTTTCATGGGGGAGTATTTAGTGAGGATGCCCTTGCCCTGTGAAAAGTTTCCCACCATGAGAGAGGAAGGCTCCGACAAGAAAAATGTGAGAATTATACAAGAAATAATCATTAATCACTTGTTCTTCTTAAACCCTCTTTTCCCCCCATTGTCATCTCGCAGCCTCCTCCAAGGCCCCTTCTGTCGGGAGGTGCGAGGGGCCAAGGAACAGAGGAGCTGAAGAAAAAAAGAAAGAAAACATCTTGGAAGACCCCCCCCCCCCCCCCCCAGCTCAAACACACACACTTAACACTCAAGAAAGAACACTTTTTTCCCCTACCCACTCATTCACGGGCTACTTTTACGCCCTTCGAGAGTAGAAGAAAGAACAACCGTTTTCCTACTCATTGGAAAGAAGGCGCGGAGAGGAAAACTGGAAGATGGAGAAGAATTTCATAAACGAGGTGCCTTTCAAGGTAAGGCCTGGAAAAGCAATTTCACATCTCCGCTTTGTATGGTGGCTCTTTTGCTTGTACAGTGACGGCAGCGTGGCGTTTTAATGGTTTTATTGCCCTGTGCGCATTTGGTGGAATGAGAAGAATGGCCGTGGGGGCTTTGGGTTCGCGTGCACGCGTCCGCAGTAGTTTGCGTGTGAACGCGCATCTCTGGAACAGATCACGGCCTGTGTTGTCGTTGTTTTCTTTTTCCTTCTGTGCTTATGTTCCATGTGTCTGCCCACCTTTGTGTCAAAGCGTCACTTCTATTTGTCACTCACTGGGTCTGTAGGTGGTTGAATATCTTTTTGAGTCCGTGTATGCCATTTATTGCATGTTCATTTGAATTAAATGTATCGGTTTGGCTGCTACGGTGTGTATGTGTGTGTGTGTGTATATATACTGTATATATATATATATATATATATATATATATATATATATATATATATATATATATATATATATATACATACAGTATACATATATATATATATATATACACACAGTATATATATATATATATATATATATATATATATATAGTATATATACAGTATATGGTTTAAATAATTTAAAATTGATAAGGACGTAGTGGGCAGGGTGAAAATTATGCAGGTGAATGGTTACTTTCTGTGCTGCTGGCCAACAACAACAACAAAAAAAACCCCACTTATTGCATCGTTTATTTTATTTTTTAATGGCTGCAAATGATCGCGGGCCGGGCATGTTTATCTATTGAGCAGAGCTGCTGCCTGACCCCAAAAGAAATTAATCTGACCAGAATTGGAAATAAAAAGGGCCGAAGGTCTGGTCTGTCTCCAGGGGATGGAAGACACAGCTCGATTCAATGCTCGGAGAAGCGAGAGAAACAAATGGAAAAATATGCAACTCCTACTACTACTACTACTACAAGAACGAATGGCAGCACAGTGTGGTGTGGATTGATGGCCGCACAGGGCCGCAGCCAGAGTGGGTTCAAACAGGGGACACGTTTTTCTGACCGATGAGGTCGAGTGACTCTGAAGCAAGAGGCTGACCTGTGGTTCTCCCCCTCCCTCTGTTACTCGCTTTAACCTCGCAAGGGCTCTGCATCCTCCGCTCATTCGGACATTCCCAGACCTCCCGAGGCCCCTGGCCTCTTAGTCATAACATGCCGAGTTTAGGGCACTGTAAACCTCGGGCAGTCAGAGACAAACTGCCATGGAAGACAATCACCACTGGAGGGGTCAGATTCGGGTCACGGTGAAATGGTGAGATATATAAATATCCACCCACACATTTATACATAGTTCATTATGAAAAAATAAAAAATAAAAGTAGACATCAGTGGTAGCCTATAGAAATAAAATACTTAACTCAATTTTATTTCATTTAATAATTAAATCATGAAAAAAACACAGATGAAACATGTTGCTGTACATGAAAACATATTAAACAATGCAAATAAGACAATAAAAAATAAGACAATAAAAAACAATCACAACATAAACAATAAAGAACAATACGAAAAATAATAGGACCACAAGGGTAGAGTCTTCTGCATGGATTGGTCAAGCAATAAATGTGGGCTTTAAGAGTTTTTAACACACACATCTAGATAGATAGATAGATAGATAGATAGATAGATAGATAAATAGATAAATAGATAGATAGATAGATAGATAGATAGATAGATAGATAGATAGATAGATAGATAGATAGATAGATAGATAGATAGATAGATAGATAGATAGATAGATCCCAAATTGCCATGAAGTTGGGAAATTGTGTTAAACAAAGAAAAACAGAGCACAAGGATTTACACTCATGTTCAAACTATATTTGATTGAATACACTACAAAGACAAGATATTTAATGTTCAAACGATAAACGTTTTTGCAAATTTTCATGGACTTTTACAACACATTCCCAAATAGCTGGGACAAGGTCATGTTTACCACTGTGTTATATAAGAGACAGGTCTGGACTGCAGGCAGGCCTGTCTCATACCCGCACTCTTTTATTAAGAAGCCACGCTGTTATAACACATGCAGAATGTGGTTTGGCATTGTCGTGCTGAAATAAGCAAGGGTGTCCATTAAAAAGCCGTTGCTTGAATGATAGCATATGTTTCTGCAAAGCCTGTACATAACTTTCAGCATCAATGGTGCCTTCACAGAAGGTACCCATGCCATTGACATGAACACAGCCCCATAACGCCTCAGATGCTGGGTTTTGAAGTTTGCATCCATGACAGTATGGGTGATTCTTTTCCTTTTCTCTCTTCCACAATTTCCCAAAACAACTTGAAATATGGACTCATCAGACCACAGAACAGTGTCCACTTTGTATCAGTCCATTTTAGGTGAGCTCAGTCCTAGAGAAGCCGGCGGCATTTCTGGGTATTGTTGAATAAATGGCTTTTGTTTTACAGAGTAGTTTTAAGTTGCACTTACGGATGTCGCACCCAACAGTATTTCCTGACATTGGTTTTATGAAGTGTTCCTGAACCACTCTTGTTGTGATATCATTGACACATAGATGTCGTTTTTTTTTTATGTAGTGCCGCCTGAGGGATCGAGGCTCACAGGTTTTCCATGTTGGTTTTCAGCCTTTCTGCTTACATGCAGTGATGATCCAAATTGTCAGTATTTTTGGATGATATTTTGGACCATAAATAATGCAATCCCTACATTTCTTGCAATTGTATGCTGATGAACATTGTCCTTCAACTATTTTATTCAACTATTTTCATGCAGTTTTTCACAAACAGGTGAACGTTGACCTATTTTTAACCAGCGTACGTATTTGGCAGAGGCTCCTCTATACATGTGGCTGCAAATATGAGCAGAGGTTACAGGCCACCACAGGAAGTAAATAAAACTGCCTGAACTGAGTTGTGTGTTATTTTTATGTGTATTTTCTCTCTCTCTCTCTCTCGCTCTCTCTCTCTCTCTCTCTCTCTCTCTCTCCCTCCCTCTTTCTCTCTCTCTCTCACGTATTTTGATCTGAAGATGGAGCAATATATCTATTTGAACAACTTGTATACTGTATTTACTTTAGAGCACAAGTGTCAAAATCAATGTCCGTGGGGCAGATCTGGCCCCCCACATCATTTTATGTGGCCCGCGAAAGCAAATCAAGCATGTCATGTTCCATGACGCTTGCTAAAGTCTGAACCAACATTTCAAATTGTCACACGTAATCCACAATAACCGTCATTATTCTTGACTTCTGATTTAAAACTAGTTATTCATCAATTTGTTGTGTGCTGTTTATGTAATGTATGGAGGGGATTAAACATTTATATGGTTTCTCAAATCTCATAACGGCCCTCGAAGGGAAACTGTAACTACAATGTGGCCCGGGACCAAAATGAGTTTGACACTTTAGAGTCTACTCCTGCCATAGCAACAATCCATTCGAATGAATAATCATTTAAAACTCCCAATTCTTCCCCCCAACAAAAAAACCTTGATACACATTAGATGTAACGTTTACAGCATATCCTTCTCTGACATGAATGAAAACAAAATGCATGAACATCACAAGTCATTCAGGTGTCCGAGGCTTTTGTTAAAACTATGAGGATACGCAGCTCGGATAATGGATGGAAAGTGCTATCTTGGGTCAGCACTTGTAACCAAGTCCATACGCTTACTTACCAGCCATTCGAAGTAGCCAATGCATGCTCTTGTTTGGCTCTTGTTAGAATCTGGCTGTGTTGTACAAGTCTTGGTGCTCACATACTGCAATGATTATTATTTTGCCCTACGATTGTTTGTCCATTTTTACCAGGTGTGTATATGTTGAAGTAAGCTAATTCTCCAAACCATTTGGATCTGTTGTTGCTGTTCAATAGTGTATGCAGTGCACTGCATCACATATAAAGAACGCCATTTTGGCAGTATATAAATGAGTCACTTCTCTGAGTATTCAACACCACCATAGCCAATGGATAGCAGTCAATTAATGGGCAAGAATAAGACCGAGATGTGAGATCCTACTCATAGTGATGGTTCTCGCCTGTGTACCGATCACTTTGTATCAGATGTGTCAACTGCTGAATAAGTTAGTGATGTAGATGGAGCTTAATTATGTAGTTATTTATTTTTAAATTATTTTGAAAGACGTGATTGGGCTCCGGCACTTGATACACGCCGCCTGAATCAGCAGATGCTAACATGCATAATAACAATAATGCAAAGCCTGCGTGAAGCTAGCCTCTTACCACACGCGGTGGGGCATAGTCTCTTTTATTTATATTTGTTTAAAAAATTTACATTGTGGTGCTACGCTTTATATTACACAGTTTATAACTTACCAACAACAGTAGCACAAAAAATACTTTTCATGGCACGAACGATTGCAGCGGTGGCGGCAGTCGAATCAACAGATGCTAACATACCTAATAACAGAGCAAGACCTGGGTGAAGCTGCTGTCTTAGATGGCATATTGACCACACAATAAGGGCCATAACAAATCCGTCATGTACAAATTGGCAACCTTCCAAGTTTTTGGATGATCGCAAGCACTTATCTGCATTGTGAGATGGGAAACATGAGATAATTGCAGATATATGGGTACTGCAGAAGTCACTGATGGTGTAGCAGTACACTCGCCGGACTTGCATGTGGGAAGCGTGGGATCGGTTCCCACTCAGTGATGGTGGGAACACGTGTGGGAATAGTTGTTCATCTCTATGTGTGCTCTGGGACTGACTGGTGACCAGTTCAGGTTGTAGTCCGCCTTCCGCCAAAAGTCAGCTGGGATAGACTCCAGCACCACCGCAACCCTGTACAGCAGCGGTCCCCAACCTTTTTTGCCACACGGACCGGTTTAATGTCAGACAGTATTTTCAGGGACTGGCCTTTAAGGCTGGATAAATACAACAAAATAACATGATATGACCTGCATGAAAACCTGTGGTATTTTCTAAACATAATAATAAACATGAATCATGACATGAGGAATGTCCTATCTGGCCACAACACTCTGTGGTCACGATGGTAACGTTTAAACGTGCCTTAAAAATAAGATACATCGCAAATACAAAGTGCATGAAAAATACGACTCACCACGCCGCTTAATATACAGAATAGGCTCGGTGCGTGGGAATCTCCTGTTGAGATAAATGCGTATTTTAAGTAGGACTCCTGATACTGTATGTAGCCTTCTTTTTCTTGAAAGTCGTAAGCTCCTATCTATCTCTTTTATCTCTTGGCTGGGTCTTTTCCCCTCCCCAAAGAAATTTTCCAAAGACGTTTGTTATTTTACTCTTTTTGCTATCTCCTGGGGTTCACTTTAGCGGTAACCTATCACGTGACCGAGAAGCGCACCTTGATGTCATGACGTCATGAGTGACATACTGTCGACGGATGTAACAGAGAATCCAGTAATTTTTCAAAACAAAAAATCTTTCAGATTCCGAAATGAATAAAACGGAAGTCATGTACGTTATTTATTCTTTCTATGCAGCCCGATACCAAATGACCCACGGGTTGAGGACCACTGCTGTACAGGATCAGCCTTGTTGAAATTGGATGGATGGATGGGTAGTGCAAATCCGTCTGGAGCATTCTCCCTTTCTGCCATCGCGATAGTTGGGAAAAAAAAAGCACCCTTGGTGTTTGATAAATCAGTATGTAATGTCCAACCTGCCCAGCTTGTGCATGTATCTGATTATGTCCTTGCCATCAAAGTGAGATGTAAAATTATTTGGATGCAATGTTGACGGATAAATGCTATTTTTATCTCTGATCTCCATTGACAGTCCTTGGTGGTGCGGCCCCGACTACACTGTCAATGTAGTTATGTAAACAAATGCACTTAGCAATAGTCACATGATGTCTGAAGCTCCATTCACCATGGCAGCACAGAACAACCCTGGAGTAAACAAGGTTGTGTTTGCTGTCATGTTTTATTTCGCCGATCCAATCAATTATTTCACACAAATTATGACACTACAATCGATTAGCGATTTTGTATTTTAAGTGTACAGCATGCAGTGGCGCAAATGTTGTTTGAATGTGCTGCATCAAGTATTGTTTATTTGTGTTTATTATCTGTCATGGAAAACCGCTTTGCCAATTTTGTAGTTTTAAAAGAAAGTGCAGTTTATATTTGAGGGTGGTATGACCAATAGATTATCATGAAAGGTAAAATTTCCACATCAGTATTATATTTTAATTGTCAATCTACTGTGAAGTTGTATTGAAGACAAAGAAAGTGTCTAATGAGATGTGTTTTATCCATGTAGCCAATTCCAGCTTTGGCCTCCCTGTGTGGAGTTTGCATGTTCTGCCTGTGCCTGCGTGGGTTTTCTTCAGGTACTGCGGTTTCCTCCCACATTCCAAAAACATGCGCAGCAGGCTGATTGAACAGTCAAAATTGTCCTTAGGTGTGAATGTGAGCATGGATAGTTGTTTGTCTCTGTGTGGCCTGAGATTGGCTGGCAACCGGTTCAGGGTGTCCCCCGCCTACTGCCTGAAGACAGCTGGGAAAGCCTCCAGCACCCCCGCGACCATTGTGAGAATAAGCGATTTAGAAAATGGATGGATGGATGGATGGATGGATTCACACCCTTAAAGGGCTACAAACAAACACGAGGAATATATTTCAGTCTTAAACACTGTGTTGTTGACCCCCCCCCCCCCCCACCCCACCCTTCTTGCAGGTTTTGGTTTATTTACTGTTGCCAGAGTGTTGGATTAGGACGTCATGAAAGCATGAAATCACAAGGGTGAGGCATGCAGACTTGCTCTGGCTGACCTGTGGTTTCTGCTTAAGCTTCTTTCTTCTTATCATGCCCGCTACTGTCATAGAGATATTTGGAAGGTTCCAAACAGCTGATGGAGGAATGTTTCAGCAAGACCTTAGTACAGAGCCACTTGGGGTTTGGGGGGGGGGGGGGGGGGGGAGTTATAGTGTGTTGTCTTAATTTGTCATCTACATGAAACACATTTACGAACTTGACAAATATTTTTGTTTTTCCCACCGGAAAAAAACGGACTTAATACAGCATAGTGATCGTGAGATTAGCATGTCTGTCACAATTCTGACGTTGGCGATGTGAATCTCAGCTCCGGCCACCTTGCATGTCTTACAGTATTGCGTTTCTCCACTTCGGGGTACTTTGGCTTGGTACATCTTCATTTGACAAAGACTGTTGTGCGGGAACGAATGGTGAATACTCAACTATTGTCCATCATGTTCTTTGCAGTAATGTTGGACTGATTTTCGGAGCCCCCCCCCCCCCCCCCCCTCCATGCATCCACTAGCCCGCGCATGTCATGAAACCCGCCCACAGGGGAAGACCTCACGGGTTGCGCTCTGCAATATATTTTAAAAAGCAGTTGTAGTGACTCGAGACAGATTTACGAGCAGCAGTAAAAAAAGGGAAAAAAATAGATGTCAGAGCTCGATAAATCAATCCGCCTCTGTTAACGCTGTTTTCATTGTTGAATAATAATAATAATAACAATAATAATAATTTTAATAATAATACTTTTAATAATAATAATAATAATCAACAGAAATTCAATTAGTGTCTCAGGCAATAATTGATTAGATTCATTAGTCGTTGTAACGAAAAAATATTTTTAGTTTGTCTATGTGCTCTAAAAGACAGGTTAATGGTTAACGAGAAGGAAGACTCAACCTGCCCTAATCCATCACGTATACTCCACGAGACCGCATAATTCTAAACCTTGCGAATAGCATTTATACCACTGGCGCTTGGTCATGTTCAGCATTTACCATGAGTACCATTACATATATTAAAACCAAAAATGATGACTTTGTCATTGTCATCAAAGAATAACATTCTGACGGAGCTGCAGACAATATTTTTGTTATCTTGAATTCAAATTTAAGTAGCGAGCTAATTGTGTAAAATGAACGCATATAAAGAACAAGGGCCCTCTATATTACTTTTTACTTCAGTACTTGATTCTTACGACAAGCAACGTGATTTGGTTTATTAGATTCTTTTTTGGGGGGGGGCGGGAGTGGGGGATTGATGCTGTGTTGCTTCGGTTCTCCATGTGGCTATGTGGCACATTTGCAACGCTAATTCGTATAACCGTTGTCAGGCCGCCCAGGTTCCTCTGCCGCATGCTTATCTTAGCTGTTGTTCACTCTCCGTAGTGCTATAATTTATGGCCATCATTACAGACGCCATCATCATCACTGCAAATGCTTGATTTCAATCTTGTGGGTAGAACAGAAAAGTGCCATATTGCTCTTTGTGAGCCTTTAATTAAACTGATTTATATAAACATTCATTCTTATTATCAGAATATGTTTGGGTTTTTTTGCGCAATTTCTCCCCTATTGTGGAATATAAATGTGTTCGACCGAAAATGTTCACATTTATTGTTTGACTTGGTTGGCTCTTATGTTTCCCGTAGAAACTATGCTTTGACAGACGCTCTTGTTTGACCTTGAATAAGTTTCAAGATTAGCTTTTCTCCCATGCTCCAATGTTCCAAGCATTAAAACTCTCAAACCATCAAGACACATAAGAGCAAAAAAAAAAAGATTCTTTTTTGCGGCCCCGCACGGCCAAGCGGGGGAGGTTTTTGTCTCCCTAATGTTTATTTGACATTCTCCGACGATCTTCTTTTTGTTCAACACCCACGTATTGCTCACAATTTTTTAAAATATGTATTGGAATGTTTTTTTTTTAGTCTTGAGTAATACTTGCAGTCCACCGCCTCTAAATGGTATAATGTTTTTCAATCGTGACGGTTAGTCAATTACTTGAAAAGCAGGATGCATTTTTAATTTTAGTCAGAGAGGAGAGAGGTCTTCTAAGGAAAAAAAACATGTATGCGACATATTTGTAAATATTGAACAATTCAGGACGATGTAGTGTTCGTGACACTGAAGTGTTTTGTCACGATGCCACAGAATTGTTAAAAAAGACAAAGATGAACAATAGCAACGTCACAATAACAATTATTTCACATTCAAACTGATATTTTTTAAATAAAAGCGAGAGCGAGTTAAGGACTTCCTCTTCCGCTCTATCATAAAACGGACGGTGGAATGATACTGAAGTCTAATAAAGAACAAAGCGATGCGGTCATTTTTTTTAAAGCGTACTAAGTAAAATTTTTAATTTTCCGTTTCTTAACCTCCTACTGAAACGTGATCACAGGCGCTCCATTATCGTTTGGATTTTCCATTTTTATCTCAAGGAGCATTCACAAGCAATGCCACGCGGAACAGGCGCACACACTGCGACTCCCCTATCTGTGTCACATTTGCCGAGGTTGCAGAATCTATATTTATCTGTCAGAAATATAACACCAAGAAAAGGTGCCTCGCCTGCTGCGTGTTAGTGTCGTGGAAAATTAAACTATCCTTTCAAACAAAAAGGGGGGAAACACAGCCACCCACCCCCCAAAGCAGAGAGAGAGAGAGAGAGAGAGAGACAGACAGACAGAGAGAGAGAGAGAGAAAATGAGAGAGAGAGAGAGAGAGAGAGCCAGAGAGAACGAAAAGGGGCTGCAATATAACAAATTTGGACGGGTGTGCGTCTTGCGGGTCGTTGTGGACACAACGTGAGTATTGCGGAAGACAGAGGACCTGCGTTGGGTGGGGGGGCGAAGAAAGCACGCTCCTTCGACGCTGCACTACCCTCGCCTGCATCCATCTCACTGGCTCGTGAGCTTTTTTAAAACACCTTGGTAAATATCCCCCCCCCCAAAAAAAACAACAATACTGATGTTGTTCCTCATCGTGCATGTTGCTATCGTGTTGTTTACACAGCATCCTCCCCTCAACCATCATCATCATCACCACCATCATCATCATCATAAGCCATTCCGTACAGTCTGAAATCAATGTGAGCCGATGGCTGTTTATATCTTCAGAAGCACTTTTAGATTCTTCTCCATCTTCCTCCCATCACTTCCTGTCTGCCTCTGCATTGCTCTCTCTGTCCATCCCTCCCTCTCTGCCTTTCCCCTCACATCATCTCTCTCTCTTTCTCTCTCTCTCTCTCCCTCTGCTTTTTCTCCCTGTCAGCCAGCAGCCAGCTACTTCTCTTGATTTATAGTGAAGCTGGGTGTCAGCGTGCGGCCGCGCCTGCCATTGTATGTTTGTTAGGGGTGTGCTGTTGTTTATGGCGTTGCACGCGATAAATCGTGAAGGGATGCTGTGGAGGAAATGACGGCCGATGGAGCGATGATACACTGGAGAGCAGCGGAGATTGGCTCCTCTCTTGGATCTCCAATTCTCTCCCCACCAGCTCCCCTCGATCCTTCTTGTATGCCTTCATTTTGTCCCATGTCTCTCCACACGCCGCGTGCCTTTTGAAAATCTGCACTTGATTAGCTCAAAGGGCTTTTTTCCCCCTTTTTCTTAGGAGCTGGAGCTCGGTGTTGAATTTCTGTGGTGAGCAATTAAGTGAAAATTAGGTTAAATTTGACGCACGGTGGAAGCCTGGGCTGCCATGTACTTCATCATAGCTATGGGAGTCCTGAGCGAGTCCAATTAAGTTACTCCTAAAGATGTACAAAGTCTTCTTATGGCCAACTGGACGCGAGTTTTAATGAATGAAGATACAGAAATACATTCTGTGCATGACCGAGACCTGCATGTGTAATGTTTTGTTCGTGTGTTAAAAACGGACCGAAAACAACAATCTCGTGCTTTTTTGTGGCGAAACGAATGTTTACTCCCAAATTTGAAACGAGGCTACACGGGGGATGAGGCTGTTGTCCATTATTCATGTCGATACTCCGTGTCTCTGCTTTTGCTCAACCCCCTCCCCCACCCTCAATCAAACTATACTCAAATGCGCGAAGAAAAAGAGCAGTTCACGTTTATGTGTGGATTAATTCAATTGCATAGCAAAATGATTGTATTTTTGCATCGTCTCCTCTGCAAAGAATCAGAAACAGTCGCACAAAACGGGTAGTATCAAGTTGTTTTATTATTGGGAGTTTACAGCGATCGTAATTTCGTCATTAAACACATCAAACAGAACAAATAAAATCCAATACAATAATAATGCGGCTGGGATTGCTTTTAGCATTTTGAGAGGATTCCTCTCTATCTACGCCCGCCCCTCCCATCCCATTAGTCTAAACCTCGCTGTAACTGAATTAGAGTCGATCCACAATTTCCCGTCACATATTGATGGGAGCATGAGACACGGCTTTTGAAATTTGGAGTCCTTCTGTCTGCCACGGTGCAAAATATATCTCACGTCATTTGCGAAGAGAGCACTCCGTTTACATGTTATCATTCAACAGCTTACTTGTTTGCTACACGAGTGATGTTGATGAATACAATTACAGGCTATATGAAATATACCAGTGCATTTTTCATTTGTTTATATTTTAGACTCAAGTGCATGCCATATTCCACTTAGAAGCACACACCAGAGTCCGCGGCGCGGCAGCTCACTCGTCTTATCTTATCACTATGTGTGACTGCTTTTAAAGTGTGTTTGGTCTGGATAGATAGTGCCAACTCCGCGTAAAATAGTTCAAATATTTGAAGAAACTTCATCCACCAAACGGCTAAGGGGGTTATCAAATCCCCCGCAAGGTCTATCACCATTCACAACTCCTTGCATCCACAAATCACAAGTTCGGGAGTTGGTATAATTGCCGTGAAACACATGACGGCGATTGAAGTTAAACTAATAACCGCAGAACAAAACGCGTCAGGGCGAAGGTGCATCGTAGTTTAATTATTCCACGGAAGGTATGTGATGCGTAAATAATTAGAAAACACTTATGTATATATATATATATATATATATACTGTATATATAGCGAATGTTTTTAAGACTCAAATACAGAAACATTTGCTTGGTGAAATGAATATAAAACAGATAATTCGATCGAAGTACAGAAAGTATAGACCAAAACAAACGGGAAGGATAAAATGTCATCAGACTTCGAACCAGTCGAACATAAATCAAGAGAAAACAAGGCTCCGTAAATTGCGCATGGCAAGTGATTCAAGAGTTCAAAGTACCCTCAGTAAAAAGTTTACATTTGTTAAAATCTGAATGAACCAGTCTATTTTTTCTTTTTAAAAATATATAAGTCTGCATCTTGCTCTATTTTATTATTGTAATTATTATTATGATTATTATTATCTTTGTTGGGCTCTCGTTGTGTCTGTGTTTTTTTTTCTGTGGCGGTGGGGGGGGGGGGAGTCTATACGCGTGGGAAGATAATACACAAAACGTACAAAGAAAGACACACTGACAATATCAAGCGCGCGTTTCCTTTCCTCTTTTACCCTTTGCGTTTTAGCAGCCGCTTTGATCCAATTCTTTAGCATGCAACTATATCCTTTCAACTTAAACACTTTTTAAAATGGTATTTGGTCAGTCGCTAAATGTGAGAGTTCACGACTAGCATAAGAGCATTTGGTCATTCTTTTGACCGCCCCCCCCCTTATTTTTTTTCTTAGTCCTGGTCGTAAACTCTTCCTCTCTCTCCCTATTTTTCTAAAATTTCGTATTTAACTGCATTGGATCTTTACTCTGAAAGTGCTATTTTAAGTGCACACTGGAGGAGCACGGCAATAATTTCCTCAAAGTGCACAGCTATGCCCCCCCCCCCCCCACCACCTTGTTCCACTGTTGATTGCTCTCAGTTTGACGCCATGTAATATCCAACATCTGGGCCGCGTGCAGGCAGGACAGCCAGGCAGGTCAAAACGAACCTCACTGACCCCCATAGCCCACCTCAACCAGACTGCCCTATTGGATAGGGACAAGAACCAGAATCCCCCTCCTTTCACCCCGACTGCTTAGGCATCTCGTGGCTCTCAGTCGGCTCCTTGGTTCAGGAACAGTTCACTGAGTCAATTCGCTACATCTCGCACATAGGCAAAGTCGGAACCGAAGGGTCCAAACCACCGCAGGAAATGTGAAGAAAGAGAAGCAGGTTAGTAGCAATTTGCTGAACCTTAGCCTATGTGCAATGGCCAAGAAGTGGATGATAATGTCAGAAAAAAAATATTACAGAATATATAACGAGTAGGGGTAGTCGTTTTATTTTAGCAGACCCAGTCTTAATCACATCTTGTCTCGTTGGTGCACAAATGCTTTGGGAATAAGAAGCGAGGTAATCTCCCCGCAACGCAGTGCAGGAAGAGAACGCAGAGAGAGCGCCTGCGCGTCTTTTTTTTTTTCGGGGAGCAGAAAAAGGGGCCCAGACTTAGCAGACCACATCTGCCTTTGAACGATTGGGAATAATAGCCATGCCAGCCAGCAGCTTGAGCATTGAAATACGCACTGAAAATCCATCCACGCTTTCCCCAAAGAGAACACCGTGCTCTCTTTTCTTTCAAATTGTCCTCAGGGTAGACTTGATCCGAGGGAACCATCACCTCACCGAAAGCAAATCCAGGTAAGTTGTGCTCACGCGTTTGCGTTTTGCATGCTCGTTCATTATTCTGCCGGCGTGGATTTCCGAAGCATGCCGATCCCACGCGCGCTGTCACCAAATGTGCTGCATGACAGTGTTCCTCTGGAGCTCACTGAGACGTCCACGCGTCGTCCCCACGTGTAAGCGCCACTAGTGGACAAAAACTTGATTCCCTCGATGAAGACAGATGCCCCACGATAGGTAACAAACAGTCAGCAGCCTCGCTATTCTCTCTCTCTCTCTCTCTCTCTCTCTCTCTCTATCCCCCCCATAAAAAGAGGAAGGAGAAAGAGCGAGAGAGAAAGAAGAGGGAAGAGGAGGAAGAAAGAGAATGTGTGTGATGCATTAAATGGGACCTGGCAGCCAGGTGTAAGGGGAACAAAATAGATTTCTCGCCGCACAATGATTTATGATGGTGTGAAAAGATTGTTTACTCTTAACTTGCACCACACTCTTGTCTTCCGTTTGTCTCCCCCCTCTGTCCATCCTCAAATTTCAGCAATGTGCTTCCAAGTGTGAAGGGGTCACAAGTTCGACCGTTGCTAGATTTTAGGGGCTCTTATGCGTGGCATAACAATTGCAGTTTATAGCCTTATAGTTCTTGTTGGTTTTGGACACTTCTGTCGAAACATCTTGATCAGTTGCAATATATGTGCGTAATACATTTGGAAGGTAAACTATACAAAATAATGCGGCGGTGTGTGAAATAGGACAGGCACCATTGACCTCACGGAGACCTTGTAGCAGTTTGCTCCTGCTTTTACTGTGACAATATCGCTGGCCCATCTGCCAGCGGGCCTCATGACTTGATCACATTACAATTTTGTTGTTTCAATTTTTGGAAAACGCTGGTGGAAATACATTGCAGTTGTGAATATGAATTATATGACCGATACATCAATCTATCAGTCATATAATGTTAATGGTAATATAATTAAGTGAAAAATTCATAGCGCTATTGTAGTTTCAAACATGTTGTATCGAGGCTTATGGACAATCTTAGCTTTTAGTTTAGTCTTCACTCGATGTGATATTTCTTCAGAAGACAGCAGTCGCAACACACCAAATCGTCAGCTTGATGATTTACTTGAGTGAGGCTACAGTGCTAAGGATGGGAAACCAGATGCACCTAACAAAATGCTGTTTCGGTGCTAGCGCATTAAACTGCATGGTCTTCCCGCTCCAAAAATCACACATATAGTCCTCGCCGAGCCAGTTTTTGGCACAACCATAAAGTGCAATAAACTCACAAAAATGTTTTGATCAAATTATTGTGTTTATTATGATTAGAAATTACACGACATTCCTTTTCATTGAATATCCTGTTCATACGAGCAAATTGGATCATTGCATACTTAATGTTGGAAACTATTATATATGCTGTGCTGCTACATTCTTCACACGATCGGTGAATCGGAAACTTCACGTGTTCTGCAAGACCATGTTTAACTCCTATCCTAACTCCTCTAAAACCCCCAACACACTCATTCTCTTTCTATCTTTCTCCATCTCTTTCCCTCCATCCCCCCCACCCCCCCATGTCAAGGCTTCTTTTGAGTTTGAGGTTAAAGATTAGCACCTCAGATAAAGATTAACTCTTCTTCAATGGAAGGTGCTGATGGGTTGAATATCCATTGTTGGCGAGTTGTGCGCTTGCCTACAGCAAAAGTAGTTTGAAATACATGGTGGTAAACGGATTGCTCATTCTAAGGTGCAATGTAAAAATCCTTGGAGTGGAAAATGCAACTTGAGTCACCATCTGAGTTGAGGAGTTGTTGTACGTCATCGAAAACGAGTTGAAATGATTCAATATGCAAAAATGTAGTTGGTGACACATGGGGCTCTATTTTCATCGACGGTGTATGTGTAAATGCTGGCTTGCTGTGGCGCTTTGCCAATTTGGCAGAAAACTGTGCGCCATGCTGGGTGCAAAGATTTGTCTTCAAAAATTCAGTCGACGGGATACGCCTACATTGGACCAAATCTCGATTGTGGCAAAGGTAGTTTAACGAGATTTTGGTGAATTTGATAGGGGCACAGGCAGACAGATTCTAAGGTCCGTGGACATGTGGTTGTCAGGCGTATTTCATTCATGAATAGGCGGGTATCAAAACCGACAAATCAATGTAAAATCAATTTACTGAGCACATTATTATTATTCAGTACCTGCTTACGTTGTCTGCAGTGACAAGAGCGCTGACAATGCGGTTGCCATGCACATATCATAGCATCCTTTTCCGCACTCTGTGTGCAAGTTGAGAGTGTGCCACATTTATAGAGAATGTGAGGAGCCCCTTTGATTGGTTGGAAATGAGGCCGGCTATTGTCAGGCCCACAAAAACAAAAAAGAAAAGAAAAAAAAAGAAGCTCATCTTGCTAACGTCACATGAACCGTGATTGCTTCTTACCGGAACCCTGAGCATGTGTGATGTCATTATCAGTTGACAGCAAGTGGCAAAAGGCATTTTTAAAAGTGTTAAATGTACATGAAAAATAATGGAGTTATCACTTTCATTATAGACAAAATATTTACTTTTTACTGCTGAAAATGGCTAAGTAAATTTAGTATACCTTTAATTGAGCTGTTTTGTGCAAGTATGTGAAATGGCCAACACTTGGTCTAACATGCCTCAGGGCAGATTTACACTGCACCGTGCTAGATTTGCGCCTGTCACAAAAATAACCTTAGTTTTTTGCTAAATGTGTGCGAATGCCATATTCTAGACGACTAGGAAGGAGTAAATACGTAACATGGAACTTCTGAGTAAAAACATTGCTCAAGACTTTGACAAACGTGTTTAGCATGAGCGGGGTATATTATGTGTTTGAAGATGCTGAGCGTGTATCTGCTGAAAGAAAAAGTTTTTTTGTTGGTCCCTTCCTTCACTTTGAGGTTTGACCAAATTATGCCATTGAGTCTGTTTGGCTTTAACAATTGAACTTCACAAGTTCCCTTGGATTACATACCAATAACCCAAAATTATAGTAGGCTAAACATAATCTTTTAATGTGTGTTTGCATCCACAATGGGCACTGCCATTGTTGTGTGACGTGAAATTTATCTCTGAGAAGTCGAGTTTGAAAGATGACATTTTATCAAACACGCTTCAATTCAAGTGCTGATTTTTCAAGTTGCCTGTCGTGTGTTGCTGTAGAATTTGCATTTGTAATGAGATTCCTGATCAGTAGTCTCATAGCTACATCCCACATTAGATTTTGTTACAGCATAATTTCACAAAATGTGTATATATTTCGATATAGAAATTTGTCAGAATGATGTGTCTCTATTAATCACAAACAGCAGGTATCAAGTAATGGAAAGATTGGAATAGCATACCATACTAATGCAAGAGCAACAAACTATACAGCTTTGAGTTACAACCAAAAATGTAGTGGAGCAAACTGACAGAAGGAGTGATGTGAAAGCAGTGTTGAAATGTTGCGCTTTTGTGTCATCTGCCTGCAGGAGGAAGAAGGAAGGAGATAGAAATGTATCACAATGCAAGGCTTGTCGTCGCTTCCCATTTAGTGTGTCAGTGTGTCTAGTCAGAGTGGTGATGCTGCATGACTGTTCAACCTCATTAAACCTGAACAAAAATTTCAAATAGACTTGATGAGAAATGTTGCTTTGGAGGAGGAACTGTATACACTGACTTAACTTGTGGTCGCTTATTAATAAATAGTTATCGGTAGCCCAATATAATTACGTCAAGGTGGATCGATTACGTCATTTTCAAATGTAATTAAAATTATAGGGAATTAAAGGAAGGCTTATTCAATTTACTATTAGTGCTAGTAATTGATTCGTTTAGCTTGGAAAAACACACCAGAGCTGAAAAATACACCAATATCATGATATATTTCCCTTTTACGACAACATTTTCAACATACGAGTAGTTTACGATGGGTCTAACTAACGCGTGCACTTGTGCAAACTTACTGCTGGACAAGAGACACAAATTTGACAACGAAGAGCACACGCACCCACAAAAAAAGCCATAATGCATGGCATTTCCAAGTGGTTGACCAGATATATGGCTTCATTCTTTCAGGATTGACGACACACGCGGCATAGCTATCATTGTGCAGTCGAATCCGATACGTCCTGCGATAGTTATCAAGTGACCTGTTTAATGAACATGGCGGGTAGTTATATTATTTTTAAATCGCTTTAAAGTTATTTAATGTCCATAAAAATAATGAGAGTATCGAATTAATTTTGCGCAAAATATTAACTTTTAACAAATACCGCAAATGGCGTACATAGGGGAAGTATCCCTTTTTCGGGAAATAATTAAATCCAAGCCAAGCTATTCGATAAAACAACAACTCCTACAATCGTTCAATATTTCGTGCTACGGGAAAAATGTGATTACACAACATACCGGATCGGTTTTAGATAGAACGTATATAGGAAAAGCTTGCTGGAAAAATAAAACGACGCCACATTCGCTATAAAAGTTGCTAACAGTTACTTTACGAATAAAATCTATTCAAATGTGTTTTTTTGAACAGGCATACGAAAGCCTCGGTGCCCTATTTTGCTTAAATGTTGGCTCATCAGCTATTCTGTGATTGCGGAGGCGGCCTCCTTATATCCTTTGTCTCGGCCTACATGCTAGCTAGCTAAGGTAATCGGGTCTCCATCATTCTCTGGACAACTTTTGACTTCTCCACTCGCACATGCGGCTCGCTTCGTGTTTCCAAGTTTGTAGCGTACCAAAGGGGCTAAGTGTGGGGACACACTGTGAAGAAAGCCCGGCTGATGATTCGATGGAGATGGACGACAGCCAGAGCTGTGCGTGAGTGCATGGGCGGAAACAATAAATAACTTTTAGGTGGAGGTAGGGACTTGCAGAAGTGGTTGTAGAGTGGTGCTGGTACCATGAATGTAGAAAAAGCCTCGCTTTTGATTGATCACTTTTGGAAACGCTGTCAGGAGCCAAATTCCAGGCGGCGTGGAACCGTCATTTTATCCCATCACTTACATTTGCAATGTAAAATCGCGGCGTAGGCAATCCTGTACAATTAATAAACATTCGTACAAAATTAACACCAAAATGATCGCTTTTCACCGAGTTGGACCACCACGAGGCGTTACAAAAACGAGGAGAACGTAAATTTGCCCGCTCGTTTATGCCTCGAGCCCCAAGAATGGTGACGTTATTTATGGCCTCTGTGGATGCGTATCTGCTTGGAAGCAGCTGGACCACCCTACCCGAATCTGATATCTCCACATCGAAGACCTGACTGGGATTGAGAAATAATTCTAAATCACTGTTGTTATTATTTTATTTTTATTTATTTAATTAACCAATATAGAATGTTTTGACAAAACGAATTGGAATATATATATATATATATATAGAACCTGCATTTTCGATGAGACATTTTTAAACATGCGTCACTTGTTTCATGTAATTAATACAACGTTCACAATCAATAAAGTCCACTTCAGTACTGAGTGCAGCAATATGTGCTCATGTTGCTTGGTTCCGGGATATGACAGTGGGCAATCGTTTAAGGTCAGGATATCTGTCCATTAGTACGCAAGGTTTTTGTTCTCTATTGGATTTGCAAGACCTTATGATGCCATATTTTTCCCCCTTCCTCTATTTCTCCATTCTCTGCCTCCAACACCAGGAGATCTTAGGAGATTTGTGGAGGCTGCCCTTTTCCATCGATACACCAGGACATAGAAGAAACTCTCTCGGTGAGTTTCACGCTGTATTTTTGTCTTTTTTTTTCTCAAAGTTCATCACTTGGGACTATAACTGTGTGCATGTATGTGAGCCATAAGTGATTCGGAGAGAGATTTCGATTTGCGGGATGACTGGATGTTGAAAATGTAAAAAAAAAAAAAAAAAAAAAAAAAAAAAAAATCAAATGTAAATATGTCTTTTCAAATTTATTCATATATATATACAGTATATATATATATATATATATATATATATATATATATATATATATATATATATATATATGTATATACATGTTAAAGTGACTTCAAACATTAATAGCTCCTGATTGCAAGATATGATTCATGTAAATATAGATACTATGAAATAAGTAATATAATACAGTGTATAAAGATATCCGGATTCAATGTTTGCATTCGTACATTCAAAGAGGTTAAATGTTATAATGGCTTGTGCGGATACATAAGCGTGACATAAATACAACAGGAAACAAGCGAGCTCGTGTGTACATCAGTTGACTAATAAAACAGACCCTTGTAATCACTGTAAAAGCATGAATTGTATTCCAGCAGTAACCGACATTAAAATGACGTTTCAGCACGGGGATCATAACTTCGCTCAAATAGGAACTCAATAAACTATTTCTGTGCTATAGCAAGCCAAATTTGAACGGGGTATTTTGGCATTTATAGCCCTTTCAATCGATGTATATTCAAAAGTTTTTAAAATCACATCTCGATGCATCTCCTTGTGTGAGGTCTTGAGAGGAAAAAAAAAACAATCCTTAGGCAATCTGAAATGTTGGATCCGCCACTCTAACATTGAATTATCCAAGAAAAATACAAAAATCAAGCGCCATTCTTCGCAATCAGTGGCGCGACTTCACAATGGCGCGCAAGTAAATCCCCTCGGGGTGCACGTCTCTCCCCCACGCTGTTGCGCGTTGTAGAAAAAAAACGCTGATTATACGTTTGGTTAATGAGTAACGTGGTCTTAGCAGATCCCTGACACAAAAGACTGCGTTGAATAAAAACGTTGCAGACTTGCACATTTTCGGCTCCCACCCTTTTCCACCTACACGGAGCTCTTCCTCACTTTTTAACCGCCAACAACGACTGTGATCTGCTTTTAACTCGCTCTACATTTTCACACGCAAGCGAGAGATCTCATAAATCTTACGTTCGTCCAAACGCCCTGCATGATAAAAAAAAAGAGAGAGAGAGGGAGCGATAGAGAGCGCGAGCGAGAGTGGGAGAGAAAGACAGAGTGAGAGAGAGACTGAGAGCGAGTGAACGAGAGAGAAAGAGAGCGAGAGAGAGAGAGAGAGAGAGAGAGAGAGAGAGAGAGAGAGAGAGAGAGAGAGAGAGGGCGAGGGGAATTGAAAATAAACCACGCAGTGGAGTCTGAGGCTGAGCAGACTGTGAGATTCTCTTCGCAGCGAATGCTAACTGCTATATTCTGTGGCAACGTGTGGGTGTCCTTATTTTTGAACTCATTCGTTTTGGCGCTGTTATTTTTGATTCAAAACTTTGTCCCCACTTTTACTAATTGTACTGTAGAAGAGGATATTTTGCCCACTCACTGATGACCTGAATGTGAGTGTCAACGTTTGTTTGTCTCTACATGTGCCCTGTGATTAACTGGCGACCAATCCCGGGTGTAGTCTTTCGCCCAATGTCAATTGGGATCGGTTCCATCTCCACACGATCCTGAACATATTAAGCATTATAGAAAATGGATAGATGGATAAAGACGTAGATGGACGAACGATGGGACGGGTGGATGGATGGACAAACGGATTATAAACATTGAATATTAGAAATGCAAATGAATGAAGTGCACACTCTCCAAAAGTGCGAGAGGAAGAGGGTTCCTGTAAACCCTCGAGTGCTTTTTTTATTGCTTCCGAGTCACCAAACACGAGCAAATAAATCACCACAAACAACTTCACAATTATCACAGCTACATTCCAATGTCACGTGAATGCTCAAACCAAAACATAGATAATGCCACACAAGATTAAGGCCATTTGTGATTCAATACACACGCTGTATCTCAAAATTCGGACTTGCAGTAGTTTCCAGTGGCATACAACAGACGATTAATTTATTAGTAACTTTGCCTGTCTGTGTGCATACAACAACCAAAAAGTCACATTCTTTGTCAACCAAAACGGACTGTCACTATCCCGATTTAAGGAGAAGTCAAGTCATGTTTTAAAATATGTTCTATGCACCCCCGCTAGTCTTAAACGCCACATCCTGATTAAACTTAATATTGCGTTTGTGGAATGAAGAGGACACCCCCTTTCTGAATTTGGTGACGTAGCTTTTACAAACTGAGCCATGATTGGTTGTTTCCGAGGCCGTGAACTGTGATGTCATTTTCAGTCAAAAGCAAGTGTCAAAATGGCCGCCCCCTTAGATTACTAAAACAGGTGGATTTTGCCGCTTAATTCATATTCCATAACACAATAATAATAAGAATGCCGTGTTTGGATTGGGGCCACGTAAAACATAACGTTTTTTTGACTCGATTTCCACTGCAAGGATGCGCTAGCCCGTAGAGCAACCATTTGTGAACAACAAATGGATATGGATGCTCAGCAACACAAGTGTAGTGTGTAAATTTTGTCATTTTCTCAGCGTATGTAGATGTTGCGTCATATGTCGTAAGTATGCCATTGATTCGTTATTTTGACTATTTGCTAAAAAAAAAGTAAAAAGAAATTAAAATAATACATCAATTCAAATGACGGTTGAAATGCGATAATATGGCAGCTGGACGACAGCTCGTGCATTTCTTAAATGTATTTAATTAGATTGCGTTTTTCTATAGCATGACTAACTGCGTAGATTTTAAAAGATGAACGCGTTCCCTGCTGCCTTTGTTGCATTTACAGACCAGTTTAAAAAAGGCATTGCGCAAACTATCTTTACCCGCAAGCAATCTTTTTTTAATTAATATTCAGAGAAGTAATTATTACCGCTGAATGTTTATTCATTCGAGCCTTAAAGTTGCGTGTCCACGGGATGCGAAATCTGTCGTCGTTCATGGAACCAGATGAAATGACATGATATTTTGCGAGGGTATGAATTCACATTTTGTGTGAGCGAAGTTGAGCTATACGGTGGGGACTTGGAGATATACCATACACATTCATAGATTGAGTTCAGAAATACGCGCTCCTAACCGAGGGTCAACAAAAATATATCGATAATTTAATTGGGTAAATAACCACTATAGCGCGATCCTGTAAGCGTCAATCTGGAGCACAGATCCAAGATCTTCGTGTAGTGAGATATTGAGGATACAGAAGAAAGGAAGCCAGACGACGACGAAAAACCATGATAGATGAATCATTAACGGTCTCGTATTTGTGTTGCTTTGGGTGTCTGTGTTGGGAGGTCCGATGCGCGATACATACTGAAAAAGAAAGACATTTGAGCCATTGTTATCAACCAGCAGCGGTGCAAGCAGACAGGCAGGCAGGCAGGCAGGCTGGTAGTGGAGTGGAGGGGATCGGGGGAGGTGGGGTGGGGGGGGGGGGGGGGGGGGGGGTCTGGAGCAGGCAGCAGGCGAGCTCCCGGTAAGATCGTTCAGCTTGTGAGCTAGCTATAGCCTGTCGGGAGGCTATCAGACCCCGTCCGCATATTCCACCTGTATACCGACCCCCTTCCACCACGGAAGTCTTGAATTTGTCCACCTCTCTCATCCGCTGACCGTTCATGTCACACGGCGTCCACCTTGCCGCCGTCCGCGGCCGCTGGCGCCTGGAGGTGGTGGTGGTGCTGTGGCGGCGGTGGTGGCGGCTGCAAACAGACGCCCGCTAGGCGAGAAAACCTCGCGGCAGCTTGCGCAGAAAATACGTGAAGACCGGAAAACGCCAGGATTCTTCCTTCATTTCATTATTTTAAAATGATTAATGAGATGTCCCAGTGACGACTCACCTGCGATGCGATCTTGCTGGGTCCTGTCGAGATTGTACCGGGACCGCCGGTGCTAATAAAGGTAAGCATGCCCCCACCAGCGGGCAGGCCAGGCGCTAATGCACGAGCTCGAACAACAGAACAGAAATATCATGTGTTTACGCATCGTGCAGTTTTGGGGCTGGCTCGTTATTTATGACTCGCGTGACTTCCAATGCTGGTTCAACAAGAGTTCACTATGCTTTAAAGTTCACTATGCTTTAAACTGTCTAATAGAGCACCCTCCCCCTCACCTCCGACCCCCTCCCCTCCACCTTATTCGGCAAGCCCCTTCGTTCTCTTTTTCGTATTTATCATCCACTCCCTCACTTCTTCCGACGTTATTTATTTATCTATTTATTTATTGCTTTGTTTATTTATTTTAAAGAAATAAACAAAAGCTGACACTTTCGATTCATATAACTTCTCTTCTTTTTTTCAAGGTTCCTCGTGATTTATTTATCCACCTATTTATTTATTTATGTATGTATTTATTTGTGCGTGCTTGGGTGTTCCCCCCAAAATGTGTTTCTTTTAACTGTGATTTACGGCACGTCAATTGCATACACCGCATGGCCACAACACCGATCGGCGTATTGTTTACGTACGAAATAGAGTTACCCCCGTTTTTGTTCTATTTTATAAGCATTTCCTATTGTTAAAAAAAAAAAATATATATATATGATTCCTGTCTCCCAGCTGGCATGATGCGTCACGGCAGGCGCCATTTGTAATTTTATATCACAGGATGAAGCAGTCACTGGACACCAAGGGCCAACCTCTCCCTCCGTTTCTCTCTCTCTTGTTTTTGTTGGGGTGCCTGTGTCACTTGGAGTGCATTATTCGGAGGAGACGTCGAAGAAAGTTGTTGATTGTATGAAGCTGTAGCCCTTACAAGCCAGGGGCGAAGACATTACGTGGCCCGTTTTAATCGCGAAACAGCTATGATTCAATAACCTAGTCCTCCTACCCTCACTGCCATGGTCTCGCTCTCTTCTTTTTTTCTCCCCCCGTTTGCTTGCGACTATTCCTCAGAGTAAATAATTAGGATTCCAGCTTGTCTAGCGGAAGATAAATGGCTGACATGTGTGACGTGCTGAGAGCTGGAGTGGAGCTGGACTGTGTCATCTCCGATAAATAAAAAACATACAAATAATGATAATTTCAAAACATGTGTGAGGTTTAAACATGTGGGAAAACGTATTCCTTAATTTAGTTTGATTATGTTCTTCATAATTTTGAATTCTAGGGAGATAAAGATTAATTCCCTCTTTGTTTCTTTGTTTAAATATAGGCTATTTATTTAAATCCGAATAATTTACTGTACGGTTTTTTTTGTACAGAAAATTTGTCACGTGGCAAAACGAATGGCTATTAGCAACAGAGCCATTGTTATGAAACATGACTCGAATTTGAAGCATAATACATGCGCTTTCTCTATTATTCCGTGAGAAGAAGGACGAGCATCCTTAAAATACATCCCTCCGTTAAAATGTTAAACTCCAGGGGCGGAACAAATGCCAGGTGTTCTCAGATGTTATCTATCTATCTATCTATCTATCTGTCTATCTGTCTATCTGTCTATCTATCTATCTATCTATCTATCTATCTATCTATCTATCTGTCTATCTGTCTATCTGTCTATCTATCTATCTATCTATCTATCTATCTATCTATCTATCTATCTATCTATCTATCTATCTATCTATCTACCACATTCACGTTCAGTTTTGTTTAAGTGTGACAATGACAGCCTTTAGCAACAACGAGCCAAGAGTCAAGCCTCAAATATAATACTACACTGACAGAAATGGCTACCGGCATTAGTCACCTTAAAACACAGCCTACAGAGTGACCAATTTCCCTCAGATGTTTCAAAAAATGTCTCGGTCATTATGACTGACAACAGAGATGCTGGGATATACCTTATCTAAAACACACATGCGCACGCACGAGCACACGCACGCACGCACGCACGCACAACTGGATTTGCAAACACTGAAACAATGCAAGGAAATGCGTCCATAGCAAATAATGTGCCTCATATTAAGCGATAAAAACACAGGGGTTGTTTATTTGAATGTAATAGGTAATTATGCAATTATTAGTTTTCATGTACTTGCTCATGTTATTACAATGTTATTTCACAAACACTGCACTCCATTTTCCTCCTTGCGCATTCATTACTGCCACCCTGTTTTGAACTTTTAGTCGCAGACTACATACAGTACGTGTATGTATGTCTTTCTTTGATGTGTGTGTGTGTGTGTGTGTGTGTGTGTGTGTGTGTGTGTGTGTGTGTGTGTGTGTGTGTGTGTGTGTGTGTGTAAAGAAAGAGGTCTGCCCTCCTTATGCCCCCTCCACAAGAGCATCTGCAGTCTGTGCTCAGGCTCAGAAGGGAGGGGGGCAGGAGGTGAGGGAAGAAAAGCGCCGGTTTCTATTCATGTCATGGCGCCTTTCAGTGGCAGAAGATGGATTTATCTCTCTCATTTCTTGTTTCTGCTTTTCCTAACCTTTTAGGTCAGATTGCAGGGGGCCATTTGAGAGACACCGTCACGTGACCCCTGGTGCCAAATGGTCTTCCGGCAGTGGTTCTCAACAAGGGCCGGAGCTAAAGAAGACATTGCCGCCTTTCCCAGACATGCAGAAGACAACATACTACGACAACTCAACTCTTTTTGGTGGCTACGCTTCTTATCAGGTGCAGGGGGCAGCAACTGCACCTGCCAACGGCTTTGGGGGCTATGAAGTCCCAGGGTCTCATCATCAGCCAATCTTCCAGTCGGCAACCCATCTGGATGTTGACTCTTACCACCGATCTGCCTGCTCTTTGCAGACACTGGGTGGGAGCGGTGGGCACCAGCAGCAGCAACAGCTCGCCAAAAACAAGGAGCTGAATGGCAGCTGCATGAGGCCCACCCTGCCTCCTGAGCAGCTCACTGGCTCCCAAGTCTCCCCACCTTTGGCCCCCAATCCAAGCGATGAAAGTACCGTCGCTCAGCAGCCAGGGGGCAGTGCTGGTGCCTCGTCAGTCCCCAAATCAGGCCCCAGCAGGTCATCAAATTCCTCCTCCTCGACGTCATCCTCCACTTCTTCCTCCTCCTCTTCGCTGCCCTCCAACCCAACTTTGGCCAAGCAGATATTTCCCTGGATGAAGGAGTCCCGCCAAGCGACCAAGCAGAAAAACTGTTCACCCAGCAACAACTCGGGCAATGGTGTGTTTTACCCATCTTTTTTATTGTTCAACTCCGCCAAGTCGGCGACCAAAGAATTGGATCTCTTCTGGTCTTCCAATGCTACTTTCATCAAATTTTTCCATACTCTAAAATACCTTTTGCCCCCATTTTTTCTTTGTTTCCCCATCACCACATTTCCTTTCAATTCTTTATTATAATGGCAATATTTATTCAAACATATCTAGAAAAAGAATACAATGATAATTAAAAAAACACTCAATTAAGTTAATTACGCAGCTCAACAGCAAATTTTAATCAGAGATGCCTTTATGTGTTCCGAAACGTTTTTTAATGCTGATTTAAAACGCGTCCTTAAGTTTGACCTATAAAAGCTTGCACAACACTGATTTTATCATATGTTGTAATTAATAGCTTTGCGGTTTCTGAAAAAAAAATCCACCTGTAGCTGAACCTAATCCTTAATTCATAAATATTTCTCAATAAAATACTATACTACATATTATATTATTACTATTATATTGTCATTATTACTATGAAAACCTGATGTTTGAGAGCAGAGGTGTCAAAATCAAGGTTCGGGGGCCAGATCTGGCCCGCCACATCATTTTATGTGGCCCGCGAAAGCAAATTAAAGATGTCAAATTTCATGATGCTTCCTAAAATCGCTACCAAAATTTCAAACTTTCATTCGAAATAAGTAAGAGTGATACAGTAAGCATTTTCTTGTTATCAAACCCCTCATTGCAATTTCTTAAACAATAGGGGGAAAAACTGTTATTTCTGACTTCTTTATATGGTTTCAGTCATACGGTAACGGCCTTCCAAACTAACAGAAATCTGGCCCGCGACAAAAATGAGTTTGACACCCATGATCTCGAGAAAAAAAATGAGGGCAGATTTGGAATTGATGTGAAAAATTAATCGAGAAAAGTTTAGTGGAATCTCTGAAAAAAAAAGGTTAAAATTTGTAGCCCAGTTTTATGATATATTTTTTTTACATTTCATAACATACCATTGCCAAATTGCGAGACTCTGAATCGGAAAATATACACACCCTTTAACAAGCCTGCCAGCTTACTCTGTCAATCAACATGTTCCTAAACGATGTCCCTCTCTTGCAAAAAGCATTATCCATTCCAGTAATGTGGTATTTAAATGAACTCAATGTGAATTGTTTGTTTGTTTGTTTGTTTGTTTGTTTATTGAACATAAAACATATAATAATAATATAATTATTTGACAGAAAATAAGGTAATAAGGGAATTGAAGGCCACCTCAGCATGATTTGTGCTCACAGTCTTTCTGCTGCTGTGATTGCTGCAGGGGCTTTTTGTCTTTGCGGCCAAGATGCAATTTAGCTGCCCACAACCAGTAGCAGGGCCTCTGTCTCTTAATAACTGCCACTGTTATCAAGTGCTGACAACTAATATCAGGGGATACTATGCTCTGCCTGCACAGTACCCCTACCTAAGAATGCAGACAAAAAAAATGTACTCAAATAAGAGGACTGTCACTTTTAAATCCGGTTATATCACACAGACACACACACATACAGTATATATATATAAATATGTAGCGGCTGGATAGCTCAGTTGGTAAGGCATCGGTTTTGGCATACGGGAGACGGTGGTTCGAATCCCGCTTGGGGCAAAAAATAATGAGCACATAACACCATCCAGTGTGGGTCCTTGGGCAAGATCCTTCACGCTAATGCCTACCTCATACAATGATGAGAGACAATAAAATGAATGACATGCCGGCTCAGACGTCGCCCGGCCAAACAAGGTCTGCGCCAGTTGGAATGCTACTACTCAAGCAACCCTAGTCAGAGGGGTTACATGCAGAGAATGTGGGCTAAATGGTTACTTCGAAACCCACAGTCACGGTTGACCACGAAACAACTAGTAGCTCAGTGTTCCAACATCCACAAACGGCAACTGCTGTCACAACTTGAGATTGATGAGGTACAACGCAGGTTCCATAGTGAAGGGCCCCAGGCTGCCAGATCAGAGGAGGAGGTCATACCAGAGATTGGGAGGCAAGCCCCAATGAATGCAGATGATGAGATTGGGAGGCCAGCCCCAATGAATGAAATACTGAGCGAGGGAGCAACTGACCTGAAAGCTAAGATCATGGCGAGAATGAAAGCTGGGCAACCTAGAAACCGATTACAACGGCTATGTGAAGTACCACCTGAAAGTCTCATGGAAAGTGTGAATGCAGCACTGAGGGCGATCCTGACCGTAACGATCACGGAAACCAATGAGCTGATATACGCTTCAGCATCAGTGATCCTTGAGATGCTTGGCTATAAGGGCAACCATGGAAGCCATGAGATACGTTACCCACCATGGAAAAAACGGTTGGAGGCTAAGATCAAGGCGGCTCGGAAAGATGTGAGTCAATTGACGGAGGCCCAGAGAGGTGTGATGAAAAGGCCGATACCTGAGAGGTACATCCGGATGACCATACCTGAAGCACTCAAAACTGCCAAACAAAGGCTCCAAGCCTTGTCCAGCCGCCTAAAGCGGTACACGAAAGAGAATGAGGCCAGACGAATAAACAGGCTGTTCGCAACACAACCTGCGAAAGTGTACGCTCAGTGGCAGGGTCCTAACAACAGAGACTGGAAACTGAAAGGTACTGGAAAGGCATATGGGAGAAGGAGGTTGCACATAACAGCAGTGCACAATGGCTGGTGACCCTGAGAGAGGAGCACAGCAACCTCCCTGAACAGAACCCAGTTACCATAACAGTGGCAGACATACAGGAAAGAGTCTCAGATATGAAGAACTGGACAGCACCAGGCCCGGACATGGTCCACACCTACTGGCTAAAGAAACTCACAGCCCTTCATGAGCGCCTAGCAGCACAAATGAACCAGCTGCTGAGGGATGGGACTCACCCAGGATGGCTAACCGAAGGGTGAACGATCCTGATCATGAAGGATCCCTCAAAGGGTGCAGTCTCATCCAACTATCGGCCAATAACCTGTCTATCCACAACATGGAAGCTCATGTCAGGCATCATTGCGGCTAAGATAAGTCGACACATGGATCAATACATGGGCGAAGCACAGAAGGGCATTGGTAGAGATACCAGAGGAGCCAAACATCAGCTCCTGGTTGACAGAACTGTTGCACAAGACTGCAGGTCCCGACGTACCAACCTGTGCACAGCCTGGATTGATTACAAGAAAGCCTATGACTCGATGCCACATACATGGATCACTGAATGCTTGGAGTTGTATAAGGTGAACAGGACCCTAAAAGCCTTCGTTGCGAACTCGATGAGGATGTGGAAAACCACACTTGAAGGCAATGGCAAGCCACTTACCCAAGTGTCCATCAAATGTGGCATATACCAAGGTGATGCACTCTCCCCACTGCTGTTCTGCATAGGACTGAACCCCCTCAGCCAAGTAATCACCAAGACAGGCTATGGATACCGCCTCAGAAATGGAGCTACGATCAGTCACCTCCTCTACATGGATGACATAAAGCTGTATGCTAAGAGCGAAAGGGACATAGACTCCCTGATCCACACAACCAGGATCTACAGCAGCGACATCGGGATGTCATTCGGGCTTGAGAAATGTAGTCGGATGGTGACTAAGAGAGGAAAGGTAGTCCGCACTGAAGGGGTCTCACTCCCTGAAGGAACAATAGCAGACATTGAGGACAGCTACAAGTACCTCGGTATACCACAAGCCAATGGCAACCTTGAACTGGCAACAAGGAAAGCGGCTACGGCCAAATACCTCCAGCGAGTGAGGCAAGTCCTAAGAAGCCAGCTCAATGGCAAGAATAAGACCCAGGCAATAAACAGCTATGCCCTGCCAGTGATCAGATACCCTGCAGGAATAATAAGGTGGCCAAAGGAAGAGATTCAGACCACGGACGTTAAGACCCGAAAGCTCCTAACCATGCATGGAGGGTTCCATCCCAAATCCAGCACCCTGAGACTGTACGCAAGCCGAAAGGAAGGAGGCCGGGGACTAGTGAGTGTGAGAGCCACTGTCCAGGATGAAACATCCAAGCTCCATGAATACATCAAGGAGAAGGCTCCAACGGATGACGTACTCAGAGAATGTCTCAGACAATGGGGAACAGAAGATGAGGCGCTGGAAGAGGGACCATCATGGGAGGACAAGCCCCTACACGGGATGTACCACCGGACCATAACTGAAGTGGCCGATCTCAAGAAGTCCTATCAGTGGCTCGAGAGGGCTGGCCTGAAGGACAGCACAGAGGCACTCATCCTAGCTGCTCAGGAGCAGGCCCTGAGCACCAGAGCCATTGAGGCCCAGATATACCACACCAGACAAGACCCAAGGTGTAGGTTGTGCAAAGAGGCACCTGAGACGATCCAACACATAACTGCAGGGTGTAAGATGCTGGTAGGGAAAGCCTACATGGAACGCCATAACCAGGTGGCTGGCATAGTCTACCGAAACATCTGTGCAGAGTATGGACTGGAAACCCCAAAGTCAAAATGGGAAACACCTCCGAAGGTGGTGGAGAATGACAGAGCGAAGATCCTGTGGGACTTCCAGATCCAGACTGACAAGATGGTAATGGCGAACCAACCAGATATCGTGATCATAGATAAAGGGCAGAGGAAAGCCGTTGTAGTGGATGTAGCGGTCCCAAGTGATGGAAACATCAGAAAGAAGGAACACGAGAAACTCGAGAAATACCAAGGGCTGGAAGCTAAAGGTGACAGTCATGCCTGTGGTGGTCGGAGCACTCGGGGCAGTGACCCCCAAACTAGATGAGTGGTTGCAACAGATCCCGGGAACAACATCGGACATCTCAGTCCAGAAATGTGCAGTGCTGGGAACAGCAAGGATACTGCGCAGAACCCTCAAGCTTCCTGGCCTCTGGTAGAGGACCCGAGCTGAATGAGGGACGGACACCACCCGAGGGGGGGTGAGACGAGGAAATTATATATATATATATACTGTATATATATATATATATATATACAGTATATACATCTGTCTCACAGTTCCGAGGTCATGGGTTCGTATCCTGCCCTTCCTGTGTGGAGCTCACATGTTCTCCCTGTGCCTGTGTGGGTTTTCTGCCACTACTCTGTTTTCCTCCCACCTTTTCAAAAACAGTCATGTTAAGTTAATTGAAAACATTTTTCTTCGGTGTGCATGAGAGTGTGAATTGTTGTTTGTCTATAGGTGCCCTGTGATTGGCTGGCAACCAGTCCAGGATGTATCACTCCTCACGCATAAAGTCACCTGGGATAGATTCCAGCATACCCATGACTCGAATGAGGATAAAAAAAAATAAAAGGACGGATAGATTGATTTTTAAATGAGCAGGATAAATACTCCAATATATAATAAGTGATGAGTAAAGTTGTTTTTTTTTCTTGTGTGGTTAGTGACATGTATCGGATCTGGGTTGCACAAATGTGAGGGCAGTGAGTCAAGTTAAAAGTTGGACATGTGCATGTATCCTCAATACAAGACGTAGGTGTGTGGTGGGGCGTAGCATTCCAGTGACCAAAGCTGGCTGATGTCTTTGTTGACAAAATGTGGTTTGGGCTCAGTGCATGCAGCACTTTGGCGTACATGTTCAGTGGTTTGTCAGCTTCCTGTCAGGTCAAGTTTGTCAAAGTCCACTCACTTTCTGCTGAAATTTGTTGATTGGTTGCTTGCCTTTTCTAATATTGTGTGCGTGTTCGTGCTTCCCCTGTCTCTGTTCCTCTTTGTTGAACCAAAAAAAAAAAAAACCAATGTCCATATGCCTAAAGTGGCATCTTTACAAAACAAAACATCTTTATTCGTGTGAATTTTGTTTATGTGACAGAAACTTTTTAAAAAAAAGTTTTTCTTGATAACACACAACAATTAAGCTAGCAGCTAGAGTCCTCATAAGTCGATCAGAAAGACTTGTTTACGTTGTCATATTTGGAGTCCTAGTTATTGTCCTACATTTTTGCTTGAAGGTTGGTATGCTGATTAAGAATACTGTTCGAGGCTTGGAAATGTGCCATCCATCCATTTTCCGATCAGCTTTATCCTCACAAGGGTCATGGGGGGTGCTGGAGCCTATCCCGGCCGTCTTCGGGCAGTAGGCGGGGACACCCTGAACCGGTTTCCAGCCAATCACATGGCACACAGAGACGAACAACCATCCGCACTCACACTCACACCTAGGGACAATTTAGAGCATAGGTGTCAAACGCAGGTCCTGGAGGGCCACTGCCCTGCATGTTTTCCAAGTCTCCCTGTTGCAACACACCTGATTCAAATGATCAGATCATCAGCAAGCTCTGCGGAAGCCTGACATTGAACCTGTTCATTTGAATCAGGTGTGTTGCAACAGGGAGACTTGGAAAACATGCAGGACAGCGGCCCTCCAGGACCTGAGTTTGACACCTATGATTTAGAGTGTTCAATCAGCCTGTCATGCATGTTTTTAGAATGTGGGAGGAAACCGGAGTACCCGGAGAAAACCCACGCAGGACCGGGGAGAACATGCAAACTTCACACAGGAAGGCCGGAGCCGGGATCAAACCCACAACCTCTGTACTGTGAGGTCGACGCGCTAACCACTGGTCCACCAGGCCACCCTGGAAATGCGCCAATGGGTAAATTAAAAGGTTATAAATTAAGGTTGGGAACGATAAAACGATATGACCATGTAGTCGTTCATGAAGATGTCAGATACGGCTATGACGGATGGGACAGACTCAGCAATCTATCCGAATCATCCAGTGATAATTAGTATAATTGATTTTGGCGTTCTTGATTGGCCATCGTGAGACTTATGGCTCTCTTTTCATAGACGGTACATATAGAAACGTTGTCTTATCCTGATTTTCATACAGGTGCAAGCCTCTATGTGCCTGTTTGGGAAATTGGTTCCTCACGCTGTGCAATGCTGGGCTCATGTGACAATTTGCTGTCAGAAAGTTTTCTAAACTATATGCCAGCTGGAACCACGTCTTCTGCACCCATAGTCTAATGTGATTTTGGTGTATTTGATCGGGGCACAGGCAGATACATTCTGAGGTCTGCTAATGTGTTGTGGATGTCATTGGATTTGACATGGACAAGAAGGATTAGGGTCTTCAAGTGCCCACTTCACACAGTGCATATCTGTGTTCTCCAATTCTAACATAACATCATCCGCCCGTGGAGGTTTGCTTGCAATTCCTTATAAACATACTTTGTGCAATTGGACCTCCTGTCGAAATGGGTCACATCACATTTATAGTGAATGCTCGGAGCCACTCTGATTGATGGCAAACCAAGTCGGGTGTGTTCACATCCACAGTGGTGCAAACCGCCCTTTTCCGAACATGCGTCTGTGAAATTACTAAAACGGTCTAATCTGCCACTGTTTTCTCATGTTCAAAGTGGAATTCTTGTTGGCTGAAACATGGACCTTTTTGGGCAGACACAGACAATGTATCTGCACTATCAATTGCATGTGAGGCCAGGGGTTTAGCATAACATCTGAGTGTGAGGCGCACGGCGTTGTTTCCTTTGCTGTTTCTGCCATGTCACATAAATGAGTCACTTAGAAAACTTGCTTCTGTGTTGGGCTATGGAGACGTTGGATTGTTGAAACTGAGCCATGTGACAGCACTTGAGGTGTGAGTTTCACTGATGAACTCAAACAAACAGATCACACAGCAATTTTATATACAGTAGGTACAAATATAGTGAGCAGAATGCACTCAATGGAATCAAGTAAAAATAAGTCAACGTTTCTTCTTAACAAATATACTGATGTAAACGTAAATAATATTTTCATTTAAACTACTCAGACAAGTTATATAAAAAGTCACAGTGTAACAGTTGCTGTAGCACATTATTAGGCGCTTTGAATCAGCTGTCATTTCATCATTAATTTGCTTGTCTGCTGTCTCTTCCATTAATCTTATTTTTTTGTTTCCATTCCACTCTGATCACCCTGTTAAGCTTCCTCTAAAGTCCTTTTCCTCTCCCAGCAGCATCAGGTGGAGGTGAGAGTGGTAGCGGCGGTGAGAAGAGTCCTACTGGCGGGTCATCGGCCTCATCCAAGCGAGCACGTACAGCCTACACCAGCGGCCAACTCGTCGAACTGGAGAAGGAGTTTCATTTCAATCGGTACCTGTGCCGTCCACGGCGTGTGGAGATGGCCAATCTGCTCAACCTTTCTGAGCGCCAGATCAAGATCTGGTTCCAGAACCGACGCATGAAGTACAAAAAGGACCAGAAGTCCAAGGGATTAAGTTCCAGCTCAGGAGGGCCTTCACCAACGAGCTCACCGCCTCTGCCCATGCAATCCTCTGCCAGTTATCTCAACTCAATGCACCCATTAGTTGGGGGAGGTGGGGGAGGAGGGTCAGGCTACGATGCCCCATCTCCCCCATCCTTTGGAAAACCTCACCAAGGAGTTTCGTACTCCATGTCCACTGCCTATTCCAATCTCCCAATGAAGGGCTGCCCTCCACAACAGAAGTATAGTCACCAAGATCAAGACTACGGTGAGCCGCATCCTCACCATGGCCTCGTACAGGCCAACAGTACCAGCTTTGGAACTCCCGCCAACATGCAGGCCAGTCCAGTGTATGTGGGGGGCGGCAGCTATGTGGAAGCCATGCCTGGCTCTGGGCCCTCCATGTATGGCCTCAATCACCTTGGCCCCACACCATCCCATCACCAAACCATTGACTACAATGGTGCAGGCCCCATGTCAGCCACTAACCAGCATCATGTGAGCGGAGGGGTACCCCCGGGTCCCTGCGACCCGCCCACTCATGCAACGTACACCGAGCTCTCGGCGCACCACACCTCGACTCAGGGCAGAATTCAAGAAGCACCCAAGCTCACTCACCTGTAGCAATGGGAAGAAAAATGAAGGAAGACCACACAGAACAAGTAATGTTACTCAATTAACAAGCTGAACTAACACTTGGGGACTCACCTGCAGGAAAAGCAAAGGCATTAGAGACAGAAAGGAGACAGAGAGGAGCAATTCGGTGGTTTATGCTTTACAGCCCCTAACAGGAGTAATCAATGTTTTGGCCCTATATTGATGTCATTGGTGTTAGCAATATGCCATTGTATTTACTTGTAGAAAAGCACTTAATTTGGATTTGTATCTATTCATTTCAAACAGAAAACTCATTCTGTAGCCCTAGTCTCTACAAGTATGCACTAAATAAGGAGCAGGCAGTACAAGCAAACAGTGGGCGGCACGTCTTTGTGTGATGTTTTCTTTGGGTGCTCTGGCCTCCTCCCACATTCTAAAAAAAATTAAATAAAATAAAAACCCTTGAGGCAAATTGAACACTCTAAATCAGTTGTCCCCAACCATTTTTTCGCAGACCAGCAAAGCTTGAACAAAATATAATCATGCTGTGGACTGATAAAAAATGGAGCCCTCGGGAGTAATGAATCTGCCTTAAAATGAAAACATTCTCGTTTTTAAGTTATGATCCTTCATTTGGTATCAGCGACGTGGCTAGTGAGTAGCGGCGCAACTGCCAATGCGACTTGGACAGGCTGGGCAAACTCCACTTGTGTTTTCATGATTTCCACATCACCACATGGGTGGTACAAATGATTCAACATTAATTGTTGTGTTGCCTGTTTTAGATGGCACATCATGCATAACGGTTGCTTTGGAGCTACTACTGCACTAGCCATGGTGAGGAATTCTCTCTTGTCAAATAGCTTCATCTTCAGACGATAAACCAAGTCTTGGATGCCCATCAGATGCGCGTTTAGCTACACGCCCTGTCATTGTTTATGTCTTATTCTTACTTTCTGTTAACTTTTTCAATTGGCAAACCAAAGTAGAGAAACAAAAGGTCAACTTTGATTGGCTGCTGTCATGAACATTTTTATATATCCACTGAAAAAAAAAAGGTGTGTGGAATTGTTTCTCTGTGCGGTCTGGTTCCACATACTGGTCCGTGGACCACTGATTGGGGACCACTGCTCTAAATTGATTTTTCGTGTTAATTGTTTGTCTATTTGATGACTGGTGACCGGTCTAGAATGTCACCCCGCCTCTCGCCCAAACTGAGCAGGGATCAGCTCGAGTTACCACTGATCCTATTGGAGACAAGTGGTATAGGAAATGGATGGATGAAGTTAGTACAGTATTATACTGCCAAACTCATGAGTGCAGTCGTGACAACCTAAAAAAGAGGCATTTATTTGTCTTTAGCGCTTTCAGGGACAGCGGTTAATACAGTGGACAGTTTACCATGCTATCAAGTTACAGGTTATTATTATTGGTGCATGAAAGGGTTAATTAGTTTCATAGAAGGGCGACATGGCGATAGACTGGTTAGCACGTCAGCCTCACAGTGCAGAGGTGCAGGGTTCGATTGGCTGGCAACCAGTTCCGGGTGTAACCCGCCTACTGCCGGAAGAAAACTCGGATAAGCTCCAGCACACCCGCGACCCTTCATAAGGGGAAGCGGTTTAGAAAATGGGTGCATGGATGTTTCATAGAAAGCCTTTATTAAATGTTTTCAAATTCACCGATCTCAAAATCATCGATCACTTGAGCAAATGGTATACTCATTAATATTCTATTGAATGACACTGATTGAGACTTCATTTAAATACTAGATACCTCGCCAGCCCCGTGTACAAAGAGGTCTTCCAGATGAAATAGTGGAGCGTTTAATGGGAAGTTACTGAGGTGGCTCGATTAATGACAGTGAGGTTTCTTCCCCTCCAGGCAACACATGTTGTAGTCATCTGAGCTGCGTGTCGAGCTCTTAGAGAGAGGAAAGAATAGCTGGCACTCTTCACTCTTGCCTGTCCAGTAAGTGCATCAAAACGCTGAGTCGTAATCCTCTGTCTCTTTTCACCTCCTGTGTGGATCCAGATTTAATCACTAACCGAATTGTATTTGATAATGTCACAACAGCACACACCCTCTGATGAGGGGCAACAATTTTCTACAATTCTATTTATGCATCTGAACACAATTTTGACACCTTCAGTCACCTCTTCTCTCACTCCAACCGTGTTTTTGGAAAGCTCCAAGGTGATAGATCCGCGAGAATGTCATACGTACATACAAAGTCTCGCTAGGTACTTTAGCATCCCGCCCTTTGTACACACAGCAATGCTAAGCTAGTTTCCTACGGTTGGTAAATGTGCAGTCAGGTAACATCCACTGCTGACGTTGTTCCAAAATTTGTTGATGACCTTATTTTCGCACATCATTGATACAGGGTATAGCGTTGAGAATGCTTTTTATTTATGTTTATGCCCATTTCTCACTCACTTTCACTGAAGGAAGGGTTTACATAAATAGGTGGGCATCATTCTTTTATATTGTTTGTTGTTGTTCCCCCCCCCCCACACATATCTTAACTTTTAAAATGGATACAGGGTATATATTTGAACAAAAATTCTAATCCCAGAAATGTGTGCACATTAAAAAAAATGGGTTTATTTGTTTGAAGCGTCTGTAAGCAGAGTTTGGGACAATACACAAAACATTTTTAAAAATAATGAACTTAGTATTAAAATCATTAAGTGTGTTCGGCCCACTCTACACTCCTTGATGTTCTGGAAATATACTCATGTTTTTTTTAAAGTACAATTTACACAAATGCTTTTGGCATCTGGGCATCATTGTTGCACTTAGAGTTTACATTTTTAAGTTTACAGTAAAAAAAAAAAATATTTTCAGGGAGGCTCTCCAATCAGAGTCTTTCGCAAATGTGCGTCCAAGTGATTATTCACAGAAAATATTTATTTGTTATAACCAGTTGAAAAGAATTTTCTCTCTCCATTATCATTATTTATCCATCATGTATTTATGTTGAGAAAAAAATGTAATTTTCTAGCAGTTACCTGTTATGAAAGAAAAAACAACATTGTGTTTCTTCTTTGTCGATTGTACTGAAGTTACATTTTTAGTTCTTGTATTTTGATAGCGAATAAGTACTTTTTAAGTTCCTACAGTGACCCTTGTACATACATGTCTTGCCATGTACAAGGCAACTGCAGGATGGGGTTTGGTAACCCATCCATGCGCATACTGTAGAATTTTGACAACCTATTAGCTGGGGGAAGAAGAAAAAGTCTTTTTGGAGAACAAGACTTCTTTATTTGCCCTTTAGCAACTTTATATTTAAGTGTTTATAGAGTTGTCTGTCCAACAATTCCTTAATAAAATGTTACTTTATTCAGAGTTTCATTCACTGTTTCGACATCCTCTCAGGCAGTAAACTTGAACCGCAGGCTTTCAAGTGCAATGATTTACATCCCAAATTCACACCGTTCTCCAAAAATGTTGTGAATCTCGAGCGTTAGGTCAGTTTGATACTTTATTAATCCGGTGGGACATGCTGGTATAGCAGCCGATCAGAGGCAATCATTAAAGACAAGTGTTTGTTAGTAGAAACGACAACAACGACAAAAACACAATAACCGCAAGAACAATTGATTTCAAGATAAATTTTAGGAGAGCATTTACACTGGGTCACCTCTATTGTTGCTTTAACGCTGTTTCCCGTCCCTCTCCTGTTCCTAACAAATCGGTTGATTCTTGCATCCATAGTTTCCATAGTTTAGCATCTAAACTGTAGATGCTAACTGATAATGAGCATTATTTGAACATTATTTTTATTTACCGCCAGAAAATTGTCCATACATGTCGACGTATTATCTAATCGTTTTGAAGCACAAACGGTTTGTTTGTTGTTCACTATCAGAAATGCGATACATGAAATAACAAAACAGTGCAACGATAGGGAACTTATTTTTTCCACAGTGCTCACAGTAGATTTGCGATTAAGCTTCTTTTCTGGCTACGTGCAAATTATATTATAATACTTGTATGATTATAAACCCACGTTGGTCTTTCAAGACGGCGCTCTGTCTCTGTTTGGAAAAAAACCCCGAGCTCACGCCATGACGTGATCACGTGGTTTGGACCCTCAACCGCAGCTTCAATTCTTTACCTCTCTCCGTCTCACCCCGCTATTTCTGAGAACCGACTTGAGACATAAATCAGCGCCCCATAAATAACGGCCGTACTTCCCTTTACATTTTCGTTGGACTAACAGACAATAAAAACACCAATAAGCAGAGATTGATCAAATTTATTGCCTCATAAAAACAGACAGGGAACTTGGCTTCAGCTGCGCAAGCCGCCGCTGAAAGTTGAGACTAGCTGAGCCGCAAGCGGGTTTTCACAAGGCCGTTGCGTGTCACAGGAGCTCGGAGAGCTTCAACGCTGTTTTATTAACGACCATCACGCAGGCCGACAGCTTTTAATAGAATTACAAATACCCATCTGATGTTAACTGTCAACGCTCACCCAAATGTTGTTTTCATGCATGCATCTTGAACAAGCGATCAAAATCGCAGGATTAATTTCTTTCGCAACATACGTTGTGTTATGCAATAGCAGTTTAACATACTGCGAGACCGTATAATCAGGCCATGTTCCAAATAGATCATTTTACCTGATCAGTTTACCATTACCCTCAAAACAACGAAATGTAAATCTAATACATTCACAAATTCGATCTATAGAAAAATGTGTGCCTTCTGCGGATATCCGAGTGGTTGTGGATGTGCCGTCAAATCCAGCCTCTACTTTGCCCGCTTCGCTCAGTGGCCCTCACTCCCACACACATTTCTGCATTTTTTTCTTTCTTTTACACCCTCGGGGATAAGGAGGCGAAGACAACTTGTATGCAAACGAAATGGGGGCTGTCGTCGGGGTCGGAATGGAATACGAGGATAAAACAGGTGCATGTTACTTTCGCAGTGGATGTTCATAATATAAGAAAATGGGTAGCGTGGATGGGAGGTTTGCATCAATGATTTCAGGAAAGAAGAGGCATGCGTCAGGGTCTTTGCAGTCAGAGAAAGATTGATCACCAACACCCACCCACCCGGGGCTCCCTTGGCCCTATTGAAACATCCCGTCCTATTTATGGAGTTCCCAATTTTTCCAAACTGTCATTATTTTCGCCCAATTTTCCAATGACATTATGCCCCCGGCAATCAACTCGGAAAGCTCATATTAAAATTGTGTCTTTGTATCACGAACAGCGACTTGTGCGTACCCCCCCACCCCCCCCCCCCCCTTGCAGACCGACCTCGCTGTGAACTCCCTCTCCCTCCGTAAACACACCAACCATTTTAACACACACTTCACACTGAGGAAGGGGGTAGGGTAACCTCTGTCTCTCACTATGGATTGCCGAGGGACACAAGAAGATGGATTTCAAAAATCAAAACTCGGATCTTTTTACGAAAAGCAAACAGCCGAAGAAGAGCAAGCACGACCCATTTGCAATTAAACATTTCCCACCTTTTCTGTATAATTAAATCTAGCCATACTGCTGTCTGTGCAAAAATGAAATGTAAAATATTTCCCCACATATCTAAAATTTTCGGCGTCTGTCCCACAAAATTTTTTTTTATGAACTGAGTTTTGAACTTGATAGCATTTTTGAAGGAGCCATAATGTAAACGGTGTTGGGGATCTTCGAGAGTTGACCGTCATCAGCCATGGGGAAAAAACGATGCTCTATTGTTTCTGTCATACGAGTTGAAATCCACCGACAGTTCGCCTACACTGCCCACATGGCTAACGGTAGCCTTCAGGCTTCTTCCTTGCCTCTGAAACACCCCCCGGCGTGACAAAAACAATGGCATTATTTTGCGGTATAGCCCCGTTTGCCACATTTTGTACATAAATAATTATGCAGCTTCCCACAGTCAACGCCGCTGCCAGGCCTAGGCCTCTATTGGTTCTTTCGGATCACGTGACCAGGAATTGGCTGCATTTTCACCCCATAGTTCTTCAGTTTAGCCTACCCAGGTCCCCATACGCTAGTAATATCACCAATATACACAATTATTATATTGCCACACGCATTTACGCTATCGCGGCCGGTGCTTCCGTGCTCGTGCTTTTTTAATTTGTGGTTAATTTTAAGACGTTTCAGGACTGTAGGAGTCTACATGAATGTGCGTGTGTGTGTGCGCGTGTGTGCGCGTGTTTTGCTTTTTATTTTAGGGAAGGGGTTTTCCGGGGGTCTCATCGTTAAACAGTGATATCCGTTTGAAGGAGCTATGAATTTTGAATTTGAACGAGAGATCGGTTTTATAAACAGCCAACCGTCGCTAGCAGAGTGCCTGACGTCCTTCCCTGCCGTCCTGGAGTCATTTCAAACTTCATCAATCAAGGAGTCGACAGTAATTCCGCCTCCCTTCGAGAACACCATCCCCAGCCTCAGCCCCTGCACAGCCAGCCAGCCAAGACCATCTTCAAGGAACCAACAGAACCGGAGAACCTCTGTTACCAATGGCCTCCAGACGAACCACCGACTCGGCCGCCAACAGCCCTGCCCGCCCAGCCAGGCCCCCGCCCAGAACGCATCGTCTGCCGCAGGATCGCTGGCTCACGAATTCCCCTGGATGAAAGAGAAGAAGTCATCCAAAAAATGCCAGAAAAGTGGAGGCAGCTCGAGCAGTGGCGGATCCATCATCCCATCTGCCTCTTCGTCTCCTTCACCGACCGCCTCCGGGTACGCTATGGCGGGCATCGAATCACCCACAGGTCGGTGTATGCTGGGGTGTGCATGTGTTTGTATTTATGGTTGTGCAGCAGGGATGACTTGGATGTGTTTAAACTGATTGATTGCCCACTGCTAATCTCCACTCGGGCAATTGCGTCAAATGTATATCAGTCGAGGATGGCATTGTCTCAATCACTGTTGTGTCTGTGTGCGTCTTGTGTATTGCGGTGATGCAGGAGCAGCAGGGAGCCATTTTTAGACCACTGCATTATGCTGTGCCCTGTCTTGCACGATCCCATTCATTGGTCTTAAAATGGCCACGTTAGCTATTTGAAGAGAGGGGTTCCGTTTTGCATTGTGTACCCCGCAATTATATATGTACTGTATATCTATCCCGGTTATTATGACAGTCATTAAATTTGGAATGATGACATGTTGTGCGTAAACGCAAGGGGTATTTTCTCTACAATTCTTCACGTGCTTATTTGGAATAATTACAAACTTTACATGTTGATATTTCGAAACAGAGAGTCCTCCCGGATATAACCTATATTTTGTGCTCAAGGCAGCCATATTGAATTGCGACACATATAGTCCCTCAAAGAATCGTGGGGCGGGGTTGGATCGAGCCTACTATCAACACAAAGTAATATATGGAAATCCTTAAGTCCTTAATTTCGTTTGGCTTCCAGTTACATCGCATACGAAGTTATCCAATTAATATTTTTAGATCAACACCTAAATCACACACACACACACGCACACTTTTTATATCGTGTACAAATTTCCGCCTTTTCTTTTGCTGGTTCCCTTAAGGGCTTGGTGTCTGTTTTGACATATACGACAAAAACGCAGATGCAATGCAGTATATATACAGTATATAATATTTGCATATATGCTTCTCATTCTTACTCTCTATTTTGATGTGTTTAATCTAATCTCTGCATGTCAATTTCACACAGTCGCTCACTCACAGTACTCCCTGCTTGTTGCATACGAGTGTTACTGGCATTATAGCGATACAACTCGCTTTACTTAGCTTTTTAAAATTAGTTTATTGCTGTATTTATTTTTTTATATTTCGAGGCTAGATTATATTCAGAGGGCGGGTTCTATAATTCATTAATGATATATTAGGGTGTTTTAATCTTTTATATTACATAAAAGAGACCCGGGCGATCTCCATGCCCTATGTTGAAACAGCTTACCGGTATTTTAAAGACGAAATTGTGCGCGTAATATTTTAGTGGCTTCATTGAATCCCCACGGAGGAAAAAAACATGACGCGCATTGTAATATAAGAATAACGAAATCCACGTGCACGCATTTGAACGAATAATTAAAGCACGGCCTTTATTTATGTACTGTTCCGTTCAGATCCGAATCAGGCGGGTCTGGATGTCGGAGGAGCCGGGTCCCGTCGGCTCCGCACAGCCTACACCAACACGCAACTGCTCGAGCTGGAGAAGGAGTTTCATTTTAACAAGTATCTTTGCCGACCTAGAAGAGTGGAGATTGCCGCCCTTTTGGATTTGACCGAGCGGCAGGTTAAAGTTTGGTTCCAGAACCGGCGGATGAAACACAAGCGGCAGACCACACACCACCGTGACGGCGGTGGCGAAGGGGGAGGAGGAAACCAAGAATCCGGCGAACCGAGTTGTATCGAGCCCCTCGAAGGCGCGGATGCTTCATCACCATACTCAAGCCAGCCGCTTGAAGCATCTGGCACCGGGGAGTTATCGGATGGCGAGGCGGGGAGCAGTAATCCATCTTCGGCCGCTGCACCCACCGCCCACACCTTTGACAGCGGAGACAATGCGCATCCCACGCTGGAAGAGGGAGGCCTATCGAGCCGCCCGGAGCTGCCAACCCTGTCGAATGCGGCTGACTCCTGTGACTCTGCTGCCAAATACCAGTCCCCGGAGCAGTTCGCCGCAAAACATTCCAGCGAGAACACGAGCGTAAAGCATTTGAACGAGACGAGCACAGTATCAGTATCTGATCCAGCATTTTGCGAGCAGCCAGACTCGTCCATCCCCTCCTCCTCGTGCTCCTCGGAGCTCCCCGACCTGACGTTCTTTTCCGGGGACGCCTGCATGTCACCCAGTCTTCAGAGTTCATTGGACAGCCCGGTGGATTTTTCGGAAGAGGACTTCGACTTGTTCACACGCACTCTGTGCACCATGGACCTTCAGCATCTCAACTTCTGAGAGTTTTGTTTATAATTACCGCACATGAAACGAGGGCTCTCGACAAGAACTGCATTGCTGAGGAAAACAAACAAACAAACAGACAAATAAACACGTCTACATTCCCGAATGATTTCATCCTATTGCCACTATTTTTGACTATTAAAATGAAGAGCTACGACGAGAGATGACCATATTAAAAAAATCTTTTTTTCTGTGACCTCATTCCAGGAATGTGAATTTACAATGATATTTATTAGTTAGAACTTTTAGAGTGCGTGATTTTTTTAATCCAAACTTCTCAGGAACCGCTTAGTATCGCTGGACTGCTTTTTGAAAATCTCGATTGAGGAAATGAACGGGGGAAAAAAAATGCTGTGAACCGAGAGAAGAAGGAAGCCGTGTTGATGATGCGAGTTTTACACACTAGTTTATTTATGGAGATTCTTTAATAGTGAGATCCAAATTATTTATTGTATACATATTTTCATAGTGGAATACGAATATGCTAATAAAAATACAAATGCAATTACAAAGTGGCGTTTACAGTTTTTATTTCTAAGGTGTTCAAATTAATGTTCTATCGGATATATAACATTGAGACCTTTTTGTTGAACGTTTACAATTTGTACGACTTGGGCATACAGTACTACTGAAAATGAGATGCTCGATGATGATAATGGTTCTTCTTCTTATTCTTATTCTTATTGTTTTAAATGTTTATTATATTAAATTAGTTATTTAATACACCTAAATGCGCTTTACTTTGCACCAAATGCTTTTTCACTGTTAAAGTTATGTTTTTCTTACCACACTCGCTCACTCATTTTTCAGAGCAGATTGAAAGAATGAAAATAACAGATTGAGGACACGGATTGTCCTGATTTTCTTTAGATCGTTTCGTCTGGGTAGAATTAGGACACTTAGCAAATAAACACGCAGTCGGCAACGAACGACTGCACAGGGATGTTAAATGTAGAAAATTATTTTAGCCTGCGCTACAAATAATGGGAACACTACACTTGGCTGTGTTCCCTATAGGTTTATAATAGTTAGTCGTAATAATAGTATATATTATGATATAGTTAGCATATTAAACAAAAGATTGAATGCGTTGATGTCCACGAGCAATAGGAACATCCCGCAGCCTTTGAGAATTTAATGTTATGCTAACTTGGCTGCTTCCCCTCCTCCTGCGGAGTTAAAATGGCGCTGCAGACAAAGCAGGATGCAAACAATGAGCAATGGCAGCCATTACGGGGCAAGCTGTGTGCGCGCGTGCGACCTCGTGTGCGTGTGTGCGTGTGTGTGTGTGTGTGTGCTCGCGCGTGTGGGGGATAAAGAAAAAGAGGACGACAGAGAAAACGTCATCGTGCTCGAAATGCACTTTCTATTACTACTTCTTCTACAAACGCCCCCCCCCCCCACCACCACTACACACACACAACGCGTATATATATATATATATATATATATATATATATATATATATATATATATATATATATACAGAGAGAGAGAGAGAGAGAGAGAGACACACACACACACACCAATAATAATAATTTAAATATGAGGAATGTTTGTTTTTTTAATGACAATGTTCTAAATGGAGGATTAAAAATATAGGATGCCTACTTATTCATTGCAACACCGACTTCTGTGAGTATGCTCATTTCACTGAAGTATTGATGCAATTTGATGCAATCCATCAGGGAAACAAGAGACAAAACAATGAAGCACAGTCAGGGGCGAAATTTCGAATATTATCAACATTGGTTGTGTGTTTCAGAACATTAGCTGTTTCTGTTTAGCAACACAGTGTTCCATTTATTGATCTTACCCTTGAGATATAATCAGGATAATTGAGTATACATTGAAAAATAATGTTCAACAATCCTATAGCTCAACTGGGTGAAATGCTCAGAGCTGTGAGAGACTTAAAGAAAACAATCTAAAGCAGATGCCAGTGCCAACACGCACTCCAACTTCTGTGTGATCCTGCACAAACTATTACAAAGTACTGGATTTGATTGGCAATTTGGCAGTGAGAGAGAGAGAGAGAGAGAGAGAGCGACAGAGAGAGAGAGAGAGAGAGAGAAGAACATCAAAGGGGCATTGAGGGAAGGAGAGACAGAGAGAGAGAGAGATAGAGAGAAAGGGAGAGAGATAGAAAATGAGAGAAGGGGGCAGAGAGAGGGAGCGACAAGGAGAGAGAGAGAGAGAGAGAGAGAGAGAGAGAACAACAACAGGCGCAGTGAGAGAAGTGGAGAGAGAGAGAGAGAGAGAGAGAGAGAGAATAAACATAAAAAATAAAAATAAAAAACAACTCAGTTCATGCAGTTTTATTTACTTCCTGTGGTGGCCTGTAACCTCTGCTCATATTTGCAGCCATATGTCGAGGAGCCTCTGGCACCAAGATGGACAAATACTGTCCATACTACAGATGAAAGATCGGGAGCGGTTCCGATTTTTGTGAACAACTGCATGAAAACAGTCGAACAATTGAAGGACAATGTTCCTCAGCGTACAATTGCAAGAAATGTAGGGATTGCATCATTTATGGTCCAAAATATCCCAAAATACTGAGAATCTGGAGAAATCACTGCATGTAAGCGGAATGGCTGAAAACCAAAATAGAAGGCCTCTGAGCCTCGATCCTTCAGGCGGCACTGCATCAAAAAAGAAACAACATCAATGTGTAAAGGATATCACCACAGCGGTTCTGGAACACTTCATAAAACCAATGTCAGGAAATACACCTTGGCGCTACGTCCGTAAGCGCAACTGAACACGCTGCTATGCAAAGCAAAAGAAAGCTTGGTTGTGTGTGTTTCAATAATCTCGCTCTTCTGGCTGTCACCGTCTGTCGACTGGCTGCCACACTGTAATATGTAGTAGTCTTTTTATCTCTTGTATCACGGTCACCGTCCGTCACTGTTATGATTTCAGCCTGGGTGTATGCTATTGCATAACTCAGGTGTGACAGATCACCCACTTAACAGGGGTGGCACAAAAAGTCAACGGTGTGCTTTTATCATCCGCAGAGTCAAGTGGAAACTTTCGACACTCAGACACGAAAAGATTTTGGCGAAAGACCTAATTAAATCTGTCAATCAAAGTTCATCAACATTGGTAAGGTCTGAAAAGCAATCGTGATCGGCTGCTCACAGACTAGGAAGGTGGATTGGTCAAAATAACCCAGAGAAGCACTGTGTCACTTTCTTTTTTAATAACTACATGTCTTAAAAGTATAAATCTTAAAAAATTCAGACTAATTATTTCTTCATTAGCGACTGTGGCTTTCCTGTGTGAAGCTTCCATGTTCTCCCCGTGCCAATGTGGCTTTTCTCCGGGGATTCCAGTTTCATTCCACATTCCAAAAACCTGCAAGGCAGGTTAAAGGAACATTCTAAATTGTCACTAAGTGTAATTGTGGGCGCGAATGGTCATTTATCGATGTGTGCCCTGCGATTGACTGGCAACCAGTTCAGGGTGTCCCCCGCCTGGTAGCCGAAGACATCTGGGATAGGCTCCAGCACACCCGTGACCCTTGTGAGCATTAGCGGATTAGAAAATGGATGGATGAATATTTCTTCATTACGGTTTCCATCTGGAGAGCCACACATTAATATGGTGGAGCACTCAAAATCATTTTCAAACTCAAAATCATTTCCAAACACATTTTCCGGTTCTGATCAACATGTCATCCAGTGTTAGGCACTTTACATGTAATCATTGTTCTAAAAATGGGAGTATTAATTAGTAGTCCATGTTCAAATTAAAATGTTTTTTACTCCTTACAATTGTCACAGGAAATATGCTTGTCCATAAAAAAACACTTATAATGACTCAGCAAAACGCTGTCCGTCAGTGATGGGCTGAGAGGTCTGACAGTACTTGACCCAGTTAGTGATGATTTCACTGAAGACAGGCATCCAGTGATGGACCTTGTGTCAGTACTGATGGAAAGCCCACCGATGGTAGCAACATATCATTCAATGTTTAGTTTAACCTTTCAACATTTTTTCTATATGCACAATTTGTCATTAAAAGCATCACTCGTGTCACTCTCCACTTGATCACCAATTTGCTGACTAGAATACCATGACCTAAGTAAAGTTTTCAGCAAAGACCGTGCTCAGTCATTGATGCAGCACAGTCAAGGGGGGGGGGGGGTGCTCTTAAAATATTTTCAAGATGATCATGATGTTAGTAATACATTCAATGAATAGATTTCTTCAATGATTTAATTGGATTGTCCCATGCTGTTGTCATGTTTAGTTTTTTTTCCCAGAATCTGTCTACGCCTCGCTCAAATCCATCAAGATTGCATTACACAGCCTGTGCCACCAAATTCTCAGGTCAGCTCTATCAGCGCCAGTTCCATCTGCAGGAACAGCCAGCAAGCTGCAATGTCGTCTGCCAAATTCCCAAATGCGGTAAACTAGACTTGCCCCGATACGAAAATGAAAATGCACCTATTTTTTTTTTTTTTTTTTTTGCCCTGTTGCTCTGTTTTTGTCTTAGTTTGGTCCTAGAACGCCTTTGCAGAATACATCGGGTCTGTTTTAAATATTTGCAGTTTTTCCATTGTGTTCGTGCATTTCTGCACTGGGCCGTGTTGACTCTGGAAGACAAACAATAGTCCATCCATCCATCACTCATTTTCTTATCTGCTTATCCTCACGACGGTCACGGGCGTGCTGGAGCCTATCCCAGCCGTCTTCGGGCAGTAGACGGGGGACACCCTGAACCGGTTGCCAACCAATTGCAGGGCACACAGAGACGAACAACCATCCGTGCTCACACTCACACCGAATTTAGAGTGTACCATTAACCTGCCATGCATGTCTTTGGAATGTGGGAGGAAACTGGAGTACCCGGACACAACCCACGCAGGCACGGGGAGAACATGCAAACTCCACACAGGAAGGCGTAATCGAACCTTGCACTTCTGCACTGTGAGGTGGACATGCGAACCAGTCGACCACTGTGCCACTCGATAAATAATTTTGATAATTTAAAAAAAACGACATAAAACCTCATTGCCATTGCTTTCATATTGATCAAAAACAATCCAAAAGAATTGTGCAGAGCCCACTGTGTGGAAATTTTTACTCTATAACTTTCTCTTCTCCCACAGCCCTGCAGCACTGGTGTAAATGTGGTGTGTAGATAAGACAGTAAAGTTGACAGACTCTTATCAAAGATAGCTGATAACTGAAAGCAGTAAAAATGCTATCCAGCTCTCATTTCACTCCTCTGCTCCAGGCAGTTTGCTCATATAGTCATTAGAATGTACAGACTTTTTTGTTTCACAGAGGCTGAAACTGATGTTGTTTTCATCATGATAGCTTTTATGTTTTTTTTTACATTTTCTTTGTTCCAGGCGAAAAATGCTCCACGCTACAACATGAAATCTTGGCTTCTGCTTGGAAATGCATTGAAGCAGAAGCTCAAGAGCTCAAGATTACACTGATGTGTGACAAATATTGTCCAGACCCTCGTTTTACTCAGGAATTTCAAGTCACACAATTGAGTTTGGGGGGGAAACTGGATGTGTGAGGTAAAAGCAACATTTTTGACATAATTGTTAAATTAATTGTATTTATAAATTGAAATTGAAATATAAATTTCCCCAGTGTGGCACAAATAAAGGATATCTTATCTTATCTTATCTTATTCATTTTTCCAATTCTCTTAATCATCACAAGGGTATTTCTAGTATTGATTTATTAAAATGACTTAACATGACTATGTAGCATGTTTTCCCTGTTCTTGTGTGTTTTTTCTTTTTTTTAAATTCTGAAGACATGCATGTTAGGTTGGTTGAAGACTCGAAATTTTCATCGGGATTTGAATGTGTTTAATTCTCTTAAAATTTAAAACATTTCTATGTAGGGTGGCCCGGTGAACGAGTGGTTAGCGTGGCAACCTCACAGTGCAGAGGTCGTAGGTTTGATCCCAGCTCCGGCCTTTCTGTGTGGAGTTCGAGTGTTCTCCCCGTGCCTGTGTGGGTTTTCTCCAGGTACCCCGGATTCATCCCAAATTCTAAAAACATGCGTGGCAGGCTGATTGAACACTCTAAATCAGTGGTTCTGAACCTTGTGAGAGGTACTGGACCCAACCGGTTCATATGCGCATTCACCAAACCCTTCATGAGTGAAAAATAAAGAGTATGATTTTTGATGACATTCAAGACATTAAAAAAATGCGTTTATTAAAAACAGAAAAAATGTAAACACAATTAGTATAATTATAAAGTATATGTTTTTTAATTGTGCACAAAATTAACCAGCCAGTGATGGCCAAGCGGGCATTTCATAACTAATTACATGTTGTTAACCTCCATGGCAGAGGCTCTGTCAAACCCCTAAGACTGATTCACCGAACCCCTAGGGTTCAATCGAACCCAGGTTCAGAACCACTGCTCTAAATTGTTCCTAGGTGTGAGCGTGGATGGTTGTTCGTCTCTGTGTGCCCTGTGATTGGCTGGCAACCGGTTCAGGGTGTCCCCTGCCTACTGCCCGAAGACAGCTGGGATTGGCTCCAGCCACCCCCACGACCCTTGTGAGGATAAAGTGGTTCAGAAAATGGATGGATGGATGTCTTTTCATTGCGCCTATCTCACTTACCATCAAAGTACCAATTAGAGTGAAAGGAAGAGCGATTGAAAAGAAAAAGAGGAAAGAGCGTGAGCAGACATGCAATGTGTTTTACTTGAAAAGTGCTTATAAAACAATGTGACGAATGTTTGTTGAGGACATTCTTACAGTAACCAAGTGATGACATATTGCTAAGAGGGGGACACTTTAAGAACGGACAGCGGAGCGCGAGTGTCTGTCTATCTGCATGATAGCACTGTCTTTCACATGTGTTGCTAACGGTTAGCTGAAGCTAATTGCACCAGTGTTTCAGACCAAGCTGCAGTGCATGGTTAGCATCGCCGGTTGGTTAGCCACAGCTAGCCACGTTCGTAGCTTGTTTGCTGGAGTCAATCTAAACGGGAGTTACGTCAGAAGCGTGAACAAGGACTTTGGACATACACGGAAGTTGGGTTATACATCCGCACTGTGGGGCGTTTGTGTTGGAATATAGCTGTCTTCTTTGGAACGTTGCGTTGTTTGCTGTTAACAATTTTACCGTCTTCTGAACTGTGAGTACAGCTATTCCTTCGACGAGGTTCCCACCTAGTGGACGTCGTGAGAACAGGCCTGCAACATTTTCTTTTGGCCTTGGGTTTTCTTTGCGAAAATGCCGTTTAGATTGTAAAATATAGTTTGTGCTTTGGTATAATTGCTGGAATAAATTTGAGTTGATTTTTCAGATGTTGTTGTCTGCAAAACGGAGTCAACACTGTATCTTGACTGATTCAAACCAACTTGAATGTCTCACCACTGCCCATTTTATAAGGTGACTTGATTATATTTCTTTGCTGGAGCTCGTGGATGTCTCCAGGGTCCTGGGGGCATGCTGCCACTTACCCAGGAAAGGCGCTTTCTTCCCAAAAACGGATCTGGGGCTCTCACAGTGGTGCAGAGGTGTGGGGTTTGATTCCAGGGCCTGGTCTTCCAGTCTGGTGTTTGCATGTCCGCTCCGTGCCTGTGTGGGTTTTCTTCGGGTACTCTGCTTTCCTTCCACATTCCAAAAACATGCAAGGTTAATTGGACACTCTATGCTGTCCCTCTGGTGTGATTGTGAATGGTTGTTTGGCCTGCGATTGGCTGGCAACCAGTTCTGGGTGTAGTCCGCCTACTGCCAGAGTTTATAATAATAATAATAATAGATTTTATTTATAAGCGCCTTTCAAGACACCCAAGGACACTTTACAATAACAAAAAACACAAAACAATACGGGTTGAGCAGCGGCAGCCAAAACGCGCCAGCGTTCACTCAACCCGAAAGTCAGCATTTCTAAACCACCTTAAAACTTATCTAATTATCTCTTCACTGAATAGATGTTCTCTGGATACATGCCACTCCCTTTGAGACGTTTATTCTGCCTTTCTGGCATTTCCAATAATTGTGCCACACAATTATTGTAAAGAAGGTGTAGAGTGACCTGTCAGTCAACTGGGGTGACACAAACAGTTGGCTGCTGGGTGTCGCCTGTTATATTAGCTCCCCTTCTCATCAAAAAAATCTCAAAAACCACGGTGGGAGAAAAGGGAAACCTCACGGAGAACCACTCTAAATGAGATCTTTATTCACAAATCCCCACAAGTGTTTCAATCAGAATTTTCATTGTGGAAGAAATAAAGGTATATTTCCAGAGACAAAAAGAACAGTAAGGAACAACAAGAACTGTATTTTATCTTATCAACGCTACAATTAAAATTAAGTGTGAAGATAGGATTAAGTTCTTTCAACAAATCCCTTAGGAAAATAGACTTATGATTGTGATAAATAAAATGTAATCAAGATGACCTTTTCTGATTTTAAGGCATTATGACAAATCACGCACCAGAAATTATACTAACACCAATTTGATGTATTTCACTTAGCAATCAATCAAGAACATCATAAGCACGCTGAAAATATAACCCCACTTAAGCTAAAAAAAAAAAGATGTCCAGATATCACATCTAAAATATTTGGCTTTGCAGAAATTACATTTAGTCACTTCTTCTGAACTGATTAATTAATGTCAATGTAAACAATAATGCTCCACTTGAACCAAACTTTTTTTTTTTTTTGCCTTGATCTTCATCATTCCTTTAACATTTTAGTTACTTTACCAAGGTCAAAGAAAGTAACTAAAATGAAGAAAACTAATTGAGTTACTATCAACTGAATGAACATTTTCACATTGACACCAGTTAACCCTTTCAGAGACAGCGGTGACTACAGTGGACAGCTTATCATGTTATCAGGTTACAGGGTGCATGAATGGGTTAATTTATGCTTAACTAAACTATATTTCTTGTTTAGTTTTGGTTTCATAAAAAATTGTATTGCCCATCTTATAAACTATGCAAAAAGACACTTGGCCAAAGATATTTTTTAATCTTAACACATGGGAGAGCCTGTGGTTGACTATTTAGCACATTGGCCTCAGAGTGCAGAGGTGCAGGGTTTGATTCCGACTCTGGCCTTTCTGTGTGGAGTTTGCATGCTCTCCCCGTGGCTGTGTGAATTTTCTACAGCAACTCGTTCAGGGTATCCAACCTACTGCCTGAAGAACGCTGGCATTGGCCCCCCCACGGCCTGCATTTATGGAATGTGGCAGGAAACTGAAGTTCCCAGAGAATAGCTACGCAGACACGGGGAGAACATACAACCTTCACATAGGCCGGAGTCAGAATCGCGGATGTGCTAACCCATAGGTGTCAAACCCCGGTCCTTGAGGGCCGCTGTCCTACATGTTTTCCGCTCTCCCTATAGCAACACACCTGATTCAAAAGAACAGGTTCAATATCAGGCTTCCGCAGAGCTGATCTACTATGATTTGTAGTTTGAACAAAGTTAATCATAATCACACCTCTTGATGTAATGTGAACAGAAAGATTTCATTTCACACATTACACAATTTTACTGTGATTCTAAACATGGATTACGTTTTTCACACTTGCATTATTGTTCTGTTCTAGAGTCTTTTTTTTTTTCCGGTGACCCTGAATCACTACAGGACTTTTAGAAATGTAGGAAGAGACATAATTAAACCTCGCCCTTTAACCTAAGTTTCTTTCCACCATGTAGTCACTTCACCACGCGTGGGTGTCATTTAATCTTCATCTTGTACCAGTCTGTTCCTGCATTCTTCCTGCCCACTTACTCTGGTCTCCCTCCTTTCATTCAGTATGTGATCATTAACCGCCATCCTTGTTACCCGCCCACACAACTCGTCATGACTTACACATACACCACTGGTGAGACGGAGTCCACTCGCCAGGGTTCGAAGACTTCCTTTTACTGACAATTCACAGTAAAAAAGACGATACTTTAAGAGGCAAATGATTCCTGCTGCCCCAAAGACACTTACCATGGTACAGTTCTTTAAAAATGAAAAAAAAATCTTGATGCCTCCTTAAAGCATCTAAACTGAGAACAAAATGGAGATGTACGCAGTGATTCGGCATTGTCGCACACAAATACAAAAAATAGAAGGACACTGAAATCAATTATTTCTTTCCTGCTGGACCAAAAAGGATTTGGTTAACCTAAAGGCCTGCTGTCCACTTTAATCTCGTTCCTATAACAGATCGGCAAAATCATTTCATTAGCAAACACATGGTCAAATATGCAGCCTTTCATTTGGAATAATGGCTCTCCCAATCCAATTGCTCAAATATTCTAAAAGTTTTGGATCATCCTCTCTTACGATGCATGATAGAAGTCATGGACTTTTCGTTGACGAAAAAGATTAGCAGTGTTCTGAGAAAAGAAAAAAGGGAGAGGCAGTCGGCGAATCCAGGAGAGTTTATATTAAAACATTGCTACAAAGAACAAAAAGGAAAACATTTTGTTGGAGAGTTTTACTTTCGGTGACTTGTAGAAGCTAAAATGAAGATAGTCATACATAGCTAGCTAGCTAGATAGCTAGCAAGATAGCTAGCAAGATAGATAGATAGATAGATAGATAGATAGATAGATAGATAGATAGATAGATAGATAGATAGATAGATAGATAGATAGATAGATAGATAGATAATTTGATGGATATGTTGCGGCTGTGAATTTAATGACTGAGTGCCAGCTGTTCATCTCAAACTTTCACTCTTGTCTTTCAGCGTGTGGCTCTAATCCACTGAATTATGGACCACCCTTTCAAAATACAGATCTCTCTCTCTCTCATGATATATATCATGCTGAAAGTAATAGAAAATGTACTGTGGCCGACAGGGTTTGGTTTGCTCTTCTTTTTTTTTAAGAGCATTTTTGCAATGAGGATGCAAGAGAGCAGCAGGCCGGTTCGCAGCTCCTCTTTTATTCCCTCACCCTCTCTCTGCCCTGACAGATTCGTGCTGATATCAGATTGATGGGTCGGTTTGATTGAAGTCTCTTTGTCGTGCTCATGTCACTGCTAATGATGGATGAGGCGCGTGCGCAAACGCACACGCGCGCACGTTAAGTCCTCCCCGTCCCTCAAGTCTCTGTTTGACGCTCACGCGCACGCGCGTACAGTGGATCCCTCGCCTCGTCCACCGGCCAACAAACTTGTGAGCCTTTTGGTCACCCTAGGCGACGTGACGACTCGTCACGTGACCCGGGCAGAGGTAAGAAAAGAAGTGACACGAAAAACAGAGGGGGGAGACGCAAAAGAGGAAAGCCGAGTATAAGAAGAAAGTCAAATAAGCTTACAGGATGAAAGAAGACGGACTATAAACCTGTGTGACCACGAAGAGGTGACTTGACGCTTTTCTGCCCCTTAGCATTGTTTTATATATATTTTAAATCATCACCGAACCTCAAAATTCCGCTTGCAGAATTGATTTGGTCACATCGTCGAGGCCTTCCTTTTGCATAACCATATTGGTACACGTTCGCACGCCCGCATGCGCACACACGCTCACACAAGCTGAGACCATTACTTATGTCTGATTCAATTTGGGGGGGAGCAGTCTCCGCTTTTCTTCCCCGATTATTTTACAGCATAGTTTTTCCAAGTTTTTGCAAGCAAGTCATTTTTGAACAATATCTTTTTCCGAATTTTTTTATTTTTCCCCAAATATTTGTCCCTAGAGTCTGCATGGACACATCGAATATGAACTCATTTTTGCAATATTCAGTTAGTAATCGATCCTATTGTCGACCTAAATCTGGATACCATCAGCATTTGCATCACCATCCCGCGGATCAGCATCACGGTTTCCAGTTGACCAACGACAACATCCACTCGGGTCACTCCGCTCCCCAAGCTCCCATCACCGTGTCGAGAGGTTCCAGACTAAATTACAATGTGGATGAACGCTTGCACGTGAGCGCTGACGGTGGAGGACCGAATGAAACGACAGGGCCGGCCCAACATCACGAGCAACCACCTCATCACGAGCATCAGCAGAGGCAGAATGGCTACTATCATCCACTTTACGACACCCAAAGTGGATTATTGTCTTCCTATCATAACGGAACTACTGTCAATAACGGAGCCTATTTGGAGCAGGCCTGCACCACAAACGCTGACTACATGACAACGACGGGGCCTGCTAACAGCATCCATCCTCAATATTTCATGGACGAGCCAGCAACATCAACATACTATCATCAATCAACATTTTCTACTTCGGCCCCCACCGTTGGTCCAAACTATGGAACCCTGACTGCAGCCTATTGTGGGCCCCAGGGCTCCCTACTCGGTTCCCAATACCCGCCTCAGGTCGACGCAGCGGGTTACTTGGGACATCCAAACGGGGGAGGATATGGAGAGGTACCTGTCTCACTGGAGCGAGAGAGGGAGGACGAGGAGAATCAGCAAGCCGGGCGGGGGCAAACATTCGACTGGATGAAGGTGAAGAGGAATCCACCCAAAACAGGTGAGTGCCAGCGTGCGCGTGATGGGAACACATGAATTGTTGCTTGTACAATTTATGTTCATTTGTGAGCGCACCAGTTGGAGGGCACTAAAAACGATCAAAGTTCACCCACCGCAAACTCATATAGTAAAAGTTATATATTTTAAGGAAACACAGAACATAAAAATAGATGTGATCAGAAAAGCAATGCTTCAATAATGTCTCGCGATCAAAATGCCTCCGATCCATTTTTACTGAATTTAATTTGAATGAATTAAAAAAAATCCTTCTTCATCCAATGAATGATGTTTATTTAAGACTGGAATATTTACATTAGGTGACTAGTATTGTATAAAACATAAACGTATACTCTATAGACGAACATCTCATTTTAAATTTCTTATCAACTAAAACGAAACGATAATGACCACACGGTCGTTATCGTTTCTTCACACATAATGGTTACAGCAGACGCGTTCGCTGCAAACCCCGCCCCCACACACATAAACACACACGCACGCTCACACACAACACACACGCACTCACACACGCACACACTACAAATAAACAACAGTCAAAAGAAGTTGGGTTCATTTTAATGACGCGCGTTGTGTGTGTACAGTAACACGAGGCTTCCAAATCTCGCATACTCATTAAAACTTTATCCAGCGGCGCACTTGTGTCCCATCTTATGCCGTCTGTCAGTCCGTATCAAAGCGGTCAACAGTGCATAACGAATAGTTTGTTTTTCATCCAGTTAAAGCGTCTGACTTCGGCTTGGCTGGTGCAAACAACAACAACACCATGCGCACCAACTTCACCACGCGGCAGCTCACAGAATTGGAGAAAGAATTCCACTTCAGCAAGTATCTGACGAGGGCGCGGCGAGTGGAAATTGCTGCCACGCTCGAGCTTAATGAGACCCAGGTGAAGATTTGGTTCCAGAACAGGCGCATGAAGCAGAAAAAGCGCGAGAAGGAAGGCACGTCCACGCCGCTGCGCCCGTCCTCTTCGGGTTCGATCAACACTGGGATGGGATTCAACAAGGTACTGGAGGAAACGGACCGCTCCACTGCATCCACGTCACCAGATGCGTCTCCTGACTCGGAGTAGAGTCGCAGTTGCTCAATGGGCCCGGATAAAAGTTCAATAAAGCCATGGACATGACTTTCATTCGCGTGTGATCAATTCGCTTAGACATGTGTATCCAAATTATTCAGTATGCGACCAAACTCCACATTATGTAACAGCTGATTTTAATTTAAATGGGCGATAAACATCACTGCAAAAAAAATTGAAAGACAACTACAAATTGACAACTACACTATTTGATAAATTATATTTTTCGTTTATTTATTGTTTGTCAAATATCTTAAATTGCTGTTCTGTTTCACAATAAAGAGCAACCTCAATGCACAATGACGAGGGTCAAAAGAAATGTTTTATTTGGAAAATATTGGATACTTTGCTCTTAAATGTTTGCAAATAATAAGTCAGAGTTACAGTTAGAAAAATAAAAAGTGGGGCTTTGCTTTGAGGAATAACTCCTGCGCATGCCAAGTATGAGTATTGCTTCATTTCAGTTAACATTGTTGACAACGGTTTGCTTTGGGCATTTTTGGGCACTTACGTTTATTTTAATTTACAGTACAGTGGCCCAATCTTCCTTTGATGCATTTATATGTTGGACAACATATATGGTAAAAGAAGAAAATGGATGAATCCTCTTTATTGTCGTGACTTTCATAATTCGTACAGATGAATGAAATTTGTGCTCTACATTGTGTAAGAGTTTTTCTGTGTTTTGCTCAAGGGCTGTCTTTTGAGAATTGTAGCTTGAATCACAAAAAGACAATTCATCTTTTTAAAAAAGCCATAGCGGACAGCTCAGAATGGAATTCCTGATTGACATTTGTATTTTTTAGGTACTATGTGAAAAACAGCACTGGTCATGCTGTCTGTTTATCATATGCCTTTCCACACATATCATGCACCGTGGTAGAAAGAGAAAAAGATCAAATCAGAAACATTTCCTCATATTCTTTGAACTGCGACACACTGAATGATTTACATGCATGATTTATTTAACTTGTCCTAGTTAGATTCAGGGATGTAACAATGTTTGCACTGATGAAGGACACACTGTTGAAAAAAAAAAGGCTGGAGCGGTCTGTCTTTCCCAGCTGAGTATGTGAAGTCATTTCACTGCCTGTCAGTTATGCCATGAGAGTCACGTTTTTTTATTTTATTTTTTTGCAACGCATAGAGTGAGGCCTCACTCTAAACAATGATGCTGTCTGAATTAAAAGCCACCATCAACAATAATGAGATCATTATCTTGAAGAACGTCACCATATACAGTATATATATATACATATATATATATATATATATATATGTATATGTGTGTGTGTGTGTGTGTGTGTATTATTACATATATATATATATAAATTAAAACATTCCTCGTCTCACCCCCCCTCGGGTGGTGTCCGTCCCTCATTCAGCTCGGGTCCTCTACCAGAGGCCAGGAAGGCCTTTATATATATTTATATATATATATATATATATTTTTTTTTTCAATACTAGCAAGCTGACTGAGTTTTATCAGTTTTTCTGCCTTCATCTTTCCCATTTTTCATGTTTTATTATTTATAGGCTACCTCAAATAAATACTTCTCAAAACTAAGTTGGTGATGTTGTTTTTCTTTGTCCTAAAAATAATGTTTTGTTTTAATGAAATCGGTTACAACGTCATATAAGTTGTTATACATTTTACAAGATAAGAAACCATGGGCCCGATTGACCAATCTGATCGTTTGATAAAAAAAAGTCGTTAATAAAGTTTCTATTGAAAAAATAAACTTTTTAAGCGGTTTTCTCTCTCGCTCTCTCTCTCTCTCTCTCTCTCTCTCTCCATTTCTCTCTTTCTAAAACTGAAGTCACCTCAAAGCAATGGATCATCGCACATTGAAAAATAGCAAAATGACGTTCGGTTGGGCAGCGAGGCAAAAAGTGTCGAGCGCACACTTTCGTCGCTTAGAAATTCGTAATCTACTCTTGATAAGTAAAGAAATATTTGGAAATCCCATGTACAGTACACATATCATTACTCGTCCGATAATAGAGATTATACGCAGCAGAATGCTAAAGCAAGATCGAATTAAGTGGCATTCATGGCGTTTTGGAAACGGTTTGACTGCGCTTTGCTATGAAAAAGATTGATCGTACCAGACGTAATACGCTGTGTGAGTAAAAGGCACAGTTATAAAATCATGCTGGAAGGTAACGTAATATCAATATGAAAACATGACTGGAACGAAAAAGTTGTGCGTCCTCTTTTTGGGTTAACAGAACAAACAAAAAAAGTGACAATAAGTCTGAAAGTGTAATGCATTTCAGTAGCTGGTATGGCTCACCCAGTAAAATGCTGTGGCCTCTTTTTGACCCCCTTCGTCACACACGCACGCACACGCGCACACACGCAGACACACACTGAGCTAGAGTGTGGAATGTCGGCTAGCTTTCCGGGTGGTTCGCTAACCTGTCAACCTTAGGAGAGCCTCTGGGATATCTAAACATGTAAACACACTCTTGCTCACCACCTTCATCACCTTATCCTTTCTGTTCCTTTGAAATACCAGTTGTGGAGCCTGGGTGGTGATTTCAGTCATCACTTCATCACTTCATCGCGCGCATGCACACACACACGGAAGTGCACACGCATATGTGAGAATTACACTGTTTAAATAGGCATTTTGCTGCCGTCCTTTAAAAAGTTCAGAGAAGCTTCTTTTTGATTTACGATATCTTTCTACTGTAAACATGTCCTAATACTTGTATTTTGTTGTTGTAGTTGTTCCTTATATCAGTAGCACTCCAACGGTGTGCTATTGCCATTGATGAAATTGCATCTTTTTAAAAACTCCTACGCATCCATTCATCCATTGCATTTGTCAGGGATTTTATTTTACTTTCACTTTCAAGTAGCTCTCTCTCTCTCTCTCTCTCTCTCTCTCTCTATCATCCTTTATATACTGTATAGACTGTTACACCCGCGCTGCAAGAAGGAGAGATACCGCCGCTCGTTCCTACCGACTGCTGTCAGGCTGCTGAATAAAAAATAAAATGTGTTATCTATATCTATATTTATCTTGCACTTAATTGAACGGTGTACATTGAAACTACAACATTTATTTTGTGAATGCAAACACTTTGTTTTTCTTATTTCTTCTTTCGACCCACAATCTTGCTGCTGTAGACTGTAAATTTCCCCAGTGTGGGACAAATAAAGGTTATCTTATCTGATCTTATATGTACATAAACTTTCATACAATGTTTTCAATACGGACGGAAGAAACAAAATCACTCACTATTAGTTGCGATTCAATGAGGCACGGCCATTTGACGAATTCTGAGAAGTTTTGTGACAACAACAATACAGTGCCATAAAGTGTCACGACGTTTGTTATTCTACGGTGCATAAAGTTCTCGTCAAGCACATAGCTGCACATGTCTATGCAGGCTGGGATATAATAATGTGGCAGTGAAATTTCACTTTGTGTGACTGCTGTTGTTCCATTGTATGAATCAATTATGGGTATCGCCAATCGTGGTTAGGCTCAAGCTGGTAGCATTCCGCTAACATCGCACTCATCTACAAGTTTACATTCCACACGAGTGAGCACTACCTTACTGGAGTTGAGTGATAAATCTGGATCACAAAATCTATTAAAGAATATATTGAAGTGGTCTCTGTTGATCCCACCCAGCTCTTTTTCAGTCAGACAAACTTAAATAAATACAAATTCAACGACATCTAATTTGATAGCATTAATGATGGGTATTTATTGTGTGACTCAACAGGACAAGTCGGTTCGCAATCGAGAAATTCAGTTAAGATTTGGATGTAAAAATGAATTCATGTTTTGATTACATGGTAAGCTTATCGTTCTTCAAAGTGGTAAGTTCCCTCTGGTCAGCTGATCATGGGGGAAGGGGTTTTCCCCTTTGGTCCGGCCCTTCGTCTTCGTCTTTGTCTTTCCTCTCGGAGTGTCTCCGCCCATCCTCAGATCCAGCTGGCGCAGCTCACTTCATCGCATTTTGAGGGCTGTCGCCTTCGCAAGGGGGAGAATTGGCCCCCAAATTGGGCCCTGTTGGTGATTGGGGCCACCTTGCTCTCCTGGGGGTGGGTGTGCTTGGCGGCAGATGGGGGTGGTGGTTCCGTGCCCAGACTCTACTTTGTGTGCTTTCAATTGGAACAGGACTTTGGTTGTGACTGATAACGCTTCGTGAGACCACAAGAACGTAAGAACGGACGAGAACTTCGACCAGCAGCTCATGTTTCAGCAATCAGCCACTGTTTGGGCCTCTTCTTCTCACTCATTTTTGTGAATGCTCTTCCACTCTCATGCAAGGCTCTCCAGCACTCTTCCTCTGATTAATCTTCAATTTTCAACTCTATCTGCCTCTGACCTCTCTCTCTCCTCGTTTTTGTGGTAATCACTTTCGCACTCTTTCTCAGATTGAGTTCTGCCTTGGCCTTTCCTGATTATGAAACATTACGTGTCCAGTCCCGAGAACACTTCCCAAACCTACAGAGCCCCTTGGTCTGCACCTTTGATTGGACTGTGTTGCCCCTCGCCTGCTTTTTCTCTGCAACTGTCACATCGGACATTAAAAGTCATTACCAACAAATACTGCGGAGTGGTGTACTGCATTTGAGTTCTATTCTTACCTAGGACACCCCTGTCCTGTCCTGTCCTGCTCAGTCCTAACTGTCCTGTCCTATTTGTTAGTCGTTGCATCCCTTTCTCAAATTTTGTACCTTTACTTCACACATAAGAACACAACTCCGATTTAATTTTATTTTAGTAATCTACCATGTTCTTCAGGTATTGTTGTGTTTTTGTATGCATTTCTTCCATTTGTGTTCTCGTCTCCCTGTTCTCTGTGTCTGATCCCGAACAAATCCTGTTCTGTCTGGCTGCCTTTCCAATTAATAGCACAATACAAACAACCACAGAGGGAGTCTTTCAAACCCCGCCATTGCACAGAAAGACACATTTCAGAATAAAAAGGCATGCAGACTGAACATTACCATATAGAGAAAAAAAAGCACATTGAAGAGTAGCTCATCATCAGGGAGGTATCGGCATCATTTCAGAATTGGTGGGGACAAATGGTTCAGTAGCATGTCAACTTTTGAACTGTTGAACACACGCAAAGACTGAAAACAATTTTGTTCTGAATTGTTGAGATAAAGCGCTGAAATCGTTTTCAGCATTTCAGTGGTCCGAATATTTGGGGTGTGGCTAAAACCAATTTCAAATACGTACTTGGGCTTGCTGGCATGAGCGTACATATATACAGTACAAACAGCATACAACCTGTTGCAAAAGGTATGGAATCAGCAGTCTCAGAGGATGCTCATTCAGTTGTTCAAATTTGTAGAGAAAAAAAGCCGCTCACAGATATGACACAAAGCTAAATTCATTTCAAATGGCAACTTTCTGGCTATAGGAAACACTAAAAGAAATCAAGAAAAAAAATCAGTCAGTAACCATGAAACGTTTTTTACCAGGCAGATTGAAAAGAAGATGGAATCACTCAATTCTGAGGTGGGGAAAGATGGAATCACTCTGTAAATTTCAATGTCCAACACCTGCATCGGATTAAATCTTTTTGTGAGTCTGCAGTTAAATAGGAGGGATCACACCCTGGAGAGCTGTTGCACCAAGTGGACTGACCTGAATTGTGCCTCCAACAATCTCTGTCAACTGAAACAAAGGAAAGGAAAGGATTATCTCAAAGAAGGTAAATCATCATAGGGTGGCCCGGCGGGCAAGTGGTTTGCGCATCGACCACAGTGCCGAGGTCATGGGTTCGATCCCAGCTCCGGCCTTCCTGTGTGGAGTTTGCCTGTTGTCCCCGTGCCTGAGTGGGTTGTATCCGGGTACTCCAGTTTCCTCCCACATTTCGAAAACATGCATGGCAGGCTGATTGAACACTCTGAATTGTCCCTAGTTGTGAGGGCAGATGGTTGTTCGTCTCTGGGTGCCCTGCGATTGGTTGGCAACCAGTTCAGGCCGTCTTCCGCCGACTGCCTGAAGACGGCTGGGATAGGCTGCAGCACCACCTGCGACCCTTGTGATGATAAGGTGGGTCAGAAAATTAATGGATGGATGGATAAATCATCATGCAGTGCTGCAAAAGATTTTTGCTATTCATGGTCAGGTGTGTTTAAAATCTTGACCAAGTACAAACAACATGGGAAGATTGTTAAAGCCAAGAAGATCTCAGTGTCATTTAAAGTCACCGAGCAAAAAGATGGAGTGCGCTCTCCAGCATTCCTTCCAAGGAATCCAAAAAGGGCGGGTACTCTGAACTGATGTTTGGTGCATAAGCACAAACAACAGTTACGACCCGTCCCCCCCAGTTCCCACCCGAAGGCGGGGCAAGGCTACCCTCACATCCACCGGAGTGAACCCCAATGTACAGGCACTAAGCCAGGGGGCAATTAGTATGCCTACACCTGCTCCCCGTCTCCCACTCTGGTCAACTCCAGAATGGAAGAGAGTCCAACCCCTCTCGAGAGGACTAGTTCCAAAGACCAAGCTGTGTGTGGAGGCGAGTCAGAACTTTCTCTGCCTCGAACACCAGCTCAGGCTGCTTCCCTATCAGAGAGGTGACATTCCACGTCCATCGAGCCAGCTTCTCTGGCATGGCCAATGTCCCCACCTTTGGCCGCTGCCCAGCTCACGATGCACCCAACCCCTTTGGTCCCTCTTATACTGTAGGTGGTGAGCCCATGGGAAGGGGGACCCACGTTGTCTTTTTGGGCTGAGCCCAGCAACAGACACTCACCTTCGAGCCCCACCTCCAGGCCTGGCTCCACATCCACAGGAAGGCCCTGGTAACCTGCGTCCGGGCAAGGGAAAACTGGATTCATTATTCATCGTAAGGGGTCTGTCAGCCATCCTTTGTCTAGTCCCTCACCAAGGACTTGTTTACCATGGGTTACCCTGTCAGGGGCATGAAGTCCCAGACAATTTAGCTCCAAGGATCATTGCGACACTCAAACCCTTCCACCGTGATAAGGTGACGGCTTCTACAGGATGTCCATTCGGTGCTGAGAAAAAGAAAATACAGAATGAATTAGACATAAGAGAAAAAGCACATCAATGACATTCAAATTGCAAACTTTCTTGACTCCCAAACATGGTGCCCCCCTTTTTCACAGTCACTATGTTAATATGTTGTATTACATTATGTTATATGTATGTATGAGTGAGAGAGATGTCTGACAAGGTCCGTCCTTCCATCCATAACACAATATCAATGAGATATGACGACTAAAAAAAAGTGCAGGAACCTGAAGTTTATTCCCAATTGGCTTCATTCTGTCTCTTCCTAAAGAGACGCACGCACACTCACACACACACACACACACACATATATACGCGCGCGCACACAAGTGTTGAAAGAACATAACAACATGGCACTAAAGCTGTTTACCTCAACCTAAGACTCTAACACAGCGTGGTCACTTTGTTTGGAGGAACAGCCGAAGAGTGTTCACGCAAATGCGAGACAGATAAATACCACACCCCTGCACACAAACTAAACAACTAGTGTCAAATTGTAATTGATGAACATATGCAGTATGTTTGCCATGCAGTTGTTAGGTGATGGGCAAATAATCCCTGTTTGTTTTTGAGCACATGTCCAAGCAGTTTTTGGGTTGACATAACAGAATTGCCTAATTGACAACCTCTTAATCTTGTCTATGCACAGAAAGACGTGTTAAGCACTTTGTTACAGCTGCAGCTGTTGTGAAAGCGCTATATAAATCAGGATGTATTGTATTGTATTGTAACTCTTCAGGACATTTAGAAAATTATTTTAGATATATTTGCAATGGTTTTGTATATTTCTCTGGTATCCAGCTATTCATCCATTTTCCGATCCGCTTTATCCTCACAAGGGTTTTACACAACCATTTTACAAAGCGTAATTTGCAGGCGCCTATAAGTGCAGACAACTGTGCCATTTAAAGTTTCTCTCCATGGCTGACATGGCTCCAGCCCAGAAAATATAAGTCAGGCTTGTGGTATCTTTGTGTGGTATCTCAACATTTTAGAAGTACTATGCAGATGGACAGTATTGGCACCGCTTCACACAAAGGCAGTTAACCTGTTCCTCAGATGTTGTAGTAAGTCAAGTAAGAGATATAAATTTAGAGCATCAGGTCTACATTGGCAATGGTGAGGATGATAGAGAAGGAAGGTATAACCTTAAAAGTGCCCTGACAACTATAAAAATTGTTACAATCATTGAAAATTTAGTCCTCAAGTGTCGAGCCATAAATTGAATTTCTCCTTTGGGACAAATTTTATCTTCTTCTTCGAAATGGATTGAGTGCCTCAAAATCTACCCAACCCAACAACGAAAGAGGAAAGAGCTCAATCATGGTTGTAATCTGCCATAAAATTGAGATAGTCTTGTAACCTTACAACCACGGGTCTTATAATGGCTATGTTTTTCCACATGCTGCTCTCAATAGTGTTTGCCTGGTCAAACTGTTGCTGATAGATGGAATCTTGTGGTCATGACCTCATTGTCTGGCCCTCAAAAAGAAATTCAGGAGAGACTAAAATGGTCCTCTTCACACTAACTTGATCAATCAATTTATATGTATCAACTATTCCAATGGGGATCCGTTTTTTTAGTTTTACTCTTTTTTTGTCACACTATTTAGGGTGGTCTACTTTTTGCTTTACAAATACGAAAAGATTCTCCACCACATTCATGTTGTCAGCTAAAATGGTGCTTGGAAAAAAACAACCTGCATTGCTAACTCGTAGCCGTTGAAAGGCATATATTATAACTATGGATACCACACACCCTAAGGCAGGAGAACCTCAGCCAGTCAGCTAATAAAGCTTATGGTAATATATATTTTTTTAAAGTTCAAATTAGATTTGCTATATTTAAAGAGGGTGTCACAGTGGTTGAATGCTTAGCAAGTCCGCCACACAGTGCAAAGGTGCAGTATTAAACTCCGGCTGCGGCTTCCTCTGTGGAGTTTGCATGTTCTCTCCGTGCCTGCATGGGTTTTCTCCGGGCACTCCGGTTTCCTCCCACATTCCCAAAACATGCATGGCAGGCTGATTCAACACTCTAAATTGTCCTTAGGTGGGAGTGTGAGCGTGGATGGTTGTTCGTCTAACTGTGCCCTGCGATTGGCTGACAACCGGTTCAGGTTGTCCCCCGCCTACTGCCCGAAGATGGCTGTGATAGGCTCCAGCATGCCCCGCGACCCTTGTGAGGATGAAGTCTATCAGAAAATGGATGGATTTTAATGACCACATCATGAATTAATGGAATTACACAATTGTTAAACCATCTTCTTTTTTCTTTGTCGATTACCTCACATGATCACATTAAATAACGTGTTTTAATGCATGGATGTTTGCAAGTGCAAATCTTATATCATCTGAAATACAAATTATTGTTCACTTTGATTTTCATCAGTGGAGAATTTGAAAAAGAATTGGAGAAATGAATGGCTTTTTCTCTAATGCCGAATATGCATGAACAATTTACTTTGAATTTGACATTATTCAAGATTCGATGATAAGTGGCCACATTGTTCCATTGCCTTCAACATACTTGGATTATTTTTGGCTAATCAACATGTCTGAACATAGAAAAAAAAAGCAATCATAAGAAATTAAATATCGAAAAACAGAATATCTTCACATGCATCTTTTCTGTGTCTTCATTAATGCTCTTTTTTTTTTTTTTTTGCAAAGGTATGACCCAAGTGTTTCCAAGCATCCTGTCCTGACAACATTACTGCTACTCTCTAACTGTGTTTGTGTGCATGTGTGAAGTAAGATTGTGCGTTTGGGGGAGGGGTTGTAGAGATAGCGTAGCTCCTGGAATCGGTTTCCTTTGACTTAGTTGACCTTTGCTCGGGTCATATTCGGGTTGGGCCAAAAGACGCTTGACAGGCCTCTTTACCACACCTGACCTAGCCTGTAACCAGAAGTGTGCATGTGTTTGGATTGCGCGGTGTGTGTTTGAATGCGCATACAGGTCAGAGAGTTTAGGGGTTGCGGGGAGGACAGGCACAGGTGACGCCACATCTTGTCTGCAGCACGGCGTGGTGGGAAATATGAGAGCAGAGGAGGAGAGCAAGAGAGGTCAACTTGTCATCACAGATGTGTGGGTTATCCGAGATGGAAGAAAGAGGGGAGTACAATACACACGGGTCTGTTAAGGAGGTGCCGAGGTAGAAAAACAATACGAGTTGGGATGAGTGAGAACAGAAAGGTGGATGTGTCTGTAGTAAATAGCATACAAAGAGCACATAGGGCACATGGGGGAAACGACGATTCAAACAAATGTAAACTCAGACCACTAACCAGAACATGTTTACCAGGTAATCTGTATTTACCAGAGGGAAAAGGCAAAAACCTTGAAAAAAATGTGTGTGCAGTACATACAGCATGTGTTAAACTGTACATTATCTGAGTTGCTAGTAGAACCGTGAATGTAAATGAATTGTTGGAATCGTTTTCTTCAAATCTTTTCAGTTGAACGAACTCATCAAATTTTACAATCAGGACTCATTTTGTTATACGCTAGCAGCTATGCTATTTCTCCTTCTCTCACTGGGCTGTCTACATGTCACCATATATGCCGCATTGTCGCTTGGTCTTGATTTCGCTCCTGGGAACCTATTTTCATGCTCGGCGCAAATCCAGGGCAAAGCGCTGTCTGTCTGTGTGCATGGGTCGAGATTTCTTTCTTTTGATATTTTCTTAAATTTTGCTCAGGCAGAAATAGGCGTAAAGGGGTGTTTATGCCTTTGTGGGTAACCGAGTCCCAGACAAATCGTAGCTGATCCCTCGTTTGCATTAAAATCAGGGTGGTCTAAGAGCACGCATTGACTTTGAGGAAGCAGAAATAGACTTGCTGGGGTCTGTGCATTGGCAGTGGCCAGCGCAAAGTGTGCTTATGCAGGTAAACTGCAAAATCTTCCCTTGCGGATTATATGGTCGGCCACATGTGATGTGGGCAATTGAAGACCACCTTGCACCCACCACCCCGCCACATGCTCCAACAGTTATGCCACGTGGTCAGGGGGGTGCTATGATAATATCTTTAACATGATAACGATTATCATTTGCTGAATGAATTGATTGGATTCAGAGGGATTTCCCTCGCTGTTGTCATACAGGTATTTATTGGATTGGATTTGGATTGGATAAACTTTATTGTCAAATGTACTGTATGTGTAACATACAGCACAGATGAAATGTCTTCCCTCTCAAAATAAAACAAAACATAAAACATAAACAATATTTATGCCTGAAATATGATGACATCCGCCACACACATTCGCCAAATCTGTCTGCCTGCGCCTCGATCAAATTAACCAAAATCGTGTTGTACCACCCACGCTACTATTTAGACCTGCTTTTAGGTAGTCTAAAATTGAGTCTACTTTTTCCTCATTAAATTGGGAGGTGCTTGTGAAAGAAAATGCCCTCAGTCAGCCAGGTAACACGGTCTATCAAATTCACAAACACACTAAACTAGACTTGCTCGGTCATGAAAATTGAGATGTGCCCCTTTTTACGCCAAGATCAGTCCGTGACCAAAATAACAAGTGTGTTGTGGGCGCAGCAGCGCTGTCTCACAGAACGCCCAAAAAAAAACAAAACGCATGCTTGAAATAGTTTTAGCCCTAAATATTATTCAAAAGATGGTTGACTAAGTTTACTTCAGTTGTCCTTTACGCATTCAAGCTCGGACCTTCTTAAAATGAATCCATAAAGATAAGTGCTGTATGAACTCCCGGACTACATTACTAAATCGTCTGTGGAAGTAGTGTTGATCATGATATTCCTGACCTCCGTGTCCCAATATTTTCTGGATTTTTTTGACCAGTCTTCCTGAGGCTCGGTGACAAACTCTGGCCCCTGCAACCAATCGTGGTCCTGGATAAATTTCAAGACTGTTTCGAATGTGCATGTTTGGTCTCTTTAGTTTCTTTGTTTTTCTTTTTAACCTGTCCTGTTTAGCTGCCTGGTCATGTAGAATAGTGTATGTGTGTGCCTTTTTATGCTGGATCATTATTTCTGCACAACAGGGGAGGTTGAAATACAGTAAATATATTGAACTCTGGTTGTCCGTAATGTATTGGACAGAACAAGGTTTGTGAGGGGAGAGACAGAGAGAAGAGAATAGCCCAAAAATAACAAAAACACAGAACAAAACCAGAAGATCGCAGTCAATAAAAACATGACATCCTTTCCTTGGCATCCATGCATTATCATACTTAACGGAAGGTGCACATTTATTCATAAAAAAAAACAAGAAAGAAAAAGAAAAGACAATCGGTTATCATACTGAACAGTAGGTATACATTGTATTATTTTTTTAAAATTTAACAATCACACTGGAGATTCTTACATTGACAGATAACCTGAGCCAAGCTGTCGCAAGTTACAGTATTTTGTCATTAGTTATCTTTCTTTTATTAAAGCTTTCATAGGAGTCAATGGGGTTAATACATCAGCATTAATTTGGAGTCTGAAATGATTTACAATCAACAGTGTTGCAGTACTAGAACTAAAAGTGGTAGAGCTGTGGATCAGGAGTTAAGGTAAAATATGACGCGTAAGACAAAAACTTCATCGAGACCAATTTTGGCACTTGTATGAATTAGCAAAAGAAACGCTTAATTTCTCGAAAGCTACAGCATCTTTCCTCCTTGTTAAAGCAGCCTTGGCAGCAGAACCAAATGCACCCGGAGGCAGGTGAACCCCATGGTGGAGCTCATCCTCAGGGCTATGTGGCCTTGGCTTCATTCATCACTTGGCTGACACATTCCTGCTGACTGCCCGAGGCTCAAATTCACACAGCAGGCTGTTGTGCTCCGACAAAGTGCCATGTGGTCACACTGTCAACCTTGCTCACCCCGCTCTCATATATTCCATCCTATTATCTATTAGCTGGAGGTAAAGAACACATTGAACACATTTTGGCTGTTTCCAAAAAGGCATGTTTTTTTTTGTTGTTTCTTTCCAAACATTAAGAAAGTTTCACAAACAGTGCTGGGCAAACGTTTAAGACAGGTTTGATGTTTTAGCCATTCTATGATCATAGTGTATGTCGGGCATCTGGAATTTTCCAGACAAAATCGGACCCTACAAACGTAGACTCAGGAAAGTTGATCCAACAAAAATCTTTATTTCCAAAAAAATGATCGCAAGACTGACAAAGTACAAATAATGACACTAACCAATTAAGCCAGGAATGATACGAAGAAAACATAAAGCGCTTGCACAAGGCAAGGAAAAAAACAAACGAAAATAGCCAGTAACAAAAGTACAGGAAAGACCAAACCGTGTGGAGAACAAACCGTGGGCACACTTAAACACACCAAGAAATACTTATTTGAATAACAAAGAACACAGGCAAAGGCAAGAGCCAAAAACAACACAAGCACAATGACTTGAGCAAAGCGAAAGTATCCGACAGCTTGACTTGGATCCATGTGGTCCTTTATACAGTAATCCCTCGCTATAACGCAGTTCACCTTCCGCGGCTTCGCTGTTTCACTGATTTTTTTCGTGCAGTTTTTTAATGCTTTTTTTTAAACAGTAAATTGTGTTCTGCATCCTGATTGGCGAAGGGACTGACCAACGTGAACAGTCTCTGCACCTCGTCTCTGTACAGCTTGCCAAATTTACCTTTACAAATTTTTAGTCTTTGCTTTCACTGTATCAGTGGCGGATGGTGGTCTGTCAAGGAGGGGAAGCTTAAGTTTGGCCAACATCATAAAATGTGTCCGTTTATTTATACGTGAATTCTACTCTCCGTTCCTTTTCAAAAAAATGAAAAGGATGCCTTCACCATAAGATCAGTGATTGGCTCATTTCGCTGTCAATCAAAAAGAGATTCAGCCTCAAAGAGATCATCCAACCATCATGCAGAAAAACGGAGCTTCCGGGTCAGCCTATAAACGCCCACTGTCCATAGACTCCCGGAGACGCTGAGCGTCCGCTGGGTGGGACAAAACCAGCATTTATCCAATGACTCGTCTCGTTTCAATGCATTGGGACAACCTACACTGAACTCTCTCGACGCCCAGCATCCGCGTGGTCGACGCTCAGCGTCCACAGAGTTTAAAGCACAGTGAAGCTGCGGGAATAAATGAGAAGAGAGTCGCGTCGTAGCCAGTAATAAGAAGCTGATTCGGAACTAAGGTTGAGCACGTTGTAGCGCATATTTAGTCACTGACATGTCCACACAATTGTACGTACACACATATAATTTGATTCCTTACTTTTTGACATTTTAGGGGAAGCTGAGCTTCCCTTGCAGTCTTAGAGCAATCACCTCTGCATTGTATACATCAGGGGTGCCCATTACATCGATCCTGATCTACCGGTAGATCTAAAACAGGTCCCAAGTAGATCCGAAGAGTGTCGAGGAGAAAAAAAACAAACAACCATTTGTGTGTCTTTGTACATGTTAGTAATATATTTTTTGTGTTAATGTACGCTGCACCATAATCATCCTATCAGTCTCTTTTTCACAAAATAAATATTTAAAAAATAAAATAAAGCAGGTAAATCTTGAATTTATGGTGGCGCGTGATGACGTCACCGGAAGTTGTTTCCGCTCAGCAGTCTGCAATTGCAGCTTGTGATCAACGCTGTTGCGCTCTATCTTTTATCGACATTATATTCATTCAGAGTTTGCTTCGTGTACAATTCACCGAGGGCACGGGCAAAGAATAGGAACCTAGGAGGGCCCAGAGAAGCACTTTAAAACGGTATGTGTGAGCTACGATAGCTAACAGGCTGCAAAAGTGCATCGCCTGCCTCAGTTTCAGGCTGTTTCTCATCATGGCATGTGTGTGTGTGTGTGTGTGTGTGTGTGTGTGTGTGTGTGTGTGTGTGTGTGTGTGTGTGTGTGTGTGTGTGTGTGTGTGTGTGTGTGTGTGTGCGCGCACGTGCCGGTAAGGGTAGATCCCGTGAGGTTAGTTGATCGAAAAGTAGATCCTCGGTCCAAAAAGTTTGGGCACCCCTGGTATACATAGTTGAGTATTGTATAATAACTGTAAAAAATAAAATTGACTGTCAAGTGCCAGGTACAGTACAACTTTATTGTCAAATGTGACATTTGAAATTTCTTCTTGCTCACATTTTTTTGCTTTTTAATTTTTTTTTTTTTATAAATCCTACTTCACTTATCACGGGTTCTTTTTGGAGCGTAACCCCCACGATAAACGAAGGATTACTGTTGTCCCAATAATTGTGATGCCAGACAGGTGCACAGCAGGCAAACTGGGAACACCTCTGCCACCTGCTGGACACTAACAGAACGTGCTCATGACAGTGTACATAACTAGAATATCACTCAGATGACATCTGTAATCCAATGAGAAAAACAGAAAACGTGACAAATCCTATTTATTCTTTTAGCAATAGCCTAGTTTGGGGATTTTGGAGGATGAATAATAGAAGGGTGGTCCCATTATGATTCTGGAAGGAACAATTCTTTTGATGCCTTATGGACTGAAAATAAATTTATTTACCTGGGAGTATCCTCGGCACTAGGTGGCATTCATCTGTGTATAATCTACGTTGAAGAACAGAAAAAATACATTTTCTATTTCTGAGACTGAGATGAAGATGTGAAGCTCAAGATGGAGTCATTTATTTAAGCACTGTAAAACATGAACAAGACAAACTTTCGATGGAAAAGCAATTTTTGAACCCGTAACCTGTGAACCTACCGTGTGATCCATAGGTTTCTTGCACAAGTCCAGTGTTGATCTTTTTAATCCTTAGGCCATACATGTCAAACTCAACATCTGTGGGACACATCCTTCCAATTATACTTGTATCTGGATCATGAGATATTTTTAATGGAGCCCTGATACTACAACTCCGAGAATGGATCCCGGTGACAATCCCCTCACAGATTCATGTAAAGAGTCGGGAGTGCTGGAGCCATTGACTTTGGATGGAAAGCAGAATACACTCGCCAGGCAGTTGCAGGGCACATACACAGACAAACAACCATGCACATCCACACTATGAGTGGGAACCGTTCCCACGCTGTCCGCACACAACTCAGGCGAGTGTATCACTACACCGTCAGCTCCTGTCACTTTACTTTTCCATAAAAAAAATTAATCACTGCACAGTATCATCAACAGCGTTTCGTGCTCACATTCACACCTAGGGACAATTTTGAGTTTTGCTCAATCAACCTACCATGCATGTTTTTGGAATGTTTGAGGAAACCGGACTACCCGGAGAAAACTCACACAAAAACCAGCACTAGCAATTACAGCAAAGCAATACTTGACCAATCTGGTGCGTGAGAAAACCTTCAGTTTCTTTTAAGAATTAACAATTCCTTGAACATACTATTTGATACAAAATGCTCCCACCAATGTTGACTGAATCAGAATCAGAAAAGCAGTAAATGCAAAACAAAAAAATTGATACAGTCACTCTGATGAGGCCCATGATTCAAATTAATTTGACAGCCCTGTTTGAGGACCTCTATACTTTTACTGACATGAATCAGTGTGGGTAAGACACTACATGGCTTTAGTGTGGCATTGCAATGCAACAACAAAAACCGGCATTGTGAACCACAGATTGAGAAGTGTAAAATACCGTGACACCGTTTCGGTGGCTTCAGCCAGGCCTGTAAAGGATTCTTAAATGGTCACAGGTCCTGGAAGAGCAGTTCTTAATCTGCAACTGCTTTGCACACAGTTTTGTGCCGGTGATTTGAAAGCTAAACTTGATGCATAAGCACTGAAAACAATTTTTGGGGGTATTTTCAATCACTTCCCAAGTTTCCAGGAGTGGTTATAACCTTTTCAATGATGAACACAATCATTAAATCAGCTTCAATTTACTTGATATTTGAAAAAAAAAAACATAAGAAACAATCAGATATAGAAATAGAAGAATATTCTGCACACTATTATCCTACTCCTATCTGGATACTAATATAAAAACACATTGTCAAATTTTAGCCTCTAAAATCAATTTTATGGAAAGTCTTCGACTTCCAAATCTTGTGGCGTTGAAGAGTGACTCTGTTCAGGCTCCAAGCTTTCAAAGTGCCTTTTGCTTTTGCGTCTAAAAGGAGAGCAGGAGAGTCTCTGTCCCTGAGGTCTATTGGTGTGCTGTCTCATCAATAACTTCATATTGACAGGTGAATAAAAAGACACACAGAGGCAGCTCACCCCCACAGCGTGACGCCTTTCAAAGCCCAGATGAGTGACGTTTCAGGTTGAGGAAATAAGTCTTGTGTCTTCAGCTCTGTCCCTGAGCAGGTGGTCGGTCCAGTCTTATCTGTCTTGGCCTCTGTTAGGCACTCACGAGTACAGAGTAGCAGATTTCTGGGCAGATGTGGGTAGAAAGAAAAAAAACCACGGTGGACATCTGCCGTGTGTTCATAAAGTCACTCTGGATGGCAAAGTGAAAAAAAAATGTGTGTGTGTGTTTTTATACAAATTATCAAAGACAGAATCACATTGGGTGTGAATCAAACTTACCGAGTATAAACTGATGCAGTATTATTATACATAAGGAAAGAACAATTCATAGTTGAGGCAACCTGGAGGTAAAATGGGTGTCGATGAGAAGGTGAAAGAAGATAAGAGCAAGGAGATGAAATAATATGTTTGCAAATAGTTGCCATGGGGGGGCATTTATTTTGTCAAATGCAGATGGGGTAACGTGTCTCATTTGGCATGACCGATCTTTGGCCAATATTTTTAATTATTTAACGCATTTTTGGAACACTATTAATCAATGTGCGGCGCAGTGGGCAACTGGTTAGCACGTCAGCCTCACAGTGCCGAGGTGCAGGGTTCGATTCCAGCTCCGGTTTTCTTGCGTGGAGTTTGCATGTTCTCCCCATGCCTGTGTGGGTTTTTCTTCGGGTAATCCGTTTCCTCCTACATTCCAATTACATCTTCAATTAGTGGCATAAGAATGGTGGCTCTAACAGTACATTTGGGAATATTTTAGGTTAGACAGTTCATGCTCCTCAATCGTTTGAGAGGCACTCATTACTTTTGAAATTTTCGTAAATCCAAAAATACAAGGTGCTACTTCTCCTGGATACAGACATTAGCACCAGCGGTATTCTGAAGGCATTGCATGTTATGGTCGTCTTTTTGTATGCACTGGTGGGATCCCTCTTAAGCCTTTCATGTTTGTTGTCATTGTTCAGGAGGGCAGTCAGCTTCTCTTTCTTGTCTGCAGTGTTGAAATCAAAACTAAAATCAACAAAAGTAAATCAGGCAGCAAGCAAATACCATGACCCAAAGGAGGGAGTCGTTGGTCACTTGACTGCCAACAAGTTTTCGAGAAAGTCATCCAAAGCCTGACAACCGTACCAATGCTAGTTTTTACTGACCCCCAGAAATCCGATACTTCACAGCGATGCCAGTACCACCGGGCTTGGTGCTGTCCTATATCAGGGGCAGGCTGGCCAACTCCGAGTCATAAACTATGCAGGCAGAGGGCTGTCAAGAAGTGAGGGCTGCTATCCAAGCAGACAAATTTGAATTTGTAGCACTCAAATGGTCAGTGACTGAGAAGGTCAGCAATTACCTTTACGGCAACCACTTAAGTCACCATTTTAACCGATAGTAATCCGCAGACCTATTTACTTACCTCAGCCAAAATTGACGCAACATGCTACAGATGGTTGACAGCCCTGTCCATGTTCTCATTAAAACTCCTCTATCACGCAGGAAAATAAAATGGTCATGCCAGATGGATTATCAGACCATGTCAAATCTCAAAAAAGAGAGAAAAATGCAAACTACAGTTCATCCAAGAACATCTGTCTGATCCAAAAGAATTGAATTCAGTAGATCAATCTGTAGTGCAAGCAACTGTGAGAGACAGCTTATCTGCAGTGTCAGACATGCTGAGGGTGCAGATGGTGTTGCTTTGGATTTGAAGTCTTTAGAAATTATTTCTATAGATTGATAGATATGAATGCGACCTCGTCTTTAGTTCAGGTTTTTTTGGTGTAGAACAAATCTCAGGACCAGTCCACGATTCCGAATCAATTTGGATGGCGAGCTAATTCGAGAACCTTCAAAGAGGAGCTAAATAAGAATCTGGGTTCTTCTGATGCTAGTCCAAAAATGCCTAAGTTCCAATTGATAGACTCATTATACTGTTTTCTTACGGTACTTAAATTGCTAAGTGGGTTCTAGATGGGTTCGATAAATTCTTAACATTCCTCTTCGCACACGGTAGGCGACTCTTCTTGTTCTTGTGGCGTGGTTGTCATTGCACAGTGAATAGATCTTCCTAATGGCAGATGAAATTTCTCAGCTTGTTGCTCCTTGCTCATCACGTTTTGCATCATCTGATCTTCTCCCGTTATGTTGTCAGGTATTGCTGACCACACCCAGTTATTCTTGACTTCTTTATATGGTTTCAGGCATAACGGCCCTCCAAGTGAAATGTTAACTAAAATGTGGCCCGTGCCATAAATGAGTTTGACACCTCTGCTCTAAATTGTCCCTAGCTGTGAATGTGAGCGCGGATGGTTGTTCGTCTATGTGTGCCCTGCGTTGGCTGGCAACTGTTTCAGGGTGTACCCCGCCTACTGCCGAGGATGGCTGGGATAGGCTCCAGCACGCCCGCGACCCATCTGAGGATAGGTGGACCAGAAAATAGATGGATGGATGGATGGATGGACATTGCAAATGGCTGTCTTGGCTCTGACCATGGTTAGTGCAATAGCTGTGGTTGATGTGCCATCCATGAACTTGTAAATTGCTTGTTTTTCACCCATTAACAGTTTTCTGGTTCCCATTTCTAACAACTATAGATGTTGTTCTGGCCAGGAAAAAAAATCGACATTAAACGTCGATAATATGCACTTTTTATTGTTTGAATTATCAATGTAACAAGTCACAACAGGGCAAAAACACTTGTCAATCATATGCTCCAGTACTTTTGTTGATAAATACGGACCGATTCAAACATCGACTTGTTATGTATCCACTCCAGACATACATGGAAATGAAAGCTTCAATGCATCTTTTGTCAAATGCCATTTAAGTCCACTGCAACTATAAAGTAATCAGTGTTCAGCCTCAGTGTTCCATTACTTTTGGAAGGGTGCGATTGTGAACTGTGTATAAAAGAAAGGACAAACATAACTTTTAGTGACCCCAATGCTGATGGTGAGAGTGGAAGATTAAATGCAATTGTGTGTGACTCTTCGTCTAGGATGTGACAAGGTGTCAAGTACAGTCTGTTTTTTTCCCCATCATTTTGTCAGGTGTCACTGTTAAAAGTGCTGCCTTAATGGCATTGAATTCGGAACTGCCCAGGTTATATAATACACAACATTCTTGCAAATGACAAAGAAAGTTTTGCATTTCCTGACTTGGTTTCCATGACTCTACTAAATATAATGCACAACATACTGTACTTGTTTGCACCCCAGTTAAGGCTGTATAAACTGCTGTTGAGTCACACTTTTTATAAAGATCCAAACATCAGTCAACAGTGTAGTCATGGATGAATGGATGAATGGATAGATGGACAGATAGATGAAGTGTTGGACCTTCATACGAGAATAAAGGGCGCAATTACAGAAAAGCTCACGTTTCCAAATCAGACACAGTGGATATTGCCCCCTAGTGGCATGGTTCAAATGTGCTGGTTGAGGGGTGCACAGCATGAGCAAAATCACGAAGCCTGACTCATTCTGTCATGTTCTCTTTAATACACTCACACACACAAACACACGCACACACACACACACACACACACACACGCTCACGCAAACACACTTAGAGCAGGAATGTATTTGATTTTGTTTCACAAAATTTTGTATCACAATTACCGATATTCTACAAACTATCACCTGTATGAAATGTTTCCCAATATTCAACAGAAAACAAGAGAATACAATTGATCGCAATCGACCAAAAGCAGCAATTCACCCAACCTTACTGCAATCTATACCGAGAGGCCTGTTGCCATAGCAACACTCTGACAAGGGAGTGCAGGGGTAATGTCGGGGTCACACAGAGTGTGAAGCATGTGAAGATGAGCACTGCATGTGTGTTGACGTGTTGTTTACAGTTGTCTCCAAGCCATTTTTAAATTCAGAGTGGACTCAGTTTAACAAGGCTAAATAACTCCACACCTTACAAAAAATATATACTGTATGTACCTGTATATATCGAAATGAAATGCAACGGATGCGGCATGGCTCAATGGTAGACTGGTTGTCTCCCAACCCAGAGGTTGGGGATTTGATCCCTGGCCATTGTGACCATGTCAAAGTATCCTTGAGCAAGATACTGAATCTCCAGTGACTCTTGATGCTGCATCATCAGTCAGTAAAGGAGGAAGGAAACAGTATGAAGAGTTTTGAGTACCGAATCTAGAAAACCGCTGTAGTAACAACCTATTACCCATTTACAAAATGGATATGCTCATTTCATCATGGTGTGGCTGTTTTCACTCTTGAAGTGTTTCACTTTGAATTGCACTTGTCAGATGTGAGGTAGAACCTCAATTTGAGACCTCCATCCATCTATCCATTTTCCAATCCACTTTTTCCTCACAAGGGTGGCGGGGGTTGTTGGAGACTGTTTCAGCTGTCTTATAGGGCAATAGGCACGGGACACCCTGAACCGGTCGCCAGCCAATCGCAAGGCACAAATTGACAAACAACCATATGCGCTCACACCCACACCTAGGGACAATTTGGAGTGATCCATTAACCTGCCATGTATGTTTTTGGAATGTGGGAGGAAACTGGGGCACCCGGAGAAAACCCATGCAGGCATGGGGAGACCATGCACACTCCCCACAGGGAGGCCAGAGCCAGAATCGAACCCTGTACCTCTACACTGTGAGGTCCATGTGCTAACCACTGGACCACGGACCGCCTCAATTTGATACCTTTCCTATGGAATTTATTGGAGTATTGCAGAAGAAAAGTTAAGATAGGAGATTTCAGGTAATAAGCATACGTTTTATAATGTATGGAAGACAATTCTAAAACATTTAAAATTATAGTAGACCCTAACACATCTCTCTCTTTGTCATAATTTGACGGGTTCGTGGACTTTTGTAAGTCGGCGAAGTCCTCCATTTTTTTCCAGGTATTTTTGTATGTATGCATTTCAATCTTTGTAATGCACATTTTATGTACAACATAAGGATGTATAACTTGACAAAGATGTCTTCATTTTATATATTTTTTGTGTTTCGTAAAATTTACAGCAATTGATTGTCACTGTATATGTTCTTTTAATTGAAAACGTCTACAAAAAAACTGGGACAAACAACCTGAAACTTTACAATCTTATTTTCACCTGGTTTTGGAGTGTGTTCATCATAATCACTGTGCCCACCATCACAGACAGCTCCAATCACTGTCACCAAAAGGAGCTCTAGGTCCAAAGTCCACCTTCCTCCTTGTGGAGAAGATGCTGCGTTAATTTCTTGGTGCAGTATCATCCACACTAACAACTACGCCTCCTGGCATGAAAAGTCTTGACACTTGAGACCACTTTTGGCCTAGTTGGCTTTCTGATGTATATTCACTCACCCAGCGCTTCCTAAACATGTCTGCCTTGTATTTTACCTGCATCCATCTCCTTCAGAGGTCTTATCTCTGGAAAAGCCCCACAGGTAGAGATGGATTAGTCTAAAGCAGTAGCAGGTGATTTGGGATGAGTGCTTCCAGATCATTTGGATTGTTAAAAGATGTGGTAAGTGGACGACCATGAATGATTGCTTGAGCTTCGCACATAAAAATTTGAAAACTCTTCTCATCCACACTTTGTGTCTGTAAGTTAGCATTGAGGACTTTCCCAGTGGACCAGCATTCCCACACCCCTTCATGTTGAAAAGCAGCTGAAGTGTTGAACACCCTCTTAATGTTTTGTTGCTGCAGAGTACCGTATTTTCTGCACTATAAGGTGCTTCTGAGTATGAGGCTCAGCTTCAATGAATGTAGGATGTGCCGCATTATAAGGCGCATGGAAGAGAAGCTTTAATAGCGGCTGCGGTTGCATTATGGATCCACTGGATGGAGCTACGCTAAAAAGAATACAATACAATACAATGCAATACACGACTGCTTCATTTATATAGAGCCTTCACAACCGCTGCAGCTATAACAAAACACTTTGCAGAACATTTAAAATACTACGTCCAAGAAATCAAAATATTGATCCATATACAAGGTGCATCGGATGATAAGGCGCACTGTCGGCTTTTGAGAAAATTGAATGTTTTTAGGTGTGCCTTCTAGTGCGGAAAATACGGTACTTTTAATTCTGTTTGCATTGCACTCCTGTATAACTGTTTTGATGGATGGATAAATAGTGATTTTAAGAAAAAAAGATACACACAAAACAAAGAGAAAATGAAACATTTATCTATCGATTTCCATCCATCCATCCATTTTTCGATCCGCTTTATTCTCACAAGGGTCGCGGGGAGTGCTGGAGCCTACTCCAGATGTCTTCAAGCAGGTGAACTGATTGCTAGCCAATCGCAGGGCACACATAGACGAACAACCATCCACACTCACACCTAGGGACAATTTCGAGTATTCCATAAACCTGCCACGCATGTTTTTGGAACGTAGAAGGAATCACTCTTCTCTCAGAGAGTCCTGGCTGAGACAGGCAGGAGATAATGACGCAACAGACGTGAAGCAAATCAAAGGTAGACACAAACAATCATCATGGAAGACATTGTCATTATCCAGGCACAAAATACCATTTCTGATCCACTTATCCTCACAAAAGTGGCACAAACTGAATGACAGAGAAAAGGAAAAAATAAATAAAAAGACATCATGTTAAAAAACAGTTGCATTGTTCCGTCATGGTTAATTTGTAAATATTTTGAAAAGTACTAAGTGGTGGGAGTGATTTCAGAATTAATATGGCTTGCACAATTCGAGCAGATGATGAAAACGCTGTTTTGCCAAGTTCCATTCTTGTCAATGGTATGGTTCATAGCCTTTTTTTCTGATGACCTTGTCCTGAAAAAAGTGGATTTGAAATGTAAAGAGGTAGATTACCCATAATACTTTAGCAATAAAACAAGTGTGCACGGGTTTTCCTTCTAATGTAGAGGAAGGACCATTGTGCACTTTTAGACAGAGTGCAGTGGTGCCTTGACTCGATCTTGACTGCTAGAATTCTTCCTTCTCAACAAATCGAAATGAAGCTTCCTCCAAATAGCTCAGAATACATTTTGGTGTATTTTATTGTCCTGTTAAGTCACTGCGGTCTGCTGACTGCCTTTTGCTGAACACTCACATAGAATTCAAACAAAAGATGATAGTATATAGTATATATAGTATAGATAGTATGTATACATACAGGGTGACCCAAAAAAAAACGGGCCCCAACTCTAATTAGGCCCCGTTTCTTAGTGTTTTGTCCGAATGAAATGAAACTTTGGCCATAACTAGTTTATTATATTCAAAACATCACATCAAAACACTAGGGTCTTTGGCCTTTTTTTCTCCGTTCTACAGCATATGTTCTAGATGGCCTCCATTTAGCTCCGTGCATTTCTTGAGGCGCAGCACGAAGTTGTCCATGACGTTCTTTCAGACTGAATTGGTAATTGTCACGTTTGCGAGGTGGTGGTGGACCCCAAAAAGCAGGCAGGAGGGAGGAGCAGGTTCTACTTGGTGAATTGCATTAAAACAGAAAACTAAATCCAAAACAAAGTCCCAAGAACAAAACGAATCCAAAGTAACAAACAAAACCATGGCAGAAGCTAAAACCTCAATAACAGAAACATGACCGAAACAAACCTGACAAGAACAAACGGCAACAAACAAACATGACAGTAGCCAAGAGCAAACAATGACCCCACACTGAGTGTTCGGGCTGGGAGTCCTTTTAAGGCCCTAATTACCTATGACCAACAGGTTGCTCATGAGCGACGGGTAGATGGTCTGGAGCTCATTCTTGAAGGTTTTGAGGACCTCCACATACCGCTCCTTGGTGACTGTCACTGCTGCGCCAGATTCTTCGATGAAGATTGGTCCAATGATGCCTCTGGCCGAGATTTCTGGTTCCAGCAAGACGGAGCAAGTTCTCACACCTCAAACCTGTCCCGAGATTGGCTGAAAGAGAACTCCCGAGGTCGAGTGATCAGTCTCAAGACTGATTCTAAGTGGGCACCCCATAGCCCGGACCTAAGCCCCCCAGATCTTTTTCTTTGGGGCTATCTTAAGGACAGAGTCTACGCAGGGAAACCCAGAACCATCACGGAACTCAAGAAAGCCATCAGGGAGGAGATGAGAGCCATTACCAATTCAGTCTGTAAGAACGTCATGGACAACTTCGTGCTGCGCCTCAAGAAATGCACGGAGCTAAATGGAGGCCATCTAGAACATATGCTGTAGAACGGAGAAAAAAAGGCCAAAGACCCTAGTGTTTTGATGTGATGTTTTGAATATAATAAACTAGTTATGGCCAAAGTTTCATTTCATTCGGACAAAACACTAAGAAACGGGGCCTAATTAGATTTGGGGCCCGTTTCTGATGACGATTGCCTCACTGAGGGTGACTTGTTTGTGACTTGACTATGTACCTCTTCATGCATTGTAATGTTTGATGAGAATCAGTTATCCTACTCATCACTGTCCTCTCTCCACTCTTCAATCATGCTTTGCTGTTTTTCATCCTGAGGGTGTAGATCTGTGTTCAGTGTTATTTGATATGCACACATGTCCTTTCTCTGCTTCCTCCTGGGCTGCTATAAGTAGGGTGGGGGGTGGGGGGGTCCTCGTGTTTTGACCTTTTATACACCGAGACTCAACTCTGTGACTTCCTCTACTCTTTGATAACATTGTGATGAGTCATGCGACCACATTTCAGCTTCTGGCAGTGTGAGGAGCCAACGTGGAGTACATAAACCAGATATACTCTATTGATAAAATAGTGGTATTTAATTTATGGGGATGCTATGTATATAGCTATAATTTGGAATGTGTAGTGTTGCGCATACAATCAGCCATTACACTTCAATGATAATTCATCCATCCATCCATTTTCCGAACCGCTTAATCCTCACTAGGGTCGCGGGGGGTGCTGGAGCCTATCCCAGCCATCTTCGGGCAGTAGGCGGGGGACACCCTGAACCAGTTGCCAGCCAATCGCAGGGCACACAGAGACGAACAACCATGCACGCGCACACTCACACCTAGGGACAATTTAGAGTGTTCAATTAGCCTGCCATGCATGTTTTTGGAACGTGGGAGGAAACCGGAGCACCCGGAGAAAACCCACGCAGGCCCGGGGAGAACATGCAAACTCCACACAGGGAGGCCGGAGCTGGAATTGAACCCGGAACCTCTGCACTGTGAAGCCGACGTGCTAACCACTGGACTACCGGGCCGCCAATGATAATTCAATAATCAAGAATAATTCAATAATATTTTCAAATTCTCACAGTCCCAAAATAAACACCCACCCATAGCAATGTATTGTGTGTATTTTCAGGCAGTTGCACCATCAAATGTTTTTTTTTTTTTAATGACAAATATAGCAGGAATGTGTTTGTTTGTATGAACGTGTTATGTCCTAATCAGTCTGTGTTGCCAGGACCTCAGCATCACGTAGTGGTGTTGGTGGGGGTGGAGGGGTTGTTCTACGACTCGGTGCCCAACCAGTCAATCGCGATCGATCGATAGCCCGCGAACCTTCCCAAGTCGATCGTGGGCGTGAGGGGAGTGAGGGTCTCAGGGGAAATTGATTTTTTTTTAAATTGGGTCTCTGTGCGGGTTATTAATGTTCTATATTTTTGTGTTCGTGCACACCGCACCCTGAGCAACCTCTCACTTTCACTTGCACTTTCACAAAAAAAAATATTGAAAAAATAAAATATGACAAAGCAGGTCACTTTTAACCTACGGTGGCGCATTACCTGCATTACCGGAAGTTGTTAGCCGTCAGCAGTCTGCAATTGCAGCTTGTGATCACAGCTGTTGCCTTATATCGTTTTTTTAAATTATTCTCATTCAGTTTGTTTCATGTACAATTCGAAGGCTCTGTCAAAAAATGGGAATTTGGAGCGCCAGGAGAAGGTTTTAAAATGGTACACGTGGGCTACGATAGTGACGTTGTTGCACTGAAGACGCTGCCAAAGTGCATCCCATGACACGGCTCAGGTCTCGACTAAGGTAGACACCGATTCCTTTTTACAAACTCACAGCCTCTTGTATCTTCTTTATTTTTCTGGTTTGTTCATGTTTGGAGCATTGTGGCTGTTGCTCATCATGGCATGCGTATGCGTACGCGTGCACGTGCGGTAGCGGGTCGACCGTGGTAGGTCGGTTACTTCAAAAGTCGATCTTCGGTCAAAAAAGGTTTTCTCACCCCTGGTTTAAACCAACCCGGCCATAGACTCACCCATCCTCATACACACACGCCCACTTCATCACAAGCTGCACTTTGCCTCTGCTCCAATAGCTTCAAACGTATCTAAACAGTGCCCCCTGGTGTCCATTTCTAAACAAAAAACCCCCCACACAAATTCAATAAAGCGTTCTCGCTTGTTTATCCCTTTGTGATTCCTCATGGGAGTTTTTTCCTGAAAAAAATTCGAGTTTATGTCAGGAAAATATCAAAATGAGCACTACCTTGCCTTTAGTGGTAACAGTGTTGTACATTGTAGAGTGTATATTGTATTAATCTTGTTCACACTGTGGCACTTTTATACTGCTACTGGTGTCTCTCTCTCTTTGTATATGGATGGTGTTACATATGTGGAATAAGAGGCTTCTACAAAGACCCCTTGACCCTTCATGACCCAGTTACCAGTTCAAGTTCAGTTCAGAAGTCCACAGCGGGGAAATCCTGCTTTTGTGTTTGCTTCGGGCCACCATGAAAGGATAAAAGCATTTGGGAAGTGAAAAATGATGTTTTTGTCTGTGCAACCAATTCAATTAAAATATATATATATAATTTCTACAAAGGTAGAAGTTGCATCAATGTGATGACAAAAAGGCAAAAGCTACAGTATTTTATGCTAGTGTGCCATTGATATCAAGCTAATATCAACTATAAATAAAACAACAATAAAACAGAAACAATCACAACTCCTCCTACTACCAGGGCAGTTTTTGGAACGAACTAAAATTTTAATCAGCAAAAATAAATGAAAATACAAGAGATAAATATATTTGAAATCAATCTTAAAATATTTTATACTTGCATGGACTTGTTTTTGTAAAGTAAAACAATTACACATTTATTTTTTCATGGTTTTGTGGTTATGATATTTATATTATTTCTCCCACACTTTGAAATCATATATCTTGTTGTAGTGAATTTAAAAATAATTTGTCTGGTAGTTTCCATGATTTCTCCCTCATTTTGAAGTTGAAGTTGGTGAAAAATTAATGACTGTTCAAGCTGCTCCAATCCTAAAACATATATGACAGCTTTTAAGGCTGTATGGTATAGTGCATTTAGAAAAACACACATTTTAAATCAAATACAATTTTCATCTTAAAAATGTAACATAAACATTCAAACGATACATATTCACTACTATTACTATCGACAAACATTTTGCATTGCAAATTCAATGGATGTGTAGATATTATTGATCTTATTTAGTATTAACTTTCACACAAGTATACATCATCGCCCAGGGGTCATCAACATGGTGGCCATGGGTTCATCCCCAAGGACCACGAGTGGCCTGCGGTCCTGTTCTCAAAATTTCTCTGTGAAATATGTCAATTTTTTTGTGTGTGGTATTCTTAAAAATAAATAAATTCATTGTAAAGATCTGTAAATAGATCACCATTTACCAGGAAGCCGCATCAAAAAAATGTTCTTCTTTTTGAAATCACACTCTCAATTTTAACCCTTTCATGCACCCTGTAACCTGATAACATGATAAACTGTCCACTGTAGTAACCACTGTCCCTGAAAGGATTAAATCATATTTTCTATATGTATACATACTGCATACCTTGTTTAATGGTAAGATGAGTAGCATATGAGCAAGCCATAGTGTTCGTGGAGAATCTCAGTTTCAAAAAGATTGGTGAGCCCTGCTGTAGCCTATCCACCAAATGTTAAAATAATCTGAGAAGACAGAAGCAACAATCAAGGCAAAATTACAGATAGATAAAACAATACAATACAATACAAAACAATGAAGAAAGAGAGTGAGTTAACCACAGTTCAAGTGTTCAATTTCTGTTCATATGCACACAAAGCTATTGTGTGCTAAGTGTGTGCTCGTGTGTGTGTGTGCATGTGAGTATACGTGTGCGCATCTGCGTGCATGAATCCGTGTGTACACGTTCAGTATTCGTGCATAGGCCTCGGAAGAAACTGGTATGACGTGTGTGTCATCTTAACACTAGAAAACTCCGGGGTGCTGGTGTTTCGACCTTCTATTTTCTCATAATGAGTTTTGCTCAAACGTGTACTGTTTTGTGCGTGTCCCTTTGTGTTTGTGTGTGTGTGTGTCTGTGTGTGTGTGTGTGGCCATTTGTGTACTTGAGTGTGTTATACGCCATTTGCTGGCTTTCCGTGGTTACAAATTTTCGTGTCACTCGCCCCATTGAGGATGAAACAAAACACGCGCGCGCACACACACACACACACACGTGTATACACACACACATGCACGCACACACAGAAATATGGTAATTTGAACTTTGTTTCACCCGAAAAATGCTGCTATGACCTTTTCACAATTTTTTCCTTTCCTGTGTGTCTTCCTCATCTCTTCATCGGCATTATTTTCTTTTCCAATTCTCCATCCAAGGACCCCCGAAAAGCTGTCATTATGTTTTTATTTCACACATTTTATTGACATGTACTGTACAGAGAGAGGGAAAGAAGACAGCATCTCAAAAAGTAGGTCAAGTTTACTCAATGGTTAGACGTCAAATACTGTAGGTCATAATCATGCTGTAATGCATAATCTTTCATTTGATCGTTTTGTCTTCTTTTTTTTTCATTTGAATTATTTGGCCAAAATCCTATTACTTTGGAATTTATTGACTATGTTATCGTGGAAATACTAATTTACTCATACTCTTAACTGGTTCAGTTGCCTTGTCAGTGTAGTTGTACACATGACTTAAATTCATGGACACGACCGGGCAGCTTCTCAGTGACTATTGGTGCGCATGTGGTTGTAATGTTGTCTACGCGCTCTGTGATTGACTGGCAATGAGTCCAGGATGTGGTCTTCCTTGCGCCCACAGTCAGCTGAGATTGGCTCCATCTTTCTCTCCAATAGAGCAGTAGAGCAATGATTTTCAAAAGTGAGATAGTACACGAGCGCCCTCTTGTGTTATTCAGGAGAATCACTGAATTTTCGAAACAGATTTCACACATGAAATACAATCAAACATATTGAAACGTATGAAAATATGAAAGGATAAATTAAAACAATTCAGACCTTTATAAACATAGCAAACGCATCTGAAGAGCATTTAAAAACCGTCAAAGGCAGAGTGCGACTGCAAGATGTGGCGGTGACTCAACTAACTGGAAAAATAACTAAAAACTATAACTGAAGTGTGAGTCGGTAGAGTCACTTAATCATGAAAATGAAGGAGGATGAGTACAGTTTCTATTTGTCTCTATTCTGGTAGCGCTGATGAAGCCGCCTCGAGACGCATCAAACTGTCACAGACTTCAAATTTTGACTACTATGTGAGAGCCAGCATGCAGGGAGCATAACCGAGCGGCGGACAGTGTGGAGGAAGCGCGAAAATAGCCTGAAATGGAAACTCCACTGGAGGCAGAACTATTCAGATCTGCTCTGTTGTTTTCACTTCTGTGTTACTTTATATTGTTTACACTCTCCTCCTCGAACCGCTTTATTGTGGTGGAGGCGTTTGTGTGTCCCAATGATCTGAGGAGCTAAGTTGCTGTGGGCTTGTTATCAGCCTGGACAAACAGGTCACCTGGGAGGGCCTTCGAGTCGAGTCGCTGCTCCTCCGCATTGAGATGAGCTGGATAAGGTTGCTCGGGGATCGAGTTAGGATGCCTCCTGGAAGCCTCACTGGTGAGTTGATTGGGGTATATCCCACCAGGAGGAGGCTTCGGGGATGAGCCAGGACACAATCCGAGAAACTATGGGCTCATGTCATGCTTGTTGTGTCAGAGAATGGAGCTTGATGCAGACATAAAGGTTTGGAAACAGTTGCACAATCTTTATTACAACAAAGTTTACCACCTGAATTGAATCCACTCCCCTCAACCCTGCTCCCGGGTTTATTTACATCTATCAACCCGGCACTACTGGCCATGGAGACGGTCTTGTGATACTTAACTTTGCTGTGAAAAATGGAAGCCTCGTCAATCTCCACGCCAATTTACTGCTTCGTTTGTATGTGCTGCTTTGCTACACCATGAAATGGACCATCTCTAACTATATTGTAACCACCGTTTAGCGTCTCCCTAAGACAAACACAAACTTTTTCAGTGTCATGTCACATGTCATCACTAAGCCCTAATTGTGGTCTGCTTGGGGATATCAACAATATCAATAACCCCCTACGCAAATGAATTCACAGCCTTGTTGGACAGTTTTGGTTTTCAATATATTGATTTTCCCCCTTCACTCCAAAGGATGTGTTCTGGATGTGTTTTGACTGAATTTCAGACACTGCACTTCTTATTCAGTTAAAATCCTTCTCATCAGATCGAGACTCCCTTTCGTCAAGTCTTCCTCAAGGCTATGTTCTTGGCCCAACTGTTTTCTTGATGTTCAACGCCCCTCCAGGCCATATCGTTTGAAAATATAACATTCATTTCCATCGCTGGTGACACCCAGATTTACCTGTCCACCCAACCTACCTCCATCCGACTACCCACTTCGCTTAGAGACTTTTTACGACTACATTCTAGTGGAGTGCGGTTACTTTCATCAGCCCGATTTGCAAATAAATAAATAAATATGTACCTTATTATTACATCTTTATAATGAGGACATAGTTCAGTCATGTGCTTGATGCAACACACAATCTAAAATCAATGTGACACATTTTAGGGCAGTTCCAAACAGATTAATCAAATCCATCCATCACAAAATATAGCAATGTTGTTTATTGTGTCTGACATTTTGAAGACATTTGAATGGCAGATTTTTAGGATTGATTTTGAATCCATCTTCGGGTATCCTTGTCAACTTAGACGATAGGCAGGGTACACCCTGGGCATGTCGCCTGCCTTCTGCGGCATTTTTATATATATGTATAAGAAACAAGCATGTAAAATTCCGATTGGAAATTTTGTATTCAGTCAACCATACGTGCCATGCGTGTTTGTGAGATCTGGGTGGACAGTAGAGTGCCTGGAGAAAACCCATTTTCACATGTTATGAATTGACACTAGACATAACTACTTGTACCACATAAAGAATTCTATTGTAGAAACATCTGTCTATTTTGCACAAGTGTCACAGTGAACTCTGAACTCTTGACTGGGTCGATGTTTATGCGTCTATAAGGGATCAGGGAGGCAGCGCGCCCACTTGAAGGCATATAAAGCGCGAGACCCATTAAAATATTAGGAAGAGAGATGTCTGTCTTTTGACCTCTGAATGACCTCTGCCTTCCAGTCCTTCTGAGGGACTCTGCTCGTCTCCCTGGAGATGGTCTCGGGGTCACAGTGGTGTCAGAAAATGGTTGCACTGTGGCATTTCCTCTCACAAGCACACAACATTTACTTTCTCTTTCACACGCAGACTTGGTTTGAATTTCACGATGATCATACTTTTTGGATGTATTCTTTCATTGAGTTGGAGACTCAGTTATCTTGTGAAGTAAGTTATTCAGTCACGTTTGCATGAACGTAGTGAAAATAGATGAACTGTAAAGAACATTTTCATCAAACATTACATGTCCACTCTAATCGTGCGAAAGATTTAAAAATGTCAAGAGCATATGGAACCCCATTTTTCAAATGACGGTACTTATTATCAGTCATTCTTGGGAGCAGCATAGTATGCCGAAAGATATTTATATATTTTGCTGACTGCTAGAAATAGAGACAGTGGAGAGTTGCTGGGGCTCTTTGGAAAGCCAAATCTCCTAACCGACTGTATATATCAGCTTTGCTGAACCAAAACAATATCGGTTCAAGGGGAGATGAGAAGGTGCTTCCTTACGAACAGGATGGAAAGGATAACACTGTTTAATATGAATTTGACCATTTTCCAAACTGACCTCATCATGCATTGGCAAGCGTTGCCTGATTCAGCATGGGGAGACTTTTCAGTGCTGGTGCCGGACAGTGGGCAATGTGTCTCACTTCCCAGCACCGATAGCTGAGGGAGCACGCCACGGTCAGGGGAAACGGGGCGTGATTGGTACCCATCCCTGTTTGACCAGTCAAATCGCAACATTTGCAATCAGCAAAGTGGGGTTTTATCAGTTTGCGATGATATTGCAGATGCAATTAATAATTAAACCTGAGTAAATATTGCATCATGACACCTTGGCGAAACAGAATTCAAACAACTGTTCTTCTAAGTACTCACTATGTTATCTTACTCAGGCAGAAATGTTTCCAAGCAAAATCTAGCATCTGAAGAGGGCCACTCTAAAGGGATAGATCACAAGCACCACATTAAACAACTAGGAAAGGTTGTCTGAACTTGAAAGGCATCCTGTTATTGTAGTTTAGTTTCAAGGATCGACTTCCATCTTGGGCCACCTTGACTCTGGAGTTCTACTAAACTGCTAATTCTGGCACAAGGGTGTTGAGAATTTGCAATTCCTCATGTTAAATCAAGGAGAAAGTAAAAATATTGACAAAGATGTCTAGTGACTGTCACGCCTTTTTGATGTCATTCCATTATTAGAACTATTTTTAGTTAGGGTTACAACCAATTTGAAGGTGATTTGTCATACTTGTACATCTGAGCTCATGCTCTTGCCTTTGCGTTTGAGTTTGCTTTGACATTTCTATTGAGTTTCCTGGCCACAGTAATATAAACTGCAGTGATTTTTTTCTGTACTACTGTACTGTCCATCCATCCATCCATCCATTTTCCAATCCGCTTATCCGCATAAGTGTCGCGGGGCGTGCTTGGCCTAACCCAGATGTCTTCGGGCAGTAGGCGGGGGACACCCTCAACCGGTTGCCAGCCAATTGCAAGGCACACATAGATGAACAACCATTCGCGCTCACACTCACACAATGGGACAATTTAGAGTGTTCCATTACCCTGCCATGCATGTTTTTGGAATGTGGGAGGAAATCGGAGTACCCGGATAAAACCCACGCAGACACCGGTAGAAGATGCAAACTCCACACTGGAAGGCCAGAGCCGGAATCAAACCCTGCACACATGTTAACCAGTCGCCCAGCGTGCTGCCTTTCAACTGTTTTGATCTTCAGATATGCAGTGAACCCTCATTTTTCGTGGGGTTTAGGGATCAAGACCTGACACACACATTATTTGCTCGACTCAAATTGTCAACTTGATTTTTTATTTTTGATTATTTAATTTAATGAAACAGCTTCAATCAGAAAAAAACGGGTTTTTTTCTTCAAAGATCTGTGATTTCCTGAGGCAACTTTATCAACGTCCGCACATGGCAGTTCCATATAAATGTACTTTGCACGCCTCGATCTTTTGCAGGACACGAGCAAATCCGTTTCTTCTTCCTCCAAATCGACGGCTGTCAGTGCACCTTTCCCGTACGGAATTTAAAGAAAATGTGAGGTGTTGCGTTGATTGACGGTGAATCAAGTCAGCTGTTTCCATGCCCACAACTGTGGAAAACAGCCTTATTTAAATGTGCCACTCTGTGCTGGCTTGCACGGGTCTGCAAAAATATAAACTTGGTTAAACTCACCTCCACGCAGAGGTAAACATTGCGTCATGGTAGACTTGTGCTGGAGCCCAAAGAGTCCATCCATCTATCCATCCATTTTCTAATCCACTGATCCTTACGAGGGTCGCGGGTGTGCTAGAGCCTATCCCAGCTGTCATCGGGCAGCAGGCGGGGTACACCCTGAACTGCACCCATCACTCCAATGGCGCCATTTTACATGTGGTACATGATGGCTATGCTAACCAAAACCCTTTGGCTTGGCCCTGTCGCGACATATACACAAATCTTCATGGAGACTAATGGGGCGTATTTGTGGAACAACAATCCATCTGTGATCGCTCACAATTCTTTAAATTGTTTCAAGAGTCATGGTGTCATCCCAATGAGATGACAAACGGACTTTAGAACAGAGAAAGGGACAATGGAAGCAAGACAGCACACCCTTCGTGATCCGCATCCGGACTATAATGCAGGCTCATCCAGCCACAGTAATGGCTCCTCAGCAGGGAATCAGCGCACTGAATCATGGTGGTGCCTCTCATACAATCTGCGATGAGTCTAATCTCCCCCACCAGTGTTTCCCTCTTCTAGTAGGTTAATGTTGGCTGTGTTTTTCCATTTGCTGTTTTTTAATTTCCCCGTGTGTTTAGTTACTTGTTATTTGATTATTTGTGCAGCCGTTGTTAAGATTGTCACCTGCCTTCATGGGAACATGGCTTAACTTCATTTGGACATTTACATCGGTTCCACCTGACTAAAAATTGGGGATGTCAATTTCTACTCTTTTAAATGAAATATGTAATTTTAACACAGTTTTAGTTATGTGCAACTGAAGTGTGTGTGTATCTCTCTCTCTCTCTCTCTCTCTCTCCGTATGTATGTATGTATGTATATATGGATTGATGGATGGTGGCCCGGTGGTCAACTGAGCATCTGCCTCACAGTGCAGAGGTGCAGGGTTCGATTCCAACTCCGGCCTTCCTGTGTGGAGTTTGCATGTTCTCCCCGTGCCTGTGTGGGTTTTCTCTGGGTAGTCCGGTTTCCTCCCACATTCCAAAAACATGTGTGGCAGGTTAATGGACCAGTCAAAATTGTCTCTAGGTGTCAGTGGGAGCACAGATGGTTGTTCGTCTATGTGTGCCCAGCAATTAGCTGGCAACCGATTCAGGGTGTACCCCGCCTACTGCCCGAAGACAGCTAGGATAGACTGCCCTGCGACCCTTGTGAGGATAAGAGGATTAGAAAATAGATAGATGGGGTGGTGGTACACTTGCCTCACTTGTGTGCGGGCAGCGTGGGATCAGTTTCCACTCAGTGACGGTGTGTACGTGGGTGTGAATGGTCATTTGTCTCTATATGTGCCCTGCGACTGGCTGGTGAACAGATCAGGGTGTAGTCTGCCTTCCGCCCAAAGTCAGCCGGGATAGGCACCAGTAACTCCCTGCGACCCTTTTCAGGATAAGCGATGTTGAAAATGGATGGATATATAAATATTTTTTTATTTGGTTGGTTGTTTTTTTTTCAGTGTGGCCTACAAATGTAGCGCGGCTCCAAACCCCAAGTGGCTCGTGCTTGGGGTTTGAAGCCTTCCTCCCGCACGATCACTGGCTTGCGCTGATTGCTGAGCTAAAACATCCCTCCTTTTAAGTCCGACCACTTCTTTCTCTCCTTCTCTCTGGCCTGTCGTTGTTGTCTTTTTTTGTTTGTTTGTTTGTTTTTTTTGTACGCTGCCTACTTAAGCCACCAAACAATATTGCCTTCCTTGTTTCCACCATCCTGCTAAGCATTGTCGCCATGATTCACTTTTGACAAAGCTTTGGGCCACATGGGTCATTCATCTTCATAGATTTGGCATATGTGTGTTCCCAAGTTCAGTGATTTATCAAGGGAAAGGGTGCCTGTATGTAAGCACGGTTTGATTGATCAGATTTTTTGTACACTATTTTCAGTTCGAATCCTACTCACTGTTTGATAAGTGAGACCGCAGGACACACGGCTGTAGTATCCTTGAGCAAGACACCGATACCCGGAACTGCTCCCTGAGCGCTTAAATAGCCCCCTGCTTGCTTGTGTTCAGTTATTTGCTGTTGTGTTTATTGTTTTCTCCATTAATTTATTAAATTAATTAATTTTATAATTTGCTCTTGTTTTAATTTGCTGTTGCGCTTATTTATTTAGTTGTGATTTTTCATTTGCCATGATGATTAGTTATTTTATGTTTTATTTAGTTTGTTGTTATGTTTTTTGATTTGCTATCCCTATTTTTGTTGTGTTTTTAAATTTGCTGTTGTGTTTTCTTTCATTTGCCATTGTGTTTTGTTCTTTGCTGTTGTGTTTTGCCCGTCGGGGCCACTGCACATTTAACAAAGAACGTAGTTTAAGATTTTGCATTGTTAATATTCTGTATGTGAGGGCATGGAAAAAGAAAATAATTAAAATTGATCGAAACACCCAAGTACAAACAGTGCGCTGTAAATAAACCGCAGTGTACAGATGGTGCGGTTGTGTGTGGTATGCTGCGTGCATGTGGGGATGTGTGTCTATGTGTGTTGATTTACAGCTTCTGACATGGCAGGATGAGGAGGAAATTGAAATCTTAAACTCGAAACCATCAATCTACACACTGACACATACGCACGCAGAGAAACATTCACTCAGAGCAGCTGTTGCTCTAATTAGGTCTGCCATACACAACACACTTATCACCATTACTTGGCCCCGTCTGCTAATTTAAAGATCGATCTAATTTTATGGATTCTTTATTGGTATTAAATATTAGCCTTTTTTATTTTGGCCTTTGATGAATTTCACGACATCTTTCTGTGTTACAGATGTATTCATTTGTCAATTATGGTTTGTGTTTTTTTTTTTTTCACTTAGATGTGTTTGATTGCATCCATCCATTTTCAGATCCGCTTCTCCTCACAAGGGTCGCAGGGCGTGCTGGAGCCTATGCCAGCCGTCTTTGGACAGTAGGCGGGGGACACCCTGAACTGGTTGCCAGCCAGTCACAGGGCACACATACACGAACAACCATCCACGCTACACTCACTCCGTGGGACAATGTAGTGTTCCATTAACCTGCCATGCATGTTTTTGAAATGTGGGACGAAACCGGAGTACCCGGAGTAAACCTACGCAGGCATGGGGAGAACACGCAAACTCCACACAGGAAGGCTAACACGCAAACTCCACACAGGAAGGCTTGGGCCGGATTCAATCCCACAACTTTTGCACTGTGAGGCGGACTTGCTAACCCCTGTGCGGTGCTGCCCTTGATTTCATACAGTTGTGTGTAATTTCTCCCCGTACCTGCATGGGTTTTCTCCGGGTACTCCGGTTTCCTCCCACATTCCAAAAACATGCATGGTAGGTTGCTGTTACACTTTAACTCAGGGGTGCCCAACCTTTTTTGTCCCAAGGGCTACTTTTCAAGGAGCCAACCTCCGGAGCTCTACCAATCCAGTGTCAACATCGCAACAAAAAAATAATCTTGCTCCCACTCAGGGTGAAAATGGTAGGACTTGGCTCGTTTCCCCTCAGCCATTTTGACGTTTCGGGGTGTGTAACCACGGTAATCGCTAGCTGCTCACTACTGTTCACGGCAGTCAACTTCCTGCAATGTTACCAACTCATCAGTAAGGAAAGTAGCCATTGGCTGTCCTAAAAGTCGCTAAATGATGTCATCAGGCGTGTGATTTGCTCAGGGGAAGTTGTTTTTTTTTCCTTTTTTTTTCTTTTGTAATTTTAATTTGTTGCTTTTTGTTTTTGTTTTTTTAAATTTTATTTTAGGCAAAGAAAAGTTTACATTTACCTCCAGGCCTGGCTGTAAACCTGGTGGGATCAGCCAGCAGCGGCTTCATTTGGGGGAGGGGCCACAGCAGCACCAGGCGCTACTCATTAAAAACAGGCTAAACAACGTGCTTTCACGCCACAGACTCCAAAAGTCTCCAATAACACCAGAAAAAGTTGCCACTAGTCACTTTTTTGAAAAAATAGTCGCTTGAGAGGGTGTGAATACTTGCTCAATATAGCATCAAAGTCGCTAAATTAGCAACACCGACTTCCTGTCATGTCATAATTATTTTTTTTCCTACACACCTCGGGGTCGCCTTGGGATCAGTCTGCGGGTCGACTGTTTGGGCACCCCTGCTCTAACTTGTCCATAATTGTGAATGTGTATGTGAATGATTACTCTTCTATACAGTATATGCCTTGCAATTGGCTGGCAACCAGTTCAGGGTGTAACTCACCTACTGCCCAAAGGCGGCTGGGACAGGCTCCAGCCCACCCATGCGATAATTGGTTAAAAAAATGGACGGATAAAGTAATACATTGTCTTTTGAAACATTAGATCAGTTTTGCCAATATATACTGTAAGTACAGGTCATATTTAACATCCCAAAAAAAGTTCACCACTGTTAATTGAAAAACACGTATTTTTTCATTCCCAAACATTTTCAGATATTCTAGCTTTTAAAAACCTGTGAGACAACCCTTTCTTGAATCATTCTCGCATTAAGGACCATATTTGTCCTTTTTTCTTTTATCTAGGCTGTTTTACTTTCTTACTGTTTAGCATCTTTCCATGATCGCAGAGATGAAAAAGGAACTGGCTCGCATCACCACAACATCATCTTTACTGAAATGAAATCATGCAACCCCTGAGCGTTATTACGCATATACTTACAAATGTAAAAGAGGGTGCTCGCATCGAGATGATGGCAAAGCAGTTGGAGGCTAGTTCACTGGGAGGTCAAAGTCACACACACGTGCACACGCACTCAAAGACTCACTGAGAGAGACGGATGGCACTCTTGTGGCGTGTCTTTTCTGGTATTAAAAAAAAAAAAAAAATTGGAGCTGATGTTGGCCATGGACAGGGAAGCATCTTCATGCATACACCCATGCACAAAAAATGAGCATTCCCATCACAAATCCAATGAATGTTTAAACCCTTTTTGGGAATGCATTGAAATACTAATCGTCCATTTTAACTCCCGAAAATTGCTCTGGTGCAATACAAGACCTTTTTTAGTCTTAATTAAGGGTGCCACTAATGATGATTTCAAAAATCGAATGATCTGTTGATTATTTTGTCAACTAATTGATGAAACAGATCAAATAAACGTAACTTAAAATTTCTATTCTATAATTATAAAAGAAAAAATGATTTTTTTTCAAATTGACAGGGCGGCGCACAAAGTGTATGCTGCGTGATTAAATAATTTTGCTTTTCTTTGAGCTAAACTCTGATATCAAAAACCTTTACAATGGACCTTGAGCAAGGCTCACCGCAAAGAAAACCCCCCCACAAATGCATGCCACACAATATCTGCCAAATAGGCTTTATTTCAGAACAAGTAACACTTGAAACGTATTCATTAAATTATTATTATTTCATTTCACTTTCTTCCACTTATCCAGGAGCGGGTCATGAGGATGGAGTCATTAGCAGGGGGCACCAAACTTCCCTTTACTCCAGCCACTTCATCCAGGGAATCCAAAGGCATTCCCAGACCAGCCAGAAGACATTGTCTCTCTGGCATATCCTGGGTTAGACCAGATGACCAAGCCACTTCATCTGGCTCCTCCCATTGCATAGGCACAATGGCGGGGGAGTTCAAGAGGGCAGGGCTTACAGAGCAGTGGCCCCGGGCCTCCACCTGCGTAGAGGAAGGCCCCTCCCCACCTGCCTGGTCGACGTAAATGTATTTGGTGCACATTGGTTGGCGGATCAATAATAGATTAATTAATGTGCATGTTGAAGATCCTGAACATCCTGCTGGGATTGAGAAGGAATATAGTTCAGAAAGGTTCATCCACCTTCTTGAATAGAGAATTTTTTTACAGATGCCAACTTGTACTAAAGGCCCACTTTATATAGCTTCTATGGGTATAACCCAACAACGCTGCCCCAGCTTTTAGCGGTTGGTACTATGCACTCCCAAGCCGGCAGTGCAGGTTCGTTCCTCAAATTGGATGGTCCCGCCGCCGATAATGAAATGAAATCCGAATGAAAATCCTTTTTTTTCATGCTCATGTTTTAATGTGTTTCATTGGTGACTTGCTTCCCCTTCGTGAATCGTCTGGAAATCGTTTTCCAAGGCCTCAACAAACCCCTCCCATGCTCGGGTTTTTGCCTTGGTGACCATTCCGCTTGGCCAGACAGTATCTATCAGCTGCCTCTGGAGTCCCTGAGGCCAGAACGGCCTGATAGGACTCCTTTTTCAGATCATCAGCATCCCTTACCGCTGGTGTCCACCAATGAGGTCAAGGATTGCTGCCATGATAGGCGCTTACCATCTTACGGCCACAGCTCCAGTCAGACACCTCAACAATGGCTCAATTCACTCCGATTGGATGAGTGTGAAATTCTGCCAGAGGTGGACGGGGATTTTTTTTCTGCGACGTTCCTCACAATTACTCCTTTCCAGGTCTCACCGTCATTGCCCATCTGAGCATTTGAAGTCCCCAAGCAGAGCGAGGGAGTCCCTCAAAGAAATGCTCTCCAACACAATATCTGAACTGCTCTTTGGTGCACAAGCACAACCAACAGTCAGGATCCATCTCCCCATGAATAAGAAGAAACATTAATAATATACATTGCCTTCATTACATTAAATTATAACTTGTTCAATATTATATTATCATTTTCTCGCTTTGGTGATTGCTCCATAGAAATCAAGGGGTTTCACTGACCTGTGAGAAAATAGTGGCGTTCGCACAGGGCAAATTGTCACACAAATGTAATGAAGCAGGACATTGCCACGTGCGCGCGTGTGGTTTTTATATTTAGATAATTAAATGTGTGGTAACATTGCAAAGGCTGAGTAATGAGTCTCAGGTGTAAAAATTTACACTCAGCTTCAACATTCAAAACAATTGTAATTAACTAACCGCTAATCATATGCTCAAGATCAATTGTGCACAGTGCTTTTAGTGGAAAAAAGTGCTCACCTCACTTGACTGTTGCCAAGTAAATTATGCGGTGGGTAACAACACATCATTAAGTTCATTCATTCATTCACTGATAATATATATTGTATAAATCAATAATAACTTAATTCCTTATGGCCATTCTTCTGTGCAATTACAGTTGAGCTCGATGGCAAGAAGTGATTCTGAAGTGCTAACGTTCTGTTAGATGGCTGCTCTTCACTTGCAATATTAAAGTGTCATCTTGCGTTATCATCAATTGTTTGAAGTCCGGGTTGTCGTTTGGCCCTCTTGGACCAAAACAATGACTTTATGTAACAGCATTTTTCAGCAAATTCACGTATTTAAATAATTTGTAAAGCGCTTTGTAAATGATACATTGATAGATAGCATTACTTTTTTTTTTTTTTACTTTTATGGATGAAATATTAATAGGAGGGTCTCTGCCATTATTTTACCCCGCTTTGTGCTTTGACATTACTCATACACTAGACGTTCCAAAAGTAGCTTTCACAGCAACACCAAAGCTTCCGAATCTGGTTCGGCACAATTTGAAGGAAAGCCTCAAAGATTCATGAAGCTTCACCCCGCACATCTCGATGAATAATCAGACAAAGAACAAACAGGAGAAGAACACTAACTCAAAGTGTAAGATGTACTTACGGTGGTGAAGAAAGAAATTAGAAGACAAAAACCGTAAGCGCATGTACCTCAACTCTAATTATCGACAGGAAAACAGAGACTCGCAGAGAACAACTACAAGGCGCATGGAAGCAAGCAATGCAAACATCTGTCACGAACGCACTGCTGGCTGAAGCCATCCTTAAATAACCCATCCATTTTCCCATCCGCTTATCCTCACAAGGCATGTTGGAACCTATCCCAGCTGTCTTCGGGCAGTAGGCGGTGGACACCCTGAACCGTTTGCCAGGGTGTCAAACTCAGGGCACACAGAGACCAACAACCATCCACGCTCACACTCACACCTCGGGACAATTTAGAGTTCTCCATTAACCTGCCACTAATGTTTTTGGAATGTGGAATGAAACTGGAATACCTGTAGAAAACCCACGCAGGCACAGGGAGAAGATGCAAACTCCACACAGGGAGGGTGGGGGCAGGGACGGGGCCAGAATCAAAACCTGCACCTCTGCACTGTGAGGCCAACATGTTAACCAGTCGACCACCAGGCCACCCCTTAAATAACCGCTGATTGTAATTGGTAAGAGCAAAAGCTGACAACAGACGTGACACGTTCATCTGTTTAACTGTTAATTTAGGTGCACTTACTTTGGGATTGATATTTTAAAACCATTTGATGCTTGTGAGTTATTATTTAAAAGGTGTCGATTGTTTCACTTCAAGTAAATGATGTTGTAATTTTCTGGGGATTTGTTCTCTGTTATGGTATCACACCAATATCATAGTTTGAGTCGACAAAATATAACAAACAGGAAAGTGTTGACATTTGCGTCTGAGGTGTTTGTGTGTCTTGACTGTGCTCATTTCCCTTTCAACATCTGCACCATGTAAACACACCTGGCGTGTGTCGGAATCGTGAATGGGATTTCGTGTCTTCTTGTGACTACATGCGTGCCCGTGCATCTATGCGTAGACGTGTCACTCACTGATCCTCTTTTCAAGCTTCCCGCTGTGCATAGCAGAGGACACTACCAGGGCGAATCATTGTGTGTGTGTGTGTGTGTGTGTGTGTGTGTGTGTGTGTGTGTGTGTGTGTGTGTGTGTGTGTGTGTGTGTATGTGTGTGTGTGTGTGTGTGTGTGTGTGTGTGCGCGCGTGTGTGTGTGTGTGTTTAAGGCCTCCTCTGTCTAGAATGAAGGATGGAGGAAGGGAGGTGAAGGAGAGGTGAGAGGGAGGAGGTCAACTCGCGGTCAAATACAAATGCCTTCTCGTGCTTCCTCCCTCTCTTTGTCCTCCTCATTTTCCTTCTCATCATCTCCTCTTCTAAGTTTGCCCCGCCGCCCATGGCGGCTCTCTACCCCCTCTTCAACCTTTACACGATCACACTCCCTGTCTTGTTCTTGAATATAAAAACCCCCCGGGGTCACAAAACCCTTATCCGTGGTTTGTATTTTGAAACTCGAGAATAAAAAATAAATTTAAAAAATCTAGCCAATATGAATGTCACTTTTTGATCTGAAAATGTTTGTTTCAAGACCACATATGCACAAGGTCACCCACGGGTGCAATTTAGAATGTGACCCCCGGCAGTAATGAGTAAGGAATGAGTGTGACCTTTGAAACGTTCATTTTATCCCATTTTCCGACTTCTGCCCCCATCTTTCACCAGTTCACAGTCTTGTTCTGTCCCCCTTTTTTTTCTCAGTCTTGTTTATTCCAATTTCCAAATATTTCCATCTAAGGCTGCAAAGATTGTTTTAGTGTTTGATTTTTCATTATTTTGTCATTTAGATTCAGGTTTAAAAGAAAAACGTTTACATTTCAATCACTCTATTTTAAAAGATTAACAATATTCAACTCAATTAGCATAAACATAAATTAGTTATGATTATGTAAAACTATTATTTTGAGGCCTTTTGAACTAGGTAATTCCTGAGGCTTGTCGTCAAAAAATTAGAGATTGTAAATAATCGCCCAACCAAAGCTATACTGTACTGAGTTTACTCAAGAAAAATCTGTCCTCATAGATAAATGGTGCTGGCTGAGCTTTGCGGACGTTTTCTGCTTGATGAACTCAAATGTTGTCTTCCAAATAACTTTGTTGTTCCCAAAAGGGAGAGTCATTGTCAAAAGTTGATGTCATTGCAGAGGAATTTTTGTTGACGCAGTGTGTTGTTTTTCGTTGGTAATGTCCCCGGTGGTCCCTCCGTTGAAACTCCAGAGTACTAAAGTGGCGGTAGGTCACTCTCCAACTCTGTTTCCAGATTGAAGTCTAGCTGCATTAGCCATATGCAATGAGCTCCCCAGCCTTTTAATATGCATAATTCAATCCAACCCATTGAGTGTTCATGCAGGAGGTGTGGTGCCTTCTCTGTAGCATGATAATATAAAAGAACTATTGCTCTACCCTGTCATAAACCTTAAGGGTTTTTCTTAGACAGGCACACGTGCGCTCAGCGTAAAAACTAGTACAGGTACATCTTAATGTTCGTGCTGGGGCAAGTCCAGTTTGCCCTGTTTGGGAATTTGGCAACCCGCGCTCTGCCTCGCTAGGCACAACAGTGGATCGAGGCTCACCCGACAAGTTTGTGACAAAAAGCAGGCTGGACTTTAGACCAGGTGAAACCAGGTCTAAGTTGTGGTGCAGGTGGTATAATGTGATTTTGGTGGATTTGATCCAGGCACAGGCGGACAGATTCTACGCTCCGCTGATCTGTATTAGATGTCGTCGAATTTCATTCAAAGATATGACACCAGTGTAAATGCATCAAATGCTGTGAATAAACGTAGGAATCGATTCAATGAATACATTTTTATTGTAATCATCATACTTCAATGCATGACCTCGGCATAACTAGTGTATGTGTGTGTGGCGCGGGAAACAAACTCAAAATTGGGGATACAAGGTGGTCTCCAAGTGGCCGCTTTACAGCAGCCAACAACATCTGCGAGTGGAGATCTTCTTGCACGCACTTATGAACGTACTTCGTGTGAGCCGATCTCCTGCATGGACTCCAGAAAAGAAGTCAGTTTTGCTTCCGCCATGTAGAACATGTGCCTCACCAGCACTGAATTTTTAAAGGGAGCGTAGCCACGTCCATTAGTCGGGAATCAAGTCTGTTGTGTTCACTCCAGCAAAGTGTAAATGCCCATTTCTAATGCTGCCCATCCAAGAAAACTACACCCATGTGCACAGGTTGCTATATTTGGCACGGAAATAAGGCCTGGGAACCTTTGGCGATCCCGGGTTGCCATGTCCGTCATGTCGATGATTCTGACTCTTGGTTTCTTCTTTGTCGTTTGTGAGAACAATTGGAATATTGAGTTCCCAGAAAAAAAAAGATTTCACAGTGCAAGCATTCAGAGGAGTAACAGCCTGGGACGCACCTTACTTCCCATCGTTATTGTCATTACATTGAAGTTTGTGGACATACATTCATTCATTCATTTTCCAAACCGCTTGATCCTCACTCGGGTCGTGGGGGGTGATGGAGCCTATCCCAGCCCTCTTCGGGCAATAGGCGGGGGACACCCTGAACCGGTTTCCAGCCAATCGCAGGGCACACAGAGACGAACAACCATCCGCTTTTACACTCACACCTAGGGACAATTTGGAGTGTTCACACAGGCCCAGGGAGAACATGCAACGTGTGGTCACACAGGAAGGCCCGAGTTGAGATCGAACCCACGACCTCTGCACTTTGAGGTTGACATTATAACCACTGGACCACCGGGCCGCCTACTCAAAAAGCAAATGAAGTCAAATAACATTGTAAAAAATAATTCTCTTGCTTTTTCCATCCATGTAGTTTTTCTCAAGGACTATGTCCGCATGAAACAAGAGCACTACCTCAGCAACATTATTGTTAATGGTCACTGGAGCTGTAAGAGCTGATCTTTGTTGTTGGTAACAAACTGCGTCTCTTCAGCATTCAAATCCACTTTGTATTGATTTTGCATTTGGGCAGAAAATGCAACAACCCTGTCTCAACCTCCATGTCTCCAAAGTCAATCAACACACAAACATGCACACACACACACACTCACACACACACACACACACACACACACACGCACACACACACTTGGTGTTACGGGTAAGTGGCTTGTCCGTTTGACGCCAGCCACCCCTATATATTCAGCACTGGTGACGCCAGTCTGAAAGAAAAATATTGGGTCAGGATTTGAGTGTCAAAACTTACTGATCTAGTGCAGGCTTGTCTCACCTCTTGCCTGTCTCTGCCATCCTCTCTCTTGCTTCTTCCCTCAGCAGTGAGCACAGGCGACGGCCCAAACACAGTTCAGAGACTGGATTGGGATTTATTGACATTTTCAGGATCAATGTCTGCAGTTTTGTAAACAAAATTGCAATAACAATCAGCAGAACAGTTTCAAGTCGGGACGTTTTGAATCTGTCAAAATAAATAGAAATCGGAGGAAATAATTTAAAATGTTAAAAATATGTGCTTTTACTTTGGAAATTATAAATAAAATGTGGTAGAGATGATCTGAAGAGTTCCACAATGGAATGGTTTGAATCAGTCAGAAACGAAGATAGGTTTTGTAGATTTAAGATGTAGAATTGGAGGAAGAGTATGAATAATTTGAATGAGAAAACGAATTGTCCGGAAGACATGAATTTTTGGAACATAGCGTCATTGGAATAGTTTGAATCGTTCGAGTAATGTCAAAGTAATTGGGGGACAAAAATGGAGGAATAAGAAACCCCTAACCTGGAACCTGAAACCTAACACGAACCCATACCCAAGATGAGTGGGGGATTTTCTTGGTGCAAAATGTGCAATGTGCTTGTCATGATTCGGTTTAGGGACCAACAGGTGGCACTGTAGGGCTCCCCCGGCAGCTGCACACCTGTTGGTCATAACTAATTAGGGCTTTAAAAGGACTCCCAGCCCGAACACTCAGTGTCGGGTCATTGTTTGCTTATTGCTACTGTCATGTGTGTTGCTGTTTGCTCTTGGCTTCGGTTATGTTTAGTTCATTGTTATGTTTTAGCTTTAATCATGGTTTTTGTTTGATACTTTGTTTGTTTTGGATGTAGTTTTCTTTGTTTTAAATACAATTCTTCAAATACACCCTGCTCCTGCCTGCTTTTTGGGGTCCACCACCACCTCGCAACGTGACAGAATGACCCGACCACCTGGACCCCGCAGGTACTAAGGACTGTTCCCTATTCCACCATGTGCCTGGCGGAGCGCGTCTGCGGCCGACACCCTTTCCCCTTTCAGGCAGCGCTGGGGATGCGGCTGTCCTGTTTTCGTCTCGTCAAGCCGCGTTTACAGTGGGCCGAGCCCCGTCCGCGTCTACGTTGAGCCGAGGCTCGTCACGTGTCTGTTGGAGCAGAATCACATTCACGTCGACGACGAGCCGTGCCACGTCCACGCCCACGTCAGGCCGAGCCCCTGTTCACGTCCGGCTGTTCCATGTCCCCCGTTACGTCGAGCTCCGTCCACGTCAGGCCACGCCCAGCCAAAAGGATTGCCGTTGCTTTTGTTCCTGTTCCCTGGCGAGGTGAAGGTCACCGTCGCTTATCGTTCATGTATTTCGGCGAGGCGAAGGTCGCCGTCGCGTGTGTTCTTGTTCTGCGGCGAGGCAAGGGTTGCCGTCGCTTTTAGTTCCTGTTCCCCGGCGAGGCAACCCTTTTGGACAACTTTGGGACGTCTGGGATCCGTCCCTTGAGGGAGGGGTACTGTCATGATTCGGTTTAGGGACCAACAGGTGGCACTGTAGGGCTCCCCCGGCAGCTGCACACCTGTTGGTCATAACTAATTGGGGCTTTAAAAGGACTCCCAGCCCGAACACTCGGTGTCGGGTCATTGTTTGCTTATTGCTACTGTCGTGTGTGTTGCTGTTTGCTCTTGGCTTTGGTTATGTTTAGTTCATTATGTTTTAGCTTTAGTCATGGTTTTTGTTTGATACTTTGGACTTTGTTTGTTTTGGATGTAGTTTTCTTTGTTTTAAATACAATTCTTCAAATACACCCTGCTCCTCCCTCCTGCCTGCTTTTTGGGGTCCACCACCACCTCGCAGCGTGACAGTGCTTGTCAAGTATGCTCCGCCTCTTGCAGCTCACAAGGACAACAAAATGTCGGCATAAAAACTCTTAAGGTTTTTCTCTTTGGTTCGAAATGGCTTACCCTTAGCAGAAACTCACGTCACATTGCGGCCAAAGGTACAATCCTGGTGGGTTCATGCGCCTTTTGGCGCATTAAATTATTTTTGTAGAAATGTAAGTCAGTTGCCATGACTACCACAACTCCATTACATTCCCATAAGGATTCATAGTGCTGCTATTTTTTAAAAAATATGTTCTTTCTTCGTTTCGCATTTTGAAAGTTAAATTTATTAAGTGTAACAAGTGTTTAAAAGGGTGTGAAGTATGGGGTCGTAATTGTTTAATAGAGGCTTAGATCATCTTCACGCCACAAAAAGGTCCACTTCTAAATGGATACAGCAGAGACTATACAACAATAGCAGAATGCCAAATCTCATGCTGAGTCAAAAGCTGTACAATAAAAATGTGTCTTAAGTTGACTTTTAAAAATGGACAAAGAGAGGACTCTGTTAACATTTTAACAGAAGGTTATTCCAAAGAGGACTGGCAAGCAAAAAGGCTCCGCTTTGTCCTTCATCCCTCCAGTAGCGTCTGATCCACTGACCCGAGGCCCCGGGCAGGTGCATTGGGGTGGAGGAGCTCAGAAAGGTAAGGTGGGCCAAGACCATTCAAAGACATAAAAACAAATACTGTAAAATAATCTTAAAATTAACTCTGATATGAGCCAATGAAGGGAGGCCCAAAGGTTGCATTTTATGAGTATCAGTCATTTTATGATAAATAATATAAAATAAACAGCAACATTTTGGACCAACTGATGTTTGAGGGAGGACTGGATGACTCCAGAATAAAGTGCACTACAGTAATCCACCCGAGATTTAACGTAGGCTTGGATTACTGTTGAGAAAGGAGAGGATTTTCCTGAGCCAGCTGCCTAAAATGAAAAAAAGATGGATTAAACAGCAGCACCAATTTGCTGGTGCAGTTTAAAATCACCGTCCAATTTAAAACCCACTTTTGAGAATGTTGGCTTGAGATAAGTCGCAAGGGGGCCCAGGTCAACAGGGTGGGCTGTCCCACTGGGACCAAATAAATTATTTTCATTGAAATTCAAGAAAATCAGTGCCATATTTCTCTTGATTTCCTTCAGACAGGAGAAAAGTGGCCTGAGAGGGAAAGTGTCCTTTTAATCGTCATCTGTCGAGCAGTGGAAGGAAATACCATATTTTCTTAAAATGAAACCTATGGGCAGCAAATATAGTGAAAACAGCGGGGGCTCCAAAATAGAACTCTGTGGAACACCACACGATCAAGGAGCAGAGTGAAACTCAAAGCAACCAAGGCTAACACAAAAAAATCCTGCCTGCCATATAGGATCGAAACCACTTAAGAGTGCTACCACTCGTGCCCACCCGGTGCTGTAAATAGAATACTGTCGTCCATTGTATCCAACTCTGCAGTCAGATCCAACAAACAAAACACATAAGCCTCTGCTTTCAATTGCGAGGAGGAAATCATTGAAAACCCTTAAAAGGGCTGACTTGGTGCGATGCATAATCTTAAAACCTGATTGGAAAACTTCCATGACATTATGGTCATCCAAGAAAGATTTTCAATTCGTACACATCCCCTTTTCCAGAATTGTTGAAATAATTCGTGGCTTGGAAATGGGTCTAAACTTTTACTGCAAATCTTGATTAAGGCCAGGCTTCTTGAACAGGAGTTGCACCACAGCGAGTTTAAAATGTTGGGGGACCACACCAGAAGACAGACTGCCGTTGATATTGACCAAAACCAATTTACCAAGACTCAAGAGAACCTCCTTAAAGAAGTGAGGAGGAACAGTCGGAAGGGGAGCTCGATGGCTTCATCTGGTGAACCACATCCTCGACAAATATCAAGGAAACAGCTTCAAAGGAATTCAACATGGGATATAGACAGAGGGATCAAGTGTGGTGATTGAAATGAGAGCCATAGCTGTAGCAACCCTGTCAATGAAAAACTGCAGTGATCTATTGCATATTTCAGGGGAACAGTCTATGCAAATAGGCCGAGGTGGTTGAAGCACAGAATCATTCGATTCAAAAAGAACACGTGTATAATGACGGTTAGCCTGAATAACGTTTGACAAATGTTCCCTTTGGCCTTTATAAACTGTGCTCCAGCTTGTCTTTTTTTTCTACCTTTTCACTATTCACAAATTCGCTTATCACGGAGGAACATGGAATGTATCACCAGCGTAAAGTGAGGCAACACTGTATTTTGATTTTATTTTTATTTGTACTTAATTTGATTCAACCTGATTTAAATTAATGCTATATTAGATATATACCATAAAATATTGAGATTATTTAATTTCATTTCGCAGAAAAATGCCTCAATAGGGAGACTGAATCTTTATTTGACCCCGTTGTACAGGGAGAAATCACCTTGAATTTGTAAGATTAAAAATATATATATATTCAGAACATGTATTTGTTGTCCATGACAAATGTCAGCTGTGCAAATGACTTTTTTTCTGTCATGTTGTCCAAACCAAGGTTTCTCACTAATTAAAACTGTTAATTTTGGAATGTGTGCCAAATGAAATGCCCTCTAATACAAGTGCCTGTTTTTCCTGTTCCACGTGATGTTCCAGTTCCAAACCTTTCGTCATTTGACTTCTGTAGATGACATACTGTATACTGGTTATTAATCTATCAATCACAAAACTGTCAGTAAAGTCATAGTCTTGGTCTCCTATATACTGCAGTGAAGTGCAAGGAAGGCAAGGGTGATAAATGAGCACTATGTGAGCAAGCCGTAGCATGATGTGTTGTGTCAGAGTGCCTCCAAGTGGTTGGCTGTGGGACGATGAACCTTTCTTTGAAGTATCTTTCCTGTCATTCTATTTTATTTTTTATTTTTTTGTTACTTTTGTTCATCACTGTGTTTTAAAAAATAATTCCCCATGTGCGAGTGCCACGCATAGAAATTGTGATTTCCTACAGAGTATGTTATAGTAACTCAAACTCACACAAAACAATAATTTGGAATGGTTGATTTGACAATTCATCTCCATACAGTATGTTACACTTATATTTGTTATATTTTAAAATTTAAATAATGTCTACATCGTCAAACCTGTACCAATAATACACTTGCTGGCAACCATTTAAAAATATTTTTATAATTTACATTGTCTATTATTCTAAAGAGCGGCCAACAAATAGCTAAATATGATAAAAGGCAGACAAATTCTATTTAATAATGTGTTCTATATAAATACAATTTTTAATTTCTAATACTATGGAGTTAAAGACAACTATGGACCAAAACATAGTTTAAATTGATTAATTGTGAATCTAATTTTGTCGAGGTTTGCACAGAGCCTAATTTAGATTTTGAGCATTGAGGAAAAATATAAAATCCACGTAGAAATGTCAAATTATGAATATTAAACACTGTGCATGGTTAATATTTAAAATGACTATAATCAACACCAAATATGCAACTACCCGCCCATGGAATAGCTGTGACCCTTCCATAAAAGAAAGACAAACCTGAAACTGAAATAACTTGAACCCAACAAACGTAATAATGAATCAAATCTATTGAAAACGAACTAATTAAAATTATGCATGGCATTATGTGCGTGTGTCAACATTGTATCAAATGTTTTGATACAGACATGAGGTTGCAATAATACATGGTCATAATTCACTGCAAACTGTATTGAACTGTACCGTACATTCTTTTTTTTTCCATCAGCCCATTCTCACAACTCAAACGGCTCTCGAGTGTGCTGTGAAATTAATCCTTACAGTGTGACCACTCTGATGAGAAATAGGATTCTGTACATCTTTCCAGAACCGAACATTATAGGGACGCCGTTAGAAAAGATGAGTTACACACTTTTGATCTGTGACCTGATCGATGTATCAGGTACATGTATCGACCAACTCTACATTTTTTGGACAAAGGCAGATGCTGTTTGCTTTGCTCCTGCACCCCCACACCCCCAACGCACTCCCCTTATGTCCCTGCTTGTTTGCTGACTTGGTCTATGTGCTGTCCCCTTTTTCTAAAAATAGCCTCCTGCTGCATTTTACTTCCGAAAAAGCAATCATGGAATTAGTCAGCTGGACTCTCAGCACGATGGATAAAAAAAATGTTTAACGTAAAGAGCAGAGCAGGTGGCCTTCTTGCTCCTTTGGGCCATTTTCTGCTGGATACATCTTGGCTTAGATCCTTGGGAGAAAAAACAAAATTACATGCCTGTCAATACTGTCCGTTGAGAACGTGGAAGACATCTACATTATTGGTCTTCTGATAACAGGCATCCTGCTGTTTGGTGTTGGCAGTTTCCTGATGTATTGGAAAAAATCAGTTGATGGGAGCAGCTTCATTGGAAGGGAATAAGCTCATGGTTGTTATGGGCATTGTGGAACGGGTGATCACCACTCAAAATCATGCATTGACCGAACTCAATTGCACTGTGAAAGTGGTTTTGGAGTCTCTTCGCAAAGTGGAAAAGAACGAGGAGCAGTTCGAGAAGGCGTCCGGCCTTGAAAAATTTATCAAGGATTCGGCTGATTGACGCGATTGAAGCTCACAGCTCTACAAGGATGTCTGAAACTGTTGATGGCCTGTTCCCAAAGCAACTGTTATCTGGACTTTCCCTTGGATGAAAAATATACTCCGATGCTAGCATTCCTATCAACCCCTTTTCCCTCATTCCTGACCCCGAGACTCGTTTGCCAAAGACGTCTCCACAGAGACGATAAGGTTGGCAATGTAGCTGCGGATGCTTGACATGCAAACACACCGATGAACATTATTATTTTTATATATATATATATATATATATATATATACACACACAGTGTATATAATATATATATATATAAAGAGAGAGAGAGAGAGATCTTTTTTTTTAGGGGGGGGGGGGGGCAGACACTGCAATCAAGCGATATCTGTACACGCTCAACGAGACTTGTGTAACTTTCGACAGGTAATTTGGGCCACTCCTTGTGACCAAACATATCCAGATCTCTCTTCAACTTTGATGGGTGCCATTGTATTTCTTCCATCCATTTCTAATCTTCAGCAGTCTGGAACCGATTTTTATCTTATTTGTACCAGACTGAGCCTGTCAGTCATCTCCTTTTATTCTCACAAGGTCTTTTGGTGGGGTATTTTGTTCCAGGTTAGACACCACCTACCCTCACCCCCCCAACACACACGCGCACACACACACACACACACACACACACACACGCATATTACAACACTCACACACTCCATCCAACTCAAAAAACACACATTTCACTGGAAATATGTTAACCCGGGAAGGTTTTGTGAAATATTAGACCTCCCAGAATCTCAAGTTCTCTCAAGTTTCAAAGACTGCAGTAGTATAATCAATTCAAAAGGATTCCACGTAGCAGAAACTTGACCTGGCCATCCAACAATGGCCAGGTCAATGGCCTTGCTGAGTTCAAAAACAAATTCAAAAAAATAGTACAAACAACCTACATCAATCAGAGTTAAAATGATAAATTGAAAACATTAAATATAATGATAAATCAGAACTAAGTTGATAAATAGAGAAAGGTATATAAATATCCATTATGAATACAAGAGAAAATTGACACAAGAGTGTCAGGGTGTGGAAGTATATAATCCCGATACAAACCAAATGTTGTAAAAATATCACGGTTAAGGGTAAAGTATGAGCCTTAATGGAGACTTCTTTCTTCTTACTTTTTTCTTTTCTGATTGATATAAAAATGATTTATTAGATACAATCACATAACGGGGTAGGACTAGATAAGTTTTTTACTTCTTCCTACTCCCTTGAACATAATAACTGTGTTGAATGAAGATTGATTTCTTTCTTTTTACTTTTTTTATCTACCTTATTTTCTGTCAAATTATTACTGTATATATGTTTTATGTTCAATAAACAAACAAACAAACAAACAAACTTTTTACGTTGATATTCATTGACAATGAACTGAATTCAGGTTCGGTTGACAAAATACAGTAACTAATTGGATGGTCATTGTAATGAATTGACAAATTGTGTTCTGCTTCGATACCCTGTCAGCTTGATCCCACTTGATGACAATGGTGTCCTTGTTGGACCCCCAACCAAACTTGAAATGGATCCTCATGACAACAGAGGTTTTATCACCCCACATGCAGTGTTGCATTCCTGTTTAACATGGCCAAACCTGAGCTTCTCTTCCCTTTCCTGTTGTTGCGCAAAAGGGGGGCACTGCTCTACATCACATCATCACACTTCTTTTTGTGAGGCAACTCAACAAAACGTGTTTATCTACTGAGTGTGGCTCACACCTAGAGAGGCGACAATATAAACACACACCATGATGAAGGAAATATAGGGGACATGAGTTCATTGTGCCTTTTTTGTTCTTTTTATCTTGCTCCAACTAGTCATCTCCATACCCAAGCACCTCACCCGTTTTTTTTTTGTTTTTTTTTAACTCTTTGCTGAAGAACAAAGACTACATGACCCATCCGTTATCTGATCCGCTCACAAGGGTCGCGGGTGTGATGGAGCCTTTCCCAGCTGGCTTCGGGCAGTAGGCAGGGTACAACCTGAACTGTTTGCAGCCAATCACCGGGCACACATAGACAAAGAACCATTTGCACCCAATATCACATTGAGGGACGATTTAGAGTGTTCCATTAACCTGACATGCAAGTTTTTGGAATGTGAGAGGAAACTAAAGTACCCAAAACCGACACAGGCACAGGGAGAACATTCACTTTGCCCTCAGTACCTCAAATAGCCTCTAGTCCGCAGACCTGGGGCACCAGCAGGTGCATCGGGGTGGAGGAGCTCAAAAGTGATAAGATGGGATGAAACCATTTTAAGACTTGGAAACGAATAATAGAATAATAAAAAGAACTCTAAAAAGTACAGGGAGCCAGTGAAGGGCCGTCAGAGTAGGAGTTATGTGCTTCTTCTTACGAGTACTAGTCAACAGGGGAGCAGCAGCATTTGGGACCAACTGGAGACGCTTGATGGGAGATTGAATGACTTCAAAATGAAGTGCATTACAGTATTCCAGCCGAGATGTGACAAAGGCATGAATTACCGTTTCAAAGTGCTGTCGAGAAAGTAGAGCCTAAGCCAGGTGCCTAAGATGAAAAAAATTTAATCTACCAACAACACCAATTTGTTTGTCCAATTCAAAATCACTGGCCAGTTTAAGACCCACGTTGGAGACTGTTGGCTTCAGTGAAGAAGCCAGTGGGGCCATTTCAGCAGGGTGGGATCTACAAGGGCCACTGGGACCAAACACTATAACTTCCGTTTTCTTTTCATTGAAATTCATCCATCCATCCATCCATTTTCCGAACCGCTTGATCCCCACTAGGGTCGCGGGGGGTGCTGGAGCCTATCCCAGCCGTCCCCGGGCAGTAGGCGGGGGACACCCTGAATCAGTTGCCAGCCAATCGCAGGGCACACAGAGACGAACAACCATCCACGCCCACACTCACACCTAGGGACAATTTAGAGCATCCAATCAGCCTGCCATGCATGTTTTTGGAATGTGGGAGGAAACCGGAGCACCCGGAGAAAACCCACGCAGGCCCGGGGAGAACATGCAAACTCCACACAGGGAGGCCGGAGCTGGAATTGAACCCGGTACCTCTGCACTGTGAAGCCGACGTGCTAACCACTGGACTACCGGGCCGCCCTCATTGAAATTCAATAAATGACAAATCTATTGAATAGACAAACTGCTGGGGAATGACAAATGATGGGACCAGCGAAATTTACTGATGCACCCACCTCTGTGAATCTAAAAAATAAATCTCACCTCATTAATTCCAATATCATCATAAAAATAGGGGAATGCTGTACCCAATCACTGCACCTGTTTTCAGTCTGCATATGAACCTTTTATTCACCATGTGCAATGATGTAATGTAATGTATCATGTAAATATTGAACTATTGTGTAGTTTGTTATGGAGCATTGTATTGGCTTTTATTTGACTTTATTTTACTGCACTGCCTGCAGCCACTTAGAAAATGGCAAATGATATTTTCGCAATTGTTTTACTTGGAATCATCGAGTTTACATTAATAAAAATTAGAAAAACAGAACACCATACATACAGTGGAGCTTGGTGGTGGGAGACTCAGGGGTTTTTTTTCCAGCTGGAACAGTGGTCTTAGTCAAAGTGCAAGGAATTATGAACAGTTCCAAATACCCGTCAGTGTTAGCACAAAACCTTCATGCCTCTGTTCAAAAGCAAACAATTCAGAAGGCAGTTTAAATGGTGGCTGGTGCTTGCTGACTCCCGTGTTATGTGAGTTTGAATGTGATTGGTTAATTCGAAACACAGCCACATCCCACTTGTAAGAGGGTACACACAATTGTTCAATCACATAAACGCAGTTGTTTCCTCGTATTTTGACTTTGTTTCTCTCAAAGCTTAATTTGGTTTCAATTAAGTGATACAATTTATCGATCACATGAACACTGGAAAGCATTTTTAAAATGATCTGTCATATTGGTCTCATTTTTCATGTCTCAGAGCCAGGCATTAGAACATGAATGTGTCGGCTTTTTATATTCATGGTGGGGAGGATCAGGGCAGGAACTGGTTGACTCATAACATGCAAGGTTATTGCAAAAACATACAGAGGGAGTGACAATATAAACAAAGGAATTTTAAATCCTCCGTGAGTCGTCACCTTACCGTGGTGGAGGGGTTTATGTGTCCCAATGATCCTAGGAGCTAAGTTGTCTGGGGCTTTATGCCCCTGGCAGGGTCACCCATTGCAAACAGGTTCTAGGTGAGGGGCCAGACAAAGCACGGCTCAAAGACCCCTTATGATGAGAAAAATATATGGACCAAGGTTTCCCTTGCCCGGACGCGGGTCACCGGGGCCCCCCTCTGGAGCCAGGCCTGGAGGTGGGGCTCGTTGGCAAGCGCCTGGTGGTCGGGCCTACACCCATGGGGCCCGGCCGGGCACAGCCGGAAGAGGCAACGTGGGTCCCCCTTTCCATGGGCTCACCACCCATGAGAGGGGCCAAAGGGGTCGGGTGCAATGTGAGCTGGGCGGCAGCCAAAGGCGGGGACCCTGGCGGTCCGATCCTCGGCTGCAGAAGCTAGCTCTTGGGACATGGAATGTCACCTCTCTGGCAGGGAAGGAGCCCGAGCTGGTGTGTGAGGCAGAGAATTTCCGACTGGATATAGTCGGACTTGCCTCCACACACAGCCTGGGTTCTGGTACCAGTTCTCTCGTGAGGGGTTGGACTCTCTTCCACTCTGGAGTTGCTCACGGTGAGAGGCGCAGAGCAGGTGTGGGCATACTCATTGCCCCCCGGCTCAGTGCCTGTACATTGGGGTTCACACCGGTAGACAAGAGGGTTGCCTCCCTCCGCCTTCGGGTGGGTGGACGGGTCCTGACTGTGGTTTGTGCATATGCACCAAACAGCAGCTCAGCATACCCACCCTTTTTGGAGTCCTTGGAGGGTGTGCTGGAGAGTACTCCTGCTGGGGACTCCCTTGTTCTGCTGGGGGACTTCAATGCTCACGTGGGCAATGACAGTGAGACCTGGAGGGGCGTGATTGGGAGGAACGGCCCCCCCGATCATAACTCGAGTGGTGTTTTGTTATTGGACTTCTGTGCTCGCCACGGATTGTCCATAACGAACACCTTGTTCAAGCATAAGGGTGTCCATATGTGCACTTGGCACCAGGACACCCTAGGCCGCAGTTCGATGATCGACTTTGTAGTTGTATCATCGGATTTGCGGCCGCATGTTTTGGACACTCGGGTGAAGAGAGGGGTGGAGCTGTCAACTGATCACCAACTGGTGGTGAGTAGGCTCCGATGGTGGGGGAAGATGCCGGTCCGTCCTGGCAGACCCAAACGTATTGTGAGGGTTTGTTGGGAGCGTCTGGCGGAATCCCCTGTCAGAAGGAGTTTCAACTCCCACCTCCAACAGAGCTTTTCCCGTGTTCCGGGGGAAGCGGGGGACATTGAGCCCGAGTGGACCATGTTCCGTGCCTCTATTGTTGAGGCGGCCAATCTGAGTTGTGGCCGTAAGGTGGTTGGTGCCTGTCGTGGCAGCAACCCCCGTACTCGCTGGTGGACACCAGCCGTAAGGGATGCCGTCAAGCTGAAGAAGGAGTCCTATCGAGCCTTTATGGCCTGTGGGACCCCAGAGGCAGCTGACAGGTATCGACTGGCCAAGCGGAACGCAGCTTCAGTGGTCGCCGAGGCAAAAACCCGAGCGTGGGAAGAGTTCGGTGAAGCCATGGAAGCCGACTTCCGGACGGCTTCGAGGAAATTCTGGTCCACCATCCGACGTCTCAGGAGGGGGAAGCAGTGCACCACTAACACTGTGTACAGTGGGGATGGGGCGCTGCTGACTTCGACTCAGGACGTTGTGAACCGGTGGGCAGAGTACTTCGAAGACCTCCTCAACTCCACCAACACGCCTTCCTTGGAGGAAGCAGAGCCTGGGGACTCTGAGGTGGGCTCTCCTATCTCTGTGGTTGAAGTCACCGATGTGGTTAAAAAGCTTCTCGGTGGCAAGGCCCCAGGGGTGGATGAGATCCGCCCGGAGTGCCTCAAGGCTCTGGATGTTGTGGGGCTGTCCTGGTTGACACGCCTCTGCAACATCGCGTGGTCAACAGGGAGAGTGCCTCTGGATTGGCAGACCGGGGTGGTAGTCCCTCTTTTTAAAAGGGGGGACCGGAGGGTGTGTTCCAACTACAGAGGGATCACACTCCTCAGCCTCCCTGGTAAGGTCTATTCAGGGGTGCTGGAGAGGAGGGTCCGTCAGGAAGTCGAGCCTCAGATTGAGGAGGAGCAGTGTGGTTTTCGTCCCGGCCGTGGAACAGTGGACCAGCTCTATACCCTTAGCAGGGTCCTCGAGGGTATGTGGGAATTCGCCCAACCAGTCTACATGTGTTTTGTGGACTTTTGACCGTGTCCCTCGGGGAGTTCTGTGGGGGGTGCTTCGTGGGTATGGGGTACCGAACCTCCTGGTACGGGCTGTTCGGTCACTATACCACCGATATCAGAGTTTGGTTCGCATTGCCGGCAGTAAGACGGAATCGTTTCCAGTGGGGCTAGGACTCCGCCAAGGCTGCCCTTTGTCGCCGATTCTGTTCATAACCTTTATGGACAGAATTTCTAAGCGCAGCCGAAGCGTTGGGGGGGGTCCGTTTTGGGGGCCTCAGTATTGCATCCCTGCTTTTTGCAGATGATGTGGTGCTCTTGGCTCCTTCAAACAGGGCTCTCCAACTCTCACTGGAGCGTTTCGCAGCCGAGTGTGAAGCGGTTGGGATGAAGATCAGCACTTCCAAATCTGAAACCATGGTCCTCAGTCGGAAAAGGGTGGAGTGCCCCCTCCGGGCCGGGGAGGAGATTTTGCCCCAAGTGGAGGAGTTCAAGTATCTTGGGGTCTTGTTCACGAGTGGGGGCAGGAGGGAGCGGGAGATCGACAGGCGGATCGGTGCAGCGTCTGCTGTGATGCGGACGTTGTATCGGTCTGTCGTGGTGAAGAAGGAGCTGAGCCAAAGGGGGAAGCTCTCAATTTACCGGTCGATCTACGTTCCAACCCTCATCTATGGTCACGAGCTATGGGTCGTGACCGAAAGAACGAGATCCCAGTTACAAGCGGCCGAAATGATTTTTCTCCGCAGGGTGTCCGGCCTCTCCCTTAGAGATAAGGTGAGAAGCTCGGTCATCCGGGAGGGGCTCAGAGTCGAGCCGCTTCTCCTCCACATCGAGAGGAGCCAGATGAGGTGGCTTGGGCATCTGATTCGGATGCCTCCTGAGCGCCTCCCTGGTGAGGTGTTCCGGGCATGTCCCACCGGGAGGAGACCCCGAGGAAGACCCAGGACACGCTGGAGAGACTATGTCACCCAGCTGGCCTGGGAACGTCTCGGGATCCCCCAGGGAGAGCTGGAAGAAGTAGCTAGGGAGAGGGAAGTCTGGGCTTCCCTGCTAAAGCTGTTGCCCCCGCAACCCGGCCCCGGATAAGCGGTAGATGATGGATGGATTTTAAATCATACTATTCGGGGGCTGCACGGCTCAGTGGTAGCGTGGTCATTTCTCAACCCAGATGTTGGTGGCTCGAACCCCAACCATCGCGATCATGTTGACGTGTCCTTGAGCAAGATACCGAACCCCGAGTTGCTCCTGACCTGATGCTATGTCATCAGTAGGTGAATGTGGCAACAGTGTAAAGCGCTTTGAGTACCCAAGGTAGAAAAGAGCTACATAAGTGACAGCCCATTTACCCATTTTACAGCATTATACACTATTTTAGCAGAGGAACTGCGAACATAAAGTCATATGGAAGTACTGGTCACCAATGCAGTCTTGGTTTTACAAAAAACACATTTCAGAAGCGAAGAATGCAGAGGCAAAGAAACAGGAGAGATCGCAATGTAAAAGAAAAGGCGGGGAAGAGGCTGTTTGCTCGAAACAATTTGATTCAATTTTCCGCTCAATAAAATGCAACCATCAGCTCTGCATGTCCATGCGCAAACACACACACGAAAAAACACACACGCACACACACACTGAGAGGGCACGGGAGAAAGTCTGTCTCTTGAGTGGGGTTTTAATTGAAGCAGGTTACGGTGGTCTCTTGATGAAATTGAAAAAATTAATCAGCTGTAAAATGGTGCCGTTTCTTCCTTCTGGCCTTCCTACTATCTCTCGCCTTCACTTGCTCTATATCAGTCTAATATTAGATGCCACACAGGATAATTTGTGGCAGCCAGCTCAGTGGGTGTGGGTTGGTTTGTTTACTGTGTGTTAATTACAAATATTTGCATTTCATATGATGTAAATCAATGTCTACTATGACATAGAGCTTCAATTCTCAGCGAGTTTTTGGGGAGCTTATCTTTCTGTCCATGTATTTCCTCTCTATCATCTATTGACCCTTCCAAAAGATTTTATCCTGTCAACATTCTATCACCAACTATAGTTCATACCATCACAGTGGTACTTAGAATTATCATAATTTCTAAACACAAAATAAAATCTTGGAATTTTGGAACTGACACATGAATGGTCTGGTTCTCTGTGTGGTGTGAAATAAACATGTTTGCAGAAATCCAACTTCGCTTCTTGTGGTCCATAACCCTCCCACTCCATCAATCACTGGAGGACTCCAACAACAGACATCCAAAAGTTTATGAACTGCGGAGTGGTGTGGGCAAGGTTCACCAAAGATCTAATTTCATACAGTCCTATGACACAGGTTCCAGTTTTGTAGAATCAACCTTCAGGAGAAGGGTACCGGTATTAAGCCACATTTTTAAGTCAAAAGGATAGGTGGGCGCATGTGACAGTTGGCTTGTACCTTGGATATTGAGGAAGCACTGAGCAGAGTGGAAGGTGCTGGATTCCAAACTCTGGAGCAATGACGGATGTGAGTCTCAACGGATGGGACGAGGGAAACAGAGGAGGTTAAAACCCAAGGAACACTGAAAAATGAGGAAGTGTGTTTTGAGCTTAGTCAGTCAGATGAGGGGCAGCCCGGTGGTCCAGTGGTTAGTGTGTCGACCTCACAGTGCAGAGGTTGTGGGTTTGATCCCAGCTCCGCCTTCCTGTGTGGAGTTTGCATGTTCTGCCGGGCTTGCGTGGGTTTTCTCCGGGTACTCCCGTTTCCTCCCACATTCCAAAAACATGCATGGCAGGCTGATTGAACACTCTAAATTGTCCCTAGGTGTGAGTGGGAGCGTGGATGGGTGTTCGTTTGTGTATGCCCTGCGATTTGCTGGCAACCGGTTCAGGGTGTCCCCTGTCTACTGCCGAAAGACAGCTGTGATAGGCTCCAGCACCCCCGCGATAATTGTGAGGATAGAGCGGATTAGAAATCATGAAACCCTGACTGTGGATGGTATGACAAAAAATGACTTCTCAGTTACAGAACGGATTATGAGCTTAGATAGGTGCATGTTGGCCCACTCTTTGACCTTTACATTCCTGATCTAGACCAATCAGTGACAGCTGTTACCCTGGCTAGATTGATTTCTAGCTTCTCATCAGCAATGATGTAGTCGAGAAACATTACTGTGGGAACACGGAACCCACACTTATCGGCCTTCAGTTTGTTCTCCAGGAGTCTTTGAAGTACCTGACACATGCACTGCTCAGATTTAGAGAAAATGAAAATGTCATCCGACTTAACGAAGATGAATATGCCAATCATGTCTCACGCGCTGTCATTAACAAGGTACTTGGAAAACAGCAGGACCATTTGTTAGTTCAAATGGCATGACCAGATACTTCCACTTGTGTTCTTCTCGAATGCAGACAAGACAGTAGGTGTTGAAATCTGGATGCGACAATGTGTTTACAGACAACTGTGTCAGTCCAGGCAAGTAACAAAGGAGTTAAACTCAATTGTGCTTTTCATGAAACTAATGTAAATTCCTTACAAATAGGGTGTCATTTAAAGAAATTCAGGAAAACTGCGTTGTCAACCCTTAACGTTTATTAGCAAGAAACATCATTATAACACAGAAATAAATGACCAACACAGTTAGCCTCATTTTCATGGAGTCTTATCCTGAATTGAATCAGGTTAGCACAGGGATGCCCACATTTTTTCAGCATGCACTTATAAAATGGCCCCGTCCAAATGCTGTAACTGCTGTATGTATTTATTTGTTTGTATAATTAGAATTCTTTATATGTGCAGCATATATTGGTGTACCTCACGTAACTTTTTTAACATAACATCTTGTTTTATGTTGTCTTGAGAGGGAAGAAAGTTCATCAGCACATTTGACAATAAAGTTGTATCCAATCCAATCCAAAACTGGATGACCCATGTGTCCAGTACGCACCAGGGGTGCTATCGGCATGTAACAGGCCAATGACTGGCTACCCTGTGTCAGGTTCCGGATTTCTTCGGAAAGAATGGGATCCCACAAACGTAGACAAGGATAAAAAACGTTTAATGATAGAAAAACACAATACTGACAAAGTACAACTAAAGATGTTGGCAACAAAGAGCCAAGATAAAACTAAATGAACCAAAAGTGCCTGCAAGAAGAATAAATCACATGTCATAAAAAGACAAGGAAATGTAATAACGAGAAACAAAACGAGTGGGATTATATAACAAAAAACACTATTTATAGCAGAAAACCAAGTATGTGAACAAAATAGCTGTGAAACATGGACTTGAATGTCCAGAAAATACTAATACTTGGCACTAGAGTCGTGAGCAAGGTTGAATAATCTGACAAGTAATTGGCGTGACAATCCTTTTAAAGGCAGATGATTGCAATACGATACAAGTCCAGCACTGGAGGGTACACCCTCCAATCCCACCAGAAACTCAGAACAATCAGAGCCATGATACCCTGCATGTGAGTCAAGTGACAAATTTCACAATTGCTGACAGGACTTTTTTTCATGTTTTGTTTGGTTTTTTTTTTTTAAGAATCCAATCATTCAATCACATGGTAGGGTCAAGAAGGGTCTGAAAATGGCTGGCACTGAATGAGTTATTCACTCCTGTTGACAGGTAGCTTTATCATTAGCATAGAACTGGGAGGACTGGCAGTGATTGAGTTAATGCCATGAGAGCCATCAACACTCCCTTTGCGAGCTACCGGTAGCTCACGATCTACCCATTAGATCCTAATAGGAACCCCTGTATTGGGGAATGCCATTTCATTAGCTTTCACACAGGTGGAATATTCCTTTTGCCAAACCAATCAAGGTCGCTTCAAAAGACCTGCAGAAAGCAAACTCTCTGAACACAAACTAAAATCCGTATCCTGCAAAAATTGTGAGAATATATTGACATATTTTGCATGGAACCAGAATAAATAGTTTCATGTTGTTTGGTTGATAATGTCCTGCTCTGTGGTAACATTGCCAGCTACCGCTGTATGGATGAGTACAATGTTTGAAACGTTGCTTTTGTCTGTCATTGTCTTTCTTCTGCATACAACAAAACAACAAACAAGTCAACAAACATGGCCCAGTTGGAGAAAGGCCACGCTTCTGAGATTAAATCATATCAGCACCAGCAAATGAAAACGGAAAGAAAGGAAGAAAGGAAAGGAAGGAAAGACAAATGACAAGCAGCGATGGACTGGGAGAAAGGAGAGAACAGAGATGAGCTCAACTGTGTCCTCATCTCATTTTCAATCTCGACCCAATTAATTGGTCTGAATTAATCTCACAGTAGGCCTTGCGCATCCACACCACGCACACCCAAAGACACTTTAGACCTTAACATAAACACAAACGCTTGCCCTCGCATGTGCGCACGTACACACGATCACCGTTGGAAACACAAAGACACCCATGTGAATGAGCAGGCACACACACACGAACCCTGCTGTGAACAAAGTGGCAGGTTGCACAGTTGGACATGAAATACTGTCCAATAGCATCATCCATCTGCTTTCTTTACCCCTCCTCTGCCTCCTTTTCTCATTCGCTCTCCATCATCCATCCCTCTATCATTATACTGTCATCTCTTCCTCCCTTGTCTTCTCATTAAAGGTTCCCTTCATTCACCCCCCGCCCCCACTGTCCTTCATGGAAACACAGTATGCCTCCAGAGAAATGTATCTATGATTTTGCGGATTCTATGATGAAGAGGAAATAATACGAAAGTACTGTATAGCAGCGTTCCCCAACCTTTTTTGCCCCACAGACCGGTTTAATGTCAGACAATATTTTCAGGGACCGGCCTTTAAGGCCGGCTAAATACTACAAAATAATATGATTTGACCTGCATGAAAACTGCGGTATTTTCGAAACATAATAATAAACACGAATCATGACACGAGGAACATCCAGTCTGGCCGCAACGCTCTCTGGTTGCTAAGGTAACGTTTAAATGTGCCTTCAAAATAAGATGCAACACAAATACAAAGTGCATGAAAAATACGACTCACCAGAGTGAGCTCGGTGCGTGGGAGTCTCCCCTTGAGATAAATCCGTATTTTAAGTCAAACTCCTGATACTCTCTATTAAATGTAGCCTTCTTTTTCTTGAAAGTCTCATGGCTGGGCCTTTTTTCCCCTCCCAAAGAAACTTTCCAAAGACGTTTGTTTCTGACTCACTTTGCTAGCTCCTGGGTTTCATTTTACCGGTCACGTGACCGAGAAGCGCGCCTTGCCCTGCTGCCGCTAACATACTGTAGACGGATGTAACAGAGAATCCGGTAATTTTTCAAAATAAAGCATCTTTCAGATTCCGAAATGAATAAAACGGAAGTAATGTGTGGCCCAGAACCAAATGACCCACGGGCCGGTACTGGGAGTTGGGGACAGCTGCTGTATAGGTTTCATGTGTTTTATTTTTGTATTTTGCATACCAAAGGTGTAGTTTCTACCCTTGTGAGGATAAGCGGATGGATGGATGAAAGTGTAGGTTCTGGAGTAGGTATATCGAGTACATTGCAACAAAGTACTTAATTTGATCATGTAATTCATTGCACATGATTAAAATGTGGGTAAACTGGCAGAATTTTCCCCTCCTCTCCTTGAAAATATGTGTTCATTTAACATTTTCATCCTGTGCCATCGTACGTGATAGAAATAAGTACTTTCAAATGACTTTTTTTCAAGTGTTTTTTATTTATTAAAATTTATTATAGAATGTATTATAAATTATAGTATTTATAATTGCATCCTTAAGTAGTGCATATGAAATGTTTGTGTAGTGACTGGAGCCAATCAAATAATCCTCTCAGTTGAAGAACAGTCAAAATTAAAAGAGGGTTGATTATTTACATTTCCAATTAATGTACTGTGCTGGTGGACCATGTAACATTTTATTTCTGTGCAAGTGTTTTTATGTGTTCTTTCATTACTGTCCCATCCCATTACATTACAAGGAGTTGCCTAGCAACAAGTTGCCATCAATTTTTCATCCTCGGCGAGACTGCCAGCACAATACAGTCTGATAGACCTTGTCTTCAATAGACTTTTTAGGCTTGACTTCAAAGTACAACATTCGTCATATCTTTATTAGTATCCAATGATTTTCTCCAGACGTCAAACTATTTTTTTGGTTGTGTGTTTTTCTTATTTTTGAATTTAATTTATTTTAATTTTTATGTTTGTATAATTTAAATGACACATTTGAAAATTGTTACAATAATAATACCTGCTAGTGTTGAGCTTTCTCTACAAGAATAGTTAAAGTTTGATATCATACACGGTTTGGATTTTTTATCGCACTCATTAGCCCAATTAACAGTGTAGATTTTTTTTTAAAAGTGTTTTCTCTTGAGTTGCATTACCTTAAAGAGAAGATTAAAAATATAATAACTCTTTCAAAGGGGCGGCCCGGTAGTCCAGTGGTTAGCACGTCGGCTTCACAGTGCAGAGGTACCGGGTTCGATTCCAGCTCCGGCCTCCCTGTGTGGAGTTTGCATGTTCTCCCCGGGCCTGCGTGGGTTTTCTCCGGGTGCTCCGGTTTCCTCCCACATTCCAAAAAAAACATGCATGTCAGGCTGATTGGACGCTCTAAATTGTCCCTAGGTGTGAGTGTGGGCGTGGATGGTTGTTCGTCTCTGTGTGCCCTGCGATTGGCTGGCAACTGATTCAGGGTGTCCCCCGCCTACTGCCCGGAGATGGCTGGGATAGGCTCCAGCACCCCCCGCGACCCTAGTGAGGATCAAGCGGTTCGGAAAATGGATGGATGGATGGAATAACTCTTTCAAACAAACATAGGAGCCATTAAAATTGACTGTTATGCAAATACCTGAAGACCAAAATGTCAAAACAGAACAACCTGAAAACTGCTATTGTACTTACATTATTTTAACGGGCTCTCTCCTCCATTTTTATCCAGACCAATCCAGCACGGATAAAAACAAACAAACATGGTTAACTCACTTACCATGAGATTAAATGACTACATATTCATATCACATCATAAAATAGTTGTCACACAACACCAAGAAGGAAGTGCGTCGCAACATAACGGACGCGACAGGAATCCCGTGTGAAAATTCCATTCTCGTGCGTCTTTCTGATGCCACCTGCTGGTCAAAAGTCCACTGACATCACCTCAAGTCATCAACACTGTACGTCGTGGACCATATGTTTTCCATATATAGGAACTAGATAATGTAATAGGGTGTTTTTTTCCCCAGCTACCCACAGGTTATACAAACCCTATATATGGAAATTTATAGCACACCCTCTTCAGACAAATGAATATGTTTTTTGTCAGGCCTACAACAGAGTATTATTTTAATAAAATGAGAATATTTGTATGCACCAGTATATATGGCTCGAGGGGGGAAAATACCCCCACCCAAACTAATTAAATTCTCTATATGCTACTGTATATTTTTTTCTGCAAATAAATATTCTGATTTGGAATTTGTGAATTATGTTGTCAGTAGTTTATAGAATAAATAAGTGTCAAAATCTGTAAATGATCCCATTTACAATTTTAATTCATTTTGCAACAGTCTATTAACTTTTCCCAAATCGGTCTTTGATAGTCTTATAAGATATAAAGTGTTTGCAAGCACAAAAATAAATGTAGATAAAGAGAGCTGTACACAGTTCAATATACGCGCAATATAAATATAGATACAGATATATATAAGCATATATGCAACTGGTATAAGGTGGCTGTGCTATTTACAATTGTTTCTGGTTTTCCACGTATTTTATTTTTTATTTAGCAATCTGACAGCAGTCGGTAGGAATGAGCGGCGATATCTCTCCTTCTTGCAGCGCAGGTGTAACAGTCTCTGGCTGAAGGAGCTTCCCATACATAACATACAGTATATACATTATGTAATGTAACATCCTTGAAAGTATCCTTGGAGCACTGATATATAGATAGATATCTGTCTCTCTCTCTCTCTCTCTGTCTATCTCTCTCTCTCTATTTACATTACGTGAATATAAAGTGTGAAAAGTCTTACAGTACAGTACACAGAACAATTTCAAAATAACAAAATGCTATGCGTCCATCCATCCATTTTATCCTCACAAGGGTAGCAGGGTGTGCTGGAGCCTGTCCCAGTCGTCTTCGGGCAGTAGGAGGGGTACACCCTGAACTGGTTGCCAGCCAATCGCACGGCACACATGGACAAACAACCATCCGCGCTCACACTCACACCTATGGACAATTTATAGTGTTCAATCAGCATGCTGTGCATGTTTTTGGAATGTGGGAGGAAACCAGAGTACCCGGAGAAAAACCACACAGGCACGGGGAAAACATGTAAACTTCACAGAGGAAGGCCGGAGCCGGGATCGAACCCACGACCTCTGCACTGTGAGGTTGACGCGCTAACCACTTGTTCACCGGGCCGCCCTCCAACTATACTTTTGACCTAAAATTGTGGCTAAGTACCGGTACCCTTCTCCTGAAGGTTGATTCTACAGAACTGGAACCTCGTGTCATAGGACCGTATGAACCAGAGTACCCAGAGTGAACCCACGCAGGCACAGGGAGAGCATGCCAGCTCCACACAACGAGGCCAGAGCTGGAATCGAGCTCTGCACCTCTCTGGACTGTGAGGCTAACGTGCTAACCCGTCGCCCTCTGTGTCGCCCCAATATAATACTACAAATTTCAAAATACAATGACAATCTTGTGTCATGTGTAACCTTTCCCCTTGTATGCTTGACTCTCCTTTTTCTGACTTTCTCTTTGTCAGTCTTGTCATCGACCTTTTGAACTCATGACCGGCTGGTAGATTTACTTGTATGCACACACCCACAAACATCCACAGACACACTCTTTGACCAGGGTGGTCATTCAGTGATCATTTGACATACGGACACATACGCATGGATCCAAAGCCCTGAGGTGAGGTCAGTGGCTGGCCACAGTGTCTGTCAAATGACCATGGTAACCAAGGCAAGAGTCACTTAACGGTCAAACAATTGTTCTCAGGTCACTTGATCAGTATGTCTATATAATACATGCACATATACGTGCATTATGTTAAGCAGATATGCAGTCTGCAAGTTTATTGCATTTCATTGTATACAGTATATTATATTGTACGTTGCATGCAAAGTTGACTGCGTTAATGTTGTTTCGATAAATCAATGACCTTATGTACATTACTCCAATTACTGCTGTTGTTTACTTTTTACTTGCAACAAATTGGAAATCATTGAATATGTATATGTGGGTGTGTGGCTGGCTGCCATTGTTTGTTTTTTTATTTTAACGTTGATGTCTTGTACTAGGATTTGTCATTTTTGAGGCTTGAGCACAGGGCAGCAGTGTGAATGCCCTCTTGGGAGTCATGAAGTTGTGGTGTTTATGATTGTTCTTCCTGCATTTTCTTGGAACCTCAAGATGCCCGAATATTCACTAACTCACCCAAACTCACTCAGGTGCACCCAGGTGAATGTTAGAAAACAATTCCATCCATCATAACAGGACACAGAAGTAATTATTTGAATCCGTTTTGGGGGGAATTCCAAAGATACTTCAAGCCTGATGAGTACCATAGATTGGCTAAATGTACTTTAAATGCCAAATTGCAGAGCTTTTTTTTTTTTTACGATGCCATCTAATGTGGGCTTTCGAATTTTGAGGATTCATCATGAAAAAGTGGGTGCGAGGTACTGCTAGGCATTGCTCGGAGCTGTAATTATACTTCCCCCCCCCCCCCCCCCCCCCCCATAAGGCAGAAGGTTATAAAAGTGCACTTTTTGGACTGGTGACCTGTAAGTATGCAACGGGAGGCGCTGCACTCACCAAAGTGAATCCTCCAAAAGGACAGTGACCTGGCCTTCACCTCACCTCTGCTTTGGGATAATGACCCAGTCTTCAACCCTGACCTTTGACCTCAGCTGGGTTCACCCAGGGGTCGTCTCTCTCGCGAACGTAGTTCAAGACGGGGTCGGATGGAAGCAATTCAAGTGCCGTGTGATCCACAGAAACTTTTGATCTATCCCACATACTCCCTGACCTTTAATATCTTTTGATTTGGAAGTGATTTGTCCTATGGATTACATTACATTGGACCCCATTTGAGGGTTTTTATACGAGTGTATGTATACAAAGTAGTTTCACATATGGGATTGAAACTGTCAATAGATTTGCTAATATTATTGATAATGCATCAAACATAGTATGGTGTCCCAATTAAGTATTTATAACATATCAAGTGGACACAAGCACATTGGGAATTATCACAATTATAAATGTTGCGTTTTGGTTTGCATCGACTTTCCCGATTGCAGATTTGAGCTACACACACCCCGCGGCATTTCAATATTGTCAAAGAGTTCATAAATTTGCTCTGTGCTCTTCTGGCATTCCACTAACAAGCGTGTTAGCAAGTGCAATGAAATGACTCAGAAGCTATTGAAATGTTGCTTTTGTTTATTTCCATTATGCCTTGTCACATTCAAATATATACTATTATATATAAGTTGAGAAAAAAAGTGATGGAGAGTGTAAAGATACGGGCAAGTGCATCACACACACATTTTTCATATATATATATATATATATATATATATATATATATATATATATATATATATATATATATATATATATATATAAACAAATCATTACAATCAATTGGTCCTCTTCCTTTGTTGAGTAAAATGAATGGTTGGATCTGTGCAACGTGTGGTTACCACATAAGTATTTTGGGAGAAACTGGAGGATTTTTGAATTATTTCATTTTATCATTTATACAGTGCACAGCATTTTGCTCCAGCCACGGTTGTTGTTAAAGTGCTTTTGAAATAAAGTTGAGTCAGCAAAGGTTCATTGAGGGTACAAATTCAAATTCCCCATTAACATTCATGAACAAATACATGAATATAAAACGGCCTAAAACAATTACAAAACAAAAGTCATAATTCTTGGGCTTCAACAATATCGCAAAAATAATAGACTGTTGATAACAGAATGTATAACAAAATCCAGTCGAGATGGACAAACTATAATGCCATTTGATCAATAATGACGCTATCTTCACTGGACTGGAGTCACTTGCTTATCAAATACAATTGTGTAAAATAAAAAGATAAATGTTTTGAAATTGCTGGATGTTCGCTTTTTTAATATTATCAATAATACTGATAGTATGCATGTGTGCAATTGTATGTCTCAGTTGTTACTTTTACACAGTTAAACAAAGTTTTTCTCTTTGATCATCTGAAAATTATTGAATTTATTGACATCAACAGCAAAATATTTCTATTCAATGCCTTTACGAGAAAACTGATTTTGATCGACAGGTTTAGTTTCATGCAACATGAAAGGACATTTTTATTGATTTTATTTTAATTAAGACAACAGGACAAGGACAAAACAAGTGCAGGAAAACCAACTCTTTCACGCAAGGCTGTAGAAATGGCGCATGGATTTGTTTATTTTAAAATAAAAAATAAATAAAATAAAAAGTTTGCATCACACTATTTCAGATAAACCAGGTGAAAAGAGACACACTCACACCGCTGTGTTTCCAGACTTCTTTCCAGTCTTCTTTCAGTTTATTTAGCGGAGTTGGAGTTGAAAATGTTCCTTGTGAACAAGCTGTATATATCCGACCTGAGAGATGAAGGGCGGCACACATTGTGAGTGGGTTCAGCACCAGGGTAACGACTCCCTTCCTATTTTTCATCTCATACACACAACTTGAGGGCACAGTTTCATTTAAGGTGTGTGGGGAATTTAGAGCAACCAAAATGAGTGACCTGAGCAACAGCAAACAAACAAAAAAAATGTATTCAATGTCAGTATAGAGTTTATTATTTCGTAAGACACATAGCGCATTTTTATTTTTCTCCCGCGGTCTGACCCCCCCTCTTCGATGTTTCTGTCTCTGTTCCTCTTGAGCTCCCTCCATACTTTGCCGGGTCATTTTAAGGTCAGAAGGAAAAATGAGACTGCTACCACTGATGATATTTTGTTTTTTTTTCTTTTGCTGGTCCCTCATGTCACACATTTACTCTTATCTGCAATTTACACGTTCTTCACGCTAGTCTTTCCTGTCTAACAATCCTCATTAAAACTCTCCTTTCGAGATTGTCCACTGTGCCAGCATTTACATAAGTAGCTATAATTATTGTGAGTAGTTGTAGTACTCGTGGTAATAATAGTATATTCATCAATGACACAATGACAATTATTATAGCATGTAAACATAGATAAACAGTAAAAGCCATTGGTAGCTGTATTTCTGCAGAGCTCTGCAATTAACACTAAATCACATCAGAATTAATACTGGCACTCGTTTATATTTGTCATGGTTCTGGTTTGTTTTGTCTCCAGCAGGTGGCAATAGAGGGCTCTTCTTCCCGTTCCGCACCTGTTCCTCGTCACGTTATCTTTATATTATCTGTCACCTGTTTCAAGAGGACTGTCAAGCCACCAACACATTTTGAAAAGTTATATCCCGATCTATTATTGATCATATTGACCCTGACTTTACGCTTTACTGAAAAAAATATACTGTTTGGCTTCTTCAATAACAATGAAAAACTGACGAAACAAGTCTTCATTATGAATGTAATAATTATTCGAGATAAATTCTTCCATCTCCACAAATCTAAATGTAGTCGTTCAAAACCACTTTTCCTAATCTTTGAAGCAGAAACTAAGCAGTACCTGAATTCCATTATGGATTCCAAAAACAAGAAAGCGGTTAAGACTTTGGCTATATGCTCTTTATTTGGAAAAATTGTTTAAAATTCCCAGGCTCTTACTTTTATTTATCTCTGTGTATTCTGTACATGTGTTAATAACGTGTTCGTTTTATTTCCTGTGAATTGTAACTTGATTTGTTCAATAAAGTTTTTTTTAAAGACTGTCAATCCATGACCAGTTGGCGATAGTTCGCCTTGCTCTCGTCGAACGTTCAAGTGCTTATTTTTATTTTTATTTATTTTTTACATTCGTCGCTCTCTAGATTGTTCCTGGTCGCGTCGTATTCGGGTTTGTTTTCTCTTGTTTACTTCGTTTTTGTTTTTGTTTTTTTATGTTGTTATCCTCGTCTTTTGTATTTGTATTATTTATTGATTGGCTTTTCCTTGTCGTATCTGGACAAGTGATTTTGCGTGAGTTCTTTTTTTTTTACAAGCTCGTTTTATTAGTAGTACTGTATTATTTTACCCTGGGTTACTCCCAGCGAGTTCTGTTTGTCGGTCTTCGACCTTATTTTAGAAATAAACATTTTGGACTCGATCTTATCCTTATCTGTGTTTGTGATATTCGCTCTTGTTGGTCCGGAACCTTCATAATATTTTGGCCAAACGTGATTTGAACGTACAGTATGCTGTACAGTAGTGTATTTCTGCGTCGTGATCGACCTGATTCAGGGGCCACTGAATGGATTTTAAACGGCAGTTCATTTTTGTTCTACAATGCCAGGTTGTCTCATGTTAGACGACAAGGACAACCCCCGATTCGGCGCTTAGACGGACTGTAAATAAGCCATAATTAAACAGAAAAGGCCACCACCAGTCGGCGCATTCATCAAAATGTGATGCGTGCTTGGAGTGGGGGGGGACAAAAAACGAAAGGCAGCGCTATGAGCAGCTCCACTCACTGCAGAAAAAAGACTTTTAAGAAAGGGAAAAAACAAACCCACTTGTTTCAGAGAAATGTGTCTCTCTTATTTTTTTTGCCCAACAAGAAAAATAATCTTCAAAAGCAAATTTTACATTGGAAAAGTAATCTCAAATTAAGGAAAAATATCAGTTTTTCTGAACGTATATCAGAAAACAGGTGAGCCGTGTCAGTCATGACTTGCAACACCTATATTGATTGATGTCTTGAACAGTTTATGCCAAACTGTTATTGTATCGGTGCACAACTCCCTTTTACAAAACCACAAACACAATTACAGTTCAAGAACAACGTATCTGGACCAGTTATTTCGACTTGTGTTAGCTACTAACTCGAACATGATTTGCACAAAAATTAACGTAGTTCATTCAATGAACATTTTTAGTAGGGTGCACTTATCCAGGTTTACAGTGAAAGCTACAGGTTTGACCACCTTGATTCAAGTTGAAACATATTTTTCAATGTGGATGCAGAAAAAGAGTATGGATTGTTAAAAAATGTTCTGCCAAAAAAATCGATGTATTGCTTTATTTGAGTATGTTTTTTCTGCGATAATTTAAACATTAAATGCGTTATCAATACATACTGAAAAGAAGAGTGTTCATTCGATACTTCCCTTGAAGCGAGTGAGTGCAAAAAGTGCTGAAGGTTTTAAATCATGATGTGAAAGTTTGCAATTGTACGCATAATCATTTGGTTTGTATTCACTTTGATTTGGAAAAAACACATTGAATTGTGCATTGAACTAATCTAATCAACTGGCATGAAAAAAAGTATGTGATGACATATAATTAAGTCAATGTTGTTATATTTGTGTGTGTGCGTGTGTGTGTGTGTGTGTGTTGTGTGTGTGCCTCGATGGGATCACCACCTTATCGTGGTGAGGCACTTTGCGCGTCTCCATGACCCCTAGAGCTATGTCGGCAGGAGTCCCGCACTCCTGGCAGGGTCACCCAAGCCGAACAGGTCGAAGGGTAGAGGCCAGACAAAGAGTGATCCCAAACCGGCACCTGGGGGCAGGCACAGGCGGACTCCAACAGACCGGACTACCGGCAGCCCCCTGCAACTCTTGCCAGGAGAAGGTCGTCATGGGTACCCTCATGCCACCGGAAACCACCTGGCAGGAGTGAAGATGGTGGGAGTGAGGACTGTGCGCCCACACCCTCACCTTAATCCGAACCTCTGCGCAAGCTTCTTGCCCCAACCCCACACCCAATCCCCCACCCTGCATCCCCCTAATCCCCCAAAGTCCTGTGGCGATGTGGAATGGCGGTGGGCACAGGCCAAGGATGTGGCTGGGAGTGCCTAGCCAAACCATGCACACAGGCGGCAATGGAGTGATGGTCGTTGACACTGCGGGATGGAGCAGCGCATCTCTTCGGCAGCTTCCATTGTGACTGAGCAGCTCCACACTGCTCACCCCTGTGATGGGGAGGGACCTAGAAAAAATGGTCTAAAAATTGTCTGCTCTCCACACTCCGGACGGTAAACCGCAATCGTCGGAGCATCCCCCTTGCGGTCGAAAGGATAATAAACGAAATAGAAAAAATCTATGCATAGCTTCGTGGAACGTCCGCACACTGCTGGACCTGGCTGAAACTCCTGACAGGCCCCACCGGAGGACAGCACTTGTGGCCACAGAGCTCGCGAGGTATAACATCGATATCGCAGCTCTCAGCGAGACCAGGATACATGGAGAGGACTCCCTGACAGAAGTTGGTGCAGGGTATACCTTCTTCTGGAAAGGGGTCCCTGAAGGCACTCGTCGAAACCATGGAGTTGGCTTTGCTGTGAAGTCCCAACTGCTGAAGCGCATCCCAGAATCCCCCACCGGCATCAATGAAAGGCTGATGACATGGCGCATTCCCCTGGCAAAGGGACGCTTCGCCACACTCATCAGTGCCTACGCACCAACTCTGAATGCTGAGCAGAATATAAAGGAGGATTTCTACAGAACTCTGGACACCATCCTGCAGCAAACACCGGCTATGGACAAGCTCATAGTCATGGGAGATTTCAATGCAAGGGTGGGCACGGAACACCTGGTATGGAGTAAAGTTATTGGCCAGCATGGAGTGGGAAAAATGAACAACAACGGCCTTCGGCTCCTCTCTCTCTGTGCAGAACATCAGTTGGTCATCACTAACACCATTTTCCAAATGAAGAACAGGTTTAAGACCACCTGGCAGCATCCCCGCTCCAAACACTGGCATCTCCTGGACTATGTGATTGTCCGTCAAAAGGACATACGGGATGTCCTCATCACCCGTGTCATGCGCGGAGCTGAGTGTTGGACTGACCATCTCATGGTCAGATCCAAACTCCTCATGAGCATTCAACCCCGTCATCCAAGGACAGCTCCCAACAAAAGGCTCAACTGTGCAGCATTGAACAACCCCACCACCAGAGCCAACCTCCGGCGACTCCTTGCTGAAAACCTTGACAAGATCCCGGAGGAATCAAGTGACTGGCCAGCTCTGCACCAGGCTATCCAGAGCACAGCTTCGGAGGTGCTTGGCCAGTCAAGGAGACGCCACCAGGATTGGTTTGACTGCAACTCAACCGAGATACATACACTTCTGAAAGCAAAGCATGAGGCCCATAAAGCTCTCCTGTCCTGCCCTACATCTCTCACCCGTAAAGCCACCTTTTCTGCAGTTAGAACAGTGACCCAGCGAGAACTCCGTATCATGGAGGACACCTGGTGGGTGCAGAAGGCAAATGAGATCCAAAATCTGGCAGACTGTAACAACACCCAGGGCTTCTACAATGCCATCAAAGCACTGTATGGTCCCAAGAAGCGGGCAATTGCTCCAGTCCGATCAGCTGATGGCTCTGCACTCCTCAAGGACCACCATGAGATCCTTGCCCGTTGGGCAAACCACTTTGAACATCTTCTCAACCATACCAACCCTGTCAACCCACACATTCTGGACAATCTTCCAGACCTGCCAACAATCATGAGCCTCGACGCCCCACCATCCTATTCTGAAACCCAGCAAGCCATTGCGGGCCTAAAGAACAACAAAAGCGCTGGACCCGATGGCATCCCTGCAGAGGTTTTCAAACACGGAGGTTATCTCCTCACGCGCCGACTGCACCTCCTGATTCAAAACATCTGGGAACATGGGACCGTCCCGCAGGATTGGAAGGATGCTAACATCGTTGTTATCTATAAGCAGAAAGGGGACAGAGCAGCCTGTGGGAATAGCCGAGGAATCTCTCTCCTCTCCACCGCAGGAAAGATCTTGGCCAAAATCATGCTCAGCAGGCTGGTCGAGCACATCTCAGAAGGTGTGCTTCCAGAAACCCAGTGTGGCTACCGGAAGACTAGATCCACCATTGACATGATCTTTGTTTTAAGACAGCTAATGGAGAAAAGCAGAGAACATCACAAGGACCTGTACATAGCCTTCATCGATCTCAGCAAAGCCTTTGACACCATTAACCGTGAGTTGCTCTGGAAACACCTCTCCAAACTTGGGGTCCCACCCAAGTTTCTCTGCATCCTCCAGCAGCTGCATGATGGGATGCAAGCCAGAGTGCTCATCGGAGGACTCCAGTCAGAGCTCTTCAAGGTGAAAGTCGGGGTGAAGCAGGGCTGTGTCTTGGCTCCAGTGCTTTTTAACATCCTCCTCTCTGCCACCACGTGCCTCTTCCACCGTGGCATGGGACATGAAGACGGTGTCCATATGGAATACCGCCTAGACGGAAGCCTCTTCAACATCAGACGGCTCCAGGCTCACACAAAGACAAAAATCTGTCAGATCTGTGAGCTTCAGTATGCTGATGACTGCACTATATTAGCTCACAGTTCAAACTCTATGCAGCACGCCCTCGACACCATTTCCAATCTGTACCAATCCTTTGGTTTTCAGATCAACATTAAAAAAACTGAGGTCATGTTCCAACTCGCTACCCCAACTTCCACATCCCCCAGCTTTCACATTAATGGCACTCCACTAAACGTAGTGGACCATTTCACCTACCTTGGCTCCACTTTATCTTCAAACTGTTCCCTTGACACTGAAGTCCACACCCGTATTAATAAAGCATCATCATCCTTTGGTCGCCTACGCAGCAGGGTCTTTGAAAACCGAAACCTGAAGACCTGTACCAAGATTGCTGTGTACAACGCAGTGTGTCTCTCCACTCTGCTCTACGGGTCAGAGTCATGGACTCCATATCGCCAGCACATTACTACCTTGGAAGCCTTCCACATCCGCTGCCTGCAAAAGATCCTTGGCCTGTCCTGGGAAGATCGAATTCCCCATACAGACATCCTCAAAAGCACCAATTCCATCTGCATGGAAGCAGCCGTGGCGAAAAAACATCTTCGGTGGATTGGACACACCATTTGCATGCCAGACAACCGCCTGCCCCGCCAGATCCTCTATGGCCAACTGAGAGGTGCAAAGCGTTCTGCTGGGGGCCAAAAGCGGCGCCTCAAGGACTACAGCAGGGACCTCCTAAAGCGAGCCAACGTCAACCCCACGCAGCTTGAAACACTTGCACTCAACAGACCAACCTGGCAGATCACTTGTGCTACTGCAATCTCTGAAATACACAAAATTAACCAAGCCAGACGAACCGAGAAACGCATTCAACGACACCAGCGGGCAGCTGGTACCCCCCTGGTATCCGGTTTCCCTTGCTCCATCTGTGGTCGAGTCTGCGGCTCAAGAATCGGTCTCTATGCCCACGAGAAGTGGCACCAGCGACAGAGTTGCTGACCCCCCTCCCCCCCCCCCCCCTACCCATCCTCCCCTCCCTTGGAGCAAGTGTCATCATCAGACATGATGGACGTGTGTGTGTAAGTGGTTCAAAGATCTGGATTCAAGTCTAAATTGCTTGTTTATAGTGTCTTTTCTGAATAAAAGTAGCTCATTCAAAGCTGTTTTTGCTTATTTGTTTTGTTAAGGTATTATTCCTCTCTGTCAGTTGGAAGAAACAATGTGGTATGCTGTTGAAGGTATTTCCTGCTCACTGTGATTACAATCACCTTTAGTGCCCCTCACGGCCACCACTTTTACGGCCCCCTCCAGAGGACATGTTTAACATCAAAAGAGGAACTGTTATCTCAAGTATCTGTGTTGCTGCCGTCACATCAAAGCTCAGACTGAAGAAAATAGGGGGTGGTGGTGGTCTGGTCTCATTTCACCACTCGCAACTTCTTCCAGCCACATCAGGTCAGATGACATGTGACTTTCTTTGTTTCTGGGATTTGCATGAAGGCGTAACTGCCCACCTCTCATGATCATATTGTCTCTATATATTCTCATGACTGTGTTTTTTCTGAAATCTGAAACAACGGCAGAAAAAATAAAGTAAACCCTTCAAAGGTACTGTTCATCGACTCCAGCCTGTATTTGGATAACCAACATCCTCATCATCCAAAATTTAACGAACACGCGGAGGAAGAGAAAGGCCTCTCTCCCCCCTACAGTTTACAATTAAGGAATATATTCTTGAAACAAGAAACCAAATGTTCTCTTTCCTATTGTAAAGCTTTATTTACTACTTTGTATATGAAAGTTCATAGAAAGCTGTCAATTCTCAAAGTTAAAAAAAATTATTTAATCACAAAAATACACCCTTATGTAAACATTTCATACATTAGTTTAGAGAATATCCATCCATCCATCCATCCATCCATCCATCCATCCATCCATCCATCCATCCATCCATCCATCCATCCATCTTCTACCGCTTATCCGGGGCCGGGTCACAGGGGCAGTAGCTTTAGCAGGGAAGCCCAGACTTCCCTCTCCCTAGCTACTTCATCCAGCTTTCCCCAGGGGATCCTGAGGCGTTCCCAGGCCAGCTGGGTGACATTGTCTCTGCAGCATGTCCTGGGTCGTCCTTGGGGTCTCCTCCCGGTGGGACATGCCCGGAACACCTCACCAGGGAGGCGTTCGGGAGGCATCCAAATCAGATGCCCAAGCCACCTCATCTGGCTCCTCTCGATGTGGAGAAGCGGCTCGACTCTGAGCCCCTCCCGGATGACCGAGCTTCTCACCTTATCTCTAAGGGAGAGCCCCTGCTTGAAGGAGCCAACAGGCACCCCTGAATAGACCTTACCAGGGAGGCTGAGGAGTGTGATCCCTCTGTAGTTGGAACACACCCTCCAGTCCCTCTTTTTAAAAGGAGAGACCCCCCCCCCCCCCCCCCCCCGCCCCCCGGTCTGCCAATCCAGAGGCACTCTCCCCGATGACCACGCGATGTTGCAGAGGCGTGTCAGCCAGGACAGCCCCATAACATCCAGAGCCTTGAGGAACTCCGGGCGGATCTCATCCACCCCTGGGGCCTTGCCACCGAGGAGCTTTTTAACCACATCGGTGACTTCAACCACAGAGAAAGGAGAGCCCACCTCAGAGTCCTCAGGCTCTGCTTCCTCCAAGGAAGGCATGCTGGTGGAGTTGAGGAGGTCTTCGAAGTACTCCGCCCACCGGCTCACAAAGTCCCGAGTCGAGGTCAACAGCGTCCCATCCCCACTGTACACAGTGTTAGTGGTGCACTGTTTCACCCTCCTGAGACGTCGGATGGTGGACCAGAATTTCCTCGAAGCTGTTCGGAAGTCAGCTTCAGCCTCACTGAACTCTTCCCATGCCCGAGTTTTTGCCTCGGCGACCACCGAAGCTGCATTCCGCTTGGCCAGTCGATACCCGTCAGCTGCCTCTGGGGTCACACAGGCCATGAAGCCCCGATTGGACTCCTTCTTCAGCTTGACGGCATCCCTTACTGCTGGTGTCCACCAGCGAGTACGGGCATTGCCGCCACGACAGGCACCAACTACCTTACGGCCACGACTCAGTTTGGCCGCCTCAACAATAGAGGCGCGGAACATGGTCCACTCGGACTCAATGTCCCCCGCCTCCCCCAGGACATGGGAAAAGCTCTGTCGGAGATGGAAGTTGAAACTCCTTCTGACGGGATTCCGCCAGACGCTCCCAACAAACCCTCACAATACGTTTGGGTCTGCCAGGACGGACCGGCATCTTCCCCCACCATCGGAGCCTACTCACCACCAGGTGGTGATCAGTTGACAGCTCCACCCCTCTCTTCACCCGAGTGTCCAAAACATGCGGCCGCAAATCCGATGACACAACCACAAAGTCAATCATCGAACTACGGCCAAGGGTGTCCTGGTGCCAAGTGCACATATGGACACCCTTATGTTTGAACAAGGTGTTCGTTATGGACAATCCAATAACGAAACACCACTCGAGTTCTGATCGCGGGGGCCGTTCCTCCCAATCACGCCCCTCCAGGTCTCACTATCATTGCCCACGTGAGCATTGAAGTCCCCCAGCAGAACGAGGGAGTCCCCAGCAGGAGTACTCTCCAGCACACCCTCCAAGGACTCCAAAAAGGGTGGGTACGCTGAATTGCTGTTGGGTGCGTACGCACAAACAACAATCAGGACCCGTCCGCCACCCAAAGGTGGAGGGATGCAACCCTCTCGTCTACCGGTGTGAACCCCAATGTACAGGCACTGAGCTTGGGGGCAATGAGTATGCCCACACCTGCTCTGCGCCTCTCACTGTGGGCAACTCCAGAGTGGAAGAGAATCCAACCCCTCTTGGGTGAACTGGTACCAGAACCCAGGCTGTGTGTGGAGGTAAGTCCGACGATATCCAGTCGGAACTTCTCTACCTCGCACACTAGCTCGGGCTCCTTCCCTGCAAGAGAGGTGACATTCCATGTCCCTAGAGCTAGCTTCTGAAGCCGATGATCGGACCGCCAGGGTTTCTGCCTTTGGCTGCCGCCCAGCTCACACTGCACCCGACCCCTTTGGCCCCTCCAATGAGTGGTGAGCCCATGAGAAGGGGGACCCAGGTTGGCTCTTCGGGCTAAGCCCGGCCGGGCCCTATGGGTGTAGGCCCGGCCACCAGGCGCTCGCCAACGAGCCCCACCTCCAGGCCGAGCTCCAGAGGGAGGCCACAGTGACCCGCGTCCGGGCAAGGGAAACTCCATTTGTTTTATTCTTCATAAGAGGTCTTTTGACCCGTGCTTTGTCTGGTCCCTCACCTAGAACCTGTTTGCCATGGGTGACCCTGCCAGGGGCATAAAGCCCCAGACAACTTCGCTCCTAGGATCATTGGGACACACAAACCCCTCCACCAAGATAAGGTGACGGCTCACGGAGGGGATTAGAGAATATCTTGCTTGTAATCAGAACATTTTACAAATCTTTTGCTATTTTTCTAAGGGCTAGTTTTATATGCTAGTAAGAATTCTAACCAAGTAAATTTTACTTACCATATTGGCAGATTTTTTTTTAATTAAAAACCAAGTTTAGACAATTTTGATTTAAAATGTAAATGTAAATTTTCACCAGAACAGTGACCGTGCTTTTGGGTTTATGCCATCACAGCTCTGTCTCTGTGCAGCTGTACACTGGAGGATCAGAGGCAAGCTACACATTGATAGCTCTCAAGTACCATATGACGAGAATCCCTCACTACTATCTGTTGCAATGCACATTTATTGGGATATTTTTAAATGTATTTTCAAAAATGATTCGTCATGATAATCCCTGAGGGGGAATTAAATCACACTTGGCTTGTGTAGATTTGTTGCACTGTTCATAAACAACCATTATCGCGCACACACACAAGTATACAGATCATCTCGCTAGCATTAGCACTGTACAGCGCACCAAATAACTAGGCAAATAGATTTTACTCACAATCATTTCATTACACTCCTGCCTGTTCACATCATTCACATGAATATATAACATCTACAAACTCATTCTCCATCTTGACGCAACTGCAGGGTCCGTGCAAGATTTACCGCAGGCAGCTACGATTAGCATTAGCCACCAAGGCCATGGTGAACACTAAACAAAATTGCGTGCTAACTAGGGACGTACCAATATCCAAACATCGCAATACGATATTATCACAATATGAACCTCACTCCACCGGTGCCATAGTAGCTGACTGAATTCGTGCGGACCAAGGGAATCCTATTTAAGTATCTTAAATATGCGGGGGAGTGTTGATGGGATGAGATTTCTGTCCAATGCTGTGAATGTCTGAAAGTGAAGAAATTCGATGAAATGGCGGGATGCAAATTGCGCAAAAGCGAATTGGTAAAGGAAACACAGACATTTCTAAAAACCTCTCAAACGTCACAAGATTGACCAAAAAAAGTATCTCGTGAGGTATTTCAGATAAGATACACATTTTTTTTTGCGTTTCCATGTCATGTGACAAGGCCTCCAACAGCCTCGACCGGTGCCACAGCAGGGAAATCTGACTGTTTAAGTGAAATACTGTATGTCAAAGGTCCGAGGTGGCAATGAGGGCAGCTGTGTTCTGAATGTCAAATTGAAGAAATGTAAAGAAGTGCGGGTAAACGATGGGAGGCAAATTGCGCAAGAGCTAATTGGTAATGGAAACACAGAAAAAAAAATCGGTCAAATGTTGCTAGATTAAAAAAAAAAAGATCACAAGAGAGATTTTGAGACGTGCGAAGATAGAAAAATAACGCAAACATATAATGGAAATGCGGCATACATTTATATTCAAATGTACTTTATTTAGAATTATATCTTTCCAGGGGTATGTGGTTCTGATTTCTAGTAAAATTTCGAGGGTACTGTACTGTAATAAGAAAATTTATCAGAAGGTTGCAATGACAAACTCTGACCAGCAGAGGAAAGCGTTCACTGCTTGCTGTGCAAGGCCTAAGAGGAGTCTCGTATTTTAATGCGAAGAGCCACACGCATACCTGTCAACTTTTCGGAGCGCCAACCTATATAAACTACCAAAAAAATCCTTATAAAGAGCAAAAAATCCTTATAACATACCAAAGCATTTTATATGTCAAAATAACGGCAGAAAAAAACCCCACGAAATTTTCAATGATATTTATTGTGGATCTCCATAATACAATGTCTGGTTAATGTCTAATCATCATTCTACTTAGTGGCCTTACTGTGTTCAGAGTTGTATTCCTGCGTTACTTTTTTCACCAACTCCAAATATTGAAAACACAGAAAAAAATAGCCATTCAGCACTCAGGTTTCAACTAGGAACCAACTAGGAACCACGTTTTCAACTAGGAACCACGTGATTTACTGGAAAGTTACCGGAAATGAAAGCATTCGAGTAGACTATCACCATTCTGGGCAAAAGCAAACGGAACTACCCGTTAGGGGGACGACGGAAATTTTCAGAATCCGTATGATTTGTGCGATACGGCCATTTACGTAAGATTCACCACAAAATCCGTATGAACTATGGCTAAACCGTATGAGTTGACAGGTATGCACACGCAAGGTGGAAACAGCAGTGTCGAACCAACGTTGAGAATAAAATGGAGTTAGAATTACATTCCCGTGGGAAAGTGGAAATGCAAATAATTGCTGCGACATCGTCAATTATTCAGGTTCATCGAAACTTACACAGTCAATGTAAATGTAATTGTAAAGCAACAAAACCACAACAACAGTCAAACTAGAGAAAGAGCGAAGTTAAAATATTTGGAATGGCAAATACGTCTGAGGGTACTGGTTGGTTAAGTACTACAAACGTTGCATTTTTCTCATAATTCCATAGAGTGCACTCGTGCAGGGCGGTCCGGTAGTCCAGTGGTTAGCACGTCGGCTTCACAGTGCAGAGGTACCGGGTTCGATTCCAGCTCCGGCCTCCCTGTGTGGAGTTTGCATGTTCTCCCCGGGCCTGCGTGGGTTTTCTCCGGGTGCTCCGGTTTCCTCCCACGTTCCAAAAACATGCATGGCAGGCTGATTGGACACTCTAAATTGTCCCTAGGTGTGAGTGTGCGCGTGCATGGTTGTTCGTCTCTGTGTGCCCTGCGATTGGCTGGCAACCGGTTCAGGGTGTCCCCCGCCTACTGCCCGAAGACGGCTGGGATAGGCTCCGGCACCCCCCGCGACCCTTGTGAGGATTAAGCGGTTCGGAAAATGGATGGATGGATGGATGCACTCGTGCATGCAATAGTTTAAAAAATTGTTTGTTTATTTGCTTTTTTGTTTTCAGCATTTGACCTACTTTGGAACAATACATGTAGTAAATTAGCAATAGTATAGAAAACACAGCATAAGGTGGCTGTGCTATTTACAATGGTTACAGGTTTTCACGTATGTTTATTCAGCAGCCTGACAGCAGTCGGTAGGAATGAGCGGCGGTATCTCTCCTTCTTGCAGCGTGGGTGTAACAGTCTCTGGCTGAAGGAGCTACCCAGTGCTGTCAGGGACGGCTGGAAGGGGTGGGAGGGACTGTCCATCATAGCTTTTAGTTTAGTCACTCCAGTCTCTTTCTGTCCCGGGCCGAGATGCTGCCTGACCAGCAGACAATGCCATAATGGATGGCCGAAGCCACCACCGAGTTATAGAAGGTCTTAAGGAGTGACCCCTGAACCCCAAAAGACCTCAGTTTCCTGAGTAGGAAGAGTCGTCTCTGTCCCTTCCTAATCAGGGCATCCGTGTTGGTAGACCAGTCCAGTTTATTGTTTAGAAGAACGCCCAGGTACTTGTAGGAGGTCACCCTCTCTATGTCCGTACCCTGGATGTTCATCAGTGCAGGTGAGGACTGTTTCCTGCAGAGATCCACAACCAACTCCTTAGTTTTCCCGGGGTTGATCTGGAGGTGATTCAGCTGTCACCAGTCCACAAAGTCCTTGTCAGTCTCTTGTACTCCCGATCGTTTCCCTCTGAAATGAGGCCTGCAATCGCAGAGTTGTCAGAGAACTTCTGAAGGTGGCAGGTTGGAGTATTGTGCCTGAAGTCAGAGGTGCAGAGGGTGAACAGTACAATAATAAAAAAACAGAACAATAATGCAATGAGATGATATGCCATTTGTTTTCACTGTCATAACAGCCCTCCGAGCGAAGACGAACTCCAAACAAAATTTGTTTGGCACCCCTGCCAATTCTTATTTTTATTTACCTTGTGATATGATTTACATACTTTAAAATTATTTGAATTGTACTCAATTGTGTTATTAGTATATGTATATATGAAGCAAAATAGATGAGTGTGCTACTTTTTTCTAATTTTAAAACACATTACTACTGTTTTATGCTTGAATAATGAATAATTATAGTCTGTTTGAGGATTTACGTATCCAACACCAAGCAGGAGCGAGATACAAGTGACAGCTGCAAGATGGCGGAAACATCGACGTAATATTTAATCAGTAATGCGGTATCTAGTTATGTTGCCTGGAACGTTAAAACCAACCATACGTCTTTGCTCGTGCGTCACTTCCGGTATTGCTGTTGGCGGGTAGACCGTTTGCTAGCTCTGCTGCAGAAGCTATTGTATTATTAAGCATAGCCCTTTGGATGGACAAAGAACTCAAACGCCACTGAACATTGAGTTGCTTTTTAGTTCCACCTGCTGGAGCCAGGTCTGTTATTAGCTTGAAACTGTGCCGGAATCAGCATTAGTTAATTAACCCGACGAGAAGCTAATTCAAGATCGCTGAAGTTTTCAACGTAAAGGTAAGGCTTTCGAGTAGAGAGACACGCCAACGCCATGTTGTTCCCGGCTGCAGGGTCTGGCTAGCTCTTTTTTTTTTTTTTTTTGTCGGGGAGATAAAAGTTTGTTTCACGAGCCCGGTGCAATTTGCCAACGCTTGTCTGTGTTCGGTCTCATTATGGAAATATGCAATGCTGCTGTTGGAGCATGTGAAGATTGACCGCGGCCGCCTATCCTTCCTGATTCAATGCAGCATTTGTACTGCCCTGGTGGGATAAGGCTGCCAGCAGTTTCGTGTGATTAAAATTTCAGTAACATTTAAAAATGTTTCTGCTTTACTTGTATAGTGCGTTTTCATGTGTTCAAATGTATTCAGTGAAAGGACAATCTAACGAGTCATACTTTATACAGCGGTGTAACACGCTCTGATCAATGTAAACATTCACGTGGTTTATCAAGTTGGAGTTCATTCATCTATTTAGCACAGTAGACGCAATTGTTTTAATACGTACTAAAGCAACGGCTTGATAAAAAACACTTGAGACGAATTCTGGGGACGTGACAACAAAATAAAAATGTGGTTTATTCCCCAAGCAGGACCAATATCACCGGAAAGAGATGGAATTAAGGAACAAAACACTGTTTAGAATTTGTCATTATGTTCAGAATTGTAGAAGTTATGATATTTTAAAAGCTTCAAAAAGTGGGCAAAAAAATGCCCCCTTGTTTCCCAATTCAAAACAATGGAATGATCTGTGACTGAGTGTCTGCGAAGCAGTGAGCGGCTAGTTAGAAATAAGAGCAAAGAGAGGCTTCCCGACTTGAGATGAGCATAGGGACCATATGTGCCATAAAATCCACTTTTGCACTGCGACCCATGTCAGCCTGTTTTTTTGGCTGCCGTATTCCCACATCATCACTGGCAACAGACATTGTCTGCCTCCATTCATGGTTGAGTGACATAAAAATGACACTGTATCATTTTTTTCCCGCATCGTACAAATTTGATGACACTTTGTCCCCAAATACTAATTATTTTAGGATATAAAATGGCCAGCTAACTCTCAGCACATTTGGCCGGTGAAAGATGAGTTATCCCGCCGTGTGCTCGATAAACATGGAAATACGATGTAAAAATCACCCAATCGAACACATTATATCTAAAATTAGATACGGAAAACGCATTGTTAACAAGCCCAGAGCGCATTTTCCCTAGAAGCATGAAACAGACCTTTGCGACATGATCACACGAAAATGTGGTCATGAAGAATGTTGGAAACGAGTCAAATGTCACACGCCAACAAAGAGCCGGCATAGAGATACGCAAACCTTCAAAGCAACAGAAAATCAGGAGAATTGTTCTCCTCTGAGGGTTGCGCACAATGCATAACTCCCGGAAAAAACCCAAACAGATTTCCAGCAGCCAACACATCATGCTTAATTAAACTGTTTTCGGCCAACCTCCTCTAATCACTACAAGGTTTAATATTAACACACAAAAATTGCATCGGGTCGTTTCTCTCATTCCCATCAAAAAGGACTGTTGCGAGGTCTACTTCTACTGTCTGATGACCTGTCATGTTTCCTAGCTTGAGAGAAAAAAAAAACTTGACCTAACAACTCCTACCGCGGCAACTTGATTGAACTGTAAATGCAGCCCAAAAAAGCGGCCGGCGATGATAACCATGTGTTGGTATTGAGTACAAGTTATATCATTTTAATGATACTGCCTCAATGGTTTTCTCACCTGAGCTATTTTTATTAACACTTTATATATTGTCTCTTCCAATTTCTTTGGATCACTCATTGCCTTCCTTGTTGCGCGTCAAGATGGCAACCATAGCAGTAAAGAAGGGCAATACAGAAGAAGAGGAGGAGCAGCCGCAGCAGCAGCCGTCCGCACTGCCTGAAACTCCAACGGCAACCACTGAAGCGAAGACATCACCGGAGGAAGAAGAGGAGGAAGAATATGTGGTTGAGAAGGTTTTGGACCGAAGAGTGGTGAAGGGCAAAGTGGAATTTCTGCTTAAATGGAAAGGTTTCTCAAAGTGAGTCCATTATTATATTTAAAGAAAGGCAAACATGTGGGACATGAACTGTGTTGTTACAAAAAAATAAGAGGAAACAAGTCAAAATATATTTTGATTTGCATGAAACAGAGTTGACAAGATTGTAACCAATTCAATTTGTCTGCACCTGCCCGTTCAGTGAAGACAATACATGGGAGCCAGAGGACAATTTGGACTGCCCAGACCTCATTGCAGAATTCATGCGGAAGTACAAAGAGAAGGAGGATAAAAAGAAGGAGGGCAAGAGAAAAGTCAGTGATGGAGCAGGAGGACCGGAGGAGAAAGGGAGCAAGAGGAAGAAGGAGGAGGTAAGGGGGAGGAGCTTCATAGGTGTGATTTCTCTGTATTTTGATACAGGCCGTATTGGTGTCTCTATTGACCAATCGCGCTCATAGATGGCCGCTATCGGTGTCCGAAAACCTTGATCGGAATATTCCTAATGCAAATTAAAGTTGAGAGTTTCATTGTGGTGGTGTTTCAAGGTAAAAAGTTGAGAATTGTCAATGTCTGAATATTTATGGGCCTGAGACACGAAAGATGCATCAATCGTCGAATCAAATTGCAAAATGGCTAAAGATTTTCACTTCCAATGTGAAACTGGATGTTTCATGTATTTGCTTTCCCCTTCTCCAGGGCGAGAAGGTCCGAGGTTTTGGGAGAGGTCTACAGCCAGAAAGAATTATTGGCGCAACAGATTCAAGTGGCGAGCTAATGTTCCTGATGAAATGGTGAGTCCACTTTCATTTGCAATTGATAAATGCCCAAGTTATGCACTCCGCTGAAAAACGTTGAGATGGAAAGGCTATCATTCCTAAAATAACTTTGGGTAAATAAATGAAAACATTTAGTTTTGATGCAAAAAAAAACCCAGAACTGGGTGACATAAGATTAAACATCACGAAGATGATAGAAAAGTTGCGGTCGTGCCACTTTCTTCATATCGTGTCTATCGTCATTTGACAACTGCATTGTCACCTACAGCAAACTGTGAACGGTAGTGGAAGCTTGATTTGATCGGCTAAATCAAGGGTGCCCAACCTTTTTTGACCAAAGGTCGACATTTCAGGCAACCGACTGACCGCAATCGACCCGCGACTGCACGTGCACGCATACACACACACGTGCCATGATGCGCAACATGCAGAATGGCCCCGAACACGAACGAAACAGAAAAACAAAGTCGATACAAGAGCTTGTGAGTTTGTAAAAAGGAATCAGTGCCTACCTTAATCGAGACCTGACGCCGCATAATGGGACGCACTTTGGCAGCGTCTTCAGTGCAACGTCACTATCGTTGCTCACGTGTACCGTTTTAAAACGCTTCAAATTCCCATTCTTTGCCAGTGCCCTCGAATTGTACATGAAACAAACTGAATGAGAGTAATAAAAATAACTGCCGATGGCGAACAATTTCCGGTGATGCAGGTCGCGCGCCGCCGTCGGTTAAAGGTGACCTGCTTTGTAATACTACAGTAATCCCTCGCTATAACGCGGTTCACCTTTCGCGGCTTCGCTGTTTCACAGATTTTTTATCGTGCCGTTTTTTTCATGCTTTTTTTATAAACGGTGCATTGTGTTCTGCATCCTGATTGGCTAAGGGACTGACAAGCGTGAACAGTCTCTGCATCTCGTGTCTGTACAGCTTGCCAAATTTACCTTTGCAAATTTTTGGTCTTTGGTTTCATTGTATCAGTGGCGGATGCTGGGGAAGCTCAATTTCAGCCTACATCAAAAACTGTGTCCGTTTATTTATTCGTGAATTCTACTCTCCGTTCCAAAGAAATGAAAAGGATGCCTTCACCATAAGATCGGTGATTGCCTCATTTCGCTGTCAATCAAAAAGAGATTCAGCCTCAGACAAATCATCCAATCATCACGCAGAAAAGCCGATAAACGCCCACTGTCCATAGATTCCCCGAGATGCTGAGTGTCCAATGGGCAGGACAAAACCAGCATTTATCCAATGACTCGTCTCGTTTCAATGCATTGGGACAACCTACACTGAACTCTCTCGACGCCCAGCGTCCACGCGGTCGACGCTCAGCGTACACACAGTTTAAAGTACAGTGAAGCTGCGGGAATGAATGAGAAAAGAGTTGCGTTGTAACCAGTAATAAGAAGCTGATTCGGAACAAAAGTTGAGCGTGTTGTAGTGCATATTTAGTCAATGACATGTCCACACAATTGTACGTACACACATATATTTGATCACTTTTTGACATTTTAGGGGAAGCTGAGCGTCTCTTGCAGTCTTAAAGCAATCGCCTGTTAACCGACTGAAAGTGCTTTTACAATTTACATATACACCCTCATTCAGACAATACTGTTGGTATAAGTGGCAGTCCCACAAAAAAAAAACTTGTACCGTAAGTGTTAAGCATCTTGCCTTTTAACTTCCTCCTTCCCCCCTTGCTTTTCATAACAGGAAGAACTCGGATGAGGCTGACCTTGTCCCAGCCAAAGAAGCCAACGTCATTTGCCCCCAGGTGGTCATCTCGTTCTATGAGGAGCGCCTTACCTGGCATTCTTATCCCACAGAGGAGGAGGAGAAGAAGGAGGAGGAGAAAAAAAACTAGATAAGTGGATTTGGGAGAGGGGGAGAAAGTGAGGAGGTGCAGGGTTTTAATTACAAATACAGTACATAAACATGTAGAGCTTAGTTTATTGTAACAGACACTTTGGCAAGTGATTCAAGTCTAGAGAGTGGGTTTTTAATTGCCACCCTTTTTGTTACGCTGGTGGGGTTTTTTTGTTTATTTGGGGGTGGGGGGTAATTTCCTGTGATGTGAGAATCCAAACTTCCATTTATCAAAATATTCTCTAACATGTGATGACAAAGAATATTTTTTAAAGTGTCAACCATTACATTGTTTCAAGTGTTCTGCTTTCTTGCCAGAAGTTGTGAATAGCCCAAAATGGTGATGCAATGAAACAATCAAAGCTGTAACTCAATCTCACGCACTATGTGCAGAGCTGTCAATTCACGTCGGCCAAGCGCTGGCAAACAAATTGGTCTCTTGACTCAAGGCGTGTGTGTGAGACAAATGAAGATGGCAGACATTTTCACGGTGGCTGCGAAAGATGAGCATTTTCACAACGTACCGTATTTCCACGACCATAAGGCACACTGAAACGTCTTGAATTTTCTCCCAAATGGACGGGGCACCGAATAATATATGTATGCACCGAGTTCCAAAATCGGTGAATGCTGCGCGACTTCGATGACTCCGCTTGACAGACTGATGTTGCGCCGGCGTGCTGCTTATCTAGAGGAAAGTCGGACGTAACTGAGGACAACTTCATTTCTAAGGGGCCGCACAGCAATGAGACCGACGACCACGCGAGGGAACTTGCCCAGCTGTTCGTTTCAGATACAGACGATGAGAATCCCAAAAAATAACACGAATACATTGGTAAATACTTCAATAAAGTACATTCAAACTCAGTTTTGTTCCCACTGCCTTTTTAAAAACATACACGAGCTAGCGTGCATGCATGAGACCGTATTTTTTTTAAACTGGAGTGTGTTTTGCCATGCCTGCATCCACGACCGTATTGGCCCGAATAAGATAAGAAAATATAAGAATATAAGCAAAAAAAGTTTTTTGCATTGAAATAAGACTGAAAAAGTGGGGGTCGTCTTATATTCGGGGTCTAGACGTTATACCCATTCACGACGCTAGGTGTCAATGAAGCGAATGCTGAACTTGCCTCCCCAGGCCAAAGTGAACCCCTGCCACGAAGAATAAAAATAAAAATACCGGTAGCACGAAAAAGATAAATAAAAAATAGCGGTAAGAAGGAAAAGAGATGGAGATAACAGAAAATGGAGAAACATAGTGACAATCTGGAGAAAAGTGGGTCGAAGATCGGCCAGGTTAACCGGCAGCTGAGGAGAAGTTATGTAATTTACATTTCAAAACCAGAAGCCATTCATTTACGAATGTGATTGCAATTTAGATTTAAATGAGGCAAAATAACATGCTTTTTCTCTCAAATATATTGTTAAAATCATTTGTTTCAGATGTACTGTAATTATTTTCTGTATAAAAATTAATTTGGTGTACAAAAAGTTTTTTCCAAACTTGAGTCTTGAAAAAGAGGGAGTTGTTTTATAATCAGGACTGTCTTATATTCGGGCCAATACGGTAATTCAAGTGAGCCTTGTGTGTATGATCCATACAGAAATAGCACCTGTATCTTTTAAAATACGGTGCGTCGTATGGTCGTGAAAATACGGTAAATCGCCTTTGTCCCATTGCCACCAGCTACCCTGTCCCCCTTCTTTTTATTTTTTTATACCAAGGCCGTGTACGTATGTCTAGTGGCCTAAACACAGTGACCACGAGTTATTTGCTGTGTCGTTGATGCCATCATTTCCAATGTGGTGACTCAACTAAGCTTGTACTGTCTTTTTCACCCAATACGGTGCTTTGAAACGTAATCGTTTTTGTTGGGATAATGTGAAAGTTGGGTTTTCCCGGCGCCAAAACATATGCGACAATTTTGTTATCGAACCTAAAGCCAAGTCTTGTCACAAAAGGCTCACGTTTTGAATCGATGAATCTCCCAAGGTTGAATGACTGATGCCATAATTTCCTGCCTTCCCATTTTAAAAAGTGAAGTCCGAAACACTGATATTCAACATGCACAGTGAAACCAAAATAAAAAAGTATCGTTGTAGCAAAGGGTACTTTTGAGTTTATGGTTAAAAGAGACTGGCCAAGCGGAACGCAGCTTCGGTGGTCACCAAGGCAAAAACCCGAGCGTGGGAAGAGTTCGACGAGGCCATGGAAGCCGACTTCCGGACGGCTTCGAGGAAATTCTGGTTCACCATCCAACGTCTCAGGAGGGGGAAGCAGTGCACCACTAACACTGTGTACAGTGGGGATGGGGCACTGCTGACTTCGACTCGGAACGTTGTGAACCGGTGGGCAGAGTACTTCGAAGACCTCCTCAACTCCACCAACACGCCTTCCTTGGAGGAAGCAGAGTCTGAGGACCCTGAGGTGGGCTCTCCTCTCTCTGTGGTTGAAGTCACCGATGTGGTTAAAAAGCTCCTCGGTGGCAAGGTCCCAGGGGTGGATGAGATCCGCCCGGAGTTCCTCAAGGCTCTGGATGTTGCGGGGCTGTCCTGATTGACACGCCTCTGCAACATCGCATGGTCAACGGGGAGAGTGCCTCTGGATTGGCAGACCGGGGTAGTCGTCCCTCTTTTTAAAAAGGGGGACCAGAGGGTGTGTTCCAACTACAGAGGGATCACACTCCTCAGCCTCCCTGGTAAGGTCTATTCAGCGGTGCTGCAGAGGAGGGTCCGTCAGGAAGTCGAGCCTCAGATTGAGGAGGAGCAGTGTGGTTTTCGTCCTGGCCGTGGAACAGTGGACCAGCTCTACACCCTTAGCAGGGTCCTCGAGGGTATGGGGGAATTCGCCCAACCAGGAGGGAGCGAGAGATCGACAGGCGGATCGGTGCAGCGTCTGCTGTGATGCGGACGTTGTATCGGTCTGTCGTGGTAAAGAAGGAGCTGAGCCAAAGGGCGAAGCTCTCAATTTACCGGTTGATCTACGTTCCAACCCTCATCTATGCTATGGGTCGTGACCGAAAGAACGAGATCCTGGATACAAGCGGCCGAAATGAGTTTTCTCCGCAGGCTCTCCCTTAGAGATAAGGTGAGAAGCTCGGTCATCCGGGAGAGGCTCAGAGTCGAGCCGCTTCTCCTCCACATCGAGACGAGCCAGATGAGGTGGCTTGGGCATCTGATTCGGATGCCTCCTGAACGCCTCCCTGGTGAGGTGTTCCGCGCATGTCCCACCGGGAGGAGACCCCGAGGAAGACCCAGGACACGCTGGAGAGACTATGTCACCCAGCTGGCCTGGGAACGCCTCGGGATCCCCCGGGGAGAGCTGGAAGAAGTAGCTTAGGAGAGGGAAGTCTGGGCTTCCCTGCTAAAGCTGTTGCCCCCGCGACCCGGCGGTAGAAGATGGATGGATGGTTAAAAGAGACAACCACTTTTTTTTTTTAATTTCCCTCCAGATCTTGGGAACAAAACTTCGTCAGCCTCACTTTAGCGTTAATCCTGTCACCTCAATCTGAAATCTTCGAATGTAATTTTGGTCAACATTTGCGATTTAAAATTTGACAGGATGTTGAAAGATGGTATTCGATAGGCAAATGGTTGATATTAACTGGCTTTTCAGTTAAACGTCAACCCTCCAGATTGTTTCTCAATGAGATGACGGAAGTCTGCCATCAAATGAAATTGACCCGAAAAATAAAACTTGATGTCTCTTTGTTGTCTGCTTGCATGTTCACTCTAATGTGTGTGCTTTTGAGTTTTGCTTGAATACCGTTTTGTCATTTTGTGTAGTTGCGCATCACCACAATCGGCATAACATTTGGAAAGTCAGCCGTTGTGTGTGACCAGTTTTCTCTCAATTTAACGAGTGTTTGTATGACAAGTTGTTTGATGCTTCCACGCTATTAAGTGCTATTTACTTTCAAGCCACTCTAGTAAATATAAATAACTCTTGTGTAAATGCACTTGTAGAAGCAACACGCGGTTGGAAATAGCCAAGCCATTGATTGTTTGTGCTTAATAGTTTACCAAAACAGGAGTGCCTATTGAGCATCCAGCAAAGTTTGTGGACACCATTCTCAACAGTCGTCATTCATAAAAGGGGATACGGGCACCAATATTTCATTGAACGTCGTTTCTATCTGGGGTGCGCAGCCGTATGTTCCACAGTTCACTTTGTACCTTTGACAATTACTTTGTGATGTCATGTGACATCCTTTGGAAAAACATTAAACAAATCACAAATGGACTTTCAGAAATAGTTGGCCTTAAACGCCCGTTGATTTTTTTTGTTTGTTTTTGCACTGAAATAGCTGTTTTCAAATTATAAAATTGAAAGGCACCTCATGAAACTAATCAGCCCCTGTGCAGCTGTATTTTTATACTTTCAATAAATGCTTTTTTTTAAATGCAAAAATCTTTGTTGCAAATCAGTATTACTTCTGAACGGCCTTGATTCATTTTCTGGTTATTTTGCATGTATCTTGCATTGTCTCAATTGACTGATTCACTTTCAAACAATAAAGTTTTTAATTTTCTGATGTCCTGGGTAAGCAAACTGCTCCAGCTGTGAAGGGTGCCTTGACCAGACTGGAACTGAAGTTTAGTTGCTTCTGAGACCAAAACATGCAACTTGATCAAAATGATCCCATTTTTTTGCTATCCAGAATCAGGTAATTATTTTATGCCAATTCTTCAAAACAATATTGGATTGGATCACTCTGGTCCAGATACATGGTTTTCAAGATATTCAAATCTGGATTACTCGTGCTGGAAATGGGGCAACCATTTTCATGTGGGAAACCTCCAATATAGAGAACAACGGGTCGAAAAGCCGACAGTGGGTCACTTGAAGTGTCTTTGATTTTGAGACTACACAAAAGTAACAAACATCCACTTGGATTTGTAATTTCTTTAATAAACACTCATCTTAATAAACACTCATCTGAGCCACAGCAACAAATAAACAAGTTCATTTTGAATAAATTGGAAGTTTCCACAAAAAAAAAAGTCGGGGGGGGGGGGGCCTACATTTCCAATCGTTCACAAAATACAGAATGTTGTTTCTTGATAATTACAAAGATAACAGAAAAACTGAATTAATCATCTTTCTTATTGGAATCTATCTAGGGGTTTATTTCATGGGGAAAGGATAAATAAATATATACTTTTTTTACTTGGCTATATTAAGGATTTATCTGCTTCATCACTGTAACAGTTGAACAAATCAAGTGCAAACTATGAATACAAGTACCACAAATGATATAAATTTATTATGTGACCAAGTTTTGCAACATTTTAGTCCAGAAATCCACCTTGAAATACTACCCTATTGGGATCAGGATAATCTTTTATTTTTTAATATGATATCCACCTCCTATTGAAACACTTTGAACACAAATTGAAGATTTGATCCACATTTAAACGAAGATTGGATTTCATGATTCCATTTCAGAATCCTTCTTTCCCTTTTGAACAACTCACTTTCAAGATTCGACCAAATCCGTCAACCAAAATCCTGTCATATTATCTTTGAACAACTTGCCCCTTTAAGACACCTTGTGCCAAATGTTGCAAATCTGCCCCAGAACATAACAGAACAACCTCCATTAATCGCACAGGTAGGTCAGTCTTCTTTCCTATGTCTGCCTTATTTTTGCAACAGCAAACACAAGATTGGATGTGACTTGCCCAAGCCCCACTCTGGTTAATCTCAAGTTATTTCAGTGAACACAGACCTTCAAAAATCAAAAACAATTCAAGTGGTCAGTAAACTACGGGTTAAATACATGTTGTTGAAATTGCCTCGACATAGCTTGACATCTCCTGTTATTTCAGTATGGACCATTTGATCTGCTCCTTGGCTGATTGCAGAACCTGGAAGAATCACAAAGAGGTCATAGGTGACATTCCGCATCATCATAGACCTTTCTGTTTGTCTATGCTGCATTTCTTGACACACTTCAAGAGGAGGGAGTTAAGCGTCTATGTATCGCCATAACAAGCCCTAACCACTAGATGTCACACTGACCATAATTTTTATTCACCGAGCAATCGCCAAGACAGAAGAACTGAAGTGGACCCTTTTAAATGAGTACCAGTTACATACTTATAAAATAAAATAAAAAATCTGACTCAATCTCTCATTTGACTCTCGGCAACTCAATTTGCTTGGGAAAATCTCAACACACACACACACACTTTGCTACAGTACATTGAAACACTAGAATTTCACAAATGTGACTATAGCTGCAAACAAAGTGTACTGCTCTAACTCAGGACTGTATGTCTAAAAAGACAGACTGTGTCCACACTGATCTATTATTACAGTACTGCATAGAAGCCAAGTGAGCCTAACACCTGGCATTTTTTGACAAGGTGCTTCAATGTACAGAATATCAAATAAATTCAGTCAACATGGCCAGAAGAAATGCAATTCCTAATAATGCAATGCCTTTTACAATGCAACTCACCATTCAAAAGTTTGGAAGTTAGTCATGATTTAAATAATTCTCAAACAGGATGAAAACATAGTCCATGAATTATACGACAGTGTAGATTACTGTGAGGTGAGTAAAGACTTACGTTAGTTGTCAGAGCCAATTTCTCAGTAAAGTGCTGACATAGTTAGAGAAACGGAAAAAACAGAAACATGAGGCATTTGGACAAACAAACAATCTCAAAATACTCTACAGGCAAGGAAAATACATTGTTTCTTGTGAAAATCTACATTTTCACAAGAAACAATGAAAATGTAGATTCCTGCTTTAGAGCAAAGAGCTACAGGCATAGGCAATCAAGAACGAAAGCATTCTGGAAGAGCGGAATAGAATAAAGCTATCGCAAGTATTAGCGCAACGGAGATTAGTCAGCCTCTTGTGCACTTGATTATGCCAGCGCTGCTTACATGTCATGCTTTCAACCGCTATTATTCAGTAGGTTGTTCAGCAAGATGAAGACTGAGTCAGAGTGCACCATGTTCCGTGCCTCTCTTGGTGGGGCAGCCAATCGGAGTTGTGGCCGTAAGGAGGTCGGTGCCTGTCGAGGCGGCAACCCCCAAACTGGCTGGTAGACACCGGCGGTAAGGGATACCGTCTAGCTGAAGGAGGAATCCGACCAGGCCTTTAGGGCCAGTGGGACTCCAGAGGCAGCTCACGGATACCGGCTGGCCAGGTGGAGCGTGGCTTCGGCGGTCACAGAGGCAAAAACTCGGGGCGTGGGAAGAGTTCTTTGAGGCCATGGAAGCCAACTTCCGGATGGCTTCAGAGAAATTCTGGTGCACCGTCCAACGTCTCAGAAGTGGGAAGCAGTGCACCATTAACACTGTGTACAGTGGGGATGGGGCGCGGCTGACCTCAACTCGGGGCATGTGAGTTGGTGGACAAAATACTTCAAAGACCTTCTCAACTCCACCGACACGCTTTCCTTAGAGGAAGCAGAGTCTGAGGACTCCTCGGTGGGCTCTCCTATCTCTGGAGTTGTAGTCACTGACATGGTTAAAAAGCTCCTCTGTGGTAAAGTGGATGAGACCTGTGCAGAGTTCCTCAAGGTGAAAGGTAAGTGGTGGGATCTCCAAGTCTCACTGGAGCAGTTTGCAACAGAGTGTGAAGCGTTTGGGATGAAAATCAGTACCTCCAAATCTGAAACAATGGTCTTCAGTCAGAAAAGGGTGTAGTGCCCTCTACAGATCGAGGTTATGATCTCACCCCAAGTGGAGGAGTTAAGTATCATGGGGTCTTGTTCACGAGTGAGGGCAGGAGGGAGCGAGAGATCGACAGGCGGATCAGTGCAGTGTCTGCTGTGATGCAGACTTTGTATCTGTCTCGGGCATTATAGGTGGGGTACACCCTGAACTGTTTGCCAGCCAATCGCAAGGCACACATAGGCTGTGTCCAAATTAACAGGTGGGGCTTCCAAAGGGCACATTTTCGGCCGCATGATGTCACTTCTGTCGCTACTCGACCGCATGCGGTGTCCAAATCCACATTAAGCCTGTGCAAATTCACCACTGTTTATGCGGTCCATGGAGGTTACATAAGGAGGAGCCTTTAAAGGCATCCAAGTACCCAGCCTGCGAATTGTCTCTCTCAAAATATGGAAACGGTGTGCGGTCGAGTTGTGCCAGAGGTGACATCATGCAGCTGAAAAATACAGCTTTCGAAGGACACAGCCTGTGAATTTGGAAACAACCATACACAAACAAACATTCACACTCACAATCACACCTCGGGACAATTTGGAGTGTTCCACACTGACCTACCGTGCATGTTTTTGATATATGGGCAGAAACTGGAATACCCAGAGAAAACTAACGCAGACATGCAGAGAAAACATGCAAACTCCACACAGGAAAGCCGGAGCCCGGATTCGAACCCACGACCTCTGCTCTGTGAGGCAGATGTGCTACCCAGTCTGCACCGTGCCGACCCCATTATGAACATGCGACTGAGAAATGCAGTTAAACTAGTAACGCAATGTAAAATGCTGCTTCTGACCAACACAGCAAGTTTAGTTGCATGTTTGCGTGTGTGTGTGTGTGTGTGTGTTACCTGTGCGACACTTTGTTCAGATAATGAACTTTCATCAACCTATAAAAATGAAAAGAAACAAAAAATGGTGACAGACAGAAAAAACCCAGAAAATGTAAAGCACAGAAATCTTTACATGGGTCAAATCAATCATATTTATTGGCTTATATTAGCAGTAAGCAGTCAAACTATTTCCACACAGGTTTGCATCTCAGGCCACCACATGCTCAAGACATAAAAATACCAAAGAATGTATTCCTAACTACACACAATGATTGATTTATTGATTTGTTTTGCCAAGGCCTTAAATTACTATTTCAAGTGATTAAGTACCTCAGTGGTAGAAAATGACCAAACACTGCAGAGAGTGCCCGGTGTAGACCTTAAGTTAAGCCTGTGCGCACGTAACAAATGTTGAATTTTCAGGGTTTGTTTAATATTGCAAACAGTTGCAAAGACATTTGCCAAACTTTCCCAAATAGTTTTAATGGTTGCAGAAGAGGCTTTCATGTCACCATCAAATTTTGAACATGATTGATGTTTCTTTGTGATATGGAAAAAAAAAAGTGTTTGAGACCATTAAAATTGTTGGTGAATGTCTTTACAACCTTGAACGAACCCTGACCACAAAAAATAAATAAATACATTCGCAAGGTGCACACACACTTGCAAACTTCGTCGCTCAGTGCAATGGCCTTTTAAGACAGAGCAATTTATCTTCGAGCAGGTCTAGATGGGTTTTTTTTTCCAATGTGATTTCACAAACCCAAGACAGTATTAAGAAGGGATACTCATCCCAAGTATTAACCTTTCAGCTTTTGTTAGTCATGGCACTCTATGACCATGCATCCATCCTCTCTCCACTGGACTACCTTTTTCACCCTGGTTTTCTCTGTCTAGAGCAGCTGGTTCTTGTCTGTTTGTGCCTGGAGGTTACCAGTGATGTGATCAAATAGGACAAAACCATAGGCAGGTTCTGACACAAGCTGATGCCAACCACAGACGACAGGGAGAAGATAAGTTGTAGAGTTTAAAGGAAGGATAACAATAAGAAAAGAGAAGAGGCCAATTATGAGAGTGGGATTTTCAGAGCAAGAACTTACCCTGTAATTGACCTTTTGGAGGACTTGTTGTGCATCACTCTCCAGGATCACTCTGTAAAAAGAATAAACTTCAATTCAGGTACTTTTGTAGAATCATAGTCAAGACAAACCGATATGTATCAGACATTGTGAATGAACTGCAATATTAAGAAAATATCTATATTATTGTCACAGGCAGTTATGCCACCAGAGTTCTATGGGCCTATTGTTTATGTCGCAGATGCGTATTTATCCACTCGTGGCGGCGGTTCGACTCAGGGATTAAACTTGCTTTTCTAATAGCGCCGGTGACCCAAAAACTAGTAATCCTGTAGAAAAGGCCATGAAGTGGAGAAATCTTTATTGCTTTGGTGTTTTGAACATCGACATGGGGCTAGAGACGTCGAATCAGGACTCTCCAATGTATTTTCATGACTGTTGTTTTAGATCCAACAAGTGTACCTCGGAAAAGTTTTTATGGTTGTAGTATTGTTGATGTTTTGTGTTATGTGTTGTATTTTTGTTCTTTCATGTAGAATGTTCTGTAGAGAGCTTTGTTATAGCTGCAGCTGTTGTGAAAGAGCTATATAAAAGTGTGTGTGGGACCAAAGATATTTATCCCGGATACTTCCGGGTTGAGTGAACGCTGGCGCGTTTTGGCTGCCGCTGCTCAACCCGTATTGTTTTGTGTTTTTTGTTATTGTAAAGTGTCCTTGGGTGTCTTGAAAGGCGCTTATAAATAAAATGTATTATTATTATTATTATTATTATATCAGGATTCTTACCCCCCGTCAATGATTTCATCAACAATGAGAAAGGCACCTTCCATGTTTTCCAGGAAACACCTACGCTCCACATTTTTCCTGTAGAAAACAACAAATTCATTCATTCAAATTCATGTTCATGATAGAGTTGAGTAGGGTTGCTCTGATTTCTAACATTTAAGCAGTTTGGATACAGTTGCGAAATTCCACCAGGTTCAACCATTTTCACATATTTGGCTAATGTACAGCTTGTGCTGCACCTACTCTCCTCCAAGAGCTAATTACTTTGTCATGATCAAAATCAAATACATTGTCACTGACATACAGTAAAATACTCAGGTATAGTATTATTTAATATGTGGATTAATTACCTCAGGATTTGATTGAGGCAGTCATATAGGCAGTTGAGTACAGACATCAGCATCAACTTGAGGAAAAGAAAAAGATCAGTTTAGGATGACCTATTTATGGTGGTGTTAATATGTTACAAGAGGACAATCCGTGGAAATCCAACATTTTGGTTAATCTCGTGATGGAGAAAGACAAACTTCATATTATCATGCTTCAACGTTTCATTTCAGTAAATGCTTGATTGACCTCGAATGCATATGTTCTCACAGCTTGTACACAGTGGAGCACACAAAAAAAAAGGCCCAACTTGAGCTGAATGAAACCAAGGCCTCATTAACTGATAATATAGACAGGAAGGTTCAACTTCGGGAGGGCAGCATGACAAGATGTCCTTCAGTTTGTTACAGTGTCTCAATTCATGTGAAATCTACCCATTGAATTAACAAGGCATCCATTGTTTGCACCGGAAGATGTTTTGGCCTCCAGGTGTCCACTGAGGGGCATATCGGTGGGCTGGGCTGGGAAGTGTGACATGCAAATAAGGAGGAATGTTTTTCTGATATTTTACTTGTATTTTGCATATCCTGTGAATAAAAAGTGGTCAGCGGGGGTGCGAAGGTGGGGTTTTCGATCTGAGAGGCAACACGACTTGCGTTGCCTTCGAGGAACTTCACCCCCTTAGCTGATCAGCAAAAGACAATCCGTTCCTGAGTTGAGTTGAGTCGAGTCTTTTCATTCAAAGTTCAAGCTGTCCAGGTGAATTGCCTGACATCTAGCCAAAATTGAGCACTAAAAGAAGCCCTGCTTTTCCAAAACGTTGGTCAGTAAGTGGACATTATGCTTTTGGGAAATAAAAATGATTTTTTTTATTGGGCCGGACGACAGTCACCATACTGTTCGCCCATCGCGTTGGCTCATGTTGCGTTGTGATTACATCCGACCGCTCCATTTTGTGAAGCTGCTTAATTACAGCTGTTCAATTACAGAGCAACGGGGATCCTTCTGGGTGCAGGTAACAGTGGTCTTACTTCAGGGTCTATTTTTATGCTGTGTAAGCAGCCAAACCCAGACAATAGATTCTCATAGTTAGTTTCAACTTCGGGAGCATTTTAGCATTTAGCATTTTAGCTTATTTTCCCATGCTATAGAGCAGTGGTCACCAAACTACGGCCCGCGGGCCGAATCCGGCCCGCCTCCACATTTGGTCCGGCCCCCCTGAACAATACCAGAGAGTCTTTTGATTTATTTTTCATCTATGTATATTTGTATTTTATCATAAAATTTGGCTTTTGCAATAAAATATTCCTTAGTTATGAACTATTTTCATGATTAACTATTAGCTAGTAACAATTTCATAAACACATACAGTATAAGGTGACATTTGTTCCATCCTTCTGCGGTCTGTGCCGTTATCTGGCAACCCCAGAAAAAAAAATCCTAAACCCGTCCCTCTCAAAGAGAACGTAATCATGGCGAGGTAAGAGAAAAAAAATTATTCAGAATACAGGGAATTTAACCCAAAATGGAGAAACGATTTTTTTTTCAATGCAAAGAAAAGATTGTCTGTCTCATCTGTCGGTGGCAGTATTCAAAGAATACAATCTGCGGAGACACTATGAATCCCGTCACAACAACAAGTAAGATTTTTTGCATGGGCAAATGAGAGCAGACAAACTGTCAAGGCTAAAAAGAGGAACGTTAGCTCAGCAAAATACATTTGTACGCCAAGCTCAGCTGAACCAGCCATCTGTTTGGGCTAGCTTTTGGTTTGCTCAACTGATAGCAAGCAGCGGTAAGGAGAGTTTGTCAAGAAATGCATGAATGCTGTCACAGAGGTGGTGTGTCCCGAGAAGAAAGACGTCTTTAATACCGCGAGTGTATCAAAAAAAGTTATTTGATTTTGTGTGGGTTTCTGGGAAACAATACATTTTTACGTCAGGTACTCTTGCAGTCACACTTTTACTGTTACAAACTGACCCCCGGCCCCCCCATCAGAGAAGCCAAAAGTTATGTGGCCCTCACAGGAAAAAGTTTGGGGACCACTGCTATAGAGCCATTTCACCATTTTCAGGTATGTGCTTGTTTCTCTTCCTAGGATCGCTGGAGCATCTCTTGCCATATTTTCAAAATCAATAGGGGTGTTCACACGGCACACATTTGCTCCGGCGCTGCACCGATGTATTTTGTTGCGATATATTTTGCACCGCAGCAAATTGTGTGGAGCGTTCACACGTACAAAGCCGCTGAGCGTGTCTGCACCGGCACAGCGTCGGTGCAGCCCCACTTGCGTTCACACGGCATTTTCTGCAGCGGAGCAAAACGACAGAAAACAAATGAGCTGTCGTGTTGGTTCTTTTTAAAACGTATACACAACTCAAGCGACTACTGGACAGGCACGTCCTTCTCCTTCTCGGTCTCCGTGCCTTCTGCTCGAGAGTGACCGCCCCCGAAAACGTAAATCAACGATGACTTCAATGACACTCAGAAAAGCAAAAACGTAATGCGCCAAACAGAAAATCAAGAGAGGGAATCACAAAATAAATTATATGGGGGTGGGGGGTTGTGAACACACAACAAAGGAACAAACTACACAAACAACTCTGAGACAGTCCAGTCTCCTACAAAATGAAAGATGTTACCAGCCAAGTCTTGTGTCGTTATTAAACAAACACATGACGGAAGTCCGACAACGCATTCTCGCCGTACGTAAACTCTTCACAAGCATTTGCTCTGGAGCAAATTTAACCCAGTTGCGTTCACACGTGCTGCTTCGCTAACAAGCATTTGCTCCGGAGCAAATTTTTAAACCACCTCCCTGAGGTGGATCAAATTTGCTCCGGTGTAAGCTGTTTTCCGGGGCTACGCCGGAGCTAATTTGCACGTGTGAACGCTCTACTGGGGCAGCCCCAGCGTAGCACCGGACCAAATCTTGCCGTGTGAACACCCCTAATGCTGTGTTTTTGACCCTTGAACACACACGTGATTGATGTTTTGCCCAAGGGCTTCATCTTGTGGCCTGAGTATGTCACCAACTTGAAACTGGATGCACCCTGCCTGCGTGCATCCAGGGAGTTGTAAATAGAGTCAACCTACATTGGAAGAACAGGAGAAGGGACTTGCATTTATCACCAATGTCTGAGTTGGAGGTGCTATCACGAGGGTTGGTGAGTTTGCTCACGGTGGAAAAAAGAACATTTTGGTTATTTGAGCTCATGTGGATGAGTTTTGAGTCATAGGTAAAGAGGGCATGGATAAAGACGGATTTGTCAAGTGGAAGGTCGTCAATGTTTGCTTGTAGATAGCGTGAGTCAAAACGTATGTCAAAATGGCGGGTTCTGGATTTTAGGTGGTGAAGAATGTCAGGAGAGAACCAGCAAGCTGAGTATTAAAAGGAAACGGTTTCATTTAAGTAGGCTAATTGATCAAGGCAAGTGGAGGGAGAGTTGCCTGAAATGGGTGGGGAGGGGGTTGGGGGGACAATAATTGAGGCTGAGAAATTTTGGAGCTGGATGGATGTGATGTTTCAGAAGGATACTACACATCTTTCTTTTGGAACTGGAGTGGGAAGGTGTATATCAAAAATGATGGCCAGGTGGTTGGAGATGTGGCAGTTGAGGCTGGTGAGTTGCTGAATGCTGAGACCAGTGCAGCAGACTAGATCCAGATGGAAAACAGGCAGGACAGCAGCCTCCAAGGACCGAATTGGGACACCCCTGCTCTCATTGAAATAATAGGCAACAGTGTGCGCAGGGGACTGAAGGGGAGGCATGGCAGGTGGAAAGATTTTAAATGTAAGAGAAGACCGGGGGATCTTTGTACGGTCAGCAGCCAGTGCAGAGAGAGATGGAACCTCTGACAGTGGTGATTGATAGTCATTCATGTGGCAGTGTCTGGATAGTGTGCTGGATGTTGTCAGCAAGCACTGAGCTACCTTGCTTGTTTGGGTGGGCTTCATTTGTGTGGTAGAACGATGAGTGTTTCCAGAGAAGATTAGAATGATCAATGAAGCTCGAATTGTTGGTTCAACAGGCAGATAGAAGCCAACTGCTCAAGGAGAGGATCCTGCAAGAATCCTTACTCACGGTTGTAAGGGCGGATTGGAATTGGGAATGCATCCTACCTCATTCTCTTGACAGCTTCCGACCACATAGAGGAAAAGATCTATGCTGCTTTTATAGACGATCGTCATTCCCTCCAGGAAAGCTATTTCATCTGAGGGGGTTGGGTGGTCAGAAAGGGGGAGGGGGCATAGTGAAAAATTAAATCATAACAAAATATACACAGTATATATATGGTACAGTATATAAGGTACATTATGTATGAAAACAACAGTCCTACACTGAATAGTTTCATGCAAGGTTGGCCCGTTTAATCACAAAGGCCTGAGCCTGTATTTGAAACCTGAACGGTAAGCCACCATGCCGCCTTGCTTAAATATGATCAGACTGAGCTATTGTTGTTTTATAAAATAATTTCAAATTACAGAAATATTTTTTTGTTTGTAATACGGATGTGGAAATATGTTTGCATGTGTTGAATTTAATGACAACAATATCTGACAAAACGAGTGCGATATTCAATATAATTCCAAAAGGCAGCATGGTGTACAAAAAGCAGGAAGTGACAAATTGTAACCTACTGTCTGCTTTGTGAGTCTTATTGAAAATGTTCTTCTCAAATTTCCTTTGGTCCTTCATGGAGGGGTAAAGCTCTGGGTCATAGTACTAAGATAGGGCAGACGGAACATGGAAAGAATTTAAAAAATGAGTTGGGAGCATTCACACCGTCACTGAGTGGGAACCGATCCCATGGTGCCCGCTCACAAGTGTGTACTATACATTTGATAAGTTAGCAATCTTTTAAAAAATGCCTTTCAATATACAGTATAATTTATGAACCTAGTCGGAGGGTACTGCATTGTATATATTCCAGAAACCTCTAGTCTAGTATAGTACTATAGTATGGTAAAAACATCAAAAATCAATCAGGCCACACAGTATTTATTACCCTATTCTCAATGTTTATTATGGTTTTCAGTTTACCTTTGAGAGAAGTCTGTTGCCATCGTTGTCAAGAATGAAAACAGCTTTCACTGTGTAGAGGGAAGGTTCCTGCAAAGAAGCATGATGCAAAGGTTTCATTTTTGCATAGAGAGAGGAAGTAAAACATCGAGGAGCCGAGAAGCATTCCTGCCACCCACACAAGTTTTATTAACATCTGATCTCCATATAAAACTCAAAAGGATGAACATGCTTTTTTTGAATTGATATGAAACAAAAGTTGCCCTATATGGCGTCAGAAGTACCGTATTGGCCCGAAGATAATACGGCCCCATTTATAAGACGACCCCCTCTTTTTCAAGATTCAAGTTTGAAAAAATGACTTTTTGCACACCAAATTAATTTTTATACAGAAAACAATTACAGTACATCTGAAACAAATGATTATTACAATATATTTGAGAGAAAAAGCATGTTATTTTGCCTCAATCAAATCTTAACATCTGAACATTTAAATATGTAAACTAAAGTGCAATCACCTGCGTAAATGAATGGCTTCTGGTTTTTGAAATGTAAATTACATCATAACTTCTCCTCAGCTACCGGTTATCCTGGCTGATCTTCGACCCACTTTTCTCCAGATTGTCGCTACGTTTCTCCATTTTCTGTTATCTTTTCTATTGTTTTCTTCTCTTTTCTTTCTTACCACTATTATTTATTTTTCTTCTTCGTACTACCGCTATTTTTATTTTTAATCTTCGTAACAGGGGTTCACTTTGGCCTGGGGAGTCAAGTTCAGCATTCGCTTCAATGATATCTGGCGTCATCTAGCGTTGTGAATGAATAATGTCTTGACCCCGAATATAAGACGACCCACACTTTTTCAGTCTTATTTCAATGCAAAAAACATCGTCTTATATTCGGGCCAATACGGTAAAAACACACTATCATGGCTGGCCGCTCACTTTCGACATCCCGGTGAACCACACTGTAGAGAAGGAGACCAGCACAGTAGCAACGCGCACAACGGGGCACGAGAAGTCCACTTTTACTGTTGTGCTTGGTTGCCATGGTAATGGACAGAAACTGCCACCAATGGTGATTTTTAAGCGGGAGACGCTGCCTAAAGCAAAATTTCCAGCCGGAGTCATCCTTCAGGCTAATAAAAAAAGGCTGGATGGACGAGGAGAAAAGGAGAGAGTGGCTGAGTGAAGTGTACGTAAATAGACCGGATGGGATGTTTTTTTGCCACGCCTCACCATCCCTGTTGGTCTTTGACTCCATGCGCACCCATTTCACAGCCACTGCGAAAAAGCCAAGTGCAGCAAACAAACTCTGAGTTTGCCATCATTCCGGGAGGCTTGACGAAGGAACTCCAACCGCTGCACATCGGTATAAACAGGGTGTTCAAAGTAAAGTTGCGAGCGGCGTGGGAGCGATGGATGATGAGATAGCGAACAGCTTTACTAAAACTTGGAGGCGGCGCTGGGCAAGTTACCCCACAATTTGTGAATGGATTGTGGATGCTTAGGCAAGCGAACGTGTCCGCTTGCACTGTTCGTGCTTTAGCAAAAGCATTCCAGTCACTCATTTCAGAGGAGCCGCACAGCAACGAGAATGACTGACAATGACTCGAGGGAACCTGGTGTGTTTGATGGAGAATTTACCCAGCTGTTCATTTCGGATACTTAAGATGAGGACTTTGATGGATTTGTGGCTGAGGATTGACGAAAAAAAAAAAAAAACACGAGTACACTGTTAAATACTTAAAAGTACAACCGAACTCACGTTTGCTCCCGCTGCCTTTTTAAAAACATATGCGAGCATGCATGGATACTACTATGTACCGGTATATTTTTTTAACTAACGAATGTTTTACCATGCCTGCTTCCAATAATACAGTGGGCCTTGTGTATGTGTTAAATACAGAAATAGCACCTGTAACTTACAACAACAGTCCTCTTCCAGAGATAATACGGTACTTTCAGTCAAAAATATGATGCTTCAACAACCGTATTTTATTAAGATTGTATTGTAATGCCCTTCAACGTGGACAGAAGGATGGACGCAGTCACTGATGCAATCTGTTCGATTTTAATAAACAAAAGGAGCAATAAACACACATTCATCGGAGTTGCTGTTAGCCCGGTGTTTCTCAAATAGTGGGGCTGCGTCAAGGGGGGCGCGTTTGACCTCGGGAACATGCTTTTTTATTTTTTTGTCCTAAAATAACGTGCAGTTGCACCTCCACTATGTTAGGGGGCAGTGGCGCTCTCATTGGCAGAGTTTGCGCAGGGAGCATTCTAAGGGAGGAAATAAGACGAGGCGTATATAACATTTGATAGTGATGGGTCCATGAGGCCTCATGAGGCGTGTCGACACAATGACACACTGTGTTGATACTGTACTGATACTGTGTCGCTGACCACTGCCACCTGCTGGACCTTCAAAATCCCTGCAGCCAACCCACTTGACAGACTGAACAAACTGATTTGATGATGACATGTATATAATGCACTACCTCACTCTACCCACAATAGCCACAAGCGCCATTGTTTATGTTGTTGTTTATGCTTTTTATATTGTTTATATTGTCTATACTGTTTTAGATTACATGTCTTTTTTATACAGTGTAGCTGCTATCCTTTCTTAGCTGTGTGTGTTTAATGCACAGCATGTTTGCATGCATGTATACACTGAGGATTGAGAGGAAGAAATTTAATCTATGCTGCATGTCATACATAAAGCATATTTGACAATAAAGATGACATTGACCCTTGACAATATCATTCACATCCATGCATTCATATTGTATCATTCAATGTGTTTCAATAATGTGAAAATCATGTGAATGAGGATGCTTGTGGGCTTTGTCTTCACAAATTTTGATTTAGAAAAATAAGATGCTCCAGTGTTTTAAATTTCAGTCTGTTGCGTTTAATGCATGCTATTTCCCCTGTTGTGGAGAACACTCACACACAATGGAATAAGACATGTCAAAAATCCGAGACAAGGAGATTTTAATAAATACCATATTTTCCAAAAGGAGATCAAAATGGCTCTACACGGCGGACAATTTGTATTTGTCCGGAAGCTGCTCCATAATATGCACGTACTGTAGCAACGTCACTCGAGTGAAGTGCGTCTCAGCAGTCGATAGTCTGCTGCTCTCTGCTGTGAGCGCGAGCACGTACTCGCGGCGCCGACCCAACCCACGCCACATATTAAGCTTTGAACTACGACAACAGCTAAACTAGCCTAGCCGATGTAATGATGGTCAGCAGACAAGGTTTACGTTTTATGTGACTTTTAATAGCAACGTGGCAGAGTCATCAAACATGCAGTGTGTTCACTCGCAGTCACTTTCTGGAACTCCCCCTTATAGGCGGGACCTCTCAATCAACTGGAGTATGACGTACAGTACAAACGTTCATAAAGCACTTCTCATATAATAATAGCCTATTATATGACAGCCGACATGACGCTCGAAGTCAGACGGACACATTTTTTCTGATAATCAGTGTGTTTTCCGTATTGCCCAAACATATATTTTTATTCGAGCGAGGGTGAGGTCTGGCTTGTTTCGGCAATCGGCATCGTGTCGCCAGACGCACTTCCTTAGGATACACTGTGCGGGCTTTTGCTGCGTCAACGCCCCCTGCACTGAGTCGACACCCCCTGGACTAAGTGGCGCAGCTTGGACTGTGCCAAGCAGCCGATGCAGTCTAAACTGCACCGGTGCAGTTCACGTGTCAATTAGCAGCCTGGACTGTGTCAACGCAGCCGATGTGTCAATTAGCAGCCTGGAATGTGTCAACGCAGCCGATGCAGTCTAAACTGCGCCGGTGCAGTTCACGTGTCAATCACGTGACGTAATGAAGCAGCACATGCACCGACACGTGGTTTGCTCTGTGAGCCCGGCGCATGCGTCAACGCATCGGTGTCGCTGGACCCATCACTAGCATTTGGCTTCACTGTGACTGCGGTGGCAGACGAGGAGAGATCGGTGAGTTTACTGTGTCTAAAAATGTTGGTTGCGGACAGCATGAAGCTAAATAAATTAAAGCGCCACTTCTTAAAGACATTACACCCCAATCACGCTGATAAGCTGCGAGAGTATTTTTTTCCAGCGAAAACGTGCCGAATATTGCCAAAAATCATGCCGCTTTGTGACTGCTACTTCAGTAAACTGAAATACAAGTCCCGGGCTACACATTGAGCAGGAGCCGAGAGTTGATGTGTCCTGCTTCAAACCTCGCTTCGAAAAGCTGTGCATTGCAAAACGTGCTCATTGTAGCCATTAATCCAGACATTATCTTTGATTAAAAAAAAAAAAAGCACAAATACTTTTATATATTTTTGTTTTGCTGGTTAAAGTTTTTTTTATAATATTGTTCTCCTGAGATAATGTTGGTGATTAGTTTGAATGCATTATTAGTTATTGATTTTATGTAATTTTATTTTTCAGTGTTCGTATGGTTTGACATGGTCAGTCAAAAAATATTTATAGTTAAATTAAGGATTTAATGTAATTTTTGAATTTCAAATGCACTTTAAATCTTTTCTGTTCCAGTTACTAAAGCTATTCTTTGTTGTAAGTTGGTCTGTACTTATTTTTTATTCACTTATACGTTAATAAAGATACAGTGTTATGCAAAGGTGTTCTTTTACAATTTTATAGACAAATGATACTATTTATAGTCATGCGGGGGGGGGGGGGCGAGATGTTTTCCTCTTCCTGGGGGGGGCATGACAGAAAATAATTGAGAACCACTGTGTTAGCCACAACTTACGCCCATGCGCTCTACACTCAGACTAACTTCCGGAGCCAATATTCGCCCAACCTGGCTCGTCCCTTCTTTGTGACATCACACAAACACATGAAACAGATATTACAGTATACAGTATTCACTCGGCTTTGGCAAAACGAGACGACGAGGGAAAAGTAAGCAAATGCCGCTACGACAAGTGCCTCTCACATTCCTGTCAACTTTTCGGAGCGCCAACCTTTATAAACTACCAAAGAAATCCTTATAAAGAGCAAAAAATCCTTATAACATACCAAAGCATTTTATACGTCAAAATAACGGCAGAAAAAAACCCCACGAAATTTTCAATGATATTTATTGTAGATCTCCATAATACAATGTCTGGTTAATGTCTAATCATCATTCTACTTAGTGGCATTACTGTGTTCAGAGTTGTATTCCTGCGTTACTTTTTTCACCAACTCCAAATGCTGACCCATCGGCTCGAAGTTACAGCATCCATTCATATTTACTTTCGAAATGAAAGCATTCGAGTAGACTATCACCATTCTGGGCAAAAGCAAACGGAACTACCTGTTGGGGGGGGGGGGGGGGGGCGGAAATTTTCAGAATCCGTATGATTTGTGCGATACGGCCATATACGTAAGATTCACCACAAAATCCGTATGAACTATGGCTAAACCGTATGAGTTGACAGGTATGCTCTCAGTTTCTGCTATTATATTAACTTTGCATATTCACTCGGATTTTGCAAAACAATAAGAAATGACGAGGAAAAAGTAACATGCATGGCAAATCTCGCTTCAACAAATGCTGCTCAGTTTCTGCGTAAAGCATACAGAGTCTGTAACAGGCCGCTTACGGTACAGCATTTTCGAAATAAAGATATTCTATTTCAAAACAAACACGGCAGCAATTACAACGAATAAAGATCAGATTATTTATTCAACCCAACATTTTGGATTGAAGACAGCTGGGATGGTCTCCATCCAGCACGCCTGCGACCTTTGTGAGGGTAACAGCCTCAGATAATGGATGGATGGAATGTAGTGACCGTTTTATGTTGAATCCAGATTCATATGTTGATGTAACAAAAGACTCTTTCACTTTTCCATTTGTCAGAAGAGCTTTTTAGACTCGGGACAAAGTTCTGTTATGCACTGACTAGCATAGATTCACAGTCAGAGTGTATCACAGAACTTAGACCAGACACTTCCAACTTACTTCCAGCCTGTATTTAAGTTTACCTCATGGGGAACAAGAATGAAGATTAAGATAAATAACATGAATATTTTTTTTCCTCCTTTAGTCATCTGAAGTAACATTCTCATGTATCAAACAGGACTGAACTGATAATTGTTGTTTTTTTATACTGTTCCTGACATATGGCATTAAACTTAAGAGGAAATTTATCGTTATAATGGAAAATTCAGCTCCATGTCATAATTTCTTTATTGTAATCATTTATTAGATCATCATGACAGGAAATTATATTTTTATTCTATTATGATTTTGATAAATGCATTTCAGATACAAACCCAATTCTAATGAAGTTGGGACAGTGTGTCAAACATAAAAACAGAATACAATGATTTGCAAATAATGTTCAACCTATATTTAATTAAATACATTACAAAGTAAACATATTTAATGTTCAAACTGACAAACTTTTTTTTAAAGCAAGAATTTTACACACAATTTTTACACCCTTCAAAGAAATTAGATGTATATCTGGAAATGAGAGTTGGCACTTGGTATTAAGCAGAGGTGGGACAGAAGGACTGAACCAATCTCTTCTTCGTCAATGAACGCAACCTACAGCTACTTGTTTATGTTCAAACTTAGCTTGTAGCAGACGTGTGTGACGTCATGCACGCTGTGATCATGACGTCTCTGATCCAGCGGGGAAAGTAGACTGATTTTTTATTCTTTCATCGATAACTGTTTCAAATATGAAAGTGTATGGAGGAATAGTTTTGATCGTGTTATTGTTCTTGTTTTGTTACGTGTTCTACCTTATTACATTTGTTATTTTACGTTAAATGTTCTGTAAAGCACTTTGTTCCAACTGCAGGTGTCATGAAAGTGCTATAAAAATAAAGTAAATAAGATCAATTGTTTAAACACACGCAATAAATACTGTATGTTTCCAGGGTTTAATATAGCAATCGTTGGATCGCTAGAGACCCAACCGGCCCTATACATATTGTGTTTTACAACAGCACCAGACTATATTTATAATTCCACACGTACTGCTCGATGAAAAAGATAAGCATGCAGTCACGCTGAGCTTCAGTGAATGTGGGCGATTGAGAAAGCCAGCTCAAACAGTCCATTCATTTATAAAAAGCAAATAGTGCTAGTTAAGTTAGATGGCTGTGAATATGGCAAAGTACATATTTTCACTCATACATGTATTTATCATGTTCAAGCCATTCTTTGTGATGCACATCATAGAGAGGCTTCTGACTTCGATGCGACAGCTGCTGCAATCCAGCCTCTAAGAGTTGGAACGCTTTTGCTGCATTTTCTTTTTCAAGTACTGGTATTTGGGAAATGAAATGCAATGATGGTGTTTGTCTTGTATTTTGGAAAAAGTGGGGTCTACACCAAACAAAAGCAGCTTCGCTTCAAGGCATTTAGCAGAGTGCAATGTGCAGTCAACTAGCCCATTCACTATGAATGTGCTGTTGAGACGCAACGACAAGGCACTATGGCTCATCGCAGGGTTTCTTGACAACAAATGCATCTGTATTGAAATACTTTACATTTGGACAGCAGCACACCACAGATTTTGGCGGAGTTGTATCATAAAAAATCTTGGAGGAAATAATAATAAATGCAATGGCAAGCTCTCAGAGACAAGACAGGTGACTTTATGTAAATGTAACTACTAATCTACCTCCACCACAATGATGGTACTACGTTGGTTGAAAGTCATATAAATTTTCATTTAGATTTCTTTTCACAAAAGAAATGTATTATGCTTCACATATATCACGTCTCCGTTTTCTGCTCATTAAGCAAAGCCAGAGCTTTTAATGAGCTATTAAGTCCAAATTCGTGGGAAAATGCCACCAGCTGTCAAAACAGTACAGTATATCAATATGGACATCATTAAGCTGTCCTGCACTCGGTCTGATAGGAAACACAGCGAAAACCAAGTAGTCCAGTGTGAAACGGGTTTCAAACTATCACTAATAAAGCCCTTCATAGCGTATCAGTCAACATCGGATGGATGAATTTGCTTTCATGGTACGGGGTCACCAAATGTTCCAATATGTACTGAGTGATCCTGTGAAGAATGCTAACAGTTTGCTTGAAGATAGTCTTATGCAAGAAATCGAGCTGGCTGAGGCCCATGGATATATTTTTGGTGTATTTTTCATTGCATGTGCTTCTTCATTCCTGAACATTTTCACGTTGACATATGAAGTATACTGAATTGGAATACAGAGCTAGAGAGAGAGAGAGAGAGAGCTTAGAGAGAGAGAGAGAGCTTAGAGAGAGAGAGAGAGAGAGAGAGAGAGAGACGTGGACGTGGCACAAACTGCTCTCACAAGTCATTTGGACACAAGCAGACATTCTAACAGCTCGTGTTAATAAACAATGCTATCCTGATACCAACGCACTTGTAGCTTGATGCAAAACATTTCCTGTCTTAGGAACTGTTACGTTCGTCCAAACACTGTGAATAAGTGGATTACGACTGTTGCGCAGAAGGAGTGCAAAAAAACGCAACATAAATTGGTCGCGATGTATCGGCAGTAGCTCTGCTCCTATTTTTGTGCGTCAAAAGTAAGCGACACAAAAAATAAAATCACAGCTGTTCGTCTATCCAATTCAAAGAAATAACTGCAATACAATAACATTGTACTGAACTACGAGGTTGCTACCGTATGCTACCTGCCAACTACAGCTGTCGTGGGCAAACAAATGTTAGACGAGATAGCTATAGCATTAAATATACATATATATATATGGCAACAGTCCACCACCAAAGTGAACCGCTCGTTCGCAGCCCCGTGAAACAACCGAGAGCCTCACCAGAGACTTGGAATCCATTGCCGACGCGCTCTTTCGTTCGGTGTGTTGACGTGGACACCTCTGAGCTGTCACATCACCTCGCCAACCGCTGCTAGTTTTTTCCTTACAGGGCCGCCCTGGTGCGTTCCCGATCACGCTGCAGCCAACCAGATAAAACCATATGCGCGAGGAGCTTAACAGGGGGCGCTCACGACCTCGCTCTACGGGCTTTTGGAAGAAGTCTTGTGTGCAGAATCTTAAATCACGTTAATTTCGCTACTAAAGTAGGAAAACAGCGAGGTCAAATCATTCATGCTTGGTGTCGACTGACAATATTTTATTTTGACATCAAAAGATGAGCATTAGACAGCAGAACAACAGTTGAGTTTTAAATGTCCCGATTGTGTTTGCAGTTGGGCACAATACTATGGTGACCCTGAAGTGCAAAGCAAAAACACAAGCAAAAAGAAAAAAAATTAGGGCAAAATATAAACACACGTAAAAATGAATTCCAAACAAAAATACATGCAACATTTTTAAAATGAATTGCAAACATAAAAAGGAATCGCAAACAAGGAAAATGAATCACAAACAAACAAAAAACAAGCACACAAGAAAATAAATCGCAAACAAAAAAAAAAAACAAGCAGACAGGAAAATGCATACAAACGAAAAACAAGCACACAAGAAAAAGAACTGCAAACAAAACAAAAAAAAGGAATCCCATTATAAAAAACAACCAAACAAGAAAAAATAATTGCAAACAAAAACAAGCAAAAAAGGCCTCTCTGGCAAGGCCCAACAACCAAAATGCCGGTCGATTGTCTCTGGATTGCAACAAACGGGTCTGTTTCACAAAGAGTGTTCAACAAACTCTGTGTTTAATGTTGTTGTCCTTCTTGACAGCAGGCCATCCTTCAAAAGTCTTTGCCTCACTGTGCGTGTTGATGCATTCATACCTGCTTGCTGATATTCCTGACAAGTTCTGCACTGGTGGTGCTCCAATCCCGCAGCTGAATGAACTTCAGGAGATAGTCCTGGTGTTTTATGGACTTTTCTTGGGCGCCCTAAAGACTTCTTCACAGCAATTGAACCTCTCCCCTTGTAGTTCAATTAAGCTTATTTTCATGGCAAAGAGGGACTTTGCAATTTATTGAAATCTATCTGATCACTCTTCAAAACATTCTGGAATAGATGTAAAACACCATTAGAAAAAAATAGGCAGTAGACTTTGTGAAAATGTATACAGTGATCCCTCGCTACTTCGCGGTTCGTTGATCGCGGGTTTAGTGCATCGTGGATTTTTTCAAACATAAAAAAAAAAAAAAAATTTTACATATACATTACTGTATATGTTGCTCTATGTGACTCGCTGTTGTTTTGCAGCTTCTCGCGGACCGTTTGCGGACTTTAAAAAAAAAAAATTTTTTTTTTTTACCTGTTTATGTTAATTGGACGCTACTTCGCGGATTTTCGTTTATCGCGGATGGTTTTGGTCCCCATTAACCGCGCTAAACGAGGGATTACTGTATATGCGTCATTCCCAAAACTTTTGGCCACGGATGTATGCGTGCCCTGCGACTGGCCGACAACCAGTTCAGTCCCCCGCCTACTGCCCAAAGGCAGCTGGGATAGGCTACAGCACACCCCGCGACCCTCGGAGCTAGCACTGGCGTCCCAAGTCACGTCTTGTGTGTGTAATGGTACTCACTTTTTGGAACCCCCATAAAAACCAAATGACAAATTTGAGCAACGTTCTGACTTTCCGAACGGTTAGAATGAACCAGTGCGCTCCCGGTATTATTTCCGAACACGCCCTAAACCTCGTTTTAGCGAGGACAGTACCGTTTTATCCGTCCATCCATCCATTTTCTGAACCGCTTTATCCTGACAGGGGTGGCAAGGGGTGCTAGAGCCTATCTTCGGGCAGTAGGCGGGGGACGCCCTGAACCGGTTGCGAGCCAATCACACCCATCCACGCTCCCACTCACACCGAGGGACAATTTTAGACTGTTCAATCAGCCTGTCCATGCATGTTTTCGGAATGTGGGAGGCAACCAGAGTACCCGGAGAAAACCCACGCAGGCCCGGAGAGAACACGCAAACTCCACACAGGATGGCCGGAGCCGGGATCGAACCCACAACCTCTGCACTGTGAGGTCGACGCGCTAACCACTGGTCCACGGGGCCGCCCACTACACAGGTTTTTAAACTATGAGGAACAAAACCTTGATCATGAATAATATTCAGACTCACTCTAGCAGTTTTACTTCCCCTTCATTGGTCATCTGAACTTTAGTGAGACACCTGGGATGACACACGGCTGTGCCACAGGCCTGGGAAATCATTAAATGGAACCTGCCCCGGAAGCGACCTCACGGTGGAGATCTTCAGCCAGATACGCTTGTACTCTCGGTGGGGATCATTTAAAAACACAAATTGCAGCCTCGTTTCACCAGATACGCCAGTCAGCTTGCTCTGCTCGCTGCTGGGCAATTTTGCGCTCGTCACTACTCACTCATACTCAAGTGCAGGATTAGCCAGTCAGTGCCTCGAGGCAGAGAGCAAACTGGAAGTCCAAAATCTACTCTGAAAACAATTCTTGGTGCAACTACAGGTTTGCATATGCATAATTTTGACATGGAATCACGACTTGTAATACATAAATGTTCCCTCGAATGCAGTCTGCATGAAAAGAAAAACAAAACCGGTGGTGATAAAACATTTTATTTGTATAGTACTTTTCTAAATACTCAAGACACTTAACAAGGAAAGAGAAAACATCGATGATATTAATAAAAAATAGAAATAAATTTAAAAAGAAAAAATGTCAGTAGGATTTTGGGATCTTTTAACAGAAATGTAACCGAGCTACATACAGGATCCATCGTGAAACTTTATCAAACTAACCTGGATCTCGTGACTGTCACATCCAACTACAGATGTACAGTATGTGGAATTATTTAGCAAACTAGCTGTGAAAGGAAACTCTACCCTGGTGCTTTTTTTTATCATATAATAAGCCATTTTAGGGTAGTGCGTGGGTCCTGAGCTACAGAGAAACCTTTTTTTCCCAAATGCAATTGTAATGTGGGCAGAAACTGGCTCACAACAACATACTAGCTGGTACAGGCTCTGGAAAAGTACAACGTTTAATATATAAGTGTCACAAGTATAAATTTGTCTTAAGAGTGCTTTAATTTGAAAGGTATCTCAAGTGTTCTCTTTTGGATTTTAGGTACAAGCCACGAGCCAAATGTGACTTTATAATGTGTACATCTTGTTGAAATAAATGTACAATTTGTATAAAAGATTGATGAAAGGGCTGAAGTGTGAACAGACTAGTCTGGAAAGTATCCTTGCAACGACAGCAGTTCCTCAATATTTCTCTACGGGTAAGACTAAAGATGTATATTTCATTCAGTAGTCCTGATATGAATAATGTACACTGTATGTACATTGTGGCACAAAGTCGAGGGGTGTAGGAGTGCTCAGTAACATTTTTTCTTTAATTGCAGAAGTTCAGAAAGAACAAACGGGAAAAAGTTGTTGACCTGCCTAATCTTGAAAATATTGGGTTGAACAGGCAATGGAATATTTCCATTCAAATGTATTTGATAATCATAGAATTAGCAGAAGCATATATCATGTTCCATGAGGAGAGGAAGGTGTGGAGAGTCATTCTGAAAGAAATCACAGATGTTAACTGATGACCAGTATGCATCATACACGAGGGGCAAGATGTAAAAAAACAAACAAACAAAAAATCTAACTATTCAGTAATTATCTCAACTAGTTCAGAACGGTTGCCGTTTTCCATTCCCATAAGCATGTCCCAAAATGAGCTCACTCTGGCATTCAAACGGTGGTTGATGTCCTCAGTCCGTAAATGTTGGAAGCGGCAAAGTCGAGGGAAAGAAGAGTGAGGGGTTGTGTGTTGGATGAGCTATGAAGAGGGACGCTGGTTCCTGAATTTTTATTGATTGTAGAGCGAGCGCTGCTCCCATGGCATAGCCTGGATGGTACGTGGCACGGGTGAAGGCTTGAGTGTTGTCGCTCCGTTCGGATGGAGGGAGTGGCCAATGGGGTTGATAGTGGTGAGGGGCCGCTGAGGTGTCAGGGAGAAAGTGTCCTGGTGCTTCGGCTGTGGTGGAAAGGGTCAAAGATAATGTCGAGAAAAGAAGAGTGACAAGAGGAAAAGTGGGTGATGGGCAGGTAGAGGGAGGGAGGGAGGAAGAAAAAGTGAGTGCATGGACAACACGATTTCAGGAAGCTCATTTCCATAACTTTAAAAAAGTCATCTTGTGCCTCAGTGTACACTGCTAACCTACTACGGCCTTGGCAGAACGCCAATAAGCATAAAAATTGTAACCCGAGTACAGAGTTAATTTAACGTATACATAAATGAATACTATTACAACACGTCCTTAGGTCTTGTACGATTTCAAATTTGAATTTATAAAGTTGCGCACCAATAGGTAGTAAGATAGCAACCAGAGTACCAAGAAAACGAGGGGTGGGGCGGGTAAATGCTTCAGCATTCTCCAGCGCTCTGTTATGTTCCCAAGTCATGGCTGTTTGGCTCGCTGCTTTTTCCGAAGTGGTAGGAAGTGAACTCAGTCCCCTTACTGCAAAGCTAAAAAGTGCATTGACACCACATTTTATTATATCAATTATGTCTTTCTCTGATTTCTATCGTCGATGCAAATGAAACTTTGCGTCATTTTCATCAACCGTTAGAGAATTGGACTGTTTACACAAACCTTCCAATTGTAAAATATTTACTTTTAAAAATATTTTTTTGTAAAATTACATTTTCCAAGTTATGATGCACGGCAATCTTCCCAAGACAATTTATAGGTTACAACGAACTGAAAACAGTTATTTGTTTTCTAATAAAATGAAAACCAGTTGGCTGTTCATTACAATTGCATTTTTAATCTTCTGTATCTTTAACCAAGCAAAAAAATTACAGCGATAACGAAATTCATTGGCAGTTAAAAAAATATATATACATACACACACACACACACACGCACACACACACACACTGTGTATACATTTCTGCCTTCGACAACATTTCTTAGCACTGCAACATACACGTCATCATTGTCCTTTGAGTCATGGCGTCTTCGTCTTTTAAAGTGTGCGCCCTGTTTCTCAGTTCCTTTGCAGTTATGGCATTCACCGGATGGGAGAAGCTTCAAGATAACTGCTACTCAGAGATGCTAAAAACACCAATAACCAGAAGTGGGCATCGTCAGTCCGGTGAGTCCGTCAGTGACCTACCGACCAGCCCAGTCCGCCCGAGTTGTTTGTGTGTGTGTGTGTGTGTGTGTGTGTGTGTGTGCAGCGGAGTCTTTGCGGTGCAACTCCCACCATTACTGGCACCAATGACAGACGCTAGTGGCTAGCCCACGACGACAGCATTTCTGGCCCTGGATCAACATCTCCTCAACACGTAACCAACGGCTTTCCATAGGCTGCACTACTACGGACTTACAGTATGTGCACTGCTGCCTGATGAAGCTCGTCAGTGAATTGGCCTCATTTAACAACAAGAGTGAATGGGAATGGTTCTCTCATGCCACTGTGTAACAAGCTGCATGGGGGGGGGGGGCATCTCCAGTGTTTAAGGCAGTGGTTCTCAATTATTTTCTGTCATGCCCCCCCAAGGAAGAGGAAAACATCTCGCGCCCCCCCACCCGACTATAAATAAATAGTATAATTTGTCTATAAAATTGTTATAAGTACACCTCTGCATAACACTGTATCCTTATTAACGTATAAGAGAATAAAAAATAAAGAAATATGGACCAACTTACAACAAAGAATAGCTTTAGTAACTGGAACAGAAATGATTTAAAGTGCATCTGAAATTCAAAGATAACATTAAATCCTTCATTTAACAATAAATATTTTTTGACTGACCATGTCAAACCATACGATACTGAACAATAAAACTACATAAAATCAATAACTAATAATGCATTCAAGCTAATCACCAACATTATCTCAGAGCACAATATTAAAAAAACTAACCAGCAAAACAAAAATATACAAAAGAATTTGTGCTTTTTTTATTTTTTTAATCAAAGATGATGTCTGGATTAATGGCTACAATGAGCACGTTTTGCAATGCACAGCTTTTCGAAGCGAGGTTTGAAGCAGAACACAGCAACTCTCGTGTATTTTAGTTTACTGAAGTAGCAGTCACAAAGCAGCATGATTGTTGGCAATATTCGGCACGTTTTCGCTGAAAAAGAACTCAAGCAGCTTATCAGCGTGATTGGGGTGTAATGTCTTTAAGTGACGCCTTAATTTATTTGGCGTCATGCTGTCCGCTACCAAAATTTTTAGACACAGTAAGCACATCGATCTTTCCTCGTCTGCCACCGCAGTCACATTGAAGCCAAGCGCTACATACGCTTCATCATATTTCTGCCCTGAGAATGCTCCTTGCGCAAACTCTGCCAATGAGAGTGCCACTGCCCTAACGTAGTGGAGATGCAACTGCACGTTATTTTAGGACAGTAAAAAAATAAAAAGCATGTTCCCCGAGGTCAAACGTGCCCCGCTTGACGGAGCCTCGCGCCCCACTATTTGAGAAACACTGGTTTACGGTCAATACGTTTTCAAAATTCATCCGTGTGATCTCTTTCTTTGCAAATATCGCATTTTGTAACGTGGATACAAGCGACCATTAATATGAAGCAGCCATGGTATGTTCAAATTTGTTTTTATAACTAGATTTTGCTGCTGTGGCTTTAAATCAGGTAAAAAAAAAATTCAAAAAATTACAGAATATAATGTATCTCCAGTGAAAATCATTTCCATAGCTCATACTGAAACCAAATTTATGCCATTAAGTCATTATTACAGCTGCATGGGAATTGGGATGGTTGTAATAACGTTGTCTATGGGGGTAACTAAGTTCAAGCCTTCATTCCCTGGCAGCAGATGCCCTGTGACTGACGCAAATACTCATAGCTGGTAGTTTGTGCCCAAACAGTACATATCACCATGTTACTGGTGGACAGGATCATGTTTTAAGTCTTGAGTATGAATAAATTATTTTTCTCGATGTTAGTAGGCAGACAACAAAAAGCCGCTAGTCAGCATGTAGCACACGGTGGTTTTCTCTCCTACCATGAGATTGGCGCTCAGCCTAGTGTATCCCAAGCTCATCTCCTTTACCTCAGGCACCAGGGGCTGGAGAAGAGAGTAGGAGGATGGTGCTGTAGTGCTGGAGGAGGAGATGTGTTTGGAGGAGGTTGAGCTCCTCATACTTGACTGGCTGCTCTGGGACGACACAGTGCTGGCTCGGCCCTGTTTGCAAAAAAAAAACAAAAAACAACAGAGTGAATAGTTATCCATTATCAGAGAAAATATCATGAAATCAAAACCACGAACAAGTCCCGAATTTGTTTTCCCTACCTGGTGAGGATCAGGGACAGATTGGCTCACGCCACCACTCTGGCCTCCCTGGGACATAGGGGAAACGCAGTGAGAGGGCAGAGGTTCCTGTTGACTGTGTCCTCCGTGCTGCGATTGCAGTATGGAGGAGGCATTGTTCTGCTGTTGTTGCCGCTGCTGCTGACGGCGAGGTGTGGCAGAGAAATTTGAACGACGACTGCCAGACTGAATGGGAGGAGGGATGAGAGCAGAGAACGATTGAGTGATAAGAAATGTGATCAAGCACCATCTCCTTACCATGGAGTTTGTGTATATCAAGGATCCTATTTGTTTGTTTATTCTAGCGCACATTAATCAACACAAGAATAAACAGTGTAAATGAGCTGGACTTAGCATCAATGCTAGTTTTCAGCCGTTGTCCCAAGGTAGGTTTCTAGAATAGCACAGTGAGACACATAAAACTTTAAAACCACAATGACAGAAATAAGAACCAAATAAGTAAGACATAAAACAGACAATGCAAGCAGTTGCAATGCTCAATTACAAGACAATAGAGCAGGGAAGACAAATCACTTACAGCTAAAGATTTGCTGGCCAGAAGCCCAATGGAACGGGCTGGAGTCCGGAAACGGTGTTTAATGGGTGCATGTCTGATGTATTTTTAGTCAATGTTTTTTTGAAAAGTGGATTGTCATCACAGCGGCCCGGTGATCCAGTGGTTAGCGCGTAGACCTCACAGTGCAGAGGTACCAGGTTCAATTCCAGCTCCAGCCTCCCTGTGTGGAGTTTGCATGTTCTCCCCGGGCCTGCGTGGGTTTTCTCCGGGTACTACGGTTTCCTCCCACATTCCAAAAACATATTTCCTAGTCACCAACTTATATGAGGATTGGTGAGGGACCAGACAAAGCATGACCGAAAATTCCCCTATGATGTGCACCATCTTTGGAAGGCACCAATTAACTTCCTCAGGCTCCTCATCACGTCACAGAAAGCCGTCCCCTTTCTGCCAGAGTGGACGCCGTTTTGCCAGTTTTCCATGGCCCTCTACTGTGAAGTTCCTGCAGAAGTTCTTTAGTATGGTTAACTTCTATAACAGCTGTTAGTGCACCCATTTCCCGCTGCTCTGGTCGCCCTCATGACAGATGCATCAGACTGGGAGCAGTGTGTGAGTATGTAGTGGGTGTGTGGAGCCTGGCAACCACTGGCTTTCTTCACCATTGAGCTCCTTAACGAGAGGTACAGCTCCTTTGACCGAGAGCTCGCGGGCCTCCTCGTCACCACCTTACACTTGCGATTCCTGTTAGAGGGGCACCAGTTCAGCGCCCTCATGGACTAAATCTCACTGTCATTTGCCAAGGTAAAAACCTCAATGCCATGGTTTGGTCGACAGCATCATTAGCTCGCCGCCATTTCTGAGTCGATGACAGACATCTAGCAGGGCCCTGGCAAGGACAATTACAGTATGTTGCACACCGTCTCTCCTGGTGGGTCGGCCGTTTAGCTGGGGCGTGATTGCAATCCATGGACGGCGACTGACAGACTGCGTCTGGAAAACCTCATGTTTGGTGACGCCAATGGCATACTTTTCTGTGATGTTTCCAACAGCCGACCAGACCCCACAGTGTCTGGCTGCCACTGTGCAGCATTTTTGACACCATTCACAGCCTTTTCCACCCGGGTGTGAAGTTTATCTGACAGGATCGCAGGAGAGACGTCAGGACGTGAGCTTGCTCCTGCATGGCATGCCAGCGCCGAGGTTCAGCGCCATACTAGAGCCTCGTTGGCTCGGTTTCTAATGCTGGAGAGACGTTTTGATCATGTATATGCGGACCTGTTTGGGCCACTGCCTTCTTCCTGTGGTATCACTCATCTCATCACTAAGGATGTAATGATAATGGCAATATCCTGATATTAAAATTCCCACGATACTAAAAGCAGCACCTCTGTTAAAAAGACAAGATTCTTTTCCATTTGTGTAGTTCCAGCACCCTCTGACCGGGGCCCACATTTCACGTGAGAGCTCTGGACAGCAGTCGCTGAAGGTCTGGGGGTGAAGAGTCACTCACTGCACTGCTGCATGCTGCACGCAAGGCAACAGGCTCTGTGACAGGTTTTATCGTTCTATGAAGCTGCACTGAGGGGCCAGTCCCATGGACAGTAACTGGGCTGCCCTTCTCCCGTGTGTTATGTTGGGTCTCCAATCATATCCAGACCTCATCTGCTGAGCTGGTATACGGCCGGCGACTGCATGTGCCTGGGGAATTAATCCTAGATGGCCTAGCCCCCTGGTCTGTTGCCGCTCATTGTGCTATATCCCAAGCTCAACTTTTATATGATCCACCATAACCCATTATAATTTACTTCAAGAGCTCTGCTATGTTCAAGCGCCAACTTTTGTGCACATTTTTTGCACAATGCCAATTTGAAATGATGTTGAGCTTTTTAATTAAGGGATGCAGAAAAAAGCATTGATCGATTCTTAAAAGAATCAGTTCCAGCCGGAAAATGAATAATATGTGTGTGTCTTTTGAATTTCGATACCCTCCTATTCAACACCAATATGGCCTGTTCTTCCAATACCGTGCAGCCCTGGTGAGCTTGCTAGTGAAAAATGGACCGGCTTAACAACATAGGTACTTTTGGAGCGGTAGAGAAGAACGCACGGCAATCAGAGACACGTGCCTTTGAGAATATGCGACTTACCATACCACCCTGCAAGAAGAATATAATTTATTCAAGAACACAAATTGGCTTTTAACACCCGGACGAACGTCTGACGTCAAGTTGAATTGTTTTGGAGACATCACTGAAACAGCTATGATTTCTGAACACAATCTTACACAGACCCACCTGGCTGGGTGTTGCAGCACTACAACGGTGTTGAGCCAGCTCTAGCATTGTCCTGTAACTCTTGGAGCAGGAAGGGCAGTCAAATCGGTTCGGCCCATCATCATGGATCCTCTGGTGGTTCCGGAGATACCGTGCCAAACGAAAGGCCTTCCCACAACGATCACACATGTAACGCTTCTGACCATGGATTCGCATATGGTTCCGCAAAGACATGTAGTTTGTGTAGGGCTTGCTGCAAAAGTCGCATCTGTATTGTATAAAGAGAAAAAAAACCACATGTTTAATGTTGAAGAGATGATTACAAGAGTATTGGTCAGTCTCACACATATTGAATATTGGTGATTATTTCTCCATGTAAAGAGCAAAACGACAATGATTTGAAAGATCTGACCCGTGTTGGCAGAGTACGGCTTTCCTAAAGCTTCAGGCAAGTTAAATTCAAGACTTTTTAATTCCATTTGAAACTGAAACAAAGTAACTTCTCAATATTGTTTATGTGCCACCCTGTCCAAAGTTGCTCGAGTCCATAAATGACATGCATCTGCTAGAAAGAATCCTGATTATATCTAATCTCTATTTTGTTGATTCTGCTATTGTGATTGCATGAGACATTCGGTAAATTAATTTTTGATGAATGTTAATTTATTTTGAGATTTGAGTATATTGACAATCATAACATCCTACTAATGTATTAACATTTTTTAAAACTTTTAGAAACTGATTTCAGACATTTTAAGGCCAATTAAGGCCTGGTTTTTGGATTCATGGATTGATTTTCTGTTAAGGATCTACAGGAACCCTGAGACGAGGACAAACATATAATTCAAATGTTTGAAGTGGGCTAAAAAATACAAGATTACTAATTTTCAAACCATTTTATTCACTGATGGATGGCATGTGACTTTGGAGTTCTGAATGGTTGTTTTGGATGGCCAACATGTCCCAAAAAGGCTGCGAAATCAAAATGATGTTGTACATGGGCGGCACACCTCCGTCAGCAATCAGACAGACACACGCTCAAACATACGATGGGAGCCGGAACAAAGTAAAATACACAAGACATGGACAAAGTGAGGTTTCCCCTCCTCCTTCCCATACATGGGGATTTTTCTTTTCGGGACAGATTTATTCAAATTAAGGCCACTTACGTGAAATTTGTTGAGAATATACATTCTGTAATTCTCCTTCATATATCGACATACTACCAGTTCACCTACTTTTTGCAATATCCTATGTTGTCATATCCCAACCTGCAGTCGTAAAAAACAGTGTTGATGGTGTGTACCTATTTTTGCATATCTATGTGCCTTCTTGTTTTCAACTGTGAGGCTGGGTATTCATTTTCCACTGCTCATTATCCGTTCCATAAACTAAAAGTGGCACATGAAGTAGTGAACATTTGAATTTTGTCAATTTCACCTTCAAAAAACAAAAAAAACAAACAAAATTTAAAGCAGGATCTTTTTCATAATTCCATAAATAGTTTTGACTCGCTACCTGAAGTCTCCAGTCTTGTGAGTGAGTTTGTGGTTGAGCAAGGAGCTGGCGTGTTTGTAGGCGCAGTTACACAAGTCACAGACATATGGCCTCTCATCTGAATCCATGTCATCCGATGCGGATGTTGCTGGTACTGGCGCTCTGGATTCTAAGGAGAGACTGGAACTGGAGAGAGAGGCTGAAGAGAGACTGGAGCTTGAGAGCGCAGCTGACGATGAAGGGAGCTGATCACACCAGTTGATGGTTGAACTCGACTGTCACAAAAGATTGAAATTGTTTAAGTGACTACAGTGTTTCCCCAACCTTTAAGATAATGAATCCAATTTTACATTACATAAATCTCACGGCACAACAACATACCCGGGGAGGAAAAAAAAAAAGGCACAAACATTATATGTTGAAATAATGATCTCATCTCAATGGGCGCTTTGTTCCGCCACATCATATCCATTGTGGATACAACAGTTTATTATGTTTGGGTTTGGCAAACTACAACAGCCATGTAACTCATAGTCTCAAGTAGATAGTCAAGGATGAGCCCCGAGGCTCAAACTAACTTTTCGCACTGGTGTAAGCCATTTGGGTTTCAGACCAAAAGATGAATATTTAGCAAAAATGTAGAATTCCAGATGTTATTGATGGTGTTTAACAAATCACGACAAAGCAGCCACTTTACAAGAGAGCAAATGTAGTGGATTGGACATTAAAGGAACGTGAAGCGAATAATATAAAAATGATATTCCTAGCTTAAACCCTTACTTGCAATAACGGCATCAAGCCTGCCACCTATTGACATCACTAGATTGTTGCATTTTTCATTTGAATTTTTTCCCAGGCCTTTACCACAGCCTCATGAATCAGTGCTTGTTTTTTTTTTCTGGAGATTTATTCTTCCAGTCTCCACTTCAGGAGGGAAAATGCATGCTCTGTCTGTCATGTCAAACTCATTTTTGTCGCGGGCCACATTGTATTTATGGATTCCCTTGACTGTGAATTTTGTGAAACCGTATAAAGATTTAACCGCCTCCACATATTACATACGCACCAAACAACAAATAGAAAAATAACTAGTTTTGCAACAGAAGTCTATAATAATGGATTGTTCAAACGTTGTAATTATTACATTACATATGGCAATTTAGATTTTTGGGTTCAGACTTTAGCAAGCATCATGGATGTTGACATGCTTGAATTGCTTCTGGCGGCCACATAAAATGATATGGCGCGGCAGATCGAGCCCCTGGGCCATAACTTTTGACACCTGTGCTCAATTGGATTGGGCTGTGACTCACTTAGCCAGTCTTATGCTTCGTTCACACTGGACGCATTTTTAAGCCTGAACGCAGGGGTGCCCATTACGTCAATCGCGATCGACCAGTGGATTGAGGACTGGTCCCAAGTCGATCCGAGGGGTGTAGAGGGGAAAAAAAAACAACAACATTTGTGTCTCTCAGAGATGAAAGTGGACTTTCCTGAAAATTCCGGGGGGGGGGGGGGGATATATACTGTATATATATATACAGTATATACACTATATATATATGCACCCTTTGTGGCTTCCGTTCTCACAGAAATTTCGAAGTCTCCGAGTATGGCGAGGCCTTGAGAATGCGAGGCGAGGGTATTACTGTTGTGGCGACGCCACTCGAGCTAAGCGCGCCTCAGCAGTAGATAGTCAGCTGCTCTCTGCTGTGCGTGCGTCAGCGTGAACATGTACGCAAGCGCGTCTTTTGATTTCAACCAATCAGCGCCGACGCAACCTACGTCACACACGACAACAGCTAAGCTAAGATAGCCGAAAGGACAGTCGAAGTTGGACGGACACGTTTTTCTGCCAATCTGCGTGTTTCCGTTTTTGTCCAAATATATATTTTTACGACAAAAACTGTATTGTCCACAGTGTCTTTTATTCGTTCCACTGGGGTTTAGCAAGTGTGTTTATAAAGAGACGAAAATTGTTTGGGGAATATCCCTCCCCCCTTAAATGGTATAACCCAAGAAGCAAAATGCCGCTTGCTACTGTTGTTGCGAGTTGCCATCCGTTCTACTAAAGCATTAGTCAAACGCCATCATGTCTTGTGTCGTTCTTACACAAACAAAAATCTCTTTACTGTTACAAGTGTTAGTGCCTCAATACGGCTACGCTCGTGAAAGCAAAACAACGAACTCAAACGCGTGTTCGTTCAATGTTGTCAACTAATATCCGGATTAATTTTAGGCAATTGTTCCTCAATTCTCCGGAGAAATTTTCATTAAAATCGGAAAATCCGGAGGACTTTCATCTCTGGTCTCTGTGCATTTTAGTCATATATTTTTTGTGTTAATGCACACTGCACCCTAATCATTCTATTAATCTCACTTTCACAAAAAGTATTTAAAAAATACAATAAAGCAGGTCATCTTTCACCAACAGTGACATGTGACTGCGTCACCGGAAGTTGTTAGCGCTCAGCAGTCTGCAGTTGCAGCTTGTGGTCAGAGTTGTTGCGCGATATCTTTGATCGTTATCATTACTCTCATTCAGAGTTTGTTTTGTACAATTCACAGAGGGGATGGGCAAAGAATGGGAATCTGGAGGGCCGAGCAAGGCATTTTAAAAACGGTACGCGTGAGCTACAATCGTGAACATGCTGCCTAAGTGCGTCGCACGCCTCCACGTCAGGCTGTTCCTTATCATGGCATGTGTGTGTACGTGGATGGGTGCGTATGCGTGCGCGCGCGGTAACGGGTCGATCGCGGGAGGTTGGTTGATCGAAAAGTAGATCTTCGGTCCAAAAAGTTTGGGCACCCCTGCATTAGCGTAATATAGTCAATGCAACCAGCACGCTGTGACGTGGTATGAGGGCAGGCGATGGGAAAGACAAATAATGCGTCATGGATCAGAAGAACAAGCAAAACACCTGCCATTGTACTATTTGCAGAACATTATTACATCGAAAGTCCATCCATCCATTATCTGATCCACTTAACCACACAAAGGTCGCAATCGTGCAGTCAGCTGTCTTCGGGCAGCAAGCGCGGTCCACCCTGAACTGGGTGATTGTATTTGCAGCACACCCTGTGGGCTTGGCCGTGGCCAAGACAGGCCCGGACGGTGCGTTTGTTCTGTGGTCAAGCATTATTTTAAATTACGGTTTTATTTTATAAATACAATACGTTCATACAACAAATTCGTTTGGAGGTGAAACTAAGCAGAAACCTTAAGTGTATTAGTTACTATATTAAAGAAATGGGAATGCCAGTCGGATTTTTCTTTCGAATCATCCGTTGAATGGCGTATTACCAAGCTGACGTGTGATGTAGTTGGTCATTTGATCTAAATGGTAATCGCTATGAAAAATATTATGAAACAGTCTTAGTTATTCTATGATTTACTAGCTGTAGACATGGTAACGTTATGGATAAAACATTCTTCACAAAGTGTACTAATACTAATGTTAACTATCGGCAGCCCTACGGATGACGTGTGGTAGATTCTTTGGTCAGATTGATCGTCGATTACACGGTGCATCGTCTTAGGGTTGCAAAGAGGACGTCAAGCCATATCAATACTATAAGTCTATACTGTATATTGTAATAAGGTCATTTTTCAAAAGATTCATCACATAATTTTAATCATTCAATTCCTCTTAAATGCGTTTGTATTAATATAGGGGGTAAGTAGCCATTGATATTATGTTTATTTACAGTACATAAATAGTGCACACACATAATCATGTTAACAGAGTCTGCTTTACTTCTGGCCCATGGTATATACTGTAGCCAGATTTTGTAGTCTGCTGTATTCATGATGCCATATGAGTACGATAAAAGTGTTAAACAACATATTTTGATCCATTTATTTTATTGAATAAACCTGGAGTACCCAGCAGCTGATGTAATTATGTTCATTGTTAATGCATAGTTTTCAAACATTTACCCGTTAAATATTATACTTTTGAGTATCACAATTCTTGATTATGCAGATCAGTCAAAATGTATAAATGCATTCCCATGATGAACGTTTACGAAACCCCAAATTTGTTACAGTGGTTTCCCAATGGGTAATCAAACGGAACCGGAAAACTGTTTCTGTTCATTTCTGAAATCCTCAGGCCTGCCATAGTATCATCAAAAGGTTCAGAGAATCTTGAGAAATCACTGCATGGAAGCGTCAAGGCTGAAAACTAACACTGAATGCCCGTGACCTTTGATCCCTAAGGCGACACTGCATTAAAAAAAAACGAATGTGTCAAGGATATCAGCACATGACTGAGGAACACTTCAATGTCAGTAAATACAGCTCAGCGCTACATCCGTAAATGTAACTCATAACTCTCCTATGCAAAGCAAAAACCATTCTCAATAACCCCCAGAAATGCCACCGTCAGAAATGCCCAAGCTCATCTAAGATGGACTGATGCAAAGTGGAAATGTGTTCTGTGGTCTGACAAGTCCATATTTCAAATTGTTTTGGGAAATTATGGACGTCGTGTCCTTCAGGCCAAAGAGGAAAAAACCCAGCAGGCTGTTATCGATATTAAGTTGAAAGGCCAGCATCTGTGGTAGTATGGGGCTGTGTTGGTGCCAATGGCATGGGTAACTTAACTGAAGTCACCGTTAATGCTGAAAGGCCCATACGGGTTTTGGAGAAATGTATGCTGCAATCCAAGCAATGTCTTTTTCATGGACTCCCCTAATTATTTCAGCAAGACAAATGACAAACCACATTCTGCACGTGTTAGGACACTGTGGTGTTATAGTAAAAGAGTGCATGTACTCGACTGACCTGCCTGCCGTCCAGACCTGTCTCCCATTGAAAACGTGGTACATTATGATGCGTAAAATATGACAATGGAGACCCCAACCCCAGACTGTTAAACAGCTGAAGGTGCAAGGATGGGAAAGAATTCCACCAATAAAGCTTAAACAATTTCTGTCCTCAGTTCCCAAACGTTTATTGAATGCTGTTAAAAGAAAAGGTGATGTAGGACAGCGGTAAACATGACCTTGTCCTAGCCTTTTGGAACATATTTAACCCAGAAAATTCAAAGTTAATGATTATTTATTCATTTGTTAAAAACAATCAATTGTATCAGTTTTAACATTAAATATCTTCTTTTTGTAGTGTATTCAATTAAATATACAGTAGGTTCAACATAATTTGCGTGCCAACTGCATTGGAATTGTATTATGAAATTTGTTGAGAAGGTAATTCTCTGGAGCTGTCATTCAAAACAAAGCAAATGTTAATTTTTGCAAGCAATGCTTAGGTGAGCAGCGCAAGTTGTGCAAGAAATTGATTGGAATGTCACTATTTTACATACATCCTCTAGACATTTTTTTAAAATAATAAGATAAAACCATACCACATTATAAATCAATACAATCAATGGTATTCACTGGTAACAGAAACACACGTATGACAACGATTAATGCCCTTATAACTTCATGGAATGCATTTGCATCACATAACGCATTTTAGGAACCAAAAAGAAAATGCATTAAGTTATTTTTTACAGCTGGCCCTTGCTGTTTGGGGGTAATAGGGACCAGGACTGCCCATCAATAGCAAAAATCCATAGAACTGATGTCCATTGAAATGCATTGGGGGGGGGGGGGACAAATAATATTTTGTGTATTATTATTATTATTTTAATTAATCGGTCATTCGTATATTTTTCTGACAAAAATCAGCATCACCCTCAAAAAATTCCTATCCGTCGTCCCCTATATAAACACACACGCACGCACGCGCACTTTAAAAAAATTGAGTAGATTACTGGGTGGGATGGGGAAATACCCCAGATCCCACAACTACGAACTGCAGCCTGGCATGACAAAATGCTATTTGAGAGTCCCCAGTAGGATTCCTTCCGCTCTTGTTTCCGGTTGGTCAAGCATCGTTTTGTTTCTTTGAGATCACATTGTTGCAGTCAATACTCATGCAAGCTTAAACCAAAATCATTCTGATTCCAGCTAACGGTCCAGGGCAAACGTTCTCATTTACTTAACTCTCTCACAAACAAAAATGTATAGTTCGTGCGCCACCTTGTTTAGCAGTGACTCCACAGCTACCAACAAGGTCCGTCTTAAATGTTAGCAATAGCTTGTCTCTATGATTTTCCACAACATTCGCCAGTCGCTACGTTATTCCGGACCAGGGGCAGTATATATTTACTTGGTACGGAAGATGCACTTTACGTGATGCGAGTTGTCTCCGTCTTGGAAACACGACCCACACGAGATTAAACCACTAAACATTGATTGGAGCAAATACTCAATAGGCCACAAGCCGTTCCGGTGCCTTAGCAAAAGGCTGAAGATGCTCACACAAACTACAACGTATAGTTTGACAGATTGACGTGAGACTCACACATGACAAACATATGTCAATATTAGTACTACCGAGGAACAGATGTATTTGTTTCCTGTTATTAAAAAAATCAGATTCGTTCGCCAAAATTTTAGGCAGTGAGCATTCTTACGTCGTGTGGATCCTTTTTCCAGAATAATTGGGAGCAATGGCCAAAAGACTCTGTCGGTGTCACATAATTCACTCCATTTCTGTCAGGAAAATCTCCATGTGAGCTGCCGGTATTAGTCCTAGCATACATCGTTGCTTATGAGGTCCTTTGTATTTTATAAATAATAATCCAAGCCGCTTTGTCAGGATCTTCTGTAAAGAAAAATATTTCTTCTCTGAAATAAGCGTTTTGGCGGTGGACAAGTGGAGGAATACGGTTCACTACTGCCTTCTGTTGGACTGGAGTATAATAAAACGAAATTAGAAACTAGATTTCGAATGCAATCCAGATTGCGCGTCGAGTAACAATTTGGATGCAGAAAAAATATTACTATTTTAATTTCCTTCGTCACAGTACTTTGAAAATACAAACTGATAATTTGCCCTCATCATACATTGATGCAACAGCACAAAGATAAGAAATATATACAGTATATACTTTTTATATTTGGTCAAAAATAACCCAAATTGGTTTCTTTTTAACCGAGCTGCTTTGTTATTACAGCCCCATCTCAACAGTCCCGTACTTAAATTTTACCCAGCTGGATGGGTTGTTCCATTAAATACAAACCCATGCGGTTGATACATTTAACCCAACAGGTGAGAATTATTTTCCTAAAATCTTATTTCAAATTAACTGCAATTATGGGATGTTTCAAGATACGTGTTTTTTTTTAAATACTGTAGATATACCGTCACTAAATGGTGGGTCAAATCAACTACGATTCTGGGTTGTTTCAACTACAATACATATATTTTGTTCTGTAAAATACTGTATCCAAATGCTTGGTCATATTAACCAATAAGCAAAATGAATTACTATACATTACAATCTCTAATCATATGAATTGTGTTAGATTATCAATAACTATAAAAGTGTTCAACTACAAACCTGGAACAAAATATATGCTACAATTGCTCACCTGAAGCATACAGTATATTTTGCTAGAAACACTAAAATCCCCCCAACTCCCAAATTAAATAATAAATAATTATAAAATTACCTTTAAGTCAAGAATAAGAAATACAATTCAGGGTCAGAAAAACAACAACAACAACAGTTACAGTGCAAAACATCCATCCAGCCACTCTCCAAACTGCTCATCCTCATAAGGGTCATGGGCTTGAGCCTATACCGGATGTCAACGGACAGTAGGTGGGGTACACTGGTCACCAGTCAATCACAGAACAGTGCATAACAACTAACAAGCAATGGCAGTGCAAAATATGTAACAATTTGTTACTTTGTGGATGCAGGCAAGCAGTGACACATGTCAGATGTGCAGTCCTAAAACCAAATATCAATTTATTCAATGAATCAAAAGTGTATTTATGACACGTTGCCCACCCTAGGTCGCTGTACTCCTACAATGAGTGACGTGTGGTGTGGTTCATGACTGGTGTGGCATTACTTTCCTGGAATCAGATACTGTAAAAAAGGAACCCAAAATGGATTAGAAAATATTTTAATTTTGACCTCCATTGAAACATGTCCCAAATGAGGTCAAAATTGAATGTTTGAAGATTTGGTATCAAAGCTTTTAATTATGTTTTAATTGGTACAACAATGTTGGTCATGTGATAGCAAGAAAAACAAAATAATATTTAATACAAGGTGAAGTTTATTCTATCTGCGTTTGTTTTTGTGATATCTTTTTGGTCAAAATAGCATTTGAGCTTCCCTTAATATTAAATATCTTTGAAAGCCCCGATTATATCATGACCTGTGTATCTGGTATCATAACTCCGTGTAGAATGTTTCTAACAAACCGATTTACTCGACTTTAAAATACTGGAGTGAAACAATGACCCCAGTACAATTGAATGGAAGAGATCGCCTGGGACTTCAAGATGGCGACGAAGTCTGCACGTCCCCAACCAGCCAAACCCACCCCCCTACTCTCTCTCTCTCTCTCTCTCTCTCTCTCTCTCTCTCTCTCTCTCTCTCTCTCTCTCTCTCTCGCTCTCTCGCTCTCTCGCTCTCTCGCTCTCTCGCTCTCTCGCTCTCTCGCTCTCTCTCTCTCTCTCTCGCTCTCTCTCTCTCACTCTCTCTCTCTCTCTGTCGATGGGACTGCAGTGCAACACTGCCACATGCTGGCTGTGCCACCGTACATACCAGACACAGTTTTTCTGATACGAGGAGTGATCAAATATATCACAAATATTCATGACAAATATTCCACAGACAGTTGGATGGCAGCATAATACGGAAGAGGATTAGGGCCAATGAAGAAAGAAAAAATAAGGTTGGCAAGATTCTCACTTTAATCTCAGAATTCTGACTTTAAAGTGAGAATTCTGACTTTAATCTCAGAATTCTGTACGGTTAATCCTCTTCCGTAGCAGCAAGTGTCGGACACAGGTGTAAAAAATGTTTATTGGTGGAAGAAAGACAAACTGCAATGTCTCTTGTGTGAGTGAAAAGCCAACTGCCTGAGTTAACAATTGAAAGCTGAGGGTCCAAACCTGGGGTGCGCTTCGTTTATTTCCTGCTCATCTTTTTTTCCTGCTTGTCCTGAATGTAGGAAATATGCACATTACGTTTTTTGATGAGGAAATAAGAGATAATTATTGAATTGAAAAAGACAATAAAGGGAAAGCACAGACCACAGAACTAAAATGTAACATAATTTAATATAATAATTGCATGCGACGCTTCAGTCGTCTGTGCAAGTATCGTGAGGGCCAATTCAACTTTTGAATTCAAATATTAATTGTAAACCACACAAAAAGGTTTTCAAGACAATCAGGGGTGTTTGTGTTTATTCGTATGCGCGCATGGCAGAGAGAGAGAGAGAGAGCGAGAGAGAGAAAGAGAGAGGGGAGCACTTTTAATAATTAATCAGTAGATCAAAAGTTTGGGAGACTGTATATGTGAGATTTAGCTGATTTCCAAATTTCCAAAGCGTGTATGGCTCACATTGAATCTTTTATTAAACGGTTCAAATGCCTCTTTAGTTGCCGACATTAATGTGTGATGTTTTTCCAACTTTCCGTACAGTGATGCAACATGACAGACGAAACCAGTGGTGTCAAACATACAGCCCGCGAGCCGGAACCATAACCCGAGGAGGTTTGATCAGGCCCGCAGGATAATTCAAAAGTGAAAAAAAGTATGAAAGACACGGAATGAATATTGTTAATAAGGTGCAATTCATTCATGGAGTATCCGCTAGGGGGCACACTTTTTTGATCAGAGTAGAAGACAACATTGTTTTGATCAGAGAAGAAGACAACGGCAGCCTCAGTCTATCACTGAGACAGACCCAACACAGCAGATGCTATCAAGGACGTGTGAAGACTTTATTCTTTACACATTTAATAGCACTCTCCTTAGTTTGTAAGGTGTAGGCAGGTCATTAAATTTAGATTTTATATGCACATGTGTAAATGGTGTAAAAATTCCTTTCTTTATAAATCTCGTTTAATCTTAAAGTCAAGTCAAGTCAACTGTATTTATAGAGCACTTTCAAACAGCCATCCCTGCATACAAAGTGCTGTAAAGTACATTACTATATTTTTCAATACCAATTACTTATCAAGTTGTGTGCCTTTGTACAATCAGTGGGATTAGTTGCAATGCATATATGTGAATGATAAAAGTAAAATGCACATTTGTCTAAGGAAATCCAAAGTGCCTCATGAAATGTTTTGTAAAAGATATGTTCATTCAATGTCAACATTTTCCGAATGATCTTGTGCTTCTTTAGACCAAAACAAAGGAAAGACATATTATTTTGGTTATTTATACAAGTGTATGGTATAATTTGAATGGTCCGGCCCACTTAACATCTACAGAGGCCATATGTGGCCCACAATGTGAAATGAGTTTGACACCCCTGGTCTAAACCCATAATGTAGGAATCAAAACGTTGCCAAATGTGTCAAAACTGTGATCGATGCGCACCAAAATTTATGTTGACATCTTTACTTAATGCTGACATCAACCAATGAAAAAATTAAAATGATCACCCAAGCATTAAGAGATTTTAAGATGTTTTCTACATCATGGAGACACTCACGACAAAGCTGATGTCACTTCACGAGATAAACGTGTCGCCCCAAAAATCCAAAATAGACAACATGTCTTGCCACATTACACAATGCCAAACACATTACACAAAATGTATATGCAGACACAAACTCAGTAAATGAGGCAGATTCCCATCATGCATTAAATCCATGCCAAAGGTTTTTTGAAGAATGAAATGTATTGATTTAAAACACACAAGGATTTATTTATGATGACAACCCGTCCAGAGAACTATGAAAAAAAAACAATGACCAACAGAGGACACAGAATGGAAATCCTGGCAGTTCCATGTTTAGCGTCCTAATATCTTAGACATGAAAGGAAAAATTAAGGGAACTGTGACTCTCAATGGCATCAATTAGCTTAATTCACCATCAATTTTCCAAGGGCTGTGTACTGCAATAACAGGTCAATGTGTGGAGTGGAAGAAGCAAGTGATTTATGCGATGACAAGGGCGAAGTAAATATGTTTAAAATCAACCCAAAAGGCTCGCAAGTTACTTTCGACCAAAATGAAAAAGAAGGACATTCCTTTTCGCTGTAATTATCATTTGTTTTAGTTAGCTTTATACACGGTCCATGTCGCTTCATTGAGTTGGCGTTTTGGGCAAGTGTCTTCCCGATTCTATTTTGTGAACAAGAAACGGGGGCGGCGGGGTTCTTTTTTAGATAGGTCGAATGTCTTCGTTGACAAAAATGACCTTGGGGAACACACATCAACACAAACTCGCTGGACGAGGCAGCTTCGGTAGCTGCCTCACCAAGCTGATCGTCTCCGTGGAGACGGCCTCGGGCGTACCAGTCTCGGGCTCGAAATGCAAGAGTAAGGCGCCGGTCGGAACGCGAGCATCTGAGCCAGTTTTTCATCCGGGCGAAAGTCCAGATTAAAGTTGTTTTGGGAATAGCCGTCAACAATTTCAGACAGCCTTTGGCCTGTGACTCTCAATGCCATCAATTCGCTGAATCCGCCATCAATTTTCCAAGGCCTGCCGCCACCTGCTCAGCGCTCTTTCCCATTGTGAGGGGATTCCAAAACCCCACCACAAAGGAAGCGAAAACCTTTAGAAGAGGGTTTTTTAAGTCATGTACACATTTCCCTGTACAGCGAGAAGGCCATGCATTTTTCTTGCCTGAGAGTTTCAGTCCCTTCAAAACACATCAAGCTTTTCAGACCGCAAGAAGGACGGGTGTACTTCATCCGGGTGTTCGCAGTGTGCATGGATCAAGAGCCTTTCGCAGACGCCACTGAAATATTTAACTTTAACCGAGAGGGAAATGCACCGTTCCTGGATGTACTGCAATACCAGGTCAATGCGTAGAGTGGAAGGAGCAAGCCCCTATTCCATCTCCCTACTCCAAAAATCAATTTAATATATGGTCCCCAGACAACGGACGTATCAGATATTAAACTGATAAGAACAGATACTACACTTGATCTTAGCCAAAAGGCCTAGAAGCGATAAGGGCAAAGCGACACAGGGGATGACTTCATTCCTGACAGTGCGGGCTACAGTGACGGTGGCAAATGTCATATAGCCACAGCGAAAACAATGACATGCCAAACAACTCCACACATTTCTGCGATCGCGGGGGCAACGGTTTTGTTTGCTAGCCCGCAAATGAAACAAAAGCTGAGCAATTGCTGGGTACTGTATCGTTTAACCCAAGGTGCCCCAATAGGAAAGCGGCAATCAATGTTCCGAGGCACCTAACCCCAATGAGTGAGCTACCACTTGCAGTTCCCCCTTTTGGCTTTCGCTGTAGCCTACGCCAACACTGGTGTAAAGATCTGCACAAATGGGAGAAGTGAGAAATTGCCATTGACAAACTCATCAGGGGAGAGCGCGAACGCAGTCCCCCACTGCCAGAAATTTTGCAGTCGAGATTCCCACATTTGGGGAATTCGCAGGGGTCAGCACAACCGCAGTGCAATGGCTGAGCCTCACCCTGGGCGAGCCACCTTCTTGATCATGGCATTGCCCCTGCCAGGTAAGTATGAGTTGGACCCGTCACCAGGCCAGGGTCTTTAGCACACGCACCGTCTTCGGTCACGGGCGCATCTGCTGAGACAAGTGCGAGCAGTCCAGGCGTAAGGTCGTTTTGGAATTGTCATTGCGGTTCGGCTTTTATCGATCAGATCGAAGTAAATATGTTTAAAATCAACCCAAAAGGCTCGCAAGTTACTTTCGACCAAAATGAAAAAGAAGGACATTCCTTTTCGCTGTAATTATCATTCCTTTTAGTTAGTTTTATACACGGTCCATGTCGCTTCATTGAGTTGGCGTTTTGGGCAAGTGTCTTCCCGATTCTATTTTGTGAACAAGAAACGGGGGCGGCGGGGTTCTTCTTTTTTAGGTAGGTCGAATGTCTTCGTTGACAAAAATGACCTTGGGGAACACACATCAACTTAAACTCGCTGGACGAGGCAGCTGCCTCGCCAAGCTGATCGTCTCCGTGGAGACGGCCTCGGGCGTACGAGTCTTGGGCTCGGAATGCAAGAGTAAGGCGCCGGTCGGAACGCGAGCCAGTTTTTCATCCGGGCGAAAGTCCAGATTAAAGTTGTTTTGGGAATAGGCCGTCAACAATTTCAGACAGCTTTTGGCCTGTGACTCTCAATGGCATCAATTCGCTGAATCCGCCATCAATTTTCCAAGGCCTGCCGCCACCTGCTCAGCGCTCTTTCCCATTGTGAGGGGATTCCAAAACCCCACCACAAAGGAAGCGAAAACCTTTAGAAGAGGGTTTTTTAAGTCATGTACACATTTCCCTGTACAGCGAGAAGGCCATGCAGTTTTCTTGCCCGAGAGTTTCTGGCCCTTCAAAACACATCAAGCTTTTCAGACCACAAGAAGGACGGGTGTACTTCATCCAGGTGTTCGCAGTGTGCATGGATCAAGGGCCTTTCGCAGACGCCACTGAAATATTTAACTTTAACCGAGAGGGAAATGCACCGTTCCTGGATGTACTGCAATACCAGGTCAATGCGTAGAGTGGAAGGAGCAAGCCCCTATTCCATCTCCCGACTCCAAAAATCAATTTAATATATCGTCCCCAGATAAGGGACTTATCAGATATTAAACTGATAAGAACAGATACTACACTTGATCTTAGCCAAAAGGCCGAGAAGCGATAAGGGCAAAGCGACACAGGGGATGACTTCATTCCTGACAATGCGGGCTACAGTGACAGTGGCAAATGTCAAATAGCCACAGCGAAAACAATGACATGCCAAACAACTCCACACATTTCTGCGATCGCAGGGGCAACGGTTTTGTTTGCCAGACCGCAAATGAAACAAAAGCTGAGCAATTGCTGGGTACTGTATCGTTGAACCCAAGGTGCCCCGATAGGAAAGCGGCAATCAATGTTCCGAGGCACCTAACCCCAATGAGTGAGCTACCACTTGCAGTTCCCCCTTTTGGCTTTCGCCGTAGCCTACGCCAACACTGGTGTAAAGGAGATCTGCACAAATGGGAGAAGTGAGAAATTGCCATTGACAAACTCATCAGGGGAGAGCGCGAACGCAGTCCCCCACTGCCAGAAATTTTGCAGTCGAGATTCCCACATTTGGGGAATTCGCAGGGGTCAGCACAACCGCAGTGCAATTGCTGAGCCTCACCCTGGGCGAGCCACCTTCTTGATCATGGCATTGCCCCTGCCAGGTAAGTATGAGTTGGACCCGTCACCAGGCCAGGGTCTTTAGCACACACACCGTCTTCGGTCACGGGCGCATCTGCTGAGACAAGTGCGAGCAGTCCAGGGGTAAGGTCGTTTTGGAATTGTCATTGCGGTTCGGCTTTTATCGATCAGATCGAAGTAAATATGTTTAAAATCAACCCAAAAGGCTCGCAAGTTACTTTCGACCAAAATGAAAAAGAAGGACATTCCTTTTCGCTGTAATTATCATTCGTTTTAGTTAGTTTTATACACGGTCCATAACGCTTCATTGAGTTGGCGTTTTGGGCAAGTGTCTTCCCGATTCTATTTTGTGAACAAGAAACGGGGGCGGCGGGGTTCTTCTTTTTTAGGTAGGTCGAATGTCTTCGTTGACAAAAATGACCTTGGGGAACACACATCAACTTAAACTCGCTGGACGAGGCAGCTGCCTCGCCAAGCTGATCGTCTCCGTGGAGACGGCCTCGGGCGTACGAGTCTTGGGCTCGGAATGCAAGAGTAAGGCGCCGGTCGGAACGCGAGCCAGTTTTTCATCCGGGCGAAAGTCCAGATTAAAGTTGTTTTGGGAATAGGCCGTCAACAATTTCAGACAGCTTTTGGCCTGTGACTCTCAATGGCATCAATTCGCTGAATCCGCCATCAATTTTCCAAGGCCTGCCGCCACCTGCTCAGCGCTCTTTCCCATTGTGAGGGGATTCCAAAACCCCACCACAAAGGAAGCGAAAACCTTTAGAAGAGGGTTTTTTAAGTCATGTACACATTTCCCTGTACAGCGAGAAGGCCATGCAGTTTTCTTGCCCGAGAGTTTCTGGCCCTTCAAAACACATCAAGCTTTTCAGACCACAAGAAGGACGGGTGTACTTCATCCAGGTGTTCGCAGTGTGCATGGATCAAGGGCCTTTCGCAGACGCCACTGAAATATTTAACTTTAACCGAGAGGGAAATGCACCGTTCCTGGATGTACTGCAATACCAGGTCAATGCGTAGAGTGGAAGGAGCAAGCCCCTATTCCATCTCCCGACTCCAAAAATCAATTTAATATATCGTCCCCAGATAAGGGACTTATCAGATATTAAACTGATAAGAACAGATACTACACTTGATCTTAGCCAAAAGGCCGAGAAGCGATAAGGGCAAAGCGACACAGGGGATGACTTCATTCCTGACAATGCGGGCTACAGTGACGGTGGCAAATGTCAAATAGCCACAGCGAAAACAATGACATGCCAAACAACTCCACACATTTCTGCGATCGCAGGGGCAACGGTTTTGTTTGCCAGACCGCAAATGAAACAAAAGCTGAGCAATTGCTGGGTACTGTATCGTTTAACCCAAGGTGCCCCGATAGGAAAGCGGCAATCAATGTTCCGAGGCACCTAACCCCAATGAGTGAGCTACCACTTGCAGTTCCCCCTTTTGGCTTTCGCCGTAGCCTACGCCAACACTGGTGTAAAGGAGATCTGCACAAATGGGAGAAGTGAGAAATTGCCATTGACAAACTCATCAGGGGAGAGCGCGAACGCAGTCCCCCACTGCCAGAAATTTTGCAGTCGAGATTCCCACATTTGGGGAATTCGCAGGGGTCAGCACAACCGCAGTGCAATGGCTGAGCCTCACCCTGGGCGAGCCACCTTCTTGATCATGGCATTGCCCCTGCCAGGTAAGTATGAGTTGGACCCGTCACCAGGCCAGGGTCTTTAGCACACACACCGTCTTCGGTCACGGGCGCATCTGCTGAGACAAGTGCGAGCAGTCCAGGGGTAGGGTCGTTTTGGAATTGTCATTGCGGTTCGGCTTTTATCGATCAGATCGAAGTAAATATGTTTAAAATCAACCCAAAAGGCTCGCAAGTTACTTTTGACCAAAATGAAAAAGAAGGACATTCCTTTTCGCTGTAATTATCATTCGTTTTAGTTAGTTTTATACACGGTCCATGTCGCTTCATTGAGTTGGCGTTTTGGGCAAGTGTCTTCCCGATTCTATTTTGTGAACAAGAAACGGGGGCGGCGGGGTTCTTCTTTTTTAGGTAGGTCGAATGTCTTCGTTGACAAAAATGACCTTGGGGAACACACATCAACTTAAACTCGCTGGACGAGGCAGCTGCCTCGCCAAGCTGATCGTCTCCGTGGAGACGGCCTCGGGCGTACGAGTCTTGCGCTCGGAATGCAAGAGTAAGGCGCCGGTCGGAACGCGAGCATCCGAGCCAGTTTTTCATCCGGGCGAAAGTCCAGATTAAAGTTGTTTTGGGAATAGGCCGTCAACAATGGCATCAATTCGCTGAATCCGCCATCAATTTTCCAAGGCCTGCCGCCACCTGCTCAGCGCTCTTTCCCATTGTGAGGGGATTCCAAAACCCCACCACAAAGGAAGCGAAAACCTTTAGAAGAGGGTTTTTTAAGTCATGTACACATTTCCCTGTACAGCGAGAAGGCCATGCATTTTTCTTGCCCGAGAGTTTCTGGCCCTTCAAAACACATCAAGCTTTTCAGACCACAAGAAGGACGGGTGTACTTCATCCAGGTGTTCGCAGTGTGCATGGATCAAGGGCCTTTCGCAGACGCCACTGAAATATTTAACTTTAACCGAGAGGGAAATGCACCGTTCCTGGATGTACTGCAATACCAGGTCAATGCGTAGAGTGGAAGGAGCAAGCCCCTATTCCATCTCCCGACTCCAAAAATCAATTTAATATATTGTCCCCAGATAAGGGACTTATCAGATATTAAACTGATAAGAACAGATACTACACTTGATCTTAGCCAAAAGGCCGAGAAGCGATAAGGGCAAAGCGACACAGGGGATGACTTCATTCCTGACAGTGCGGGCTACAGTGACGGTGGCAAATGTCAAATAGCCACAGCGAAAACAATGACATGCCAAACAACTCCACACATTTCTGCGATCGCAGGGGCAACGGTTTTGTTTGCCAGACCGCAAATGAAACAAAAGCTGAGCAATTGCTGGGTACTGTATCGTTTAACCCAAGGTGCCCCGATAGGAAAGCGGCAATCAATGTTCCGAGGCACCTAACCCCAATGAGTGAGCTACCACTTGCAGTTCCCCCTTTTGGCTTTCGCCGTAGCCTACGCCAACACTGGTGTAAAGGAGATCTGCACAAATGGGAGAAGTGAGAAATTGCCATTGACAAACTCATCAGGGGAGAGCGCGAACGCAGTCCCCCACTGCCAGAAATTTTGCAGTCGAGATTCCCACATTTGGGGAATTCGCAGGGGTCAGCACAACCGCAGTGCAATGGCTGAGCCTCACCCTGGGCGAGCCACCTTCTTGATCATGGCATTGCCCCTGCCAGGTAAGTATGAGTTGGACCCGTCACCAGGCCAGGGTCTTTAGCACACGCACCGTCTTCGGTCACGGGCGCATCTGCTGAGACAAGTGCGAGCAGTCCAGGGGTAAGGTCGTTTTGGAATTGTCATTGCGGTTCGGCTTTTATCGATCAGATCGAAGTAAATATGTTTAAAATCAACCCAAAAGGCTCGCAAGTTACTTTCGACCAAAATGAAAAAGAAGGACATTCCTTTTCGCTGTAATTATCATTCGTTTTAGTTAGTTTTATACACGGTCCATGTCGCTTCATTGAGTTGGCGTTTTGGGCAAGTGTCTTCCCGATTCTATTTTGTGAACAAGAAACGGGGGCGGCGGGGTTCTTCTTTTTTAGGTAGGTCGAATGTCTTCGATGACAAAAATGACCTTGGGGAACACACATCAACACAAACTCGCTGGACGAGGCAGCTGCCGAAGCTGCCAAGCTGATCGTCTCCGTGGAGACGGCCTCGGGCGTACCAGTCTCGGGCTCGGGAAGAAAGAGTAAGGCGCCGGTCGGAACGCGAGCATCCGAGCCAGTTTTTCATCCGGGCGAAAGTCCAGATTAAAGTTGTTTTGGGAATAGGCCGTCAACAATTTCAGACAGCCTTTGGCCTGTGACTCTCAATGGCATCAATTTTCCAAGGCCTGCCGCCACCTGCTCAGCGCTCTTTACCATTGTTACCGAGAGTTTCTGCCCCTTCAAAACACATCAAGCTTTTCAGACCGCAAGAAGGACGGGTGTACTTCATCCAGGTGTTCGCAGTGTGCATGGATCAAGGGCCTTTCGCAGACGCCACTGAAATATTTAACTTTAACCGAGAGGGAAATGCACCGCTCCTGGATGTACTGCAATACCAGGTCAATGCGTAGAGTGGAAGGAGCAAGCCCCTATTCCATCTCCCGACTCCAAAAATCAATTTAATATATGGTCCCCAGATAAGGGACGTATCAGATATTAAACTGATAAGAACAGATACTACACTTGATCTTAGCCAAAAGGCCGAGAAGCGATAAGGGCAAAGCGACACAGGGGATGACTTCATTCCTGACAGTGCGGGCTACAGTGACGGTGGCAAATGTCAAATAGCCACAGCGAAAACAATGACATGCCAAACAACTCCACACATTTCTGCGATCGCAGGGGCAACGGTTTTGTTTGCCAGACCGCAAATGAAACAAAAGCTGAGCAATTGCTGGGTCCTGTATCATTTAACCCAAGGTGCCCCGATAGGAAAGCGGCAATCAATGTTCCGAGGCACCTAACCCCAATGAGTGAGCTACCACTTGCAGTTCCCCCTTTTGGCTTTCGCCGTAGCCTACGCCAACACTGGTGTAAAGGAGATCTGCACAAATGGGAGAAGTGAGAAATTGCCATTGACAAACTCATCAGGGGAGAGCGCGAACGCAGTCCCCCACTGCCAGAAATTTTGCAGTCGAGATTCCCACATTTGGGGAATTCGCAGGGGTCAGCACAACCGCAGTGCAATGGCTGAGCCTCACCCTGGGCGAGCCACCTTCTTGATCATGGCATTGCCCCTGCCAGGTAAGTATGAGTTGGACCCGTCACCAGGCCAGGGTCTTTAGCACACGCACCGTCTTCGGTCACGGGCGCATCTGCTGAGACAAGTGCGAGCAGTCCAGGGGTAAGGTCGTTTTGGAATTGTCATTGCGGTTCGGCTTTTATCAATCAGATCGAAGTAAATATGTTTAAAATCAACCTAAAAGGCTCGCAAGTTACTTTCGACCAAAATGAAAAAGAAGGACATTCCTTTTCGCTGTAATTATCATTCGTTTTAGTTAGTTTTATACACGGTCCGTGTCGCTTCATTGAGTTGGCGTTTTGGGCAAGTGTCTTCCCGATTCTATTTTGTGAACAAGAAACGGGGGCGGCGGGGTTCTTCTTTTTTAGGTAGGTCGAATGTCTTCGTTGACAAAAATGACCTTGGGGAACACACATCAACTTAAACTCGCTGGACGAGGCAGCTGCCTCGCCAAGCTGATCGTCTCCGTGGAGACGGCCTCGGGCGTACGAGTCTTGGGCTCGGAATGCAAGAGTAAGGCGCCGGTCGGAACGCGAGCATCCGAGCCAGTTTTTCATCCGGGCGAAAGTCCAGATTAAAGTTGTTTTGGGAATAGGCCGTCAACAATTTCAGACAGCCTTTGGCCTGTGACTCTCAATGGCATCAATTCGCTGAATCCGCCATCAATTTTCCAAGGCCTGCCGCCACCTGCTCAGCGCTCTTTCCCATTGTGAGGGGATTCCAAAACCCCACCACAAAGGAAGCGAAAACCTTTAGAAGAGGGTTTTTTAAGTCATGTACACATTTCCCTGTACAGCGAGAAGGCCATGCAGTTTTCTTGCCCGAGAGTTTCTGCCCCTTCAAAACACATCAAGCTTTTCAGACCGCAAGAAGGACGGGTGTACTTCATCCAGGTGTTCGCAGTGTGCATGGATCAAGGGCCTTTCGCAGACGCCACTGAAATATTTAACTTTACCCGAGAGGGAAATGCACCGCTCCTGGATGTACTGCAATACCAGGGTCAATGCGTAGAGTGGAAGGAGCAAGCCTCTATTCCATCCCCCGACTCCAAAAATCAATTTAATATATGGTCCCCAGATAAGGGACGTATCAGATATTAAACTGATAAGAACAGATACTACACTTGATCTTAGCCAAAAGGCCGAGAAGCGATAAGGGCAAAGCGACACAGGGGATGACTTCATTCCTGACAGTGCGGGCTACAGTGACGGTGGCAAATGTCAAATAGCCACAGCGAAAACAATGACATGCCAAACAACTCCACACATTTCTGCGATCGCAGGGGCAACGGTTTTGTTTGCCAGACCGCAAATGAAACAAAAGCTGAGCAATTGCTGGGTCCTGTATCATTTAACCCAAGGTGCCCCGATAGGAAAGCGGCAATCAATGTTCCGAGGCACCTAACCCCAATGAGTGAGCTACCACTTGCAGTTCCCCCTTTTGGCTTTCGCCGTAGCCTACGCCAACACTGGTGTAAAGGAGATCTGCACAAATGGGAGAAGTGAGAAATTGCCATTGACAAACTCATCAGGGGAGAGCGCGAACGCAGTCCCCCACTGCCAGAAATTTTGCAGTCGAGATTCCCACATTTGGGGAATTCGCAGGGGTCAGCACAACCGCAGTGCAATGGCTGAGCCTCACCCTGGGCGAGCCACCTTCTTGATCATGGCATTGCCCCTGCCAGGTAAGTATGAGTTGGACCCGTCACCAGGCCAGGGTCTTTAGCACACGCACCGTCTTCGGTCACAGGCGCATCTGCTGAGACAAGTGCGAGCAGTCCAGGGGTAAGGTCGTTTTGGAATTGTCATTGCGGTTCGGCTTTTATCGATCAGATCGAAGTAAATATGTTTAAAATCAACCCAAAAGGCTCGCAAGTTACTTTCGACCAAAATGAAAAAGAAGGACATTCCTTTTCGCTGTAATTATCATTCGTTTTAGTTAGTTTTATACACGGTCCGTGTCGCTTCATTGAGTTGGCGTTTTGGGCAAGTGTCTTCCCGATTCTATTTTGTGAACAAGAAACGGGGGCGGCGGGGTTCTTCTTTTTTAGGTAGGTCGAATGTCTTCGTTGACAAAAATGACCTTGGGGAACACACATCAACACAAACTCGCTGGACGAGGCAGCTGCCGAAGCTGCCAAGCTGATCGTCTCCGTGGAGACGGCCTCGGGCGTACCAGTCTCGGGCTCGGGAAGAAAGAGTAAGGCGCCGGTCGGAACGCGAGCCAGTTTTTCATCCGGGCGAAAGTCCAGATTAAAGTTGTTTTGGGAATAGGCCGTCAACAATTTCAGACAGCCTTTGGCCTGTGACTCTCAATGGCATCAATTCGCTGAATCCGCCATCAATTTTCCAAGGCCTGCCGCCACCTGCTCAGCGCTCTTTCCCATTGTGAGGGGATTCCAAAACCCCACCACAAAGGAAGCGAAAACCTTTAGAAGAGGGTTTTTTAAGTCATGTACACATTTCCCTGTACAGCGAGAAGGCCATGCATTTTTCTTGCCCGAGAGTTTCTGCCCCTTCAAAACACATCAAGCTTTTCAGACCGCAAGAAGGACGGGTGTACTTCATCCAGGTGTTCGCAGTGTGCATGGATCAAGGGCCTTTCGCAGACGCCACTGAAATATTTAACTTTACCCGAGAGGGAAATGCACCGCTCCTGGATGTACTGCAATACCAGGTCAATGCGTAGAGTGGAAGGAGCAAGCCCCTATTCCATCTCCCGACTCCAAAAATCAATTTAATATATGGTCCCCAGATAAGGGACGTATCAGATATTAAACTGATAAGAACAGATACTACACTTGATCTTAGCCAAAAGGCCGAGAAGCGATAAGGGCAAAGCGACACAGGGGATGACTTCATTCCTGACAGTGCGGGCTACAGTGACGGTGGCAAATGTCAAATAGCCACAGCAAAAACAATGACATGCCAAACAACTCCACACATTTCTGCGATTGCAGGGGCAACGGTTTTGTTTGCCAGCCCACAAATGAAACAAAAGCTGAGCAATTGCTGGGTACTGTATCGTTTAACCCAAGGTGCCCCGATAGGAAAGCGGCAATCAATGTTCCGAGGCACCTAACCCCAATGAGTGAGCTACCACTTGCAGTTCCCCCTTTTGGCTTTCGCCGTAGCCTACGCCAACACTGGTGTAAAGGAGATCTGCACAAATGGGAGAAGTGAGAAATTGCCATTGACAAACTCATCAGGGGAGAGCGCGAACGCAGTCCCCCACTGCCAGAAATTTTGCAGTCGAGATTCCCACATTTGGGGAATTCGCAGGGGTCAGCACAACCGCAGTGCAATGGCTGAGCCTCACCCTGGGCGAGCCACCTTCTTGATCATGGCATTGCCCCTGCCAGGTAAGTATGAGTTGGACCCGTCACCAGGCCAGGGTCTTTAGCACACGCACCGTCTTCGGTCACGGGCGCATCTGCTGAGACAAGTGCGAGCAGTCCAGGGGTAGGGTCGTTTTGGAATTGTCATTGCGGTTCGGCTTTTATCGATCAGATCGAAGTAAATATGTTTAAAATCAACCCAAAAGGCTCGCAAGTTACTTTCGACCAAAATGAAAAAGAAGGACATTCCTTTTCGCTGTAATTATCATTCGTTTTAGTTAGTTTTATACACGGTCCATGTCGCTTCATTGAGTTGGCGTTTTGGGCAAGTGTCTTCCCGATTCTATTTTGTGAACAAGAAACGGGGGCGGCGGGGTTCTTCTTTTTTAGGTAGGTCGAATGTCTTCGTTGACAAAAATGACCTTGGGGAACACACATCAACTTAAACTCGCTGGACGAGGCAGCTGCCTCGCCAAGCTGATCGTCTCCGTGGAGACGGCCTCGGGCGTACGAGTCTTGGGCTCGGAATGCAAGAGTAAGGCGCCGGTCGGAACGCGAGCCAGTTTTTCATCCGGGCGAAAGTCCAGATTAAAGTTGTTTTGGGAATAGGCCGTCAACAATTTCAGACAGCTTTTGGCCTGTGACTCTCAATGGCATCAATTCGCTGAATCCGCCATCAATTTTCCAAGGCCTGCCGCCACCTGCTCAGCGCTCTTTCCCATTGTGAGGGGATTCCAAAACCCCACCACAAAGGAAGCGAAAACCTTTAGAAGAGGGTTTTTTAAGTCATGTACACATTTCCCTGTACAGCGAGAAGGCCATGCATTTTTCTTGCCCGAGAGTTTCTGCCCCTTCAAAACACATCAAGCTTTTCAGACCGCAAGAAGGACGGGTGTACTTCATCCAGGTGTTCGCAGTGTGCATGGATCAAGGGCCTTTCGCAGACGCCACTGAAATATTTAACTTTAACCGAGAGGGAAATGCACCGTTCCTGCATGTACTGCAATACCAGGTCAATGCGTAGAGTGGAAGGAGCAAGCCCCTATTCCATCTCCCGACTCCAAAAATCAATTTAATATATCGTCCCCAGATAAGGGACGTATCAGATATTAAACTGATAAGAACAGATACTACACTTGATCTTAGCCAAAAGGCCGAGAAGCGATAAGGGCAAAGCGACACAGGGGATGACTTCATTCCTGACAGTGCGGGCTACAGTGACGGTGGCAAATGTCAAATAGCCACAGCAAAAACAATGACATGCCAAACAACTCCACACATTTCTGCGATCGCAGGGGTAACGGTTTTGTTTGCCAGCCCACAAATGAAACAAAAGCTGAGCAATTGCTGGGTCCTGTATCATTTAACCCAAGGTGCCCCAATAGGAAAGCGGCAATCAATGTTCCGAGGCACCTAACCCAAATGAGTGAGCTACCTTTTGCAGGTCCCCCTTTTGGCTTTCGCCGTAGCCTACGCCAACACTGGTGTAAAGGAGATCTGCACAAATGGGAGAAGTGAGAAATTGCCATTGACAAACTCATCAGGGGAGAGTGCGAACGCAGTCCCCCCCTGCCAGAAATTTTGCAGTCGAGATTCCCACATTTGGGGAATTCGCAGGGGTCAGCACAACCGCAGTGCAATGGCTGAGCCTCACCCTGGGCGAGCCACCTTCTTGATCATGGCATTGCCCCTGCCAGGTAAGTATGAGTTGGACCCGTCACCAGGCCAGGGTCTTTAGCACACGCACCGTCTTCGGTCACGGGCGCATCTGCTGAGACAAGTGCGAGCAGTCCAGGGGTAAGGTCGTTTTGGAATTGTCATTGCGGTTCGGCTTTTATCGATCAGATCGAAGTAAATATGTTTAAAATCAACCCAAAAGGCTCGCAAGTTACTTTCGACCAAAATGAAAAAGAAGGACATTCCTTTTCGCTGTAATTATCATTCGTTTTAGTTAGTTTTATACACGGTCCATGTCGCTTCATTGAGTTGGCGTTTTGGGCTAGTGTCTTCCCGATTCTATTTTGTGAACAAGAAACGGGGGCGGCGGGGTTCTTCTTTTTTAGGTAGGTCGAATGTCTTCGTTGACAAAAATGACCTTGGGGAACACACATCAACACAAACTCGCTGGACGAGGCAGCTGCCGAAGCTGCCAAGCTGATCGTCTCCGTGGAGACGGCCTCGGGCGTACCAGTCTCGGGCTCGGGAAGAAAGAGTAAGGCGCCGGTCGGAACGCGAGCATCCGAGCCAGTTTTTCATCCGGGCGAAAGTCCAGATTAAAGTTGTTTTGGGAATAGGCCGTCAACAATTTCAGACAGCCTTTGGCCTGTGACTCTCAATGGCATCAATTTTCCAAAGCCTGCCGCCACCTGCTCAGCGCTCTTTCCCATTGTGAGGGGATTCCAAAACCCCACCACAAAGGAAGCGAAAACCTTTAGAAGAGGGTTTTTTAAGTCATGTACACATTTCCCTGTACAGCGAGAAGGCCATGCATTTTTCTTGCCCGAGAGTTTCTGCCCCTTCAAAACACATCAAGCTTTTCAGACCGCAAGAAGGACGGGTGTACTTCATCCAGGTGTTCGCAGTGTGCATGGATCAAGGGCCTTTCGCAGACGCCACTGAAATATTTAACTTTACCCGAGAGGGAAATGCACCGCTCCTGGATGTACTGCAATACCAGGTCAATGCGTAGAGTGGAAGGAGCAAGCCCCTATTCCATCTCCCGACTCCAAAAATCAATTTAATATATGGTCGCCAGATAAGGGACGTATCAGATATTAAACTGATAAGAACAGATACTACACTTGATCTTAGCCAAAAGGCCGAGAAGCGATAAGGGCAAAGCGACACAGGGGATGACTTCATTCCTGACAGTGCGGGCTACAGTGACGGTGGCAAATGTCAAATAGCCACAGCGAAAACAATGACATGCCAAACAACTCCACACATTTCTGCGATCGCAGGGGCAACGGTTTTGTTTGCCAGACCGCAAATGAAACAAAAGCTGAGCAATTGCTGGGTCCTGTATCATTTAACCCAAGGTGCCCCGATAGGAAAGCGGCAATCAATGTTCCGAGGCACCTAACCCAAATGAGTGAGCTACCACTTGCAGTTCCCCCTTTTGGCTTTCGCCGTAGCCTACGCCAACACTGGTGTAAAGGAGATCTGCACAAATGGGAGAAGTGAGAAATTGCCATTGACAAACTCATCAGGGGAGAGCGCGAACGCAGTGCCAGAAATTTTGCAGTCGAGATTCCCACATTTGGGGAATTCGCAGGGGTCAGCACAACCGCAGTGCAATGGCTGAGCCTCACCCTGGGCGAGCCACCTTCTTGATCATGGCATTGCCCCTGCCAGGTAAGTATGAGTTGGACCCGTCACCAGGCCAGGGTCTTTAGCACACACACCGTCTTCGGTCACGGGCGCATCTGCTGAGACAAGTGCGAGCAGTCCAGGGGTAAGGTCGTTTTGGAATTGTCATTGCGGTTCGGCTTTTATCGATCAGATCGAAGTAAATATGTTTAAAATCAACCCAAAAGGCTCGCAAGTTACTTTCGACCAAAATGAAAAAGAAGGACATTCCTTTTCGCTGTAATTATCATTCGTTTTAGTTAGTTTTATACACGGTCCATGTCGCTTCATTGAGTTGGCGTTTTGGGCAAGTGTCTTCCCGATTCTATTTTGTGAACAAGAAACGGGGGCGGCGGGGTTCTTCTTTTTTAGGTAGGTCGAATGTCTTCGTTGACAAAAATGACCTTGGGGAACACACATCAACTTAAACTCGCTGGACGAGGCAGCTGCCTCGCCAAGCTGATCGTCTCCGTGGAGACGGCCTCGGGCGTACGAGTCTTGGGCTCGGAATGCAAGAGTAAGGCGCCGGTCGGAACGCGAGCATCCGAGCCAGTTTTTCATCCGGGCGAAAGTCCAGATTAAAGTTGTTTTGGGAATAGGCCGTCAACAATTTCAGACAGCCTTTGGCCTGTGACTCTCAATGGCATCAATTCGCTGAATCCGCCATCAATTTTCCAAGGCCTGCCGCCACCTGCTCAGCGCTCTTTCCCATTGTGAGGGGATTCCAAAACCCCACCACAAAGGAAGCGAAAACCTTTAGAAGAGGGTTTTTTAAGTCATGTACACATTTCCCTGTACAGCGAGAAGGCCATGCATTTTTCTTGCCCGAGAGTTTCTGGCCCTTCAAAACACATCAAGCTTTTCAGACCGCAAGAAGGACGGGTGTACTTCATCCAGGTGTTCGCAGTGTGCATGGATCAAGGGCCTTTCGCAGACGCCACTGAAATATTTAACTTTAACCGAGAGGGAAATGCACCGTTCCTGGATGTACTGCAATACCAGGTCAATGCGTAGAGTGGAAGGAGCAAGCCCCAATTCCATCTCCCAACTCCAAAAATCAATTTAATATATCGTCCCCAGATAAGGGACTTATCAGATATTAAACTGATAAGAACAGATACTACACTTGATCTTAGCCAAAAGGCCGAGAAGCGATAAGGGCAAAGCGACACAGGGGATGACTTCATTCCTGACAGTGCGGGCTACAGTGACGGTGGCAAATGTCAAATAGCCACAGCGAAAACAATGACATGCCAAACAACTCCACACATTTCTGCGATCGCAGGGGCAACGGTTTTGTTTGCCAGACCGCAAATGAAACAAAAGCTGAGCAATTGCTGGGTACTGTATCGTTTAACCCAAGGTGCCCCGATAGGAAAGCGGCAATCAATGTTCCGAGGCACCTAACCCAAATGAGTGAGCTACCACTTGCAGGTCCCCCTTTTGGCTTTCGCCGTAGCCTACACCAACACTGGTGTAAAGGAGATCTGCACAAATGGGAGAAGTGAGAAATTGCCATTGACAAACTCGTCAGGGGAGAGCGCGAACGCAGTCCCCCACTGCCAGAAATTTTGCAGTCGAGATTCCCACATTTGGGCAATTCGCAGGGGTCAGCACAACCGCAGTGCAATGGCTGAGCCTCACCCTAGGCGAGCCACCTTCTTGATCATGGCATTGCCCCTGCCAGGTAAGTATGAGTTGGACCCGTCACCAGGCCAGGGTCTTTAGCACACGCACCGTCTTCGGTCACGGGCGCATCTGCTGAGACAAGTGCGAGCAGTCCAGGGGTAAGGTCGTTTTGGAATTGTCATTGCGGTTCGGCTTTTATCGATCAGATCGAAGTAAATATGTTTAAAATCAACCCAAAAGGCTCGCAAGTTACTTTCGACCAAAATGAAAAAGAAGGACATTCCTTTTCGCTGTAATTATCATTCGTTTTAGTTAGTTTTATACACGGTCCATGTCGCTTCATTGAGTTGGCGTTTTGGGCAAGTGTCTTCCCGATTCTATTTTGTGAACAAGAAACGGGGGCGGCGGGGTTCTTCTTTTTTAGGTAGGTCGAATGTCTTCGTTGACAAAAATGACCTTGGGGAACACACATCAACTTAAACTCGCTGGACGAGGCAGCTGCCTCGCCAAGCTGATCGTCTCCATGGAGACGGCCTCGGGCGTACGAGTCTTGGGCTCGGAATGCAAGAGTAAGGCGCCGGTCGGAACGCGAGCCAGTTTTTCATCCGGGCGAAAGTCCAGATTAAAGTTGTTTTGGGAATAGGCCGTCAACAATTTCAGACAGCCTTTGGCCTGTGACTCTCAATGGCATCAATTCGCTGAATCCGCCATCAATTTTCCAAGGCCTGCCGCCACCTGCTCAGCGCTCTTTCCCATTGTGAGGGGATTCCAAAACCCCACCACAAAGGAAGCGAAAACCTTTAGAAGAGGGTTTTTTAAGTCATGTACACATTTCCCTGTACAGCGAGAAGGCCATGCATTTTTCTTGCCCGAGAGTTTCTGCCCCTTCAAAACACATCAAGCTTTTCAGACCGCAAGAAGGACGGGTGTACTTCATCCAGGTGTTCGCAGTGTGCATGGATCAAGGGCCTTTCGCAGACGCCACTGAAATATTTAACTTTACCCGAGAGGGAAATGCACCGCTCCTGGATGTACTGCAATACCAGGTCAATGCGTAGAGTGGAAGGAGCAAGCCCCTATTCCATCTCCCGACTCCAAAAATCAATTTAATATATGGTCCCCAGATAAGGGACGTATCAGATAGTAAACTGATAAGAACAGATACTACACTTGATCTTAGCCAAAAGGCCGAGAAGCGATAAGGGCAAAGCGACACAGGGGATGACTTCATTCCTGACAGTGCGGGCTACAGTGACGGTTGCAAATGTCAAATAGCCACAGCAAAAACAATGACATGCCAAACAACTCCACACATTTCTGCGATTGCAGGGGCAACGGTTTTGTTTGCCAGCCCACAAATGAAACAAAAGCTGAGCAATTGCTGGGTACTGTATCGTTTAACCCAAGGTGCCCCGATAGGAAAGCGGCAATCAATGTTCCGAGGCACCTAACCCCAATGAGTGAGCTACCACTTGCAGTTCCCCCTTTTGGCTTTCGCCGTAGCCTACGCCAACACTGGTGTAAAGGAGATCTGCACAAATGGGAGAAGTGAGAAATTGCCATTGACAAACTCATCAGGGGAGAGCGCGAACGCAGTCCCCCACTGCCAGAAATTTTGCAGTCGAGATTCCCACATTTGGGGAATTCGCAGGGGTCAGCACAACCGCAGTGCAATGGCTGAGCCTCACCCTGGGCGAGCCACCTTCTTGATCATGGCATTGCCCCTGCCAGGTAAGTATGAGTTGGACCCGTCACCAGGCCAGGGTCTTTAGCACACGCACCGTCTTCGGTCACGGGCGCATCTGCTGAGACAAGTGCGAGCAGTCCAGGGGTAGGGTCGTTTTGGAATTGTCATTGCGGTTCGGCTTTTATCGATCAGATCGAAGTAAATATGTTTAAAATCAACCCAAAAGGCTCGCAAGTTACTTTCGACCAAAATGAAGAAGAAGGACATTCCTTTTCGCTGTAATTATCATTCGTTTTAGTTAGTTTTATACACGGTCCATGTCGCTTCATTGAGTTGGCGTTTTGGGCAAGTGTCTTCCCGATTCTATTTTGTGAACAAGAAACGGGGGCGGCGGGGTTCTTCTTTTTTAGGTAGGTCGAATGTCTTCGTTGACAAAAATGACCTTGGGGAACACACATCAACTTAAACTCGCTGGACGAGGCAGCTGCCTCGCCAAGCTGATCGTCTCCGTGGAGACGGCCTCGGGCGTACGAGTCTTGGGCTCGGAATGCAAGAGTAAGGCGCCGGTCGGAACGCGAGCCAGTTTTTCATCCGGGCGAAAGTCCAGATTAAAGTTGTTTTGGGAATAGGCCGTCAACAATTTCAGACAGTTTTTGGCCTGTGACTCTCAATGGCATCAATTCGCTGAATCCGCCATCAATTTTCCAAGGCCTGCCGCCACCTGCTCAGCGCTCTTTCCCATTGTGAGGGGATTCCAAAACCCCACCACAAAGGAAGCGAAAACCTTTAGAAGAGGGTTTTTTAAGTCATGTACACATTTCCCTGTACAGCGAGAAGGCCATGCATTTTTCTTGCCCGAGAGTTTCTGGCCCTTCAAAACACATCAAGCTTTTCAGACCGCAAGAAGGACGGGTGTACTTCATCCAGGTGTTCGCAGTGTGCATGGATCAAGGGCCTTTCGCAGACGCCACTGAAATATTTAACTTTAACCGAGAGGGAAATGCACCGTTCCTGGATGTACTGCAATACCAGGTCAATGCGTAGAGTGGAAGGAGCAAGCCCCTATTCCATCTCCCGACTCCAAAAATCAATTTAATATATCGTCCCCAGATAAGGGACTTATCAGATATTAAACTGATAAGAACAGATACTACACTTGATCTTAGCCAAAAGGCCGAGAAGCGATAAGGGCAAAGCGACACAGGGGATGACTTCATTCCTGACAGTGCGGGCTACAGTGACGGTGGCAAATGTCAAATAGCCACAGCGAAAACAATGACATGCCAAACAACTCCACACATTTCTGCGATCGCAGGGGCAACGGTTTTGTTTGCCAGACCGCAAATGAAACCAAAGCTGAGCAATTGCTGGGTACTGTATCGTTTAACCCAAGGTGCCCCGATAGGAAAGCGGCAATCAATGTTCCGAGGCACCTAACCCCAATGAGTGAGCTACCACTTGCAGTTCCCCCTTTTGGCTTTCGCCGTAGCCTACGCCAACACTGGTGTAAAGGAGATCTGCACAAATGGGAGAAGTGAGAAATTGCCATTGACAAACTCATCAGGGGAGAGCGCGAACGCAGTCCCCCACTGCCAGAAATTTTGCAGTCGAGATTCCCACATTTGGGGAATTCGCAGGGGTCAGCACAACCGCAGTGCAATGGCTGAGCCTCACCCTGGGCGAGCCACCTTCTTGATCATGGCATTGCCCCTGCCAGGTAAGTATGAGTTGGACCCGTCACCAGGCCAGGGTCTTTAGCACACACACCGTCTTCGGTCACGGGCGCATCTGCTGAGACAAGTGCGAGCAGTCCAGGGGTAAGGTCGTTTTGGAATTGTCATTGCGGTTCGGCTTTTATCGATCAGATCGAAGTAAATATGTTTAAAATCAACCCAAAAGGCTCGCAAGTTACTTTCGACCAAAATGAAAAAGAAGGACATTCCTTTTCGCTGTAATTATCATTCGTTTTAGTTAGTTTTATACACGGTCCATGTCGCTTCATTGAGTTGGCGTTTTGGGCAAGTGTCTTCCCGATTCTATTTTGTGAACAAGAAACGGGGGCGGCGGGGTTCTTCTTTTTTAGGTAGGTCGAATGTCTTCGTTGACAAAAATGACCTTGGGGAACACACATCAACTTAAACTCGCTGGACGAGGCAGCTGCCTCGCCAAGCTGATCGTCTCCGTGGAGACGGCCTCGGGCGTACGAGTCTTGGGCTCGGAATGCAAGAGTAAGGCGCCGGTCGGAACGCGAGCATCCGAGCCAGTTTTTCATCCGGGCGAAAGTCCAGATTAAAGTTGTTTTGGGAATAGGCCGTCAACAATTTCAGACAGCCTTTGGCCTGTGACTCTCAATGGCATCAATTCGCTGAATCCGCCATCAATTTTCCAAGGCCTGCCGCCACCTGCTCAGCGCTCTTTCCCATTGTGAGGGGATTCCAAAACCCCACCACAAAGGAAGCGAAAACCTTTAGAAGAGGGTTTTTTAAGTCATGTACACATTTCCCTGTACAGCGAGAAGGCCATGCATTTTTCTTGCCCGAGAGTTTCTGCCCCTTCAAAACACATCAAGCTTTTCAGACCGCAAGAAGGACGGGTGTACTTCATCCAGGTGTTCGCAGTGTGCATGGATCAAGGGCCTTTCGCAGAAGCCACTGAAATATTTAACTTTACCCGAGAGGGAAATGCACCGCTCCTGGATGTGCTGCAATACCAGGTCAATGCGTAGAGTGGAAGGAGCAAGCCCCTATTCCATCTCCCGACTCCAAAAATCAATTTAATATATGGTCCCCAGATAAGGGACGTATCAGATATTAAACTGATAAGAACAGATACTACACTTGATCTTAGCCAAAAGGCCGAGAAGCGATAAGGGCAAAGCGACACAGGGGATGACTTCATTCCTGACAGTGCGGGCTACAGTGACGGTGGCAAATGTCAAATAGCCACAGCGAAAACAATGACATGCCAAACAACTCCACACATTTCTGCGATCGCAGGGGCAACGGTTTTGTTTGCCAGACCGCAAATGAAACAAAAGCTGAGCAATTGCTGGGTACTGTATCGTTTAACCCAAGGTGCCCCAATAGGAAAGCGGCAATCAATGTTCCGAGGCACCTAACCCAAATGAGTGAGCTACCACTTGCAGGTCCCCCTTTTGGCTTTTGCCGTAGCCTACGCCAACACTGGTGTAAAGGAGATCTGCACAAATGGGAGAAGTGAGAAATTGCCATTGACAAACTCATCAGGGTAGAGCGCGAACGCAGTCCCCCACTGCCAGAAATTTTGCAGTCGAGATTCCCACATTTGGGGAATTCGCAGGGGTCAGCACAACCGCAGTGTTTGTTTGTTTGTTTGTTTGTTTGTTTGTTTGTTTGTTTGTTTGTTTATTGAACATAAAACATATATACAGTAATAATTTGACAGAAAATAAGGTAGATAAAAAAAGTAAAAAGAAAGAAATCAATCTTCATTCAACACAGTTATTATGTTCAAGGGAGTAGGAAGAAGTAAAAAACTTATCTAGTCCTACCCCGTTATGTGATTGTATCTAATAAATCATTTTTATATCAATCAGAAAAGAAAAAAGTAAGAAGAAAGAAGTCTCCATTAAGGCTCATACTTTACCCTTAACCGTGATATTTTTACAACTTTTGGTTTGTATCGGGATTATATACTTCCACACCCTGACACTCTTGTGTCAATTTTCTCTTAAATTCATAATGGATATTTATATACCTTTCTCTATTTATCAACTTAGTTCTGATTTATCATTATATTTAATGTTTTGAATTTATCATTTTAACTCTGATTGATGTAGGTTGTTTGTACTATTTTTTTGAATTTGTTTTTTAACTCAGCAAGCGATTTACTCATTTTCAGGTCCGTTTCGAGATTATTCCACAGATTAACACCTTTGATAGATACACTTCTTTGCTTGATGTTTGTTCTTGTTTTGAGTTTTTTGAATAAGTTGGTACCTCTTAAATCATAGCTGCTTTCTCGAATTTCGAAAAACTTCTGAATGTTTTGGCAGAGCAGGTTATTGTGTGCTTTGTACATTAATTGGGCGATTTTAAAGTCAACCAGGTCATAAAATTTCATCGTATTTAATTTGATAAATAGTGGATTTGTGGGTTCCGTATATTTTGATCTATTAATAATTCGAATTGCTTTTTTTTGTAGGTTGAGAATAGGGAGTGTGTTTGTTTTGCAGGCATTTCCCCATATTTCCACACAGTAGGTCATATATGGTAATAATAATGAAGTGTACAATGTGTACAAAGATCTCTTATTTAGCACTTCCTTGGTTTTGTAGAGGATCCCTACGGTTTTGGCTATTTTTCTTTTTACGTTATCGATATGTGGCTTCCAACATAGTTTTGAGTCTATTACTAATCCGAGAAACTTGGTTTCATACGCTCTTTCTATCTCAATTGAGTTTACCATAATTTTAGCTTGGTGTTTGATTGGTCTTGTGCCAAAAACAATTAACTTCGATTTTTTCAGGTTAAGTGACAATTTATTTCTGTCGAACCAGTTTTTTAATTTGTTTAATTCGTTTTCTACGGTTGTCAGGAGCTGTTTCAGATTTATTCCAGAACAGTAGAAAGTTGTATCATCAGCAAATAGGACACATTTAAATTGTTTTGAGACCTTGCAGATATCATTTATATATAAGATGAATAGTTTTGGACCAAGCACTGACCCCTGAGGAACTCCGTGAGTGATTTTTAGTTGATTCGTTTTTTTATTGTTGAGTTGCACGTACTGATATCTGTTTTCTAAATAACTTTTTATCCATTTATAAGCTACACCTCTAATGCCATATCTTTCTAGTTTTTTCAATAATATACTGTGATCTATTGTGTCAAAAGCTTTTTTTAGATCTAGGAAAACCCCAACAGTAAATTCTTTGTTGTCTATATTAGTGGCTATTGCTTCCACAAACTCCATAACTGCCATTGAGGTGGTCCGTTTTTCCCTGAAGCCATATTGATTCTCACTTAACAGCGCATGCTTTTGTATAAAGCTATCAAGTCTGCGAGAAAATAGTTTTTCTAATATTTTTGAAAATTGTGGTAGTAGTGATATTGGTCTATAATTTGTAAACCGATGTCTTTCTCCACTTTTATAGATTGGAATAACTTTAGCAATTTTCATTTTTGATGGAAAGATACCAGCTTTGAATGACAGGTTGCATATGTGCGTGAAAGGTCGCACTCCATATTCTATAATCTGCTTTATTATTGTCATGTCAATATTAAAGCAATCAGTTTACTTTTTATTTTTAAAAGTTTTTATAATATTTGATACTTCTTCTTGTTTTACAGCAGTAAGGAACATCGTGGAGGAGTTTTTTTCTACATATCTATCTATTTCAAACAAGTTTGTTGGATCAGGAATTTGTTTTGCTAGGTTACTGCCGATGTTGACAAAATACTCATTAAATTCAGTTGCTATTTCTGCAGTTTTTTCCAAAATAGTATTTTTGCCTTTGATAAAATACTCTGGATAATCCATTTTTTTAGGACTATTTCTGATTACTTGGTTAAGTATCTTCCATATTTCTTGTGTGTTACTTTTATTCTGCTCTAATAGTGCATGATAATGATCTCTTTTACTGGTTCTTATAATATTTACTAGTTTATTTTTATAGGTCTTATATTTTTTTTCTGCTTCTTCAGTTCTCAATTTTAAAAACAATTTATATAAATTGTTTTTCTTTTTACATGCGTTTTCTATGCCTTTCGTTATCCATGGCTTACTTGGGTCTTTATACTTTTTGGAGACTTTAGTTAATGGAAAATGTTTATCATATAAGGAGATTATGGTAGACTGAAATACTTCAAACGCTGTATTTGGGTCTTCGTTTGAATAGACCTCGGTCCAGTTTTGTTTTTCTAGGTCTTGCTTAAAGGCGTCGGTGGAGCGTTGGGTTCTTAGTCTTATTTCTGTTATGCGAGTTGTTGACTTAGCTTTTCTATCAAAATAATTATGAAAAACTGCAAAAACAGGTAGGTGGTCACTTATGTCATTAATGAGAAGTCCACTTTCCATTTTATGGTCAATCTTATTTATAAATATGTTATCTATTAATGTGGCCGTGTCAACTGTTATTCTGCTAGGTTTCAGGATTACTGGGAAAAAGCTGTTGCTGTACATAGTATTTATGAAGTCGGTTGTTTTTTTGTGTCCATTTGGGTTTAATAAGTCAATGTTAAAGTCACCACATATTATTCGTGTTTTCTTATCGTTGTTGTAACTGAGCATATCTGTTAGTTTTTTATTGAATGTGTCAATACATGATCCTGGTGTCCTATAGATGCAACTTATGATGATATTTGATGCCTTTTTATTATGTATTTCAATGGTTAGACATTCCATTAGGTTTTCTATTGTGTTTGTCAATCTCTCGATTTTACTGCATTTAAGTGCTTTGTCTACATATATTGCAACCCCCCCTCCTTTTTTGTTTTCCCTATTAGTTGCAAACATTTCATAACCTTCTATTTCCATTTCAGTTGTTTTATCTTCATCAAGCCAAGTTTCTGATATGGCAATTATTTTGAATTTATTGAATTTAGTCAGGTATTCTTTGATTTTTGTGAAGTTTTTATAGAGACTTCTACTGTTTAAGTGTATTACTGAAAGTGCATTTTCCAATTTTATATTAGTGTTGAATTGTTCATCCAGGTAATAGTCAGAGTTTGTTACCCTTTGTTTGTTCTGGAAGAAGTTGTTGTCTGGGTCCAAATTGTTCTCGGGATCGAATGGCTTATAGTCAATATCTTCAAAGGGTTGGAAGTCCATGTTTTTGGGATGTGAATTTCCCGCTCCCACGCGGTCGTCGCTGGCTCCCTCGCGGTCGTCGTTGGTTCTCTCGCTGTCGTCGCTCGCTCTCTCGCCGTCATCACTGGCTCCCTCGCGGTTGCTGGCTGGACGTCTCCTGGGTCCCTCGTGGTCGCTGGCTCCCTTGCGGTCGTCGCCGACTCCCTCACGCTCGCTGGCTGGCTGCCTCCTGGCTCTCTCACGCGCGCTGGCTGGTTGTCTCCCGGCTCCCTCAGGCTCGCTGTCTCCCGGCTCCCTCGCGGTCACTGGCTCCCCTGCTGTCGTCGCTTGTTTCCTCTCGGTCGTCTCTGGCTCCCTCGCGGTGGTCGCTGGCTGGTTGTCTCCCGGCTTCCTCGCGGTCGCTGGCTTCCCTGCAGTCGTCGCTGGCTTCCTCGCGGTCATCACTGGCCCCCTCACGGTCGGTCGTCGCTGGCTCCCTCGCGGTCGGTCGGTCTTGAAAAAGTTATTGTCCGGGTCCAAGTTGTTCTCAGGGTCAAATGTCTTGTGGTCAGTAGGGTTGGAAGTCATCAAAGGGTTGGAAGGGTCATCAAAGGGTTCGAAGTCCATGTTTTTGGTATGTGAATTTCCTGCTTCAGTAGGGTCAGAGTTTTTATCTTCGGGTGGTGAATAATTCTCAGTATGCTGCTTGATGGTGTTGAACTCGAGCCTGTTGTGTTGGAGTACTGGTGCGGGGGTGGACGATAAGTTTGTCATGTCTTAAGTAGGCAGTTTCCCCTCTGTCACGTGCAGCTTTTAATTTTGGGAGGAGCTCTTTTCTTTTTTGTCGTACGGCATCTGTAAAGTCTTCGTTGATGTAGATGTTGGAGCCTTTTAAGTATTTTGCTTTTTGTAGGATCCTTGATCTGTCCTTGTATTTGAGAAATTTCACCACAACTGGCCTCGGACGAGGTCTTCCAGGTTCTTGTCTTCCTGTGCGGTGAGCTCTCTCCACCTCAATTTGCCCCTGTATCAGCAGTGCAATGGCTGAGCCTCACCCTGGGCGAGCCACCTTCTTGATCATGGCATTGCCCCTGCCAGGTAAGTATGAGTTGGACCCGTCACCAGGCCAGGGTCTTTAGCACACGCACCGTCTTCGGTCACGGGCGCATCTGCTGAGACAAGTGCGAGCAGTCCAGGGGTAAGGTCGTTTTGGAATTGTCATTGCGGTTCGGCTTTTATCGATCAGATCGAAGTAAATATGTTTAAAATCAACCCAAAAGGCTCGCAAGTTACTTTCGACCAAAATGAAAAAGAAGGACATTCCTTTTCGCTGTAATTATCATTCGTTTTAGTTAGTTTTATACACGGTCCATGTCGCTTCATTGAGTTGGCGTTTTGGGCAAGTGTCTTCCCGATTCTATTTTGTGAACAAGAAACGGGGGCGGCGGGGTTCTTCTTTTTTAGGTAGGTCGAATGTCTTCGTTGACAAAAATGACCTTGGGGAACACACATCAACTTAAACTCGCTGGACAAGGCAGCTGCCTCGCCAAGCTGATCGTCTCCGTGGAGACGGCCTCGGGCGTACGAGTCTTGGGCTCGGAATGCAAGAGTAAGGCGCCGGTCGGAACGCGAGCATCCGAGCCAGTTTTTCATCCGGGCGAAAGTCCAGATTAAAGTTGTTTTGGGAATAGGCCGTCAACAATTTCAGACAGCCTTTGGCCTGTGACTCTCAATGGCATCAATTCGCTGAATCCGCCATCAATTTTCCAAGGCCTGCCGCCACCTGCTCAGCGCTCTTTCCCATTGTGAGGGGATTCCAAAACCCCACCACAAAGGAAGCGAAAACCTTTAGAAGAGGGTTTTTTAAGTCATGTACACATTTCCCTGTACAGCGAGAAGGCCATGCATTTTTCTTGCCCGAGAGTTTCTGCCCCTTCAAAACACATCAAGCTTTTCAGACCGCAAGAAGGACGGGTGTACTTCATCCAGGTGTTCGCAGTGTGCATGGATCAAGGGCCTTTTGCAGACGCCACTGAAATATTTAACTTTAACCGAGAGGGAAATGCACCGTTCCTGCATGTACTGCAATACCAGGTCAATGCGTAGAGTGGAAGGAGCAAGCCCCTATTCCATCTCCCGACTCCAAAAATCAATTTAATATATGGTCCCCAGATAAGGGACGTATCAGATATTAAACTGATAAGAACAGATACTACACTTGATCTTAGCCAAAAGGCCGAGAAGCGATAAGGGCAAAGCGACACAGGGGATGACTTCATTCCTGACAGTGCGGGCTACAGTGACGGTGGCAAATGTCAAATAGCCACAGCAAAAACAATGACATGCCAAACAACTCCACACATTTCTGCGATCGCAGGGGTAACGGTTTTGGTTGCCAGCCCGCAAATGAAACAAAAGCTGAGCAATTGCTGGGTACTGTATCATTTAACCCAAGGTGCCCCAATAGGAAAGCGGCAATCAATGTTCCGAGGCACCTAACCCCAATGAGTGAGCTACCACTTGCAGTTCCCCCTTTTGGCTTTCGCCGTAGCCTACGCCAACACTGGTGTAAAGGAGATCTGCACAAATGGGAGAAGTGAGAAATTGCCATTGACAAACTCATCAGGGGAGAGCGCGAACGCAGTCCCCCACTGCCAGAAATTTTGCAGTCGAGATTCCCACATTTGGGGAATTCGCAGGGGTCAGCACAACCGCAGTGCAATGGCTGAGCCTCACCCTGGGCGAGCCACCTTCTTGATCATGGCATTGCCCCTGCCAGGTAAGTATGAGTTGGACCCGTCACCAGGCCAGGGTCTTTAGCACACGCACCGTCTTCGGTCACAGGCGCATCTGCTGAGACAAGTGCGAGCAGTCCAGGGGTAAGGTCGTTTTGGAATTGTCATTGCGGTTCGGCTTTTATCGATCAGATCGAAGTAAATATGTTTAAAATCAACCCAAAAGGCTCGCAAGTTACTTTCGACCAAAATGAAAAAGAAGGACATTCCTGTTCGCTGTAATTATCATTCGTTTTAGTTAGTTTTATACACGGTCCATGTCGCTTCATTGAGTTGGCGTTTTGGGCTAGTGTCTTCCCGATTCTATTTTGTGAACAAGAAACGGGGGCGGCGGGGTTCTTCTTTTTTAGGTAGGTCGAATGTCTTCGTTGACAAAAATGACCTTGGGGAACACACATCAACACAAACTCGCTGGACGAGGCAGCTGCCGAAGCTGCCAAGCTGATCGTCTCCGTGGAGACGGCCTCGGGCGTACCAGTCTCGGGCTCGGGAAGAAAGAGTAAGGCGCCGGTCGGAACGCGAGCATCCGAGCCAGTTTTTCATCCGGGCGAAAGTCCAGATTAAATTTGTTTTGGGAATAGGCCGTCAACAATTTCAGACAGCCTTTGGCCTGTGACTCTCAATGGCATCAATTCGCTGAATCCGCCATCAATTTTCCAAGGCCTGCCGCCACCTGCTCAGCGCTCTTTCCCATTGTGAGGGGATTCCAAAACCCCACCACAAAGGAAGCGAAAACCTTTAGAAGAGGGTTTTTTAAGTCATGTACACATTTCCCTGTACAGCGAGAAGGCCATGCATTTTTCTTGCCCGAGAGTTTCTGCCCCTTCAAAACACATCAAGCTTTTCAGACCGCAAGAAGGACGGGTGTACTTCATCCAGGTGTTCGCAGTGTGCATGGATCAAGGGCCTTTCGCAGACGCCACTGAAATATTTAACTTTAACCGAGAGGGAAATGCACCGTTCCTGCATGTACTGCAATACCAGGTCAATGCGTAGAGTGGAAGGAGCAAGCCCCTATTCCATCTCCCGACTCCAAAAATCAATTTAATATATGGTCCCCAGATAAGGGACGTATCAGATATTAAACTGATAAGAACAGATACTACACTTGATCTTAGCCAAAAGGCCGAGAAGCGATAAGGGCAAAGCGACACAGGGGATGACTTCATTCCTGACAGTGCGGGCTACAGTGACGGTGGCAAATGTCAAATAGCCACAGCAAAAACAATGACATGCCAAACAACTCCACACATTTCTGCGATCGCAGGGGTAACGGTTTTGGTTGCCAGCCCGCAAATGAAACAAAAGCTGAGCAATTGCTGGGTACTGTATCATTTAACCCAAGGTGCCCCAATAGGAAAGCGGCAATCAATGTTCCGAGGCACCTAACCCCAATGAGTGAGCTACCACTTGCAGTTCCCCCTTTTGGCTTTCGCCGTAGCCTACGCCAACACTGGTGTAAAGGAGATCTGCACAAATGGGAGAAGTGAGAAATTGCCATTGACAAACTCATCAGGGGAGAGCGCGAACGCAGTCCCCCACTGCCAGAAATTTTGCAGTCGAGATTCCCACATTTGGGGAATTCGCAGGGGTCAGCACAACCGCAGTGCAATGGCTGAGCCTCACCCTGGGCGAGCCACCTTCTTGATCATGGCATTGCCCCTGCCAGGTAAGTATGAGTTGGACCCGTCACCAGGCCAGGGTCTTTAGCACACGCACCGTCTTCGGTCACAGGCGCATCTGCTGAGACAAGTGCGAGCAGTCCAGGGGTAAGGTCGTTTTGGAATTGTCATTGCGGTTCGGCTTTTATCGATCAGATCGAAGTAAATATGTTTAAAATCAACCCAAAAGGCTCGCAAGTTACTTTCGACCAAAATGAAAAAGAAGGACATTCCTGTTCGCTGTAATTATCATTCGTTTTAGTTAGTTTTATACACGGTCCATGTCGCTTCATTGAGTTGGCGTTTTGGGCTAGTGTCTTCCCGATTCTATTTTGTGAACAAGAAACGGGGGCGGCGGGGTTCTTCTTTTTTAGGTAGGTCGAATGTCTTCGTTGACAAAAATGACCTTGGGGAACACACATCAACACAAACTCGCTGGACGAGGCAGCTGCCGAAGCTGCCAAGCTGATCGTCTCCGTGGAGACGGCCTCGGGCGTACCAGTCTCGGGCTCGGGAAGAAAGAGTAAGGCGCCGGTCGGAACGCGAGCATCCGAGCCAGTTTTTCATCCGGGCGAAAGTCCAGATTAAATTTGTTTTGGGAATAGGCCGTCAACAATTTCAGACAGCCTTTGGCCTGTGACTCTCAATGGCATCAATTCGCTGAATCCGCCATCAATTTTCCAAGGCCTGCCGCCACCTGCTCAGCGCTCTTTCCCATTGTGAGGGGATTCCAAAACCCCACCACAAAGGAAGCGAAAACCTTTAGAAGAGGGTTTTTTAAGTCATGTACACATTTCCCTGTACAGCGAGAAGGCCATGCATTTTTCTTGCCCGAGAGTTTCTGCCCCTTCAAAACACATCAAGCTTTTCAGACCGCAAGAAGGACGGGTGTACTTCATCCAGGTGTTCGCAGTGTGCATGGATCAAGGGCCTTTCGCAGACGCCACTGAAATATTTAACTTTAACCGAGAGGGAAATGCACCGTTCCTGCATGTACTGCAATACCAGGTCAATGCGTAGAGTGGAAGGAGCAAGCCCCTATTCCATCTCCCGACTCCAAAAATCAATTTAATATATGGTCCCCAGATAAGGGACGTATCAGATATTAAACTGATAAGAACAGATACTACACTTGATCTTAGCCAAAAGGCCGAGAAGCGATAAGGGCAAAGCGACACAGGGGATGACTTCATTCCTGACAGTGCGGGCTACAGTGACGGTGGCAAATGTCAAATAGCCACAGCAAAAACAATGACATGCCAAACAACTCCACACATTTCTGCGATCGCAGGGGTAACGGTTTTGGTTGCCAGCCCGCAAATGAAACAAAAGCTGAGCAATTGCTGGGTACTGTATCATTTAACCCAAGGTGCCCCAATAGGAAAGCGGCAATCAATGTTCCGAGGCACCTAACCCCAATGAGTGAGCTACCACTTGCAGTTCCCCCTTTTGGCTTTCGCCGTAGCCTACGCCAACACTGGTGTAAAGGAGATCTGCACAAATGGGAGAAGTGAGAAATTGCCATTGACAAACTCATCAGGGGAGAGCGCGAACGCAGTCCCCCACTGCCAGAAATTTTGCAGTCGAGATTCCCACATTTGGGGAATTCGCAGGGGTCAGCACAACCGCAGTGCAATGGCTGAGCCTCACCCTGGGCGAGCCACCTTCTTGATCATGGCATTGCCCCTGCCAGGTAAGTATGAGTTGGACCCGTCACCAGGCCAGGGTCTTTAGCACACGCACCGTCTTCGGTCACAGGCGCATCTGCTGAGACAAGTGCGAGCAGTCCAGGGGTAAGGTCGTTTTGGAATTGTCATTGCGGTTCGGCTTTTATCGATCAGATCGAAGTAAATATGTTTAAAATCAACCCAAAAGGCTCGCAAGTTACTTTCGACCAAAATGAAAAAGAAGGACATTCCTGTTCGCTGTAATTATCATTCGTTTTAGTTAGTTTTATACACGGTCCATGTCGCTTCATTGAGTTGGCGTTTTGGGCTAGTGTCTTCCCGATTCTATTTTGTGAACAAGAAACGGGGGCGGCGGGGTTCTTCTTTTTTAGGTAGGTCGAATGTCTTCGTTGACAAAAATGACCTTGGGGAACACACATCAACACAAACTCGCTGGACGAGGCAGCTGCCGAAGCTGCCAAGCTGATCGTCTCCGTGGAGACGGCCTCGGGCGTACCAGTCTCGGGCTCGGGAAGAAAGAGTAAGGCGCCGGTCGGAACGCGAGCATCCGAGCCAGTTTTTCATCCGGGCGAAAGTCCAGATTAAATTTGTTTTGGGAATAGGCCGTCAACAATTTCAGACAGCCTTTGGCCTGTGACTCTCAATGGCATCAATTCGCTGAATCCGCCATCAATTTTCCAAGGCCTGCCGCCACCTGCTCAGCGCTCTTTCCCATTGTGAGGGGATTCCAAAACCCCACCACAAAGGAAGCGAAAACCTTTAGAAGAGGGTTTTTTAAGTCATGTACACATTTCCCTGTACAGCGAGAAGGCCATGCATTTTTCTTGCCCGAGAGTTTCTGCCCCTTCAAAACACATCAAGCTTTTCAGACCGCAAGAAGGACGGGTGTACTTCATCCAGGTGTTCGCAGTGTGCATGGATCAAGGGCCTTTCGCAGACGCCACTGAAATATTTAACTTTAACCGAGAGGGAAATGCACCGTTCCTGCATGTACTGCAATACCAGGTCAATGCGTAGAGTGGAAGGAGCAAGCCCCTATTCCATCTCCCGACTCCAAAAATCAATTTAATATATGGTCCCCAGATAAGGGACGTATCAGATATTAAACTGATAAGAACAGATACTACACTTGATCTTAGCCAAAAGGCCGAGAAGCGATAAGGGCAAAGCGACACAGGGGATGACTTCATTCCTGACAGTGCGGGCTACAGTGACGGTGGCAAATGTCAAATAGCCACAGCAAAAACAATGACATGCCAAACAACTCCACACATTTCTGCGATCGCAGGGGTAACGGTTTTGGTTGCCAGCCCGCAAATGAAACAAAAGCTGAGCAATTGCTGGGTACTGTATCATTTAACCCAAGGTGCCCCAATAGGAAAGCGGCAATCAATGTTCCGAGGCACCTAACCCCAATGAGTGAGCTACCACTTGCAGTTCCCCCTTTTGGCTTTCGCCGTAGCCTACGCCAACACTGGTGTAAAGGAGATCTGCACAAATGGGAGAAGTGAGAAATTGCCATTGACAAACTCATCAGGGGAGAGCGCGAACGCAGTCCCCCACTGCCAGAAATTTTGCAGTCGAGATTCCCACATTTGGGGAATTCGCAGGGGTCAGCACAACCGCAGTGCAATGGCTGAGCCTCACCCTGGGCGAGCCACCTTCTTGATCATGGCATTGCCCCTGCCAGGTAAGTATGAGTTGGACCCGTCACCAGGCCAGGGTCTTTAGCACACGCACCGTCTTCGGTCACAGGCGCATCTGCTGAGACAAGTGCGAGCAGTCCAGGGGTAAGGTCGTTTTGGAATTGTCATTGCGGTTCGGCTTTTATCGATCAGATCGAAGTAAATATGTTTAAAATCAACCCAAAAGGCTCGCAAGTTACTTTCGACCAAAATGAAAAAGAAGGACATTCCTGTTCGCTGTAATTATCATTCGTTTTAGTTAGTTTTATACACGGTCCATGTCGCTTCATTGAGTTGGCGTTTTGGGCTAGTGTCTTCCCGATTCTATTTTGTGAACAAGAAACGGGGGCGGCGGGGTTCTTCTTTTTTAGGTAGGTCGAATGTCTTCGTTGACAAAAATGACCTTGGGGAACACACATCAACACAAACTCGCTGGACGAGGCAGCTGCCGAAGCTGCCAAGCTGATCGTCTCCGTGGAGACGGCCTCGGGCGTACCAGTCTCGGGCTCGGGAAGAAAGAGTAAGGCGCCGGTCGGAACGCGAGCATCCGAGCCAGTTTTTCATCCGGGCGAAAGTCCAGATTAAATTTGTTTTGGGAATAGGCCGTCAACAATTTCAGACAGCCTTTGGCCTGTGACTCTCAATGGCATCAATTCGCTGAATCCGCCATCAATTTTCCAAGGCCTGCCGCCACCTGCTCAGCGCTCTTTCCCATTGTGAGGGGATTCCAAAACCCCACCACAAAGGAAGCGAAAACCTTTAGAAGAGGGTTTTTTAAGTCATGTACACATTTCCCTGTACAGCGAGAAGGCCATGCATTTTTCTTGCCCGAGAGTTTCTGCCCCTTCAAAACACATCAAGCTTTTCAGACCGCAAGAAGGACGGGTGTACTTCATCCAGGTGTTCGCAGTGTGCATGGATCAAGGGCCTTTCGCAGACGCCACTGAAATATTTAACTTTAACCGAGAGGGAAATGCACCGTTCCTGCATGTACTGCAATACCAGGTCAATGCGTAGAGTGGAAGGAGCAAGCCCCTATTCCATCTCCCGACTCCAAAAATCAATTTAATATATGGTCCCCAGATAAGGGACGTATCAGATATTAAACTGATAGAACAGATACTACACTTGATCTTAGCCAAAAGGCCGAGAAGCGATAAGGGCAAAGCGACACAGGGGATGACTTCATTCCTGACAGTGCGGGCTACAGTGACGGTGGCAAATGTCAAATAGCCACAGCAAAAACAATGACATGCCAAACAACTCCACACATTTCTGCGATCGCAGGGGTAACGGTTTTGGTTGCCAGCCCGCAAATGAAACAAAAGCTGAGCAATTGCTGGGTCCTGTATCATTTAACCCAAGGTGCCCCAATAGGAAAGCGGCAATCAATGTTCCGAGGCACCTAACCCCAATGAGTGAGCTACCACTTGCAGTTCCCCCTTTTGGCTTTCGCCGTAGCCTACGCCAACACTGGTGTAAAGGAGATCGACACAAATGGGAGAAGTGAGAAATTGCCATTGACAAACTCATCAGGGGAGAGCGCGAACGCAGTCCCCCACTGCCAGAAATTTTGCAGTCGAGATTCCCACATTTGGGGAATTCGCAGGGGTCAGCACAACCGCAGTGCAATGGCTGAGCCTCACCCTGGGCGAGCCACCTTCTTGATCATGGCATTGCCCCTGCCAGGTAAGTATGAGTTGGACCCGTCACCAGGCCAGGGTCTTTAGCACACGCACCGTCTTCGGTCACGGGCGCATCTGCTGAGACAAGTGCGAGCAGTCCAGGGGTAAGGTCGTTTTGGAATTGTCATTGCGGTTCGGCTTTTATCGATCAGATCGAAGTAAATATGTTTAAAATCAACCCAAAAGGCTCGCAAGTTACTTTCGACCAAAATGAAAAAGAAGGACATTCCTGTTCGCTGTAATTATCATTCGTTTTAGTTAGTTTTATACACGGTCCATGTCGCTTCATTGAGTTGGCGTTTTGGGCAAGTGTCTTCCCGATTCTATTTTGTGAACAAGAAACGGGGGCGGCGGGGTTCTTCTTTTTTAGGTAGGTCGAATGTCTTCGTTGACAAAATTGACCATGGGAAACACACATCAACACAAACTCGCTGGACGAGGCAGCTGCCGAAGCTGCCAAGCTGATCGTCTCCGTGGAGACGGCCTCGGGCGTACCAGTCTCGGGCTCGGGAAGAAAGAGTAAGGCGCCGGTCGGAACGCGAGCATCCGAGCCAGTTTTTCATCCGGGCGAAAGTCCAGATTAAAGTTGTTTTGGGAATAGGCCGTCAACAATTTCAGACAGCCTTTGGCCTGTGACTCTCAATGGCATCAATTTTCCAAGGCCTGCCGCCACCTGCTCAGCGCTCTTTACCATTGTGAGGGGATTCCAAAACCCCACCACAAAGGAAGCGAAAACCTTTAGAAGAGGGTTTTTTAAGTCATGTACACATTTCCCTGTACAGCGAGAAGGCCATGCATTTTTCTTGCCCGAGAGTTTCTGCCCCTTCAAAACACATCAAGCTTTTCAGACCGCAAGAAGGACGGGTGTACTTCATCCAGGTGTTCGCAGTGTGCATGGATCAAGGGCCTTTCGCAGACGCCACTGAAATATTTAACTTTACCCGAGAGGGAAATGCACCGCTCCTGAATGTACTGCAATACCAGGTCAATGCGTAGAGTGGAAGGAGCAAGCCCCTATTCCATCTCCCGACTCCAAAAATCAATTTAATATATGGTCCCCAGATAAGGGACGTATCAGATATTAAACTGATAAGAACAGATACTACACTTGATCTTAGCCAAAAGGCCGAGAAGCGATAAGGGCAAAGCGACACAGGGGATGACTTCATTCCTGACAGTGCGGGCTACAGTGACGGTGGCAAATGTCAAATAGCCACAGCGAAAACAATGACATGCCAAACAACTCCACACATTTCTGCGATCGCAGGGGCAACGGTTTTGTTTGCCAGCCCGCAAATGAAACAAAAGCTGAGCAATTGCTGGGTACTGTATCATTTAACCCAAGGTGCCCCAATAGGAAAGCGGCAATCAATGTTCCGAGGCACCTAACCCCAATGACTGAGCTACCACTTGCAGTTCCCCCTTTTGGCTTTCGCCGTAGCCTACGCCAACACTGGTGTAAAGGAGATCTGCACAAATGGGAGAAGTGAGAAATTGCCATTGACAAACTCATCAGGGGAGAGCGCGAACGCAGTCCCCCACTGCCAGAAATTTTGCAGTCGAGATTCCCACATTTGGGGAATTCGCAGGGGTCAGCACAACCGCAGTGCAATGGCTGAGCCTCACCCTGGGCGAGCCACCTTCTTGATCATGGCATTGCCCCTGCCAGGTAAGTATGAGTTGGACCCGTCACCAGGCCAGGGTCTTTAGCACACGCACCGTCTTCGGTCACAGGCGCATCTGCTGAGACAAGTGCGAGCAGTCCAGGGGTAAGGTCGTTTTGGAATTGTCATTGCGGTTCGGCTTTTATCGATCAGATCGAAGTAAATATGTTTAAAATCAACCCAAAAGGCTCGCAAGTTACTTTCGACCAAAATGAAAAAGAAGGACATTCCTGTTCGCTGTAATTATCATTCGTTTTAGTTAGTTTTATACACGGTCCATGTCGCTTCATTGAGTTGGCGTTTTGGGCTAGTGTCTTCCCGATTCTATTTTGTGAACAAGAAACGGGGGCGGCGGGGTTCTTCTTTTTTAGGTAGGTCGAATGTCTTCGTTGACAAAAATGACCTTGGGGAACACACATCAACACAAACTCGCTGGACGAGGCAGCTGCCGAAGCTGCCAAGCTGATCGTCTCCGTGGAGACGGCCTCGGGCGTACCAGTCTCGGGCTCGGGAAGAAAGAGTAAGGCGCCGGTTGGAACGCGAGCATCCGAGCCAGTTTTTCATCCGGGCGAAAATCCAGATTAAAGTTGTTTTGGGAATAGGCCGTCAACAATTTCAGACAGCCTTTGGCCTGTGACTCTCAATGGCCCCGTCACCAGGCCAGGGAAAGTCCAGATCACAAAGTCGGTCACGGGCGCATCTGCTGAGACAAGTGCGAGCAGTCCAGGGGTAAGGTCGTTTTGGAATTGTCATTGCGGTTCGGCTTTTATCGATCAGATCGAAGTAAATATGTTTAAAATCAACCCAAAAGGCTCGCAAGTTACTTTCGACCAAAATGAAAAAGAAGGACATTCCTTTTCGCTGTCATTATCATTCGTTTTAGTTAGTTTTATCCACGGTCCATGTCGCTTCATTGAGTTGGCGTTTTGGGCTAGTGTCTTCCCGATTCTATTTTGTGAACAAGAAACGGGGGCGGCGGGGTTCTTCTTTTTTAGGTAGGTCGAATGTCTTCGTTGACAAAAATGACCTTGGGGAACACACATCAACACAAACTCGCTGGACGAGGCAGCTGCCGAAGCTGCCAAGCTGATCGTCTCCGTGGAGACGGCCTCGGGCGTACCAGTCTCGGGCTCGGGAAGAAAGAGTAAGGCGCCGGTCGGAACGCGAGCATCCGAGCCAGTTTTTCATCCGGGCGAAAGTCCAGATTAAATTTGTTTTGGGAATAGGCCGTCAACAATTTCAGACAGCCTTTGGCCTGTGACTCTCAATGGCATCAATTCGCTGAATCCGCCATCAATTTTCCAAGGCCTGCCGCCACCTGCTCAGCGCTCTTTCCCATTGTGAGGGGATTCCAAAACCCCACCACAAAGGAAGCGAAAACCTTTAGAAGAGGGTTTTTTAAGTCATGTACACATTTCCCTGTACAGCGAGAAGGCCATGCATTTTTCTTGCCCGAGAGTTTCTGCCCCTTCAAAACACATCAAGCTTTTCAGACCGCAAGAAGGACGGGTGTACTTCATCCAGGTGTTCGCAGTGTGCATGGATCAAGGGCCTTTCGCAGACGCCACTGAAATATTTAACTTTAACCGAGAGGGAAATGCACCGTTCCTGCATGTACTGCAATACCAGGTCAATGCGTAGAGTGGAAGGAGCAAGCCCCTATTCCATCTCCCGACTCCAAAAATCAATTTAATATATGGTCCCCAGATAAGGGACGTATCAGATATTAAACTGATAAGAACAGATACTACACTTGATCTTAGCCAAAAGGCCGAGAAGCGATAAGGGCAAAGCGACACAGGGGATGACTTCATTCCTGACAGTGCGGGCTACAGTGACGGTGGCAAATGTCAAATAGCCACAGCAAAAACAATGACATGCCAAACAACTCCACACATTTCTGCGATCGCAGGGGCAACGGTTTTGTTTGCCAGACCGCAAATGAAACAAAAGCTGAGCAATTGCTGGGTCCTGTATCATTTAACCCAAGGTGCCCCAATAGGAAAGCGGCAATCAATGTTCCGAGGCACCTAACCCCAATGAGTGAGCTACCACTTGCAGTTCCCCCTTTTGGCTTTCGCCGTAGCCTACGCCAACACTGGTGTAAAGGAGATCTGCACAAATGGGAGAAGTGAGAAATTGCCATTGACAAACTCATCAGGGGAGAGCGCGAACGCAGTCCCCCAGTGCCAGAAATTTTGCAGTCGAGATTCCCACATTTGGTGAATTCGCAGGGGTCAGCACAACCGCAGTGCAATGGCTGAGCCTCACCCTGGGCGAGCCACCTTCTTGATCATGGCATTGCCCCTGCCAGGTAAGTATGAGTTGGACCCGTCACCAGGCCAGGGTCTTTAGCACACGCACCGTCTTCGGTCACGGGCGCATCTGCTGAGACAAGTGCGAGCAGTCCAGGGGTAAGGTCGTTTTGGAATTGTCATTGCGGTTCGGCTTTTATCGATCAGATCGAAGTAAATATGTTTAAAATCAACCCAAAAGGCTCGCAAGTTACTTTCGACCAAAATGAAAAAGAAGGACATTCCTGTTCGCTGTAATTATCATTCGTTTTAGTTAGTTTTATACACGGTCCATGTCGCTTCATTGAGTTGGCGTTTTGGGCTAGTGTCTTCCCGATTCTATTTTGTGAACAAGAAACGGGGGCGGCGGGGTTCTTCTTTTTTAGGTAGGTCGAATGTCTTCGTTGACAAAAATGACCTTGGGGAACACACATCAACACAAACTCGCTGGACGAGGCAGCTGCCGAAGCTGCCAAGCTGATCGTCTCCGTGGAGACGGCCTCGGGCGTACCAGTCTCGGGCTCGGGAAGAAAGAGTAAGGCGCCGGTTGGAACGCGAGCATCCGAGCCAGTTTTTCATCCGGGCGAAAATCCAGATTAAAGTTGTTTTGGGAATAGGCCGTCAACAATTTCAGACAGCCTTTGGCCTGTGACTCTCAATGGCCCCGTCACCAGGCCAGGGAAAGTCCAGATCACAAAGTCGGTCACGGGCGCATCTGCTGAGACAAGTGCGAGCAGTCCAGGGGTAAGGTCGTTTTGGAATTGTCATTGCGGTTCGGCTTTTATCGATCAGATCGAAGTAAATATGTTTAAAATCAACCCAAAAGGCTCGCAAGTTACTTTCGACCAAAATGAAAAAGAAGGACATTCCTTTTCGCTGTCATTATCATTCGTTTTAGTTAGTTTTATCCACGGTCCATGTCGCTTCATTGAGTTGGCGTTTTGGGCTAGTGTCTTCCCGATTCTATTTTGTGAACAAGAAACGGGGGCGGCGGGGTTCTTCTTTTTTAGGTAGGTCGAATGTCTTCGTTGACAAAAATGACCTTGGGGAACACACATCAACACAAACTCGCTGGACGAGGCAGCTGCCGAAGCTGCCAAGCTGATCGTCTCCGTGGAGACGGCCTCGGGCGTACCAGTCTCGGGCTCGGGAAGAAAGAGTAAGGCGCCGGTCGGAACGCGAGCATCCGAGCCAGTTTTTCATCCGGGCGAAAGTCCAGATTAAATTTGTTTTGGGAATAGGCCGTCAACAATTTCAGACAGCCTTTGGCCTGTGACTCTCAATGGCATCAATTCGCTGAATCCGCCATCAATTTTCCAAGGCCTGCCGCCACCTGCTCAGCGCTCTTTCCCATTGTGAGGGGATTCCAAAACCCCACCACAAAGGAAGCGAAAACCTTTAGAAGAGGGTTTTTTAAGTCATGTACACATTTCCCTGTACAGCGAGAAGGCCATGCATTTTTCTTGCCCGAGAGTTTCTGCCCCTTCAAAACACATCAAGCTTTTCAGACCGCAAGAAGGACGGGTGTACTTCATCCAGGTGTTCGCAGTGTGCATGGATCAAGGGCCTTTCGCAGACGCCACTGAAATATTTAACTTTAACCGAGAGGGAAATGCACCGTTCCTGCATGTACTGCAATACCAGGTCAATGCGTAGAGTGGAAGGAGCAAGCCCCTATTCCATCTCCCGACTCCAAAAATCAATTTAATATATGGTCCCCAGATAAGGGACGTATCAGATATTAAACTGATAAGAACAGATACTACACTTGATCTTAGCCAAAAGGCCGAGAAGCGATAAGGGCAAAGCGACACAGGGGATGACTTCATTCCTGACAGTGCGGGCTACAGTGACGGTGGCAAATGTCAAATAGCCACAGCAAAAACAATGACATGCCAAACAACTCCACACATTTCTGCGATCGCAGGGGCAACGGTTTTGTTTGCCAGACCGCAAATGAAACAAAAGCTGAGCAATTGCTGGGTCCTGTATCATTTAACCCAAGGTGCCCCAATAGGAAAGCGGCAATCAATGTTCCGAGGCACCTAACCCCAATGAGTGAGCTACCACTTGCAGTTCCCCCTTTTGGCTTTCGCCGTAGCCTACGCCAACACTGGTGTAAAGGAGATCTGCACAAATGGGAGAAGTGAGAAATTGCCATTGACAAACTCATCAGGGGAGAGCGCGAACGCAGTCCCCCAGTGCCAGAAATTTTGCAGTCGAGATTCCCACATTTGGTGAATTCGCAGGGGTCAGCACAACCGCAGTGCAATGGCTGAGCCTAGTTAGTTTTATACACGGTCCATGTCGCTTCATTGAGTTGGCGTTTTGGGCAAGTGTCTTCCCGATTCTATTTTGTGAACAAGAAACGGGGGCGGCGGGGTTCTTCTTTTTTAGGTAGGTCGAATGTCTTCGTTGACAAAAATGACCTTGGGGAACACACATCAACTTAAACTCGCTGGACGAGGCAGCTGCCTCGCCAAGCTGATCGTCTCCGTGGAGACGGCCTCGGGCGTACGAGTCTTGGGCTCGGAATGCAAGAGTAAGGCGCCGGTCGGAACGCGAGCATCCGAGCCAGTTTTTCATCCGGGCGAAAGTCCAGATTAAAGTTGTTTTGGGAATAGGCCGTCAACAATTTCAGACAGCCTTTGGCCTGTGACTCTCAATGGCATCAATTCGCTGAATCCGCCATCAATTTTCCAAGGCCTGCCGCCACCTGCTCAGCGCTCTTTCCCATTGTGAGGGGATTCCAAAACCCCACCACAAAGGAAGCGAAAACCTTTAGAAGAGGGTTTTTTAAGTCATGTACACATTTCCCTGTACAGCGAGAAGGCCATGCATTTTTCTTGCCCGAGAGTTTCTGCCCCTTCAAAACACATCAAGCTTTTCAGACCGCAAGAAGGACGGGTGTATTTCATCCAGGTGTTCGCAGTGTGCATGGATCAAGGGCCTTTCGCAGACGCCACTGAAATATTTAACTTTACCCGAGAGGGAAATGCACCGCTCCTGGATGTACTGCAATACCAGGTCAATGCGTAGAGTGGAAGGAGCAAGCCCCTATTCCATCTCCCGACTCCAAAAATCAATTTAATATATGGTCCCCAGATAAGGGACGTATCAGATATTAAACTGATAAGAACAGATACTACACTTGATCTTAGCCAAAAGGCCGAGAAGCGATAAGGGCAAAGCGACACAGGGGATGACTTCATTCCTGACAGTGCGGGCTACAGTGACGGTGGCAAATGTCAAATAGCCACAGCGAAAACAATGACATGCCAAACAACTCCACACATTTCTGCGATCGCAGGGGCAACGGTTTTGTTTGCCAGACCGCAAATGAAACAAAAGCTGAGCAATTGCTGGGTCCTGTATCATTTAACCCAAGGTGCCCCAATAGGAAAGCGGCAATCAATGTTCCGAGGCACCTAACCCCAATGAGTGAGCTACCACTTGCAGTTCCCCCTTTTGGCTTTCGCCGTAGCCTACGCCAACACTGGTGTAAAGGAGATCTGCACAAATGGGAGAAGTGAGAAATTGCCATTGACAAACTCATCAGGGGAGAGCGCGAACGCAGTCCCCCACTGCCAGAAATTTTGCAGTCGAGATTCCCACATTTGGGGAATTCGCAGGGGTCAGCACAACCGCAGTGCCACCTAACCCCAATGAGTGAGCTACCAGCACAACCGCAGTGCCACCTAACCCCAATGAGTGAGCTACCACTTGCAGTTCCCCCTTTTGGCTTTCGCCGTAGCCTACGCCAACACTGGTGTAAAGGAGATCTGCACAAATGGGAGAAGTGAGAAATTGCCATTGACAAACTCATCAGGGGAGAGCGCGAACGCAGTCCCCCACTGCCAGAAATTTTGCAGTCGAGATTCCCACATTTGGGGAATTCGCAGGGGTCAGCACAACCGCAGTGCAATGGCTGAGCCTCACCCTGGGCGAGCCACCTTCTTGATCATGGCATTGCCCCTGCCAGGTAAGTATGAGTTGGACCCGTCACCAGGCCAGGGTCTTTAGCACACGCACCGTCTTCGGTCACGGGCGCATCTGCTGAGACAAGTGCGAGCAGTCCAGGGGTAGGGTCGTTTTGGAATTGTCATTGCGGTTCGGCTTTTATCGATCAGATCGAAGTAAATATGTTTAAAATCAACCCAAAAGGCTCGCAAGTTACTTTCGACCAAAATGAAAAAGAAGGACATTCCTTTTCGCTGTAATTATCATTCGTTTTAGTTAGTTTTATCCACGGTCCATGTCGCTTCATTGAGTTGGCGTTTTGGGCTAGTGTCTTCCCGATTCTATTTTGTGAACAAGAAACGGGGGCGGCGGGGTTCTTCTTTTTTAGGTAGGTCGAATGTCTTCGTTGACAAAAATGACCTTGGGGAACACACATCAACACAAACTCGCTGGACGAGGCAGCTGCCGAAGCTGCCAAGCTGATCGTCTCCGTGGAGACGGCCTCGGGCGTACGAGTCTTGGGCTCGGAATGCAAGAGTAAGGCGCCGGTCGGAACGCGAGCATCCGAGCCAGTTTTTCATCCGGGCGAAAGTCCAGATTAAAGTTGTTTTGGGAATAGGCCGTCAACAATTTCAGACAGCCTTTGGCCTGTGACTCTCAATGGCATCAATTCGCTGAATCCGCCATCAATTTTCCAAGGCCTGCCGCCACCTGCTCAGCGCTCTTTCCCATTGTGAAGGGATTCCAAAACCCCACCACAAAGGAAGCGAAAACCTTTAGAAGAGGGTTTTTTAAGTCATGTACACATTTCCCTGTACAGCGAGAAGGCCATGCATTTTTCTTGCCCGAGAGTTTCTGCCCCTTCAAAACACATTAAGCTTTTCAGACCGCAAGAAGGACGGGTGTACTTCATCCAGGTGTTCGCAGTGTCCATGGATCAAGGGCCTTTCGCAGACGCCACTGAAATATTTAACTTTAACCGAGAGGGAAATGCACCGTTCCTGGATGTACTGCAATACCAGGTCAATGCGTAGAGTGGAAGGAGCAAGCCCCTATTCCATCTCCCGACTCCAAAAATCAATTTAATATATGGTCCCCAGATAAGGGACGTATCAGATATTAAACTGATAAGAACAGATACTAGACTTGATCTTAGCCAAAAGGCCGAGAAGCGATAAGGGCAAAGCGACACAGGGGATGACTTCATTCCTGACAGTGCGGGCTACAGTGACGGTGGCAAATGTCAAATAGCCACAGCAAAAACAATGACATGCCAAACAACTCCACACATTTCTGCGATCGCAGGGGTAACGGTTTTGGTTGCCAGCCCGCAAATGAAACAAAAGCTGAGCAATTGCTGGGTACTGTATCATTTAACCCAAGGTGCCCCAATAGGAAAGCGGCAATCAATGTTCCGAGGCACCTAACCCCAATGAGTGAGCTACCACTTGCAGTTCCCCCTTTTGGCTTTCGCCGTAGCCTACGCCAACACTGGTGTAAAGGAGATCTGCACAAATGGGAGAAGTGAGAAATTGCCATTGACAAACTCATCAGGGGAGAGCGCGAACGCAGTCCCCCACTGCCAGAAATTTTGCAGTCGAGATTCCCACATTTGGGGAATTCGCAGGGGTCAGCACAACCGCAGTGCAATGGCTGAGCCTCACCCTGGGCGAGCCACCTTCTTGATCATGGCATTGCCCCTGCCAGGTAAGTATGAGTTGGACCCGTCACCAGGCCAGGGTCTTTAGCACACGCACCGTCTTCGGTCACAGGCGCATCTGCTGAGACAAGTGCGAGCAGTCCAGGGGTAAGGTCGTTTTGGAATTGTCATTGCGGTTCGGCTTTTATCGATCAGATCGAAGTAAATATGTTTAAAATCAACCCAAAAGGCTCGCAAGTTACTTTCGACCAAAATGAAAAAGAAGGACATTCCTGTTCGCTGTAATTATCATTCGTTTTAGTTAGTTTTATACACGGTGCATGTCGCTTCATTGAGTTGGCGTTTTGGGCTAGTGTCTTCCCGATTCTATTTTGTGAACAAGAAACGGGGGCGGCGGGGTTCTTCTTTTTTAGGTAGGTCGAATGTCTTCGTTGACAAAAATGACCTTGGGGAACACACATCAACACAAACTCGCTGGACGAGGCAGCTGCCGAAGCTGCCAAGCTGATCGTCTCCGTGGAGACGGCCTCGGGCGTACCAGTCTCGGGCTCGGGAAGAAAGAGTAAGGCGCCGGTCGGAACGCGAGCATCCGAGCCAGTTTTTCATCCGGGCGAAAGTCCAGATTAAAGTTGTTTTGGGAATAGGCCGTCAACAATTTCAGACAGCCTTTGGCCTGTGACTCTCAATGGCATCAATTCGCTGAATCCGCCATCAATTTTCCAAGGCCTGCCGCCACCTGCTCAGCGCTCTTTCCCATTGTGAGGGGATTCCAAAACCCCACCACAAAGGAAGCGAAAACCTTTAGAAGAGGGTTTTTTAAGTCATGTACACATTTCCCTGTACAGCGAGAAGGCCATGCATTTTTCTTGCCCGAGAGTTTCTGCCCCTTCAAAACACATCAAGCTTTTCAGACCGCAAGAAGGACGGGTGTACTTCATCCAGGTGTTCGCAGTGTGCATGGATCAAGGGCCTTTCGCAGACGCCACTGAAATATTTAACTTTACCCGAGAGGGAAATGCACCGCTCCTGGATGTACTGCAATACCAGGTCAATGCGTAGAGTGGAAGGAGCAAGCCCCTATTCCATCTCCCGACTCCAAAAATCAATTTAATATATGGTCCCCAGATAAGGGACGTATCAGATATTAAACTGATAAGAACAGATACTACACTTGATCTTAGCCAAAAGGCCGAGAAGCGATAAGGGCAAAGCGACACAGGGGATGACTTCATTCCTGACAGTGCGGGCTACAGTGACGGTGGCAAATGTCAAATAGCCACAGCGAAAACAATGACATGCCAAACAACTCCACACATTTCTGCGATCGCAGGGGCAACGGTTTTGTTTGCCAGACCGCAAATGAAACAAAAGCTGAGCAATTGCTGGGTCCTGTATCATTTAACCCAAGGTGCCCCAATAGGAAAGCGTTAATCAATGTTCCGAGGCACCTAACCCCAATGAGTGAGGTACCACTTGCAGTTCCCCCTTTTGGCTTTCGCCGTAGCCTACGCCAACACTGGTGTAAAGGAGATCTGCACAAATGGGAGAAGTGAGAAATTGCCATTGACAAACTCATCAGGGGAGAGCGCGAACGCAGTCCCCCACTGCCAGAAATTTTGCAGTCGAGATTCCCACATTTGGGGAATTCGCAGGGGTCAGCACAACCGCAGTGCAATGGCTGAGCCTCACCCTGGGCGAGCCACCTTCTTGATCATGGCATTGCCCCTGCCAGGTAAGTATGAGTTGGACCCGTCACCAGGCCAGGGTCTTTAGCACACGCACCGTCTTCGGTCACGGGCGCATCTGCTGAGACAAGTGCGAGCAGTCCAGGGGTAAGGTCGTTTTGGAATTGTCATTGCGGTTCGGCTTTTATCGATCAGATCGAAGTAAATATGTTTAAAATCAACCCAAAAGGCTCGCAAGTTACTTTCGACCAAAATGAAAAAGAAGGACATTCCTTTTCGCTGTAATTATCATTCGTTTTAGTTAGTTTTATCCACGGTCCATGTCGCTTCATTGAGTTGGCATTTTGGGCTAGTGTCTTCCCGATTCTATTTTGTGAACAAGAAACGGGGGCGGCGGGGTTCTTCTTTTTTAGGTAGGTCGAATGTCTTCGTTGACAAAAATGACCTTGGGGAACACACATCAACACAAACTCGCTGGACGAGGCAGCTGCCGAAGCTGCCAAGCTGATCGTCTCCGTGGAGACGGCCTCGGGCGTACCAGTCTCGGGCTCGGGAAGAAAGAGTAAGGCGCCGGTCGGAACGCGAGCATCCGAGCCAGTTTTTCATCCGGGCGAAAGTCCAGATTAAAGTTGTTTTGGGAATAGGCCGTCAACAATTTCAGACAGCCTTTGGCCTGTGACTCTCAATGGCATCAATTCGCTGAATCCGCCATCAATTTTCCAAGGCCTGCCGCCACCTGCTCAGCGCTCTTTCCCATTGTGAGGGGATTCCAAAACCCCACCACAAAGGAAGCGAAAACCTTTAGAAGAGGGTTTTTTAAGTCATGTACACATTTCCCTGTACAGCGAGAAGGCCATGCATTTTTCTTGCCCGAGAGTTTCTGCCCCTTCAAAACACATCAAGCTTTTCAGACCGCAAGAAGGACGGGTGTACTTCATCCAGGTGTTCGCAGTGTGCATGGATCAAGGGCCTTTCGCAGACGCCACTGAAATATTTAACATTAACCGAGAGGGAAATGCACCGTTCCTGCATGTACTGCAATACCAGGTCAATGCGTAGAGTGGAAGGAGCAAACCCCTATTCCATCTCCCGACTCCAAAAATCAATTTAATATATGGTCCCCAGATAAGGGACGTATCAGATATTAAACTGATAAGAACAGATACTACACTTGATCTTAGCCAAAAGGCCGAGAAGCGATAAGGGCAAAGCGACACAGGGGATGACTTCATTCCTGACAGTGCGGGCTACAGTGACGGTGGCAAATGTCAAATAGCCACAGCAAAAACAATGACATGCCAAACAACTCCACACATTTCTGCGATCGCAGGGGTAACGGTTTTGGTTGCCAGCCCGCAAATGAAACAAAAGCTGAGCAATTGCTGGGTACTGTATCATTTAACCCAAGGTGCCCCAATAGGAAAGCGGCAATCAATGTTCCGAGGCACCTAACCCCAATGAGTGAGCTACCACTTGCAGTTCCCCCTTTTGGCTTTCGCCGTAGCCTACGCCAACACTGGTGTAAAGGAGATCGACACAAATGGGAGAAGTGAGAAATTGCCATTGACAAACTCATCAGGGGAGAGCGCGAACGCAGTCCCCCAGTGCCAGAAATTTTGCAGTCGAGATTCCCACATTTGGGGAATTCGCAGGGGTCAGCACAACCGCAGTGCAATGGCTGAGCCTCACCCTGGGCGAGCCACCTTCTTGATCATGGCATTGCCCCTGCCAGGTAAGTATGAGTTGGACCCGTCACCAGGCCAGGGTCTTTAGCACACGCACCGTCTTCGGTCACAGGCGCATCTGCTGAGACAAGTGCGAGCAGTCCAGGGGTAAGGTCGTTTTGGAATTGTCATTGCGGTTCGGCTTTTATCGATCAGATCGAAGTAAATATGTTTAAAATCAACCCAAAAGGCTCGCAAGTTACTTTCGACCAAAATGAAAAAGAAGGACATTCCTGTTCGCTGTAATTATCATTCGTTTTAGTTAGTTTTATACACGGTCCATGTCGCTTCATTGAGTTGGCGTTTTGGGCAAGTGTCTTCCCGATTCTATTTTGTGAACAAGAAACGGGGGCGGCGGGGTTCTTCTTTTTTAGGTAGGTCGAATGTCTTCGTTGACAAAAATGACCTTGGGGAACACACATCAACTTAAACTCGCTGGACGAGGCAGCTGCCTCGCCAAGCTGATCGTCTCCGTGGAGACGGCCTCGGGCGTACGAGTCTTGGGCTCGGAATGCAAGAGTAAGGCGCCGGTCGGAACGCGAGCATCCGAGCCAGTTTTTCATCCGGGCGAAAGTCCAGATTAAAGTTGTTTTGGGAATAGGCCGTCAACAATTTCAGACAGCCTTTGGCCTGTGACTCTCAATGGCATCAATTCGCTGAATCCGCCATCAATTTTCCAAGGCCTGCCGCCACCTGCTCAGCGCTCTTTCCCATTGTGAGGGGATTCCAAAACCCCACCACAAAGGAAGCGAAAACCTTTAGAAGAGGGTTTTTTAAGTCATGTACACATTTCCCTGTACAGCGAGAAGGCCATGCATTTTTCTTGCCCGAGAGTTTCTGCCCCTTCAAAACACATCAAGCTTTTCAGACCGCAAGAAGGACGGGTGTACTTCATCCAGGTGTTCGCAGTGTACATGGATAAAGGGCCTTTCGCAGACGCCACTGAAATATTTAACTTTAACCGAGAGGGAAATGCACCGTTCCTGCATGTACTGCAATACCAGGTCAATGCGTAGAGTGGAAGGAGCAAGCCCCTATTCCATCTCCCGACTCCAAAAATCAATTTAATATATGGTCCCCAGATAAGGGACGTATCAGATATTAAACTGATAAGAACAGATACTACACTTGATCTTAGCCAAAAGGCCGAGAAGCGATAAGGGCAAAGCGACACAGGGGATGACTTCATTCCTGACAGTGCGGGCTACAGTGACGGTGGCAAATGTCAAATAGCCACAGCAAAAACAATGACATGCCAAACAACTCCACACATTTCTGCGATCGCAGGGGTAACGGTTTTGGTTGCCAGCCCGCAAATGAAACAAAAGCTGAGCAATTGCTGGGTACTGTATCATTTAACCCAAGGTGCCCCAATAGGAAAGCGGCAATCAATGTTCCGAGGCACCTAACCCCAATGAGTGAGCTACCACTTGCAGTTCCCCCTTTTGGCTTTCGCCGTAGCCTACGCCAACACTGGTGTAAAGGAGATCTGCACAAATGGGAGAAGTGAGAAATTGCCATTGACAAACTCATCAGGGGAGAGCGCGAACGCAGTCCCCCACTGCCAGAAATTTTGCAGTCGAGATTCCCACATTTGGGGAATTCGCAGGGGTCAGCACAACCGCAGTGCAATGGCTGAGCCTCACCCTGGGCGAGCCACCTTCTTGATCATGGCATTGCCCCTGCCAGGTAAGTATGAGTTGGACCCGTCACCAGGCCAGGGTCTTTAGCACACGCACCGTCTTCGGTCACAGGCGCATCTGCTGAGACAAGTGCGAGCAGTCCAGGGGTAAGGTCGTTTTGGAATTGTCATTGCGGTTCGGCTTTTATCGATCAGATCGAAGTAAATATGTTTAAAATCAACCCAAAAGGCTCGCAAGTTACTTTCGACCAAAATGAAAAAGAAGGACATTCCTGTTCGCTGTAATTATCATTCGTTTTAGTTAGTTTTATACACGGTCCATGTCGCTTCATTGAGTTGGCGTTTTGGGCTAGTGTCTTCCCGATTCTATTTTGTGAACAAGAAACGGGGGCGGCGGGGTTCTTCTTTTTTAGGTAGGTCGAATGTCTTCGTTGACAAAAATGACCTTGGGGAACACACATCAACACAAACTCGCTGGACGAGGCAGCTGCCGAAGCTGCCAAGCTGATCGTCTCCGTGGAGACGGCCTCGGGCGTACCAGTCTCGGGCTCGGGAAGAAAGAGTAAGGCGCCGGTCGGAACGCGAGCATCCGAGCCAGTTTTTCATCCGGGCGAAAGTCCAGATTAAAGTTGTTTTGGGAATAGGCCGTCAACAATTTCAGACAGCCTTTGGCCTGTGACTCTCAATGGCATCAATTCGCTGAATCCGCCATCAATTTTCCAAGGCCTGCCGCCACCTGCTCAGCGCTCTTTCCCATTGTGAGGGGATTCCAAAACCCCACCACAAAGGAAGCGAAAACCTTTAGAAGAGGGTTTTTTAAGTCATGTACACATTTCCCTGTACAGCGAGAAGGCCATGCATTTTTCTTGCCCGAGAGTTTCTGCCCCTTCAAAACACATCAAGCTTTTCAGACCGCAAGAAGGACGGGTGTACTTCATCCAGGTGTTCGCAGTGTGCATGGATCAAGGGCCTTTCGCAGACGCCACTGAAATATTTAACTTTACCCGAGAGGGAAATGCACCGCTCCTGGATGTACTGCAATACCAGGTCAATGCGTAGAGTGGAAGGAGCAAGCCCCTATTCCATCTCCCGACTCCAAAAATCAATTTAATATATGGTCCCCAGATAAGGGACGTATCAGATATTAAACTGATAAGAACAGATACTACACTTGATCTTAGCCAAAAGGCCGAGAAGCGATAAGGGCAAAGCGACACAGGGGATGACTTCATTCCTGACAGTGCGGGCTACAGTGACGGTGGCAAATGTCAAATAGCCACAGCGAAAACAATGACATGCCAAACAACTCCACACATTTCTGCGATCGCAGGGGCAACGGTTTTGTTTGCCAGACCGCAAATGAAACAAAAGCTGAGCAATTGCTGGGTCCTGTATCATTTAACCCAAGGTGCCCCAATAGGAAAGCGTTAATCAATGTTCCGAGGCACCTAACCCCAATGAGTGAGGTACCACTTGCAGTTCCCCCTTTTGGCTTTCGCCGTAGCCTACGCCAACACTGGTGTAAAGGAGATCTGCACAAATGGGAGAAGTGAGAAATTGCCATTGACAAACTCATCAGGGGAGAGCGCGAACGCAGTCCCCCACTGCCAGAAATTTTGCAGTCGAGATTCCCACATTTGGGGAATTCGCAGGGGTCAGCACAACCGCAGTGCAATGGCTGAGCCTCACCCTGGGCGAGCCACCTTCTTGATCATGGCATTGCCCCTGCCAGGTAAGTATGAGTTGGACCCGTCACCAGGCCAGGGTCTTTAGCACACGCACCGTCTTCGGTCACGGGCGCATCTGCTGAGACAAGTGCGAGCAGTCCAGGGGTAAGGTCGTTTTGGAATTGTCATTGCGGTTCGGCTTTTATCGATCAGATCGAAGTAAATATGTTTAAAATCAACCCAAAAGGCTCGCAAGTTACTTTCGACCAAAATGAAAAAGAAGGACATTCCTTTTCGCTGTAATTATCATTCGTTTTAGTTAGTTTTATCCACGGTCCATGTCGCTTCATTGAGTTGGCGTTTTGGGCTAGTGTCTTCCCGATTCTATTTTGTGAACAAGAAACGGGGGCGGCGGGGTTCTTCTTTTTTAGGTAGGTCGAATGTCTTCGTTGACAAAAATGACCTTGGGGAACACACATCAACACAAACTCGCTGGACGAGGCAGCTGCCGAAGCTGCCAAGCTGATCGTCTCCGTGGAGACGGCCTCGGGCGTACCAGTCTCGGGCTCGGGAAGAAAGAGTAAGGCGCCGGTCGGAACGCGAGCATCCGAGCCAGTTTTTCATCCGGGCGAAAGTCCAGATTAAAGTTGTTTTGGGAATAGGCCGTCAACAATTTCAGACAGCCTTTGGCCTGTGACTCTCAATGGCATCAATTCGCTGAATCCGCCATCAATTTTCCAAGGCCTGCCGCCACCTGCTCAGCGCTCTTTCCCATTGTGAGGGGATTCCAAAACCCCACCACAAAGGAAGCGAAAACCTTTAGAAGAGGGTTTTTTAAGTCATGTACACATTTCCCTGTACAGCGAGAAGGCCATGCATTTTTCTTGCCCGAGAGTTTCTGCCCCTTCAAAACACATCAAGCTTTTCAGACCGCAAGAAGGACGGGTGTACTTCATCCAGGTGTTCGCAGTGTGCATGGATCAAGGGCCTTTCGCAGACGCCACTGAAATATTTAACTTTACCCGAGAGGGAAATGCACCGCTCCTGGATGTACTGCAATACCAGGTCAATGCGTAGAGTGGAAGGAGCAAGCCCCTATTCCATCTCCCGACTCCAAAAATCAATTTAATATATGGTCCCCAGATAAGGGACGTATCAGATATTAAACTGATAAGAACAGATACTACACTTGATCTTAGCCAAAAGGCCGAGAAGCGATAAGGGCAAAGCGACACAGGGGATGACTTCATTCCTGACAGTGCGGGCTACAGTGACGGTGGCAAATGTCAAATAGCCACAGCGAAAACAATGACATGCCAAACAACTCCACACATTTCTGCGATCGCAGGGGCAACGGTTTTGTTTGCCAGACCGCAAATGAAACAAAAGCTGAGCAATTGCTGGGTCCTGTATCATTTAACCCAAGGTGCCCCAATAGGAAAGCGTTAATCAATGTTCCGAGGCACCTAACCCCAATGAGTGAGGTACCACTTGCAGTTCCCCCTTTTGGCTTTCGCCGTAGCCTACGCCAACACTGGTGTAAAGGAGATCTGCACAAATGGGAGAAGTGAGAAATTGCCATTGACAAACTCATCAGGGGAGAGCGCGAACGCAGTCCCCCACTGCCAGAAATTTTGCAGTCGAGATTCCCACATTTGGGGAATTCGCAGGGGTCAGCACAACCGCAGTGCAATGGCTGAGCCTCACCCTGGGCGAGCCACCTTCTTGATCATGGCATTGCCCCTGCCAGGTAAGTATGAGTTGGACCCGTCACCAGGCCAGGGTCTTTAGCACACGCACCGTCTTCGGTCACGGGCGCATCTGCTGAGACAAGTGCGAGCAGTCCAGGGGTAAGGTCGTTTTGGAATTGTCATTGCGGTTCGGCTTTTATCGATCAGATCGAAGTAAATATGTTTAAAATCAACCCAAAAGGCTCGCAAGTTACTTTCGACCAAAATGAAAAAGAAGGACATTCCTTTTCGCTGTAATTATCATTCGTTTTAGTTAGTTTTATCCACGGTCCATGTCGCTTCATTGAGTTGGCGTTTTGGGCTAGTGTCTTCCCGATTCTATTTTGTGAACAAGAAACGGGGGCGGCGGGGTTCTTCTTTTTTAGGTAGGTCGAATGTCTTCGTTGACAAAAATGACCTTGGGGAACACACATCAACACAAACTCGCTGGACGAGGCAGCTGCCGAAGCTGCCAAGCTGATCGTCTCCGTGGAGACGGCCTCGGGCGTACCAGTCTCGGGCTCGGGAAGAAAGAGTAAGGCGCCGGTCGGAACGCGAGCATCCGAGCCAGTTTTTCATCCGGGCGAAAGTCCAGATTAAAGTTGTTTTGGGAATAGGCCGTCAACAATTTCAGACAGCCTTTGGCCTGTGACTCTCAATGGCATCAATTCGCTGAATCCGCCATCAATTTTCCAAGGCCTGCCGCCACCTGCTCAGCGCTCTTTCCCATTGTGAGGGGATTCCAAAACCCCACCACAAAGGAAGCGAAAACCTTTAGAAGAGGGTTTTTTAAGTCATGTACACATTTCCCTGTACAGCGAGAAGGCCATGCATTTTTCTTGCCCGAGAGTTTCTGCCCCTTCAAAACACATCAAGCTTTTCAGACCGCAAGAAGGACGGGTGTACTTCATCCAGGTGTTCGCAGTGTGCATGGATCAAGGGCCTTTCGCAGACGCCACTGAAATATTTAACTTTACCCGAGAGGGAAATGCACCGCTCCTGGATGTACTGCAATACCAGGTCAATGCGTAGAGTGGAAGGAGCAAGCCCCTATTCCATCTCCCGACTCCAAAAATCAATTTAATATATGGTCCCCAGATAAGGGACGTATCAGATATTAAACTGATAAGAACAGATACTACACTTGATCTTAGCCAAAAGGCCGAGAAGCGATAAGGGCAAAGCGACACAGGGGATGACTTCATTCCTGACAGTGCGGGCTACAGTGACGGTGGCAAATGTCAAATAGCCACAGCGAAAACAATGACATGCCAAACAACTCCACACATTTCTGCGATCGCAGGGGCAACGGTTTTGTTTGCCAGACCGCAAATGAAACAAAAGCTGAGCAATTGCTGGGTCCTGTATCATTTAACCCAAGGTGCCCCAATAGGAAAGCGGCAATCAATGTTCCGAGGCACCTAACCCCAATGAGTGAGCTACCACTTGCAGTTCCCCCTTTTGGCTTTCGCCGTAGCCTACGCCAACACTGGTGTAAAGGAGATCTGCACAAATGGGAGAAGTGAGAAATTGCCATTGACAAACTCATCAGGGGAGAGCGCGAACGCAGTCCCCCACTGCCAGAAATTTTGCAGTCGAGATTCCCACATTTGGTGAATTCGCAGGGGTCAGCACAACCGCAGTGCAATGGCTGAGCCTCACCTTGGGCGAGCCACCTTCTTGATCATGGCATTGCCCCTGCCAGGTAAGTATGAGTTGGACCCGTCACCAGGCCAGGGTCTTTAGCACACGCACCGTCTTCGGTCACAGGCGCATCTGCTGAGACAAGTGCGAGCAGTCCAGGGGTAAGGTCGTTTTGGAATTGTCATTGCGGTTCGGCTTTTATCAATCAGATCGAAGTAAATATGTTTAAAATCAACCTAAAAGGCTCGCAAGTTACTTTCGACCAAAATGAAAAAGAAGGACATTCCTGTTCGCTGTAATTATCATTCGTTTTAGTTAGTTTTATACACGGTCCATGTCGCTTCATTGAGTTGGCGTTTTGGGCAAGTGTCTTCCCGATTCTATTTTGTGAACAAGAAACGGGGGCGGCGGGGTTCTTCTTTTTTAGGTAGGTCGAATGTCTTCATTGACAAAAATGACCTTGGGGAACACACATCAACTTAAACTCGCTGGACGAGGCAGCTGCCTCGCCAAGCTGATCGTCTCCGTGGAGACGGCCTCGGGCGTACGAGTCTTGGGCTCGGAATGCAAGAGTAAGGCGCCGGTCGGAACGCGAGCCAGTTTTTCATCCGGGCGAAAGTCCAGATTAAATTTGTTTTGGGAATAGGCCGTCAACAATTTCAGACAGCCTTTGGCCTGTGACTCTCAATGGCATCAATTCGCTGAATCCGCCATCAATTTTCCAAGGCCTGCCGCCACCTGCTCAGCGCTCTTTCCCATTGTGAGGGGATTCCAAAACCCCACCACAAAGGAAGCGAAAACCTTTAGAAGAGGGTTTTTTAAGTCATGTACACATTTCCCTGTACAGCGAGAAGGCCATGCATTTTTCTTGCCCGAGAGTTTCTGCCCCTTCAAAACACATCAAGCTTTTCAGACCGCAAGAAGGACGGGTGTACTTCATCCAGGTGTTCGCAGTGTGCATGGATCAAGGGCCTTTCGCAGACGCCACTGAAATATTTAACTTTAACCGAGAGGGAAATGCACCGGGACCCTGGCGGTCCGATCCTCGGCTGCAGAAGCTAGCTCTTGGGACATGGAATGTCACCTCTCTGGCAGGGAAGGAGCCCGAGCTGGTGTGTGAGGCAGAGAATTTCCGACTGGATATAGTCGGACTTGCCTCCACACACAGCCTGGGTTCTGGTACTAGTTCTCTCGAGAGGGGTTGGACTCTCTTCCACTCTGGAGTTGCTCATGGTGAGAGGCGCAGAGCAGGTGTGGGCATACTCATTGCACCCCGGCTCAGTGCCTGTACATTGGGGTTCACACCGGTAGACGAGAGGGTTGCTTCCCTCCGCCTTCGGGTGGGGGGACGGGTCCTGACTGTTGTTTGTGCATATGCACCAAACGGCAGCTCAGCATACCCACCCTTTTTGGAGTCCTTGGAGGGTGTGCTGGAGAGTACTCCTGCTGGGGACTCCCTTGTTCTGCTGGGGGACTTCAATGCTCACGTGGGCAATGACAGTGAGACCTGGAGGGGCGTGATTGGGAGGAACGGCCCCCCCGATCAGAACTCGAGTGGTGTTTTGTTATTGGACTTCTGTGCTCGTCACGGACTGTCCATAACGAACACCTTGTTCAAACATAAGGGTGTCCATATGTGCACTTGGCACCAGGACACCCTGGGCCGTAGTTCGATGATCGACCTTGTGGTTGTATCATCGGATTTGCGGCCGCATGTTTTGGACACTCGGGTGAAGAGAGGGGCGGAGCTGTCAACTGATCACCACCTGGTGGTGAGTAGGCTCCGATGGTGGGGAAAGATGCCGGTCCGTCCTGGCAGACCCAAACGTATTGTGAGGGTTTGTTGGGAGCGTCTGGCGGAATCCCCTGTCAGAAGGAGTTTCAACTCCCACCTCCGACAGAGCTTTTCCCATGTTCCGGGGGAGACGGGGGACATTGAGTCCGAGTGGACCATGTTCCGTGCCTCTATTGTTGAGGCGGCCAATCTGAGTTGTGGCCGTAAAGTGGTTGGTGCCTGTCGTGGCGGCAACCCTCGTACTCGCTGGTGGACACCAGCAGTAAGGGATGCCGTCAAGCTGAAGAAGGAGTCCTATCGAGCCTTTATGGCCTGTGGGACCCCAGAGGCAGCTGACGGGTATCGACTGGCCAAGCGGAACGCAGCTTCGGTGGTCGCCGAGGCAAAAACCCGAGCGTGGGAAGAGTTCGGTGAGGCCATGGAAGCCGACTTCCGGACGGCTTCGAGGAAATTCTGGTCCACCATCCGACGTCTCAGGAGGGGGAAGCAGTGCACCACTAACACTGTGTACAGTGGGGATGGGGCGCTGCTGACTTCGACTCGGGACGTTGTGAACCGGTGGGCAGAGTACTTCGAAGACCTCCTCAACTCCACCAACACGTCTTCCTTGGAGGAAGCAGAGTCTGAGGACCCTGAGGTGGGCTCTCCTATCTCTGTGGTTGAAGTCACCGATGTGGTTAAAAAGCTCCTCGGTGGCAGGGCCCCAGGGGTGGATGAGATCCGCCCGGAGTTCCTCAGGGCTCTGGATGTTGTGGGGCTGTCCTGGTTGACACGCCTCTGCAACATCGCGTGGTCAACGGGGAGAGTGCCTCTGGATTGGCAGACCGGGGTGGTAGTCCCTCTTTTTAAAAAGGGGGACCGGAGGGTGTGTTCCAACTACAGAGGGATCACACTCCTCAGCCTCCCTGGTAAGGTCTATTCAGGGGTGCTGGAGAGGAGGGTCCGTCAGGAAGTCGAGCCTCAGATTGAGGAGGAGCAGTGTGGTTTTCGTCCCGGCCGTGGAACAGTGGACCAGCTCTACACCCTTAGCAGGGTCCTCGAGGGTATGTGGGAATTCGCCCAACCAGTCTACATGTGTTTTATGGACTTGGAGAAGGCGTTTGACCGTGTCCCTCGGGGAGTTCTGTGGGGGGTGCTTCGTGGGTATGGGGTACCGAACCCCCTGATACGGGCTATTCGGTCACTATACCACCGATGTCAGAGTTTGGTTCGCATTGCCGGCAGTAAGTCGGAATCGTTTCCAGTGAGGGTAGGACTCCGCCAAGGCTGCCCTTTGTCGCCGATTCTGTTCATAATCTTTATGGACAGAATTTCTAGGCGCAGCCGAAGCGTTGAGGGCGTCCGTTTTGGTGGCCTCAGTATTGCATCCCTGCTTTTTGCAGATGATGTGGTGCTGTTGGCTCCTTCAAACGGGGCTCTCCAACTCTCACTGGAGCGTTTCGCAGCCGAGTGTGAAGCGGTTGGGATGAAAATCAGCACCTCCAAATCTGAAACCATGGTCCTCAGTCGGAAAAGGGTGGAGTGCCCCCTCCGGGTCGGGGGAGAGATCTTGCCCCAAGTGGAGGAGTTTAAGTATCTTGGGGTCTTGTTCACGAGTGAGGGCAGGAGGGAGCGAGAGATCGACAGGCGGATCGGTGCAGCGTCTGCTGTGATGCGGACGTTGTATCGGTCTGTCGTGGTGAAGAAGGAGCTGAGCCGAAGGGCGAAGCTCTCAATTTACCGGTCGATCTACGTTCCAACCCTCATCTATGGTCACGAGCTATGGGTCGTGACCGAAAGAACGAGATCCCGGATACAAGCGGCCGAAATGAGTTTTCTCCGCAGGGTGTCCGGGCTCTCCCTTAGAGATAAGGTGAGAAGCTCGGTCATCCGGGAGGGGCTCAGAGTCGAGCCGCTTCTCCTCCACATCGAGAGGAGCCAGATGAGGTGGCTTGGGCATCTGATTCGGATGCCTCCTGAACGCCTCCCTGGTGAGGTGTTCCGGGCATGTCCCACTGGGAGGAGACCCCGAGGAAGACCCAGGACACGCTGGAGTGACTATGTCACCCAGCTGGCCTGGGAACGCCTCGGGATCCCCCGGGGAGAGCTGGAAGAAGTAGCTAGGGAGAGGGAAGTCTGGGCTTCCCTGCTAAAGCTGTTGCCCCCGCGACCCGGCCCCGGATAAGCGGTAGAAGATGGATGGATGGATGGGAAATGCACCGTTCCTGCATGTACTGCAATACCAGGTCAATGCGTAGAGTGGAAGGAGCAAGCCCCTATTCCATCTCCCGACTCCAAAAATCAATTTAATATATGGTCCCCAGATAAGGGACGTATCAGATATTAAACTGATAAGAACAGATACTACACTTGATCTTAGCCAAAAGGCCGAGAAGCGATAAGGGCAAAGCGACACAGGGGATGACTTCATTCCTGACAGTGCGGGCTACAGTGACGGTGGCAAATGTCAAATAGCCACAGCAAAAACAATGACATGCCAAACAACTCCACACATTTCTGCGATCGCAGGGGTAACGGTTTTGGTTGCCAGCCCGCAAATGAAACAAAAGCTGAGCAATTGCTGGGTACTGTATCATTTAACCCAAGGTGCCCCAATAGGAAAGCGGCAATCAATGTTCCGAGGCACCTAACCCCAATGAGTGAGCTACCACTTGCAGTTCCCCCTTTTGGCTTTCGCCGTAGCCTACGCCAACACTGGTGTAAAGGAGATCGACACAAATGGGAGAAGTGAGAAATTGCCATTGACAAACTCATCAGGGGAGAGCGCGAACGCAGTCCCCCACTGCCAGAAATTTTGCAGTCGAGATTCCCACATTTGGGGAATTCGCAGGGGTCAGCACAACCGCAGTGCAATGGCTGAGCCTCACCCTGGGCGAGCCACCTTCTTGATCATGGCATTGCCCCTGCCAGGTAAGTATGAGTTGGACCCGTCACCAGGCCAGGGTCTTTAGCACACGCACCGTCTTCGGTCACAGGCGCATCTGCTGAGACAAGTGCGAGCAGTCCAGGGGTAAGGTCGTTTTGGAATTGTCATTGCGGTTCGGCTTTTATCGATCAGATCGAAGTAAATATGTTTAAAATCAACCCAAAAGGCTCGCAAGTTACTTTCGACCAAAATGAAAAAGAAGGACATTCCTGTTCGCTGTAATTATCATTCGTTTTAGTTAGTTTTATACACGGTCCATGTCGCTTCATTGAGTTGGCGTTTTGGGCAAGTGTCTTCCCGATTCTATTTTGTGAACAAGAAACGGGGGCGGCGGGGTTCTTCTTTTTTAGGTAGGTCGAATGTCTTCGTTGACAAAAATGACCTTGGGGAACACACATCAACTTAAACTCGCTGGACGAGGCAGCTGCCTCGCCAAGCTGATCGTCTCCGTGGAGACGGCCTCGGGCGTACGAGTCTTGGGCTCGGAATGCAAGAGTAAGGCGCCGGTCGGAACGCGAGCCAGTTTTTCATCCGGGCGAAAGTCCAGATTAAAGTTGTTTTGGGAATAGGCCGTCAACAATTTCAGACAGCCTTTGGCCTGTGACTCTCAATGGCATCAATTCGCTGAATCCGCCATCAATTTTCCAAGGCCTGCCGCCACCTGCTCAGCGCTCTTTCCCATTGTGAGGGGATTCCAAAACCCCACCACAAAGGAAGCGAAAACCTTTAGAAGAGGGTTTTTTAAGTCATGTACACATTTCCCTGTACAGCGAGAAGGCCATGCATTTTTCTTGCCCGAGAGTTTCTGCCCCTTCAAAACACATCAAGCTTTTCAGACCGCAAGAAGGACGGGTGTACTTCATCCAGGTGTTCGCAGTGTGCATGGATCAAGGGCCTTTCGCAGACGCCACTGAAATATTTAACTTTAACCGAGAGGGAAATGCACCGTTCCTGCATGTACTGCAATACCAGGTCAATGCGTAGAGTGGAAGGAGCAAGCCCCTATTCCATCTCCCGACTCCAAAAATCAATTTAATATATGGTCCCCAGATAAGGGACGTATCAGATATTAAACTGATAAGAACAGATACTACACTTGATCTTAGCCAAAAGGCCGAGAAGCGATAAGGGCAAAGCGACACAGGGGATGACTTCATTCCTGACAGTGCGGGCTACAGTGACGGTGGCAAATGTCAAATAGCCACAGCAAAAACAATGACATGCCAAACAACTCCACACATTTCTGCGATCGCAGGGGTAACGGTTTTGGTTGCCAGCCCGCAAATGAAACAAAAGCTGAGCAATTGCTGGGTACTGTATCATTTAACCCAAGGTGCCCCAATAGGAAAGCGGCAATCAATGTTCCGAGGCACCTAACCCCAATGAGTGAGCTACCACTTGCAGTTCCCCCTTTTGGCTTTCGCCGTAGCCTACGCCAACACTGGTGTAAAGGAGATCGACACAAATGGGAGAAGTGAGAAATTGCCATTGACAAACTCATCAGGGGAGAGCGCGAACGCAGTCCCCCACTGCCAGAAATTTTGCAGTCGAGATTCCCACATTTGGGGAATTCGCAGGGGTCAGCACAACCGCAGTGCAATGGCTGAGCCTCACCCTGGGCGAGCCACCTTCTTGATCATGGCATTGCCCCTGCCAGGTAAGTATGAGTTGGACCCGTCACCAGGCCAGGGTCTTTAGCACACGCACCGTCTTCGGTCACAGGCGCATCTGCTGAGACAAGTGCGAGCAGTCCAGGGGTAAGGTCGTTTTGGAATTGTCATTGCGGTTCGGCTTTTATCGATCAGATCGAAGTAAATATGTTTAAAATCAACCCAAAAGGCTCGCAAGTTACTTTCGACCAAAATGAAAAAGAAGGACATTCCTGTTCGCTGTAATTATCATTCGTTTTAGTTAGTTTTATACACGGTCCATGTCGCTTCATTGAGTTGGCGTTTTGGGCAAGTGTCTTCCCGATTCTATTTTGTGAACAAGAAACGGGGGCGGCGGGGTTCTTCTTTTTTAGGTAGGTCGAATGTCTTCGTTGACAAAAATGACCTTGGGGAACACACATCAACTTAAACTCGCTGGACGAGGCAGCTGCCTCGCCAAGCTGATCGTCTCCGTGGAGACGGCCTCGGGCGTACGAGTCTTGGGCTCGGAATGCAAGAGTAAGGCGCCGGTCGGAACGCGAGCATCCGAGCCAGTTTTTCATCCGGGCGAAAGTCCAGATTAAAGTTGTTTTGGGAATAGGCCGTCAACAATTTCAGACAGCCTTTGGCCTGTGACTCTCAATGGCATCAATTCGCTGAATCCGCCATCAATTTTCCAAGGCCTGCCGCCACCTGCTCAGCGCTCTTTCCCATTGTGAGGGGATTCCAAAACCCCACCACAAAGGAAGCGAAAACCTTTAGAAGAGGGTTTTTTAAGTCATGTACACATTTCCCTGTACAGCGAGAAGGCCATGCATTTTTCTTTTCAGAGAGTTTCTGCCCCTTCAAAACACATTAAGCTTTTCAGACCGCAAGAAGGACGGGTGTACTTCATCCAGGTGTTCGCAGTGTGCATGGATCAAGGGCCTTTCGCAGACGCCACTGAAATATTTAACTTTACCCGAGAGGGAAATGCACCGCTCCTGAATGTACTGCAATACCAGGTCAATGCGTAGAGTGGAAGGAGCAAGCCCCTATTCCATCTCCCGACTCCAAAAATCAATTTAATATATGGTCCCCAGATAAGGGACGTATCAGATATTAAACTGATAAGAACAGATACTACACTTGATCTTAGCCAAAAGGCCGAGAAGCGATAAGGGCAAAGCGACACAGGGGATGACTTCATTCCTGACAGTGCGGGCTACAGTGACGGTGGCAAATGTCAAATAGCCACAGCGAAAACAATGACATGCCAAACAACTCCACACATTTCTGCGATCGCAGGGGCAACGGTTTTGTTTGCCAGCCCGCAAATGAAACAAAAGCTGAGCAATTGCTGGGTACTGTATCATTTAACCCAAGGTGCCCCAATAGGAAAGCGGCAATCAATGTTCCGAGGCACCTAACCCCAATGACTGAGCTACCACTTGCAGTTCCCCCTTTTGGCTTTCGCCGTAGCCTACGCCAACACTGGTGTAAAGGAGATCTGCACAAATGGGAGAAGTGAGAAATTGCCATTGACAAACTCATCAGGGGAGAGCGCGAACGCAGTCCCCCACTGCCAGAAATTTTGCAGTCGAGATTCCCACATTTGGGGAATTCGCAGGGGTCAGCACAACCGCAGTGCAATGGCTGAGCCTCACCCTGGGCGAGCCACCTTCTTGATCATGGCATTGCCCCTGCCAGGTAAGTATGAGTTGGACCCGTCACCAGGCCAGGGTCTTTAGCACACGCACCGTCTTCGGTCACAGGCGCATCTGCTGAGACAAGTGCGAGCAGTCCAGGGGTAAGGTCGTTTTGGAATTGTCATTGCGGTTCGGCTTTTATCGATCAGATCGAAGTAAATATGTTTAAAATCAACCCAAAAGGCTCGCAAGTTACTTTCGACCAAAATGAAAAAGAAGGACATTCCTGTTCGCTGTAATTATCATTCGTTTTAGTTAGTTTTATACACGGTCCATGTCGCTTCATTGAGTTGGCGTTTTGGGCTAGTGTCTTCCCGATTCTATTTTGTGAACAAGAAACGGGGGCGGCGGGGTTCTTCTTTTTTAGGTAGGTCGAATGTCTTCGTTGACAAAAATGACCTTGGGGAACACACATCAACACAAACTCGCTGGACGAGGCAGCTGCCGAAGCTGCCAAGCTGATCGTCTCCGTGGAGACGGCCTCGGGCGTACCAGTCTCGGGCTCGGGAAGAAAGAGTAAGGCGCCGGTTGGAACGCGAGCATCCGAGCCAGTTTTTCATCCGGGCGAAAATCCAGATTAAAGTTGTTTTGGGAATAGGCCGTCAACAATTTCAGACAGCCTTTGGCCTGTGACTCTCAATGGCCCCGTCACCAGGCCAGGGAAAGTCCAGATCACAAAGTCGGTCACGGGCGCATCTGCTGAGACAAGTGCGAGCAGTCCAGGGGTAAGGTCGTTTTGGAATTGTCATTGCGGTTCGGCTTTTATCGATCAGATCGAAGTAAATATGTTTAAAATCAACCCAAAAGGCTCGCAAGTTACTTTCGACCAAAATGAAAAAGAAGGACATTCCTTTTCGCTGTCATTATCATTCGTTTTAGTTAGTTTTATCCACGGTCCATGTCGCTTCATTGAGTTGGCGTTTTGGGCTAGTGTCTTCCCGATTCTATTTTGTGAACAAGAAACGGGGGCGGCGGGGTTCTTCTTTTTTAGGTAGGTCGAATGTCTTCGTTGACAAAAATGACCTTGGGGAACACACATCAACACAAACTCGCTGGACGAGGCAGCTGCCGAAGCTGCCAAGCTGATCGTCTCCGTGGAGACGGCCTCGGGCGTACCAGTCTCGGGCTCGGGAAGAAAGAGTAAGGCGCCGGTCGGAACGCGAGCATCCGAGCCAGTTTTTCATCCGGGCGAAAGTCCAGATTAAATTTGTTTTGGGAATAGGCCGTCAACAATTTCAGACAGCCTTTGGCCTGTGACTCTCAATGGCATCAATTCGCTGAATCCGCCATCAATTTTCCAAGGCCTGCCGCCACCTGCTCAGCGCTCTTTCCCATTGTGAGGGGATTCCAAAACCCCACCACAAAGGAAGCGAAAACCTTTAGAAGAGGGTTTTTTAAGTCATGTACACATTTCCCTGTACAGCGAGAAGGCCATGCATTTTTCTTGCCCGAGAGTTTCTGCCCCTTCAAAACACATCAAGCTTTTCAGACCGCAAGAAGGACGGGTGTACTTCATCCAGGTGTTCGCAGTGTGCATGGATCAAGGGCCTTTCGCAGACGCCACTGAAATATTTAACTTTAACCGAGAGGGAAATGCACCGTTCCTGCATGTACTGCAATACCAGGTCAATGCGTAGAGTGGAAGGAGCAAGCCCCTATTCCATCTCCCGACTCCAAAAATCAATTTAATATATGGTCCCCAGATAAGGGACGTATCAGATATTAAACTGATAAGAACAGATACTACACTTGATCTTAGCCAAAAGGCCGAGAAGCGATAAGGGCAAAGCGACACAGGGGATGACTTCATTCCTGACAGTGCGGGCTACAGTGACGGTGGCAAATGTCAAATAGCCACAGCAAAAACAATGACATGCCAAACAACTCCACACATTTCTGCGATCGCAGGGGCAACGGTTTTGTTTGCCAGACCGCAAATGAAACAAAAGCTGAGCAATTGCTGGGTCCTGTATCATTTAACCCAAGGTGCCCCAATAGGAAAGCGGCAATCAATGTTCCGAGGCACCTAACCCCAATGAGTGAGCTACCACTTGCAGTTCCCCCTTTTGGCTTTCGCCGTAGCCTACGCCAACACTGGTGTAAAGGAGATCTGCACAAATGGGAGAAGTGAGAAATTGCCATTGACAAACTCATCAGGGGAGAGCGCGAACGCAGTCCCCCACTGCCAGAAATTTTGCAGTCGAGATTCCCACATTTGGGGAATTCGCAGGGGTCAGCACAACCGCAGTGCAATGGCTGAGCCTCACCCTGGGCGAGCCACCTTCTTGATCATGGCATTGCCCCTGCCAGGTAAGTATGAGTTGGACCCGTCACCAGGCCAGGGTCTTTAGCACACGCACCGTCTTCGGTCACGGGCGCATCTGCTGAGACAAGTGCGAGCAGTCCAGGGGTAAGGTCGTTTTGGAATTGTCATTGCGGTTCGGCTTTTATCGATCAGATCGAAGTAAATATGTTTAAAATCAACCCAAAAGGCTCGCAAGTTACTTTCGACCAAAATGAAAAAGAAGGACATTCCTGTTCGCTGTAATTATCATTCGTTTTAGTTAGTTTTATACACGGTCCATGTCGCTTCATTGAGTTGGCGTTTTGGGCTAGTGTCTTCCCGATTCTATTTTGTGAACAAGAAACGGGGGCGGCGGGGTTCTTCTTTTTTAGGTAGGTCGAATGTCTTCGTTGACAAAAATGACCTTGGGGAACACACATCAACACAAACTCGCTGGACGAGGCAGCTGCCGAAGCTGCCAAGCTGATCGTCTCCGTGGAGACGGCCTCGGGCGTACCAGTCTCGGGCTCGGGAAGAAAGAGTAAGGCGCCGGTTGGAACGCGAGCATCCGAGCCAGTTTTTCATCCGGGCGAAAATCCAGATTAAAGTTGTTTTGGGAATAGGCCGTCAACAATTTCAGACAGCCTTTGGCCTGTGACTCTCAATGGCCCCGTCACCAGGCCAGGGAAAGTCCAGATCACAAAGTCGGTCACGGGCGCATCTGCTGAGACAAGTGCGAGCAGTCCAGGGGTAAGGTCGTTTTGGAATTGTCATTGCGGTTCGGCTTTTATCGATCAGATCGAAGTAAATATGTTTAAAATCAACCCAAAAGGCTCGCAAGTTACTTTCGACCAAAATGAAAAAGAAGATACATTCCTTTTCGCTGTCATTATCATTCGTTTTAGTTAGTTTTATCCACGGTCCATGTCGCTTCATTGAGTTGGCGTTTTGGGCTAGTGTCTTCCCGATTCTATTTTGTGAACAAGAAACGGGGGCGGCGGGGTTCTTCTTTTTTAGGTAGGTCGAATGTCTTCGTTGACAAAAATGACCTTGGGGAACACACATCAACACAAACTCGCTGGACGAGGCAGCTGCCGAAGCTGCCAAGCTGATCGTCTCCGTGGAGACGGCCTCGGGCGTACCAGTCTCGGGCTCGGGAAGAAAGAGTAAGGCGCCGGTCGGAACGCGAGCATCCGAGCCAGTTTTTCATCCGGGCGAAAGTCCAGATTAAATTTGTTTTGGGAATAGGCCGTCAACAATTTCAGACAGCCTTTGGCCTGTGACTCTCAATGGCATCAATTCGCTGAATCCGCCATCAATTTTCCAAGGCCTGCCGCCACCTGCTCAGCGCTCTTTCCCATTGTGAGGGGATTCCAAAACCCCACCACAAAGGAAGCGAAAACCTTTAGAAGAGGGTTTTTTAAGTCATGTACACATTTCCCTGTACAGCGAGAAGGCCATGCATTTTTCTTGCCCGAGAGTTTCTGCCCCTTCAAAACACATCAAGCTTTTCAGACCGCAAGAAGGACGGGTGTACTTCATCCAGGTGTTCGCAGTGTGCATGGATCAAGGGCCTTTCGCAGACGCCACTGAAATATTTAACTTTAACCGAGAGGGAAATGCACCGTTCCTGCATGTACTGCAATACCAGGTCAATGCGTAGAGTGGAAGGAGCAAGCCCCTATTCCATCTCCCGACTCCAAAAATCAATTTAATATATGGTCCCCAGATAAGGGACGTATCAGATATTAAACTGATAAGAACAGATACTACACTTGATCTTAGCCAAAAGGCCGAGAAGCGATAAGGGCAAAGCGACACAGGGGATGACTTCATTCCTGACAGTGCGGGCTACAGTGACGGTGGCAAATGTCAAATAGCCACAGCAAAAACAATGACATGCCAAACAACTCCACACATTTCTGCGATCGCAGGGGCAACGGTTTTGTTTGCCAGACCGCAAATGAAACAAAAGCTGAGCAATTGCTGGGTCCTGTATCATTTAACCCAAGGTGCCCCAATAGGAAAGCGGCAATCAATGTTCCGAGGCACCTAACCCCAATGAGTGAGCTACCACTTGCAGTTCCCCCTTTTGGCTTTCGCCGTAGCCTACGCCAACACTGGTGTAAAGGAGATCTGCACAAATGGGAGAAGTGAGAAATTGCCATTGACAAACTCATCAGGGGAGAGCGCGAACGCAGTCCCCCAGTGCCAGAAATTTTGCAGTCGAGATTCCCACATTTGGTGAATTCGCAGGGGTCAGCACAACCGCAGTGCAATGGCTGAGCCTCACCCTGGGCGAGCCACCTTCTTGATCATGGCATTGCCCCTGCCAGGTAAGTATGAGTTGGACCCGTCACCAGGCCAGGGTCTTTAGCACACGCACCGTCTTCGGTCACGGGCGCATCTGCTGAGACAAGTGCGAGCAGTCCAGGGGTAAGGTCGTTTTGGAATTGTCATTGCGGTTCGGCTTTTATCGATCAGATCGAAGTAAATATGTTTAAAATCAACCCAAAAGGCTCGCAAGTTACTTTCGACCAAAATGAAAAAGAAGGACATTCCTGTTCGCTGTAATTATCATTCGTTTTAGTTAGTTTTATACACGGTCCATGTCGCTTCATTGAGTTGGCGTTTTGGGCTAGTGTCTTCCCGATTCTATTTTGTGAACAAGAAACGGGGGCGGCGGGGTTCTTCTTTTTTAGGTAGGTCGAATGTCTTCGTTGACAAAAATGACCTTGGGGAACACACATCAACACAAACTCGCTGGACGAGGCAGCTGCCGAAGCTGCCAAGCTGATCGTCTCCGTGGAGACGGCCTCGGGCGTACCAGTCTCGGGCTCGGGAAGAAAGAGTAAGGCGCCGGTTGGAACGCGAGCATCCGAGCCAGTTTTTCATCCGGGCGAAAATCCAGATTAAAGTTGTTTTGGGAATAGGCCGTCAACAATTTCAGACAGCCTTTGGCCTGTGACTCTCAATGGCCCCGTCACCAGGCCAGGGAAAGTCCAGATCACAAAGTCGGTCACGGGCGCATCTGCTGAGACAAGTGCGAGCAGTCCAGGGGTAAGGTCGTTTTGGAATTGTCATTGCGGTTCGGCTTTTATCGATCAGATCGAAGTAAATATGTTTAAAATCAACCCAAAAGGCTCGCAAGTTACTTTCGACCAAAATGAAAAAGAAGGACATTCCTTTTCGCTGTCATTATCATTCGTTTTAGTTAGTTTTATCCACGGTCCATGTCGCTTCATTGAGTTGGCGTTTTGGGCTAGTGTCTTCCCGATTCTATTTTGTGAACAAGAAACGGGGGCGGCGGGGTTCTTCTTTTTTAGGTAGGTCGAATGTCTTCGTTGACAAAAATGACCTTGGGGAACACACATCAACACAAACTCGCTGGACGAGGCAGCTGCCGAAGCTGCCAAGCTGATCGTCTCCGTGGAGACGGCCTCGGGCGTACCAGTCTCGGGCTCGGGAAGAAAGAGTAAGGCGCCGGTCGGAACGCGAGCATCCGAGCCAGTTTTTCATCCGGGCGAAAGTCCAGATTAAATTTGTTTTGGGAATAGGCCGTCAACAATTTCAGACAGCCTTTGGCCTGTGACTCTCAATGGCATCAATTCGCTGAATCCGCCATCAATTTTCCAAGGCCTGCCGCCACCTGCTCAGCGCTCTTTCCCATTGTGAGGGGATTCCAAAACCCCACCACAAAGGAAGCGAAAACCTTTAGAAGAGGGTTTTTTAAGTCATGTACACATTTCCCTGTACAGCGAGAAGGCCATGCATTTTTCTTGCCCGAGAGTTTCTGCCCCTTCAAAACACATCAAGCTTTTCAGACCGCAAGAAGGACGGGTGTACTTCATCCAGGTGTTCGCAGTGTGCATGGATCAAGGGCCTTTCGCAGACGCCACTGAAATATTTAACTTTAACCGAGAGGGAAATGCACCGTTCCTGCATGTACTGCAATACCAGGTCAATGCGTAGAGTGGAAGGAGCAAGCCCCTATTCCATCTCCCGACTCCAAAAATCAATTTAATATATGGTCCCCAGATAAGGGACGTATCAGATATTAAACTGATAAGAACAGATACTACACTTGATCTTAGCCAAAAGGCCGAGAAGCGATAAGGGCAAAGCGACACAGGGGATGACTTCATTCCTGACAGTGCGGGCTACAGTGACGGTGGCAAATGTCAAATAGCCACAGCAAAAACAATGACATGCCAAACAACTCCACACATTTCTGCGATCGCAGGGGCAACGGTTTTGTTTGCCAGACCGCAAATGAAACAAAAGCTGAGCAATTGCTGGGTCCTGTATCATTTAACCCAAGGTGCCCCAATAGGAAAGCGGCAATCAATGTTCCGAGGCACCTAACCCCAATGAGTGAGCTACCACTTGCAGTTCCCCCTTTTGGCTTTCGCCGTAGCCTACGCCAACACTGGTGTAAAGGAGATCTGCACAAATGGGAGAAGTGAGAAATTGCCATTGACAAACTCATCAGGGGAGAGCGCGAACGCAGTCCCCCAGTGCCAGAAATTTTGCAGTCGAGATTCCCACATTTGGTGAATTCGCAGGGGTCAGCACAACCGCAGTGCAATGGCTGAGCCTCACCCTGGGCGAGCCACCTTCTTGATCATGGCATTGCCCCTGCCAGGTAAGTATGAGTTGGACCCGTCACCAGGCCAGGGTCTTTAGCACACGCACCGTCTTCGGTCACGGGCGCATCTGCTGAGACAAGTGCGAGCAGTCCAGGGGTAAGGTCGTTTTGGAATTGTCATTGCGGTTCGGCTTTTATCGATCAGATCGAAGTAAATATGTTTAAAATCAACCCAAAAGGCTCGCAAGTTACTTTCGACCAAAATGAAAAAGAAGGACATTCCTGTTCGCTGTAATTATCATTCGTTTTAGTTAGTTTTATACACGGTCCATGTCGCTTCATTGAGTTGGCGTTTTGGGCAAGTGTCTTCCCGATTCTATTTTGTGAACAAGAAACGGGGGCGGCGGGGTTCTTCTTTTTTAGGTAGGTCGAATGTCTTCGTTGACAAAAATGACCTTGGGGAACACACATCAACTTAAACTCGCTGGACGAGGCAGCTGCCTCGCCAAGCTGATCGTCTCCGTGGAGACGGCCTCGGGCGTACGAGTCTTGGGCTCGGAATGCAAGAGTAAGGCGCCGGTCGGAACGCGAGCATCCGAGCCAGTTTTTCATCCGGGCGAAAGTCCAGATTAAAGTTGTTTTGGGAATAGGCCGTCAACAATTTCAGACAGCCTTTGGCCTGTGACTCTCAATGGCATCAATTCGCTGAATCCGCCATCAATTTTCCAAGGCCTGCCGCCACCTGCTCAGCGCTCTTTCCCATTGTGAGGGGATTCCAAAACCCCACCACAAAGGAAGCGAAAACCTTTAGAAGAGGGTTTTTTAAGTCATGTACACATTTCCCTGTACAGCGAGAAGGCCATGCATTTTTCTTGCCCGAGAGTTTCTGCCCCTTCAAAACACATCAAGCTTTTCAGACCGCAAGAAGGACGGGTGTATTTCATCCAGGTGTTCGCAGTGTGCATGGATCAAGGGCCTTTCGCAGACGCCACTGAAATATTTAACTTTACCCGAGAGGGAAATGCACCGCTCCTGGATGTACTGCAATACCAGGTCAATGCGTAGAGTGGAAGGAGCAAGCCCCTATTCCATCTCCCGACTCCAAAAATCAATTTAATATATGGTCCCCAGATAAGGGACGTATCAGATATTAAACTGATAAGAACAGATACTACACTTGATCTTAGCCAAAAGGCCGAGAAGCGATAAGGGCAAAGCGACACAGGGGATGACTTCATTCCTGACAGTGCGGGCTACAGTGACGGTGGCAAATGTCAAATAGCCACAGCGAAAACAATGACATGCCAAACAACTCCACACATTTCTGCGATCGCAGGGGCAACGGTTTTGTTTGCCAGCCCGCAAATGAAACAAAAGCTGAGCAATTGCTGGGTACTGTATCATTTAACCCAAGGTGCCCCAATAGGAAAGCGGCAATCAATGTTCCGAGGCACCTAACCCCAATGACTGAGCTACCACTTGCAGTTCCCCCTTTTGGCTTTCGCCGTAGCCTACGCCAACACTGGTGTAAAGGAGATCTGCACAAATGGGAGAAGTGAGAAATTGCCATTGACAAACTCATCAGGGGAGAGCGCGAACGCAGTCCCCCACTGCCAGAAATTTTGCAGTCGAGATTCCCACATTTGGGGAATTCGCAGGGGTCAGCACAACCGCAGTGCCACCTAACCCCAATGAGTGAGCTACCAGCACAACCGCAGTGCCACCTAACCCCAATGAGTGAGCTACCACTTGCAGTTCCCCCTTTTGGCTTTCGCCGTAGCCTACGCCAACACTGGTGTAAAGGAGATCTGCACAAATGGGAGAAGTGAGAAATTGCCATTGACAAACTCATCAGGGGAGAGCGCGAACGCAGTCCCCCACTGCCAGAAATCTTGCAGTCGAGATTCCCACATTTGGGGAATTCGCAGGGGTCAGCACAACCGCAGTGCAATGGCTGAGCCTCACCCTGGGCGAGCCACCTTCTTGATCATGGCATTGCCCCTGCCAGGTAAGTATGAGTTGGACCCGTCACCAGGCCAGGGTCTTTAGCACACGCACCGTCTTCGGTCACAGGCGCATCTGCTGAGACAAGTGCGAGCAGTCCAGGGGTAAGGTCGTTTTGGAATTGTCATTGCGGTTCGGCTTTTATCGATCAGATCGAAGTAAATATGTTTAAAATCAACCCAAAAGGCTCGCAAGTTACTTTCGACCAAAATGAAAAAGAAGGACATTCCTGTTCGCTGTAATTATCATTCGTTTTAGTTAGTTTTATACACGGTCCATGTCGCTTCATTGAGTTGGCGTTTTGGGCTAGTGTCTTCCCGATTCTATTTTGTGAACAAGAAACGGGGGCGGCGGGGTTCTTCTTTTTTAGGTAGGTCGAATGTCTTCGTTGACAAAAATGACCTTGGGGAACACACATCAACACAAACTCGCTGGACGAGGCAGCTGCCGAAGCTGCCAAGCTGATCGTCTCCGTGGAGACGGCCTCGGGCGTACCAGTCTCGGGCTCGGGAAGAAAGAGTAAGGCGCCGGTCGGAACGCGAGCATCCGAGCCAGTTTTTCATCCGGGCGAAAGTCCAGATTAAATTTGTTTTGGGAATAGGCCGTCAACAATTTCAGACAGCCTTTGGCCTGTGACTCTCAATGGCATCAATTCGCTGAATCCGCCATCAATTTTCCAAGGCCTGCCGCCACCTGCTCAGCGCTCTTTCCCATTGTGAGGGGATTCCAAAACCCCACCACAAAGGAAGCGAAAACCTTTAGAAGAGGGTTTTTTAAGTCATGTACACATTTCCCTGTACAGCGAGAAGGCCATGCATTTTTCTTGCCCGAGAGTTTCTGCCCCTTCAAAACACATCAAGCTTTTCAGACCGCAAGAAGGACGGGTGTACTTCATCCAGGTGTTCGCAGTGTGCATGGATCAAGGGCCTTTCGCAGACGCCACTGAAATATTTAACTTTAACCGAGAGGGAAATGCACCGTTCCTGCATGTACTGCAATACCAGGTCAATGCGTAGAGTGGAAGGAGCAAGCCCCTATTCCATCTCCCGACTCCAAAAATCAATTTAATATATGGTCCCCAGATAAGGGACGTATCAGATATTAAACTGATAAGAACAGATACTACACTTGATCTTAGCCAAAAGGCCGAGAAGCGATAAGGGCAAAGCGACACAGGGGATGACTTCATTCCTGACAGTGCGGGCTACAGTGACGGTGGCAAATGTCAAATAGCCACAGCAAAAACAATGACATGCCAAACAACTCCACACATTTCTGCGATCGCAGGGGTAACGGTTTTGGTTGCCAGCCCGCAAATGAAACAAAAGCTGAGCAATTGCTGGGTACTGTATCATTTAACCCAAGGTGCCCCAATAGGAAAGCGGCAATCAATGTTCCGAGGCACCTAACCCCAATGAGTGAGCTACCACTTGCAGTTCCCCCTTTTGGCTTTCGCCGTAGCCTACGCCAACACTGGTGTAAAGGAGATCTGCACAAATGGGAGAAGTGAGAAATTGCCATTGACAAACTCATCAGGGGAGAGCGCGAACGCAGTCCCCCACTGCCAGAAATTTTGCAGTCGAGATTCCCACATTTGGGGAATTCGCAGGGGTCAGCACAACCGCAGTGCAATGGCTGAGCCTCACCCTGGGCGAGCCACCTTCTTGATCATGGCATTGCCCCTGCCAGGTAAGTATGAGTTGGACCCGTCACCAGGCCAGGGTCTTTAGCACACGCACCGTCTTCGGTCACAGGCGCATCTGCTGAGACAAGTGCGAGCAGTCCAGGGGTAAGGTCGTTTTGGAATTGTCATTGCGGTTCGGCTTTTATCGATCAGATCGAAGTAAATATGTTTAAAATCAACCCAAAAGGCTCGCAAGTTACTTTCGACCAAAATGAAAAAGAAGGACATTCCTGTTCGCTGTAATTATCATTCGTTTTAGTTAGTTTTATACACGGTCCATGTCGCTTCATTGAGTTGGCGTTTTGGGCTAGTGTCTTCCCGATTCTATTTTGTGAACAAGAAACGGGGGCGGCGGGGTTCTTCTTTTTTAGGTAGGTCGAATGTCTTCGTTGACAAAAATGACCTTGGGGAACACACATCAACACAAACTCGCTGGACGAGGCAGCTGCCGAAGCTGCCAAGCTGATCGTCTCCGTGGAGACGGCCTCGGGCGTACCAGTCTCGGGCTCGGGAAGAAAGAGTAAGGCGCCGGTCGGAACGCGAGCATCCGAGCCAGTTTTTCATCCGGGCGAAAGTCCAGATTAAATTTGTTTTGGGAATAGGCCGTCAACAATTTCAGACAGCCTTTGGCCTGTGACTCTCAATGGCATCAATTCGCTGAATCCGCCATCAATTTTCCAAGGCCTGCCGCCACCTGCTCAGCGCTCTTTCCCATTGTGAGGGGATTCCAAAACCCCACCACAAAGGAAGCGAAAACCTTTAGAAGAGGGTTTTTTAAGTCATGTACACATTTCCCTGTACAGCGAGAAGGCCATGCATTTTTCTTGCCCGAGAGTTTCTGCCCCTTCAAAACACATCAAGCTTTTCAGACCGCAAGAAGGACGGGTGTACTTCATCCAGGTGTTCGCAGTGTGCATGGATCAAGGGCCTTTCGCAGACGCCACTGAAATATTTAACTTTAACCGAGAGGGAAATGCACCGTTCCTGCATGTACTGCAATACCAGGTCAATGCGTAGAGTGGAAGGAGCAAGCCCCTATTCCATCTCCCGACTCCAAAAATCAATTTAATATATGGTCCCCAGATAAGGGACGTATCAGATATTAAACTGATAGAACAGATACTACACTTGATCTTAGCCAAAAGGCCGAGAAGCGATAAGGGCAAAGCGACACAGGGGATGACTTCATTCCTGACAGTGCGGGCTACAGTGACGGTGGCAAATGTCAAATAGCCACAGCAAAAACAATGACATGCCAAACAACTCCACACATTTCTGCGATCGCAGGGGTAACGGTTTTGGTTGCCAGCCCGCAAATGAAACAAAAGCTGAGCAATTGCTGGGTCCTGTATCATTTAACCCAAGGTGCCCCAATAGGAAAGCGGCAATCAATGTTCCGAGGCACCTAACCCCAATGAGTGAGCTACCACTTGCAGTTCCCCCTTTTGGCTTTCGCCGTAGCCTACGCCAACACTGGTGTAAAGGAGATCTGCACAAATGGGAGAAGTGAGAAATTGCCATTGACAAACTCATCAGGGGAGAGCGCGAACGCAGTCCCCCAGTGCCAGAAATTTTGCAGTCGAGATTCCCACATTTGGGGAATTCGCAGGGGTCAGCACAACCGCAGTGCAATGGCTGAGCCTCACCCTGGGCGAGCCACCTTCTTGATCATGGCATTGCCCCTGCCAGGTAAGTATGAGTTGGACCCGTCACCAGGCCAGGGTCTTTAGCACACGCACCGTCTTCGGTCACGGGCGCATCTGCTGAGACAAGTGCGAGCAGTCCAGGGGTAAGGTCGTTTTGGAATTGTCATTGCGGTTCGGCTTTTATCGATCAGATCGAAGTAAATATGTTTAAAATCAACCCAAAAGGCTCGCAAGTTACTTTCGACCAAAATGAAAAAGAAGGACATTCCTGTTCGCTGTAATTATCATTCGTTTTAGTTAGTTTTATACACGGTCCATGTCGCTTCATTGAGTTGGCGTTTTGGGCAAGTGTCTTCCCGATTCTATTTTGTGAACAAGAAACGGGGGCGGCGGGGTTCTTCTTTTTTAGGTAGGTCGAATGTCTTCGTTGACAAAAATGACCTTGGGGAACACACATCAACTTAAACTCGCTGGACGAGGCAGCTGCCTCGCCAAGCTGATCGTCTCCGTGGAGACGGCCTCGGGCGTACGAGTCTTGGGCTCGGAATGCAAGAGTAAGGCGCCGGTCGGAACGCGAGCATCCGAGCCAGTTTTTCATCCGGGCGAAAGTCCAGATTAAAGTTGTTTTGGGAATAGGCCGTCAACAATTTCAGACAGCCTTTGGCCTGTGACTCTCAATGGCATCAATTCGCTGAATCCGCCATCAATTTTCCAAGGCCTGCCGCCACCTGCTCAGCGCTCTTTCCCATTGTGAGGGGATTCCAAAACCCCACCACAAAGGAAGCGAAAACCTTTAGAAGAGGGTTTTTTAAGTCATGTACACATTTCCCTGTACAGCGAGAAGGCCATGCATTTTTCTTGCCCGAGAGTTTCTGCCCCTTCAAAACACATCAAGCTTTTCAGACCGCAAGAAGGACGGGTGTATTTCATCCAGGTGTTCGCAGTGTGCATGGATCAAGGGCCTTTCGCAGACGCCACTGAAATATTTAACTTTACCCGAGAGGGAAATGCACCGCTCCTGGATGTACTGCAATACCAGGTCAATGCGTAGAGTGGAAGGAGCAAGCCCCTATTCCATCTCCCGACTCCAAAAATCAATTTAATATATGGTCCCCAGATAAGGGACGTATCAGATATTAAACTGATAAGAACAGATACTACACTTGATCTTAGCCAAAAGGCCGAGAAGCGATAAGGGCAAAGCGACACAGGGGATGACTTCATTCCTGACAGTGCGGGCTACAGTGACGGTGGCAAATGTCAAATAGCCACAGCGAAAACAATGACATGCCAAACAACTCCACACATTTCTGCGATCGCAGGGGCAACGGTTTTGTTTGCCAGACCGCAAATGAAACAAAAGCTGAGCAATTGCTGGGTCCTGTATCATTTAACCCAAGGTGCCCCAATAGGAAAGCGGCAATCAATGTTCCGAGGCACCTAACCCCAATGAGTGAGCTACCACTTGCAGTTCCCCCTTTTGGCTTTCGCCGTAGCCTACGCCAACACTGGTGTAAAGGAGATCTGCACAAATGGGAGAAGTGAGAAATTGCCATTGACAAACTCATCAGGGGAGAGCGCGAACGCAGTCCCCCACTGCCAGAAATTTTGCAGTCGAGATTCCCACATTTGGGGAATTCGCAGGGGTCAGCACAACCGCAGTGCCACCTAACCCCAATGAGTGAGCTACCAGCACAACCGCAGTGCCACCTAACCCCAATGAGTGAGCTACCACTTGCAGTTCCCCCTTTTGGCTTTCGCCGTAGCCTACGCCAACACTGGTGTAAAGGAGATCTGCACAAATGGGAGAAGTGAGAAATTGCCATTGACAAACTCATCAGGGGAGAGCGCGAACGCAGTCCCCCACTGCCAGAAATTTTGCAGTCGAGATTCCCACATTTGGGGAATTCGCAGGGGTCAGCACAACCGCAGTGCAATGGCTGAGCCTCACCCTGGGCGAGCCACCTTCTTGATCATGGCATTGCCCCTGCCAGGTAAGTATGAGTTGGACCCGTCACCAGGCCAGGGTCTTTAGCACACGCACCGTCTTCGGTCACGGGCGCATCTGCTGAGACAAGTGCGAGCAGTCCAGGGGTAGGGTCGTTTTGGAATTGTCATTGCGGTTCGGCTTTTATCGATCAGATCGAAGTAAATATGTTTAAAATCAACCCAAAAGGCTCGCAAGTTACTTTCGACCAAAATGAAAAAGAAGGACATTCCTTTTCGCTGTAATTATCATTCGTTTTAGTTAGTTTTATCCACGGTCCATGTCGCTTCATTGAGTTGGCGTTTTGGGCTAGTGTCTTCCCGATTCTATTTTGTGAACAAGAAACGGGGGCGGCGGGGTTCTTCTTTTTTAGGTAGGTCGAATGTCTTCGTTGACAAAAATGACCTTGGGGAACACACATCAACACAAACTCGCTGGACGAGGCAGCTGCCGAAGCTGCCAAGCTGATCGTCTCCGTGGAGACGGCCTCGGGCGTACGAGTCTTGGGCTCGGAATGCAAGAGTAAGGCGCCGGTCGGAACGCGAGCATCCGAGCCAGTTTTTCATCCGGGCGAAAGTCCAGATTAAAGTTGTTTTGGGAATAGGCCGTCAACAATTTCAGACAGCCTTTGGCCTGTGACTCTCAATGGCATCAATTCGCTGAATCCGCCATCAATTTTCCAAGGCCTGCCGCCACCTGCTCAGCGCTCTTTCCCATTGTGAGGGGATTCCAAAACCCCACCACAAAGGAAGCGAAAACCTTTAGAAGAGGGTTTTTTAAGTCATGTACACATTTCCCTGTACAGCGAGAAGGCCATGCATTTTTCTTGCCCGAGAGTTTCTGCCCCTTCAAAACACATTAAGCTTTTCAGACCGCAAGAAGGACGGGTGTACTTCATCCAGGTGTTCGCAGTGTCCATGGATCAAGGGCCTTTCGCAGACGCCACTGAAATATTTAACTTTAACCGAGAGGGAAATGCACCGTTCCTGGATGTACTGCAATACCAGGTCAATGCGTAGAGTGGAAGGAGCAAGCCCCTATTCCATCTCCCGACTCCAAAAATCAATTTAATATATGGTCCCCAGATAAGGGACGTATCAGATATTAAACTGATAAGAACAGATACTACACTTGATCTTAGCCAAAAGGCCGAGAAGCGATAAGGGCAAAGCGACACAGGGGATGACTTCATTCCTGACAGTGCGGGCTACAGTGACGGTGGCAAATGTCAAATAGCCACAGCAAAAACAATGACATGCCAAACAACTCCACACATTTCTGCGATCGCAGGGGTAACGGTTTTGGTTGCCAGCCCGCAAATGAAACAAAAGCTGAGCAATTGCTGGGTACTGTATCATTTAACCCAAGGTGCCCCAATAGGAAAGCGGCAATCAATGTTCCGAGGCACCTAACCCCAATGAGTGAGCTACCACTTGCAGTTCCCCCTTTTGGCTTTCGCCGTAGCCTACGCCAACACTGGTGTAAAGGAGATCTGCACAAATGGGAGAAGTGAGAAATTGCCATTGACAAACTCATCAGGGGAGAGCGCGAACGCAGTCCCCCACTGCCAGAAATTTTGCAGTCGAGATTCCCACATTTGGGGAATTCGCAGGGGTCAGCACAACCGCAGTGCAATGGCTGAGCCTCACCCTGGGCGAGCCACCTTCTTGATCATGGCATTGCCCCTGCCAGGTAAGTATGAGTTGGACCCGTCACCAGGCCAGGGTCTTTAGCACACGCACCGTCTTCGGTCACAGGCGCATCTGCTGAGACAAGTGCGAGCAGTCCAGGGGTAAGGTCGTTTTGGAATTGTCATTGCGGTTCGGCTTTTATCGATCAGATCGAAGTAAATATGTTTAAAATCAACCCAAAAGGCTCGCAAGTTACTTTCGACCAAAATGAAAAAGAAGGACATTCCTGTTCGCTGTAATTATCATTCGTTTTAGTTAGTTTTATACACGGTCCATGTCGCTTCATTGAGTTGGCGTTTTGGGCTAGTGTCTTCCCGATTCTATTTTGTGAACAAGAAACGGGGGCGGCGGGGTTCTTCTTTTTTAGGTAGGTCGAATGTCTTCGTTGACAAAAATGACCTTGGGGAACACACATCAACACAAACTCGCTGGACGAGGCAGCTGCCGAAGCTGCCAAGCTGATCGTCTCCGTGGAGACGGCCTCGGGCGTACCAGTCTTGGGCTCGGAATGCAAGAGTAAGGCGCCGGTCGGAACGCGAGCCAGTTTTTCATCCGGGCGAAAGTCCAGATTAAATTTGTTTTGGGAATAGGCCGTCAACAATTTCAGACAGCCTTTGGCCTGTGACTCTCAATGGCATCAATTCGCTGAATCCGCCATCAATTTTCCAAGGCCTGCCGCCACCTGCTCAGCGCTCTTTCCCATTGTGAGGGGATTCCAAAACCCCACCACAAAGGAAGCGAAAACCTTTAGAAGAGGGTTTTTTAAGTCATGTACACATTTCCCTGTACAGCGAGAAGGCCATGCATTTTTCTTGCCCGAGAGTTTCTGCCCCTTCAAAACACATCAAGCTTTTCAGACCGCAAGAAGGACGGGTGTACTTCATCCAGGTGTTCGCAGTGTGCATGGATCAAGGGCCTTTCGCAGACGCCACTGAAATATTTAACTTTAACCGAGAGGGAAATGCACCGGGACCCTGGCGGTCCGATCCTCGGCTGCAGAAGCTAGCTCTTGGGACATGGAATGTCACCTCTCTGGCAGGGAAGGAGCCCGAGCTGGTGTGTGAGGCAGAGAATTTCCGACTGGATATAGTCGGACTTGCCTCCACACACAGCCTGGGTTCTGGTACTAGTTCTCTCGAGAGGGGTTGGACTCTCTTCCACTCTGGAGTTGCTCATGGTGAGAGGCGCAGAGCAGGTGTGGGCATACTCATTGCACCCCGGCTCAGTGCCTGTACATTGGGGTTCACACCGGTAGACGAGAGGGTTGCTTCCCTCCGCCTTCGGGTGGGGGGACGGGTCCTGACTGTTGTTTGTGCATATGCACCAAACGGCAGCTCAGCATACCCACCCTTTTTGGAGTCCTTGGAGGGTGTGCTGGAGAGTACTCCTGCTGGGGACTCCCTTGTTCTGCTGGGGGACTTCAATGCTCACGTGGGCAATGACAGTGAGACCTGGAGGGGCGTGATTGGGAGGAACGGCCCCCCCGATCAGAACTCGAGTGGTGTTTTGTTATTGGACTTCTGTGCTCGTCACGGACTGTCCATAACGAACACCTTGTTCAAACATAAGGGTGTCCATATGTGCACTTGGCACCAGGACACCCTGGGCCGTAGTTCGATGATCGACCTTGTGGTTGTATCATCGGATTTGCGGCCGCATGTTTTGGACACTCGGGTGAAGAGAGGGGCGGAGCTGTCAACTGATCACCACCTGGTGGTGAGTAGGCTCCGATGGTGGGGAAAGATGCCGGTCCGTCCTGGCAGACCCAAACGTATTGTGAGGGTTTGTTGGGAGCGTCTGGCGGAATCCCCTGTCAGAAGGAGTTTCAACTCCCACCTCCGACAGAGCTTTTCCCATGTTCCGGGGGAGACGGGGGACATTGAGTCCGAGTGGACCATGTTCCGTGCCTCTATTGTTGAGGCGGCCAATCTGAGTTGTGGCCGTAAAGTGGTTGGTGCCTGTCGTGGCGGCAACCCTCGTACTCGCTGGTGGACACCAGCAGTAAGGGATGCCGTCAAGCTGAAGAAGGAGTCCTATCGAGCCTTTATGGCCTGTGGGACCCCAGAGGCAGCTGACGGGTATCGACTGGCCAAGCGGAACGCAGCTTCGGTGGTCGCCGAGGCAAAAACCCGAGCGTGGGAAGAGTTCGGTGAGGCCATGGAAGCCGACTTCCGGACGGCTTCGAGGAAATTCTGGTCCACCATCCGACGTCTCAGGAGGGGGAAGCAGTGCACCACTAACACTGTGTACAGTGGGGATGGGGCGCTGCTGACTTCGACTCGGGACGTTGTGAACCGGTGGGCAGAGTACTTCGAAGACCTCCTCAACTCCACCAACACGTCTTCCTTGGAGGAAGCAGAGTCTGAGGACCCTGAGGTGGGCTCTCCTATCTCTGTGGTTGAAGTCACCGATGTGGTTAAAAAGCTCCTCGGTGGCAGGGCCCCAGGGGTGGATGAGATCCGCCCGGAGTTCCTCAGGGCTCTGGATGTTGTGGGGCTGTCCTGGTTGACACGCCTCTGCAACATCGCGTGGTCAACGGGGAGAGTGCCTCTGGATTGGCAGACCGGGGTGGTAGTCCCTCTTTTTAAAAAGGGGGACCGGAGGGTGTGTTCCAACTACAGAGGGATCACACTCCTCAGCCTCCCTGGTAAGGTCTATTCAGGGGTGCTGGAGAGGAGGGTCCGTCAGGAAGTCGAGCCTCAGATTGAGGAGGAGCAGTGTGGTTTTCGTCCCGGCCGTGGAACAGTGGACCAGCTCTACACCCTTAGCAGGGTCCTCGAGGGTATGTGGGAATTCGCCCAACCAGTCTACATGTGTTTTATGGACTTGGAGAAGGCGTTTGACCGTGTCCCTCGGGGAGTTCTGTGGGGGGTGCTTCGTGGGTATGGGGTACCGAACCCCCTGATACGGGCTATTCGGTCACTATACCACCGATGTCAGAGTTTGGTTCGCATTGCCGGCAGTAAGTCGGAATCGTTTCCAGTGAGGGTAGGACTCCGCCAAGGCTGCCCTTTGTCGCCGATTCTGTTCATAATCTTTATGGACAGAATTTCTAGGCGCAGCCGAAGCGTTGAGGGCGTCCGTTTTGGTGGCCTCAGTATTGCATCCCTGCTTTTTGCAGATGATGTGGTGCTGTTGGCTCCTTCAAACGGGGCTCTCCAACTCTCACTGGAGCGTTTCGCAGCCGAGTGTGAAGCGGTTGGGATGAAAATCAGCACCTCCAAATCTGAAACCATGGTCCTCAGTCGGAAAAGGGTGGAGTGCCCCCTCCGGGTCGGGGGAGAGATCTTGCCCCAAGTGGAGGAGTTTAAGTATCTTGGGGTCTTGTTCACGAGTGAGGGCAGGAGGGAGCGAGAGATCGACAGGCGGATCGGTGCAGCGTCTGCTGTGATGCGGACGTTGTATCGGTCTGTCGTGGTGAAGAAGGAGCTGAGCCGAAGGGCGAAGCTCTCAATTTACCGGTCGATCTACGTTCCAACCCTCATCTATGGTCACGAGCTATGGGTCGTGACCGAAAGAACGAGATCCCGGATACAAGCGGCCGAAATGAGTTTTCTCCGCAGGGTGTCCGGGCTCTCCCTTAGAGATAAGGTGAGAAGCTCGGTCATCCGGGAGGGGCTCAGAGTCGAGCCGCTTCTCCTCCACATCGAGAGGAGCCAGATGAGGTGGCTTGGGCATCTGATTCGGATGCCTCCTGAACGCCTCCCTGGTGAGGTGTTCCGGGCATGTCCCACTGGGAGGAGACCCCGAGGAAGACCCAGGACACGCTGGAGTGACTATGTCACCCAGCTGGCCTGGGAACGCCTCGGGATCCCCCGGGGAGAGCTGGAAGAAGTAGCTAGGGAGAGGGAAGTCTGGGCTTCCCTGCTAAAGCTGTTGCCCCCGCGACCCGGCCCCGGATAAGCGGTAGAAGATGGATGGATGGATGGGAAATGCACCGTTCCTGCATGTACTGCAATACCAGGTCAATGCGTAGAGTGGAAGGAGCAAGCCCCTATTCCATCTCCCGACTCCAAAAATCAATTTAATATATGGTCCCCAGATAAGGGACGTATCAGATATTAAACTGATAAGAACAGATACTACACTTGATCTTAGCCAAAAGGCCGAGAAGCGATAAGGGCAAAGCGACACAGGGGATGACTTCATTCCTGACAGTGCGGGCTACAGTGACGGTGGCAAATGTCAAATAGCCACAGCAAAAACAATGACATGCCAAACAACTCCACACATTTCTGCGATCGCAGGGGTAACGGTTTTGGTTGCCAGCCCGCAAATGAAACAAAAGCTGAGCAATTGCTGGGTACTGTATCATTTAACCCAAGGTGCCCCAATAGGAAAGCGGCAATCAATGTTCCGAGGCACCTAACCCCAATGAGTGAGCTACCACTTGCAGTTCCCCCTTTTGGCTTTCGCCGTAGCCTACGCCAACACTGGTGTAAAGGAGATCGACACAAATGGGAGAAGTGAGAAATTGCCATTGACAAACTCATCAGGGGAGAGCGCGAACGCAGTCCCCCACTGCCAGAAATTTTGCAGTCGAGATTCCCACATTTGGGGAATTCGCAGGGGTCAGCACAACCGCAGTGCAATGGCTGAGCCTCACCCTGGGCGAGCCACCTTCTTGATCATGGCATTGCCCCTGCCAGGTAAGTATGAGTTGGACCCGTCACCAGGCCAGGGTCTTTAGCACACGCACCGTCTTCGGTCACAGGCGCATCTGCTGAGACAAGTGCGAGCAGTCCAGGGGTAAGGTCGTTTTGGAATTGTCATTGCGGTTCGGCTTTTATCGATCAGATCGAAGTAAATATGTTTAAAATCAACCCAAAAGGCTCGCAAGTTACTTTCGACCAAAATGAAAAAGAAGGACATTCCTGTTCGCTGTAATTATCATTCGTTTTAGTTAGTTTTATACACGGTCCATGTCGCTTCATTGAGTTGGCGTTTTGGGCAAGTGTCTTCCCGATTCTATTTTGTGAACAAGAAACGGGGGCGGCGGGGTTCTTCTTTTTTAGGTAGGTCGAATGTCTTCGTTGACAAAAATGACCTTGGGGAACACACATCAACTTAAACTCGCTGGACGAGGCAGCTGCCTCGCCAAGCTGATCGTCTCCGTGGAGACGGCCTCGGGCGTACGAGTCTTGGGCTCGGAATGCAAGAGTAAGGCGCCGGTCGGAACGCGAGCATCCGAGCCAGTTTTTCATCCGGGCGAAAGTCCAGATTAAAGTTGTTTTGGGAATAGGCCGTCAACAATTTCAGACAGCCTTTGGCCTGTGACTCTCAATGGCATCAATTCGCTGAATCCGCCATCAATTTTCCAAGGCCTGCCGCCACCTGCTCAGCGCTCTTTCCCATTGTGAGGGGATTCCAAAACCCCACCACAAAGGAAGCGAAAACCTTTAGAAGAGGGTTTTTTAAGTCATGTACACATTTCCCTGTACAGCGAGAAGGCCATGCATTTTTCTTTTCAGAGAGTTTCTGCCCCTTCAAAACACATTAAGCTTTTCAGACCGCAAGAAGGACGGGTGTACTTCATCCAGGTGTTCGCAGTGTACATGGATAAAGGGCCTTTCGCAGACGCCACTGAAATATTTAACTTTAACCGAGAGGGAAATGCACCGCTCCTGGATGTACTGCAATACCAGGTCAATGCGTAGAGTGGAAGGAGCAAGCCCCTATTCCATCTCCCGACTCCAAAAATCAATTTAATATATGGTCCCCAGATAAGGGACGTATCAGATATTAAACTGATAAGAACAGATACTACACTTGATCTTAGCCAAAAGGCCGAGAAGCGATAAGGGCAAAGCGACACAGGGGATGACTTCATTCCTGACAGTGCGGGCTACAGTGACGGTGGCAAATGTCAAATAGCCACAGCAAAAACAATGACATGCCAAACAACTCCACACATTTCTGCGATCGCAGGGGTAACGGTTTTGGTTACCAGCCCGCAAATGAAACAAAAGCTGAGCAATTGCTGGGTACTGTATCATTTAACCCAAGGTGCCCCAATAGGAAAGCGGCAATCAATGTTCCGAGGCACCTAACCCCAATGAGTGAGCTACCACTTGCAGTTCCCCCTTTTGGCTTTCGCCGTAGCCTAAGCCAACACTGGTGTAAAGGAGATCTGCACTAATGGGAGAAGTGAGAAATTGCCATTGACAAACTCATCAGGGGAGAGCGCGAACGCAGTCCCCCAGTGCCAGAAATTTTGCAGTCGAGATTCCCACATTTGGGGAATTCGCAGGGGTCAGCACAACCGCAGTGCAATGGCTGAGCCTCACCCTGGGCGAGCCACCTTCTTGATCATGGCATTGCCCCTGCCAGGTAAGTATGAGTTGGACCCGTCACCAGGCCAGGGTCTTTAGCACACGCACCGTCTTCGGTCACGGGCGCATCTGCTGAGACAAGTGCGAGCAGTCCAGGGGTAAGGTCGTTTTGGAATTGTCATTGCGGTTCGGCTTTTATCGATCAGATCGAAGTAAATATGTTTAAAATCAACCCAAAAGGCTCGCAAGTTACTTTCGACCAAAATGAAAAAGAAGGACATTCCTTTTCGCTGTAATTATCATTCGTTTTAGTTAGTTTTATACACGGTCCGTGTCGCTTCATTGAGTTGGCGTTTTGGGCAAGTGTCTTCCCGATTCTATTTTGTGAACAAGAAACGGGGGCGGCGGGGTTCTTCTTTTTTAGGTAGGTCGAATGTCTTCGTTGACAAAAATGACCTTGGGGAACACACATCAACACAAACTCGCTGGACGAGGCAGCTGCCGAAGCTGCTAAGCTGATCGTCTCCGTGGAGACGGCCTCGGGCGTACCAGTCTCGGGCTCGGGAAGAAAGAGTAAGGCGCCGGTCGGAACGCGAGCATCCGAGCCAGTTTTTCATCCGGGCGAAAGTCCAGATTAAAGTTGTTTTGGGAATAGGCCGTCAACAATTTCAGACAGCCTTTGGCCTGTGACTCTCAATGACATCAATTTTCCAAGGCCTGCCGCCACCTGCTCAGCGCTCTTTACCATTGTGAGGGGATTCCAAAACCCCACCACAAAGGAAGCGAAAACCTTTAGAAGAGGGTTTTTTAAGTCATGTACACATTTCCCTGTACAGCGAGAAGGCCATGCATTTTTCTTGCCCGAGAGTTTCTGCCCCTTCAAAACACATCAAGCTTTTCAGACCGCAAGAAGGACGGGTGTACTTCATCCAGGTGTTCGCAGTGTGCATGGATCAAGGGCCTTTCGCAGACGCCACTGAAATATTTAACTTTACCCGAGAGGGAAATGCACCGCTCCTGAATGTACTGCAATACCAGGTCAATGCGTAGAGTGGAAGGAGCAAGCCCCTATTCCATCTCCCGACTCCAAAAATCAATTTAATATATGGTCCCCAGATAAGGGACGTATCAGATATTAAACTGATAAGAACAGATACTACACTTGATCTTAGCCAAAAGGCCGAGAAGCGATAAGGGCAAAGCGACACAGGGGATGACTTCATTCCTGACAGTGCGGGCTACAGTGACGGTGGCAAATGTCAAATAGCCACAGCGAAAACAATGACATGCCAAACAACTCCACACATTTCTGCGATCGCAGGGGCAACGGTTTTGTTTGCCAGCCCGCAAATGAAACAAAAGCTGAGCAATTGCTGGGTCCTGTATCATTTAACCCAAGGTGCCCCAATAGGAAAGCGGCAATCAATGTTCCGAGGCACCTAACCCCAATGAGTGAGCTACCACTTGCAGTTCCCCCTTTTGGCTTTCGCCGTAGCCTACGCCAACACTGGTGTAAAGGAGATCTGCACAAATGGGAGAAGTGAGAAATTGCCATTGACAAACTCATCAGGGGAGAGCGCGAACGCAGTCCCCCACTGCCAGAAATTTTGCAGGCGAGATTCCCACATTTGGTGAATTCGCAGGGGTCAGCACAACCGCAGTGCAATGGCTGAGCCTCACCCTGGGTGAGCCACTTTCTTGATCATGGCATTGCCCCTGCCAGGTAAGTATGAGTTGGACCCGTCACCAGGCCAGGGTCTTTAGCACACGCACCGTCTTCGGTCACGGGCGCATCTGCTGAGACAAGTGCGAGCAGTCCAGGGGTAAGGTCGTTTTGGAATTGTCATTGCGGTTCGGCTTTTATCGATCAGATCGAAGTAAATATGTTTAAAATCAACCCAAAAGGCTCGCAAGTTACTTTCGACCAAAATGAAAAAGAAGGACATTCCTTTTCGCTGTAATTATCATTCGTTTTAGTTAGCTTTATACACGGTCCATGTCGCTTCATTGAGTTGCCGTTTTGGGCAAGTGTCTTCCCGATTCTATTTTGTGAACAAGAAACGGGGGCGGCGGGGTTCTTCTTTTTTAGGTAGGTCGAATGTCTTCGTTGACAAAAATGACCGTCGGCCTTCAAGACAAAAGTACAGTGTATTCACTGGACACATTTGTGTTGTATCACAATATTGAACCATATTAACAATTTCATATGTACCATGGATCTAATAGGATGATAGGGATTTCGTAAGCGACATGCGACGCTCGCTGTCAGCACTCATTCATTCATTCAACCCTGCACCCCTGCACTGTGAGGCGGACATGCTAAACAGTCAACCACCGTGTCCCCCACGTGCACAACAAGCATTCCCAATACGAACAGAGGATGCAGGCATACAATTTGGGCATTTCTGTCACACTGAGGAGTGTGCACGGAAAGGTATACAAAGGCATAATCAATTGCTGCAATTGGTTGGTAGGGTCCAAATCTTTAATTTCGGGCAAATCATACCTTCAAGTCATGAAATCTATTTTTTCTCTTAGACCACCCAACCCCTCACCCCGACCCCATAACAGTCAAGGCACCCCTTCTCCTTAGAAAAAATCCTGGTGCTGTGCCTGGTTCACAGACTATTCTCCCTAAAGTATTGGGAAACGTACACATTCTTTTTTCTTTCTAAAGACAAGCCTTTATATTCTTTTGGGTCAAAAGTGGTTTTCGCCTGGAAACTCTGCCATGGATGTCATTTTTGCCCAATCTTTTCCAAAGAGCCATCAATAACCTTAGGGGAGGTGAGGGAGGCCTGCAATTGTTTTGAAGTTGTTCTGGTTCCTTTGTGACCTCGGAGATGAGACGCTGCTGTGCTCGTCATACTTTCTGTAGGCCGGCCCCTCCTAGGATGGTTCACCCTTGCTGTTCCTTGTTCCATTTGTGGACAATACAATACAAACAACGTTATTTGCACAAAAGAATTACATTTAAAATACTTTCATTTTTGTGTATTTCGGATCACAATCGCAAAAGTAATAAAATCTCATTGTGTTTACACCAATTTTTGCCTAAAATACAATGTTCACTAAGACAGTGATAAATAATCAAGATTTTGCCTTTCAACAGCATGAAACATTTTTGAGTATTCGTAGTGTTTGTGGAAATCTATAAGCCTTTGATTTGTAATAGTATTACTACATAATTGATGACATACCGTATGGAGGTACTGTTTGAGAGACTGAATGATTTTTTTTTGCACAAATCACATCAGAGTAAAATAATTTACATTCTTGTTTCGTGAACACATCCTGCTCCTGTTTAATCAATAAAGTCGGATATAGAGGCGTTCTAGAGTTCTGTTTAACATTTGATCTCCAGGATTGAGGGATTATGGTCAAGAATGGCCAAAATGATTTTGTCCATGTATTTCCTCAAACGCAGGTTGTTCTCCTCCTGTGCTTTCAAAGCGTCGACCAACTGAAAAAGAAAAAAAGTGTTTTCATAAAAACAATATAAATGGAAATCCCATGAAGGAAGAACTCAAACAGACCTCATCCCGTGAAGCATTGTCAATCTCAGCAGCCAGACACTGGACCTTTGAATGGCACGAAAACAGGCTCTTCTCCTCATACAAACTCAGACTTAGAATCTGAGCATTCAAGTCATCGTTCTGATCTCGCAATTTATGGTTCTCCTGTGGAAACACAAAAATGACAGTTCCTTTCAGAGGGTATTCTGGTTGAAACATTATTGTTGTTAAAGATTTGTCATACTTTGCTCCAAAAGGAAATTAACTTTACATTCTGCTGTACTCATATGCAATTACATTGCATTTCTAAATAAATGCAATGCAATTGCTCTCATCTATTGAAAGTGGAAGACCATGGATAACACGGAGGAACACAATTTTTGCTCCATTAGATCCGACAGCGGTTTTTCACAAATTTATGAGTGAGGAATACGAAACTGATCTCAGTCTTTATCACATCAAGTTTTGAGCGACAGTATAGGACCCCCGGTTTTTTAAGAAATACGAAATAAATGTGGATATATGTAAATTAAACATGAGGATGGAATAGTTAGAAGTGTTGAAAGCAACAACAAAAAATTAATAAATTAAAATAAACAGAATTTACAATCGAATGCCCATCTATTATGGTTCCGGAACTAGAGCGGAAACCACAAATGCAGACTAGGATAAGATCAAGTACAAAAAATAAAAAATAAAATAAAAGTTAATTATTATTAACAGAATAAGTTCAATATAAAACGCTGGTAACAAAGAACCACGAAAATTCTACTAACCAAAAGCGCCTGCAAAAGGCAAAATCACTTGTCACGAAAGGACAAGGAAAAGCCAATTACAAGAAAATCAAAACACACTGAGGATAATGTTACAAAACCAGATCAAAGGGAAACTCGAACAAAACTAGGAAATTCTTCGTAAGACTATGACGAGGAGGGAGAATGTGGAAAGTCTAGAAAACAAGCATTTGGATGAGAGTCGTGAGCAAGGCAAGTTATCCGACAACTGGTGATGGCTTGGCAGTCCCTTTTAGCCAGGCGTGATGACATTTTGAGTAACGGGTGCGGAGCGGGAGGAAAAGCCTTCCGATGCCACCGACTGGAGACGAAACAGAACAGGACTATGACAAAAAGGCAGCAGCAAAACAGTTCAACGTTAACTAGTCAATGTCATAACTTGCTGTTGGTTAAGTGAACTGTATCGCTGCTTTATTAAATAAGTTTTACTGACATCTGATCTTTCTATTGGTGTTTCCTTGAGCGTAGCTCCATCTAGTGGATGCTTGTAGATTGCGTCTTATAATGCGGTGCGCCTAATGTATGAAAAAAAATTACAAAATAGGACATCCATTGAAGGTGCGCCTCATAATCCAGTGCGCTTTTTAGTGTGGAAAATACGGTATTCTAGCTCTCAGTTTGCAGAGGTCGATAGTATTGACCCATTGGGAGCCACACACACCTCTCACCGCACTCTCAATTGTGACTGTAGTTGACCTGCAGCTGTTGACGAGTCCAATCGTAATAAGCTAGCAAGTCTTACTACAGCTAATCAGTAATATTTTGCTCATATGATAAACTGGGGGGGAACACTGACATGCTAGAAAATAACCAATGCCAATTTTTGGAATCAGCTTGCCAATTTAAATTTTAATCAGCATAAAAAAAATCGGACTCATTACAATCGTTTTTCAAATTGTTCACCGGTGTCATATCTGCCTGCATCACCAGAAGTGCTATTTCGAGGAATAAAGCCATCATCCTCATAAATCTTCCTTCTGAAGATGTGCCGTGGTTCCCAATATGATTGAGCTCATAGAATGATGATGACCACAATATGAGGTTGTCTTGTATGAGAATTACAGTCATTGACTGTCAGGTGACTGGCGGAATTTGGACCCAGAAGCAGACAGGAGACAAACGTGGAGAAGTTAAAGTCTTTACATGCAAAAAAAAAAAAAAAACAGAGCAGGGCTATACGCAGCAAGAAGGTTTAACGATCTGACAAAATGTAATTGAGTAACTCAAGACAACACAGAGAAAAACATGCACGACCCTCCATGACCAAATAAAGGACCAAAGCAGCTAACACCAAGGAGACAAAGGGCCAAACTCTGTCAAAGTTACAACTGTTGACTGTGGAAACCATGTTGTTTTTTGCCGAGGCAAGAAATGGAATTATCGAAATCCACAGATTTTATGGAGGTTATTTTGACACCTTCAAGAAACCCTAAGCATCCCACCACTTGAATTTTACTTACCATTAATTACTTCTCCAAAATTTTATAGAATGTATTTTTTTCAAGGACCTGGGATATACATTATCAATTTCAATAACTTTTCCAGTGTTTTTTAAAGACTGTATTATGACACATTCAATATATGAAAGGAGTAACTCCAAGACCATTTGTATTTTCAATTGTCCCAAACATGAATCCGGTTTAATCAGGAGAAATCCGAAAATGGCTGCACAGCGAAGTTCCCGGTACAATCTGATTGAAGCTTCAGTGGTGCTGCAAAGAAGAGTGCGTGACACGGTCCCAAGGTAGGTGTACCAAGCTTGTGGCATTTTAAAAAATGCTTGAGGCTGTACTAGCTTTGCTGTGCTGTGTATTTGTTCCAGGAACAAATACAGAGGAGACATTAAGAAAGGAAAGGAGAGCTGGTGTATGCGATGAGTTGGGATTTCATTTGCTAACATTGAGAGGAAAAAAACCTACTCTTTTTGAAAATGTAACAAAAGTGAGGCATTGTAAATACTTGTTCGATGCACTGTTAACATCTTCCCATCACCACCCACTTACAACTCTTCAGACTAACCCAGAATATGTAGAAATGAAAATGTAATGATTGTTTGTGTAGGAACCTGTTTCAATTTTTTGACTTCCTGTTCCATTTCCATCTCCCGAGGCTTCGTATTGTGCTCAGAGAGGCCCTTGTGTTTTCCCGGATGCTCCATTTCCATCCTAAACAGCTGCAAGTAGTCCAGTTCTCTGCGAAGATCATCGATCAGCTGCAGGTGGAGTTAAGATGAGGTTAAACACCGGAAATGTCTATTGGCAACTTTTCTATGAGGTGGATGCTTGCCTCTTGCATGGCCTCCTTTTCCTTATGAAACTCACGGCGATTATGCCAAAGTTTGTCAATTATTTTCCGATAGAGGTCCATCTCGTCTTTTAGCCTCAGGCTTGTGTCCTCCAGCTTGTCCATCATCCTCTGCTTCTCCTAAGGAATTCAGCCAAATGACATAACTATCCAAATCAACAATGATAATTAGAGGATGTGACAATATTGCATCAATCAATCAATCAAAACAATTTCAGTATTGAATGTGGAGTTTTGGTAGTACATTATACGTAAGATGTTCTGACCAAGCCAGTGTTATTTGTCATTTGACACACGTATTTTTTTTCCACACATGAAAACAAAAATATAAGTCCTTCATTGATACGATAACGAGAAATAAAATGATTCACGATTTCGTGAACAAATAAAAAACCACAGTAACGAAATCCAATCAGAAGAAGGACTCAGGAGGAGTAGGAGAAAAGAACCACTCTGGAAATGAATAAGACGGGACTAATGGACAAGAGAACCAATCAGAGGGCGACTGGAGCGCTGAACGGAAGCCAATCACCCACTTCAATCACGCTCCCGGGAAGAAAGCAGATGAGAACGATTTGATGGTGGAAGTGCGAGCTAAGATCCATAGCTGGTAAAAAGCGCCGAGAGGATTTGTGGGCCATTTCACGCTCTCCAATGAAAAAAAAAAGACTAGGCGTAAAGAATGTGAACGGTCACGTGAAGGAAGAACACGTGTCTTGGCAGTTAAGCTTCCAGATGTTTGTGCCTTAAATTATTTTTTTTTTTGTCCAATCCAGTGGTGGCCAACCCGCGGCTCGCGAGCCGCAATCAGCTCTTTGGCTGGTTCAATGCGGCTCCCGGGCTTTCACACGACAAGTGTCGAAAACGCCTCGGCAGTGGCGATGCCATTCAAACAAGGCGTCAAGTACACAGAACGTACTACGTCAGCCTATCATCAATCCTGTTACTTGATTGACATAGAGGGAAACCAATCAGATGACGGTATCACCGCTCATGCACAGACAACGGCGCTAAGCGCTAAGCTCGTCCTCGGCAGTGGCGATGCCAATCAAACAAGGCGCTAAACACAGAACGTACTATGTCAGCCTATCACCAATCCCGTTACTTGATTGACAGAGGGCAACCAATCAGATGACTGCATCACCGCTCATGCGCAAACAACGGCGCTAAGCGCTAAGCTAGTCAGCGAATTACCTCTGATTTTCAGGCAGGGGTGCCTAATAAGTCGATCAGAATCGACTGGGAGCCAGCGAACTGGTCCCAAGTCGACCGCAAGGGGTGGGAGGAGGAAATGGGTAGGAAAAAAAAAAAGATTTGTTTGTTTGCATCTTTAGCGTTCTTTCATTTTCGACCCGTTCCGATTGTTGCTCATCGTAGTGTGCGTGCATATGCGCGCACACAAGTGCACTGATGGGCCCCCTCGTGAGCGCGTGTGTGAGAGCGTGCATGTGTGTGTGTGTGTGTGTGTGTATGCTTGCACGTGCACGATCGGGTCGTTCGTGGGAAGTTGGTCGCTTCAAAAGTCGATCTTTGGCCAAAAAAGTGTGTGCGTGTGTGTGTGTGTGTGTGTGCGCGCGTGCGTATGTGTGCGCACGCGTGCGTGGAAGGGTATGATGCGACTCTTTACACTGTTGAGGAATGGGAGCGGTCAAATTGCTCTTGGTCCTCCTTGGACACAGGTTCTTTTATCTCTCAATAATGTGGAAGAAGACCCAACACCACGTTGTCTTTTCTTCAGTTTATCACAACGCAACACGAATTGATTCGGGCTCCTGGGAGTCTCAGATTTCTTCAGGAAGCGTCAAAGAAACACATTCATGAGATTGTATAGAGACAATATGATAATGAGAGGCGGGGAGGTACGCCTCTCATGCAAATCCCCGAAACAAAGAAAGTAACATGTCATCTGACCCAGTGTGGCTGGTAGAAGTTGGGAGCGGTGAGGTGAGACCAGACCACCACTACCCACCATTTGGTGTGATGGCAGGAACACAGATACTTGAGATAACAGTTCCTCTTTTGATGTTAAACATGTCCTGTGGAGGGGGGCCCTAAAGTGGTGGGGTTCGAGGGCACTAAAGGTGATTGTAAAAACAGTGAGCAGGAAATACCTTCAACAGCATTCTACATTGTTTCTTTCAAGTGTCTGAACAAACACAACTAGCAGAGAGGAATAACACCATAACCATTAAACCTAACTACGTAAAAAGTAGAGACAAAGAAGGTCAAGCAAAGTTCGATCTTGATATGATGACAAAGTATAACCACTGCTGCTGGTCCACAAATCTTGAGATTAGGGTTCCTCTTCGAAGGCACTTGACAGCATTCAGGGACTTTTATGAGGTGGTGAAGGCAAGAAAACCCTCGGGGGGCTGTTAATTAACCAAGGGGAAATAGGATCTTACGTTCTTTGTTTTAAGTACTTCAGCAGATGTTCAGGACAGAGACTAGTATCAATAGTTCTCATAGCAAGGTGAAATTCCTCAACAATGTTCTACTACTACTTCTAGCGGAATATTTCCTTAACAACACGCACAGGTGTCAAACTCAGGTCCTGGAGGGCCGCTGTCCTGCATGTTTTCTAAGTCTCCCTGTTGCAACACACCTGATTCAAATGAACAGGTTCAATGTCAGATCATTTGAATCAGGTGTGTTGCAACAGGGAGACTTGGAAAACATGCACGACAGCGGCCCTCCAGGACCTGAGTTTGACACCTATGCTTTACAGTAACAGTAAAAATATTGGCTCTCCGTCTCTGACTGGTTGGCCACCCTTGGTCCAATCAGATTTCAGCATCCATGTGTTGCCATGCAAATGTAATTCAACCAAGGATTTGAGAATCCCCAGTCCTGGCTTCGAACGCACGCACGCACACACGTCCACATGTCCACTTGCACACACAAAATTAAAGTAAAACTGGCTTGTGTTTCAAAAAAAAAAGATGATGGTGGAGAAAAAAAAACTATGACTCCATTCTATTAACACGTCAGATATGTATAATAAATACTACTCACCTGGTCCAGTTTCTCTGCCTGAGACTTGTGTCTGTACACATTTGTCTTCATTTCTCCATTCTCTTCTTCCAACTGCTCTATCCTATGTGTGTGGACAAACACAGACCAATCCATGAAATTCTGTGATTATTTATGAGTCAAACTGAAATAAGTAAATGGATACAAATAAAAAAAAAGCCTCACAACCATCACCACACTGAGTGTCTTCTGCTGTATCTGTGTGAGAGTCCGTCATATTTGTTTTCACTTCCCACTCGTCACTATTCATTTTAATGTATATCAATGTGTTTGCTTCATTTCTACTACGGTGTCCACAAAACCAGGCTAAAACTACTTATTCTTCAGTTTTTCTTTGCTGTCTCTGCTTTTAAGAGAAAACAATAACGCCTCCATGACATGCTCAATATAGAATGATGGAATATATGTCCTTCCATCCATGTATTTTACGATCTGCTTTATCCTCACAAGGGTCGCCAGGGGTGTTTGAAGCCGATCCCAGCCGTCCTTGGGCAGTAGGCGGGGTACACCCTGAACTGGTTGCCACCCAATCGCAGGGCACACACAGATGAACAACCATCCGAGCTCACATTCACACTTAGGGACAATTTAGAGCAGTGTTTTTCAAACTTTTTTGAGCCAAGGCACACTTCTTTCATTGAAAAAATCTCGCGGCACACCACGAGCTGAAAATGTGAAATAAACCTTCTTATTTTAACAAATAACGTGTTATATTGTTACTATAACCGTTTTTAACATTTAAGAATGACGCTTGAATTAGAATCAAATAAACACATAGAAAAAAGTGTTTTATAATCTTTCATATTTATTGATTCACCGCCGTCCTACGGAGCCCCTAAGGGGACATGGAAGGAAAAAAAAAAAAACTTTGCGAGATCTCGCATCAGGGGCTCCGTACCGTCCTGCATTCATACGTCACAAATTCGCTTGTCTCTTCTAGTCTAAACACAAGGCTAGCTGTTGCTGCTCTCGAGCGGTTTTAAAGGGTACTACACGATTACTTTGCCGGGCGGTAGACCGCACAGGCATACAAATTGGATATTTTCCCGCAGCACAGCTGACAATGTCTCACACAGGGCACAGGGTTTGAAAAACACAGATTTAGAGTGTTCAATCAGCCTGCCATGCATGTTTTTGGAATGTGGGAGGAAATCGGAGTACTTGGAGAAAACCCACACAGGCCAGAGGAGAACATGCAAACTCCACACAGGAAGTGCAGGAAGGCCAGAGATGGAATCGAACCCGGTGCCTCTGCACTGTGAGGTCGACGTGCGAACCACTGGACCCCCCCCCCCCCCTGGTGTGTGTGTTTGTCTGTCTGTCTCTTTCTCTCCTTCTCGCTCCCCCTCTCTGCCCCCTTCTCTCATTTTCTATCTCTCTCCCTTTCTCTCTGTCTCCCCTTCCCTCAATGCCCCTCTCATCTCTCTCTCTCTCCCGGTGCTTAGTCCGTATATATATATTTTTGTTTCCTGTTAATCATTAGGGTGCACCTTCCCACTCTCACCAGCTTTATGCTTTCCAGTATACTGTATTTGAATAGAAACTCCCTACTCCCTTAACTAGTTCCCAAGTGCTTCAAAACTTAAAGACAAACCTGCAGACAAAAAAAAGCAAAAATGATTTAACAAGAACTGAGTTTGCACCAGTTTCAAATCTTTGCATTTTTACCTGTTACACAGAAAGTTTATCTCTGCGTTTCTTTCCCTCTCCATCTTGCAATAAACTTCGCCATGCCTCTTCGTCTCTTCCTCCAGACTCTGATCTGCCTTTGTCTCCACATCCTTCATCTGCTCTTCTAGTTCATGCACACTGGGATAAATATATACACATCACGTTGAATGATGTTGAGGAAAACATTTACTGTTCATAAATACCACATTTTGAGGGCAGCAATTTGTTTAAATGTGTTTAAAATATTAAGCACATTTAAATTATTTTCTGTCTTTTTTTTAATCCCAACAAAATGAGGTCTGTATCTAATTATGTAGAATATAGAAATGATAGAATATAGAAATGTCGAAGCAATCACAATAAATTCAGACAGTGTTGGATAACCTACCGATGGACAAGTTGTGTATTTTCCTGTTTGAGTTTCGACTTCAGCTGCCCATTAGCCAGACTGTCGCTCTCCAGCTCAGTCACCTTCTTTTCAAGATAACTCACCTGAAGGACATATCAGTGTTCCAGCAAAAAGCCACAATGATATCGACTTCAAGCTACACTTTCACTCCAACTTGATGAGTCAAAACACTTTTGAAGAACGAGTTTTGTGTGAGTCAGTACCTTCTCTGTAATGTTGAGATCACAGTCAATACTTTCTGTGAACAAATCCTCCGTGCTGCTCCCCTGACTGGAATCAAGCACATTGTGATTGACCTGGAAAAGCTGGCTAGAGGGACGAGAAGACAACGATCATTTTGACGGTCAGTGTCCTTGTTAAAGTGTCCGCAATATATCCTCCATTCCATTCCATTCAGATGGGGTCAAGTTTTAATGCAAACAACTCAAAGGAAAAAAAACAGAAAAGAGGCCTGCTCTGTAGAGCCAGCTCTTATTGCTCAGAAAACTGAGGCCTTTTGGAGTTCAGGAGTCACTCTTTGAGACCTTCTTGGACTCTGTGGTGGCTTCAGCCATTCATTACGGCATAATCTGCTGGAGAGGCAGCATCTCAACCCGGGACGGAGAGAGACTGGACCGACTGGTCAGGAGGGCCAGCTCTGTCCTGGGCTGCTCACTGGACACTCTGGAGGAGGTGGTCAACAGGAGGATGCTAGCCAAGCTAAAAGTGATGATGGACAGACCCTCCCACCCCCTCCAGACCACCCTTACAGCACTGGGCAGCTCCTTCAGCCAGAGACTGATACACCCGCGCTGCAAGGAGAGGTACCACCGCTCGTTCCTGCCCACTGCTGTCACACTACTGAATAGACGCACCTGAAAACCTGGACTCTCCCCCACTTACTCGTTTTTATTTATATGTATATTTATTGATATATTTTTTGTCTTCTACTTTCTCCCTTTCATAATTTTGCTGCTGTAAATCGGGAATGTATCCATTGTGAGACAAATAAAGATTTTCTTATCTTTTTTTTCATCTGGACTAATTCAAGGAATACTCAAATACTTAATTTTTTGGTTTAAAAAAAAACTTCATGCTTATGCTAGAAAGTTGAAGTTGGAGAGGAACTTTCTACTTTCAGCATGGTAAGGTACACTCCATGCCCGACCATCAAAATGCTGATGCCTTGCAACTTGAGGCCCGGGACTAAAAATATATATATATATTTTTTCCAATTAACACACTTTTTTTTTATAATCGCTATTTTTGTGTTATGAAACAATGTTTAATTGTTTATCACTAAGACAGTAAAATGAGAAAGAAACAATAATGTGGTTTGGTTTCATTGATGGCAACATCCCATCACAGCCTTTGTGAAAATGACGTTCGGTGCTTATAGGTGACAAATACGTCAATGTTGGCGCGCAAATATTTCAAAAGTGAAGCCACAAGTTCCTTATGTGGCATAGTGGAACGTGGAATGGCATGACTGTAAAATACAAAGTATGTAGGTATTTGTCAATAATGAAAGCTGAGGACGCAGGACACGCCTCACGGTCGAACATGCTTGAATATGCCACTTGATACCAGAAAAACACAACCAATAGTCACAAAATAACGTATGTGGACATCAACCTCTGAAAACATCACAACAGGTCAGGGTGTCCCCCGCCCACTGCCTGAAGACAGCTGTGAGGGGCTCCAGCACGCCCCCGACCCTTGTGAGGATAAGCGGATTAGAAAATGGATGGTCGGATTTCTGAATGAAAATGAGATTTTCTTTTGTTAGTAACTTACAACAAGGCAAATAATCATTCTTTCCAAACTCTGTCTCCAAGGCAGACCTTAACTCTCCCATCTTTATCGACAGTCGTCTCTGATACTCTTCCCTATCTCCACTCATCCCTGTGTGTATCCTCTCCTTTCATCATTTCAACAGCTCCTACTTTCAGATTCCTCCTCAGTGAATGCCAACCAGGAGAGATTTTTTTTCTGTGGCATGGGAGTGAAAATCCATTCCGGTGTAAATCGGTTATACCCAGCACAAATCGTTATATTCCTTTTGCTATGGTAGGTTAAAGTGAGTTAATGTTGCTGATCAATCTAAAATGCTTTTTACTTTTCAGAATTGAATGGTTCAACAATTAGTCAGTCAAAGAATTGTTGCAGTTTAAAGCTTTGATGCACTTCAAATCTTTTCTGTTACACACTAAAAAATAAATGTAAACAAAGTTGATCTTTAAAAGTTCTTCTTTTTTCCCCTCTCTTTTTTCTTTTCTTGAATGTTTTAAAGGTTACGATGTTATGCAGGGTTATGCTAATAACAATTTTATTGACAAATGATCCAATAGTCAATCCGGAGAGTTTGGGGGGTCATGAAATATTTTCTTCTTCCCAGCAGGGGTGAAGAAAAAATATTTGAGAAGCACTGGTGTACAGTAAAAGGCCTATTTTTCCATAGCAAAACATGCATCTTATTTTTGGTGGCAAAATAAAGTAAAATTATTGTAGCACATTAAACAAATAAAAGGGCAAAATGACTCACTGTCCAAATGCTGTGCTGGATATACTTCTGCTGGGGCTGAAACACAGGACAAGAAAGAAAAATGATTTTTAGAATTTCATACATATAAAATAACAATGGGAGAAGGGTTTTTTTTCTCCAATTTTTGACCGCTGATGACATCACAGACCTGGCCCCGACATTTTGGAAGTGTGCCAAGTCAATGACACCAGACGTCCGGTACCACTCCTTCCCCCATATTTGGACTGCAAATTACATCACTTCCAGGGGCTGTCATTCTCCTAATCTCATTCCTCGAATTGCACATTCCTTGGTCCTCGCTCCTCTATTTACAAGCTTGCAAAACCCACCAGAAATTCCATCATAGAGATTTTTTTTGAGCTGCGTGCTTTTGCTGAAGCATAGCTGATGTTTACGCTTTCAATTACATTTCATGGGATAAACGACACTGCCAATATGGCCGCACCATCGACGCGTGTTTTAGCCTGCTTAGTCTACTGTAAATCCGATTACTGATGACAAGAGCAGCGCAATCCAGAAACATTTGACCAGCCTCAGCCACCGTGCCATTTACTGGCCCTGTGGCGAATTGTGGCAAATTCTGGAAATTAACAGAATTTAAAAACTACTTTTAAAGGGGCCGTTTTGAATGGATTGGATACTATTTTCTGTCCATTTAATCCGGGGTCTGTTAGTTGCTGGTCCGTTAAATTGAGGTTCCTCTGTAATACAATATATATGAGGCGCTTACACATTTATAAGGCTTGCTTGGAGACCCAAAGCACTTAATCAGCACACTATCAGTATTTTATTGAAATATTTAACAGTGAGCACATCTTATCTTCTTCCGCTAACAACCTTGGCTAAATTTAGCTCTTTCACAACATACAAAGATCTCTGAAAAGGCTTACATTCTTGTTACAAGTTACTACTTTCCTTCTATGCACAGCTTTGCAGTATCTTGTGACATCTTCGGGCAAGACAAAAAGAACACCGGCACAACAAATAGGTGAGGTTTTTTTTCAGCAAATAGGTTCTAATTGACAATAGGTGAATTTGTGAAAAAAACAAACTGCAAAAAGGTGAGGGTCACTTTATTATCTCTTTTAAGGATCTTAATAGGGTGTGTATTGATTCATTAAAAAATATAATTTGTTGCTGCATTTTAACAATCACATGAGATTGAAATAATATGCATTGGATCTGTGCTTGTATGTTTTGGTGCGTGTGCTTGCTGTACCTGCTTGCCTTGATGTTTTGAAGGCGAGCATTCAAGTCGTTGAGCAGATTCACTTTCTTGCAGCACTGTGAACAGTTGATATCCAGCAGTTCACTGGAATACAGTTGCCGCATTTTCTGAGTTGCGTGTCCTCCACTGTGGTGACAAAGATACAAAATTATCCACACTGTGAACTCATCATTGGTCAATCAATGTGATGGAATAGATTTAGGTGAAAATGCACACACGGCGCTCTAATTTTGGGACCAGCGGCAAGTCCGGCGCGCCAAGCCGAAAAAATCTGCGCCAGGGTGGATTAGAATGGGTGTTGGTAATGTCGCGGAGGTGCGCTAGATGGCACATTTAACCCTTCCGAGGACAAAGGTTACTACAGTGGACATCTTATCAGGTTACAGGTTATCATTATTTGTGCATGAAATTGTTTTAAAAAAGTATGGTTTGTGACATGATCGTGAACACAGCTGACTTCATTTGCCGCCAAACAAAGAGCCTCCGCCGATTCCTTTAAAATGTGGAGCACTCACATCTCACACGGTGACCACAAAGTCCACACGTGGACTGGTAACCTGAAAAACTTCCAAGTTGGAGGACTCATATGTCAAGGCATGACTGTATAAATAAGTACAACTAACAAATATCTGCATTATATTTCTTGCAGGTATAGATGAAAGGGTTATTTTTAAATAACTGACACCAGTTACTTGAACCCCCTACACTACTAAATTGTTATATCATCTGTTTTTTTTCCCCCTAAAAAAAGTATATGCAAGTGAATGTTTTTCTTTTTAACCACCAACCTCGATGGACGAGAGGATCCCAAATTTGAGAAGCATTTAGCTTGGGATTCATTTTCATGGACTGGGCTGCTTGGAGAGTAATCTGCGTCCTTCCCTTCACCGTAGTCTTCAAATTTTTCCTCCCTGGAGATCAGATATAGACAAGTTAGAAAACTAAATTTGTTCTCACACTCACTGTGACAGATTCCCACTCACGCACGAGTTAAAAAAAATAAAATAAAAAAAGACACCAAAGGCATGTTTAAAATTCACGCATTCAATGTTTCTGTTCCTTCAAGATGGTAAACTGTAACTGACCGGTTTTGCCAAACAGTGTCCAAGAAGTCAGAGACGTCAACATTTTCAATACATCTTTCGATTTCACACTGCTCCTGAACATGCACGCAGCTTTCTGGATAAGGCTGCGTGCACAAAATAGTGGGAAGATCCAATTTTGCCTCTCTATTCTACAAAAAGAAAGACATTTAAAAAAAAAATCAATATTAGACATAAAGGAGAAAAAACAAACATATCATTGACATTGCAGTGTAGGAGTTTCATTTTGTCAGGCCTTAGTCTTGTTTAATAGAAAAAAATATTGCCGATATCTTGTGGCATCTATGGTTCATTACAAACCTTTTTGGCTAGCGTCAATTACTACTTTTTACTATTAACAGCAGGGCTCCGTCTTGAGCCTCTGCAAATTGCGGGGGTTCACTGTATTTAGCTTTTGAGACATTGTTTGAGGGTGTGCCATGATATTTTTAGAATGTAAAATACAAAGTATGTGCCTTGACTGAATTAAGATTGTCCACTTTAATTGGCAAATATAATTTGGCAGCTTGATGATGAAGTGCTGACTCCATGAAGGCAAAGACTAATGGATGATTTACTGTCTTGACGTGTCCTCAGGTTTCTCTTCTCATGTAGTTGCATTTCATGTCCTAGTTCTGCCCCGATCATCATAGTTACCAAAACTGTGTTGCTTAGTGGTATGACAGAGCAAGGAGAACCAAACATTTGGTGACTCATGCTAAAAGTAATGTTTAGGGTGTTTACCTGGTCATGCGGAGAACTATCCATCAAAACTGATTGGTTAGAGGTAAGACAGCAATAGTCAACGTCTCATAACCTACCAAAACAGGAAAGATAGGCAGGAAAATAAATAGTAAGAAAAAAAACATCAAAAGAGAGGCTGCAATAAAAGATGATGCAGGACGGTATGTTAACAAAAATGGCAAAGACCTGAAAAAAAAATGTCATTCTATCACATTCATACATTTTATGCACAGGAGTTGCCCTATGACACCAACAAAATGGACACTAAATGCTTGCCAGAGATCATGATGCAGGTGAGGCTCTACCTCGCCAGCCTCCTTTGAAAGATTCTCCCTGACATATGCACACACGGACAAAATTGTTAGTGCCCTAAAGAAAAATCGTGCGTGGTCACATAATTAACTTGAGAGAATAAAAAAAATAAAAGTTCTGAAAATGTATTCAGCAATCGATCCTTTCTGTGGATCACTTATCTTCACTGGAGTCATGGGTGTGCTGGAGCAGATCCCAGCTGACTTTTTTTGCCACATGTAGACGAACAAAAATTTACACTCAGATGGGTAATCTATGGGCAATTTAGAGTGTTAGTAACCTTTCATGCATGTTTTGGGGAGAACGTGTGAGTAAACTGGAGTACCCTGAGAAAAACAACGTAAATCAGACATTGTATTTGAACAGTAGCTCAAAATAATTATTTTGAAAATAAACTCATGAAACAGGCCTGGAAAAAAAATGATGATACCCTTGAAGTGTTAGGCAAGTGTATGCAAAAACATGGACCCACGCCCCCCCCCCCCCCCAAAAAAACCCAGCAGAGGGAACATCATCACATCAATCAAACAATTTAGTGAACAAAGAGAGCAAGACGTGAGCAAGAAGAAAAAGACACAAAAAGGAGCTAGGCACAGGATCAAAAAGACTAACTAAGATACTTTACACAAGAGGACATGCGCTATAACCGTCAAAAGGACCAATAAAATTCCTGCGACAAGCTTTTCTCCCTGCAGTGCTGATAAAGCTAACTAATTATGATTTCAAGCAGGTGTGAGCTGGAGACTCCGCCCCTCCATCATTTGATCCTTTCTAAAAATCTGTACCGAAACGTTAAATTGTCATATGTAATGAATAACGTCGACATTTTGCAATAATTTTATTACCCTGTTCACATTCACTTGAATAATATCTGAGCAACCAACAAACAGTTGACGTGAGTGATTTCAAAACGAGTAATTCATCAATTTGTTGTGTACAATACGATGAGATAACTGCGTAAACATTTGTTCAATTTCACCTGACGTGTGCGGGCAGCGTGAGCAGCGTGTGGTCGGTTCCCATTCAGTGGCGGTGTGGGTGTGGGTTTGAATGGTTGTCTCTGTATGTGCACTGCGACTGACTGGCGACCAGTTCAGGGTGGAGTCTGCCCCCCCCCCTCCCCAATGTCAACTGGGATAGGCTCCAGCAACTCCCCGCAACCCTTTTCGGGATACGCGGTGTTGAAACGGATGGGTGGGTGATATGACTGCTCACTAGCAACATCCATTTATAGACGGGGTGATGCAGCAACATGAAAAAAGACAATATTTTTCAGGTGAATGACAATTAACATTTTGGTTTAATGGCAAACCAACAACCGGGAAAAAAAATCGTCATAATAGGTTGGTGTTTTTACGCGCCGTGCGGTTGGAATGCACGACGCGAAAACAGGCTGCCGAAAACACAGCGTGACATTAATTGCCTGTAGTTAACATTTTAATCAAATATACAACGTGGGCAATATACATCACTGTACATTTACCGTTTTAAATCATACACTGTTTGCAAGCATCGTACCTCGTCTCCTTGGCCACGATGAAAGCCGACTATGTCCACCAAATGATTCACTTGGATGGAAAAACGCCTTCGTCTTTACACGCGTCGCAAACCTCCTCTCGGTGACAGCAATGTGAATGTCTGGTCGCGCACGAAATGTCGCTCCATGCGTTTAATTAAATTGCACAAACAGCGACTCCATCCGACCCGCCAAAGGCGTCGAACAAGTGGTACTGATGCGGTTGTAACAACCGCTGCTGATGAAGAAGGATGAAATGCGACGCAAACAGGCGATGGTGTCCGAATAATAACAACCTGAAATCAAAAGCGTTTATCTCATGTCGCACACGAGCGATCGCATGGAATCCACTCGGAGCCTGAATAATTTACTGGTTAGGTTATTTAAATTTGCAGTATGTATGGTATACTGTACCTAATTGAAAATAATCGGTACAGAAAATAGATATATGGACAAATGTTTGAAAATACAAGAATCGCTTGTCATTTAAGATCAACCTAATTAAGATCTTAAATTCATTCATAGTTTTTGACATGCAATCCCTTACTCAGTGGCCATACCCATGTATTTAATCAGTCAATCAACATGGACGCAATAATGCATTTTAATATGATGACATCCATGGACAACGTGCTAACTATGCTCTTCTAGCTTTCGCTCTCAGTCCTAAAATATGCATGTTAATTGAAAACATTGGCCATATGTGAGTGGTTGTACATCTGCAAACACAAACCACTGTGACAGCTTTCATCGCGTAACCATCTTCCAAAGTGTTATTTCCAGCATGAAATTACAGTCTCAAATAATCTCAAGATATTTTTTTAAACATGAAAACGATTAATAATCACCCACAAAAATTTACACTATACTACAGTACTAATATGACCAACCTGTAAGAGCTGTGTTGAATATTCCAACACTACGGAATGTTGAATTTTTTTTTTTATGTCAGTTTTTAAGTTTTGAAGTGTACTGCATCACTTGAGCACCCAAAGAAAACCCACAGATACACATGCAAACACAAAAGCCTTAAAGTCAATTGTTGAGTGCAGTTCATGCTGGAATTGAACCAAGGCCGATCTATTGTGAATTTGTAGTCCTTCACGTTCTCGTTCTCTCATTCTCTCTTTCTCATCGATCAATTATCCGAGCCAGTTATCCTCATGAGGGTCGCAGGTGTGCTGGAGCCTATGTACCAAATACAGATGGCAAGTGTACATCGACGAGTTGCATTCGTAATTGCAAGCCAATCCTAATAGGTTCATTTTTGTTTCAGTTTCACTGTGAGGATACATTTTTCAAAAACTCAAATATGATCATTCATCTTGCTAGAAAGACCAGATGTGACACAAAATCAAAAGTCTGCAGAATTTTATTGGGGTGGAAAAAATTCACACACAACTTTCGTTTTAAAAGACACTAAATGAAATCTGATCCACATCTTGAGTATGATATCATATGTATCAAAAAGCAGATTTGTTGTGTACCTTAAATATAATTTAGGATTCAATGCTTACACAAAGAGACTGACATTGAAACATGATAATGGAATGACAGTAAAACGCGTCAAATACAGTGAGGACACAATTGTGCACAGATTTAAATCATAAGCCTTGGTTCCAGAAGAGATTCCCATCGCTCTGTTACCTGTGGGCATAAAGTAAAATCACGACTTCAGATGTTACACACACACACACACACACACACACACACACACACACACACACACACACACACACACACACACACACACACACACACACACACACACACACACACACACACACACACACACACACACACACACACACACACACACACAAAAGGAAACACTCTTTCAATTATGTAAAGCCCAAGACCAAAACTTGGTTCTTAACCCTTAATTTTATACTGGCATCTTCTTTTGATCGACACCGATTTCCGATCACATGATCAGGACATCCCAAACAGTAAAAGTATAGTTAAAAAGGAAAAAGTCACGGCTGGGTCGTCATCACACTCCGGCATTCCGAGCTCTCAGGCGCCCGTCCGAAGCCACCGCCCCCAAGGCGGAGCCGCCACTGTCGGGCAGGGTGACCACCGATGGAGCCTCGCTTAAGGCTCTCATCCAGCTAACATTGTGTACACTCACACTGCTGGCTGATTGTACTTGAAGAACTTATCATTTTTCTCAGTCGCCACATCATATAACTTGGGCACAGAGCCCTGACATAGAGCATAAAATTTAAGACCCAGATATCCAAATTCAATACTTTTTTAAGGTATAATTTTCAACTTCAATAATTCAACATAATTATTCAACAATAACAATTCTACAGTATGTTTCGGCTTACCCTGGATCCTCTGGATAAAGCATACTCCACAGTCTCTGATCCGTCCGGGTTCTGATACACCAGGTCAAACTTGCCAGGCTCAGATGGGGCTAGTAAAGGAACATGAGTTGAATTTAAAATGAAAGTTTCAGTTCAAATGATCTGTGGTATCCATCATCCATGGTAGATTCTCTCAACAGGAGGGGGGGGGGGGGAGAGGGAGAGAGAGAGAGAGAGAGAGAGAGAGAGAAATAGATGGTCCAGATTTTTTTTTTCACGGCACAAACAACAAAACGAATGTAAACTGACTTGGAGGGTGATCAACCAGTACAAGTGTGGTTGTCTTTCGATTTGCTGGTCAGATTCACGATATAACAACATAGGCAGAAAATGACATGATGCTGCTTTTTTTTGTGTGTGGTCTTACCTTGTACAGTAGAAAGCAGTTCCAGCTCAATCTGTTTTGTTGTTGGGTCAAAGCTCACAATCTTACCCTTCTAGAATGCAAATCAACGTTGAATGAATGATGAGAACTTCACGGTCCTCAAATACCACCTTTGATTCGATTTATTTTTGTTCAGTATTTTCACGACCATAAGACATACATAAAAGTGTGACATTTTTTTCCAAAATGGATGGGGTGCCTAAATACGTGCGGGGTCGCTTCGCGTATGGACAGAGTTCCAAAATCTGCGAATGCTGTCGTGCGACTTTGATGATGGGTCCGCTTGACCGACTGACATTGTGCCGACACATTACTTCTTCAGAGGAAAGGTGGATGTAACTGAGGACAGCATGCGGACGTCAATGTGGGAAGGGTGGATGTGCAAGAGGTCGTGAAAAGACAATCCCCGAGTAGGTGCCGGTATGTGCATTGTGCACAACAGCATCCCGAAAACGGTAATGACAAAAAGACACATTTACGAGGCACAGCTTAAACTGCAAGCAGTCAGTTACGCGGAGGAGCATGTTGGAATCCAGCAGCCACGACAGAATTCAAGATCAACTAATCCATGGTGTTTGGTGCTGTTGTTTCTTGAAACAGGGCCAACTATCCATCCGGGCAAGGATGACCATGGCGCAGCAATATCTGGCGGATTACAAGTCAAAGATAGCCAAATTCTGCTGCTCTGCAGGCCTCACTTGGCTTCCATTTCCGAGTGCTCTCTCAACCAGTCCCCTACATTCTTCCATACCCGCTTGGGCTAGGGCAAGTGATGGGGGACAAGCATACCTTGCATTTTGAAATACAGTGGTACCTCTACTTACGAAATTAATATGTTCTGGAAGAAATTTCTTCACGAGAAAATGTTGTAAGTAGAGACGCGTTTTCCATGTAAATGCCCTAATCTGTTCCAAGGACCCCAAATTCAGACATAAATGCATAACAATGCATCAAAATATGTAACAAATACATGTTACAATTAGATTATTGCGCAATAAATGAGAGTTGTGCATAATGTAAAAAACAAAGAATAAAGAATAAAAATGACTTTTTGCCCTCTTTAGCTCATGTTCTCTCTCAGAAGTGTTTTTTTTCGGAACGCCTCATGGCCCGAGGGGCAAAAGACGAGGACGCTGCACAGACTAGCTGTCTGTCTGAACACAGATACATATGGTAGAAGTGCCTCTTAGCCAATGGGATGCCAGGATGGTGCTCGGCAATAGCCAATGGCAGAGCAGCTACAAGAATGTTGCGTTCAGGAAACTCGGGAGCTGCAAGCAGCAGGCCATACTGTATTTTTACCAGTCGTATCTTGAAATTCCTTTCGTAGCAAGAGGCAATATTTTCCTGTTGAGGTGTTTCGTAACTTGAAAATTTCATATGAAGAGACGTTCGTAAGTAGAGGTACCACTGTACAACAAAAACATTGCCGACAAACACATTCAGCCGAACCACATCACCAACATGGCTGAAGTGCCACTCACTCTTGACATCCCGGTGAACCACACTGTCGAGAAAAAGGGGACCAGCACGGTGGCGATACGCACGATGGGGCTTTTACTGTTGTGCTTGGTTGCTATGGTAATGGACAGAAATGGCCAAAGTGGAGTTGCGAGCAGTGTGGGAGCGATGGCAAATACAGCTTTACAAAGACCAGGAGGCAGCGCCGGGCATGTTACGCCACAATTTGTGAATGGATTCTGGATGCTTGGGATCATGTGACTGCTTGCACTGTTATTCGAGTTTACGCAAAAGCTGGCATCATTTCTGAGAAGCCGCATGACAACGAGACTGACTCTGACAATGACGCGAGGGAACCCGGCGTGTTTGATTGTGAACTTGCCCAGCTGTTGATTTTGGATACAGAAGATTAGAACTTTGATGGATTTGACGATGAGGATTGATAAAAAAAAAATAACGTGACTGCATTGTTAAATACTTCAATAAAGTACAACTGGACTCAATTTTGCTCCCGTGCTAGCGTGCATGCATGCTACTGTATCGTTTAAGCTAGTGTGCATTTTACCATGCCTGCATCCAATAATACAATGTGTCTTGTGCATGTATTAAATACAGAAATAGCACCTGTAACTGACACTACACCTTTTAATACACGTATGGTCGTGAAAATACGGTAATTGGTAGCAAAATTACATACCTTATATTCTGACACCTCTGGCGTATAATTCTCAGTGAGCTCCAGCAGCTGTGAAGAAAAACAAATATGTGGATTTTTTTTCTACTTTTCCTTAACTGGTTCAAGACAATTAGTGAATTCAACGCAAAGACCAAATGCATTATATTCTACAAAAATGGATGTGTAAAAAATGTGACTCGAAACTGGATACAGCAATTAAGTCAAAACGACCTCTGCAAAATTCTTAGGAGTATCTTTATGATCGATCGTTTGCTTTGAGATTGTGGGCTGTTGAAAAAGCTGTCTGTAAACAGCTCTGGCTCTACGAATGGGAGACTAACCAAAGCAGGGGTGTCAAACTCATTTTAGTCACGGGCCAATTTGGAGTTGTCTTTCCCCGGAGGGCCATTATGACAGCGAAACCACAAAATTATCACTCGTTATTACACAACAAATTAATAGAGGACTAGTTTTGCAATCCGTCAAGTCAATTATAACAGTTTGATCAATTATTGTTCAAGTGAGTATAAACGGGTACACAAAATGATTGCAAAATCTCAATGTTATTTATTACACATGACAATTTCACATTTTGGTACGGATTTAGGCAAGTTGACAAATGATTTGCTTTTGCGGGCCACATAAAATGACCTGACGGGCCGGATCTGACACCGGTGAACTAAAGAGTATTTAATTAAATGTTCTGTAGGTTGAAAATGATTTGCAAATCACTGTGTTCCGTTTTTATTTATGTGCCAACTTAATTGGAATCGGGGTTTGAGAACTATTGCACAGCGTTCTCATCGGTCCACAAAAATGTTTTGATGAAGATTTGGCAAATACTGACCTGCTCTGATGTAGTTTTTTTTAACAAGCGCAAACTTCTTGCAAAAAGCTTTGCTGCAAATTGGGGTCTGGAAAATGCCAAGGTATTGTGGACTGTCCAATCGTCCTTTGATGAAAGACTAGTTCACTGGTGCTAGAAGTTAAACAACATTTTTTGGGGAGTAGCGGAGTAGTAGGAGGATTATTCGAACGTATTTTTTTCCATACTGCATATTTGTTTTATTTTGTGTGGAAAAAAAATCTAATACAAATTAAAACCAGTTTCTCCAGGAGAGCGTTTTAAAGGAAGTGATGGAAATATGAAACTTCATTGTTGCACGGTGAGCACTTACCACACAGAAAATGAAATAATCCCATTTAATTCATGGAGAGAAAAAAAAGAGTTTACCTTAAATGCTATCTTCTGTCCCACTTGCGGAGGGGCGGCAAGAAGAGGCATGGCACTGTAATCTTGTGAAGTACTTTCAGCTTCATTCTACGCATGCATGAAAACAATAGAAGATTAAAGTTTTCATCAAAGGCAGACAAGGATATATATTACATGCAAATAATGTTCTTGATATCACCATAACCAAAGATTATTGAAGAGTCACTGCGAAAAATGGCAGATGAAACTGAAGTTGATGATGTGAAATCAAATAAATGTCTCACTGTGTTACACATACAAAATAAAATCAATCGATTACGAGTTCTGACATACAGTATAATCGTTTATTGTTCAAGTTACTCCAATAGGGACCCACAGCAGGTGGCTTGGATGACAGCACAAGTTGCTCTAAAACCGTGAGGTACCGTATTTTCCACATTAAAGGCGCTTTGGAGTATAAGGCGCACCTTTGATGAATGGCCTATTTTAAAACGGTTTTCATATATAGGGTGCACCGTATTTTAAGACCCATAGAAGCTATAATAGTGGCTGCGGTTGTGCTATGCATCCACTAGATGGTGCTACACTAAAAAGAATACAGTACAATACAATCCAGCTTTATTTATTTCAAGCCTTCATAACCGCTGCTGTTGTAACAAAGCGCTTTGCAGAACATTTAAAATCCTATACCCAAGAAATCAGACTCTTGAGCCATGTATAAAGCGCATTGGATTATAAGGCGCACTGTTGGCTTTTGAGAAATTGGAATGCTTTTCGATGTGCCTTGTAGTGCAGAAAATACGGTATTTTTCAGCATTAACGGTGGCTTTACAGATATGCAAGTTAGCCATGCCATAGGCATTAACACCTCCATACCATTGCAGATGCTGTTAGAGACAGCTTAGTCTTTGTCACAAATTTTGTGAGTTATTGACGTGTGTCTTATACACCAAAAAAACAGTGTTTGCATTGTTGGTTGCTTTTGCCCACAATTTGAATCAAGGTCAATGAAGTTAGTTCACAACTAAGTTAAATGAAGGCTTCACACCTAAAGGCTCTTAAAATTTAATTTGTATCCAACTGCTGAGGTACAAAAGGGAGACGAAACTTATTTCGCCAATTCCAGCACATTTTAAGGGTCCTTATTGTACGTGAAAAATGATGACATTGTCAAATTCATGAAAGACAAAATATTGGTCGTCAGGACTCACGCTGAGACTTTGTTGTTGACTGGGCTGCGGGTTAGCCAGATCTCCAAAACCGTTGATGTCACAAGACTCTTGAGACGTTTCGATTTTGTCACTTGGGGTCACTGATGCACTTGAGTGTTTTTTCTGTGCACAGTTTAATTGTTTATGAGATGAATTCGGATTCAATCTTAATTTAGCATCAGTTGAATCCTTATTTTTAGGCTTGGGATCCACAGTATCATCCTCATTGGAGGAGTCCGTATCTGATGAGGACGGGGAACATTTCTTGGCAGGAAGAGTTCTTGAAGGTATTTTGGAGGCAGAAGACACTTTTGCAAGAAGAGAAGGGCCTGTTGCGTTTGGGGCGTCATCTTGCACACAACCGTTCCTATTGTAACTTGGCGATTGGGTGTTCTGCGATTTTGATTGGCGTGGGATTTTCTTTACCTTGGAGTTGGGTTGGTCTTTGTGATTTGGGGGGAGCGAAAATGCTGGATGGTCGGTGGCAATCAGACCATTTCCCTCAACCTTCTGTCTTTTCCTCTTTAACCGTTTATTTTTTAGATCATTGTGTTCCTCCAAAAGAGGTCTCTTATTGATGTCCACTTCCAGAATCTCCTCACAGTTTTTCTTCCTCTTTTTTCCCATCCATTCCACACACGTTACCTTTTCGCCACTAAGGTTGGGCTTGTTAAGTCTCTGTCTCGATTTGCAGTTTTCACTTAGTTTCCCATTCAGGTGAGACACACAGTCCACTTTCACTCTAGAAAATGGAAACAAAGCATGTACAAATCAAATTAATGCACAAAACATGACATTCTTTAGAACTCTGAAATATATACAGTATATAACTGAAATGTTGATCATTCACATCACCCCTAACAATACCATTTTAAGCTACAGCTTGACCTTTTCATTTGCTACTTTTTAGCACTAAGATTACAGGTTGTTGTTGTTCTTCATTTTTTAACCCACTGAATCGTTTTTTTTGGGGGGGGGGGGGGGGGGGTTGGTCATAGCAATTGGCCATAATTCTATAACCTCTTTGCAGTGTTGCCCGCTGACCTGATTATTGCGGTTGGTAGCATCATGTGAAAATACAGTATACCTTACAGCAACCATTTCACAACCATAATTATGAACTTCACAAGGGGCAATACTATAGAAATGGCACTTTAAATAAGTGCCGGTGCACAGCTTGTGAAGCACTAGAATACTATCGGTTCACGGTCCTAAGAAAATAAGATTGTGGTTGCAAATCCAGATACACTGTGCAGTATTTTGGAATTGTATTGTTTTTTTAATGTGTGATTATAAACAAAGTGGGATGGATTGACATCGGATTGGGATTTCGGAGGAAAAGATATTCTTATCTAGTCACACTGATGGGGACAACACATACATGTATAGTAGCTTCATGACAGATAACATGAGTGTTTTCCCAAAGACTGCCGTGCGTTGCTGTATACCAATTGCTTCTACAAGCACCGAGAAATCTAATGTTTTTTTAAAAAGGCATTAAAAACTCACCTGAGGCGGTCGTTATCCCGTACAACATAAATGCTTTCCGTGTGTAGCAGATAGCAATCATCTATGAAGAGGTTGATAATGCTTTGACGACTAAACTCAAATTTATCTCTGATGATGCTCTCCAGATCGGACACCATGCGACACGTGTTTAAATCCACAAGCAGCCAGCACATGCGACAATCCACGACTGCTGGTGGAGGATAGTCAAAGTGCAAACGTACGCGGATGTGGTTGCTACAATGTGCAGCCATGTCTGTTATGGTTATGTTTGAAATCTTCCGAAAACATTCGTGGGATTCATTATAAGGCACTCAACGTTATAATGAAGAAGAAGAAGAAGAAGAAGAAGAAGAAGAAGAAGAAGAAGAAGAACAAGAAGAAGAAGAACAAGAAGAAGAACAAGAAGAAGAACAAGAACAAGTAGAAATAGAAGTAGAAGAAGAAGAAGAAGAAGAAGCAGAAGAAGACGAGGACGATGACGAAGAACAAGTAGTAGAAGAAGAAGAAGATTTAAGGATGAGGAGGAGGCGTGGGGGGAAAACAAGAAGTAGTCAGCTGACGCCGTGTGTTGTCACTTAAATTTTACGTTTAGAAAAACTATACCAGGAATCTTTCAAAGAAGCGAGCCACAAATGGGCCAATGCCGGGCAACCTCTGTTTTGCTTTTATTTGTCCTTACTGCCAGCAAAGGTATGCTCTCGTTTTTCTGTCGTTTCTTTATTTAATATACAGTATTCGAACTTTTAGAGCCTCTAACTCAACTCAACTTTATTTCTAGAGCATTTCAAAACAGAACACATAAAAACTAAGACAGCTAAAACAATTACCGTGAAACGCGAAAACAATGCCGAATGGAAAGCCAAATAAAAATGTGTTTTTAGACGAGGTTTCAAGATGCACCGATAGGGCGTAGAGAGTTGATAACGCAAACACAGTAAACGTTAACCATTTCATTGATTTGAGGTACAATTGGGGTTGACAGGGCAGGACTGTCCCCGTTTGACCCTAACGCTGACACTCCGCAGGAATATTTTGCAAATGATTACACCGTGTAACTGAAACAAACTTGTCGATAGATCCGTCCATTTATCGTGGTAGAACGCACTGTTTTTTCATTTGACTTCCAAGTTAGGTCTGTGTCAAATGTGTCTGACCCCTAATACTTGAAATAATACGGCGAGGGAAAAAAAACTGGATCAAAGCGTCAATCCGTGTGCTCTCCACGCCTGACGCCACATCCGTGAAAAAAGGTCTCAAGATGAGAAACTGTTGTTCAATGGATTATAAACTAACAAATAGCGTGTTTGGGGTGAGGGGTGGGATAAAATGTTGCAATCCAAGTTTTTGAAGGCGATAACGGGAAGTTACATTAATACACAGTGTTGAAGAGGCGATTCTTGTGGCAAGTAAAGCTAAGCGGCTGATTCCCCAAGCCAGTGGCCTGGTGCTATCTAGTGGCTCATTACAGTATGGCAGCTATACAATACAATACATCCTGTTTTATATAGCGCTTTCACAACAGCAGCAGCTGTAACAAAGATCTTAACAAAACAGTTAACATAAATTACAATAATAAACACAACACATAACATAAAACATGGACAGTTGTGCAGTCCTAACCACTTTTCCCTCATACGCTTTGCAGTTTGAGATGAAAGAGGAGAGAATCAAAGTGTTCTTTCACCAGTGGATCAGAGACGTCATGCTCAGAATGTGCACACGTCGGCTACAAGCTAAGTTTCAAAGTCAACAAGAAGCTGTAGCATCCATTGACAAAAAAAAGAGATTGGTTCACTTCTCCTGTCCCATGTGAATCCATTTCGATTCCAAGCGGCGACTCTCAGTTCCAAATATGCATCTGCGCTCCGCGCCGACGCTCCTCTCTCCTCATTCTCACATCCAGCTGCACCAACTCAGATTGTCCAACAGTGCCGACATCTCCACTGAACAAAACGAGGCTGTGAAAAATGGTGCCCATTACAGGCGCAAAAAACACAAGCACTGACAGTCAAATGGCGCCGACATTCCTCCCAATCAAAATCTGTGCTGGTACAGGCGTGCTGCCGAGAAGGTGCAACCATAAGCACAGATTCTTCTTCTTTGACGAATGTCGTGGCCAAAAAAACGCTGAAAACAGTCCACATCAGGTCCACACGACGCAACAACAAACACCATGGGACAGAACAAAAGACCAAAACAGCAAAAAAGCAAGGCTCTTGAAGAGCACTTGCTGACGCCTGCCTACTCGGGCGCCATCTTGGGGGGGGGGGGGGAATGGAAGCTATGGCTTCCATATATCCATCCATTTTTTCTGACCTACTTATCCTCAAGGGTTGTGGGACGTGTGAGTTTTACTCACCCCAAATTGATATATATATATTTTTTTTACCAGCCTTGCACTTTTTTTGGGGGGCGCATCAGGTTAAACCCTTCCATAAGGAATGGCTTGAACAAGTTTTAAAGGCCAGATAATGTCAAAGGGTAAAGTCAGATTGTTTATACTGCAATAAATAAATAATAATGATAAAAAGTCAAATGACAAAAGTAATATTTTCTTAAATGTTTAAATAATACAATATAAAACGCTAAATATGAAATCATTGAAACGTGCACTAAATGGTGAATATACAGGCTAGTTCTTGATCACTGCCACAACATGGCACTTCAGGCCACCCCCCAAAAAACCTAAATGTCGGACCATGTTTAATCAGTCAACAATAACAAATAAACAGGAAGAATTGGTTTATGAACTGTAATAGTAGAAAACAAATATAAACGCGATAAACTTCTATGCTGTCCATAAATTTGACATATTATTATTAAACATACTTTTTATCCAATTAATTGGTGGAATAATCAATCGAAATCAGGAATCCTAAAATATTAGACGGTCACTGCCCTAGTGTTTTAAAATGTGTCAATTAAAATGTAAACAAAATAAATGAAATATTTTTTTAATACTCTGTTTGGGGGGCCCCTGGAACTGTAGGGGCCCCATACAACTGCCTGTGTTTGCCCAATGGTAACTGCTGTATGACCCTTTGCCAAATTCAGCTAACGAGGGTAAAATATCAGTTCTTAAAATATTGTTGTTAAATTGTTTGCAGGGCTTCAGAGTCCAGTGGGAGGCAAAGAAGCCTGGGACTACGTGGAAGTTAGAGATGGGGCCCACATGTTCTGGTGGCTTTACTACGCAGACAGCCAGTTTGTAAATTATCAAGAATTTCCTTTGGTCATGTGGCTACAGGTATGACACATTTACTTGGATTGAAAAGTTGCATTTGTGGGTTGTCAATATTACTTTTATGTTGACACTTGTGTTTACCGAATCATAAAGGTGGCTGATCGCTCAGAATGAGGATAAACTTTATTGTCCCCTCACTGAAATCTGCAGCTGCAATCACAATACGAATACCTTTCCACAACAGACTGTCATTATTACATAATTATTTCCATCGAACAGTCCACACATTTCTCATGCCGTACTCATATTGTTCCTGAATTGCGGTTTAAATTTCCCTGAGGTGTTAATGGCTACAGCAGTGATTACCAACCGGGGCACATTAGTGTGCCATAAGGGCTCTAACGGTGTGCCACAGGAAATTATGAAATTTCACTTCGTTGGTGAGAAAAATTTTTATTAATACCAAATAATGTATCTTTGTCGATCTATCTATGATGGCAACCTATAGTGACAGGAAGAACAAAAAAAAAGATCTTTTAGATCAGGGGTGTCAAACTATGCAACGGCTACTACATTTGCTCTTTCAGCAAAGCTCTAATGGCCATGGGTGTGATTATTACTCAAAAAGTCTTTCAGATTTTTGGCGTGCAGTCACAAGCCACAGAACACCATTTTGTGTTAAACTGAACATGGTTTAAATCACACAAACAGAAACTGCAACCTTGAGAAATAAAACCTGATAATATATGGGGAAAATTAATGGAAAAATATCCTCTAAAGTGGGAAATGGCATTTAATCTGATCTTCCCTTACACTTTAAGGATCAGACAGATTTGGCTGCATGCTGAGTAATTTTCTAGCAATGCCATGTCGTCAATGGCACATCATTTGTCATCAGTGCCGCCCCCCCCCTCCCCCAAAAACGCAACAACAAAAAAACACACGGTCCTGTAATTGAGTACGTATCAGTTGATAATTGCAATGCTGAAATGAGCGGCGGAAGAATAACGACACAAAAATTGCATTTGAAGTCAAATGGAAAAATACTCAGCAAAATGTCTTTCTAGACCAGGGGTGTCAAACTCATTTGATATTGTGGGCCGCATACAGCCTCGGTAGATGTCAAGTGGGCCGGACCATTAAAATGATAACATACTCTGTTATAAATAACCAAAATATCATGTCTTTCATTTGTTTTGGTATAGTGAAGCACAAGAACATTAGGAAAATGTTGAAATTTAATGAACATATCTTTTACAAAACATTTCATGAAACACCTTCGATTTCCCTAGACGAATGTGCAATTTACTTTGATCATTCGCATATATGCATTGCAACTGATCCCACTGATTGTACAAAGGCACAAATCATTAACAAGTAATTGGTATTGAAAAATATAGTCATGCATTTTAAGATTAAACGAGATTTATAAAGAAAGGCATTTTAAAACCATTTACACGTGCATATACAATCTAAATTTAATCCCTGCCTACACTTGACAAACCAAGGAGAAAACAGTGCGCCCCTTAGCGGATAATCCATGAATTGTATTTTATTAAAAATATTCTTTCCTTGTCTTTTATGCATTTTTTCACTTTGAAATTATCCTGCGGGCCTGATAGAACATCCTCAGGGGCCGGATCGGGCCCGTGGGCCGTATGTTTGACATCTCAATTGCCTTCTAATAATTAGATGGCAAAAAGAATGACATTGACAAATGTATCGTCTTTTTGTGACAATTTTTTTGGTGGTGTGCCGTACGATTTTTCCAATTTAAAAAATGGCTTGTAAATATAATTTAACACTTGATAACATTTAACGATTGATGACATAACACCTAAGATCGCCGGACAAATGTTTTCTCTTCGTTAGATGCCTCAAGCGGGTTTTTGGCAAATCCCGTTATTAGACTCTAGCTGCTGGAAATTAATCCAATTTTTGACACCAAAGCGATGATTCTGTTTTCAAGCGCTTCTCATTTGGGATAACATTAGCACCAGAAGTCTTTCAGCAATTAGTGAGCACTCGACTGAAATATCTTGATAGAGTCATCGCATTTCTGAGCGACATTCTAGTCCAGGCGTGCCCAACATTTTTTTGACTGAAGATCTACTTTTCAAGCAACCAATCTTCCACGATTGACCATAACCGCACGTGGACGCATGCCATGATGAGCAACAGCCATAACGGACCTCACTATGAACAAAACAGAAAGATAAAGTAGATACAAGAATTTGTGAAAAGGAAATCACTGCCTACCTGAATAGAGATCTGACACGGAGGCATGGGTCACACTTTACACCCCATCGGGATGCACTTGGGACCAGACCGCGGGCTGCTGGTTGAAGCTGTTGTAGCTTTGTGGCTTGTCAACGTGCAGTTTTGCATTTGCATTGTTTTTTTTCATCACATGCCTTCCTTGGTCAACTCCCATGAAGTCTATTTTGGCTTAAACTACGGACGGATGGCATAATCATAACACTGAGGACCTTGACTTTGGAGTTTACTTTTAATTTCTTTCGAGATTGTTCTGGGGTCTTTGGTTACCATGCATGCGATGCCTCTCTTTAATTTGTCATCAATTTCCCATGTTCAGCATACAGTGACAGCAGGGTGAGTACTTGTCACCTTTTAAATAGGCCAACTGACTGCTTGCAACTTTGAAGATAACTGTGATGCAAATTAGAAGACACACCTTGTTTGAACATGTCCCGAAGGTCAAATTATCTTCTCTTCTATTTATTTTCTATTTTAGGGTTATGGTCGTTTTTATTCAGGCCTGTTTCATCATTTTTTAAAAATAATTCAGTTGAACCAAAATTCAAAAGCAAGTGTCATTTTCATTAAACATATTACTATTTTTGTTCCTTTAGAGAGGGGTAGCAGCAATGTTGTCCAATTATGTGTCATCATGATAACAGTAATTGTGGCCCATGTAATATGTTTTTAACCTTACGCTGTATTTCGTGATTTGAATATGAGCTTTATGTGTGTTTAGGGCGGACCCGGAGGTTCAGGAAGCGGCTTTGGCAACTTTGCAGAGATTGGACCTTTGACTCTTGACCTCAAGCCCAGAAACAGCAGTTGGGTAAGATGGTTGACCCTAAAGGTTTGGATTTTGGACAAAACACAACAAGCTGTCTAAGAAGACAACAATTTTCAATTGTGTAAATATTTGCTTTGAAACATTTTACTTAAAATTGACTAAGTAAAATATGATAATTTGAAATTTATTATACATTATAAGTACTGCATATGCATGTGTTTGGTTCTTGCAGGTCCAAGCAGCCAATCTCCTATTTGTAGACAATCCTGTGGGCTCCGGGTTCAGCTACTGCGACAAGCCAGATTGCTATGCTACAAATGTTGCCACAGTGGCTTCAGACATGTTGACCCTCTTAAAACACTTCTTTGCTAAGGTGGATGAGTTCCAGGTATGGCCGACATATTCTCTCATGAGTCAATCAGTACAATTATACTAAAATTTAGTAAAGGGCTTTGTGCACCACCTCAGTCAGTATGAAGGCCGTGGGAATAATAATCACCACTAGATGGCAGCAGTGGTCATCATCTTGGTCCACACAGTGGTGCGGTCCGGCAATTCTACGTCACAGGGTGGCGTGCGGAAGCAATGTGGTCAAGAGAATGTGGATAAAGAGCAGCAGCTAACTCTACAACAGAGCTTTTTTTAAAAATAATAATTTTAATAACGCTCAAAAATGGCTCTCCCAATCTAAGAAAAATGGCTGGCTTTAAACGAGTTAAAATAATGGCCTCGGTCAAATTTTGACGTTTATTTTTTGCATCTCAGGATGCTGGCCACCTCTACAAAAATCGTCTGAATCCTTAATTAAACAGACCATTCACTTCTAGGCCTGAAATGATATTATTAATACATAAAAGAATAATCAGAATGTGGGTCACTTTTTCACATTTTCTGAAAAAAAAAGATTATTTATTATGTTAAGAAAGTGACGCTCTGATCCTATTTCTGTTTGTGTTATGTATCAACTCATCTCAGATGAGATAACCTTTCATTAGTAGTCCAGTGGATACATTTGTGTCGTGTCAGCAGCAATTGTGGAAACGGTAAATGAAAAAAAAAAGGCTAGTAAGGAGGACAGAGGAAAATACCCACTATATGTGCTGAGGCACATTGCCATCACCATCGTACATGCCCCAGGCAGTGCAAGGGAAAGACCTGTAACTATAATTTTTTACTGTTGTTGAGAGGATGGTGCAGTCATTTTCTTTGAAACAGACATGTACTGATCGGGTAGAATATTCTGGAGAGAGAGAAGCGACAGAAAAATATTGGGCCATTGCAATGCTTTGTACAAAAAGAACAACACAGCACCAAAAAAATCCCCCCAACAATTGTCCATGCATAAATTATCCAATGTTCAGGTTGCATACTTGGAAAGCTTCCGGCAGGAAGGAGCAGCAATCTCTCTGTCTCACGGTGCCGGTGTAAAAGTAAATAAAGTGTTTCAATTATCTTCAGGGCACATCTTGCTGCTGGAGGCTGTAAATTTCCCCAGTGTGGGACTAATAATAATAATAATACATTTTATTTATAAGCGCCTTTCAAGACACCCAAGGACACTTTACAATAACAAAAAACACAAAACAATACAATACGGGTTGAGCAGCGGCAGTCAAAACGCGCCAGCGTTCACTCAACCCGGAAGTCAGAAAGAAAACACATATAAAGGATATCTTATATACACTAGGTTTTTTGTTGACATATTCAATGTTCTACTTTGTATTCTGCTCTTTTTATATTATGTTTTCATTTAATTGAAATAAAACTGACTGATTCATTTACTTTCTCCAGAGTGTCCCCTTCTATATATTTTCTGAATCATATGGAGGAAAGATGGCAGCTGCCATATCCCTTGAGCTAACAAAGGTGAGTGTGGTTTCCCTTTTTCACTTCATCGCATTCCACTCTGGTCAAAATATCAAAAAATATATCTTAACATCTCAACTGTGCAATGTAAACAAACCGTAACAGCCAACTGTTAACAAAAAGATAAACAGAAATGAGTCACTGAATTGAACTGACAAAATACCGTCACCTTTCCCTGTTCTAAAGGTCTATCTTGTCACTCGGCCTGACCAGTGGACTTTTTAAATACAGTGTTTTAAACTGTCATTGTGAGTGTTTGATTTTTGTTGTTGTTTAATAATGCAGGCAATAGCACAAGGGGAGGTGAAATGTAAATTTGCTGGTGTGGCACTTGGAGACTCATGGATATCCCCAGTGGGTTGGTATCAGTCAACTATAAATCTTGGATTTGTGTTTCGTGTCACTTCCACAGAACTGCTACATAACATCAGAAACTACTCATTTTATGGTTATCAAAACCACACACTGGTTTATCTAATGGTTTATTCATGAATCCAGTTTAAAGTCTTAGGTTACCATGTAAGATCTCTATGCTTCATCTACAGACTCCGTGATGACATGGGGACCATACCTTCACGCTATTGTAAGTTATAAAAACACATTTTGTCTTTTTTTCCCCCTCCAAATTCTAGCTGTGAGTTTCACTTGACCTGTTATCTTTTTGCAGTCACTGTTGGATGATCACGGTTTGAATGAAGTCAACAGTGCAGCGGAGGCAGTGAAACATGCTGTGGAGCAGCAGCAGTTTCAGAAAGCCACAGAGCTGTGGTCTGTGGCCGAGTCGGCGGTTGAGCAGGTTGGTATGAGGAAAGAACATATTTGCTTTAAGGTTAGCGTGTGTACTTTGAGGTTCAGGATAGGCGCATTCTTGTTGCCTTGATGTGATCTCCTTCAGGTGCTTTGTAATGCTTTTATTATAATTACATACAGATAGAAGACTTAAATATCGGCATAATTCAAGGTTTAAGGTCACACGTGAATGAACCTACATCGATAAATCGTTGCATATCCTTCATGTTAGCTAAGCCGTAGATGGATTAAGTTACAATATGATCCCCAGCTAAAATGTTTAGGATTTGACTTTGGAACCGGAATTGCTGTGGACCCTAATTTGGTGTTGACAGTGTTATGGAAAGATGATTTTTGAATTACTGCTTCCACTGTACTGCTTGGCCCCGTGAGCTTTTGCATGAATTATGGTTGCGAGTTGTTTACATAGTATGTGTCCACTGTTATGAGTTAGACTTGAACCATGTGAGAACACCATCAACCTCTGCTTCCCCTCAGATCAGTTTAAAGCATTGCTTTCCAATCAATTCCTCACTGGCTTTGCGCACTTTTCATATTGAGCTGCGCCATTGTTGTTTTTTGAACGACATCACACTTTCTGGGTTTGTCGCTTGCCAGGATCGCACTGCAGGAAAACAAATACGTCTTGAATTTGCAAGGTAGATTTTTTTTTTCATGCTTCATTTCATGTATTTTGTTTAATGACTTGTGACATGAAAATATTTCATTTGAGATTTTCGGAAATTACTTCATACTTGACCTTTAACTACTAAAGGGGCTGCTGATCATTTAAATATGGACATCAAGGGCATTCCAACAAACCACACCGGGAAACCAGAACCAGAACACTGCTACTTCGGGTGTCTCACAGGAAGTTCCCGGCACACCCTCACAGTACATTTGGGCCTGCCAGGTCCCACTGGTATCTTCCCCACCATCGGAGTGAACACACCACCATGTGGTGATTACTTGACACCCGCGTTTTCTCTCGCATGCGGCTGCAAATCCACAAAGACATGACATGACCACAAAGTCGATCATCAAACTGCGGCTTAGGGTCTCCTAATGCCAAGTGCACATATGGGCATGTTTATTTTTGAACATGGTGTTGATGACAGTGTGGACAATCCGCGACGAGCACAGAAGTCCATTGACAGAACACCACTCGGGTTCTGATCCTGAGCCTCCGCTTGGTTCTCTGTACCTCTAATTATGTCTGGTCCGCTGACCTGAGGCACTGGGCGGCTGTGCAGGGGCAGAGGAGCTCAGACATCCAGATGATTTTATTTTGCACTTGATTGAAGTAAAAATCTGTGCACCTTGTGGTGATAATATGGTTTGTCATTTTCTCTCTCTTCTTTTTTCCTTAGAACAGCAACGGAGTCGACTTCTACAACATTTTTTCACAGACAGCAGAAGATAAATGGGCCTCTTCAGAAGGAAAGAACCTGATATGTAAGAGGGTTTTTTTTCTTTTCTGAATGGAACTCTAGGAATGGGCATAGTATATAAAATATCCCACTTTTTAATGATTTAAGGATGACAACTACACGTGCGTCCAAAAGTAGTGGCTGTGCATGCGTCCGCCATACTTAAGCATGTTGATCTTAATTGAGTAGGTACAGTAATGCAATTTTCTTGACAGTGACTTTGCTTTTTTTTTTTGTACTGTCTCAAAGTCTCCTTAAATCTCTTGCGCTGATTCGTTAGCTGAATATTTTCTCACGGACGGCCAACGCCATTTTGCATACTCCAATCAATGGCTCATTCATTCAAATTATGTTGAGAAAACACAAGGACACAAAAATCTCTTAATTCTTCACAATTCTGTTGCTTTTTACTTCGATTTGTTCTGGCCGGTGATTAAGAGTGTGTATGCAAGATTGGTAAATGTGTGCCTTTTTCATGAAAGCATGACTGTGGATGGTGTGATAAATAATGACTTCTTGGCCTGTTTGCTTGCTATGGTGTGAAAGTAATGATTTTGGTTTGATATTTACTCCAAGAATCAATTGTTCCTTACTTAGAACAGATTTTTTTTGAAAGGAGGGAATGAAAATAAGTCCAAGTGCACTGTTGCCATTCCATTGCTTGTGTGATGTTCATTGAAGAGAGGGTGACATTTTATTGTAGGCCAGGTTTAAACTCAACATTTCCATTCAATATAAAGTCTGCTGTAGTCTGAAAACTGCTGCACCTTCTTTTACTTTTCTGTTGGGCAACTCGACACTCTGATGAACCATTTTTACTCAAGTTTGTTAAGCACCGAGATTTGTTTTCTTGTTTCACCTTTTTTTTATGAAAAGATTCATTTGCGGAGGAAAAAAAAACACTCCCATACAAATTTATAAATCGGAATTGTTAATTTGATTGACAAGATTGTTCACATACTGTATATTACCTGGTGAATTTATTGGCAGCATACATGCATTTATCTGATCATTGATTTATTTATTTCTTCCAGCCCTGCAGGCTTTAAGACACATTCGTCCACTCCAGAGCCAATCACTAAATGAGCTGATGAATGGACCTATTAGAGAGAAGCTGCGTATTATTCCTGAGAACGTCACCTGGGGAGGTATTGATATTGAAAACCAGAAAATATCTATTTTTAATGATTCACTAAACCCCCCCCCCCCCCCCCCACACACACACACACTCACCCTCCCTTATTTTTCTGTTGTTTTCAGGCCAGTCAGACGAGGTATTCAGGTACATGGCTGGGGACTTTATGAGACCGGTGGTGAACATTGTCGACCAGCTGCTGACTGCTGGAGTTAACGTCACTGTTTACAACGGACAACTTGACCTTATAGTGGACACTATAGGTAACGTAGAGTACCAAATACCTTTTTTTTGTCTATATCTTGTAGTGCTGGACTATAATGTGAACTGAAAGCTTTAAGGATTAGGTTCAACTTCTCATATTCACGAGTAGGGATGGCGAGTACTGATACTATGTATGTCGGTATTGGGCCCACGGCCGGCCTTATTTCAAGGTATCGGTACTCACGACACATCGGCTGCCCACCTGTGCTTTTTTTACTATCAGGAACTAAAGACATCCATGTCAGACGGATGTCTATTAAGATGCAGTTTCTCTAACTGCTAATATTTTCCACACTAAAAGGCGCACTAGATTATGGACCGCACCCTCAATGAATGGCCTATTTTGTAATTTTTTTCATACATTGGGCGCACCGCTTTATAAGACGTTTTATTTTTCTCCAAGCAGTTTGACCAGATTTCGCTCATATTTACTCTGAAAAATCAAGGTGTTCTCTCCATTCTCGTATGCTGTGGGCGTGTCCAAAAATTCTCTTACAAGACACACACTAACATCCTAACTCTACATTTTCGAGCCATGAAAACATACTCTACGGTGGTTGCAATATATCCCACCGAGTCGTTGCGGGGCTTTCCATGGCGTCTTGTCGGCTTTTTGGTCCACGTAACAGAAACACTTCAGCAATTACTAAACATGGCGGCATGCGTCAATCAGGATTCACGCACGCTTGAGCATATAATTCCCTTGTTGTCTACCATCAATGCTATCTGTTCCAACATACGACAGTACATATACAACACATAACCTGAATCACACGAAATGCATAATATTTGGGGATTCAAATAACACCAATCTGTTCTGTAACTTGCGTTATTCGGGGAAGATGCATTTGGGAGTGAAGGGATAGCTAGCTAGCTAAATGCATGCTGAGGAGATAGAAACTAAGTCACTGGGCCAATGAAGGCACTCATTGGTCGCTGTTAGAATCCCGACCCCGAATGTCAGAAAATAGAAATGGTGAAAAACGCTCCGATATCCACAATTCAGTCCTACTGTACATTGTTCTCAGCCTTGACATTTTCAGTATCTATCTTCAGTAGAATGTATTTAGACACATCTCTGAAGTCACTTTACAGGGACTTTAAAGTAAAACCTCATGGCAGATGTATGGACTTTTCCATCCAGGTCAAGAGCTGTGGGTGCAGAAGCTCAAGTGGAAAGGTCTGCCTGGTTTTAACAAGCTGAGTTGGACTGCTCTGGATGACCCGACTTCCCCCGGAGTTACTGGAGCTTTCGTCAAGACTCATCAGAACTTTGCCTTCTATTGGATCCTTAAAGCTGGTCACATGGTAAGAAATTACAGTATATATGGAATACAGATGCAACCGATTAAGAGGACTGACAATAGAATAGTATAAGACAGTCTAAAGTACGCCCCGTTGTCCATTTGCATCCCACCCGCCGCAAATGTTATCATATACTAAAGATAACATTTGACATGGCTACACTTTCTGCTTAGTGTCGAGGTCCAATTTGTGAACATATCCCATTCATGATCCTCATGTGTGGCCAGTTTACAAGAGATTGCTCTTGATCTGGTTCTGAGTGATTCAAGAGTTCTTTATTGTCCCCATAAGGAAATTTGTGGGCGGTGTGGATGCCGCGCGCAGGAGTGTGGCTCCTGAAATGGAATAATTTCGCCGCGGGGAGCCGTGCAGACCTTGCGCATGCGTCAAGCAGAAACCAAACTTTTGAAATAGGGGAAGAAGCTTGGTCATCTGGGTGGGACTCAAGAGTCCAGGTACCTGCCTTCCATGTTGAGAGGAGCAAGATGAGGTGGCTCAGGATTAGGATGCCTCACAAGCGTCTCCCTAGTGAGGGTTTTCCAGGCATGTCTCACTGGCAGGAGGCCACAGGGACAACCCAAGATAGAGTATTTCTCCCAGCTGGCCTTGAAATGCCCAGGGATTTCCCCTGAAGAATTGGAGGAAGTGGCTCAGGAGAGGGAAGTCTGCTTCCATACTGGAGCTGCTGCCTGCGCGACCCGACCCCGGATAATAATTGATGGCTTGATTTGTAAAGCTATGTTCTCTTTGTAGTTGGTTTTTTCAATCTGTTTTGTATTTTTAGCGTCAGATATGTGAAAAACTAGACAGATGGACACACAGGGCAAGCGGCTGGCGTTTCTGATTCCCTTCCAATAAGAAGCATGAAAAACCTCAAACTCTAAATGTAGGACTGTGAACTTTGTGACTTTGAAATGTGTAAAGTGTTCCTTTGGTCATTTTACAGATTCCATCAGATCAGGGACCAATGGCTTTTCAGATGATGAAGATGATCACCCAGCAGGTCTGATGTTGGTGCGCTCTGATACCTTCTGGAATGGTGGCCGTTTCCTATCTTGTCTTTCATTTTGGAAACCAAAAAAACTCCCTTTTACCAAAAATCTCTTGAATTCTCAATTCCGCAATAAAAATGACTATTTGTAAATGCTTTTGTCATTTATATTAATTCATTATCAGTTACATACATGAAAATTGTTTGATCAAGTAAAATTTAGTATGGAGGTGAAGGCATAATAGCTACTGAGCGGCATGAAAATGACAGCTACTTCCCATTTCCTGTGTTGCTTGATAATGATAGTTTTCCTCCAAATTTTGTGCCTTTGTGCTGACTTTGTGTTATTGATCAGATATTTGCATGAACCCTTTCATGCACCCTGTAACCTGATGACACGATAAGCTCTCCACTGTAGTAACCGCTATCCCTGAAAGGGTTAAAACGATTTCATGAATAGCATCGACAACTGAGGCAGCGTGCGGCAGCATGACTTAACTCAAATGAACTTTTATTTAGAGAAAAAACAAAAATGCAAGCTATACACAGGAAGCTCATTTTGAAAACACTTTTTATTGCTCTCAAAATACAAGATTGGGAAAAAAAAGTTGTATCTGTGAGTTGAGTTATCTTGTTTTAGGTTGCATGTGCTTGGTTTTCCCCTGGCTCCCTTGAGATGGTTTAAGGTACCATCTTTTGCAGGTATGCAGACAACTTGTAACATACTGGTGGATAACGGCTTCCAAGCTTTTTAGTTGGTGTGTGTGAATTAGAGGTAAGCGCTTAAGCCCGAGTCTGAGCCCAACCCGGCCCGAATTTGGGTCGGGCCTAAAATGTCAATAATTTCTTCGGGTCGGGGGCTTCTCTCTTGCTGACTTCTTTTAAATAAACATCACAGTGCACTGAGGCGTTTTGAGGCCGTGAATAGTTTTGGCCACGGGAGACGTGGTTTGCAAAAAAACAGAAGTCGTCTCATCACAACACGTACTGTACTAAAAACTCTTGCAATGACAACAAAGAACTCCTTCCTGTCTCTCTATTATCCACCCGTCATTGTTCTTCTTTGTCTCTCTGCTTCTCTCTCTTAAAGTGCCACGCTAGATTCTTCAGCAGATACTGCTGCTGTGGTTTATGGCCCGATTTTCAACCTGTCAAAATGACAGATGGCCTTAAATTTTTCCCGACAACTCTTAAAAAAAATCAGTCAATGATGGAAAACTGTCCTCCTTGGGCCAGGCGTCCACATGTGTGGATATGACGTTTTTGGTTGTCACGACTACAATGTTAAATTTTGGACTACAAGGGCCTGGCGTCCACTTACGAGGACGTTACACTACCCTCTTGTGGTGGAAGAAGAGTGTAACAAGCACATGGAAAAAATCAAGATGGCAGACAACCCACTCAAACTTTCAGACGGCTCCTCTCAATCCAAAAGTCGACCAGGTAAAAAAAAAAAAAACACATTTCATGGCTGATTCTTTCTCAGATATGTTTAGAAGTGTTCAATATGTGTTGTGGAAGTTGAATTTTGCAAAAGTAAGAAAATTTGACGATTTACCATGCTGCTAAACTTGATGTACACATATGTGGACAGAGGGACTTAGTTTTGTTGGTTTGTTGAACATGTCCACAAATGTGGACAGGGGGAGTAGGTTTAGAATTTGCATTTTGGGACGATTTTGTTCGAAAACAGCATCTTGTACAGTCCAAACAAATATGTCATGTTTTATAAATAGCTCTATGTAGATTTTTTTTGGTTTGAAACAAAATGTTTTGTTTTTCCTAGTGCGTTATTCTCTGCAACAAGCAATGCAAATGCTGGGGTTAATTGGTGGAGACAACTACGACGTGGAGGATTTATCAGACATCGATGATCCTGTGGGAGATGCTGAATATCAACCTCCTCCAACCAGCAGTGAGGAAGACAGTAGTGGGTGTGAGGACCCCGTGCCACAGCCCTGTCAGCCTATCGGGACGCAAACGTTCGCGTAAGGAATACGAGGGATATCGGTCAGATCGTGACATTGCCACATCACGCACCCCCAGGTGTCGCTCTCAGACACCACAGGAAGAGGCTGATGTCTCAGGCAATGTCTCTGAAGATACACCACCAGGACCCAGCCATGAAGAACAGTCCAACAAAGGGCGTGGAATGCGATGGAAGGCTTCTACATTTACCCCACATCAAGCTTGACCACGAGGAGGAAACTGCTCATGACAGAGAAGACTGGACTCCACTGGACTACATACAACACTATATTGACAAAGATTTGATAAAAATCATTGCAGATTGCTCAAATGCTACATCACTGTCTAGAAGTGGAGATCCACTCAGCACAACAGTTGATGAAATTTTTCATTTTTTTGGTGCCTGCATTTTGATGTCTTGTGTACCATATCCTGCAATCAGGATGTACTGGTCTAGATCCTTGAGATTCCCTGCCATCACTGAAAAGTTCACACGTGACAGATTCTTCCGACTGAGGAGGTCACTCAAAGTGCTCAATGATGAGGATGTTCCAGAAGATCTGAAAGAGTGTGACAAGTTCTGGAAGGTGAGGCCTTTTCTCAACCGCATTCTGAAAGGCTGCAAATCTCAGGCTCGGCCACAGTGCGTTTCCATTGATGAACAGATGATTCCATTCACGGGAGCTTGTCCATGTCGACAATATCTGCCGATGAAACCAAACCCAGTTGGCATCAAAAACTTTGTTTGCGCAACAACAGATGGCATAGTACTGGACTTTGAGATTTATCAAGGTGCAGATGGAGTCTGTGAACAAGTGGAAGAACCAGGGAATCTGGGTTTGGGAGGCTTGGTGATTGATCGTCTGTCTCAGACTCTGCATCCGAATACAAAGGTGTACTGTGATCGATTCTTCACATCAATCCAGGCAGCGGAACACATGATGAAGAAGCAAATGTATATAACTGGTACAGTTATGAGAAATCGAGTTGCTGCTGCAGTGCAGAAATTGCCCAGTGACAAGACTATGAAAAAAAATGGAAGAGGAACCTCAGCACAAGTTACCAACCCGGATGGAAACATTTGTGTCACCAAGTGGTTTGACAATAAACCAGTGTTGATGATCTCTGCTATACATGCCCAAGAGCCAGAAGACACGTGCCAGAGATGGGACAAAAAACTGAAACGGTATGTGACCATCTCTCGACCATGTGTTATCCGTGAATACAACTCCAAGATGGGTGGAGTGGACCTTGTGGATCGAATGATGAGCTATTGTCGAATGAGTGTCCGTACAAAAAAATGGACACTGCGGATGCTGATGCACTTTACCGATCTGGCTTTAGCCAACAGTTGGCTACTGTACCGCAAAGACCTCACTTTGAATGGCACACCAAAGAAGGACATCATGCGGTTCCTTCAATTCCACATGGAAGTGGCCCTGACCTTCTTGGCTGAGAGAGACAATGACAACTCTGACTTTTCAGAGCAGGAAGATGACACGGAAGTTTCAGTCAAAGGGAAACAGCATGCAGTGCAGGCAGTGCCCCACATCTCATTCCGCAGGAAGGCTAATGCATATCTGCCAGAAGTGGTACAATCAAAGAACGCATCACGATGCAGATTAAAAGGATGCTCAGGGAAAACTCGAGTGCAGTGTGTTACATGCAAGGTGTTCCTTTGCTTACAGGCAGATCGCAACTGTTACTCTGCCTTTCATACATAGGCATGAACGTTTTCCCAAGGGGGAAAATTGTTGGAGCACTTTTGATGTGCAAGTTTCACGCCATGTTCAGAAAAGAAATAAACAGTTCAACAGTAGCAATGAAAAATATTTTACTGAAGGTTTACTTGTTTTATATCTGTCCTCCTGCAACTGTTAGCAGCACTTCATAGACTTGCGTAAACGGGCACAAGTTGTTGCTTTGAAGTTTGTTTTTGCACTTGGAAAAAATGCTGCTGTGTTCAGGCAACAAATAAAGTTTTGCACATCATTACTCAATTGTGACGTTATTGTGTTCACTCAAATTTAAAACGAATGTCCACATCATTTTTCTCAGAAACTACATCATGTAAAAAGATAATTCTTTGTTTTTACACTCATCAGGTCCCAATTAGCCTAAATATCAAAGAGAAAATAAAAATGCATGCCTTGCAAGAGTTTGGGTCTGTGGAGGTTAATGTACCTTCTGCGGAAACAGAAATACAAAAGATGTAAAAGTTTATACAGTCTTGTTTAACTTAGATTTCGTTACAAAAGACAGGCTTTAATTTGTTATCATAAATCACGCCTCCTCTTCCCGAGTCCTCACAAATAAAATGTGAGATTTCAGGTTTGCTTCGGGCTCGGGCCTGCAAATCAAGTTAATTGGTCGGGCTCGGGTCGGGCTTTAATACCCGCGGGCCGGGTTGGGTCGGGCTGGATTTTTTGGCCCGATCTTACCTCGAGTGTGAATGTGACGATTGATGCTCACCGTGGATAATTAATTGAGATAGTCAGTGTGTCGGCTGGATCAGAGGGAACAGAAGTATCTGTGGACGGGGAAAGCAGCGACTGCAGCCAAAGCTATGCCCACGCTGTCTCCAACGCTGGCCGCAGCCATGGCAAACTCCCTCTGTCTGTCTCCGGTCTACAAAAAAAAATCAATAAAAATTGTATGGATGAGCGTGGTTTACTTGTATCATGTCTGAAGGAAGAAAATTATGACAACACGGACACAAGCAGTTGTTAATTTTGTACATCCTTCAATAAAAGGGTTTTGTAGAGATTTTCCCAAAGGAAATGGACTGTGGCTGTGCAATATTTGACATGCACCACGACGCGCTTTCACTCAACTGTGCAAAAGTGACACTGTCATTGACACAGGTGGACGAAGATTGAAAATATTTTGAACACGGGGTCATTTTCAACCGAGGGGTGTCACCTCATGCGCATCATGGATGTCTGAAAACTTGTAAAAAGTCAGTCGACCGATTTAAAGGTAGTCACTGTGTTGTTTGGTGACGTAGTGTGTAAACTAAACTAAAATCTTAGACAAATATATTCATTTTATTGTTCGTTACAAACATCACCAAATACGGAAAAGGTGCAAAATAACATTCACAGAGCCGAAATCAATCACATATCAATTTGAGTCATTTTTCCAGAACCGTTAAGGGTAGAGATAAATGTTTGCCAACTCTGCTTTGATCCTTTAGCTGCGATTTGTTAAGATCGCTTCTGTTTCCCAATGACATTTGAATGATTGACTGCACTTGTCACAACACGCAATGAGCAGCGACGTGACATCACCCCACAGTCCTTCTCTTGTCTCCAAGTACAACCCCTCAAGCCAAGAATAACCAAACTTTGACGTTAGTGGTTCCACTAACGTCAAAGTTTGGTTATTGCATTGATTGGAAAGGGATTTGTTCTGCCGAGAGTGAAATGCTCATTCACGAAAAAAATGAAAAAACTGAGAAATAAGCGGGGGGTTTTTTCTGTTGAAAGAAGTGAGGCTAATCTTTCTTTTGGTAAGTTTCATGTTTATATCGCCATGTAACAATATTTTCTCTGCGTCTACGAAGATCCATAAAAATGGCTGGCACTCTGCGTTGGCTATGCTGCAAATGGCTCGGACTGAGTGTGTTCATAGGTCAACAGTAAATGTGTACTTTGTTGTCAGAATGTTAAACATAACTCAAACTTCATTTAAGATAAACATAAGAATAGGCCAGAATCGAAAGAAAACTGTGTTATATTATCGTCTTGTTAGAATTGCATTTTGATTGTGCAAATAAATCTATGCTGACTGGCCAAATAAAATGTTTTTAAAAAAAGTTCTGAAGTAAATCAGACCTCTTTGCTAATGAAGTAGAATGTGTTCACATATGCAGTTCCACCCAGAAGACCCTCATAGAGGATGATGGCAAACACCAACCAGGCACTGGGCAGAAATTGGTAAGACACTTCCAACAAGAGCAGCACTGCATTCAACACCTGTGGAGTAAACAAACGGGGTTAGGGTTTCTGATAGAAGTGGGAGTAAGTCACAGCCGATCCCAGCAGTCTTAGTGGAAGTCATAAATAAATCTCAAGTCTTTATTGTCAAATTTCAAGCAAGCCCCAAGTTGCTGTGGCAAAAAAAGAAAAAAAAGTTGAGGGGCAGGGGGTGCTGGAGCCCATCCCAGCTGTCTCCAGGCAGTAGGCGAGAGACACCCTGAACCGGTTGCCAGCCAATCGCAGGGCACACAGAAACTAACAACCATCCGCGCTCACACTCGCACCTAGGGACAAGTTGGAGTGTTCAATCAGCCTGCCATGCATGTTTTTGGAATGTGGGAGGAAACCGGAGTACCCGGAGAAAACCCACGCAGGCTCGGGGAGAACATGCAAACTCCACACATGGAGCTGGAATAGAACGACGTAGTCGACGTGCTAACCACTGGACTACCGGGCCGCTACTATGTGTTTTGATTTTGTTTATTTGGGATGTAACAACAGCAGCAAAATCTCTCTCTCATCCATCCATTTACCGATCCGCTTTATCCTCACAAGGTTCGCAGGGTGTGCTGGAGCCTATCCCAGCCCTCTTCGGGCAGTAGGCGGGGTACACCCTGAAATGGTTGCCAGCCAATCGCAGGGCACACATCAACAAATGACTATTTGCGTCCACAATTACAATTTAGAGTGTCCTATTAACCTTCCACGCATGTTGAGGGAATGTGGGAGGAAAACCGAGTACCCGGAGAAAACCCACACAGGCATGGGGACAACATGCAAACTCCACATAGGGAGGCCAGAGAACCCTGCACCTCTACACTGTGAGGCCGACGTGCTAACCAGTCAACATGCACACATATGTACTGTATATCAGAGGCGATTGCTCTAAGACTGCAAGGGAAGCTCAGCTTCCCCTAAAATGTCAAAAAGTAAGTGATCAAATTATATGTGTGTACGTACAATTGTGTGAACATGTCATTGACTAAATATGCGCCACAACGCGCTCAACGTTTGTTCCGAATCAGTTTCTTATTACTGGTTATGACGCGACTCTCTTCTCATTCATCCCGCAGCTTCACTGTGCTTGAAACTGTGTGGACGCTGGGCGTCGAGAGAGTTCAGTGTAGGTGGTCCCAATGCATTGAAACGAGACGAGTCATTGGATAAATGCTGGTTTTGTCCCGCCCATTGGACGCTCAGCGTCTCTGGGAGTCTATGAACAGTGGGCGTTTCTGACCCGGAAACTCAGCTTTCTGCATGATAATTGGATGATCTGTCTGAGGCTGAATCTTTTTGATTGACAGCGAAATGAGCCAATCACCGATCTTATGGTGAAGGCAACATTCTCATTTTTTTGAAAAGGAACGGAGACTAGAATACACGTATAAACGGCGACATTTTATGATGTAGGCCGAAATTGAGCTTCCCCTCCTTGACAGACCAGCATCCGCCACTGATGTATATATATATATATATAAATGTGTAGCCCTTTTGGGTGCAGGCTCAGTCACCAGGCGCTCGCCAACGAGGTCACACCTCCAGACCAGGCTCCAGAGAGTGGCCCTGGTGACCCGCATCCGGGTAAAGAAAATCATGGATGAATAATTTTGTTCATCATCAAGGGTTTCTGAGCTATGCTTTGTCTGGTCCCTCACTTAGAACATGTTTGCCATGGGTGATTGTCAGGGGCATTAAGCCCCAGACAATTCAGCTCCTTGGATAATTGAGACACGCAAACCCCTCCAACTACGATCAGGTGATGCTCACACAGATGAGATATACACAAAACATGTTCATGTTTCTTCTTCAAATTTCTCAATGATATTTAGATACGGCTTACCTGTAGTAAAGCAAGGGCCCAGAGTTTTCTGATCTTGAAACAGCAAAGCGAAGATCGAGATACAAACACACCAACCTGATAAGATGTCTGATACCTAACAGAAAAGGAACCACATAGATTTTTTTTTGCAAATACTTAAAATTACAGAAATACAATCATTCAATATATCGTCCCCGAGAATTTGAGATGGAGAGGCCCCCGCGTGACCCAAGACGGAACATTTTTTGTTTCTCCTGTTACATAGCTCAGCCTCGATTATAATATAACGGTGTACAGTACGACGGGCTGGTTATTGCTGCTTCCTGCTCCATTCTGTCCCTTCTCCAATAAGAACACCACATTTTCACCCGGTCCATCAATAACCCCTCTCTTCCTGATCTTCACCGCTGATGTTTTAGCTGCTCAAAAAAGTAAAAATCATAATCTATTCCACAATAAGTTCTTTATTACACAAAGGAAATCTCTGGAAGAAAGGCCAGGCCTAAATTATAGACACGCAGGGAATGCACGCACATACCACCATGCCCAGACCCAGATGAACACAAAAGTATTCACGGCGGGAGACACACATCCAAAACTTTTCAGGGACGGGCTCGGACTCAGACTTACTTTTTGCAGATTTATTTTTTTGTTGTTGTGTCCGACAAAGTTACGACTCTGACTGAGTGCAACCGGACAACCATGTGGGCCTCCGCCGTGGCCCCTCGACGTGTGTGTAGCCGACGCGCATGGCCAATACGGTACTCTTAATTTTGCATGTAGGGTACCCTAGGAGTCATCCTGTATTTGTTGAAGAGTAGGAATACTTTTGTTCAATGATGGATTGCGTGTATTAGAAATTATATACAGGGTGGCCCCATAAGTCGCCATACAGAGGAGAAAAAATACATTCCATACATACAGTATATGATGTCATGACTCTGCCTGTCTGTCTCTAGCAGGTGGCACAGTGGACGAGTGGTTAGCTTGTCCGCCTCACAGTGCAGAGGGGTAGGGTTCAATTCCAGGCCCCGGCCATCTTGTGTGGTGTTTTTGCATGTTCACCCTGTGCCTGTGTGGGTTTTCTCCGGGTATTCGGGTTTCCTCCCGCATCCCGAACAGATGCATCATGGGTTAATTGAACAATCTAAAGTGTCCTTCTGTGTGATTGTGACAATGTGTGGCCTGCGATTGTTTGGCATGCAAATGTCCTTATTATGGGACTATTAAGGTTATCGTAATTTATATTCCCTCATCTTGTTTTATCTTTGTTTGTCTGCTGCAGACTCAAAGGCTCCGAGTTCAAATCTTAGCTCTGGCTTTTCTGCATGTACTCTTTCCCCCCATGCTTATATGGGGTTTCTTTTTCTACTCCAGTTTGTCATATATTTCAAAAACATGCATGGTAGGTTAAATGAAGATTATGAATTGCCTATGCATCGAAAAAAAAACCTCCTTTGAATTTACTAATTTGAACATCAGATGCACATGATTAAAATCTGCTAACCAGACAGTTTTAATTATTCTTTAATGTGCCGTATTTTCCCCACTATAATGCGGACCTAATGGAATTCAATTTTCTCAAAAGCCGACGGTGCACCTTATAATCCGATGCACCTTATATACTGTATAGATCAATATTCTGATTTCTTGGACGTACAATTTTAAATGGTCTGTAAGGCGCTTTGTTACAGCTGCAGCGGTTGTGAAAGCTCTATATAAATAAAGTATGTTTTTTGTTGTTTTTGTCTTTTGTTTTGTCACATGTTGTTTTGTTGTTTCAACGTGTGGACCTGATATGGACTGTTTTCAGCGTTTTTTGGCCACGACATTCGTCAAAGGAGAAGTATCTATGCTTGGTGGTTGCGCCTTCTCGGCAGCACGCCTGTACCAGCACAGATTTTGATTGGGAGGAATGTCGGCGCCATTGACTGTCGGTGCTGGACAGACCTGGGGCGATTGTGTTTTGCGCCTGTAATGGGCAGCATTTTTTACAACTCTGTTTTGTTCAGTGGAGATGTCGGCGCTGTTGGACAGTCGGCGTTGGTGCGGCTGGATGGATGGCTGCTGAAGTTGAGGATGAGGAGAGAGGAGCGTATTTGCGTATTTGGAACCGAGAGTCGCCGCTTGGAATTGAAATGGATTTCCATGGGACAGGAGAAGTGAACCAATCTCTTTTTTTCGTCAATGGATGCTACAGCTTCTTGTTGACTTTGAAACTTAGCTTGTAGCCGACGTGTGCACATTTTGAGCATGATGTCTCTGATCCACTGGTTAAAGGACACTTTGAATCTCTCCTCTTTCATCTCAAACTGCTTCAAACAACAAAGCGTGTGACGGAAAAGTGGTTACGACTGCACGACTGTCCGTGTTTTATGTTATGTGGTGTGTTTATTATTTTACTTGATGTTAACTGTTTTGTCAAGCGCTTTGTTACAGCTGCCGCTGTTGTGAAAGCGCTTAATAAATCAGCATGTATTGTATTGTATTCCTTTTAGCGTAGTTCCATCTAGTGGATGCATAGCGCAACCGCAGCCACTATTGTGGCTTCTATTCTATGTGCCTTATCATGCAGTGCACCCGATATATATGAAAACAGTTTTAAAATAAGCCATTCATTGAAGGTACGCCTTATAATAATAATAATAATAATACATTTCAGTTATAAGCGCCTTTCAAGACACTCAAGGACACTTTACAATACTCCGAAGCACCTTATAGTGCGGATAATACGGTACATCAATTCAACAAATTTTACATGTTCAAATTAAGTAATTTCAAAAGATTATATTTTAACTTTAGGCGTGAATGCGAGTATGAACGGATGCGTGTCAGGGCAGTATGTTCACATGTGAGTATGTTCTCCATGTCTCGCGTTCAACTGAGATGGGTTCCATCTGACTTGTGACCGTGAAAGGGTTCAGCAGCAGAAAATAGATAGATGGATATTTTAATGCAAATTACTAACCAGCGATACTGCTCTGCATGGGTGAGGAAAATATTCCGGAAATACAAAAGCTCCATCTGGGAAAACAGAAGTTTAATTTCCAAGTTATACTTCACATCAAATTCCAACAATATCCTAACTATGACTTCAAATACGTCTGAAATGAATAGTGTTGATACTGTGATACAACGAACTTACCAAACCTTGGTTAATGAAGTATTCGGCAAAATAGATTAATCCCAAGGCACAGACAAATGGCATCAAACCCTGAAGGATTTGAGAAGAAATGAGTCAAGCAGTGAAATCTTGATAATTACAATGGTGATAAAAGTCGACACACATCAGTTCAAATGTCTTTTTTATGCGGGAAAAAAATAATAATCTGAGAAAAAGGTAAATAAATTGAAAGCTTTCCACCTATAATTTGACGTAGAACCTATATATAATCATTGAAGTCATTTAAATAAACTGGGAACATTTTAATTCAGTATTAAAATTAGGTAGGAAAAGTACATTAGCAGACATGGTAACCAGTCAACAACAGTGACCCAACTAAATCACGTTGATGGAAACAAAGGTCAATCCAATTTATTCTGGTAAACTGAAAAGTTTCTGTGCTGGAAAAGAGCTATAGTTTCCGCGCTTGATTTGGACCGTCTTGATTTGGGTGAATTGTGAGGCATTTTAAATGCCGGTAGGTGTGTTGCTGGTCATTTAACCCGAGTTAATTCTGAACACTGCTACATGACAAGTTACAAGAGGGTGCCAGTACTTGTGCAACGACATTATCTCAGTTATTTCTAGTTCACCTCTTTTTTTCCAATCGAGTTATACAGGTTACAGGTCACATTCATGGAGGGGAAAAATAGGTTTGATTTATTTTTTTATGCCATAACAACCTGGCACCAGGGGTGTGTAGACTTTTCATATCAAGATAAGATAAGATATCCTTTATTTGTCCCGCAATGGGGAAATTACAATCAGAATTCAGAAAGGAATCAACTGGATTATCCATGTGATTGGTTGACTTACTTTGAAGATGTGCATTTTTTCTGTGAGAGTGAGCATTCCGGACCTCCCGTCCTCTGTTCAGAGACACATAATATGGTGTTCATAGCCCTGCTCTAAATAAGCATGACTATTTACAGGGTTTTTTTTAAGCATTATGAACAGCATATCTTCATCGGCCCACAATTAGAACAATTTTTTTTAACCCAGGTCCAGAAGGATTGGTAGAAAATTTTCATGTGTGCTTTCCCCACTGAAATGTTCAGTTAATCTGTATTGCATTTTGTTCTATGACGCCGGAACTGACCGCCAGGGGTAGTGCTTAAAACACAGAATATTCCCTTCGTGCATCAGCAGCTCAAGAATGCAAACATAATTGTGATCCACGGTGTGTCTAAAATGTCATGGCACCTGAACGACAGTCTCTCAGAACCTTCTCGCTTGCCGTTTGCTTGCCACTATGTCATGCTTTTCCCTGTTCATTCTCTTCGGCTGTTTTTCAGCACTGGGAGTCTGTGACCGCGTGGGTCGGAGCTGCGGATTTGCTTTCCACCCTTCTGTGGCTGTGACAACTTTGCGTTCACAGAGTTGACGTTCTATGCGTTTGTGGTCGTGCTTCGTGAGTTGGGGTGCTGTTTTTTGGTCGACTCATCATGATTTTATTATTTACAGTATATGCCGCGGCGTGTCTATGTGCTTGATTAGCGGCTATCCACATTAGCGTCTGTCTTATATGGTGTCGGGCTTTTTTTCTCCAGTGAAGTTGCCTTGCGGTTGACTCTGTGGCATTTACTTGTGACAACCTCGCGCCTTCTCCCAGCTTTGTTGTGTGTGGCCTTGAGTCTTAAATGTTACCCCGACGTGTTTCACCAGCGATTTGCCTTGGTGTGCCGTAATGGATGCCACTGCCTCTCATAGTGATGGCTGTTTTTCTCTCTTCTCCTAATTTAAACTCTCCCTCTGTAACTTTTTCTTGGCACTTCTGCTGCAGCCTTTCGTCAGCAGACTGGCCTTGCTGTTCCTCGTGCACCTCAGCTGGTGACGAGTGCCGAGTGACATTACACCTTCCCATGCAGGAGTTTCATTCTTAATTGGCGTCTGCCGTCCCCCCTTCCCTTGCCTTATCTATTGTGTGTCAGGTGACTTTTGGCACCTGATTGCCGTTTGCCTCTCGTGCAGCCCCCCGTACCCCCTTGTCTTTAGCTTGGCGCGTGCTTGCCCGTTTTTTTACAATGGAAGGTTAGCCCCATTTGTGTTGTCTGCGCCTCATGGCCACCGGAAACGTTGAAAACACAGCAGTGCTCTTGCTGCTGCCCTCGGTCCCTCCAAGAAGATGTTCTCTGTGGGCCACCAGCTTGCTTCATACTGAAGTACTGTTCAACACATTCGATTTTATTTCTACCTTGGCTACATGTGTCCTGTTCTTCTTGTGATTCAACCATTAGCCGCCGTCTTTCCTCAGAAGTCTCGATGCCGCGATCTCTTTCTTCGTGTTTCCACTGAGGAAATGAAGGTGGTGGAAGCAGTAGGAAAAAATAGCTAGAAGAAGAAATAAAGGAGTAGCTGAACTCTATGATAACAATTTAGAAATAATACATTATATTTATTATTTTCTCCTAACTTTACTGATGCTCAAATAGAGCGACAATTCAGTGCTCGAATAATGTGTTGTTTTTTTTTTTTTTTTGGAGTGTGCTCTCTCCGTTCCACCATATCCTCACGGCGAAAATATGTGGACGCCCACACGTACTCATGCTCTTGTGCCCAAATTTTCAAATGTCAACACTGACCCTGCTTTTATTTTACACGTACTTGCAACACAAACTGTTGACTGTCATGTCTGCAGGTCTTTGTGCCAAACATAGAAAAAGCTAACGTGATGTCGATGATACTAGACAATTTTACTCTTCAAGCATGTTATTTATACATATTATTTTCTCACTTACCTAATTAGCATGGTGAATGGAATGGTTAGCATGATTAACAGTGTGACTTGGGGTGAAAGGCCAACTTGAGTCAGGCCTGCATAAAGAAGGGCCCCCAAAACACCGGCGCCACCAGTTCCTGAACCCCAGCCCCCAAGTACATCCCTACAACAGGTGAGACAACAAGTTAACTTTTCCTGTATCATCAATCATGGTTAGTTTCTAAGTAATGAGACATGCAGTTAAGTTAGGGTGAGGTTTTGTCTCTTGATTGCACATTTTGATTACGACAAGCCTGCTCTCCGGAATCTAATTGATTTTGTTGTGAAGGTTTTTTTCTTTACCAATAAAAGGGCTTGATGATCAATGATGATCATCCATTTTAGTAATCTTACTGAGAATTTCTGTGGAACACAGGGCTTTTTCAAGGCAAAGAAATGTCCAAGTTAGCCACCTGATCTCAACTCAATACAAGTTTTTGATTTCCTAATGACACAACGTTCGGCAGCAAGACCTCCAATTAAGGAGTATTAATGAAGGTAACAACAGTCTCGTGGGAGGTACTGTATATACCTGCTATAGAAGACCGTCAGGGAAAGGAAGGATAACTCTCCAAATCCTGCGCTGGTGCTGGCAAATATCACACCTGGAAGTATACAGTATTTAAAAAATAAAAAATAATAAGAAGAAGAAGTAGAAGAATATTGCAAAGATCTGTATTTGAAAGGTTTGGGTGACATAAGATTCTTTACAGAAATTACAAACAAAAAAAATCACTGACATTAATACGATTTTACAATTCAAACCAGGTATGATAAAAAGGTGTTTTCAAAGGTGTTTTTAAGTCTATTACCTATAATGCTCATCCAAACAGTGGAAGAGAAGGAAACGACAAGGAAACTTGTTGCAGCCATGGTGACGCAGAATAAGACTCGAAATCTGGAACAAAAATCAATATTTACACACAAGTTCCTAAAAACAACAATGCAACACTTGTTTTAGCTTCCATGTTCTGTTAATTCAAGATTAGAATATATGCAGCAACTCTATACAGGTTTTAAATCAACAAAAAACAGTCCATGTTTTGAAGCTTACCCATCCTACCAAGATCTTCATTCCATAATCAATTTATTTTCCTTCTTTTGAGTACCGTATTTTCCAGACTTGAAGGCGCACCTAAAAGCATTCATCCATCAATCCATTTTCTGATCTGCATTGTCTTCACAAGGGTCGCAGGGCGTGCTGGAGCCTATCCCAGCCGTCTTCGGGCAGTAGGCGGGGGACAGCCAGAACCGGTTGCTAGCCAATCGCAGGGTACACACAGACGAACAACCGTCCACGCTTATACTCATACCTATCGGGACAATTTAAAGTGGTCAATCAGCCTGCCAGGCATTTGTTTTTGGAATGTGGGAGGAAACCGGAGTACGCGGAGAAAACCCATGCGGGCACAGGGAGAAAATGCAAACACCACACAGGGTGGCCGGAGCTGGAATCGAACCTGGTACCTCTGCACTGTGAGGTCAACGCGCTAACCACTTCACCATTCTATTTTCTCAAAAGCTGACAGTGAGCCATACAATCCGGTGCACATTCTATACTGGATCAATATTCTGACTTCTTGGATGTAGTATTTTCATTGTTCTGTAAAGCACTTTATTACAGCTGCAGCGGTTGTGAAAGCTCAATATAAATAAAGCCGTATTGTATTCCCTTTAGCGTAGCTCCATCTAGTGGATGCATAACGCAACCGCAGCCTCTATTGTACTGTAGCTTCTATTCTATGCGCCTTATAATGCGGTGCGCCCATGATATTAAAACAGTTTTAAAATAGGCCACTCATTGAAGGTGCTCCTTATAGTGCAGAAAATATGGTACTTTGCTCAATGTGGGACAGTTAGTGAAATTGTTTACTTGTTTGGAGAGGGGAAAAAAAGTATTTATATTTGTGTTTCGCAACTACAGTTAAAATCAAATGTATTTGGACAGTGATGCAGATTTTAGATGAAAGGTTATCGAAAGCTTTTTGGTGTTGCATTTTTTTTCCATTACCCATAAGGCACTTTGTGGATAACAAGCGGAGCAGTCATCTTAATGATGAGAGTTGGAAGTATGTCAGCTAATAGTACAGCCTGTGGAGGAAAAAAGAAAAGAATGAGAGGGTGTCCAAAGCATGATGACCTTGAATTTTTAGAGATAATTCAAAACATAACATAACTCCAGATAAATATATTTTACAAAATGAGACATGTCGCATAAATGTAAACCATGGATGAACTGGATCTGATTTGCATAAACCAATACACAATCATTTTAAATGTCCTTGTGGTAGAGTCCTTGCAAAATATCATTACTGAGCATGGTACAATAAAAACATGATTAATTAATTAATAACTAACTAACAAAATAAATAAATAAATGTAGTTGGTTGAAACATTTTAAATTGACACAAACATACCATGGCATTCACACATCACAAATTACCGGTATAAATAAAATATACAGTATTTGGATTTTTAAGACACTATAATTGATACATCATCATTATTATTGTGATATTCCCAATCCTAAATGCTTCTGATTGACTGGAAAACTGTGACCTAGATTGATTTGTTAAATACACCTAGTATTGTATCCAAGTCATTTTATAGTTCTACCTCCAGTTCTGTCAGAGTTTTTTACCCGAATTAAGTTAAACAAATGACTCGACACATAGGGAAGATTGTCTTTCTAATCGGCGGAAGTGGATCTCCAAGAGCGAACGACGGGCAGTTGCTCCGCGATCACACAGAGTTCCTTGTGCTCCTGTCGGACTTTTATTGTTTACATATGCAAAATACAAGAAAAACACTGCCCCCGATATTTGCATACAGTACTACGCCTCGGTTAGTAATTTGATGAACTTGGTTTCAGCTTTGAAACACAGATACGCTGACACCTTCCAGTCTGGTCTACAACAAATAAGCAAGTCGCAGACTTCACAGATGGCAAATGTCCGCCTAGGCGCGACACCTGTTCCCAAACTGTCTTTTGATGTTCTACAACACTTCCTAAATTGTTTACTTTGTGACCGAGTCTTGTCTTCTTAAACCTGTTCGCCTCCTTGCTTTATCATGATTACGTGTGGACTTCAAAAAGCCCTCTGCCCAAACGGCCGACACCTTGCGCACAGGCATTTGGGGGCGTTGAATACGCACCAAAACGTCTAGACATGCCCAAATTAAATGAAACTTAAAACATGATATAAGATATCCTTTATTTGTCCCACACTGGGGAAATTTACAATCATTTTACTTGTAGATTTCGCTATCATTTATTCACTGAAATTGCCTGCCGACTTCATATCAGGGCCACGCCTAGAGTGCCATGCATTAAAAATAGAAATAAATAAATAAACAAACAATAAAACTGGATATTTCATCACAGTCGAGTTTGTTTAAAATTGAACAAATAATTCCCACTGACCGCTGTTGAGACAGAATTGCAGTCATAGCGACTGCCGTTACCAGGATTCACGTCTTGAAATTCCGTAGCCAATGTACTTAAAGCAGGGTTCTGAAGAGAAACACAATCAAAGGGAAGAGTGTTATTTCCAAATACTGTGAATTTAGACACCTCAAGTTGAAGCATTAACATTCAGGAACAATGACTGGCTGAAGCAACCCCAAGTGACTAACGAATTGACAAAAAGATGTGTTTCAAGAATTATGTTCACGCCATATAGCTTTGTCACTTTACAGACACTTCAACTGTTCTAATTAAGAAAAAAAACCATTGACATACAAATATGGTGGCGTTTTCGGATTCTTGTTTTGTGAGGATGTCTTGAGCGGCACTGAGCATAACCACATATGCAAAGTTGTTGCACAATCCCAAGAGCCTGAAAAGGTGAACAAAGAGAATAGGGGGTACATATTTAGTTTCCCTTCATGTGATGAAAAAAGTGTCTGATCTATCCATCCATCTATCTATCATCTACCTTTCTGACAAGCTATGCGCAGAAAACCTTGATAGCTTAAAACTGATACGATAACTCCAGTAAATTTGATGAAGGAAGAAAAACAAACCTAGAGTTAAGCACAGCTATAAAAGGCCTTCAAAGCCTTGCCCATTATGGTATTGGTACACTAAATTAAAAATTTTAGAGAATGAAATCAGAATAAAAAAGTAATTTGATTAAATGTGACCTCTATAAAAGGCCAAAACTGAGAATAACCGTAAAAGGAAATTTAAAAAGGCCAACTTCAAGTTGACTATAGAATAGGACTCAAGAGATTTTTTTGTAGGTCTTTGGCCGAGACATATGCCTCCAACTTTGGGTAGATCTTAGCAAACCGGAGCTGTTTTATCAATATTTTTTTTGAGTGGGCACAACTAAGCCATTTTTAAAACTACACAATCAACTAAAGATAATCATAATAGTGATTATTTTGGCTCGCCATGGCAACAGCATGGACAAAAAAAAGAAGCTTTTTACTTCTGTTGATCTTAAAATGAAAAATATAGTTTGAAGGCAATTGGACGAAATATCGTTATGGAATTCTTAATGTGACCACTATAAAAGGATGAAAATTGGAAAAAATAATTGAATATTGAAAAAATATTCACAATGGTGGACTTCATGTTACATTGAGCAAGTGACTGCTAGAGACTTTTGCGTTGGTCTTGGAATCGGCAACACGGCAACAGTGTTTGACAAACTAAAAGGCTTTTATTTTTTTAATTGAACAAACAGCAACATTTTGAAGGAGAAGTTTTTGAAAAGGCGACCTCCATTAAAGGCCAAAAATGGGGCCAATTTTGAGAAAAAAGATGTGGAATAAGGTCATGTTCACCTTGCAAGTTATGATGCCAACTTCACATTTTAGTTAGTTTTTTTTTTTATGTACTTGTTCACGTTACAAAACAAATTTAAACAATGAACCTTATGTGTGGACGAACAAACTTTCACTTTGAGTTTCGGGTGGGGAGAAATTAAAGTCAAATATAAAAGTAATACTGTTATTCAAAATAACGTCGCAGATTCACGGACGACTGTCAGTAGTCTCCCACGGACTCTCCAACAGCCTCACGGACCACATACCGTATTTGGCTTTTAAAATCTGGGGTGATAAATCTATCTCACCCCAGTTAAGCAACACCATCATTACATTTTATATTTTAAAATATGTTTATAAATCATTTTGCCAGCTTCTCTACGTAAATCACCAGGAGAGGGGAAAAAAATCTTGGAGCCATGACTGAGAGATAAAGTAAATTTTTTTCAAGGGTTTTAAACTAAGTATTTATTTATTAGGTCAAATAATTCAATATTTAAATTACGTTAAACGGATGAACATGTCAACATTATAATGTCTACATGCAGTGACATAGAAAGCTAAAAAACAAACACCATACATCAAATAATGTTGTGGAAAGACTGTTGTAAGAGAATAGAAACCTGCCAACAAGGAGATCTGTAAGGCTGGAAGTTAATTGAAAGATAGCTTATCATGGGACAAGTTCCCATGATAAGCTATCTTTCATCCATTCATTTTCTAATTTGCTTTTCCTCACGAGGGTCGTGGGCATGCTGGAGCCTATGCAAACTCCACACAGGAAGGCCGGAGACGGAATCTAACCGTGGACCTCTGCACTGTGAGGCCGACGTGCTACCAGTCGAGCACCGTATTGACAATGGGAAATATCACTTTAAATTCATATTTTAGCAAAGCGGGTTTGTCCATTACTTTAGAGGTGAATTTATCGGCTCTATAACGACAGTCGATTTAATTAACAGCAGAACGACACCAATCACGGTCCTGGACCAGCTGTCACTCACCAAAACCCACTCCAATTGCGCCATTGTCTATAACGATCTGGGAAAAAAGAGATGAGAAAGAACATTAACGACGCGTAAGTGTAAGTAAAACGAATAACTGTTCTTGAGCGAGTCTTTTGACTGACCGTTTAAGTGTTGAATTGGATCTGTGTTGAGAGCTCTCTCCATTTATAAAGCGGAAGCAGGAATATTACGTTCGACAACACACGGAAAAACAATATGATCACGTGACCTGCTGAACATACACATGCGTAACATGATTGAACTTGTTTGCCCGTTGCTGCATTACGTTAGTGAGTCCGCCATGTTATGTGTGGCATATTTGCCTATAAACAAATGTAAGTTGCTGTATTTCGTTGTAAATCGATCAAAACTTCAATAAGCGCCTGCCGAGGAAGTGTTCTTTCACCCATTCACACACATACGTATGTTTTGCTGTTTTGAAGTATAAATATAACGCACAAGAACAGGACAGAACATTAGGATGAGAATACTGTACCACAAACCAATGGCGGGCGGTGAGATTTGAACCTGAGCCTTCTGTGGGTATTTAGTGATCTAATCCACCTCTTAATAACTACGTACCATCACAATATGTTTTAAAAAAAAATTTTAAACCTCTATAACTATGGCTACATTCACACTGCAGAGTGTTACGACGATTATCTGAATAGTCTCACTTCCTAGCACTCACCCGCATGCATCGAAACGAAAGAGGTAGATGTGTGATTAAAGAAGAGCATTTCATGTATTTCAGGAAATTATCAAATGAAAAAGAAAACACAGTTGTATTACTCATAAATAAATCAGTGGGACCCTGTTACGACCCTTCCACATGATGGTAACTGAGGAAGGGTCGAGCATAAGTGTGGGAGTTTGGGAGGGGTAAAAAGTTGTGCGCTTTCAAGGTTTGGGCTGTCTAATGGTCTGTCTTGACATACCCCCTTTCATGGAACTTTATTTTGTTTAGATGTGGAACAACCGGTCGCATACTGTATGCATTGAGTTCCTCAAAATCATATGTGTCATACAGGTTCTTAGACAAGATGCCAAAATGACCAAAATGAATGACTTCACACCTCTAATTGTTGATGACTGATGAAAGTAAAGTCATTTGCTCAAATAAGCGAAAAAAATGTACACCTGTGATGAAAGCAAGAACTAGTACAATTCGAAGAAAACTGTTCAGAAAATCTACAGCAGAATTATTCAGATTATCATCATTAGTGCCATGATTGAGGTAGCTCAGGTCAAAGGTCAACCTCTCCACCAGGAAGTTCACATTGATGACTGTAGTATGTTGTTACATGTTTGTGCTCAAGAATACAATCATGGCTACATCGTTCGTACATGTACATTTACTTGCACCAAATGAAATGTGACTATTGAACAAATGCAACTTCAGACCCAGGCTTCTGAAATATCCAAAGCAGGTCCTGCAATGCTTTTCAACTTTCATCAGTGATTAGATCTTACTTAACATTTTGTCACCAAGTTAGCCGAAATCATGGTGACCAAACAACACTCTTTGAACATCACAAATTACTGTATATTATTTAGCTTTGAAGTCTACTTGTCATTTTTTTTAATATAATGGGACGATCACCAATTTGTGTTTATCAGAGAAAATGCAGGTAGTGTAAGCAGCAAAACCTCTGCCCGCTCTGAGTATAACCACAAGGTTTATGAAGGAAGATATGGTAGTTGTCCAGTCCATGGTAGAAGCTATGCCTTGTACTCCTGTAGTATTGTGGTTTGATGATGAAGAGACTGTGGGGGGCTGCAGTTTTTCTCCATCTCAATTTCGGCATCTCTCTTAGACTCCTGAGCTTTTTTTGCTTCTGCCTTGGTCTTAAAATTCAGTCCATGGCCTGTCAACCAGAGTAAACACAAATTGTTTTCATCATCGAACATAACATATTTCACAAATGCTGACTTTTCACCGTAAAGTATAAATATTTTGGTTCCAATAACTGTCATCGTTAATAATTATTATCCAGCCTCTCACACGCCTGTCGCACAACCGCAACCGTTGTGAGTATGAGAGATATGGAGGATGGATGCAAGGACAGTGGCGTGGAGAGACCTTTGGAGCGGCAGTTGCTCAAAGTTGAAAAGTGGGCACATGGAACCTTTTTAAAATTATTATTAAGGTAGAAACAATTGAAATATAAAATGCTAATATGTGCCCATTCAACACAAATGTATCTGTATATCCCCTACTGAACATCTGCGTAGTGAAATCATGAGCGACTTTCAGTCGCTGGAGACAATGGATGTCATAGTCAGATTCAATTTTCATTTAGGCTGGGAATGCGTTCCAAAAACCTTCCAGTACACTGCAAGGAATTGACACTTCTCATTGAAGTTTCAAGCAATGGTGCAAGGTGTTTGCTTACACAGATGTCCAAGTTTTTCATGATAATTTAATCCCCAAAATATTTTGTCCGCCCGTATATGTACTTTTTGGCCATAATATCATTGTGTGTCCATGTTTCATCTATTTTTTGGAAATGTAAATAACTTTAAAAAATTCCATGGTCTGTCTCGGAGTCCCGAGTTGTTTGTGTGCTCTGTTCTCTGGATCTTTTTTATTCCTCCTCCCCCCACACCCCTCCTATAAAATACACAACTGAGGAATATATCAATGTGAGAAGGTGGTCCACCTCACCTTCTCCATTAACGGCATAACATTGTTTTTCTGCCCTCCATTTACTTTAGGATCATATGTTTTTTTTTAATCCAGTGAGACACTTAACATTGAAGCACCTTCAGTCAGACCAAAAAATAAAACCAATCTCAATAATACATTCATAAAAGTCCTGACCTTGACTTAATTTACTTAACCATTCTCACATAGGGAACAACCAAAGCTTAAGTGCACAACTGCAGCAGGGTTAAAACACAATGACAATGAAGCATAATTTTAATGCCCAGTGGCAAAAATAAATCCAAATCAGTGAGACATTATTGTTACCAGCAAGCTTATACACAGAAAGCCTAAAGGAAGAAACCGTTTTAAACAATTATTTCCATGAAATAGTCCAAATTGTCTGATTTCAGGTCAAATGTGAATACGTACTGTACTTTTTACTTTCCTTAGTTGTCCTTGAAAGCAATAAAATTATATTTGTCTTTTAAGCAGCATGCAAAGTAAGCTAAGTACATTCTATTCCTTGAATAGTGTTGACGCGCGAAGCTCAATCCATGATATCGCAATGTACCCCCTCGTAAAATTTAGGGCCCCTTAAAGTGGTAGTCACCCCTTACCAGGCTCTTCCTCCACCCCTCACTTATATTTGAAAAGGCCACTCAAAGCGGATGTTGCCTGGAGGACCACGGGGTGTGGTCTGGTATTTATTGACATCAGCAGTGACAAACTTCGACCTAAATAAATTCCATACTACGACAAGCTATGGCAAATGAACTAACCAGATGCTATGCTAATAAATCACTAACCTTAAAATCGATAGAAAGGTGTTCGCAAACGCTACTATTCCAACGCCAACCCGCTACGGAGGATTTACAAGACTGAGCCGCTTGTTTACCCCACGGAGGCAGAGTGACTATGTCAAGATTCTGGAAGTGATGTCAGGATTCCCTGTTAGTCAAAGCAGAGGGCAGAAAGCCAAATTCACATGCAGTCAGTGTTTAACCAGCAGATGGCTCCACATGGTTTTTGCCCCCGATTCAAAATTTCAACAAACATGCACTAAAATGTCAACATAATGACCAAGACATGTAGACTGCTTCAACCGCAAGGGGCTAATTGACAGTTCCATCATATATAAGTCCGTGGTAGGGGCTCATCTTATCATCTCATATCAACAGGGCAGAGACGTGGGAAGAGGTACAAATATTTTAGGGATAGGAGGCGATGCTCCTCAATCTCCTCATTTCATGGAGATGTCTACTAAAGATGATGTCACGTTATTGCCAAGTGTAACAAATGAACCATCTGCATGAATGAACAACTACACCGTGTTAAAAGTTTGGGGACTATTAAAAACAGAATGTCGGTGTTGCATTAACACTGCTCAGAAATAGCCTGTGTCGTCTCAGATATAACACAGATTCGTTCATTTGAAATTGAAGCCACACCCTTACGAAATGATTGAAGTACACTGTTTATAATCAAGACGATTTTCTGCAGCATCATTTTCCTCTTTGCTTGTAAGATGGACTCAAACCTCCCTAAGGTAGGCAACAGTTTCATATGATAGTAGCTGATGAAAAAAAAAGCCTCATAACTTGCTTTCCAATTGAGTGTTCGAGTTTCATGTCGTTTCAAACAGATTGGACAATCGTTGAATTTCATATGATGCACATGGTCTGCACAGCCAATTTGGTTCATTCATGTTTTGGTTCAAGTAGATGAACGTAGCTTGAGTGACGAGCTGTACATTTTTTCCAATATACAGGTATTTTTCCATTACCTTTTTTGGACTACTGAGCAGCCCGAGTGTCTCTCTACTCAGTTTAATGAGAATCACTTGTTTGCTGCTTGGAATACAATACAGCTTTCTTTTTTAAAAATGTAACATGTAAATGAGATGATCTGATAGCCAAGTGTTCTTGAAATTTGATTGCATTGAAGTATGTGTGTGAAAGGTTAATATCCGCATTATCACTAACTTATTTTCTCATTCCTTTCTGAAATTCTAAGGACTGTGGCATTATGTGTTTGTTTCTTGAGATCTTGCAGCCTACTTCACTTTGTCTGATATCTTCCATGTATGTGATTTCTTGAGTCAACAAATGTGGTGAGAGGGTGTTGGCTGTGAAATTGAACTCAGCTTTCCAAAAACTGTTGTTAGTCACGGTTACTTTATGATTTAACAATGGGGGGGCATTTACTTTTTCACATAGGACCAAATAGGTTTTAATTTTTTTCCCTTGGTAAATGAAATCATGATTTACAATCTGCATTTTATATTCCCTTTGGGTAGTCTCTGTTACTTTAACATTGTGTCCTGCGGAGGCATATAGACATTTTTTAACATTTTTTAAAAATTAACACCAGATTTAAGTGTACTATCACTACAAATGTCCACTTTATGCTTCATGGTCCAGGTGAGATTAAACTAAAGTCAAATATAAAGTCAACATTATTACTCAAAACAACATTGCAGATTTGTGGACGACGGGCCGTAACCTGCCGAGCACTCTCTCTCGCATATGTGGGTGGCATATTGGGCTTTTGAGGACGTATAGATCGGATGTGTACGAATGAGCATTCATACTGCAGATGCATTTCATACATATCCGATCGATATACTGTACATACGAAAGCGACCCAGGTCAGACCTGTAAAAAAATCGGAATTGCACACTGCATGAAAATAAATCTGATACATGTCACGTTTTGGGCACAAAAAAAATGGAAATGAACTGGAGAGCGAACATTGCCTAGATTTGAACAAGTCTGAAATAAAGCCTTCTACTGGTTTGATTCCAGCTCTGTTAGTAAAACCACCCATTTACAAATTTAAATGTAACAAAGAAATGAATGTGTTGATGTGTATGTGTGTTTGTACTGACTTAAACAGTTTGCCACCTCCTTGTAGGCTTTCTTCTTACAACAGCCTCGACAAAGGTTGAAGACGCACTTATTTCCCTGTAAAAAGAAAATGAAATACATGAATACTTGGCAATCCAACAAACCACCATTTTGTCTTTCAGAAATTCAAAGCTGGATGTCCAAAAAGCGTTTCAACATTGAACATCTCAGTCTGAGGTTATAATTACACTTTCTGGCCCCATTTCCAGTGCTATAAATAATATCTCCTGGAGTTCAGGAGTCTTACCAACAAATGAAAGAACATAAACACAAAACCTGGGAGTCATTTTTCTCTTCAGAGCTGACCTGAGGGCTTTGCCTCCAGTTGCGTCTGGTCTGCAGGCCTGAGGCAGGTGCGTATGGGTGGAGAAGCTCAGAAAGGTAAACTGGGGCAAGGCCATTTCAAGATGAAAACAAATGGAAGTATTTTACAATAAACTCTAAAATATACTATTAGCCAGTGAAGAGAAGCCAGAATTGGGGTTATGGACTCCCTCTTACGAGCTCCAGTTAGGAGGCGAGCTGCAGTATTTTGGACCAACGGGAGATGCTTGAGGGAGGACTGGCTGATTTCAAAATAAAGTACATTAAAGTAATCTTGCCGAGATTTAACGAAGGCATGGATTACTGTTTCTAAGTGCGGCTGAGAAAGTGTTTTACCTTTGCCAGCTGCCCAAAGAAGCTGGTTCGAACAACCACACAGATTTGCCGATCCAATTTAAAACTCAAGTTCAAGACTTTTTGCTTGAGATATGATGTTAGGGGATACACATCCCCAGGGTGGGAGGTACAAGGGCCACTGGGACCAAATACCCTACTTTTTTCCTTTTATTTAAATTTAAGAGATTCATTTAATCCACACTTTGATTTTTTTCTAGACGGGACAAAGGTGGTCTTAAGGGAAACACATCTTTTTTGCTCAGTGGGACAGAGATCCGACTGTCATCCGCATTGCAGTGCAAGAAATACCATTCTTAGGATGGAACTTAAGGGCAGCCAATACAGTGAAAACAGCAGGGGCTCAAAAATAGAACGCTGTGGAACACCATACCACAGAGGGAAAGAGCGGGATTCAGAGCAACCTTGGCTAACAAAGAGTTCTGTCAGCCAAATAGGATTTAAACCACTGTAGAGCAGGACCACCAATGCCCACCTGGTGCTGCAAACGAACCAGCAGACAAATGGAATACAAAATCAGGCCGTTGTCAACAAGACAAAAATGACACAGAAGGTTGGGACAAGCTTGGAGCATCTGCCACTCATCATAACCCAAGTCCAAACTTGGGGTACAGTCCCCATTCAAGCAGGATATGCCAAACAAGCCATCTAAATATGGCATACAGATATAGGTAATGTGCGAGGACAAGTTGTGACTGGAGAAAAGATTGCAGATGGTATCCCTGAACAGAACCAAGCGGGGGGTTTATATACTGTATATACTGTACACACACACAAACACACACTTCTTTGGCATTTTACAATAACATGCATGTTTTCAACTACGTACTGTAACATTTTGAAAACTGCCCATGGTTCTAACATCCAAGGAAGATACAGTATGTTGGGTTGATTTATGAAACTGACAGCTTACCTTTGGATTGCCACATTGTTCACATTTGATGTACTTGGCTGTTGGGAGGAAAGAGTTCAAGTTTATCCAGTTGCAAGTACCAAAATACTTTTCATATATATACACATCTATACACACATACAGTGGGGCAAATAAGTATTTAGTCAACCACCAATTGTGCAAGTTCTCCTACTTGAAAAGATTAGAGAGGCCTGTAATTGCCAACATGGGTAAAGCTCCACCATGAGAGACAGAATGTGGGAAAAAAAACCTCAGAAAATTACATTGTTTGATTTTTTAAAAAAATATTTGCAAACATGGTGGAAAATAAGTATTTGGTCAGCTTCAAAGAAGCAAGATTTCTGGCTGTCAAAGAGGTCTAACTTCTTCTAATGAGGTCTAACTCGTTGCCTGTATTAATGGTGCCTGTTTTAACTCATTATTGGTATAAAAGACACCTGTCTACAACCTCAGTCAGTCACACTCCAAACTCCACTATGGCCAAGACCAAAGAGCTGTCGAAGGACACCAGAGACAAAATTGTAGATCTGCACCAGGCTGGGAAGACTGAATCTGCAATAGTAAAACGCTTGGTGTAAATAAATCAACTGTGGGAGCAATTATCAGAAAATGGAAGACACACAAGACCACTGATAATCTCCCTCGATCTGGGGCTCCATGCAAGATCTCACTCCGTGGCGTCAAAATGATCACAAGAACGGTGAGCAAAAATCCCAGAACCACACGGGGGGACCTAGTGAATGACCTACAGAGAGCTGGGACCACAGTAACAAAGGCTACATTCAGTAACACAATGCGCCGCCAGGGACTCAAATCCTGCACTGCCAGACGTCCCTTGCTGAAGCCAGTACACGTCCAGGCCCGTCTGCGGTTCGCTAGAGAGCATTTGGTTGCTCCAGAAGAGGACTGGGAGAATGTGTTATGGTCAGATGAAACCAAAATAGAACTTTTTAGTAGAAACACAGGTTCTCGTGTTTGGAGGAGAAAGAATACTGAATTGCATCCGAAGAACACCAAACCCACTGTGAAGCATGGGGGTGGAAACATCATGCTTTGGGGCTGTTTTTCTGCAAAGGGACCAGGACGACTGATCTGTGTAAAGGAAAGAATGAATGGGGCCATGTATCGAGAGATTTTGAGTGAAAATCTCCTTCCATCAGCAAGTGCATTGAAGAAGAGGGTCTTTCAGCATGAAAATGATCCCAAACACACAGCCAGGGCAACAAAGGAGTGGCTTCGTAAGAAGCATTTCAAGGTCCTGGAGTGGCCTAGCCAGTCTCCAGATCTCAACCCCATCGAAAATCTGTGGAGGGAGTTGAAAGTCCGTGTTGCCCAACGACAGCCCCAAAACATCACTGCTCTAGAGGAGATCTGCATGGAGGAATGGGCCAAAATACCAGCAACAGTGTGTGAAAAGCTTGTGAAGAGTTTCAGAAAACGTTTGGCCTCCATTATTGCCAACAAAGGGTACATAAAGTATTGAGATGAACTTTTGGTATTGACCAAATACTTATTTTCCCTCTAATTTGCAAATAAATTCTTTAAAAATCAAACAATCTACAGTAATTTTCTGAGTATTTTTCCCACATTCTGTCTCTCATGGTTGAGCTTTACCCATGTTGACAATTACAGGCCTCTCTAATCTTTTCGAGTAGGAGAACTTGCACAATTGGTGGTTGACTAAATACTTATTTGCCCCACCGTGTCTATATATATATATATATATATACACACACACACACACACACACACACACACACACACACAATATATATATTGTGAGTATATTGTGTATTGCAACCACGCAGGCCCGGGGAGAACATGCAAACTGCACACAGGGAGGCCGGAGCTGGAATTGAACGCAGTACCTCTGCACTGTGAAGCCGACGTGTTAACCACTGGACTACCGGGCCGCCCATCTATATTATTATTATTATTCTAATCATTATTATTATGATTGGTGGCCATAATATTGCAACCACAAGTGTCCACGTTCCAATTAACGTATGAACATGGAAATACTACATTGACTGCTGCCACTGCTTTGAGGGTTTACCATACCACAGGTGAACGGTAGCAGAAGGTCACTTGATTCACAGAGAAAATCAGAACACACATAACACATTACAAAGTGGGAGTTCTTTCTCCACAGATTAAACTTACGTTTCTGATCAGGAGAGAAGTTCTTGTTTGGATTGCGGGATCTTTTCTTCTGTTTATTTTTGGAGAGTATTTGAGCTGACAAAGTTGTGTCCTCTAGTACTCTCTTTTGGCACCCTGTTGTTTTTACTTCTTTATCCTGGACCTTACCTTTGACAGACACATCTTTTGGTCTGTAAGAGGCAAATGGAAAGAAGATACAGAATACGTCATTGTTGCAACTTTCTGCTTGTCCCGTCATTGGTCGCAACAACAAAGTTTCAGAATTATTCGCTTGGCACAGTTTTTACACTACCCTTACTGACAAAATGTCATTTTATTTAACTGAGCATGGGACCAGCTATGGCTGTGTATTGAGGCACTGGCCTGAAATCTAATCTACGGTGTCTGCATGTACCACTACACCACCAGTCCCTACAGATTAGCAAGAGGCCTAAAAGGGAAGACATTTGGAAAAGGTAGCCACTCACGGTGGTCTGACATAGGGTTGGCAGATCCAGTGAGGGAAGGGCAGGCTGCTCTCTTTATCCATATAATTTCCTCTGGCAATCTCCTCCTGAGTGGCAGGTACAGCAACTCGTGATGTGGAGTCATAATATTTCTCTTCTGAGGTGATTTGAAAACAGATGTTACCTGACATCGAAGCCTCAGCTGCTTACTAACATTGGCCAAACTCTCAAGGGTTTTCACCTTAGCCAACAGCTCTCTCAGGTCGTGGTGGATCTGAAGCCTAAAACAGAACATCACATGACTTAAGATTAATCGTAAAGACACATTCATATTACAACAGCAATGTTTCTTTTGAGTCAAAAGGGTGTCAGAATATCATTTATAAGGGGCTTTCAGACCACAGGAACCAATGCTAGAGCTTCCCTATGTACCCTTGTAGTTTGTGTAATCCCCTTGTTCTCACACAAAAAAGGTTTCCTGGTCTGGGAGGAACCATAAGGGTCTTACATAAGTACCTACAAACCTTCGTGGACCTATAAAGAATGGTCTGAGGGGGTGGGCATAGAGGTAAGATCTTAAACCCGAGCCCGAGCCCGAGCCGACCCAAATTCGGGTCGGGCCGAAAATGTCAATCATTGCTTCGGGTCGGGTCGGGTCGGGTCCTCTCTCTCTGTGACTTTTTTAAAATAAGTATATGTTTATAAAAATGTATACTAAAACGATGTATGGATACGAAACTAAGGAATACTTGTTTTAAAATAATTTGAATAAAACAGAGAAGGCGCTGTAATGTAATTGCTATTTAACTACTAAAAAGGAGCCACAGACTCAGACACTTTAAGACTTAAAGTGCCGCGCTGGATTCTTAAGGACGTACTGCTGCTGTGGTTTATGGCCCAACCCGTCAAAATGACGGACGGCCTTAAATTTTTACCCTCTGCCGAAACAGAAATATAAAAGATGGAAATGTTTATAGAGTCTTGTTTAACTTAGATGTCATTACAAAAGACAGGCTTTAATTTGTTATCATAAATCACTCCTCCTCCTGCCGAGTCCTCACAAATAAAATATGAAATTTCGGGTTTGCTTCGGGCTTGGGCCTGCAAATCAAGTTAATTGGTCGGGCTCGAGCCGGGTCGGGTTTAATACCCGGTCAGGATTTTTTAGGCCCGATATTACCTCTAGGTGGGCAGCTTGTTTGATTGATGATTATTGTTGTTTGAATTATTGCTTTGATATTAAATCTTCAAAAATGCTAAATAATAAAAAAGATCAAAAAATTTGGTTAATTGCTGTAATAATTTTCACATTTCTGATGATTATCAACTCAACATGCTCCATCTTGTTCAATTGAGGATTGTTTGAATTATTGCGTCACGATTAAATCTTCTAAAATTATAACTCAATCATTTGATCTTTTTATTATTTAATTTCTGTCATAATTTTCATATTTTGATGTTTATCGACTCAATGCGTCACATCTTATTCAAAAATCAGGAATTCAGCAGAATAGCCAACAAACTCAACTGTGCTTGGAACAAATAATTCATATTTTGTTTTGCGGTTGCCATAAGAGGAAAAGATTTTCAACAAAAAACACAGAAAAAGAAAGACATACATACGTGTGATGCCACAGCTTGAAGAGATGGGCTCGTACATAAGACAAGTTGCATGGGGGATGCTGCCTCACCACCTCAATGTACTCATCTGCCATCTCCCAAACTGGGGGGCTACGTCCTTCAAAGAGTGCTGGGTTATGGAGGTTACCCTCTGAATAACACAGATAGTTTGTCATCAATAAAAAACAATTGATGCATATAAAAAGCACTTCTTTACCCACCTGCACTCATTACCCCTTGCACGCCAGTCTCCTTAATGCAGCGTTCCACATCACTCAGATGCTGAATGTTGCCGTTAGCAAACACAGGAATATTTACTGCCTTCCTGTGTGTAAATTCATATTTTTTTCAGTTAAAAACTTCTCAAAGTACCATTGTATACAGGCAGGGCCACAGGTTTTGATACATAGGAAAACATAGAATGTATATTTTTTTATGGTTCAGATACTCTAGGTATCGTATCTAGGTATCGTCGGGATAGAAACTCCATTGCCGCTTTTCCATTACAGGTTTCAGAACAGCCTGGCCCGGACCACACCAGCCTCGTTTCGCCTGGCCTGGCCTACGTTCCTTCTCCATTACAAAGTGGTCCCAATCAAATGGTGTGGGATCAACTAAATTGTGCAGCCCCCTCTACTGCAGCATACTCGCACTATGAAGGGTGCTGAAATAAGATTCCACGAGTGGCAAGTTTTACCGCTGGTTTTGAGGTATTTCAAAATCCGAATCGCTGTTGCATGAGTTAACGTCGCAAATTACAGCCCGTGAAATTCAAAGAATTTTTGCCGGGTTCAAGTCAGCAAGAGATAGCCGTCCACCACCAAGTCATATAAATACAGTGCCTACAGTACACATGTATTGTGTTTTACAACAATACTTAGCAATACTTACAATTTGATGTGCCAACGGACAAAATAGTCAACTTTCCATGAGTCTTACACATGTCGCCAGGTCCATTCACTTCAATGACAATGAGCTTTCATTCAACCCACCCCCTCTCCGCTCCGTTGTGCTGTCGCCGGCAGCTCGTCATCATCACACTCCAGCATCCAAAGTCCTCAGGCACCCCAAGGTGAGGGCCACGACTGTCTGACCGGGGGACCGCCGAGGCGCTGGGGTGCGGCTTCGCACGCCGGAGGGTGGCGATGACGAGCCACCAATGACAGCAACTCCAAGAGGTTTGCTAAAATCTTTACCACAAGCTTCACGATTGCATCTATTGGTACATATGTAATTGTAAATGTGGTTAAGTATTTTAAAACATAATACATGGACGGGTACTGTACATAATGTATTTTTATGGGTTAGGAGTGAACAGCTCTGTCTTGCTTGCTTAAAAGCAGGAAATTCAGCAGAGTTCCTTGCCGCATCTCTTTAAAAAAAAAGCCTCAATTTTCAATTTTTCACCTAATCAGGTGAGAGTCATGTCATGGCCCTGCTCAGCCTGCGTTTTAGAATCACTGAAGAGGAGTTTTCTAAAAGGGGTTCTATTGTAGCCGCACGGCGCAAAAAAACTGTAATGGAAGAGCGACCACACAGAAAAGAATCCAGGCTGCTTCAGGGTAGAACTGATACAATGGAAAAGTGGCTTATGTACTGTATTGAAATCTATGCCACATCTTATACAAAGTATTATCTCGCAAAATAATGAGTTATTGCATTATTTGACGTAAAAGGACAGAAATATACGTTTATCTTCAATAAAGTACATAATCAAGAATTGAATACATAATCAAGGTTTGAAATATGATCATTGGAGCTCACCGGACTTCTCTGACATGATCCCAACTCGCAATTCCTGTCATTGCTCCTTTCTGGTCTTTGGTTCTGCCATGCACTGTGAGTAGCTGAAGATAAACGAGGGGGAAAAAGAACATTTAATTTGTCTTCGTAAAACAGAATATTTCCTCCTCTAAATATAATTATTAAACTATCAAAATTCTAAACATAAAAGACAAATGCTTGCAATTAAGCAATTCTGTTTAATTACAGAGGGGGGAAAAAGGACCAAACACGTATGCTGCTCACTTATCACTAAAATTAAAACAAGTTATATTTCTAACAAAGGAAGATTTTTTTTTAATCTCAACAAATTATGCAAGCAGTCATGTTGTGTCCACTTAGTATGTTATCCATCCATCCATTTTCTAATCTGCTTATCCTCACGAGGGTCGCGGGTGTGCTGGAGCCTACCCAGCTGTCTTGGGACACTCGGCGGAGTACACCATGACCCGGTTGCCAGCAAGTCACAGGGCACACGTGGTCAAATAACATTCACACTCACAATCACAGCATGGGACAATTTTAGACTGTTCAATTAACCTACAGTACGTTGCATGTTTTTGGAATGTGGGAGGAAACCGGAGTACCTGGAGAAAACCCACGCATGCATGGGGAGAACATGCAACTCCACACAGGAAGGCCAGAGCCCGAAACGAACCGCTGACCTCTGCACTGTGAGCCGGATGCGCTAACCAGTGGACCACCGTGCCGCGACTTGGTGTATTAATAAAACCAAATTAAAATAAGTCATTTCTAGAGCATTGTCGGTATAAGTACCTGGCATCCAGCTTTTTCCAGCATTTGAGCATAGGAGACAGTCTTTTCGATGTCCTCGAACACACGGATCTTACACGTGATAGGCACAGACAGCTTTTCATTTGCTAACCTGACTGTTAAATGAGAAAAGTAGGTAAAGTTAAAACTGCACTATATTTTTGGCAAAATAAATAAATAAAGTCATTGGGCTTCATTCACTTATAGGGCATAAGCAGATATTTGTGCCTAAAATAGTATATATGCATGTTTGATGCACAAATCTGTGTTTCATCAATATATTAATACTTGAATTTTTGCATGCTTTGTGTACGTGCAAATAATGAACAAGCAACTTTTGAAAATAAAAAATCATCAATGAGGAGTTTTACGAATTAAACAGTTGAGTCATGCCCGTAATAAGTTCTTTTGAGGGTTAAGTGTAATGCTTCTCAGTGCTGTATGTACAGTGTATAAAGTATTTGTGCATCCCAATATTTGTTTGTTGCGACTATTCAATCAACGAGCAGATGGTACGCGTCCATGCTTTCATTGTGAAACTGGAAACCACCAAACTGCTCCCGTTAACCGAAGGCTTCCGAGATTTGATCGATCAGTTTATCCATCAAGTACACATTTCGATCAAAACACTCCAAACGGAACTCAGACAGGTATGGTTTATAATATTCTCTGTATTCTGGCTTCCAATACAAATGTCATGAATATTACTGACTAGGAATGTATAGAGTAAGATAGTTGTCGAAAATATGTATGTGTTACTCATCAATTGCATTTGTAAAAGCAAATGTTTGTATGCTAATCAAACTGGACACCAAAATTATGCGGTCATGTAAGTGATAAATTGTTTGGGTTAGAATTGACCTTACTGTATAAGTAAGTTTGCATGTTCTCCCCGTATCAGCGTAGGTTTTATCCTACTTTCCAAAAATGGAACAAATGTGTGCTGACTCCAATTGAATATTATCTTGAATGTGGTTAGTTTGTTCTGAACGCAAAAATGTTTCTATTAAGGAGTTCATCCCAGTGTCAAAGAGATTATGGCCCATTTTGGAGGTTCCACTGTCTTTCTAATTTATAACTGAAATTACTATTATTAATCTTTTTTATATTCATCTTTTTTATATTAATGTGAACATAAAAAAACACATTACCCATTTTTTGTAACAGCTCCCATTCATCTTGAAGGAAAGCGCCATAGTGCCCTTTGAAGAACCGCCAAAACTGTTAGTTTTGCTTTCATGACGACATCTCTGATGATAACATAAACACACGCTTAATTTCTGAAGAAAATGCAGGTACCCCTTTTAGCAATCATCTGAGGACAACCCAGGTTGAGGTCAATGGCATCACAGTAGTTCTGGGCCAAAAGAGCTGCCTGAATGAACACGTCAGGGTCATTGGCGCAAAACTGAAACAAAAGCAAACAAAGAAAAACAATTACTTTCATGAATTTGTCTCATCAGCTCTGATGAAAAAATATGTTACATAAATTTCATGCTTCACTATTTAACATACTTGGTCAATGCAAATTCATTTTTGTGGAAGTTATTCAAACAGGACTATGTTTTTCCTAATGTCTTCAGCAGTACCAGACTATATGTTTAACAGCATAAATGATATCCATTAAAGGCAAAGTTAACCCCAAATGTTTCTTTCCAATAAAAACCCCTGAAAGTAGCCACTTTCAAGCCTCTTCTAAAAAAGAGAACGCTGGCTGTCTAATTGTTGGCAATTCACGTGTAGATTTACAGAATAAACATGTCCATCATAAAACTACATGTGCGTCTAGGCTTCAAAAACGAACTCAAAACTCTTCAATCTTAGCAGCTTTCTAATTAATGACTGATTTGCGGGGAGCAGGGGGGGGGGGGGTTGTCTGTTTAAGCCAGGGGTGTAAGAGCCATTTTTTGTCGCGGGCCAGATTGAGGTTACGGTTTCCCTTGGAGGGCCGTTATGAATTTTGGGAAACCATATAAATGTTTAATCACCTCCACATATTATATACACAGCGCACAACAAATTGATAACTACTTTAAAAAAATCAGAAGTCAAGAATATTGACTGTTATTGTGGATTACATATGACAATTTGAATTTTTGGTTCAGACTTTAGCAAGCATCATGGAACTTGACATGCTTGATTTGCTTTTGCGGGCCATGTAAAATGATGTGGTGGGCCAGATCTGGCCCCCAGGCTTTGACTTTGACACCAGTGGTTAAAGCTTTTTGATTTCATCCAAATTCAGGTGTGGTGCCTCTAGTGGCACTTCAGTGAATTGCAGTGTATACACTTTGAGGTAGTTAAAATATTCATACCTGAGTTATTAGTGGTCGGTCCTCTTCACAGACCTCATTAAAAAGATTTTCTCTTCTGTAATTAGCATCACGAAGGAAAACCTGCGCATGCAGCATTGGCGTGTAACATAGGTGAGCCCCATGGCGACGGCTAAGTAGACGCCATGCTAGTTCGCTCTGGTCCACCATGGGTGCCACCACGAAGCAAGCTTCTTTCAGGGTTTTCCTCCAAAAATCAAACCCCTGGAGCTTTGCCATCTTCTGTGACCGTATCACATCAGGTCCTCCAACACATTGAACACTCTGCAAAAAGGTAAGGATACGTTGAAATGTATTTCTCAAATACTTATGTTCATAGTCATTGGCTGAGGTCGGTGTTAATGCACTTCATTTATTGTTACATTTACTTGAGTAAGAATTGTACTTGTGGGAATAGTTTCAATACAACATAACTTTTACTCACACTTAAGTATTTTTAATACAAAAGAATGCTAGCATTACTATGTTACTTTGGCTCTGGTGCACTCCCTACGTTCGACTGCATTTTGATTCTTCGGTACCATTTCATTATTTTGCAGTCGACAAGCAGGTCGCATCTACTTCCAATGAAGTTGGCAAGCTCGCATCTAATCATGTGTGATGTAAAGGACTGATTATCGGGCATGCTTATATCGGCATCTGCCTTTTTTTTTATGTGACTTCCAATAGAAGATCAATTAAAAACTGGCTTTATTTGGCACGACTCTGTTTCCAGCATTGTCTCACCCATAGCACCCTCTGATTGGTTAAACACAGAGCAACGGCACGTGTAACATCACCAGTGAAAAATGCGCCTGGCTGATCGCTTGGGTGGGGAGGGGGCAATCTTCAGTGGTGCTGAGCCAGGGAGCTCCCTACACTTTTTGTTCGAATTTTAAAGGAAACATTACCTCTTGTCGATTTGTGGCGGGTGGTAAGTTTTGGACCTGGGCCTTCAGTGGGTATTTAGCGATGTAATCCGACTCGTAATAACACCATAGTGTCACATTATGCCCTCCCCCACAAAAATAAATAAATATATTTTAAAACACCGGTATATAACTATTGCTCTATTCACAATGCAGAGCCTGTTCCCAAAAAGTTCCTCAAAACGCCTTCGTAGATTTACAGTCGATAATGTTGAACACAACGCCCCAACTTCATTGGAAGTGGTTTTGTCTGACAAAGCATATTGTATGGTGAAAAAGATGATCGAAAAACTGTACCGCCATATTTAATCGGGTTGGATGATTATGAAAATAATGTAATTGTATTTTTTTTCCATAAAAAATGTAATCGGGTTGGATGATTATGAAAATAATGCAATTGTATTTTTTTTCCATAAAATTGCAACTGCAAACTGTTTTGCTTTTTTTTTCAAGGTTCATTTCTACTGTATTTTTCAAAAAATAACTAAGGTGCATGAATTAAAATTAAAGTTTACTACAATTGCAGGTATAAACTGAAACCGAAACTGAAAATTCGTCACCTTGCGGCTGCAGGAGCTGTGAGAGGTAAAGCAAAGAGGAGAGGGGCCCACAAAACAAATTTCTGTCTCCAAATAAATTGCATTTCATAACCACTCATAAAACAAACAGAGACTCATTGCTACTTTTAATGTACTATCGGCAATTGAAGGGAAAAGAAAAAAAAACACTACTCTGCTCTCTCCTGTCGAAGTGAGTTTGTTCACTTTACATCAAACGGACCTTGGTGATTGTCACTCACACTGACTGGAAAAGGTGATGACGACTAACACCAATGGAGAAACGCTCCCAAAAAACCATCAGGTGTCCAATTCAAGAAGGGGAGAACGGAGGAAGAGGAGAAAAGGGCAAAAGATAAAGGCATGCAGATATAAATGGCATTAACCTAACTGTGCATCATGTAAAGATAAAGTAACCTGAAGGCTCTCAGCTATTTATAAAGTCTGCGAGTATTTTGCTACTCTCTACCGAGCCTCAAAAGACCACAGTTTTTGTACTTTTAGCTGTTTTTTAACAACTTTTAGAATTTGAGGCTTTGTGCCAAGCTACTAATTTAACCATGAGGCAGCTACACACCTTTCGTAACTGAACCAGTGCAGCAATCTTACAATGTTATAGTCTGGGGCTTTAGGATACAGTATTGCATCCTTGTTAAACGTTTGAATGCTAAACATGGGTCTTTATTAATCCAAACGATCTCTTATACACATTGATATGAAGGAGGAGATATATGTTGGCCTGTATAAGGCGAGACATACAGTACTTTTGCATGCATGCAAAAGTATGTCTCGCCGAAGGTGCAAAACAAGTATGGCCCTGACATAATTCTGCCACACAAATGTGGCGCAAACAAATACTGTATATACTAGACTCTAAATCAGTAAAGCATAAGCTAAAGTGTAGATTATAACAACAATGCAAATAAATTAGCAGCCTTACTATTTCCTTCATATCACTTTGTTCCATGAAACATGACATGTAAACGCGGGTTGCGCTTCTCAATTATTACATAGACGGATAAATAAATTAAGCATACATAAAGCTCACTGATCTCAAATCGGTAACTTCACAGATTTTCAGCGGTCTTGAGGGTCATTCATGAACCATACGGCCGATTTTAAAAACTTCATATACAGGGCGTGACACAGACCAGGGATGACACGTGACACAGTATTTATCACTATGATCCACTCTCCTTTTTTTTTACAGTTGTAGATTGACCATTTTGTCATGTGTATGTGGACTGTGTCCTGATATTTACGTGCGACCAGTCCATGGTTCCCGTCCTCTCGCCATAAATCAGCTGAGATAGGTTACAGCTAACACGCGAACCTTTCGGTTAAATAGCTTTCCTGCGTGGCTGTTTTGTCAATGTTCTCATTCAACCGGCTCATAAAAGTTTCATCCCACTCGTCATGCGGCGCCATGTTAAACTACCCAGTCTGTAACATGCAGTATTCAGCACGCGTTCCACTTCTAAGTTAAACGACAACCCGACCACAAACAAATCACAGGTTTTCTTGTCATTGTCGTGTCACATGTAAAGGTAGTGAAACATACTCACGGTATATATTAAAAAATATGGCTAAATGTCGTTTCCAGTGTCTTTTTTTCTTCTCCTGTAACCCAGGTCCGTGACGTACTTCCGCTCTTGGCAAATGATTCGCAGATTTCGCACATTTCCGGTTTACTTCCTGCTTCGTTTACTCATAAGTGCCTACACCCACAGTAACGTTATTAAATTATTTTAAGCTACGCGGGCAGTACTCGACCTCGTCGCATGTCAATAGTGGAGGAAGAGCTCATTTGCAGAATGAGAGTTGGGCATACTGGTCTCAATAGTAGATTGTTTTTAATGAAGAAACATGCAAAAGACTGCTGTGGAGGAGTCTTATACCTCAGACAGTGACTCTCGTGCTGGGGTTCTCAATTTGAAATATAAAAGGTCCAGGAAATCAATTCTGAGGAAGTCATAGGTCCACAGCATAAAGAGAATACACTAGAATCTTTTGTCAAATAGGGCCAGGACAAAAACTGATTCAAGAGCTGAGAGGTCAGAAAGTGGCTTTGAATACTAAAGACATTTTGCATAAAAGTTCAAATAAGCTAAGTTTTAAATGTCTATTTTTATTTTTGGTTAGAATATGGGTAAATAGGATGTTACTCTATTTGAGTAACGTACCAAAAGTTGTTTGCCAACCACTATAAAACAGACGAAGAAGCAGAAGAATACAATACAATCCATATTTATTTATATAGCGCTTTGACAACAGCTGCAGCTGTAACAAAGCGCTTTACAAAATAGCTAACATAAAATAACAAAATAACACAAACCATAAAACACGGACAGTCCTGCAATCTTAACCACTTTTCCTGCATACGCTTTGTTGTTTGAAGCAGGAGAGAATCAACGTGTCCTTTCCCGGGTGGATCAGAGACGTCATGCTCAAACAAAATGTGCAAACAAAAGTAAACAAGAAGCTGTAGCGTCCATTGACTAAAAAATTGATTGGTTCACTTCTCCTGTCCCACATAAATCCGTTTCAATTCCAAGCGGCAACTCTCAGTTCCAGAAGAAGAAGAAGAAGAAGAAGCAGAAGCAGCAGAAGAAGAAGCAGAAGCAGCAGCAAGTGGGCGTGTGATAATCGACAATAAACAACACAGAAAACTGACGGTAAAGTATTGCCTGTTCACCAGGTTTACCTTTTTTTTCTTGTGTTCATCTTGCTTGATTGTAATTACGTTTCAAATAGTGGAACGAGGGCAGATTTCGTATGTTTAAACGACCCCCACCGAGGACGGACTTCTTTTTTTTATTAGCATGATCTAAATTTTTGAGCAAATGAAACGAAAACTGTTGGCACTGTTAGCTCTTGCACGTTTTTATATTTGATTGATTACTGTGTGGGTTCCCGTTTAAGCTTGTGATCCGACATTCATGACGTAGTTGTAGTGTTTGTCAAATGACACGCCTCGAAATGTGTTTGTGTTCGCACCCGATTTCTTATTCTTTTCGTTTGCCGGTCACGGGGTGTGACACAGTCGAAAGTTAGATCTGATGTTTAACTTTAATAGCGTGCTGTCGGAGTTGATTCTTCGTTATGTCAGATCGCACTCCACGCCTTGCCACGTTGCTAAAATAACAACACATTTGAGGAGTATTGTTCACTGTCAGAAAGTTAAAATGACTCAAAAATGATTGTGTCATTAAGGTTCGTAATTAAGCTTAATTGGTAATAGCACCTACAGCACAGGTGTCAAAATCAAGGCCCGGGGGCCAGATCTGGCCTGCCACATCATTCTATTTGGCCCGCGAAAGCAAATCAAACATGTCAACTTCCATGATGCTTACTAAAATCTCGACCAAAATTTAAATTTCTCATATGTAATAAATAATATATTGTAAGCTTTATCATGTAACCAAACCTCTCATTACAGTAACTTAAACAATAGTTGAATAAATCGTTATTATTGACTTTTTTAATTTGGTTTCAGTCATAACGGCCCTCCAAGGGAAACTATAACTAAAATGTGGCCCGCGACAAAAATGAGTTTGAAACCCCTGCCCTACAGTAATCCCTTCTTTATAAAACTTGGTTTTCTGTCACATGAATGATTCTTCCACATTTGAGGACCAGTGAGGGTTTTTTTTTAAATAAATCTCCAGTTACCTGACAAAGTGTGCATTTCGTCACTAAAAAAACGAGCCACACAAGGACGTGTACCTACAAAATCCTTGTTAGGGCCAGAGCATCGACTGCTTCGAGGTCCCTAGTGTTTTTACGGGAATAATAATACTGTAATAATAATCATCATCATCATCATAAATTTGGATGATTATTAGTAACTATTTTTGTGTACATTAAATTGTAATGTAATGCGCAGTGTGCTGTTCCACTAGCCGTGGCACTGTAAATGCTGAAGACGCTACCCCAATGGTTAACATTAACCTTCATTCAATGTTCATTCAGTACTCTCTTGCAGTGTATGCATTGCCATTAATAACACATCTTAGGTCGACTTTAACTTTTTAGCGGGCTCATGATTGCTATAGTCCTTTGATAATTTACTTCCCTGATAGTGACTTGAGAGTGCGATGGTGAGGGTGAAGCACAACAAAGACAGGGAAGTCATTTATCTGTACATCATCATCTATCATCCTGAAGTGTTTGATCAGGTTCGTATGCATAATATCCTCAAAACAGAAGTGATGGTGTTTGGTCCAATTTTCGCCCCCTGGATCCATGTCTAAAGCCAACAGTCTCAAACTTGGGTCTTAAACTGGACAGCAAGTTTAAATTTGATCGGCAAATTGGTTCTGCTTTTTTCTTGTTGGTTTAGCTACTTCTACGTTTTTGGAGTTGGCTGCACGCTGCCTTCAACATTCCCACTGCCGAGGTCGGAAATTGCTTCCGGATTTTTTTTCTTTGCAGCATTTAATCAAAGGCACTTTCCATTGATATTGATCACACGTTTATTGCGATACAAGATGATCATCAATTTTTAAAAATGTTTTCCTTGGAGTACCATAATTTTTTTCCTGGCCTGTTTCGTGAACCACTGTTCAAACACACTATTCTGCTTTTTAGTGATTAATTTTCATAAAATTATTTATGAATACTATTTACTAGTGTCAATGGTAAATCCTGCTATTTTTTTTGTTCATTAACAGCAATTTTGTCCATGTCTGTATAACATTGTCCTTTGAACTATTAAAAAAATGTTTGTTGAAACGTGATTTCATGAGACAAAGTATAAGTATATGATAATTAGTTGAATAGAAATTAAAACAAATGTTTCAAAAGTACAACCTAAACTGTTTTACTTTTCCTTTTGTCTCTTACTAGGATGGAGGGTTGTGTGCATCAGCCTGTAGACTTGCATGGTATTCATGAAGTCATCAAATATTTGCCTTCGCCACTGCCAGGTTTGGTGACGTCACACAAGTGATTCATGAAACACGGCCAACAAAATACACAAGATTGTCAATAGCACAATCTTTGCTTCCTGTTTTGTCAATTCCTATTGTACATCTTCTCTCCAATTCAGTGAAACATTATGATGCTGACACAACTGAACCAATTAGCTGTAGTCTTCAGACTTTGGATGAGCTGTTGTCATGGAAACAAAATGAGGCGAACCCCTTCAATGTGGCAGTCATCCCATTGGCAGCGCGAGAACCCGCACTGCCGAGTTGCTTACGGCGTACCTTGGTATCTCATGACATGATGGGTGGATACCTAGATGACAGGTATGTCTAAATGTGCAGTCAGGCGGCGTTTCACAACCTTTATTGAGCCACGGCACCCAGTTTGTGTTCGAAAAATGTCACAGCACACCATCAAACAAAAATATCGTGTGTCACTGAAAAAAAATTCGAGCTGGGCGATATGACATTTTTCGCCAAGACGGTAGATAACATTTAATTGTGTCACTTTTCTAATATCGTTTCATTTGTCATCTGCAGCAAACTACAAGTAACATGTCAAACACAGCTTGATTTGATGGGAAAAAGCTTTCTCTTATCTGCCTTGTGACGCCACGGTGCCACCAGGTGGCAGACTGAATAATACAAAGTCACACGACATCCGTGATTCCCAACCAGTGTGCCACCGGAAATTATCAAATTACACTTAATTGGTGAGAAAATTATTGATTTAACATATATGTCCATCCATATATATACAGTATATACTGTATATACCAGTATATATATGAATAATTTATTTCTATCCATCTATGTATGCCACTAACAACAGAAAGAGCAAATAAATTATCCTCATTTTGGGACAATTTTGTTGGTGTGCTGTGCGATTTTTCGAACTTAAAATCTGTGTCTCGGCTCAATAATAATAATAATCAATGAGCTACGTAACAAACCGACGGTAGAAAATAAATCTAAGAATCAATGAAAATTAATAAATAACAATCTGGCTGAATGCAAAAACACACAACTGCATTAGGCAAGTACAAACTAACAACAAGAATGTAATTTTTAACAATTAACAAAAAATAACATGCCCTCAAGGCATGTTTGGTATGCATTTAAACTATACAAGCAAAGCAGATTTTATTTTGAGACTCGTCAAAATTCAAAGAACAGCAAAACTGAGAATCACTTCCCTACCCCCTCCTATTTGGCGAACATTTGCGACATTAAACAAACCTTGCTTATGAGACTGGTCTTAAAGTGGAAATGCTTCTACATGTACTTTCCCACTGCTAGAATTGGTCTTTTCCGACATGTGATTGAATTATCAGGGGGTAATTGCTTTTTAAGGAATAAAATGAGTCCTTTTGGATACATTCTGTCAAATTGTCAAATCAAATTGTGATGGTCCGAAAGACTGAACACACATTCTACTTAACAATTCTCATTTCATTGCTATTCAAAAAAGACCAAAAAATATAGACCATGGAATAAGCGAAACATAATGTGTTATAAAAGCTATGTTTTGTTAAATATTTACGTCACACTTGCCGTCCATACGAACATGTGGAACTCTTTCACAGTCCATGCCGAGATAATCCACCCACAATTTAAATTATTCAAATGCTAAATACTAGACTTACCTGTTCTGGCAACACTAGTTGAAAGTACTTTGCTTTGGGCTGACATTATCTTTTCTCTTCACATGCAACAGTGTGCTTTGCTGTTTTAATCCACTTCATAATATCCAATGAATTGTTATTTCCAGCAAAAACACATTTCTTCTTTCTTTTAGAAGCTTCTATTTTTTTTTTTAATATAGTTAATACTGTACCTGCAATCACCTCAGGTCATACTTGATGCGTTCCTTTTGTTTAAGGTTTGTTCAAGGTACAGCTGCAGAAGCTCCATATGCCTTCTACCACTGGCAATACATTGACATTTTCAACTATTTCACACACAACTTGGTGAGCATTCCACCCGCCGTCTGGACCAATGCTGCACATAAACACGGAGTTCTTGTTCTTGGTGAGCCAAAACTCATGTTATGGTTCTTACAATTCTGAGCATACATTTCATTATTGTTGACTTGATATTTGTCTTTACTAAAACTTCATATAATGGTTGACATGCTCTTTAGGGACTTTCATCACTGAATGGGCTGATGGAGCAGCGACATGTGAGGCCTTCCTTCAAGAAGAGCGGTATCGTGAAGTAGCTGATAAGCTGGTTGAAATGAGCTCATATTATGGCTTTGACGGCTGGCTCATAAATATCGAGAACACGCTCAGTGTGAGTATATCAGATTTTTTTTTCTCTAAAACGCGATATCGACCAATGAGAGCACGAGTGGATTTATCCCATGAGCTGATTGGCTGCGCATCATCGCAGCCTCACACCTTGTCTCGCATATTGGATCAAAACAATGTCGGGATCAATAATGACAGTCTATTTGGGTTGATTTCCTCCACGCTAGAGTAACTTTCTGCAAGTATCGCGGTTTAAAATCAGCTGGCTGGTCGTCTGAATACTTTGAAAATGTCATCATAAAGGTTCTGTTCCTTCAGTTTACCCTGGGGACAATTTTCAACGTTCCCCAAAAATCCACAAACCAAAAATCTCATTTTTAACCACTAAAATTCCCCCCCCACACACACACACACAAAAAATCTCCATTCATTCCCACTGAAACATGAAAAAAAAAACAAGTTCACGTCTTTCCCTTTCAGAATTCGACATATTCAGCTCATTCAATTTATCCTGGAAATAATTTTCAGTATTCCGAAAATTCCCACACACCAAAAATGTAACATTTTCACCACAAACGATTTTCCATACCGCCCAAGTGACACATTAAAAACAACATATGTCTTTCCCCATTTCCAAATTCTACATATTTAGCTCATTCAATTCACTTCAGAATGGTTTCCAACATGCCAAAAATTTCCCCCAAAACTCCCATTCATTCCCAATGACAAATTGAGAGAAACACACTCACATCGTGATCTGTTGACATTTCTAAAGGTTGAATCTCATTCATTGTTCCTTCATCAATTTCCAATGTGCCAAAAAATTCCACACAGCAAAACATTTTTTTGTACTTATATTCCATCCATCCATTTTTCGAACCGCTTGATCCTCACTAGGGTCGCGGGGGGTGCTGGACTCTATCCCAGCCATCTCCGGGCAGTAGGCGGGGGACACCCTGAATCAGTTGCCAGCCAATCGCAGGGCACACAGAGACGAACAACCATCCACGCCCACACTCACACCTAGGGACAATTTAGAGCGACCAATCAGCCTGCCATGCATGTTTTTGGAATGTGGGAGGAAACCGGAGCACCCGGCGAAAACCCACGCAGGCCCGGGGAGAACATGCAAACTCCACACAGGGAGGCCGGAGCTGGAATCGAACCCAGTACCTCTGCACTGTGAAGCCGACGTGCTAACCACTGGACTACCGGGCCGCCCTACATATATTCCATCCATCCATCCATCCATCTTCTACCGCTTATCCGGGGCCGGGTCGCGGGGGCAACAGCTTTAGCAGGGAAGCCCAGACTTCCCTCTCCCTAGCTACTTCTTCCAGCTCTCCCCGGGGGATCCCGAGGCGTTCCCAGGCCAGCTGGGTGACATAGTCACTCCAGCGTGTCCTGGGTCTTCCTCGGGGTCTCCTCCCAGTGGGACATGCCCGGAACACCTCACCAGGGAGGCGTTCAGGAGGCATCCGAATCAGATGCCCAAGCCACCTCATCTGGCTCCTCTCGATGTGGAGGGGAAGCGGCTCGACTCTGAGCCCCTCCCGGATGACCGAGCTTCTCACCTTATCTCTAAGGGAGAGCCCGGACACCCTGCGGAGAAAACTCATTTCGGCCGCTTGTATCCGGGATCTCGTTCTTTCGGTCACGACCCATAGCTCGTGACCATAGATGAGGGTTGGAACGTAGATCCATCCATCCATCCATCTTCTACCGCTTATCCGGGGCCGGGTCGCGGGGGCAACAGCTTTAGCAGGGAAGCCCAGACTTCCCTCTCCCTAGCTACTTCTTCCAGCTCTCCCCGGGGGATTCCGAGGCGTTCCCAGGCCAGCTGGGTGACATAGTCACTCCAGCGTGTCCTGGGTCTTCCTCGGGGTCTCCTCCCAGTGGGACATGCCCGGAACACCTCACCAGGGAGGCGTTCAGGAGGCATCCGAATCAGATGCCCAAGCCACCTCATCTGGCTCCTCTCGATGTGGAGGAGAAGCGGCTCGACTCTGAGCCCCTCCCGGATGACCGAGCTTCTCACCTTATCTCTAAGGGAGAGCCCGGACACCCTGCGGAGAAAACTCATTTCGGCCGCTTGTATCCGGGATCTCGTTCTTTCGGTCACGACCCATAGCTCGTGACCATAGATGAGGGTTGGAACGTAGATCGACCGGTAAATTGAGAGCTTCGCCCTTCGGCTCAGCTCCTTCTTCACCACGACAGACCGATACAACGTCCGCATCACAGCAGACGCTGCACCGATCCGCCTGTCGATCTCTCGCTCCCTCCTGCCCTCACTCGTGAACAAGACCCCAAGATACTTAAACTCCTCCACTTGGGGCAAGATCTCTCCCCCGACCCGGAGGGGGCACTCCACCCTTTTCCGACTGAGGACCATGGTTTCAGATTTGGAGGTGCTGATTTTCATCCCAACCGCTTCACACTCGGCTGCGAAACGCTCCAGTGAGAGTTGGAGAGCCCCGTTTGAAGGAGCCAACAGCACCACATCATCTGCAAAAAGCAGGGATGCAATACTGAGGCCACCAAAACGGACGCCCTCAACGCTTCGGCTGCGCCTAGAAATTCTGTCCATAAAGATTATGAACAGAATCGGCGACAAAGGGCAGCCTTGGCGGAGTCCTACCCTCACTGGAAACGATTCCGACTTACTGCCGGCAATGCGAACCAAACTCTGACATCGGTGGTATAGTGACCGAATAGCCCGTATCAGGGGGTTCGGTACCCCATACCCACGAAGCACCCCCCACAGAACTCCCCGAGGGACACGGTCAAACGCCTTCTCCAAGTCCACAAAACACATGTAGACTGGTTGGGCGAATTCCCACATACCCTCGAGGACCCTGCTAAGGGTGTAGAGCTGGTCCACTGTTCCACGGCCGGGACGAAAACCACACTGCTCCTCCTCAATCTGAGGCTCGACTTCCTGACGGACCCTCCTCTCCAGCACCCCTGAATAGACCTTACCAGGGAGGCTGAGGAGTGTGATCCCTCTGTAGTTGGAACACACCCTCCGGTCCCCCTTTTTAAAAAGAGGGACTACCACCCCGGTCTGCCAATCCAGAGGCACTCTCCCCGTTGACCACGCGATGTTGCAGAGGCGTGTCAACCAGGACAGCCCCACAACATCCAGAGCCCTGAGGAACTCCGGGCGGATCTCATCCACCCCTGGGGCCCTGCCACCGAGGAGCTTTTTAACCACATCGGTGACTTCAACCACAGAGATAGGAGAGCCCACCTCAGGGTCCTCAGACTCTGCTTCCTCCAAGGAAGACGTGTTGGTGGAGTTGAGGAGGTCTTCGAAGTACTCTGCCCACCGGTTCACAACGTCCCGAGTCGAAGTCAGCAGTGCCCCATCCCCACTGTACACAGTGTTAGTGGTGCACTGCTTCCCCCTCCTGAGACGTCGGATGGTGGACCAGAATTTCCTCGAAGCCGTCCGGAAGTCGGCTTCCATGGCCTCACCGAACTCTTCCCACGCTCGGGTTTTTGCCTCGGCGACCACCGAAGCTGCGTTCCGCTTGGCCAGTCGATACCCGTCAGCTGCCTCTGGGGTCCCACAGGCCATAAAGGCTCGATAGGACTCCTTCTTCAGCTTGACGGCATCCCTTACTGCTGGTGTCCACCAGCGAGTACGAGGGTTGCCGCCACGACAGGCACCAACCACTTTACGGCCACAACTCAGATTGGCCGCCTCAACAATAGAGGCACGGAACATGGTCCACTCGGACTCAATGTCCCCCGTCTCCCCCGGAACATGGGAAAAGCTCTGTCGGAGGTGGGAGTTGAAACTCCTTCTGACAGGGGATTCCGCCAGACGCTCCCAACAAACCCTCACAATACGTTTGGGTCTGCCAGGACGGACCGGCATCTTTCCCCACCATCGGAGCCTACTCACCACCAGGTGGTGATCAGTTGACAGCTCCGCCCCTCTCTTCACCCGAGTGTCCAAAACATGCGGCCGCAAATCCGATGATACAACCACAAGGTCGATCATCGAACTACGGCCCAGGGTGTCCTGGTGCCAAGTGCACATATGGACACCCTTATGTTTGAACAAGGTGTTCGTTATGGACAGTCCGTGACGAGCACAGAAGTCCAATAACAAAACACCACTCGAGTTCTGATCGGGGGGGCCGTTCCTCCCAATCACGCCCCTCCAGGTCTCACTGTCATTGCCCACGTGAGCATTGAAGTCCCCCAGCAGAACAAGGGAGTCCCCAGCAGGAGTACTCTCCAGCACACCCTCCAAGGACTCCAAAAAGGGTGGGTATGCTGAGCTGCCGTTTGGTGCATATGCACAAACAACAGTCAGGACCCGTCCCCCCACCCGAAGGCGGAGGGAAGCAACCCTCTCGTCTACCGGTGTGAACCCCAATGTACAGGCACTGAGCCGGGGTGCAATGAGTATGCCCACACCTGCTCTGCGCCTCTCACCATGAGCAACTCCAGAGTGGAAGAGAGTCCAACCCCTCTCGAGAGAACTAGTACCAGAACCCAGGCTGTGTGTGGAGGCAAGTCCGACTATATCCAGTCGGAACTTCTCTACCTCACACACCAGCTCGGGCTCCTTCCCTGCCAGAGAGGTGACATTCCATGTCCCAAGAGCTAGCTTCTGCAGCCGAGGATCGGACCGCCAGGGTCCCCGCCTTTGGCTGCCGCCCAGCTCGCATTGCACCCGACCCCTTTGACCCCTCCCACGGGTGGTGAGACCATGAGAAGGAGGACCCACGTTGCCTCTTCGGGCTGAGCCCGGCCGGGCCCCATGGGTGTAGGCCCGGCCACCAGGCGCTCGCCAACGAGCCCCACCTCCAGGCCTGGCTCCAGAGGGGGGCCCCGGTGACCCGCGTCCGGGCAAGGGAAACTGAGTGCCATCGATTTTGTCTGTCATAAGGGGTTTTGTGAGCCGTGCTTTGTCTGGTCCCTCACCTAGGACCTGTTTGCCATGGGTGACCCTGCCAGGGGCATAAAGCCCCAGACAACTTAGCTCCTAGGATCATTGGGACACACAAACCCCTCCACCACGGTAAGGTGACGGCTCCCGGAGAGGTACATATATTCCTTCCAAAAAAATTATTTTTAGTTCTTTTACTTCTAACTTCTCTTTTTTTTTGACCAATTCACAACATTTTAAATTTAAAAATTATAACAATTTTAGCACACACACCCACCGGTCTAAATGTCCTTTATTTATTTTATTTTTTTTGCCAATTCAAAACGTTCCAACTTAAAACGTATTTGTTAGCTTTCAACTGGAGAAATGCAAGACATGCTACTTCCACATTTAGTTCCTCAAATGTCCAACCTTCAATTTGATTTGGCATGAAATCATTTAAAAGAGAAATACTTGTATATAATTTGGAATTGAAGATTAAAGGTTTTTGATGACTCTTTTGGTTCTATAGATAAAATATCCACAATAATAATAATAATAATGTGTAATAAATTCAGCCTGGTATTAGAACGCTGAAAATATACTTTTATGATATGTATATATTATATAATTTTATTTAGTCTTAGTTGTGGAGAGGTGGTTCAGATAATGGATCGATGGATGGATGAATTTTGACCTTTTTCATCTTGAAAAAGACTTTTGACTTTTACATATGCCAGCTGAAATTGTGCCTGCTTGTGTGTCATTTTCTTGCAGGATGCTGCAGTGAAGAAAACACCTTTGTTTCTGCGCTATCTCACAAATCAGATGCATAAACAAGTCCCTGGCAGCATGGTCCTTTGGTATGATAGCGTCGTTGAGAATGGAGCGCTACAATGGCAGAATGAATTAAACCAGTCCAACAGGTAGTGATTTCCAGTGCAATCCAAAACGGTCTAATTAAAATGATGTGGGTTTACTTTTTTCGCTGAGGGTGGTGATCAAGTGTGTGTTGCACAGTTCTGAGGTTCGGGTTTCTGATCTTGGCAATGCCCTTCCTGTGTGGAGTTTGCACGTTTTCCCTGTGCTTGAGTTGGTTTTGTCGAGGCTCCGCCCACATTCCCAAAACACGTGGTATATTCGTTGAAGAGTGTTCCTTGAGGTGCCCTGGAATTTACTGGCAACCAGTCCAGGGTGTACCCCAACTCTTACCACAGTCATATGAGGATAAAGCCTCTATACCACTCAGTGGTGAATATGTGCAAGTGTTTGCAAAGGCAGTGAATGTTGTGTTCTCGTTGGGGTTCGTCATGGCTCACTCAAGGTTGCAAATGTTTGCCGAAGGGTCACCAGATGTTCATCAGAGATTCGCCTGGACTTTTCTTGTTGCACATGTTCAAAATTTCCTTGCGGCAAGAAAAACCCCACAAAAACTGTTAAAATAGGTTGAGGTTTCAGTTGAAGGTTTCTTCCTTTCAGATAATGATGTGATATGTATTATATGGGTGGGGTTGGGGGGGGCGGAGCTAGCGAGCTTGCAAGCTCTTTCCTCGCTGACAGTTTTGGCTGTCACTTCAGCCTTCGTCTGAGCATCCCGAAACCAACTTGAACTAATTAGAAGACAGGTGCTACGAAAACTGTTGGCGAACGTCTGGTGATATATATACCTGTATATATTTTTTTGCGAACATTTGCAACCTTGAAAGAACCCTGACATGACCGCGCATTTTTTGCCACTTTTGCATCATTCCCAAGATGCTCCGTCACTCTGTCTACCCGCATGTGTGAAATTGTTGCTTTTTGCTTTCCTTTCCTTTTCACATTCAGTTTCAAATTGTAACTGAAGCATCTGTTGTACAGTGACATCATTGTCTTTCCATGACAGGGTTTTTTTCGACGCATGTGATGGTTTCTTCACCAACTACAACTGGACAGCACAAAACCTCGAGTGGATGACTAATTACGATCACATAAATGGACGCCAGGCTGACATCTTTGTGGGGATTGATGTTTTTGCCCGTGGCAAAGTCGTAGGAGGGATGTTTCAAACCCATAAGGTACACGTCTTGTGTGTGTGCGCATGTCATTTTGGTTTTTTTCCCTTTTCTTCAATGTACTAACTTCTTTTGATTGTAAAACATGGTGTTGTGTTCTGAGTGCAAACTTAAATGCATTCGGGAAAATAATTTGATCCCCTGCGGATTTTGTTAGCTCTAATTTCTTTAATTCATGAGGTAAGTCATTTTTGACAGAAACTTGAGAAAAAGTCTATATATTCATTTGCATTTTGAGGGAAATATTTACAGTGTTTGATACCTTGCCAACATGCAAGAATTCTGGCTTCAGCAAGTAAGGTATCTGCCCAAAAAGCAGATTACTGTCACATTATATATTGCTCATTTACGTGCCTTATCTTTAGTCTACACTGGGGGTCAGCAACCCAAACTGTTGAAAGAGCCATATTGGACCAAAAAAACGAAAAACAAATGTGTCTGGAGCCGCAACAAATTAAAAGCCTCAGAAAGAAGGCAACACACTCTGGATGCATCTATATTATCCTACTATCAAAATGACGAACTTGGATACAAATACACAATTATCCTTCCCGATTAATAGGGGTTTTTTTCCCCTGCAGTGTATCCATCCTGTAGAGCAGGGGGGCCCAACCTTTTTTGACCAAAGCTCTATTTTTCGATCAACCAGCCTCCCGCGATCGACCCGTGACCGCACATGCACGCATACGCACACACTTACACACACATGCCATAATGTGCAACAGCCATAACGGCGGCTAAGATGAACGAGGCACGGGACGCACTTTTGCAGCGTGTTAACATTCATAGCTGACGTGTACCTTTTTAAAATGCTTCAGATTGCCATTCTTTGCCAGTTCCCTCGGTGAATTGGACATGAAGCCCCGTTTCTTCTTACAACAGCCACCTGCCTGGCATCCCGCCCTGCTAATAGAAACGTGTGTCGCAGGCTATGACGCAAATCTCCATTGACAGAAATTTTGAAATGTAATATTTATTCAACATATTTTTACAGCATTGGAAAATGTTAAGAATGTTTGTCCTCCTACAGAAACCATATTCAAACAAAAAATATATTTTCACTCCCCCATCTTTTTCCATTTTCAAACATTTTAAAAAGCTCCAGGGAGCCACTAGGCCTCCGGAGCCGCGTGTTGCCGACCCCCGGTCTACACCTTTTGGGATTTGTTTGGTCTTTGTTTGTATTTTGTATTGGCTTATCTCGTGACAATAGGTATATTAAAAAAAGATGAAATTAACATTTTGGCAGAAGAGATTTCAGCGATAGATGCCAGCAGTAGGTTAGAATGCTTGTGTCTCCAAAATACTGTATTTTATGCACTGTAAGGCGCACCTAAAAGCATTCCGTTTTCTCAAAAGACGACAGTGCGCCTTATAATCTGATGCACCTTATATATGGATCAATATTCAGATTTCTTGGACATAGTATTTCAAATGTTCTGTTAAGTGCTTTGTTACAGCTGCAGCGGTTGTGAAAGAGCAATATAAATAAGCCTGTATTGTATTGTATTAGCTGTTACATAGCTCTATCTAGTGGATGCATAGTGCAACTACAGCCAGGATTGTAGCTTCAATTCTGTGCGCCTTATAATGCAGTGCGCCCTATATATGAAAACAGTTTTAAAATAGGCCATTCGTTGAAGGTGTGCCTTTACTCCGAAGCACCTTATAGTGCGGAAAACATGGTCGTCTCTTTTCAGGAAGTAGGGGGGAAAAAACTGCATGTTTCTTAAGCCATCCGTATTGCAAGCCATTTTAAACTCTTACGGTTGGTCAGTAAGTTGTAAAAAATCGAAGTCCCACGTGGGGACTGACCAATAACACAAGATTTGTGAAAAAACGTGTAATTCACCAAATTCGGATGTGGGATTTTTCCGCCCTAAATTATCCAGTATTATTGTCTCTATAAAAATGTTACATCATCTTATAATCATCCATCAACTGATCATGTATTCACTGCAATTACTCTCTTATTTTAACAGGCACTGGAAATCATCCGAAAGTACAACTTTTCTGCTGCAATCTTTGCTCCTGGTTGGGTGTATGAGATGCAAGAAAAATCAGACTTTCGTCATAATCAGGATAGGTGAGGTGATCACATTAGTTTGGATTCTATATTGTATCATTATTAATATAAGTGTTCCGATATGTAAATGTGCTTGATGCGGACTGACTGACTGACTACAATAACCTTTGAAAATGTGTAGATTCTGGGCTCTTCTGAAAAACTACCTGTACATTCATCGTCCAGCGGTGAGGCTCCCCTTTGTGTCTTCCTTCTGTCAGGGCTTTGGGAATGCTGTCTATTGGAAAGGAAAGGTACAGTCCTGAAAGAGGTTGCGTAAAACCATTGCAAATGTTACTTGGTCAACGTTGTTATGATGATACAGATAAAATAATTGTAAATTTTCTTCACATAGCATGGCTTAAAGTACTCCAGAATAGTGCCAGATTTCCAGTGTATGATTTTATAATAAAAAAAAAATCCCCCCCCCCCCCCGAGTAGATCTCACCCTCCACAAGTGTGTTTGTGTCAGAAGTGTTTTCACAGCGAAGCAAATCAAAGGGGTAAATCCATCCAAGTTATGCAATACTATTATATGGATGGTTACTGAACTCGGCTTCTCTTGATACCACTGTGTACCGTCATTTGTTTGAAATTTGTTTCAGATGTCATTTTGTTGTTTATCAGAATTTATATATTCACAAGTAAATATTAAATTTCAATACCTTTTTTTTGGGGCGGGGGGGGGGGGGCCTTTTCCCTTATAGTCTGAAAGAAATAGCCGTTGGCAGGTTGATGAAATTAAGTATTTTTGTTAACCTGCCTCATTTTTGTCCTCGCTATGTAGCATGAAACAAAGAAGAATTGGTTCAACTTGAGTGCCCAGGAAATCCAACCATGGTACTACCATGAGCAACTGGACGGTGTTGGCTGGGTAAGGAGCCGTGGTTGCCCAGAGGATGCCTGGAATGGAGGCTCTTCGCTGCTCCTGGATGGTCTCATCCCTGCCACACATACTTCTCCAGTCTGTGCTAAGTATGTCTGAATTTTACTCAGCCTCACATCAATTTCTGGAGGAATATCAGTGGCCCCTGATGTCGTCTTTTTGTGCTTGTTTCATTTGACAGGATCTTCTCTCTCCATGTGCCTTTATCCAACACACTGTTCAGCATTGTATACAAGTCATCTTCTCAAGTCATGGTTTCACTGGAGCTCAGGATAACCGATGCTAGTGTTAGTTCAGAGGAGCATAACCAGGATATCAAAAGTAGGTTTCTCACGCTCTCCTTTTCCAAAACATCATGATCTGGGAATTTTGGCTCACCCCTTATATAACTCATCACCCTTATATCATTATATAATAACTCATAAACCCACCCTTTTATGATTTTTGTTTGTATTTATTTTTAGTTTTTGTTTTACTTTTTAATACTCTGCAAAGCCAAACCAGTCTGAATGGGCCACTGTGATAACAAGACAGCTGCCCTCATAATACAGGCCACACATACAGTAGTTATGAATGTTCATACATAACTACAATGTAAATATCTGCCATTTTCTTTATTTTAGTACATATTTCGGTGTGCCATTGAATTGGCGTGAAATCGAAATGGATGAAATTGACATCTTTATCTGAAAAACGTCATCGGGGGTTGGAGTAGTTACCTCAATTCACAGAAAAAAATATATATTAATGCAACATTTTTGATTTTGCCCCCATTTTTTTCATGAGCTGGACTCAAAGACAAAACTTTTTCTACATAGACAAAAGGCTAATTTCTCTGCTTGTCAAAAATCTGTCTAAATATGTGTAGTGGAGCCTTTCTCACACCGCCCCCTCCCAAAGATTCTAATTACAGATAGCATGATTATTACACTGTCACATGTCAATATATTGTGGGGTCAGTATATAGTGTGACCACCATTTTCCTGAGGCAGCATCACCAAACTGGTCACATAAAAAGAAAACACCGCCCGCCCCCACTATACAGTACATTGTATGTGCCAGCACTCGTCAAAACACGGTACTCTGATAAAAATTGTTTGTGGGACAAAAAGTAAACAGGATCAATAATCGACAAAAGGGAGGCGCCATCTTTGACAAAATCAGATGCAGGTGTGGTGACAACAAAGCACTAGTTCCGGGTTATTACCTGTTATCATGGCGCTCATTTGAACTGTGTCAGCCAGTTTGAACGGTGTCAGCAGCGTCACGATGGAAAGTCTGGGTTTTAGACAATAAGGTGTGAAATTATTTAGGTTAGCTAAATTTGAGCAAGCCCGGTTTTGTTGAAAATAGAGAGCTGTTAAATATTTTTTCATGGCACTTTGTGTGTTTTATCGAATACAATATGAACTACATTTTCTGCCTGCAGTGAAAAGTGTGTCTCCAGTTCTCCTCGATGAAGACCACGAGCTCATTCAGCAGTTTCCTCATCTACATGACAATTGGAAGAATGCAAGTTGGACCGTCAGGTAAAAAAAATAATAATAATATGTTTAAGTGGTTTCATGCGCTGTTGCACTACCTGATCTAAAACTGCTTTTTGACAAAAAAAAATATTGTTTGGTTCCAGTAATTTAGCTCTGTCAAGACTTGACAGATTCAAACCACATGGTTTTAAAGCTATCCATTTTCAGGACAACCTGTCCTTTTTGAGTCACACTGTAACTGGAGCTTATGGCAAATGGTACGGAACAATTCAGGCATGTTTAAGGCAAAGTTGTCTTTTTTTTTTCCCTCGTGCTTCTAGGTATTCCAAGTTGGACCTACGAGGCTGTACTCTTCGAGAAGTCTGCGTTAACATAAAGTTGGTTGGGGAGCCTATTGACACAACTTTCAGCTGCAGAATGGGAGAAATCATGGTGAGAATGTCACAGTTGTGTTTTGTGAGACAAAGAATACATTGGACTAATAAATGTTGTGCTGAAATGTTCCTTGTGTTCTCTTCTCCTAAGTTCCTCGATATAGACAGTCTACACGAGGCCCCTGAGGTGGTTCAGGATTTTTCTATTTACGACATCGTGTGGCTGCGTGGCGCCGGTGCATCCCCCGACTCCACTACGTGCTGCTTATATCTCAATGCAACGCTAGAATGGAAATACCCGACGGAGCTTGTTCGGCACTTCAAGGTGTACTGTCGCCAGCTGACAGGTCCGAATCCCAGAGTCTCTGCAGATGAGCTGCTCGTGGTAGGCCGGGCATATTCCAAACTTTATAGGATCACTGAACTCCCAGTGCTTGAGCCCCCAGGCCAGCTGGAACTTCTGGTGGAGCCAGTGACTTGGAAGGGGGTCCCACTCCCAATGAACTGTTGGGGAAGAAGAAGTCTCAGCTACACAGAGATGGAATGTGAAAATGTATAAAAAAATAGAAATAATTGTTTGGGTTTTTTTTTTGAAGATGCTCCTTTAACAGCTCTGACGATTAAATGTAATAATGTATCATATAACCTTGAGACAAACCATAATCTGCTTACCGGTACTTTTGTACTGTGGTAATACATGTTGATAGAACAAAGATGATAAATGTCTTATGATTATGAACTGATTTACTTGACTCAATTACATGTTTACCTTACAAGCAACAATATTTTCGACATTGTTCATTGCATAACAAATTAAAATTCAATGCACATTGTATGTACTATTCTTGTGATAGGACTGCCTTCGATTATTTTAGGAATGTATCAAAAAGCCAATCATACCGTTTTGACATAATTGGAGGTGTTGCAGAAAGAGTACAAAGTTTTTTTCATTTCAAACTCCAGTCTAAAGTAAATGCAAATAAATTATAAACTAGAATGTCATTTAGTAGAGTCCAGACCCTCCTCAGGGGGATTTTTTTTTTTAAATCAATACATCAATTGCCTCAGTCAAATTTGTCTCTGTCTGCTCTATTCTATATGGGCAGAAAATGGCAGCAAATGAGCATGAAATGTCATCGAGTTAGGAGGAGGCCGCACGGGTGACCTAGGACGTGCTGGAGAGACTTGGGGCATATTCGGATTCTCGTTTCTGCCTCGGAAAAATGTGTTTAAGTACCAGAAAATAAAATGAGCTAATGCTGACATTAATTTCCGTTGGGCTATTTTAAATACAAACACACATACATGATGTTTTCTTTTGCCCAAAAGAATAAAATCACATGATAAATGGTCTTGATTCGGGCTTTCATAATTCAGGCATCAGGGGGTTACCGGTCATTTAAATGGTAAGTCAACGTTTCTCTGTTTTCAGACTTTGAAATATATATATACCTTTATCAAAATAACTAAACATATAATATATGTATGGGCACTTTGTATCAATTTACTTGTATATGTTGTATAATGTACGGATGAGCAGATCGCGCAGGCATTACCTACGACTTTTGACCAAGTGTCTTGCCGTAGTTTATACGCGTGCCCACCTCACACCACACAATGCCGCTGGGAGAAGTGAAGCCACCAGCGCACATGTTACGTTGCCGCACGCCTAAAGTTCGTTTGCATTATGCTGTATGAACCATCCACTTTTAACAATGAAATCAGGTCACCATTCACTTCGAAATGTAAACTGAGATATTGTAGTCTGAATGGTCAATGGTCTGCTAGCAATTAAGCAGGTTGTTTGAGAGCCGCTTATTCCTCCATAACGGGATCCTGGCGTAAAACAAACTGATACGTTTTTTTAGTCAAAATGAGCGAATGGATTTTTAAAAATTATGAGTCGTGCGTAACAATGGCAATCTAAAATGGCTACTCACTGGCTATAACCGCCAGGGCCAAACATTTTAGAGACATACCCTCGACTTAATTTCAGGAACTACTAACTACTAGGTTATACAAAAAGAAATGAGATCTTGGCATCGTCCCCGGATCCACTGCCACTCTAACGTACCGAAAATGGCTGCCGGTGTACACATGCGCAGTGTCCGTTTGCAAGCGACCCGTATGCTAGTTTTAACTGCATTGCAACTAGTCTGATTGAAAAAAGATTTACACTAGATATGGCGTTCCGATTGATAACCAGGAGGATGTTTTGTGCTGTAGGAGAAACCTCAATCTCTCGTCACTCAAAAAGTCGCTGGGAAAAACTGAAAAATAGTAAAGCAGGTGAGAAACTGCGCATATGAACAAGCAGATGACTTTTGTTTTAACGTGCATTCGGTCGAACGTCAGGAGTCTCCACTCGTTGTCATAAAGCGGTTTAGGTGTTGTCATTTTCACGACAGATGCGTGCAAAGTCAAAGTGTAATTTGTGAAATGTAACTAATGTAGATTAAAAGTGCGATGTACTCGCCTACTAATCACTTTAAAATGTCTTGCATTAAGAAAGCTAATGGGAACTGTACATGTAGGAGGTTGCTGCTGTTCAATGAAATTTAATAATACATTGTTGTATAATTGTATACATTTTAAAGCAGTGTTCCCAACTGCTATTTGAAATAGCACACATAATTTATATTTATATTATCTAAATTCAAAACAAGTTCACACCATTCCTCCAAATACAAAGGTCATATAAAGTGGACACACAAGTTAATTCACAACATCTGTCTTTAGTTTAAGTGTATGGAATTCTCGCTATAGGGAGCTGGCATAGATAAATGAACAAAGTTACATTATTTGTTTTTGACACAATTTGCAGGGTACGGTGCTAAGCTTTTTTTTGACAGGGACACGATGAGCCAAGTTGTGGTGGCCCGTTCGAACCGATACAGGTCCGATATATAATTCATAATATTACTACTTTCAATGATTATTTCATTTTATCTCTAAAGATAGATGGATAGATAGGTCAATATAATTGAGTATTCGGATGCACATAAAAATAGATTTTTCTTTTTTTTTTGCATTGGTTAAAGACACAGAAGACAGAAAACGGCCTACTGGTGTTCATTTTTAGTACTGTACTTAAATTTAAACAGTGCATAGCAGCACACTATTTTCCTCTCTGGAAACATTAGTGAGACTTTAGAAAAATCTTTGCCCTTACATTTTGGTCTACCTGACAGGCTCAGGGCGCTTGATGTAAAAAAAAAAAATATATATATATATATATATATATTCATGACTTTAAGAGGTTTTCTCCTTTTTTTTTCAATAAAAGTATGACACACACACCACAAGCATATGTGCGGAGGTGTGGAACTGCCAATGTAGAGTAAACATTTTTGATTGGAAAACTCGTATTTGAACCGATTGATAAAATGGAGGCTAAATGCTAAAAACCATATCATTTTCCCCCCCATAATGTCATGGTGTGTCATGGTGTGTCCATGCACAAGTGTAAAAAAACGCTATGCTTTTAGCATTTTGCTGAGATGAAATAAATATGTTTGAAAATGAAGTAGGTAAACATTGTCTATTAGTCATTTTTTAAAATAGTTTTATTATTATGTCTGCAGTGAACAATTTCCGTTTGGCATTTTGGGCATGTCAAGAGCCTGTAATATCATGGGGTAAAAATACAATGCTTTGAACAATCAGCCTACTTTCGAACATCTTTGCAAATACATTCATACGTGTACTAACCTAACGCACAAGTAACTGAAAGACTCACCCACCCCTCCCTGCCCTCACAAACACACATGGGGTACAGCTACTCTACTTGCTACTCTATAAAGATTTAATTTGTTTTGACCCCACCCCCACCCCCCAGTGAGCCCCCACCCCAAAATAGTGTTGAACTCATCGTGGTTTATTTTGTTAAAGACATATAGGAGTGTAAAAAATGCTTATTTGGATTGAGACAAAATCCAGAGCTAATCTAATGTTATTCTGCATCTTTTATTCTGTTTAGGTATCTGGTGCCGCAGTCTGATGTCTGACTACAAAGAGGCGTGTGTTGATATGGTTGTTGGCGTCTATGAGCGTCCTGTCAAAGCATCAGTTTGCATTACTGTGCTCGGAGGTGCATTAACCTGTTTCTTCTCAAAGCCCGATTACTCATCTTTTGAAGTCTCTCTCCTTGAGCGCTCCAATCAGCTGTCTCTGCTGTCATCATGGATCCGCAATGCATCCTCTGATAGCCATGTGCAGAATCTGCTTAAGCTTCGCAATGAAGGCCGTCTCCGCCATGTCAACCTGGGATTACTTTCTTTGATTTATTTTACTGACCATAACCCTGACAGCACACTGTTTGAAGCACGGTGTTCCAGTTTGTCAGTAATTTGGAGAGAGTTTCCTAGACGTGTAATGGATGTCGGCTTTGCTGGTCACTGGTGGATCCTGGACTCAAAGATGACAAACTATGATGTGAATGAAGATGAGTTCATGTACCTACCAGTGCATATGCAGAAGACGTCACCACCCACTGTTCAGATGGTGGAATTAAATGAGCGACTGCACAGAGAGTCCTGGGTTGCACTGAAATTGGAAGCGGCGGAGAAAGAAACGATTGAAATGGCCAGAAGCAGCACAGTAGAGACATAAAATATTGGATGAGGATGAAACTGGTGTTTAGTTGATAAATGTATGCCATTTAATTGAAAAATAATGTACTTAATTAAACCATGATTAAATAAATATACAATAAATGTAGTGTTACCGGGTACATTTTTTTGGGGGTTGTATGATTCAAAGGGGACATGTTTGTGTTTGGACTAGTGATGGGCAAGTACCGATACCAGGTGTCTGTGTCGGGCCAATACCTGGCCTTATTTCAAGGTATCAATATTGTTATTGGCCGCCCCCTTGTGGCCGTTGAGCTGGGCCGAGACGATTCATCAAAATGTAATCATGATTTTGATTTGGGCTTCTCTCCATCTTTAATCGAAGAAAAATATTAATGTGCAAACGGTGCGGTGTATTTAAAAGTTTCTGACATTGTGAAGTTATCCTGAAAGCACCGCATTGCTTGAGTAACCAGCGTAGAGTATGTGATTCTGCCGTCCCAAAGTGTCTTTTAAGTAGGGCTAAATGAAGCCTCATGAAGCAATGACTTTTTGCAGCCAATTGATTTGCACATGTAGCAAACCTTCATGGTGCTTCATTTACTCTATGGCGCCATCAAGTGGTCTAGAAGCCCAAGAGGTCAACAGTGTTAAGAATTCAATGGCTATTTGCTTAAGACAAAGATATGAATGTGCTTGTGTTCGTAATTTAGTATTTGAACAAAATACAACAAGTGCTAAGGATAATTTGTTATTCGTTTTTATTTAGAAATAATAGCTTTCCTACAATTTGTTAAGGAATTATTCCGCTAGAAGTAGTAGTAGAACATTGTTGAGGAATTTCACCTTGCTATGAGAACTATCGATACTAGTCTCTGTCCTGAACATCTGCTGAAGTACTTAAAACAAAGAATGTAGTGTGAAGTTTAGATCCTATTTCCCCTTGGTTAATTAACAGCCCCCCAAGGGTTTTCTTGCCTCCACAACCTCATAAAAGTCCCTGAAGGCTGTCAAGTGCCTTCGAAGAGGAACCCTAATCTCAAGATTTGTGGACCAGCAGATATGGTCTGTACTTTGTCAAAATGCCAAGATCGAACTTTGCTTGACTCTCTTTGTCTCCGATTTTTTACATAAGGGGAAGGACTGCCTGCCCCTAATTAATATAATTAACATACTATGCCTATGTATACGTGTGACTGTAGTTGCTCGGGGCTTCCTGATGAAATCTGAGACTCACAGGAGCCCGAATCGATTTGTGTTGCGTTGTGATAAACTGAAGAAAAGACGACGTGGTGTTGGGTCTTCTTTCACATTATAGAGAGATAAAAGAACCTGTGTCCAAGGAGGACCAAGAGCAATTTGACCGCTCCCATTCCTCAACAAGTGGCTGGCTTTAAACAGTTTCTTTTTTTGGACACATATATGCTGTAAGGCTAACTGCAGAAGCCTTTGACACCATTTCTTTGGCCAGCTTGTACCTGTCGTCCACCATAGCTTTTAAAGCCTAAAAGGGAACAATATGAAAATATTGGAATTGCCACTATGGGAAAATGAGAAGAATACTTCATGTCTTCACATACATACCTTCCTTGTGGGAAGAACGTAGGTAGGGTTCAAAGCTGTAACAAACTTTCTGAACCCTTCGTCCTCCACAATAGTGAAGGGCTGACAGTCCTCAATGACCATCTTGACCAAGGCTTCATCTACATCTTTGCTCTCTTGCAATCAGAAATCAAAAATAGGTTATGTTAGTCATGCAGTATTTAAAGTGTATCTTAACATTGTCAATACACTGTGTAGTTTTGCTTACCAAAGCTTGGCCCAGTTTCATGGCTCTCCTTGCTCTCATGCAAGGCTCTATAATGCCTCAACATAGACAAGGTGTTATCGTTGTATACAAGTTCCCTTGCACACAACAGACACTTCACCTGTAAGATAACATAAATTAGACACAAGAACAAGCGAAAAGCTGCATTGTCACATTTATATTCATGTAGTGTTTCTCCCTCACCTTACTGGAAGCAATGAAATCAAAATGTTCCCCTACAGGGGAGGATCGCCTTTTTCGCGCAGGTTCCATCACAAGCAACGGACAAGGTTCGAAAAAATATTGCACTGTTCCACTGCTGCGCACAGGTGTAACAAGTACAGGAGCCCGAAATCCACAAAATATGAGATAACAGGCGATCGCCATTGCGTTTTGCAACCTATTTATACCGTAGTCCAGGGGTGGGCAATTATTTTCCCGGGGGGGGGGGGCAAATGAGAAGCAGAAAATATTGTGGAGGGCCGGGCCAAAAGTTAGAAATAGAAAATAAAGAAGATAGCACAATGTCTTTGTATGCCAGTAATAATGTAACATTCTCCTCCACCATCACACTCAGCACCGGTTCTCCTCAATAATGTGTACTGAGCCCCCTGTTGTTCACGCTCTACACATTTGACTGCTCTCTGACTCTTATTAGCGGTCCAGTTTGCTGAAAGGTTTTAACATGATAACAATCAAACCATTCTAGGAAATGTTCATTTACTCGAGCCACAAGCAATTCACTCTGAGCATGGAAATTGCCAGAATCGGACTGAGTAAGAATCGCTTCCTTGTTTTTCAAAGTCTCATAGATTTTAGTCTTTCCGACTCCAGGTCTCCTGAATGTTTCGTACTTTGTTACCCGCTTCGTTTAATCAGATACAGTACATATCACTTTTCGTTCCATGGTCATTACTCTCTCCCTCTTTCTTCGTCTTCCCCTCCCTCCCTGTGCTCTGCAACTTGAAGTAACTGCGCCACCTGGTGTTGAAATGCCTGTCATTACAAGTCCAAACGAAATGAATGCAATCAAACCTTAATTGTGCAGCAGTCTTCGGCGGGCCGGATTAAAAAGACCAACGGCCGGGTACGGCCCGCGGGCCGTATGTTGCCCCCCACCCGCCCGCCGTAGTCTGTACTGTTTGCAATGCGCGCCAAACATCGGACCACTCCCAAAGCGTACACGTGATTCAGCCGGCCGGCGAGGCTTCATACGGCATCACTTCCAGGTTTTGCTGAAAGACGAGCGCCTCGATACAAGCTTCGTGGAAACGCCCCTCCCATTACTCGACTGTTTGACAACGCAGTTGTTGTTTACTGTAAAACTAAACACACAAGAATAATTACATACTGTATATTGTATATTTAGGTACAAAACATCCTTCATTTTTTTACAAACGGGGCTAGTGCTAATACTAAAAGTCAATGGAGGATCCCATGAACGTGCTAACTGAAAATTGACTTTGGTCATTATGTTCCTTCAAACAACGACTATTCACACACAAACACATACACAAGGGTAACGTAACACTACTCAAAGGCACATCCCAATCTTTGAAAAAGGAGATAGAATTCTCGAGTTCAATCGCAATTTTCTCCTGTTGTCATTTTGTATGTACTGTACTCCATGCATGCACGGCACCACACTGCGCGTGAGAGGCCAACACGCACAAGAAACAGCCAATATTTGTTTTCATTTTTTGAAAATTGCTATTTTTTAGTATCTTCTTAATTTCCTTTTTTTCATCATTTATTTTCTCATCCTTTTAAGTTATATTTTACGTTGCTTTTTCATGGATTCAAGGAATCTTCCTTTCTTCAAAATTCTGCCCACATTGTAACACCGCCACCACCAAAAGCTCGTCCTGGTGACAACAGTGGCTGATGCGTAGCGCTCTCCTTGACGTTTCCAACATCGTTGGCCGGTCATCATTTCTACTCAACATGAATTGACTTTCAGCAGAGGACAGCGCTGAGTCCCACTGGTCCAACGTCCAGCGTGAAGGCTCCCCAGACCGGGCACAGACGATGACGCCCGTGCCTGGTGGTGTGGTCAGGTATCCTTGCAGGCCGTCCAGCACACAGACCAAGCTAATGTCATCGGCTTCGAATGGTTTGATGTGACACTTGGGTGCCTCTCACCTCCCTTATATGGCCTGGAGTTGAGAGGCATTCATCATCTGGTTTCTCAGGGCATTATTCACAATGTAGCGGTCATCAGCATGGAATGTCGCCAAATGACATCCACTTCTACATCTTTCTGTGACTCTTCCAGTCTCTCAGTATCTCTGTTGCAAATTGCTAATGACACTGTGACAATCTAAACTCAATGGCCACTTCCGTCTGAGAATGTCCTCTTTAAAAGCATCACAAGGGCAAGGTACTGTTGATCCATTGTTAGGCATCGTCTTGGTCTAATCGTGTGTGTGTGGGTGTGTGTGGGTGTGGGTGTGTGTGCGCGCGCACGCTCACGCGCATGGGTCTTCGACCACGCATGCAAGTGTATATTGAATAAAATTGGGCTTGTGTGTTGGTTAAAAGGTAAAAAGTCGTTTGCAACACCCGGGCCGTTTGCCCGAACATACTTGCGCATCCGCCATCTTGGCCAGCCGAGTCGGAAAGAGGGCTGAACACGCGCGCAGCGCACGGAAATCGGTCAGATCGACCGGAAATGACGCAATACAACTATTACTTTTTTTTTCTTTCCATGATTATTTATTGAAGATATTGCAAATGAATTGTTTTTGATGAATGCATTTCTTTCGATCACGTTAGTGTAAACAGGAAACAAAACGAACACTATATTAATACATGCACATATTACAAACATTTAAACAAAAAGGATTTTTCATCAACAATTTCAAATAAGGAGCATATAGCCAGAGTCGTAACAGCTTTCTTGTTTTTGTAATTGTTAAGATATTATTCCTCTCTGTTAGTTGGGTTTGAAAGAAACAATGTAGAATGCTGTTGAAGGTATTTCCCGCTTACAATACAATACATGCTGATTTATATAGCTTACTGTGATGACAATCACCTTTGGTACCCCCCTCTCCCCCACCACTTTTAGGACCCCTCCAGAGGGCATGTCAACATCAAAAGAAGAACCGTTATCTCCAGTTTCTGTGTTGCAGCTATTGAGGGACTGTGCCTTACTATGAATACGATTGATCCCAGTCTCTTTCCTGAATGTTAGGTTAATGCTGGTAATCTGATGCTAAGAACACATCAGGAACAGGAAGACTCAGGAGGAAGGCATGGTTGTCTTTCTCGCAAGAGAGAGCGCGCTAAAACATGTCTCGGTTCACAATCTCAGAGCAGCTCTCCAGCTGGCTCTGCAATGTAAACCGTTACAGGTTCCGGGGCAACTCTGATGAGAGTGCGTTTGTCTCCTTGCATTTATTGGAAGGATTTCCCCGATACACGATCTTCTAATGGGTGTGGGGAGTATTTTCACATTCCACGACGGTTTCAGTAAAGCAGAGTTTCAATAAGAACACACAGTTCATTCCTGAGATGTTGTCAAACGGCCCTTACTGGATGTCGATGGTCCACGAACACAACTTCCCTCTCATGGTGTCCTGGGTTGATGTTATCTTCTCACAAGCAACAGTTCATTTGACTGAAGCCGTTCACTTAACAACAAGATATTGTCTTAAAAGCGAGAACAGGAGCAGCCTGAGCTCTCCCGGTACAAGTCTACCATTATCAACCTACCCCATTGTCTATGAGGTACTGTATTTGCGAGGTTTCACTCTGAAACAGTTTTTAAAGTTACACAGAGAGTAAATATGGGAGAAGAGAATTACATTTATTCCAACACTGAACATCTGTGTGCACACCTAAAACAACGTATGTAGTGTTGAATTTTATCTTCTTCCTCCTTGGTTGATTAACGGCCCCCCAAGTGTCTGTCTATTATGGACCATCCTGTCGTTCCTCCATCGACCTATGGAAGGTCGTCTACAGTACTCAGTGGCTGGGCTTTCCTCCTCCTGCTCTGACACCAGTTCTCAGACATTGCTCGCCTTCCTCCAAGTCTTTGGTACAGGGCGTCTTTCATTTGATTGTGTCGATGTACCCAATGTTGCAGTGTTGTGTCCAAGGACCGGCAACCCGAGGCCAAGGCCAAGGCCAAGGACTTGACTCCGAGGCCAAGGCCAAGGCCAAGGACTTGGAAAGTTTTCCGGGGCAAGGCCAAGGCCAAGGACTGATTTTGAAACTGAGGCCTAGCCGAGGACATGTATAAAACAATGCTACCATACCACTTGGCAGGTCTTCATGATTTGCAACACCCCTCCATCATAACCCTTTGCACTCCCTAACGCTTGAATGAAGTGTTTTTATTCAAAGAGTAGAACAGTCACGGTATGTGTTATTTATACTGAGAAAAAAAATCATATGGTATACATTTATGAATTTGTGTTTTAGTGCAGTAGTTTCTTAATATGAAGTAAATCAACACTCAACAGGCATGACATGGCACGGAACACAAGTTGAGAAATTACTTTGCATAGAAGTCAATCACTGACTGCAGAAAAAGCGGTAATCTCTCAGTGATAATTTTACAGTTTACTGGCAGCGAGTCCCAGGGACTCGCCGATCAGAAAAGTATGAGTGCCATTATGGATTGAGAGAGTCCCAAATTTTGAATTCTGATAGGGTCTACTTATTCATTTGCATATGATAATAACACAAACAACAACATATACATACAATGATAAACAAATGCTGCAAAAATTGAAATAATTCAGGAGCAGGCCTGAGGATTTCGGAAATTCATGGTAACCGTTTTTCGGTTCCGTCGGATTACCCAATGGGAAACCACGATAACAAATGTTGGGTTCCGTAAACGTTTATCATGGGAACACATTTTTTTCCCAATCTCACACTGCAAAGATTAATTGACTGGTAATCATTAATACAGGTAAGTATTGATGTGGCTTGACATCCTCTTCCCAAGACGATGCATGTGTAATCTATGATCAATTTGACAAAAGTATTTAACACACATCATCATTAGTTCTACCAACAGTTAACATGAGCATTACTACACCTTGTGACGAATGTTTTATTCATAAAGTTACCATGCTACAACCAGTAAATTATAGAATAACCAATACTGTTTCATAATATTTTTCACAGCGATTAGCCTACAAATCTAATGACCAATTTCCTCGTAATTGTGCCTCGCGTCGTATTTCGCTCTCGCGTTCTGTGCATACGTCACAGGTGAGTTTAGTGATACGCCCTTTGGACGATTCATACGAAAAATCAGACAAGCATTCCCATTTCTTAAATATCGTAATTAGTAGACCTTGGGGAGTTTTTTTCGCCGCCATCTCAAACATTCATCCGCGCGATTCCGCCCCTTGGACGATTCATACGAAAAATCAGACAAGCGTTCCCATTTCTAAATATCGTAATTAGTAGACCTTGGTGAGTTTTTTTCGCCGCCATCTCAAACTTTCAGCCGCGCGATTCCTCAGTTTGCGGACTAAAATAACAACCCGCATGCGCACATAACGTCATCTGTTGTGCCCCCCGCCCCCAACACTGAAAACAAAACAAAAGCAAATTAGAAGAAACACACACACCACATCACATCACAAACACACATACAGGCGCAGTGAAATCGCATGGATCACAGTCAATTCAAGTGCGGTGACTTTTATAATTAAACTATTTTTCGGTACCGTGAAAATGACACCACGGAAACGACACACTACCGGTAACGATTGTTACTGTGAAATCCTCAGGCTTGCCGTAGTTTTGTTTGTTTGTTTGTTTTGCCTGAGAAATTTCCTTGCGTCCCAAAAACGCACATTGTTTGGAACTGTGCGTCCCATGGGAAAATTATGCGTCTAGGACGCGGGACGCAGAGGTAACGAGATGGCTGAATCTCTAACCATTCTCTGAGTACTACTATTGTAAGCTTTTGTTAAATTGTTAATTATTATCATTTTATATTTAAGCATTATATTCTTTTATGTTAGTTAACTTAATTATACTCTGTTTAATACGTCCTGAAATATTCTTATGTTGCTTACATGTGATTGGGGAAGAAAAGCAGGAAGGTGGGTCGTTACCGGAAGGGGGAGTGTTCGTTCGAGTCAGGAGGCAGCTGTTGGAAAAAGAAAAAGAAAAAGAAAGAGCTGTGTTCAAACGAAGTCGTCCTCTCCTTTTTGCCCATTCTAAACGTAGAGCAATCCATCTAAAACCTACGAACTCCTCAACTTACGCAAGTACTAACCAGGCCCGACCCTGCTTAGCTTCCGAGATCAGACGAGATCGGGCGTTTCAGGGTAGTATGGCCGTAAGCGAGAAAAGACATGAAAATTGTCCTCTTTATAGCTGACAGTGCACTTCCGGGTCGGGGGTGGAGTGAATTTTTTTCATTTATTAACCTCCTCCCGAGTGCACGAAGGAGGGGCCCGCTCCCGTGGTGGTTTGAGCGCTCAGACTGTCAGGCTCGCATACGGTCCGCTGCGAGCAAGCAGCTCTGCGGTACTTGATGTCTGTTTGAAAGTGTGCTTTTCCAGCGGAGGTGCAACACATCAATAAGAGATTTAAAAATGTCAGTTCAACGTTGTGGATCTCCCAGTTAAGGCTGAGGGGAAAAAAATGAGATAAGGAAGCGCGAAATAACGTGAAAGCGTGTTCACGTGGGTGCAAAAGTTTACAGCAGCAGGTATTCCCAGGCGGTCTCCTATCCAATTACTAACCAGGCCCGACACTGCTTAGCTTCCGAGATCGGACGAGATCAGGCGTTCTCAGGGTAGTATGGCCGTAAGTGAGGAATGGCGTGAAAATGGTCCCCTTTATAGCAGACAGGGAACTTCCGGGTCGGGCGGAGTGGTGGTGTTGTGAACAGACAAATATGCGCTCAATTATTTCCTGTTTTACTTTGAAGGATCTATTCCAACGTTCGGTTATATATGCTGTGTGTGTTATACATGACTATCACCAATTCTAATAAAACAAGAGACTGTCACGCAGATTTTTCCTCCGTTTATCCAGCCACCTTGAGGGGTGACACGCGGGTATACTGCATAAGTAAGCCGCTGACAACAGGTGGGGTGAATTTTTTTAATTTATTAACCTCCTCCCGAGTGCACGAAGGAGGGGCCCGCTCCCGTGGTGGTTTGAGCGCTCAGACTGTCAGGCTCGCATACGGTCCGCTGCGAGCAAGCAGCTCTGCGGTACTTGGTGTCTGTTTAAAAGTGTGGAAAAACATCCAGCAGGCGGAAATCCCAAGCTGCTTCATGTCCAAGTGCGATCATGACCGATCCCCGTGCAGACGGCTCCCTCTGTTGGACATTAATTTTATTCCAAAGAGACGTTGTTCTGTCATATCAACGTGAAGGAAACGATTTCAAAGCACAGGATAAGTGAAAGTTGAATGACAAATGAAAGCCAACATTTTAGGAAGAGCAGTGATTTGTGTTGTGAATTGGAGGTGGGTGCAAAAGCTTACAGCACCTGGTATTCCCAGGCAGTCTCCCATCCAAGTACTAACCAGGCCCGACGCTGCTTAGCTTCCGAGATCGGGCGTTCTCAGGGTAGTATTGTCGTAAGCGAGAAACGACGTGAAAATTGTCCCCTTTATAGCTGACAGTGCACTTCCGGGTCGGGGGGGCGGAGTGGTGGGGTGATTTTCTTTCTTCATTTATTTAACCTCCTCCCGAGTGCACGAAGGAGGGGCCCGTATGGCAAGCCATTTGAGCATTTATTCCAAATCCCTGATATCAAACATAAGTGTGTTACACTAGTTCGATCTCCTTCAGCACTAGTTCGACACTCGGCCACACTAGTGACACCGAATGTCGAACTAGTTGCACAGAAATCCTCACTAGCCACTCATTTTTGGCAACTAGTGCCACTTTTGTCCAACTAGTGCTGACAAAATTCTAACTAGTGACACCTGGAAGCACACAAGCAGAGGGAACTTCCCAGCTAGTCATCTTTTTTATGCCCTAGTGGCCCACTAGACCAAACTAGTGAGGTTCAAAGTCTTACTAGTTTACTAGTAAGGTTTAAAAAGTGTTAACTAGTAAAACGTGGATTGTTCTAACATGTTAACTAGTGGCCTATGATTTCCTGCACTAGTTAACTAGTGGGAGCTGAAATATCCATTAGTTAACTAGTGGAGGATAAAACGTTGATAGTGCACTAGTTTAAGACCGTTAAAGCCTTGATATCCAACTAGTGAGTCCAAAAATGTTACTTGCTCACCAGTGATGCCCCAAATATCCACTAGTTCCACTAGTGCCACATTTTGACTTCACTAGTTTGACTAGTGAAGTCAAAATGTCGCACTAGTGGATGTCACCCTACTCACTAGTCAACTAGTTAAATGGTCGTTTGATTTAACTAGTTAACTAGTGATGGCAAAATGTTCACTTGTACAACATGTGAAACACTAATGGCTCACTGGTCACACTAGTTACGCTAAATGCTAATCAGGAGGCAGGACAGTGCCAGAAGTGAACACCTCCTATTGACTCCACGATAAGAGCACCACCCAGCAAAAAATTAACCCTTTAAAACCTGATTCTGAGCTTTCACAATTATTTACCGCCATTTGCGTAATATCTGCAGTATACAGAAGGAATCAAGCAATTTTTACCAGTCAATGTATCTGTAGGTGATGTTTATTTATTATGTACACGGAGATAAAGAGTACAGCTCTACAGTATCCACTTTTATATATGTATACTATACTAAATACAATTAATACGGCACCATATAATGGTTCTGGAAAACAGTTCTGCAACATATTCTCCCTAAATAATGATGTGAATTTTCAGTTGTTGCTAAATCAGTTAGGATGCTATAATTTGTGGTGTAGATGCGAATTTAGGAGAGCAGGACATCGCATTTCATTTGGAGCAGCAGCTTGGTTGATGATGTCCCCAAACCGGCTCATCTATTATATTTGTCGTGCAATACAATGAAAATGAGCACAATTGAAAAACATAGGCTTCTTGTATTTTAAAATAAAATAATCACATGTTTACCGTTCTGGGGTTTCTACAATCATGAATGAAGGCATTATTTACAGCATCTTGACAGCAGTGTGATCGAGCAGATTAGATGGAGTAGAATTTGATTGGGGCTTCACTGATTTATTTCATACAATTCATATCCAAAACACAGTTGAAAAATATTTGATTGTTAAAATATTTAAATACAAGAACTATATCAAGAAATTAACAAAACATACACAGTTTTTTTTAATGAGGAGAAAAGTCTAAAAACATATCACAGATGACAAACGTTGTGCCTCTCCTCCTCCTGTTCTTCAATGAAGCTGATCACCCTCCAGCTCCCGTTAGAAACATCGTGCTGCTGACGGTGTGCCGGCAGAATGGTTGTGATGCAGGAGGTGCTGTGGACTCTCCCAGAAACGAGGACCTAGTTTAGTTTAGTTGTAGATCCAGTAAAACATAGTGCAAATGTTACATTATTTGTAATGCATGGTTACAGTCTTGTGAATATTAAAAAATGTACTTCATGTAATGCAGGCAGCGAATAATTCAAACGAACTAAGGCAGCAAACAGTAAGAGCAAAATCATGTTCCAAACATTAACTTTAACTCTTTTTTAAATGTCAATTAGCTTTTGAGTGATAAGACAAAATGTGACTGTCAGACAGAGAACTGTCAGAGCAAACGGCAGATTTGAGAAAGTCCTGCCGAAATAAACCTGCACCCGACTGCGACTGTCAGCGTTGAACTGCCGCCGTTGCTGTCAAAGTCAGACACATCTCCGAAATCGTTGGAGCAAATTTTTAAGCAGGCTTCATCTTGATAAATTGACCACATATTTGACATTTACACCATAACTTTACCGCCTAAAATAATCGTAAAACAACATTTTGTGTAACAACAAGAGTAATATTTACCCGAAAAGCTTTCAACGCGTCTGAAAGTTTTCTCCACCGTTTTTGTTGGGGCTTGGCTCGAAATGCATCATGATTGGCTGCCCGAAGTCCACGTGTCTGTCGGACGTGCTCTCATTGGTCTACAATACAATCACGGATGAATAAATACTCAGAGGGCTTGCTAGGCAAGCCCTTTGAGTATTTATTCCATATTGCCCACTAGTTCACTAGTAAGATCATTTTGACGCTTACTAGTGAACATGTAAGCCACAAAACGCCCACGAGTTCACTAGTAAGATCATTTTGACGCTTACTAGTGAACATGTAAGGCCATAAATGTGCCCACTAGTTCACTAGTAAGATCATTTTGACGCTTACTAGTGAACATGTAAGCCACAAAACGCCCACTAGTTCACTAGTAAGATCATTTTGACGCTTACTAGTGAACATGTAAGGCCATAAATGTGGCCACTACTTCACTAGTAAGATCATTTTGACGCTTACTAGTGAACATGTAAGCCACAAAACGCCCACTAGTTCACTAGTAAGATCATTTTGACGCTTACTAGTGAACATGTAAGGCCATAAATGTGCCCACTAGTTCACTAGTAAGATCATTTTGACGCTTACTAGTGAACATGTAAGCCACAAAACGCCCACTAGTTCACTAGTAAGATCATCTTGACGCTTACTAGTGAACATGTAAGGCCATAAATGTGCCCACTAGTTCACTAGTAAGATCATTTTGACGCTTACTAGTGAACATGTAAGCCACAAAACGCCCACTAGTTCACTAGTAAGATCATTTTGAAGCTTACTAGTTGACATGTAAGCCGCAAAACGCCCACTAGTTCACTAGTAAGATCATTTTGATGCTTACTAGTTGACATGTATGCCCCAAAACGCCCACTAGTTCACTAGTAAGATCATTGTGAGGCTTACTAGTTGACATGTAAGCCACAAAACGCCCACTAGTTCACTAGTAAGATCATTTTGAGGCTTACTAGTTGACATGTAAGCCACAAAACGCCCACTAGTTCACTAGTAAGATCATTTTGAGGCTTACTAGTTGACATGTAAGCCACAAAACGCCCTCTAGTTCACTAGAGACGCTCATGTTTATTCAACTAGTTAACTAGTGGGAGGCATTTTGTCTCACTAGTCAGACCAAGAAATGAACTTGTGCAAGGTTTGACTGAACATTTTTGACATTTTTCCTACATGTTGGGCTTTTCTTTTCACTTGTTGGTGTTAATCAGCACTTGTGAGCGACTGTGCACAACGAGTGCAACAAATATCTAACATGTAGGGATTTTTGTTGCACTAGCTCATGTTTTTGGCATACTAGCTGGCATGCACATCGCACTAGCTAAATAAAATTGCTTACGAGTTGACGTGTGCACAACTAGTGAACTTGTAAAGTTCTGTAACTGCCAAACATGTAAACTAGCCAAATGTGATTATTTCACTAGTAAACTAGATGTGTGCACATGTCACCTAGTGCCCAGTTTTGTCAAACATGTTCAGTCAAAGTCTATACATGTTCAGCATTGAGCCTGACAAGTGAGACAAAATACGTTCCACTAGTTAACTAGTGATATGAAAATCTGTGTCACTAGCTCACTAGTGTGTCACACTGAACCCAACTAGTTTACTAGTGAGGAAACATGTGTATCACTAGTTAACAAGTACAGTGAAAATGAGCCCAACTAGTGTAACTAGTGGATATCTCTACATTGACTTGTGAACATGTTCACATTTTGAAACCGTCTAGTTAACATGTAAGGTCAAATCGATTGCACCTAGTTTACTAGTTTGGATTTCTGGATTCACTCGTCGACATGTAACCAATAATGGGCATCCTCTAGTGAACTAGCTGCAAATCCTCAGGACAACTTGTAAACTAGTGTAAACCATGCAAATGAAGTGGGTGTGATTATGACAAAATCTGAATCCCGATTGGTGTATTTTAACTGCAGATCCAATAGGAATCCTGCAGCCACATTTCTGCCCCACCTCCTCATTATTTTTTGTGCAACTATCTTACTAGTGAGCAGGTTGGCATCCACTAGTTCTACTAGTGAACATTTTAGACCTCACTAGTTGAACTAGTGCGACATTAAATGTCACACTAGTGCAACTAGTAAATATTTGGGGCATCACCAGTGAACAAGTAACATTTTTGACACTCACTAGTTAGATATCAAGGCGTCAAGGGGCTTTAACTAGTAAACTAGCTACTGTTTTATCCGCCACTAGTAAACTAGTGAGTATTTTAGCTCTCACTTGTTTACTAGCGCAGGAAATCACGGGTCACAAGTTCACATGTTAGAATAATCCATGATTGACAAGTTAACATGTTGCTGAAAATGAATGACTAGTTGGGGTTTGTATGCAACTAGTTCGACATTCGGTGTCACTAGTGTGGCCGAGTGTCGAACTAGTGCTGAAAGAGATCGAACTAGTGTAACACACTTATGTTTGATATCAGGGATTTGGAATAAATGCTCAAATGGCTTGCCATACGCTCCGGCATTTCTGCACTCCTCAACGTGATCATTTTGACTAGCTTTCAGTTGTTTACACCTCGACCTGACCAACTTTCTGGCAATAAAACCCCTCTTCGTTTTTGGTGTCTGTGTGTGGTTCTTGTATTGATCTCTCACGAAACCTAACACTTTAATTCACATTCGACCCAAACTCCTCGTTTGGAGCGTCCCTCGCGCCGAAACGGTGCAGCATCGGCGGTGCCGTGGGCATAAACAACTCGGTACGACATTTCGCGCGGGTGGGCGTGAGATGTTCCTCCGCTTCACTGGTAACCCTGGATACTCTCCGCCGTACGGGTGCCGTGCGCCCCGAACCCGAAGCAATGAGGGACATTTTAGGGCGGTCGGGTTCGGGTAGGGGTAGGGCTCGGGCTCGGGCCGCCCGATCTTACCTCTGCTCCGGCGGGGCCAAGCGGGTGGCATCCGTTCGGTCCCGGACCTTCGTGCTGTTTGATTACCAAGTTTTTCTTCCCTTTGATCGCACACCGCGGCCCCCTGGTCCTCAAAGCGATTTCCATCTCTGGCGGGGACGTCGGCACGGCGCAGCTCCGGTTCGAAACCAATTTTTTGGGGTGTGATTTTTGTACATCATATAGCCACTGACACCAATACACAACCAGAGGCCGAAAAAAACTTTACCAGTGTAGGCAACTTAATAATAATAATAATAATAATAATACATTTTATTGATAAGCGCCTTTCAGAACACCCAAGGACACTTTACAATAACAAAAAACACAAAACAATACGGGTTGAGCAGCTGACATGTCTGTCATTTTCTTGTGAGAATTAATTTTTTTCCAGAACAACACTCACAAAATTAGATATAGGTCTACATGACTTCCAACATTGTGATGTGCACTCACAGCAGCAATACCAGTCTTCGGCCGCTCAATTCATGCAAATTCTTCTCAAGACACTGCTCATGGTACCACCTTTCGCACTGGGTCTCGTCAAAAGGGGGCCGGGGGGAGAGAACCCTAACATCGCAAGATTATATGTTCGGAAATTTCAATCAGGATAACTCTAAGTTGCTTTTAAAATTCAATTTTTTTCTTTTACTTGAACCAACCCAATTTCAATGATGCATGCAAAGCATCATGAAGACAATGTCGATGCAAGATAAATTGTGTGTTCTTCCATTGTAAAAATCACTCGTTTTGTCAGAGGACCTTTTCCAGGTGGTTTTGCCATTTAGAGCATGCCACAGTGCATGGCGAGAACAAATACGACAACATGACGGAATATCAGTGAACATTAAACTTAAAATTCACAGTGTGTAAATATGGGATTGAAATTTTATCTTGACATTTTATTTTCATCGGAGCAGTGAATAACACGAGATTTTTCGTTGTGGTACAAGTCATAAAAAATGACTTTCTCATAAGCTTTCAGAATTCATCCCTGGTATCAACACTTCCTCTTCATGAAGTAGTTTGAAACAAAATATATCTTTGGCATCATTTCTGGATGCCACAATTAAACATTTTTTGCATGGGTGATCATCATCCAATAAACCTGCTGTGGTCAGTATTTCTGACGATTGTCTTGTTCTCTTATTTTCCATCGCCACATAATGTTCTAAAATTGATGCACGGATTGTCAGGGGAGGGCGGCCCGGTAGTCCAGTGGTTAGCACGTCGGCTTCACAGTGCAGAGGTACCGGGTTCGATTCCGGCTCCAGCCTCCCTGTGTGGAGTTTGCATGTTCTCCCCGGGCCTGTGTGGGTTTTCTCCGGGTGCTCCGGTTTCCTCCCACATTCCAAAAACATGCATGTCAGGCTGATTGGACGCTCTAAATTGTCCCTGGGTGTGAGTGTGGGCGTGGATGGTTGTTCGTCTCTGTGTGCCCTGCGATTGGCTGGCAACTGATTCAGGGTGTCCCCTGCCTACTGCCCGGAGATGGCTGGGATAGGCTCCAGCACCCCCCGCGACCCTAGTGAGGATCAAGCGGTTCGAAAATGGATGGATGGATGGATTGTCAGGGGAAGGCCTTCATCAGTTCCACTGCCATCTGAAAAAAAATAGCTTGTTTGTCTTGTGGGAGTGACAAAACTGTTTCGGGCGAACAATTTGAAAACACAATTTGTACAAGGCTGCATAAAGCTGGACGATCGCTTGGTTGTGCGTTGAAGTTTTGGACCCTGTGTTGTCAACCCGCGCCACTTTCGGCCTGCCTGGCTTGGAGGAGCTCCGGCGGGGACAAACTGGCGGCATCGCTTCTATACCGGCCCGTCGCGGGCGTATTCGACGAGGTTTATTAGCCCGTTGCTTGACACCCGCGCCCCTCCCGGCTTCCCGCAAGATCCCCCTGATCAGAGCTGCATTGCGATCCGCTAGGAGCAGCCGCGCCCGGGCCGTGTTTTGCAGCGGCATTGTACGACATTTCGCGAGGATGGGCGTGAGCTTTTCACCCACTTCGCTTGCAACCCGGGCCACGTTGGACCGACGGGCGCGGCGAAACTCCGGCGAGGTCAGGCGGGTGGCGTATTTTCCTTCACAGAATGTCGCGCGGGTGTGCGTCGAAGTTTTCTGCCCTTTGTGTTAGGGTCCATTGTTTGTCCACAGTGTCGACCCTCCCTTTTGATTTTGCGCCCGGGACCTAACCGACGCTGTCGCTTGGCCCCGCCCGAGCTGCGCCGTGCCTGGCGGGCCGGCAAAGGCGAGTGTTGCAAGCGAAGAGGTGGAAGACCTCGCGCACACCAACACGACCTGCCGGGACCAAAGCTGCTGCCCGCTCGGCTCCGCCAGAGATGCACCTCGCTTTGAGGGACAGGGGGCGCGGTGTGCAATCAAAGGGAAGAAAAACTTGGGAATCAAACCGCGCGAAGGTCCGGGACCGAACCGATGCCACCCGCTTGGCCCTGCCGGAGTTGCGCGGGGCAGGTAGGGCCGAGAGTGGTGTGTGTGACAAGCGAAGCGGAGGAACAGCTCACGCCCGCCCGTGAGAAATTTCGGACCGAGCCGTTTTTGCCCACGCCCGAGCCGGAGTTGCTCCGCTGCGGCGCTCAGGCTGTTCCGACGAGGATGTTGGGGCGGAGCGCTGGGAGAACCGCGGGTGTTAAGCAAAGTGTTCGGCTTCGTGAGAGATGAAGAGAGGAACCACGCGCAGACACAAAAAGCACAGAAGGGTTTTATTGCCAGTCAGCGAGACAGGCCGAGGTGGTCACAACTGAAAGGTAGTCAAAATGATCAATTCGAGGAGTGCAGGGATCCTGGAGCGGTACGGCGTCGTCGACACGGCAGGAAGGATCTCTGACGAAGTGACAATGGGTGGCTCTTCAGGCTGGCTTTTATGCTGCAAGTGGCAGATGAGATAATGACTCGCAGGTGTGTCGGGGAGGCAGGTGCACTGATTAGAGAAGCGCCCATCCCACACTGAAAAAGGTAACAATAACTTTTTGGGAGCGGCAAATTCCCCCACAGGAGAACAGAGAAATAGTGCTTTGATTTCGTGGAGTTCGTGGCGCAATGCATGAGGCGTCTGACTACAAATCAGGTCATGCTCGGCCAAAGAGAGGGCGTCCACCAGGTTGAAAAAGAGATGAAGAGCAAACACTGTCAATACATAATAAAGTTTCTCTGTCCCAATATCCAAAAAAAAAGCCCAGTCCGAAGTAGCAAGATTAAGAAAATCTTTTGAAAAAACGCTCACATGAGGCGGATTTTGAGCCTTGCCTATGCAGTGATATTAATAATAATTGTAATAATAATCATGAAAAAGTGTGATGGTGGCGTGGCATTCATTTATCTTTTGAATTGGTGCGTTTAGATTTTTGTTTTTTGCTTTTCCTTGTATTTGGGTGTAGTTTCAAGCGCAGCTCATGTTCACACAACGCACATTTTATCTCATTATTTTTAGAGGGTCACAGGAAATCATATGGAAGGCTGCAATGGCCAACTCTCACCAGCAGAGGCTATCGTAAAGTGCTGGCCGTGCATGGACAAATAGGGCTCTCGCATTTCAGAAAGCACAAGAGTGACACAACGTGGCATCAGCTCTGAGCAGCAAATATTGTCAATTCATCGTCAATTTTTTCCGTCCCAAGAACCCCCCAAAAAAGTCAAAAGAGCCAAGATTTTTTAAAAACGCTCACATCAGAAGGATTTTGAGGCGTGTCGATGCAAAAAAAAAAAGAAAAAAGAAAAAAGACAATTAAAAAGTGTGATGGGGACACGACGTTTTTTGAATTCTAAATTGATATATTTCGATTTTTTTTGCTTTCACATGTATTTGGTTTGAGATTCGATTTCAGCTCATGTTCACAGGGCGGACATTTTATGTTGTTGCTTATTTTTAGAGGGTCATAAAAAAAAATCCCAGACTTGACTTCTTCGTTTACAGTTGACTGAATAGGGATGATTGCTTTATTTGGGAGCAGAGAGATGTTGACTTAAATTCGCGGAGTTTATGATGCCACGGATAACGTGTCTCAATACGATTCAGTATTCGTTCACGGAACGTCGCGCGGCGGGAAGCCGACGTTTTCTGCCCTTTGCGTTCGAAACCATTGTGTGTCCACGGTGCCGCCCCTCCCTTTTTTTGTCTCTTTTTCAGTGTGGGCTGGGCGCCTCTCGAATCAGTGCACCTGCCTCCCCTACACACGTGCGAGTCTTCATCTCATCTGCCACTTGCACCATAAAAGACAGCGTGAACAGCCACCCGTTGCCAGTTCGTCAGCGATCCTTCCTGCCGAGCTAGCTGCTGCCACGCCGTTAGGCTCCAGCATTTCTGCACTCCTCAACGTGATCATTTTGACTAGCTTTCAGTTGTTTACACCTCGACCTGACCAACTTTCTGGCAATAAAACCCCTCTTCGTTTTTGGTGTCTGTGTGTGGTTCTTGTATTGATCTCTCACGAAACCTAACACTTTAATTCACATTCGACCCAAACTCCTCGTTTGGAGCGTCCCTCGCGCCGAAACGGTGCAGCATCGGCGGTGCCGTGGGCATAAACAACTCGGTACGACATTTCGCGCGGGTGGGCGTGAGATGTTCCTCCGCTTCACTGGTAACCCTGGATACTCTCCGCCGTACGGGTGCCGTGCGCCCCGAACCCGAAGCAATGAGGGACATTTTAGGGCGGTCGGGTAGGGGTAGGGCTCGGGCTCGGGCCGCCCGATCTTACCTCTGCTCCGGCGGGGCCAAGCGGGTGGCATCCGTTCGGTCCCGGACCTTCGTGCTGTTTGATTACCAAGTTTTTCTTCCCTTTGATCGCACACCGCGGCCCCCTGGTCCTCAAAGCGATTTCCATCTCTGGCGGGGACGTCGGCACGGCGCAGCTCCGGTTCGAAACCAATTTTTTGGAGTGTGATTTTTGTACATCATATAGCCACTGACACCAATACACAACCAGAGGCCGAAAAAAACTTTACCAGTGTAGGCAACTTAATAATAATAATAATACTAATAATACATTTTATTGATAAGCGCCTTTCAAGACACCCAAGGACACTTTACAATAACAAAAAACACAAAACAATACGGGTTGAGCAGCTGACATGTCTGTCATTTTCTTGTGAGAATTAATTTTTTTCCAGAACAACACTCACAAAATTAGATATAGGTCTACATGACTTCCAACATTGTGATGTGCACTCACAGCAGCAATACCAGTCTTCGGCCGCTCAATTCATGCAAATTCTTCTCAAGACACTGCTCATGGTACCACCTTTCGCACTGGGTCTCGTCAAAAGGGGGCCGGGGGGAGAGAACCCTAACATCGCAAGATTATATGTTCGGAAATTTCAATCAGGATAACTCTAAGTTGCTTTTAAAATTCAAATTTTTTCTTTTACTTGAACCAACCCAATTTCAATGATGCATGCAAAGCATCATGAAGACAATGTCGATGCAAGATAAATTGTGTGTTCTTCCATTGTAAAAATCACTCGTTTTGTCAGAGGACCTTTTCCAGGTGGTTTTGCCATTTAGAGCATGCCACAGTGCATGGCGAGAACAAATACGACAACATGACGGAATATCAGTGAACATTAAACTTAAAATTCACAGTGTGTAAATATGGGATTGAAATTTTATCTTGACATTTTATTTTCATCGGAGCAGTGAATAACACGAGATTTTTCGTTGTGGTACAAGTCATAAAAAATGACTTTCTCATAAGCTTTCAGAATTCATCCCTGGTATCAACACTTCCTCTTCATGAAGTAGTTTGAAACAAAATATATCTTTGGCATCATTTCTGGATGCCACAATTAAACATTTTTTGCATGGGTGATCATCATCCAATAAACCTGCTGTGGTCAGTATTTCTGACGATTGTCTTGTTCTCTTATTTTCCATCGCCACATAATGTTCTAAAATTGATGCACGGAATGTCTGGGGAAGGCCTTCATCAGTTCCACTGCCATCTGAAAAAAAATAGCTTGTTTGTCTTGTGGGAGTGACAAAACTGTTTCGGGGTAAAAATTTGAAAACACAATTTGTACAAGGCTGCATAAAGCTGGACGATCGCTTGGTTGTGCGTTGAAGTTTTGGACCCTGTGTTGTCAACCCGCGCCACTTTCGGCCTGCCTGGCTTGGAGGAGCTCCGGCGGGGACAAACTGGCGGCATCGCTTCTATACCGGCCCGTCGCGGGCGTATTCGACGAGGTTTATTAGCCCGTTGCTTGACACCCGCGCCCCTCCCGGCTTCCCGCAAGATCCCCCTGATCAGAGCTGCATTGCGATCCGCTAGGAGCAGCCGCGCCCGGGCCGTGTTTTGCAGCGGCATTGTACGACATTTCGCGAGGATGGGCGTGAGCTTTTCACCCACTTCGCTTGCAACCCGGGCCACGTTGGACCGACGGGCGCGGCGAAACTCCGGCGAGGTCAGGCGGGTGGCGTATTTTCCTTCACAGAATGTCGCGCGGGTGTGCGTCGAAGTTTTCTGCCCTTTGTGTTAGGGTCCATTGTTTGTCCACAGTGTCGACCCTCCCTTTTGATTTTGCGCCCGGGACCTAACCGACGCTGTCGCTTGGCCCCGCCAGAGCTGCGCCGTGCCTGGCGGGCCGGCAAAGGCGAGTGTTGCAAGCGAAGAGGTGGAAGACCTCGCGCACACCAACACGACCTGCCGGGAGCAAAGCTGCTGCCCGCTCGGCTCCGCCAGAGATGCACCTCGCTTTGAGGGACAGGGGGCGCGGTGTGCAATCAAAGGGAAGAAAAACTTGGGAATCAAACCGCGCGAAGGTCCGGGACCGAACCGATGCCACCCGCTTGGCCCTGCCGGAGTTGCGCGGGGCAGGTAGGGCCGAGAGTGGTGTGTGTGACAAGCGAAGCGGAGGAACAGCTCGCGCCCGCCCGTGAGAAATTTCGGACGGAGCCGTTTTTGCCCACGGCCGAGCCGGAGTTGCTCCGCTGCGGCGCTCAGGCTGTTCCGACGAGGATGTTGGGGCGTAGCGCTGGGAGAACCGCGGGTGTTAAGCAAAGTGTTCGGCTTCGTGAGAGATGAAGAGAGGAACCACGCGCAGACACAAAAAGCACAGAAGGGTTTTATTGCCAGTAAGCGAGACAGGCCGAGGTGGTCACAACTGAAAGGTAGTCAAAATGATCAATTCGAGGAGTGCAGGAATCCTGGAGCGGTACGGCGTCGTCGACACGGCAGGAAGGATCTCTGACGAAGTGACAATGGGTGGCTCTTCAGGCTGGCTTTTATGCTGCAAGTGGCAGATGAGATAATGACTCGCAGGTGTGTCGGGGAGGCAGGTGCACTGATTAGAGAAGCGCCCATCCCACACTGAAAAAGGTAACAATAACTTTTTGGGAGCGGCAAATTCCCCCACAGGAGAACAGAGAAATAGTGGTTTGATTTCGTGGAGTTCGTGGCGCAATGCATGAGGCGTCTGACTACAAATCAGGTCATGCTCGGCCAAAGAGAGGGCGTCCACCAGGTTGAAAAAGAGATGAAGAGCAAACACTGTCAATACATAATAAAGTTTCTCTGTCCCAATATCCAAAAAAAAAAGCCCAGTCCGAAGTAGCAAGATTAAGAAAATCTTTTGAAAAAACGCTCACATGAGGCGGATTTTGAGCCTTGCCTATGCAGTGATATTAATAATAATTGTAATAATAATCATGAAAAAGTGTGATGGTGGCGTGGCATTCATTTATCTTTTGAATTGGTGCGTTTAGATTTTTGTTTTTTGCTTTTCCTTGTATTTGGGTGTAGTTTCAAGCGCAGCTCATGTTCACACAACGCACATTTTATCTCATTATTTTTAGAGGGTCACAGGAAATCATATGGAAGGCTGCAATGGCCAACTCTCACCAGCAGAGGCGATCGTAAAGTGCTGGCCGTGCATGGACAAATAGGGCTCTCGCATTTCAGAAAGCACAAGAGTGACACAACGTGGCATCAGCTCTGAGCAGCAAATATTGTCAATTCATCGTCAATTTTTTCCGTCCCAAGAACCCCCCAAAAAAGTCAAAAGAGCCAAGATTTTTTAAAAACGCTCACATCAGAAGGATTTTGAGGCGTGTCGATGCAAAAAAAAAAGAAAAAAGAAAAAAGACAATTAAAAAGTGTGATGGGGACACGACGTTCTTTGAATTCTAAATTGATATATTTCGATTTTTTTTGCTTTCACATGTATTTGGTTTGAGATTCGATTTCAGCTCATGTTCACAGGGCGGACATTTTATGTTGTTGCTTATTTTTAGAGGGTCATAAAAAAAATCCCAGACTTGACTTCTTCGTTTACAGTTGACTGAATAGGGATGATTGTTTTATTTGGGAGCAGAGAGATGTTGACTTAAATTCGCGGAGTTTATGATGCCACGGATAACGTGTCTCAATACGATTCAGTATTCGTTCGCGGAACGTCGCGCGGCTGGAAGCCGACGTTTTCTGCCCTTTGCGTTCGAAACCATTGTGTGTCCACGGTGCCGCCCCTCCCTTTTTTTGTCTCTTTTTCAGTGTGGGCTGGGCGCCTCTCGAATCAGTGCACCTGCCTCCCCTACACACGTGCGAGTCTTCATCTCATCTGCCACTTGCACCATAAAAGACAGCGTGAACAGCCACCCGTTGCCAGTTCGTCAGCGATCCTTCCTGCCGAGCTAGCTGCTGCCACGCCGTTACGCTCCAGCATTTCTGCACTCCTCAACGTGATCATTTTGACTAGCTTTCAGTTGTTTACACCTCGACCTGACCAACTTTCTGGCAATAAAACCCCTCTTCGTTTTTGGTGTCTGTGTGTGGTTCTTGTATTGATCTCTCACGAAACCTAACACTTTAATTCACATTCGACCCAAACTCCTCGTTTGGAGCGTCCCTCGCGCCGAAACGGTGCAGCATCGGCGGTGCCGTGGGCATAAACAACTCGGTACGACATTTCGCGCGGGTGGGCGTGAGATGTTCCTCCGCTTCACTGGTAACCCTGGATACTCTCCGCCGTACGGGTGCCGTGCGCCCCGAACCCGAAGCAATGAGGGACATTTTAGGGCGGTCGGGTTCGGGTAGGGGTAGGGCTCGGGCTCGGGCTCGGGCCGCCCGATCTTACTTCTGCTCCGGCGGGGCCAAGCGGGTGGCATCCGTTCGGTCCCGGACCTTCGTGCTGTTTGATTACCAAAGGACTTATGCACACACTTCAACTTGTATTTTGTTCAGGATGACCTCCTGAAGCCTAAATGAGCATTAATTTGATCACACAACTCATGCCTATGAAGATACATTCAAACTCACAAAACGTGCTCAGCTCGGGCTGAAAATGCATTTAAAGCAATAAAAACTCAAATTGAGTGTCACACCTAAACCAAAGGACTTATGCACACACTTCAACATGTATTTTGTTCAGGATGACCACCTGAAGCCTAAATGAGCATTCATTTGACCACACAACTCATTCCTATGAAGATACATTCAAAGTCAGAAAGCGCGCTCAGCTCAGGCTACAAATGCATTTAAAGCAATAAAAACTCAAATTGAGTGTCACGCCTAAACCAGAGGATTTATGCACACACTTCAACATGTATTTTGTTCAGGATGTCCTCCTGAAGCCTAAATGAGCATTAATTTGACTACACAACTCATTCCTATGAAGATACATTCAAAGTCAGAAAGCGCGCTCAAGCTCGGGCTGAAAATGCATTTAAAGCAATAAAAACTCAAAAAGAGTGTCACACCTAAACCAAAGGACTTATGCACACATTCAACATGTATTTTGTTCAGGATGACCTCCTGAAGCCTATATGAGCTTTAATTTGACCACACAACTCATTCCTATGAAGATACATTCAAACTCACAAAACGTGCTCAGCTCGGGCTGAAAATGCATTTAAAGCAATAAAAACTCAAATTGAGTGTCACGCCTAAACCAAAGGATTTATGCACACACTTTAACATGTATTTTGTTCAGAAGGACCACCTGAAGCCGTAATGAGCATTAATTTGATCACACAATTCATGCCTATGAAGATGCATTCAAACTCACAAAACGTGCTCAGCTCGGGCTGAAAATGCATTTAAAGCAATAAAAACTCAAATTGAGTGTCACACCTAAACCAAAGGACTTATGCACACACTTCATCATGTATTTTGTTCAGGATGGCCTCCTGAAGCCTAAAAGAGCATTAATTTGACTAAACAAATCATTCCTATGAAGATACATTCAAAGTCAGAAAGCGCGCTCAGCTCGGAATGAAAATGCATTTAAAGCAATAAAAACTCAAATTGAGTGTCACACCTAAACCAAAGGATTATGCACACACTTCAACATGTATTTTGTTCAGGATGGCCTCCTGAAGCCTATATGAGCATTAATTTGACCACACAACTCATTCCTATGAAGATACATTCAAACTGACAAAACATGCTCAGCTCGGGCTGAAAATGCATTTAAAGCAATTAAAACTCAAATTGAGTGTCACGCCTAAACCAAAGGACTTATGCACACACTTCAACATGTATTTTGTTCAGGATGACCACCTGAAGCCTAAATGAGCATTAATTTGACCACACAACTCATTCCTATGAAGATACATTCAAACTCACAAAACGTGCTCAACTCGGGCTGAAAATGCATTTAAAGCAATAAAAACTCAAATTGAGTGTCACGCCTAAACCAAAGGACTTATGCATACACTTCAACATGTATTTTGTTCAGGATGACCACCTGAAGCCTAAATGAGCATTAATTTGACCACACAACTCATTCCTATGAAGATACATTCAAACTCACAAAACGTGCTCAGCTCGGGCTGAAAATGCATTTAAAGCAATCAAAACTCAAATTGAGTGTAAGGCCTAAACCAAAGGACTTATGCACACACTTCAACATGTATTTTGTTCAGGATGACCTCCTGAAGCCCATATGAGAATTAATTTGACCACACAACTCATTCCTATGAAGATACATTCAAACTCACAAAACGTGCTCAGCTCGGGCTGAAAATGCATTTAAAGCAATAAAAACTCAAATTGAGTGTCACGCCTAAACCAAAGGACTTATGCACACACTTCAACGTGTATTTTGTTCAGGATGACCTCCTGAAGCCTAAATGAGCAATAGTTTGACCACACAACTAATTCCTATGAAGCTACATTCAAACTCACAAAACGTGCTCAGCTCGGGCTGAAAATGCATTTAAAGCAATAAAAACTCAAATTGAGTGTCACGCCTAAACCAAAGGACTTATGCACACACTTCAACATGTATTTTGTTCAGGATGACCACCTGAAGCCTAAATGAGCATTAATTTGACCACACAACTCATTCCTATGAAGATACATTCAAACTCACAAAACGTGCTCAGCTCGGGCTGAAAATGCATTTAAAGCAATAAAAACTCAAATTGAGTGTCACGCCTAAACCGAAGGACTTATGCACACACCTCAAGATGTATTTTGTTCAGGATGACCTCCTGAAGCCTAAATGAGCAATAATTTGACCACACAACTCATTCCTATGAAGATACATTCAAAGTCAGAAAGCGCGCTCAGCTCGGACTGAAAATGCATTTAAAGCAATAAAAACTCAAATGGAGTGTCACGCCTAAACCAAAGGACTTATGCACACACTTCAACATGTATTTAGTTCAGGATGACCACCTGAAGCCGAAATGAGCATTAATTTGACCACACAACTCATTCTTATGAAGATACATTCAAACTCACAAAACATGCTCAGCTCGGGCTGAAAATGCATTTAAAGCAATAAAAACTCAAATTGAGTGTCACGCCTAAACCAAAGGACTTATGCACACACTTCAACATGTATTTTGTTCAGGATGACCACCTGAAGCCTAAATGAGCATTAATTTGACCACACAACTCATTCCTATGAAGATACATTCAAACTCACAAAACGTGCTCAACTCGGGCTGAAAATGCATTTAAAGCAATAAAAACTCAAATTGAGTGTCACGCCTAAACCAAAGGATTTATGCACACACTTCAACATGTATTTAGTTCAGGATGTCCTCCTGAAGCCTAAATGAGCATTAATTTGACCACACAACTCATTCCTATGAAGATACATTCAAACTCACAAAAAGTGCTCAGCTCGGGCTGAAAATGCATTTAAAGCAATAAAAACTCAAATTGAGTGTCACGCCCAAACCAAAGAACTTATGCACACACTTCAATATTTATTTAGTTCAGGATGACCACCTGAAGCCTAAATGAGCATTAATTTGACCACACAACTAATTCCTATGAAGCTACATTCAAACTCACAAAACGTGCTCAGCTCGGGCTGAAAATGCATTTAAAGCAATAAAAACTCAAATTGAGTGTCACGCCTAAACCAAAGGACTTATGCACACACTTCAACATGTATTTTGTTCAGGATGACCACCTGAAGCCTAAATGAGCATTAATTTGACCACACAACTGATTCCTATGAAGATACATTCAAACTCACAAAACGTGCTCAGCTCGGGCTGAAAATGCATTTAAAGCAATAAAAACTCAAATTGAGTGTCACGCCTAAACCAAAGGATTTATGCACACACTTTAACATGTATTTTGTTCAGAAGGACCACCTGAAGCCTAAATGAGCATTAATTTGATCACACAATTCATGCCTATGAAGATGCATTCAAACTCACAAAACGTGCTCAGCTCGGGCTGAAAATGCATTTAAAGCAATAAAAACTCAAATTGAGTGTCACACCTAAACCAAAGGACTTATGCACACACTTCATCATGTATTTTGTTCAGGATGGCCTCCTGAAGCCTAAAAGAGCATTAATTTGACTAAACAAATCATTCCTATGAAGATACATTCAAAGTCAGAAAGCGCGCTCAGCTCGGAATGAAAATGCATTTAAAGCAATAAAAACTCAAATTGAGTGTCACACCTAAACCAAAGGATTATGCACACACTTCAACATGTATTTTGTTCAGGATGACCACCTGAAGCCTAAATGAGCATTAATTTGACCACACAACTCATTCCTATGAAGATACATTCAAACTCACAAAACGTGCTCAACTCGGGCTGAAAATGCATTTAAAGCAATAAAAACTCAAATTGAGTGTCACGCCTAAACCAAAGGACTTATGCACACACTTCAACATGTATTTAGTTCAGGATGTCCTCCTGAAGCCTAAATGAGCATTAATTTGACCACACAACTCATTCCTATGAAGATACATTCAAACTCACAAAAAGTGCTCAGCTCGGGCTGAAAATGCATTTAAAGCAATAAAAACTCAAATTGAGTGTCACGCCCAAACCAAAGAACTTATGCACACACTTCAATATTTATTTAGTTCAGGATGACCACCTGAAGCCTAAATGAGCATTAATTTGACCACACAACTAATTCCTATGAAGACACATTCAAACTCACAAAACGTGCTCAGCTCGGGCTGAAAATGCATTTAAAGCAATTAAAACTCAAATTGAGTGTCACGCCTAAACCAAAGGACTTATGCACACACTTCAACATGTATTTTGTTCAGGATGACCTCCTGAAGCCCATATGAGAATTAATTTGACCACACAACTCATTCCTATGAAGATACATTCAAACTCACAAAACGTGCTCAGCTCGGGCTGAAAATGCATTTAAAGCAATAAAAACTCAAATTGAGTGTCACGCCTAAACCAAAGGACTTATGCACACACTTCAACATGTATTTTGTTCAGGATGACCACCTGAAGCCTAAATGAGCATTAATTTGACCACACAACTCATTCCTATGAAGATACATTCAAACTCACAAAACGTGCTCAACTCGGGCTGAAAATGCATTTAAAGCAATAAAAACTCAAATTGAGTGTCACGCCTAAACCAAAGGACTTATGCATACACTTCAACATGTATTTTGTTCAGGATGACCACCTGAAGCCTAAATGAGCATTAATTTGACCACACAACTCATTCCTATGAAGATACATTCAAACTCACAAAACGTGCTCAGCTCGGGCTGAAAATGCATTTAAAGCAATCAAAACTCAAATTGAGTGTAAGGCCTAAACCAAAGGACTTATGCACACACTTCAACATGTATTTTGTTCAGGATGACCTCCTGAAGCCCATATGAGAATTAATTTGACCACACAACTCATTCCTATGAAGATACATTCAAACTCACAAAACGTGCTCAGCTCGGGCTGAAAATTCATTTAAAGCAATAAAAACTCAAATTGAGTGTCACGCCTAAACCAAAGGACTTATGCACACACTTCAACATGTATTTTGTTCAGGATGACCACCTGAAGCCTAAATGAGCATTAATTTGACCACACAACTCATTCCTATGAAGATACATTCAAACTCACAAAACGTGCTCAGCTCGGGCTGAAAATGCATTTAAAGCAATAAAAACTCAAATTGAGTGTCACGCCTAAACCGAAGGACTTATGCACACACTTCAAGATGTATTTTGTTCAGGATGACCTCCTGAAGCCTAAATGAGCAATAATTTGACCACACAACTCATTCCTATGAAGATACATTCAAAGTCAGAAAGCGCGCTCAGCTCGGACTGAAAATGCATTTAAAGCAATAAAAACTCAAATGGAGTGTCACGCCTAAACCAAAGGACTTATGCACACACTTCAACATGTATTTAGTTCAGGATGACCACCTGAAGCCGAAATGAGCATTAATTTGACCACACAACTCATTCTTATGAAGATACATTCAAACTCACAAAACATGCTCAGCTCGGGCTGAAAATGCATTTAAAGCAATAAAAACTCAAATGGAGTGTCACGCCTAAACCAAAGGACTTATGCACACACTTCAACATGTATTTTGTTCAGGATGACCACCTGAAGCCTAAATGAGCATTAATTTGACCACACAACTAATTCCTATGAAGCTACATTCAAACTCACAAAACGTGCTCAGCTCGGGCTGAAAATGCATTTAAAGCAATAAAAACTCAAATTGAGTGTCACGCCTAAACCAAAGGACTTATGCACACACTTCAACATGTATTTTGTTCAGGATGACCACCTGAAGCCTAAATGAGCATTAATTTGACCACACAACTGATTCCTATGAAGATACATTCAAACTCACAAAACGTGCTCAGCTCGGGCTGAAAATGCATTTAAAGCAATAAAAACTCAAATTGAGTGTCACGCCTAAACCAAAGGACTTATGCACACACTTCAACATGTATTTTGTTCAGGATGACCACCTGAAGCCTAAATGAGCATTAATTTGACCACACAACTCATTCCTATGAAGATACATTCAAACTCACAAAACGTGCTCAACTCGGGCTGAAAATGCATTTAAAGCAATAAAAACTCAAATTTTAAAAAACTTTACCAGTGTAGGCAACTTAATAATAATAATAATACTAATAATACATTTTATTGATAAGCGCCTTTCAAGACACCCAAGGACACTTTACAATAACAAAAAACACAAAACAATACGGGTTGAGCAGCTGACATGTCTGTCATTTTCTTGTGAGAATTAATTTTTTTCCAGAACAACACTCACAAAATTAGATATAGGTCTACATGACTTCCAACATTGTGATGTGCACTCACAGCAGCAATACCAGTCTTCGGCCGCTCAATTCATGCAAATTCTTCTCAAGACACTGCTCATGGTACCACCTTTCGCACTGGGTCTCGTCAAAAGGGGGCCGGGGGGAGAGAACCCTAACATCGCAAGATCATATGTTCGGAAATTTCAATCAGGATAACTCTAAGTTGCTTTTAAAATTCAAATTTTTTCTTTTACTTGAACCAACCCAATTTCAATGATGCATGCAAAGCATCATGAAGACAATGTCGATGCAAGATAAATTGTGTGTTCTTCCATTGTAAAAATCACTCGTTTTGTCAGAGGACCTTTTCCAGGTGGTTTTGCCATTTAGAGCATGCCACAGTGCATGGCGAGAACAAATACGACAACATGACGGAATATCAGTGAACATTAAACTTAAAATTCACAGTGTGTAAATATGGGATTGAAATTTTATCTTGACATTTTATTTTCATCGGAGCAGTGAATAACACGAGATTTTTCGTTGTGGTACAAGTCATAAAAAATGACTTTCTCATAAGCTTTCAGAATTCATCCCTGGTATCAACACTTCCTCTTCATGAAGTAGTTTGAAACAAAATATATCTTTGGCATCATTTCTGGATGCCACAATTAAACATTTTTTGCATGGGTGATCATCATCCAATAAACCTGCTGTGGTCAGTATTTCTGACGATTGTCTTGTTCTCTTATTTTCCATCGCCACATAATGTTCTAAAATTGATGCACGGAATGTCTGGGGAAGGCCTTCATCAGTTCCACTGCCATCTGAAAAAAAATAGCTTGTTTGTCTTGTGGGAGTGACAAAACTGTTTCGGGCGAACAATTTGAAAACACAATTTGTACAAGGCTGCATAAAGCTGGACGATCGCTTGGTTGTGCGTTGAAGTTTTGGACCCTGTGTTGTCAACCCGCGCCACTTTCGGCCTGCCTGGCTTGGAGGAGCTCCGGCGGGGACAAACTGGCGGCATCGCTTCTATACCGGCCCGTCGCGGGCGTATTCGACGAGGTTTATTAGCCCGTTGCTTGACACCCGCGCCCCTCCCGGCTTCCCGCAAGATCCCCCTGATCAGAGCTGCATTGCGATCCGCTAGGAGCAGCCGCGCCCGGGCCGTGTTTTGCAGCGGCATTGTACGATATTTCGCGAGGATGGCCGTGAGCTTTTCACCCACTTCGCTTGCAACCCGGGCCACGTTGGACCGACGGGCGCGGCGGAACTCCGGCGAGGTCAGGCGGGTGGCGTATTTTCCTTCACAGAATGTCGCGCGGGTGTGCGTCGAAGTTTTCTGCCCTTTGTGTTAGGGTCCATTGTTTGTCCACAGTGTCGACCCTCCCTTTTGATTTTGCGCCCGGGACCTAACCGACGCTGTCGCTTGGCCCCGCCAGAGCTGCGCCGTGCCTGGCGGGCCGGCAAAGGCGAGTGTTGCAAGCGAAGAGGTGGAAGACCTCGCGCACACCAACACGACCTGCCGGGAGCAAAGCTGCTGCCCGCTCGGCTCCGCCAGAGATGCACCTCGCTTTGAGGGACAGGGGGCGCGGTGTGCAATCAAAGGGAAGAAAAACTTGGGAATCAAACCGCGCGAAGGTCCGGGACCGAACCGATGCCACCCGCTTGGCCCTGCCGGAGTTGCGCGGGGCAGGTAGGGCCGAGAGTGGTGTGTGTGATAAGCGAAGCGGAGGAACAGCTCACGCCCGCCCGTGAGGAATTTCGGACAGAGCCGTTTTTGCCCACGGCCGAGCCGGAGTTGCTCCGCTGCGGCGCTCAGGCTGTTCCGACGAGGATGTTGGGGCGGAGCGCTGGGAGAACCGCGGGTGTTAAGCAAAGTGTTCGGCTTCGTGAGAGATGAAGAAAGGAACCACGCGCAGACACAAAAAGCACAGAAGGGTTTTATTGCCAGTAAGCGAGACAGGCCGAGGTGGTCACAACTGAAAGGTAGTCAAAATGATCAATTCGAGGAGTGCAGGAATCCTGGAGCGGTACGGCGTCGTCGACACGGCAGGAAGGATCTCTGACGAAGTGACAATGGGTGGCTCTTCAGGCTGGCTTTTATGCTGCAAGTGGCAGATGAGATAATGACTCGCAGGTGTGTCGGGGAGGCAGGTGCACTGATTAGAGAAGCGCCCATCCCACACTGAAAAAGGTAACAATAACTTTTTGGGAGCGGCAAATTCCCCCACAGGAGAACAGAGAAATAGTGGTTTGATTTCGTGGAGTTCGTGGCGCAATGCATGAGGCGTCTGACTACAAATCAGGTCATGCTCGGCCAAAGAGAGGGCGTCCACCAGGTTGAAAAAGAGATGAAGAGCAAACACTGTCAATACATAATAAAGTTTCTCTGTCCCAATATCCAAAAAAAAAAGCCCAGTCCGAAGTAGCAAGATTAAGAAAATCTTTTGAAAAAACGCTCACATGAGGCGGATTTTGAGCCTTGCCTATGCAGTGATATTAATAATAATTGTAATAATAATCATGAAAAAGTGTGATGGTGGCGTGGCATTCATTTATCTTTTGAATTGGTGCGTTTAGATTTTTGTTTTTTGCTTTTCCTTGTATTTGGGTGTAGTTTCAAGCGCAGCTCATGTTCACACAACGCACATTTTATCTCATTATTTTTAGAGGGTCACAGGAAATCATATGGAAGGCTGCAATGGCCAACTCTCACCAGCAGAGGCTATCGTAAAGTGCTGGCCGTGCATGGACAAATAGGGCTCTCGCATTTCAGAAAGCACAAGAGTGACACAACGTGGCATCAGCTCTGAGCAGCAAATATTGTCAATTCATCGTCAATTTTTTCCGTCCCAAGAACCCCCCAAAAAAGTCAAAAGAGCCAAGATTTTTTAAAAACGCTCACATCAGAAGGATTTTGAGGCGTGTCGATGCAAAAAAAAAAAGAAAAAAGAAAAAAGACAATTAAAAAGTGTGATGGGGACACGACGTTCTTTGAATTCTAAATTGATATATTTCGATTTTTTTTGCTTTCACATGTATTTGGTTTGAGATTCGATTTCAGCTCATGTTCACAGGGCGGACATTTTATGTTGTTGCTTATTTTTAGAGGGTCATAAAAAAAATCCCAGACTTGACTTCTTCGTTTACAGTTGACTGAATAGGGATGATTGTTTTATTTGGGAGCAGAGAGATGTTGACTTAAATTCGCGGAGTTTATGATGCCACGGATAACGTGTCTCAATACGATTCAGTATTCGTTCGTGGAACGTCGCGCGGCTGGAAGCCGACGTTTTCTGCCCTTTGCGTTCGAAACCATTGTGTGTCCACGGTGCCGCCCCTCCCTTTTTTTGTCTCTTTTTCAGTGTGGGCTGGGCGCCTCTCGAATCAGTGCACCTGCCTCCCCTACACACGTGCGAGTCTTCATCTCATCTGCCACTTGCACCATAAAAGACAGCGTGAACAGCCACCCGTTGCCAGTTCGTCAGCGATCCTTCCTGCCGAGCTAGCTGCTGCCACGCCGTTAGGCTCCAGCATTTCTGCACTCCTCAACGTGATCATTTTGACTAGCTTTCAGTTGTTTACACCTCGACCTGACCAACTTTCTGGCAATAAAACCCCTCTTCGTTTTTGGTGTCTGTGTGTGGTTCTTGTATTGATCTCTCACGAAACCTAACACTTTAATTCACATTCGACCCAAACTCCTCGTTTGGAGCGTCCCTCGCGCCGAAACGGTGCAGCATCGGCGGTGCCGTGGGCATAAACAACTCGGTACGACATTTCGCGCGGGTGGGCGTGAGATGTTCCTCCGCTTCACTGGTAACCCTGGATACTCTCCGCCGTACGGGTGCCGTGCGCCCCGAACCCGAAGCAATGAGGGACATTTTAGGGCGGTCGGGTTCGGGTAGGGGTAGGGCTCGGGCTCGGGCCGCCCGATCTTACTTCTGCTCCGGCGGGGCCAAGCGGGTGGCATCCGTTCGGTCCCGGACCTTCGTGCTGTTTGATTACCAAAGGACTTATGCACACACTTCAACTTGTATTTTGTTCAGGATGACCTCCTGAAGCCTAAATGAGCATTAATTTGATCACACAACTCATGCCTATGAAGATACATTCAAACTCACAAAACGTGCTCAGCTCGGGCTGAAAATGCATTTAAAGCAATAAAAACTCAAATTGAGTGTCACACCTAAACCAAAGGACTTATGGACACACTTCACCATGTATTTTGTTCAGGATGACCACCTGAAGCCTAAATGAGCATTCATTTGACCACACAACTCATTCCTATGAAGATACATTCAAAGTCAGAAAGCGCGCTCAGCTCAGGCTACAAAAGCATTTAAAGCAATAAAAACTCAAATTGAGTGTCACTTCTAAACCAGAGGATTTATGCACACACTTCAACATGTATTTTGTTCAGGATGTCCTCCTGAAGCCTAAATGAGCATTAATTTGACTACACAACTCATTCCTATGAAGATACATTCAAAGTCAGAAAGCGCGCTCAAGCTCGGGCTGAAAATGCATTTAAAGCAATAAAAACTCAAATTGAGTGTCACACCTAAACCAAAGGACTTATGCACACATTCAACATGTATTTTGTTCAGGATGACCTCCTGAAGCCTATATGAGCTTTAATTTGACCACACAACTCATTCCTATGAAGATACATTCAAACTCACAAAACGTGCTCAACTCGGGCTGAAAATGCATTTAAAGCAATAAAAACTCAAATTGAGTGTCACGCCTCAACCAAAGGACTTATGCACACACTTCAACATGTATTTTGTTCAGGATGATCTCCTGAAGCCTAAATGAGCATTAATTTGACCACACAACTCATTCCTATGAAGATACATTCAAACTCACAAAACGTGCTCAGCTCGGGCTGAAAATGCATTTAAAGCAATAAAAACTCAAATTGAGTGTCACGCCTAAACCAAAGGACTTATGCACACACTTCAACATGTATTTTGTTCAGGATGACCACCTGAAGCCTAAATGAGCATTAATTTGACCACACAACTGATTCCTATGAAGATACATTCAAACTCACAAAACGTGCTCAGCTCGGGCTGAAAATGCATTTAAAGCAATCAAAACTCAAATTGAGTGTCACGCCTAAACCAAAGGACTTATGCACACACTTCAACATGTATTTTGTTCAGGATGACCTCCTGAAGCCCATATGAGAATTAATTTGACCACACAACTCATTCCTATGAAGATACATTCAAACTCACAAAACGTGCTCAGCTCGGGCTGAAAATGCATTTAAAGCAATAAAAACTCAAATTGAGTGTCACGCCTAAACCAAAGGACTTATGCACACACTTCAACATGTATTTTGTTCAGGATGACCACCTGAAGCCTAAATGAGCATTAATTTGACCACACAACTCATTCCTATGAAGATACATTCAAACTCACAAAACGTGCTCAACTCGGGCTGAAAATGCATTTAAAGCAATAAAAACTCAAATTGAGTGTCACGCCTCAACCAAAGGACTTATGCACACACTTCAACATGTATTTTGTTCAGGATGATCTCCTGAAGCCTAAATGAGCATTAATTTGACCACACAACTCATTCCTATGAAGATACATTCAAACTCACAAAACGTGCTCAGCTCGGGCTGAAAATGCATTTAAAGCAATAAAAACTCAAATTGAGTGTCACGCCTAAACCGAAGGACTTATGCACACACTTCAAGATGTATTTTGTTCAGGATGACCTCCTGAAGCCTAAATGAGCAATAATTTGACCACACAACTCATTCCTATGAAGATACATTCAAAGTCAGAAAGCGCGCTCAGCTCGGACTGAAAATGCATTTAAAGCAATAAAAACTCAAATGGAGTGTCACGCCTAAACCAAAGGACTTATGCACACACTTCAACATGTATTTAGTTCAGGATGACCACCTGAAGCCGAAATGAGCATTAATTTGACCACACAACTCATTCTTATGAAGATACATTCAAACTCACAAAACATGCTCAGCTCGGGCTGAAAATGCATTTAAAGCAATAAAAACTCAAATTGAGTGTCACGCCTAAACCAAAGGACTTATGCACACACTTCAACATGTATTTTGTTCAGGATGACCACCTGAAGCCTAAATGAGCATTAATTTGACCACACAACTAATTCCTATGAAGCTACATTCAAACTCACAAAACGTGCTCAGCTCGGGCTGAAAATGCATTTAAAGCAATAAAAACTCAAATTGAGTGTCACGCCTAAATCAAAGGACTTATGCACACACTTCAACATGTATTTTGTTCAGGATGACCACCTGAAGCCTAAATGAGCATTAATTTGACCACACAACTCATTCCTATGAAGATACATTCAAACTCACAAAACGTGCTCAGCTCGGGCTGAAAATGCATTTAAAGCAATCAAAACTCAAATTGAGTGTAAGGCCTAAACCAAAGGACTTATGCACACACTTCAACATGTATTTTGTTCAGGATGACCTCCTGAAGCCCATATGAGAATTAATTTGACCACACAACTCATTCCTATGAAGATACATTCAAACTCACAAAACGTGCTCAGCTCGGGCTGAAAATGCATTTAAAGCAATAAAAACTCAAATTGAGTGTCACGCCTAAACCAAAGGACTTATGCACACACTTCAACATGTATTTTGTTCAGGATGACCACCTGAAGCCTAAATGAGCATTAATTTGACCACACAACTCATTCCTATGAAGATACATTCAAACTCACAAAACGTGCTCAGCTCGGGCTGAAAATGCATTTAAAGCAATAAAAACTCAAATTGAGTGTCACGCCTCAACCAAAGGACTTATGCACACACTTCAACATGTATTTTGTTCAGGATGACCACCTGAAGCCTAAATGAGCATTAATTTGACCACACAACTAATTCCTATGAAGCTACATTCAAACTCACAAAACGTGCTCAGCTCGGGCTGAAAATGCATTTAAAGCAATAAAAACTCAAATTGAGTGTCACGCCTAAACCAAAGGACTTATGCACACACTTCAACATGTATTTTGTTCAGGATGACCACCTGAAGCCTAAATGAGCATTAATTTGACCACACAACTCATTCCTATGAAGATACATTCAAACTCACAAAACGTGCTCAACTCGGGCTGAAAATGCATTTAAAGCAATAAAAACTCAAATTTTAAAAAACTTTACCAGTGTAGGCAACTTAATAATAATAATAATACTAATAATACATTTTATTGATAAGCGCCTTTCAAGACACCCAAGGACACTTTACAATAACAAAAAACACAAAACAATACGGGTTGAGCAGCTGACATGTCTGTCATTTTCTTGTGAGAATTAATTTTTTTCCAGAACAACACTCACAAAATTAGATATAGGTCTACATGACTTCCAACATTGTGATGTGCACTCACAGCAGCAATACCAGTCTTCGGCCGCTCAATTCATGCAAATTCTTCTCAAGACACTGCTCATGGTACCACCTTTCGCACTGGGTCTCGTCAAAAGGGGGCCGGGGGGAGAGAACCCTAACATCGCAAGATCATATGTTCGGAAATTTCAATCAGGATAACTCTAAGTTGCTTTTAAAATTCAAATTTTTTCTTTTACTTGAACCAACCCAATTTCAATGATGCATGCAAAGCATCATGAAGACAATGTCGATGCAAGATAAATTGTGTGTTCTTCCATTGTAAAAATCACTCGTTTTGTCAGAGGACCTTTTCCAGGTGGTTTTGCCATTTAGAGCATGCCACAGTGCATGGCGAGAACAAATACGACAACATGACGGAATATCAGTGAACATTAAACTTAAAATTCACAGTGTGTAAATATGGGATTGAAATTTTATCTTGACATTTTATTTTCATCGGAGCAGTGAATAACACGAGATTTTTCGTTGTGGTACAAGTCATAAAAAATGACTTTCTCATAAGCTTTCAGAATTCATCCCTGGTATCAACACTTCCTCTTCATGAAGTAGTTTGAAACAAAATATATCTTTGGCATCATTTCTGGATGCCACAATTAAACATTTTTTGCATGGGTGATCATCATCCAATAAACCTGCTGTGGTCAGTATTTCTGACGATTGTCTTGTTCTCTTATTTTCCATCGCCACATAATGTTCTAAAATTGATGCACGGAATGTCTGGGGAAGGCCTTCATCAGTTCCACTGCCATCTGAAAAAAAATAGCTTGTTTGTCTTGTGGGAGTGACAAAACTGTTTCGGGCGAACAATTTGAAAACACAATTTGTACAAGGCTGCATAAAGCTGGACGATCGCTTGGTTGTGCGTTGAAGTTTTGGACCCTGTGTTGTCAACCCGCGCCACTTTCGGCCTGCCTGGCTTGGAGGAGCTCCGGCGGGGACAAACTGGCGGCATCGCTTCTATACCGGCCCGTCGCGGGCGTATTCGACGAGGTTTATTAGCCCGTTGCTTGACACCCGCGCCCCTCCCGGCTTCCCGCAAGATCCCCCTGATCAGAGCTGCATTGCGATTTGCTAGGAGCAGCCGCGCCCGGGCCGTGTTTTGCAGCGGCATTGTACGATATTTCGCGAGGATGGCCGTGAGCTTTTCACCCACTTCGCTTGCAACCCGGGCCACGTTGGACCGACGGGCGCGGCGAAACTCCGGCGAGGTCAGGCGGGTGGCGTATTTTCCTTCACAGAATGTCGCGCGGGTGTGCGTCGAAGTTTTCTGCCCTTTGTGTTAGGGTCCATTGTTTGTCCACAGTGTCGACCCTCCCTTTTGATTTTGCGCCCGGGACCTAACCGACGCTGTCGCTTGGCCCCGCCAGAGCTGCGCCGTGCCTGGCGGGCCGGCAAAGGCGAGTGTTGCAAGCGAAGAGGTGGAAGACCTCGCGCACACCAACACGACCTGCCGGGAGCAAAGCTGCTGCCCGCTCGGCTCCGCCAGAGATGCACCTCGCTTTGAGGGACAGGGGGCGCGGTGTGCAATCAAAGGGAAGAAAAACTTGGGAATCAAACCGCGCGAAGGTCCGGGACCGAACCGATGCCACCCGCTTGGCCCTGCCGGAGTTGCGCGGGGCAGGTAGGGCCGAGAGTGGTGTGTGTGATAAGCGAAGCGGAGGAACAGCTCACGCCCGCCCGTGAGAAATTTCGGACAGAGCCGTTTTTGCCCACGGCCGAGCCGGAGTTGCTCCGCTGCGGCGCTCAGGCTGTTCCGACGAGGATGTTGGGGCGGAGCGCTGGGAGAACCGCGGGTGTTAAGCAAAGTGTTCGGCTTCGTGAGAGATGAAGAGAGGAACCACGCGCAGACACAAAAAGCACAGAAGGGTTTTATTGCCAGTAAGCGAGACAGGCCGAGGTGGTCACAACTGAAAGGTAGTCAAAATGATCAATTCGAGGAGTGCAGGAATCCTGGAGCGGTACGGCGTCGTCGACACGGCAGGAAGGATCTCTGACGAAGTGACAATGGGTGGCTCTTCAGGCTGGCTTTTATGCTGCAAGTGGCAGATGAGATAATGACTCGCAGGTGTGTCGGGGAGGCAGGTGCACTGATTAGAGAAGCGCCCATCCCACACTGAAAAAGGTAACAATAACTTTTTGGGAGCGGCAAATTCCCCCACAGGAGAACAGAGAAATAGTGGTTTGATTTCGTGGAGTTCGTGGCGCAATGCATGAGGCGTCTGACTACAAATCAGGTCATGCTCGGCCAAAGAGAGGGCGTCCACCAGGTTGAAAAAGAGATGAAGAGCAAACACTGTCAATACATAATAAAGTTTCTCTGTCCCAATATCCAAAAAAAAAAGCCCAGTCCGAAGTAGCAAGATTAAGAAAATCTTTTGAAAAAACGCTCACATGAGGCGGATTTTGAGCCTTGCCTATGCAGTGATATTAATAATAATTGTAATAATAATCATGAAAAAGTGTGATGGTGGCGTGGCATTCATTTATCTTTTGAATTGGTGCGTTTAGATTTTTGTTTTTTGCTTTTCCTTGTATTTGGGTGTAGTTTCAAGCGCAGCTCATGTTCACACAACGCACATTTTATCTCATTATTTTTAGAGGGTCACAGGAAATCATATGGAAGGCTGCAATGGCCAACTCTCACCAGCAGAGGCTATCGTAAAGTGCTGGCCGTGCATGGACAAATAGGGCTCTCGCATTTCAGAAAGCACAAGAGTGACACAACGTGGCATCAGCTCTGAGCAGCAAATATTGTCAATTCATCGTCAATTTTTTCCGTCCCAAGAACCCCCCAAAAAAGTCAAAAGAGCCAAGATTTTTTTAAAACGCTCACATCAGAAGGATTTTGAGGCGTGTCGATGCAAAAAAAAAAGAAAAAAGAAAAAAGACAATTAAAAAGTGTGTGGGGACACGACGTTCTTTGAATTCTAAATTGATATATTTCGATTTTTTTTGCTTTCACATGTATTTGGTTTGAGATTCGATTTCAGCTCATGTTCACAGGGCGGACATTTTATGTTGTTGCTTATTTTTAGAGGGTCATAAAAAAAATCCCAGACTTGACTTCTTCGTTTACAGTTGACTGAATAGGGATGATTGTTTTATTTGGGAGCAGAGAGATGTTGACTTAAATTCGCGGAGTTTATGATGCCACGGATAACGTGTCTCAATACGATTCAGTATTCGTTCGCGGAACGTCGCGCGGCTGGAAGCCGACGTTTTCTGCCCTTTGCGTTCGAAACCATTGTGTGTCCACGGTGCCGCCCCTCCCTTTTTTTGTCTCTTTTTCAGTGTGGGCTGGGCGCCTCTCGAATCAGTGCACCTGCCTCCCCTACACACGTGCGAGTCTTCATCTCATCTGCCACTTGCACCATAAAAGACAGCGTGAACAGCCACCCGTTGCCAGTTCGTCAGCGATCCTTCCTGCCGAGCTAGCTGCTGCCACGCCGTTACGCTCCAGCATTTCTGCACTCCTCAACGTGATCATTTTGACTAGCTTTCAGTTGTTTACACCTCGACCTGACCAACTTTCTGGCAATAAAACCCCTCTTCGTTTTTGGTGTCTGTGTGTGGTTCTTGTATTGATCTCTCACGAAACCTAACACTTTAATTCACATTCGACCCAAACTCCTCGTTTGGAGCGTCCCTCGCGCCGAAACGGTGCAGCATCGGCGGTGCCGTGGGCATAAACAACTCGGTACGACATTTCGCGCGGGTGGGCGTGAGATGTTCCTCCGCTTCACTGGTAACCCTGGATACTCTCCGCCGTACGGGTGCCGTGCGCCCCGAACCCGAAGCAATGAGGGACATTTTAGGGCGGTCGGGTTCGGGTAGGGGTAGGGCTCGGGCTCGGGCTCAAGCCGCCCGATCTTACTTCTGCTCCGGCGGGGCCAAGCGGGTGGCATCCGTTCGGTCCCGGACCTTCGTGCTGTTTGATTACCAAAGGACTTATGCACACACTTCAACTTGTATTTTGTTCAGGATGACCTCCTGAAGCCTAAATGAGCATTAATTTGATCACACAACTCATGCCTATGAAGATGCATTCAAACTCACAACACGTGCTCAGCTCGGGCTGAAAATGCATTTAAAGCAATAAAAACTCAAATTGAGTGTCACACCTAAACCAAAGGACTTATGCACACACTTCATCATGTATTTTGTTCAGGATGGCCTCCTGAAGCCTAAAAGAGCATTAATTTGACTAAACAAATCATTCCTATGAAGATACATTCAAAGTCAGAAAGCGCGCTCAGCTCGGAATGAAAATGCATTTAAAGCAATAAAAACTCAAATTGAGTGTCACACCTAAACCAAAGGATTATGCACACACTTCAACATGTATTTTGTTCAGGATGGCCTCCTGAAGCCTATATGAGCATTAATTTGACCACACAACTCATTCCTATGAAGATACATTCAAACTCACAAAACATGCTCAGCTCGGGCTGAAAATGCATTTAAAGCAATAAAAACTCAAATTGAGTGTCACGCCTAAACCAAAGGACTTATGCACACACTTCAACATGTATTTTGTTCAGGATGACCACCTGAAGCCTAAATGAGCATTAATTTGACCACACAACTCATTCCTATGAAGATACATTCAAAGTCAGAAAGCGCGCTCAGCTCGGACTGAAAATGCATTTAAAGCAATAAAAACTCAAATGGAGTGTCACGCCTAAACCAAAGGACTTATGCACACACTTCAACATGTATTTAGTTCAGGATGACCACCTGAAGCCGAAATGAGCATTAATTTGACCACACAACTCATTCTTATGAAGATACATTCAAACTCACAAAACATGCTCAGCTCGGGCTGAAAATGCATTTAAAGCAATAAAAACTCAAATTGAGTGTCACGCCTAAACCAAAGGACTTATGCATACACTTCAACATGTATTTAGTTCAGGATGTCCTCCTGAAGCCTAAATGAGCATTAATTTGACCACACAACTCATTCCTATGAAGATACATTCAAACTCACAAAACGTGCTCAGCTCGGGCTGAAAATGCATTTAAAGCAATAAAAACTCAAATTGAGTGTCACGCCTAAACCAAAGGACTTATGCACACACTTCAACATGTATTTTGTTCAGGATGACCACCTGAAGCCTAAATGAGCATTAATTTGACCACACAACTCATTCCTATGAAGATACATTCAAACTCACAAAACGTGCTCAACTCGGGCTGAAAATGAATTTAAAGCAATAAAAACTCAAATTGAGTGTCACGCCTCAACCAAAGGACTTATGCACACACTTCAACATGTATTTTGTTCAGGATGACCACCTGAAGCCTAAATGAGCATTCATTTGACCACACAACTCATTCCTATGAAGATACATTCAAAGTCAGAAAGCGCGCTCAGCTCAGGCTACAAATGCATTTAAAGCAATAAAAACTCAAATTGAGTGTCACGCCTAAACCAGAGGATTTATGCACACACTTCAACATGTATTTTGTTCAGGATGACCACCTGAAGCCTAAATGAGCATTAATTTGACTACACAACTCATTCCTATGAAGATACATTCAAAGTCAGAAAGCGCGCTCAAGCTCGGGCTGAAAATGCATTTAAAGCAATAAAAACTCAAATTGAGTGTCACACCTAAACCAAAGGACTTATGCACACATTCAACATGTATTTTGTTCAGGATGACCTCCTGAAGCCTATATGAGCAATAATTTGACCACACAACTCATTCCTATGAAGATACATTCAAACTCACATAACGTGCTCAGCTCGGGCTGAAAATGCATTTAAAGCAATAAAAACTCAAATTGAGTTTCACGCCTAAACCAAAGGATTTATGCACACACTTTAACATGTATTTTGTTCAGAAGGACCACCTGAAGCCTAAATGAGCATTAATTTGATCACACAATTCATGCCTATGAAGATGCATTCAAACTCACAAAACGTGCTCAGCTCGGGCTGAAAATGCATTTAAAGCAATAAAAACTCAAATTGAGTGTCACACCTAAACCAAAGGACTTATGCACACACTTCGTCATGTATTTTGTTCAGGATGGCCTCCTGAAGCCTAAAAGAGCATTAATTTGACTAAACAAATCATTCCTATGAAGATACATTCAAAGTCAGAAAGCGCGCTCAGCTCGGGCTGAAAATGCATTTAAAGCAATAAAAACTCAAATTGAGTGTCACACCTAAACCAAAGGATTATGCACACACTTCAACATGTATTTTGTTCAGGATGGCCTCCTGAAGCCTATATGAGCATTAATTTGACCACACAACTCATTCCTATGAAGATACATTCAAACTCACAAAAGGTGCTCAGCTCGGGCTGAAAATGCATTTAAAGCAATAAAAACTCAAATTGAGTGTCACGCCTAAACCAAAGGACTTATGCACACACTTCAACATGTATTTAGTTCAGGATGACCACCTGAAGCCGAAATGAGCATTAATTTGACCACACAACTCATTCTTATGAAGATACATTCAAACTCACAAAACATGCTCAGCTCGGGCTGAAAATGCATTTAAAGCAATAAAAACTCAAATTGAGTGTCACGCCTAAACCAAAGGACTTATGCACACACTTCAACATGTATTTTGTTCAGGATGACCACCTGAAGCCTAAATGAGCATTAATTTGACCACACAACTCATTCCTATGAAGATACATTCAAACTCACAAAACGTGCTCAACTCGGGCTGAAAATGCATTTAAAGCAATAAAAACTCAAATTGAGTGTCACGCCTAAACCAAAGGACTTATGCACACACTTCAACATGTATTTAGTTCAGGATGTCCTCCTGAAGCCTAAATGAGCATTAATTTGACCACACAACTCATTCCTATGAAGATACATTCAAACTCACAAAAAGTGCTCAGCTCGGGCTGAAAATGCATTTAAAGCAATAAAAACTCAAATTGAGTGTCACGCCCAAACCAAAGAACTTATGCACACACTTCAATATTTATTTAGTTCAGGATGACCACCTGAAGCCTAAATGAGCATTAATTTGACCACACAACTAATTCCTATGAAGCTACATTCAAACTCACAAAACGTGCTCAGCTCGGGCTGAAAATGCATTTAAAGCAATAAAAACTCAAATTGAGTGTCACGCCTAAACCAAAGGACTTATGCACACACTTCAACATGTATTTTGTTCAGGATGACCACCTGAAGCCTAAATGAGCATTAATTTGACCACACAACTGATTCCTATGAAGATACATTCAAACTCACAAAACGTGCTCAGCTCGGGCTGAAAATGCATTTAAAGCAATAAAAACTCAAATTGAGTGTCACGCCTAAACCAAAGGACTTATGCACACACTTCAACATGTATTTTGTTCAGGATGACCACCTGAAGCCTAAATGAGCATTAATTTGACCACACAACTCATTCCTATGAAGATACATTCAAACTCACAAAACGTGCTCAACTCGGGCTGAAAATGCATTTAAAGCAATAAAAACTCAAATTTTAAAAAACTTTACCAGTGTAGGCAACTTAATAATAATAATAATACTAATAATACATTTTATTGATAAGCGCCTTTCAAGACACCCAAGGACACTTTACAATAACAAAAAACACAAAACAATACGGGTTGAGCAGCTGACATGTCTGTCATTTTCTTGTGAGAATTAATTTTTTTCCAGAACAACACTCACAAAATTAGATATAGGTCTACATGACTTCCAACATTGTGATGTGCACTCACAGCAGCAATACCAGTCTTCGGCCGCTCAATTCATGCAAATTCTTCTCAAGACACTGCTCATGGTACCACCTTTCGCACTGGGTCTCGTCAAAAGGGGGCCGGGGGGAGAGAACCCTAACATCGCAAGATTATATGTTCGGAAATTTCAATCAGGATAACTCTAAGTTGCTTTTAAAATTCAAATTTTTTCTTTTACTTGAACCAACCCAATTTCAATGATGCATGCAAAGCATCATGAAGACAATGTCGATGCAAGATAAATTGTGTGTTCTTCCATTGTAAAAATCACTCGTTTTGTCAGAGGACCTTTTCCAGGTGGTTTTGCCATTTAGAGCATGCCACAGTGCATGGCGAGAACAAATACGACAACATGACGGAATATCAGTGAACATTAAACTTAAAATTCACAGTGTGTAAATATGGGATTGAAATTTTATCTTGACATTTTATTTTCATCGGAGCAGTGAATAACACGAGATTTTTCGTTGTGGTACAAGTCATAAAAAATGACTTTCTCATAAGCTTTCAGAATTCATCCCTGGTATCAACACTTCCTCTTCATGAAGTAGTTTGAAACAAAATATATCTTTGGCATCATTTCTGGATGCCACAATTAAACATTTTTTGCATGGGTGATCATCATCCAATAAACCTGCTGTGGTCAGTATTTCTGACGATTGTCTTGTTCTCTTATTTTCCATCGCCACATAATGTTCTAAAATTGATGCACGGAATGTCTGGGGAAGGCCTTCATCAGTTCCACTGCCATCTGAAAAAAAATAGCTTGTTTGTCTTGTGGGAGTGACAAAACTGTTTCGGGCGAACAATTTGAAAACACAATTTGTACAAGGCTGCATAAAGCTGGACGATCGCTTGGTTGTGCGTTGAAGTTTTGGACCCTGTGTTGTCAACCCGCGCCACTTTCGGCCTGCCTGGCTTGGAGGAGCTCCGGCGGGGACAAACTGGCGGCATCGCTTCTATACCGGCCCGTCGCGGGCGTATTCGACGAGGTTTATTAGCCCGTTGCTTGACACCCGCGCCCCTCCCGGCTTCCCGCAAGATCCCCCTGATCAGAGCTGCATTGCGATCCGCTAGGAGCAGCCGCGCCCGGGCCGTGTTTTGCAGCGGCATTGTACGATATTTCGCGAGGATGGCCGTGAGCTTTTCACCCACTTCGCTTGCAACCCGGGCCACGTTGGACCGACGGGCGCGGCGGAACTCCGGCGAGGTCAGGCGGGTGGCGTATTTTCCTTCACAGAATGTCGCGCGGGTGTGCGTCGAAGTTTTCTGCCCTTTGTGTTAGGGTCCATTGTTTGTCCACAGTGTCGACCCTCCCTTTTGATTTTGCGCCCGGGACCTAACCGACGCTGTTGCTTGGCCCCGCCAGAGCTGCGCCGTGCCTGGCGGGCCGGCAAAGGCGAGTGTTGCAAGCGAAGAGGTGGAAGACCTCGCGCACACCAACACGACCTGCCGGGAGCAAAGCTGCTGCCCGCTCGGCTCCGCCAGAGATGCACCTCGCTTTGAGGGACAGGAGGCGCGGTGTGCAATCAAAGGGAAGAAAAACTTGGGAATCAAACCGCGCGAAGGTCCGGGACCGAACCGATGCCACCCGCTTGGCCCTGCCGGAGTTGCGCGGGGCAGGTAGGGCCGAGAGTGGTGTGTGTGATAAGCGAAGCGGAGGAACAGCTCGCGCCCGCCCGTGAGAAATTTCGGACAGAGCCGTTTTTGCCCACGGCCGAGCCGGAGTTGCTCCGCTGCGGCGCTCAGGCTGTTCCGACGAGGATGTTGGGGCGGAGCGCTGGGAGAACCGCGGGTGTTAAGCAAAGTGTTCGGCTTCGTGAGAGATGAAGAGAGGAACCACGCGCAGACACAAAAAGCACAGAAGGGTTTTATTGCCAGTAAGCGAGACAGGCCGAGGTGGTCACAACTGAAAGGTAGTCAAAATGATCAATTCGAGGAGTGCAGGAATCCTGGAGCGGTACGGCGTCGTCGACACGGCAGGAAGGATCTCTGACGAAGTGACAATGGGTGGCTCTTCAGGCTGGCTTTTATGCTGCAAGTGGCAGATGAGATAATGACTCGCAGGTGTGTCGGGGAGGCAGGTGCACTGATTAGAGAAGCGCCCATCCCACACTGAAAAAGGTAACAATAACTTTTTGGGAGCGGCAAATTCCCCCACAGGAGAACAGAGAAATAGTGGTTTGATTTCGTGGAGTTCGTGGCGCAATGCATGAGGCGTCTGACTACAAATCAGGTCATGCTCGGCCAAAGAGAGGGCGTCCACCAGGTTGAAAAAGAGATGAAGAGCAAACACTGTCAATACATAATAAAGTTTCTCTGTCCCAATATCCAAAAAAAAAAAGCCCAGTCCGAAGTAGCAAGATTAAGAAAATCTTTTGAAAAAACGCTCACATGAGGCGGATTTTGAGCCTTGCCTATGCAGTGATATTAATAATAATTGTAATAATAATCATGAAAAAGTGTGATGGTGGCGTGGCATTCATTTATCTTTTGAATTGGTGCGTTTAGATTTTTGTTTTTTGCTTTTCCTTGTATTTGGGTGTAGTTTCAAGCGCAGCTCATGTTCACACAACGCACATTTTATCTCATTATTTTTAGAGGGTCACAGGAAATCATATGGAAGGCTGCAATGGCCAACTCTCACCAGCAGAGGCTATCGTAAAGTGCTGGCCGTGCATGGACAAATAGGGCTCTCGCATTTCAGAAAGCACAAGAGTGACACAACGTGGCATCAGCTCTGAGCAGCAAATATTGTCAATTCATCGTCAATTTTTTCCGTCCCAAGAACCCCCCAAAAAAGTCAAAAGAGCCAAGATTTTTTAAAAACGCTCACATCAGAAGGATTTTGAGGCGTGTCGATGCAAAAAAAAAGAAAAAAGAAAAAAGACAATTAAAAAGTGTGATGGGGACACGACGTTCTTTGAATTCTAAATTGATATATTTCGATTTTTTTTGCTTTCACATGTATTTGGTTTGAGATTCGATTTCAGCTCATGTTCACAGGGCGGACATTTTATGTTGTTGCTTATTTTTAGAGGGTCATAAAAAAAATCCCAGACGTGACTTCTTCGTTTACAGTTGACTGAATAGGGATGATTGTTTTATTTGGGAGCAGAGAGATGTTGACTTAAATTCGCGGAGTTTATGATGCCACGGATAACGTGTCTCAATACGATTCAGTATTCGTTCGCGGAACGTCGCGCGGCTGGAAGCCGACGTTTTCTGCCCTTTGCGTTCGAAACCATTGTGTGTCCACGGTGCCGCCCCTCCCTTTTTTTGTCTCTTTTTCAGTGTGGGCTGGGCGCCTCTCGAATCAGTGCACCTGCCTCCCCTACACACGTGCGAGTCTTCATCTCATCTGCCACTTGCACCATAAAAGACAGCGTGAACAGCCACCCGTTGCCAGTTCGTCAGCGATCCTTCCTGCCGAGCTAGCTGCTGCCACGCCGTTACGCTCCAGCATTTCTGCACTCCTCAACGTGATCATTTTGACTAGCTTTCAGTTGTTTACACCTCGACCTGACCAACTTTCTGGCAATAAAACCCCTCTTCGTTTTTGGTGTCTGTGTGTGGTTCTTGTATTGATCTCTCACGAAACCTAACACTTTAATTCACATTCGACCCAAACTCCTCGTTTGGAGCGTCCCTCGCGCCGAAACGGTGCAGCATCGGCGGTGCCGTGGGCATAAACAACTCGGTACGACATTTCGCGCGGGTGGGCGTGAGATGTTCCTCCGCTTCACTGGTAACCCTGGATACTCTCCGCCGTACGGGTGCCGTGCGCCCCGAACCCGAAGCAATGAGGGACATTTTAGGGCGGTCGGGTTCGGGTAGGGGTAGGGCTCGGGCTCGGGCTCGGGCCGCCCGATCTTACTTCTGCTCCGGCGGGGCCAAGCGGGTGGCATCCGTTCGGTCCCGGACCTTCGTGCTGTTTGATTACCAAAGGACTTATGCACACACTTCAACTTGTATTTTGTTCAGGATGACCTCCTGAAGCCTAAATGAGCATTAATTTGATCACACAACTCATGCCTATGAAGATACATTCAAACTCACAAAACGTGCTCAGCTCGGGCTGAAAATGCATTTAAAGCAATAAAAACTCAAATTGAGTGTCACACCTAAACCAAAGGACTTATGCACACACTTCAACATGTATTTTGTTCAGGATGACCACCTGAAGCCTAAATGAGCATTCATTTGACCACACAACTCATTCCTATGAAGATACATTCAAAGTCAGAAAGCGCGCTCAGCTCAGGCTACAAATGCATTTAAAGCAATAAAAACTCAAATTGAGTGTCACGCCTAAACCAGAGGATTTATGCACACACTTCAACATGTATTTTGTTCAGGATGTCCTCCTGAAGCCTAAATGAGCATTAATTTGACTACACAACTCATTCCTATGAAGATACATTCAAAGTCAGAAAGCGCGCTCAAGCTCGGGCTGAAAATGCATTTAAAGCAATAAAAACTCAAAAAGAGTGTCACACCTAAACCAAAGGACTTATGCACACATTCAACATGTATTTTGTTCAGGATGACCTCCTGAAGCCTATATGAGCTTTAATTTGACCACACAACTCATTCCTATGAAGATACATTCAAACTCACAAAACGTGCTCAGCTCGGGCTGAAAATGCATTTAAAGCAATAAAAACTCAAATTGAGTGTCACGCCTAAACCAAAGGATTTATGCACACACTTTAACATGTATTTTGTTCAGAAGGACCACCTGAAGCCTAAATGAGCATTAATTTGATCACACAATTCATGCCTATGAAGATGCATTCAAACTCACAAAACGTGCTCAGCTCGGGCTGAAAATGCATTTAAAGCAATAAAAACTCAAATTGAGTGTCACACCTAAACCAAAGGACTTATGCACACACTTCATCATGTATTTTGTTCAGGATGGCCTCCTGAAGCCTAAAAGAGCATTAATTTGACTAAACAAATCATTCCTATGAAGATACATTCAAAGTCAGAAAGCGCGCTCAGCTCGGAATGAAAATGCATTTAAAGCAATAAAAACTCAAATTGAGTGTCACACCTAAACCAAAGGATTATGCACACACTTCAACATGTATTTTGTTCAGGATGACCACCTGAAGCCTAAATGAGCATTAATTTGACCACACAACTCATTCCTATGAAGATACATTCAAACTCACAAAACGTGCTCAACTCGGGCTGAAAATGCATTTAAAGCAATAAAAACTCAAATTGAGTGTCACGCCTAAACCAAAGGACTTATGCATACACTTCAACATGTATTTTGTTCAGGATGACCACCTGAAGCCTAAATGAGCATTAATTTGACCACACAACTCATTCCTATGAAGATACATTCAAACTCACAAAACGTGCTCAACTCGGGCTGAAAATGCATTTAAAGCAATAAAAACTCAAATTGAGTGTCACGCCTAAACCAAAGGACTTATGCATACACTTCAACATGTATTTTGTTCAGGATGACCACCTGAAGCCTAAATGAGCATTAATTTGACCACACAACTCATTCCTATGAAGATACATTCAAACTCACAAAACGTGCTCAGCTCGGGCTGAAAATGCATTTAAAGCAATAAAAACTCAAATTGAGTGTCACGCCTAAACCAAAGGACTTATGCACACACTTCAACGTGTATTTTGTTCAGGATGACCTCCTGAAGCCTAAATGAGCAATAGTTTGACCACACAACTAATTCCTATGAAGCTACATTCAAACTCACAAAACGTGCTCAGCTCGGGCTGAAAATGCATTTAAAGCAATAAAAACTCAAATTGAGTGTCACGCCTAAACCAAAGGACTTATGCACACACTTCAACATGTATTTTGTTCAGGATGACCACCTGAAGCCTAAATGAGCATTAATTTGACCACACAACTCATTCCTATGAAGATACATTCAAACTCACAAAACGTGCTCAGCTCGGGCTGAAAATGCATTTAAAGCAATAAAAACTCAAATTGAGTGTCACGCCTAAACCAAAGGACTTATGCACACACTTCAACATGTATTTAGTTCAGGATGACCACCTGAAGCCGAAATGAGCATTAATTTGACCACACAACTCATTCTTATGAAGATACATTCAAACTCACAAAAAGTGCTCAGCTCGGGCTGAAAATGCATTTAAAGCAATAAAAACTCAAATTGAGTGTCACGCCCAAACCAAAGAACTTATGCACACACTTCAATATTTATTTAGTTCAGGATGACCACCTGAAGCCTAAATGAGCATTAATTTGACCACACAACTAATTCCTATGAAGCTACATTCAAACTCACAAAACGTGCTCAGCTCGGGCTGAAAATGCATTTAAAGCAATAAAAACTCAAATTGAGTGTCACGCCTAAACCAAAGGACTTATGCACACACTTCAACATGTATTTTGTTCAGGATGACCACCTGAAGCCTAAATGAGCATTAATTTGACCACACAACTGATTCCTATGAAGATACATTCAAACTCACAAAACGTGCTCAGCTCGGGCTGAAAATGCATTTAAAGCAATAAAAACTCAAATTGAGTGTCACGCCTAAACCAAAGGACTTATGCACACACTTCAACATGTATTTAGTTCAGGATGACCACCTGAAGGCGAAATGAGCATTAATTTGACCACACAACTCATTCCTATGAAGATACATTCAAACTCACAAAACGTGCTCAACTCGGGCTGAAAATGCATTTAAAGCAATAAAAACTCAAATTTTAAAAAACTTTACCAGTGTAGGCAACTTAATAATAATAATAATACTAATAATACATTTTATTGATAAGCGCCTTTCAAGACACCCAAGGACACTTTACAATAACAAAAAACACAAAACAATACGGGTTGAGCAGCTGACATGTCTGTCATTTTCTTGTGAGAATTAATTTTTTTCCAGAACAACACTCACAAAATTAGATATAGGTCTACATGACTTCCAACATTGTGATGTGCACTCACAGCAGCAATACCAGTCTTCGGCCGCTCAATTCATGCAAATTCTTCTCAAGACACTGCTCATGGTACCACCTTTCGCACTGGGTCTCGTCAAAAGGGGGCCGGGGGGAGAGAACCCTAACATCGCAAGATCATATGTTCGGAAATTTCAATCAGGATAACTCTAAGTTGCTTTTAAAATTCAAATTTTTTCTTTTACTTGAACCAACCCAATTTCAATGATGCATGCAAAGCATCATGAAGACAATGTCGATGCAAGATAAATTGTGTGTTCTTCCATTGTAAAAATCACTCGTTTTGTCAGAGGACCTTTTCCAGGTGGTTTTGCCATTTAGAGCATGCCACAGTGCATGGCGAGAACAAATACGACAACATGACGGAATATCAGTGAACATTAAACTTAAAATTCACAGTGTGTAAATATGGGATTGAAATTTTATCTTGACATTTTATTTTCATCGGAGCAGTGAATAACATGAGATTTTTCGTTGTGGTACAAGTCATAAAAAATGACTTTCTCATAAGCTTTCAGAATTCATCCCTGGTATCAACACTTCCTCTTCATGAAGTAGTTTGAAACAAAATATATCTTTGGCATCATTTCTGGATGCCACAATTAAACATTTTTTGCATGGGTGATCATCATCCAATAAACCTGCTGTGGTCAGTATTTCTGACGATTGTCTTGTTCTCTTATTTTCCATCGCCACATAATGTTCTAAAATTGATGCACGGAATGTCTGGGGAAGGCCTTCATCAGTTCCACTGCCATCTGAAAAAAAATAGCTTGTTTGTCTTGTGGGAGTGACAAAACTGTTTCGGGCGAACAATTTGAAAACACAATTTGTACAAGGCTGCATAAAGCTGGACGATCGCTTGGTTGTGCGTTGAAGTTTTGGACCCTGTGTTGTCAACCCGCGCCACTTTCGGCCTGCCTGGCTTGGAGGAGCTCCGGCGGGGACAAACTGGCGGCATCGCTTCTATACCGGCCCGTCGCGGGCGTATTCGACGAGGTTTATTAGCCCGTTGCTTGACACCCGCGCCCCTCCCGGCTTCCCGCAAGATCCCCCTGATCAGAGCTGCATTGCGATCCGCTAGGAGCAGCCGCGCCCGGGCCGTGTTTTGCAGCGGCATTGTACGATATTTCGCGAGGATGGCCGTGAGCTTTTCACCCACTTCGCTTGCAACCCGGGCCACGTTGGACCGACGGGCGCGGCGAAACTCCGGCGAGGTCAGGCGGGTGGCGTATTTTCCTTCACAGAATGTCGCGCGGGTGTGCGTCGAAGTTTTCTGCCCTTTGTGTTAGGGTCCATTGTTTGTCCACAGTGTCGACCCTCCCTTTTGATTTTGCGCCCGGGACCTAACCGACGCTGTCGCTTGGCCCCGCCAGAGCTGCGCCGTGCCTGGCGGGCCGGCAAAGGCGAGTGTTGCAAGCGAAGAGGTGGAAGACCTCGCGCACACCAACACGACCTGCCGGGAGCAAAGCTGCTGCCCGCTCGGCTCCGCCAAAGATGCACCTCGCTTTGAGGGACAGGGGGCGCGGTGTGCAATCAAAGGGAAGAAAAACTTGGGAATCAAACCGCGCGAAGGTCCGGGACCGAACCGATGCCACCCGCTTGGCCCTGCCGGAGTTGCGCGGGGCAGGTAGGGCCGAGAGTGGTGTGTGTGATAAGCGAAGCGGAGGAACAGCTCACGCCCGCCCGTGAGAAATTTCGGACAGAGCCGTTTTTGCCCACGGCCGAGCCGGAGTTGCTCCGCTGCGGCGCTCAGGCTGTTCCGACGAGGATGTTGGGGCGGAGCGCTGGGAGAACCGCGGGTGTTAAGCAAAGTGTTCGGCTTCGTGAGAGATGAAGAGAGGAACCACGCGCAGACACAAAAAGCACAGAAGGGTTTTATTGCCAGTAAGCGAGACAGGCCGAGGTGGTCACAACTGAAAGGTAGTCAAAATGATCAATTCGAGGAGTGCAGGAATCCTGGAGCGGTACGGCGTCGTCGACACGGCAGGAAGGATCTCTGACGAAGTGACAATGGGTGGCTCTTCAGGCTGGCTTTTATGCTGCAAGTGGCAGATGAGATAATGACTCGCAGGTGTGTCGGGGAGGCAGGTGCACTGATTAGAGAAGCGCCCATCCCACACTGAAAAAGGTAACAATAACTTTTTGGGAGCGGCAAATTCCCCCACAGGAGAACAGAGAAATAGTGGTTTGATTTCGTGGAGTTCGTGGCGCAATGCATGAGGCGTCTGACTACAAATCAGGTCATGCTCGGCCAAAGAGAGGGCGTCCACCAGGTTGAAAAAGAGATGAAGAGCAAACACTGTCAATACATAATAAAGTTTCTCTGTCCCAATATCCAAAAAAAAAAGCCCAGTCCGAAGTAGCAAGATTAAGAAAATCTTTTGAAAAAACGCTCACATGAGGCGGATTTTGAGCCTTGCCTATGCAGTGATATTAATAATAATTGTAATAATAATCATGAAAAAGTGTGATGGTGGCGTGGCATTCATTTATCTTTTGAATTGGTGCGTTTAGATTTTTGTTTTTTGCTTTTCCTTGTATTTGGGTGTAGTTTCAAGCGCAGCTCATGTTCACACAACGCACATTTTATCTCATTATTTTTAGAGGGTCACAGGAAATCATATGGAAGGCTGCAATGGCCAACTCTCACCAGCAGAGGCTATCGTAAAGTGCTGGCCGTGCATGGACAAATAGGGCTCTCGCATTTCAGAAAGCACAAGAGTGACACAACGTGGCATCAGCTCTGAGCAGCAAATATTGTCAATTCATCGTCAATTTTTTCCGTCCCAAGAACCCCCCAAAAAAGTCAAAAGAGCCAAGATTTTTTAAAAACGCTCACATCAGAAGGATTTTGAGGCGTGTCGATGCAAAAAAAAAAGAAAAAAGAAAAAAAACAATTAAAAAGTGTGATGGGGACACGACGTTCTTTGAATTCTAAATTGATATATTTCGATTTTTTTTTGCTTTCACATGTATTTGGTTTGAGATTCGATTTCAGCTCATGTTCACAGGGCGGACATTTTATGTTGTTGCTTATTTTTAGAGGGTCATAAAAAAAATCCCAGACTTGACTTCTTCGTTTACAGTTGACTGAATAGGGATGATTGTTTTATTTGGGAGCAGAGAGATGTTGACTTAAATTCGCGGAGTTTATGATGCCACGGATAACGTGTCTCAATACGATTCAGTATTCGTTCGCGGAACGTCGCGCGGCTGGAAGCCGACGTTTTCTGCCCTTTGCGTTCGAAACCATTGTGTGTCCACGGTGCCGCCCCTCCCTTTTTTTGTCTCTTTTTCAGTGTGGGCTGGGCGCCTCTCGAATCAGTGCACCTGCCTCCCCTACACACGTGCGAGTCTTCATCTCATCTGCCACTTGCACCATAAAAGACAGCGTGAACAGCCACCCGTTGCCAGTTCGTCAGCGATCCTTCCTGCCGAGCTAGCTGCTGCCACGCCGTTACGCTCCAGCATTTCTGCACTCCTCAACGTGATCATTTTGACTAGCTTTCAGTTGTTTACACCTCGACCTGACCAACTTTCTGGCAATAAAACCCCTCTTCGTTTTTGGTGTCTGTGTGTGGTTCTTGTATTGATCTCTCACGAAACCTAACACTTTAATTCACATTCGACCCAAACTCCTCGTTTGGAGCGTCCCTCGCGCCGAAACGGTGCAGCATCGGCGGTGCCGTGGGCATAAACAACTCGGTACGACATTTCGCGCGGGTGGGCGTGAGATGTTCCTCCGCTTCACTGGTAACCCTGGATACTCTCCGCCGTACGGGTGCCGTGCGCCCCGAACCCGAAGCAATGAGGGACATTTTAGGGCGGTCGGGTTCGGGTAGGGGTAGGGCTCGGGCTCGGGCTCGGGCCGCCCGATCTTACTTCTGCTCCGGCGGGGCCAAGCGGGTGGCATCCGTTCGGTCCCGGACCTTCGTGCTGTTTGATTACCAAAGGACTTATGCACACACTTCAACTTGTATTTTGTTCAGGATGTCCTCCTGAAGCCTAAATGAGCATTAATTTGACTACACAACTCATTCCTATGAAGATACATTCAAAGTCAGAAAGCGCGCTCAAGCTCGGGCTGAAAATGCATTTAAAGCAATAAAAACTCAAATTGAGTGTCACACCTAAACCAAAGGACTTATGCACACATTCAACATGTATTTTGTTCAGGATGACCTCCTGAAGCCTATATGAGCTTTAATTTGACCACACAACTCATTCCTATGAAGATACATTCAAACTCACAAAACGTGCTCAGCTCGGGCTGAAAATGCATTTAAAGCAATAAAAACTCAAATTGAGTGTCACGCCTAAACCAAAGGATTTATGCACACACTTTAACATGTATTTTGTTCAGAAGGACCACCTGAAGCCTAAATGAGCATTAATTTGATCACACAATTCATGCCTATGAAGATGCATTCAAACTCACAAAACGTGCTCAGCTCGGGCTGAAAATGCATTTAAAGCAATAAAAACTCAAATGGAGTGTCACGCCTAAACCAAAGGACTTATGCACACACTTCAACATGTATTTTGTTCAGGATGACCTCCTGAAGCCCATATGAGAATTAATTTGACCACACAACTCATTCCTATGAAGATACATTCAAACTCACAAAACGTGCTCAGCTCGGGCTGAAAATGCATTTAAAGCAATAAAAACTCAAATTGAGTGTCACGCCTAAACCAAAGGACTTATGCACACACTTCAACATGTACTTTGTTCAGGATGACCACCTGAAGCCTAAATGAGCATTAATTTGACCACACAACTCATTCCTATGAAGATACATTCAAACTCACAAAACGTGCTCAACTCGGGCTGAAAATGCATTTAAAGCAATAAAAACTCAAATTGAGTGTCACGCCTAAACCAAAGGACTTATGCATACACTTCAACATGTATTTTGTTCAGGATGACCACCTGAAGCCTAAATGAGCATTTATTTGACCACACAACTCATTCCTATGAAGATACATTCAAACTCACAAAACGTGCTCAGCTCGGGCTGAAAATGCATTTAAAGCAATCAAAACTCAAATTGAGTGTAAGGCCTAAACCAAAGGACTTATGCACACACTTCAACATGTATTTTGTTCAGGATGACCTCCTGAAGCCCATATGAGAATTAATTTGACCACACAACTCATTCCTATGAAGATACATTCAAACTCACAAAACGTGCTCAGCTCGGGCTGAAAATGCATTTAAAGCAATAAAAACTCAAATTGAGTGTCACGCCTAAACCAAAGGACTTATGCACACACTTCAACGTGTATTTTGTTCAGGATGACCACCTGAAGCCTAAATGAGCATTAATTTGACCACACAACTCATTCCTATGAAGATACATTCAAACTCACAAAACGTGCTCAACTCGGGCTGAAAATGCATTTAAAGCAATAAAAACTCAAATTGAGTGTCACGCCTCAACCAAAGGACTTATGCACACACTTCAACATGTATTTTGTTCAGGATGACCTCCTGAAGCCTAAATGAGCATTAATTTGACCACACAACTCATTCCTATGAAGCTACATTCAAACTCACAAAACGTGCTCAGCTCGGGCTGAAAATGCATTTAAAGCAATAAAAACTCAAATTGAGTGTCACGCCTAAACCAAAGGACTTATGCACACACTTCAACATGTATTTTGTTCAGGATGACCACCTGAAGCCTAAATGAGCATTAATTTGACCACACAACTCATTCCTATGAAGATACATTCAAACTCACAAAACGTGCTCAGCTCGGGCTGAAAATGCATTTAAAGCAATAAAAACTCAAATTGAGTGTCACGCCTAAACCGAAGGACTTATGCACACACTTCAAGATGTATTTTGTTCAGGATGACCTCCTGAAGCCTAAATGAGCAATAATTTGACCACACAACTCATTCCTATGAAGATACATTCAAAGTCAGAAAGCGCGCTCAGCTCGGACTGAAAATGCATTTAAAGCAATAAAAACTCAAATGGAGTGTCACGCCTAAACCAAAGGACTTATGCACACACTTCAACATGTATTTAGTTCAGGATGACCACCTGAAGCCGAAATGAGCATTAATTTGACCACACAACTCATTCTTATGAAGATACATTCAAACTCACAAAACATGCTCAGCTCGGGCTGAAAATGCATTTAAAGCAATAAAAACTCAAATTGAGTGTCACGCCTAAACCAAAGGACTTATGCACACACTTCAACATGTATTTTGTTCAGGATGACCACCTGAAGCCTAAATGAGCATTAATTTGACCACACAACTAATTCCTATGAAGCTACATTCAAACTCACAAAACGTGCTCAGCTCGGGCTGAAAATGCATTTAAAGCAATAAAAACTCAAATTGAGTGTCACGCCTAAACCAAAGGACTTATGCACACACTTCAACATGTATTTTGTTCAGGATGACCACCTGAAGCCTAAATGAGCATTAATTTGACCACACAACTGATTCCTATGAAGATACATTCAAACTCACAAAACGTGCTCAGCTCGGGCTGAAAATGCATTTAAAGCAATAAAAACTCAAATTGAGTGTCACGCCTAAACCAAAGGACTTATGCACACACTTCAACATGTATTTAGTTCAGGATGACCACCTGAAGCCGAAATGAGCATTAATTTGACCACACAACTCATTCCTATGAAGATACATTCAAACTCACAAAACGTGCTCAACTCGGGCTGAAAATGCATTTAAAGCAATAAAAACTCAAATTTTAAAAAACTTTACCAGTGTAGGCAACTTAATAATAATAATAATACTAATAATACATTTTATTGATAAGCGCCTTTCAAGACACCCAAGGACACTTTACAATAACAAAAAACACAAAACAATACGGGTTGAGCAGCTGACATGTCTGTCATTTTCTTGTGAGAATTAATTTTTTTCCAGAACAACACTCACAAAATTAGATATAGGTCTACATGACTTCCAACATTGTGATGTGCACTCACAGCAGCAATACCAGTCTTCGGCCGCTCAATTCATGCAAATTCTTCTCAAGACACTGCTCATGGTACCACCTTTCGCACTGGGTCTCGTCAAAAGGGGGCCGGGGGGAGAGAACCCTAACATCGCAAGATCATATGTTCGGAAATTTCAATCAGGATAACTCTAAGTTGCTTTTAAAATTCAAATTTTTTCTTTTACTTGAACCAACCCAATTTCAATGATGCATGCAAAGCATCATGAAGACAATGTCGATGCAAGATAAATTGTGTGTTCTTCCATTGTAAAAATCACTCGTTTTGTCAGAGGACCTTTTCCAGGTGGTTTTGCCATTTAGAGCATGCCACAGTGCATGGCGAGAACAAATACGACAACATGACGGAATATCAGTGAACATTAAACTTAAAATTCACAGTGTGTAAATATGGGATTGAAATTTTATCTTGACATTTTATTTTCATCGGAGCAGTGAATAACACGAGATTTTTCGTTGTGGTACAAGTCATAAAAAATGACTTTCTCATAAGCTTTCAGAATTCATCCCTGGTATCAACACTTCCTCTTCATGAAGTAGTTTGAAACAAAATATATCTTTGGCATCATTTCTGGATGCCACAATTAAACATTTTTTGCATGGGTGATCATCATCCAATAAACCTGCTGTGGTCAGTATTTCTGACGATTGTCTTGTTCTCTTATTTTCCATCGCCACATAATGTTCTAAAATTGATGCACGGAATGTCTGGGGAAGGCCTTCATCAGTTCCACTGCCATCTGAAAAGAAATAGCTTGTTTGTCTTGTGGGAGTGACAAAACTGTTTCGGGCGAACAATTTGAAAACACAATTTGTACAAGGCTGCATAAAGCTGGACGATCGCTTGGTTGTGCGTTGAAGTTTTGGACCCTGTGTTGTCAACCCGCGCCACTTTCGGCCTGCCTGGCTTGGAGGAGCTCCGGCGGGGACAAACTGGCGGCATCGCTTCTATACCGGCCCGTCGCGGGCGTATTCGACGAGGTTTATTAGCCCGTTGCTTGACACCCGCGCCCCTCCCGGCTTCCCGCAAGATCCCCCTGATCAGAGCTGCATTGCGATCCGCTAGGAGCAGCCGCGCCCGGGCCGTGTTTTGCAGCGGCATTGTACGATATTTCGCGAGGATGGCCGTGAGCTTTTCACCCACTTCGCTTGCAACCCGGGCCACGTTGGACCGACGGGCGCGGCGAAACTCCGGCGAGGTCAGGCGGGTGGCGTATTTTCCTTCACAGAATGTCGCGCGGGTGTGCGTCGAAGTTTTCTGCCCTTTGTGTTAGGGTCCATTGTTTGTCCACAGTGTCGACCCTCCCTTTTGATTTTGCGCCCGGGACCTAACCGACGCTGTCGCTTGGCCCCGCCAGAGCTGCGCCGTGCCTGGCGGGCCGGCAAAGGCGAGTGTTGCAAGCGAAGAGGTGGAAGACCTCGCGCACACCAACACGACCTGCCGGGAGCAAAGCTGCTGCCCGCTCGGCTCCGCCAGAGATGCACCTCGCTTTGAGGGACAGGGGGCGCGGTGTGCAATCAAAGGGAAGAAAAACTTGGGAATCAAACCGCGCGAAGGTCCGGGACCGAACCGATGCCACCCGCTTGGCCCTGCCGGAGTTGCGCGGGGCAGGTAGGGCCGAGAGTGGTGTGTGTGATAAGCGAAGCGGAGGAACAGCTCACGCCCGCCCGTGAGAAATTTCGGACAGAGCCGTTTTTGCCCACGGCCGAGCCGGAGTTGCTCCGCTGCGGCGCTCAGGCTGTTCCGACGAGGATGTTGGGGCGGAGCGCTGGGAGAACCGCGGGTGTTAAGCAAAGTGTTCGGCTTCGTGAGAGATGAAGAGAGGAACCACGCGCAGACACAAAAAGCACAGAAGGGTTTTATTGCCAGTAAGCGAGACAGGCCGAGGTGGTCACAACTGAAAGGTAGTCAAAATGATCAATTCGAGGAGTGCAGGAATCCTGGAGCGGTACGGCGTCGTCGACACGGCAGGAAGGATCTCTGACGAAGTGACAATGGGTGGCTCTTCAGGCTGGCTTTTATGCTGCAAGTGGCAGATGAGATAATGACTCGCAGGTGTGTCGGGGAGGCAGGTGCACTGATTAGAGAAGCGCCCATCCCACACTGAAAAAGGTAACAATAACTTTTTGGGAGCGGCAAATTCCCCCACAGGAGAACAGAGAAATAGTGGTTTGATTTCGTGGAGTTCGTGGCGCAATGCATGAGGCGTCTGACTACAAATCAGGTCATGCTCGGCCAAAGAGAGGGCGTCCACCAGGTTGAAAAAGAGATGAAGAGCAAACACTGTCAATACATAATAAAGTTTCTCTGTCCCAATATCCAAAAAAAAAAGCCCAGTCCGAAGTAGCAAGATTAAGAAAATCTTTTGAAAAAACGCTCACATGAGGCGGATTTTGAGCCTTGCCTATGCAGTGATATTAATAATAATTGTAATAATAATCATGAAAAAGTGTGATGGTGGCGTGGCATTCATTTATCTTTTGAATTGGTGCGTTTAGATTTTTGTTTTTTGCTTTTCCTTGTATTTGGGTGTAGTTTCAAGCGCAGCTCATGTTCACACAACGCACATTTTATCTCATTATTTTTAGAGGGTCACAGGAAATCATATGGAAGGCTGCAATGGCCAACTCTCACCAGCAGAGGCTATCGTAAAGTGCTGGCCGTGCATGGACAAATAGGGCTCTCGCATTTCAGAAAGCACAAGAGTGACACAACGTGGCATCAGCTCTGAGCAGCAAATATTGTCAATTCATCGTCAATTTTTTCCGTCCCAAGAACCCCTCAAAAAAGTCAAAAGAGCCAAGATTTTTTAAAAACGCTCACATCAGAAGGATTTTGAGGCGTGTCGATGCAAAAAAAAAAGAAAAAAGAAAAAAGACAATTAAAAAGTGTGTGGGGACACGACGTTCTTTGAATTCTAAATTGATATATTTCGATTTTTTTTGCTTTCACATGTATTTGGTTTGAGATTCGATTTCAGCTCATGTTCACAGGGCGGACATTTTATGTTGTTGCTTATTTTTAGAGGGTCATAAAAAAAATCCCAGACTTGACTTCTTCGTTTACAGTTGACTGAATAGGGATGATTGTTTTATTTGGGAGCAGAGAGATGTTGACTTAAATTCGCGGAGTTTATGATGCCACGGATAACGTGTCTCAATACGATTCAGTATTCGTTCGCGGAACGTCGCGCGGCTGGAAGCCGACGTTTTCTGCCCTTTGCGTTCGAAACCATTGTGTGTCCACGGTGCCGCCCCTCCCTTTTTTTGTCTCTTTTTCAGTGTGGGCTGGGCGCCTCTCGAATCAGTGCACCTGCCTCCCCTACACACGTGCGAGTCTTCATCTCATCTGCCACTTGCACCATAAAAGACAGCGTGAACAGCCACCCGTTGCCAGTTCGTCAGCGATCCTTCCTGCCGAGCTAGCTGCTGCCACGCCGTTACGCTCCAGCATTTCTGCACTCCTCAACGTGATCATTTTGACTAGCTTTCAGTTGTTTACACCTCGACCTGACCAACTTTCTGGCAATAAAACCCCTCTTCGTTTTTGGTGTCTGTGTGTGGTTCTTGTATTGATCTCTCACGAAACCTAACACTTTAATTCACATTCGACCCAAACTCCTCGTTTGGAGCGTCCCTCGCGCCGAAACGGTGCAGCATCGGCGGTGCCGTGGGCATAAACAACTCGGTACGACATTTCGCGCGGGTGGGCGTGAGATGTTCCTCCGCTTCACTGGTAACCCTGGATACTCTCCGCCGTACGGGTGCCGTGCGCCCCGAACCCGAAGCAATGAGGGACATTTTAGGGCGGTCGGGTTCGGGTAGGGGTAGGGCTCGGGCTCGGGCTCAAGCCGCCCGATCTTACTTCTGCTCCGGCGGGGCCAAGCGGGTGGCATCCGTTCGGTCCCGGACCTTCGTGCTGTTTGATTACCAAAGGACTTATGCACACACTTCAACTTGTATTTTGTTCAGGATGACCTCCTGAAGCCTAAATGAGCATTAATTTGATCACACAACTCATGCCTATGAAGATGCATTCAAACTCACAACACGTGCTCAGCTCGGGCTGAAAATGCATTTAAAGCAATAAAAACTCAAATTGAGTGTCACACCTAAACCAAAGGACTTATGCACACACTTCATCATGTATTTTGTTCAGGATGGCCTCCTGAAGCCTAAAAGAGCATTAATTTGACTAAACAAATCATTCCTATGAAGATACATTCAAAGTCAGAAAGCGCGCTCAGCTCGGAATGAAAATGCATTTAAAGCAATAAAAACTCAAATTGAGTGTCACACCTAAACCAAAGGATTATGCACACACTTCAACATGTATTTTGTTCAGGATGGCCTCCTGAAGCCTATATGAGCATTAATTTGACCACACAACTCATTCCTATGAAGATACATTCAAACTCACAAAACATGCTCAGCTCGGGCTGAAAATGCATTTAAAGCAATAAAAACTCAAATTGAGTGTCACGCCTAAACCAAAGGACTTATGCACACACTTCAACATGTATTTTGTTCAGGATGACCACCTGAAGCCTAAATGAGCATTAATTTGACCACACAACTCATTCCTATGAAGATACATTCAAAGTCAGAAAGCGCGCTCAGCTCGGACTGAAAATGCATTTAAAGCAATAAAAACTCAAATGGAGTGTCACGCCTAAACCAAAGGACTTATGCACACACTTCAACATGTATTTAGTTCAGGATGACCACCTGAAGCCGAAATGAGCATTAATTTGACCACACAACTCATTCTTATGAAGATACATTCAAACTCACAAAACATGCTCAGCTCGGGCTGAAAATGCATTTAAAGCAATAAAAACTCAAATTGAGTGTCACGCCTAAACCAAAGGACTTATGCACACACTTCAACATGTATTTTGTTCAGGATGACCACCTGAAGCCTAAATGAGCATTAATTTGACCACACAACTCATTCCTATGAAGATACATTCAAACTCACAAAACGTGCTCAACTCGGGCTGAAAATGCATTTAAAGCAATAAAAACTCAAATTTTAAAAAACTTTACCAGTGTAGGCAACTTAATAATAATAATAATACTAATAATACATTTTATTGATAAGCGCCTTTCAAGACACCCAAGGACACTTTACAATAACAAAAAACACAAAACAATACGGGTTGAGCAGCTGACATGTCTGTCATTTTCTTGTGAGAATTAATTTTTTTCCAGAACAACACTCACAAAATTAGATATAGGTCTACATGACTTCCAACATTGTGATGTGCACTCACAGCAGCAATACCAGTCTTCGGCCGCTCAATTCATGCAAATTCTTCTCAAGACACTGCTCATGGTACCACCTTTCGCACTGGGTCTCGTCAAAAGGGGGCCGGGGGGAGAGAACCCTAACATCGCAAGATTATATGTTCGGAAATTTCAATCAGGATAACTCTAAGTTGCTTTTAAAATTCAAATTTTTTCTTTTACTTGAACCAACCCAATTTCAATGATGCATGCAAAGCATCATGAAGACAATGTCGATGCAAGATAAATTGTGTGTTCTTCCATTGTAAAAATCACTCGTTTTGTCAGAGGACCTTTTCCAGGTGGTTTTGCCATTTAGAGCATGCCACAGTGCATGGCGAGAACAAATACGACAACATGACGGAATATCAGTGAACATTAAACTTAAAATTCACAGTGTGTAAATATGGGATTGAAATTTTATCTTGACATTTTATTTTCATCGGAGCAGTGAATAACACGAGATTTTTCGTTGTGGTACAAGTCATAAAAAATGACTTTCTCATAAGCTTTCAGAATTCATCCCTGGTATCAACACTTCCTCTTCATGAAGTAGTTTGAAACAAAATATATCTTTGGCATCATTTCTGGATGCCACAATTAAACATTTTTTGCATGGGTGATCATCATCCAATAAACCTGCTGTGGTCAGTATTTCTGACGATTGTCTTGTTCTCTTATTTTCCATCGCCACATAATGTTCTAAAATTGATGCACGGAATGTCTGGGGAAGGCCTTCATCAGTTCCACTGCCATCTGAAAAGAAATAGCTTGTTTGTCTTGTGGGAGTGACAAAACTGTTTCGGGCGAACAATTTGAAAACACAATTTGTACAAGGCTGCATAAAGCTGGACGATCGCTTGGTTGTGCGTTGAAGTTTTGGACCCTGTGTTGTCAACCCGCGCCACTTTCGGCCTGCCTGGCTTGGAGGAGCTCCGGCGGGGACAAACTGGCGGCATCGCTTCTATACCGGCCCGTCGCGGGCGTATTCGACGAGGTTTATTAGCCCGTTGCTTGACACCCGCGCCCCTCCCGGCTTCCCGCAAGATCCCCCTGATCAGAGCTGCATTGCGATCCGCTAGGAGCAGCCGCGCCCGGGCCGTGTTTTGCAGCGGCATTGTACGATATTTCGCGAGGATGGCCGTGAGCTTTTCACCCACTTCGCTTGCAACCCGGGCCACGTTGGACCGACGGGCGCGGCGAAACTCCGGCGAGGTCAGGCGGGTGGCGTATTTTCCTTCACAGAATGTCGCGCGGGTGTGCGTCGAAGTTTTCTGCCCTTTGTGTTAGGGTCCATTGTTTGTCCACAGTGTCGACCCTCCCTTTTGATTTTGCGCCCGGGACCTAACCGACGCTGTCGCTTGGCCCCGCCAGAGCTGCGCCGTGCCTGGCGGGCCGGCAAAGGCGAGTGTTGCAAGCGAAGAGGTGGAAGACCTCGCGCACACCAACACGACCTGCCGGGAGCAAAGCTGCTGCCCGCTCGGCTCCGGCAGAGATGCACCTCGCTTTGAGGGACAGGGGGCGCGGTGTGCAATCAAAGGGAAGAAAAACTTGGGAATCAAACCGCGCGAAGGTCCGGGACCGAACCGATGCCACCCGCTTGGCCCTGCCGGAGTTGCGCGGGGCAGGTAGGGCCGAGAGTGGTGTGTGTGATAAGCGAAGCGGAGGAACAGCTCGCGCCCGCCCGTGAGAAATTTCGGACAGAGCCGTTTTTGCCCACGGCCGAGCCGGAGTTGCTCCGCTGCGGCGCTCAGGCTGTTCCGACGAGGATGTTGGGGCGGAGCGCTGGGAGAACCGCGGGTGTTAAGCAAAGTGTTCGGCTTCGTGAGAGATGAAGAGAGGAACCACGCGCAGACACAAAAAGCACAGAAGGGTTTTATTGCCAGTAAGCGAGACAGGCCGAGGTGGTCACAACTGAAAGGTAGTCAAAATGATCAATTCGAGGAGTGCAGGAATCCTGGAGCGGTACGGTGTCGTCGACACGGCAGGAAGGATCTCTGACGAAGTGACAATGGGTGGCTCTTCAGGCTGGCTTTTATGCTGCAAGTGGCAGATGAGATAATGACTCGCAGGTGTGTCGGGGAGGCAGGTGCACTGATTAGAGAAGCGCCCATCCCACACTGAAAAAGGTAACAATAACTTTTTGGGAGCGGCAAATTCCCCCACAGGAGAACAGAGAAATAGTGGTTTGATTTCGTGGAGTTCGTGGCGCAATGCATGAGGCGTCTGACTACAAATCAGGTCATGCTCGGCCAAAGAGAGGGCGTCCACCAGGTTGAAAAAGAGATGAAGAGCAAACACTGTCAATACATAATAAAGTTTCTCTGTCCCAATATCCAAAAAAAAAAAGCCCAGTCCGAAGTAGCAAGATTAAGAAAATCTTTTGAAAAAACGCTCACATGAGGCGGATTTTGAGCCTTGCCTATGCAGTGATATTAATAATAATTGTAATAATAATCATGAAAAAGTGTGATGGTGGCGTGGCATTCATTTATCTTTTGAATTGGTGCGTTTAGATTTTTGTTTTTTGCTTTTCCTTGTATTTGGGTGTAGTTTCAAGCGCAGCTCATGTTCACACAACGCACATTTTATCTCATTATTTTTAGAGGGTCACAGGAAATCATATGGAAGGCTGCAATGGCCAACTCTCACCAGCAGAGGCTATCGTAAAGTGCTGGCCGTGCATGGACAAATAGGGCTCTCGCATTTCAGAAAGCACAAGAGTGACACAACGTGGCATCAGCTCTGAGCAGCAAATATTGTCAATTCATCGTCAATTTTTTCCGTCCCAAGAACCCCCCAAAAAAGTCAAAAGAGCCAAGATTTTTTAAAAACGCTCACATCAGAAGGATTTTGAGGCGTGTCGATGCAAAAAAAAAGAAAAAAGAAAAAAGACAATTAAAAAGTGTGATGGGGACACGACGTTCTTTGAATTCTAAATTGATATATTTCGATTTTTTTTGCTTTCACATGTATTTGGTTTGAGATTCGATTTCAGCTCATGTTCACAGGGCGGACATTTTATGTTGTTGCTTATTTTTAGAGGGTCATAAAAAAAATCCCAGACGTGACTTCTTCGTTTACAGTTGACTGAATAGGGATGATTGTTTTATTTGGGAGCAGAGAGATGTTGACTTAAATTCGCGGAGTTTATGATGCCACGGATAACGTGTCTCAATACGATTCAGTATTCGTTCGCGGAACGTCGCGCGGCTGGAAGCCGACGTTTTCTGCCCTTTGCGTTCGAAACCATTGTGTGTCCACGGTGCCGCCCCTCCCTTTTTTTGTCTCTTTTTCAGTGTGGGCTGGGCGCCTCTCGAATCAGTGCACCTGCCTCCCCTACACACGTGCGAGTCTTCATCTCATCTGCCACTTGCACCATAAAAGACAGCGTGAACAGCCACCCGTTGCCAGTTCGTCAGCGATCCTTCCTGCCGAGCTAGCTGCTGCCACGCCGTTACGCTCCAGCATTTCTGCACTCCTCAACGTGATCATTTTGACTAGCTTTCAGTTGTTTACACCTCGACCTGACCAACTTTCTGGCAATAAAACCCCTCTTCGTTTTTGGTGTCTGTGTGTGGTTCTTGTATTGATCTCTCACGAAACCTAACACTTTAATTCACATTCGACCCAAACTCCTCGTTTGGAGCGTCCCTCGCGCCGAAACGGTGCAGCATCGGCGGTGCCGTGGGCATAAACAACTCGGTACGACATTTCGCGCGGGTGGGCGTGAGATGTTCCTCCGCTTCACTGGTAACCCTGGATACTCTGCGCCGTACGGGTGCCGTGCGCCCCGAACCCGAAGCAATGAGGGACATTTTAGGGCGGTCGGGTTCGGGTAGGGGTAGGGCTCGGGCTCGGGCTCGGGCTCGGGCCGCCCGATCTTACTTCTGCTCCGGCGGGGCCACGCGGGTGGCATCCGTTCGGTCCCGGACCTTCGTGCTGTTTGATTACCAAAGGACTTATGCACACACTTCAACTTGTATTTTGTTCAGGATGACCTCCTGAAGCCTAAATGAGCATTAATTTGATCACACAACTCATGCCTATGAAGATACATTCAAACTCACAAAACGTGCTCAGCTCGGGCTGAAAATGCATTTAAAGCAATAAAAACTCAAATTGAGTGTCACACCTAAACCAAAGGACTTATGCACACACTTCAACATGTATTTTGTTCAGGATGACCACCTGAAGCCTAAATGAGCATTCATTTGACCACACAACTCATTCCTATGAAGATACATTCAAAGTCAGAAAGCGCGCTCAGCTCAGGCTACAAATGCATTTAAAGCAATAAAAACTCAAATTGAGTGTCACGCCTAAACCAGAGGATTTATGCACACACTTCAACATGTATTTTGTTCAGGATGTCCTCCTGAAGCCTAAATGAGCATTAATTTGACTACACAACTCATTCCTATGAAGATACATTCAAAGTCAGAAAGCACGCTCAAGCTCGGGCTGAAAATGCATTTAAAGCAATAAAAACTCAAAAAGAGTGTCACACCTAAACCAAAGGACTTATGCACACATTCAACATGTATTTTGTTCAGGATGACCTCCTGAAGCCTATATGAGCTTTAATTTGACCACACAACTCATTCCTATGAAGATACATTCAAACTCACAAAACGTGCTCAGCTCGGGCTGAAAATGCATTTAAAGCAATAAAAACTCAAATTGAGTGTCACGCCTAAACCAAAGGATTTATGCACACACTTTAACATGTATTTTGTTCAGAAGGACCACCTGAAGCCTAAATGAGCATTAATTTGATCACACAATTCATGCCTATGAAGATGCATTCAAACTCACAAAACGTGCTCAGCTCGGGCTGAAAATGCATTTAAAGCAATAAAAACTCAAATTGAGTGTCACACCTAAACCAAAGGACTTATGCACACACTTCATCATGTATTTTGTTCAGGATGGCCTCCTGAAGCCTAAAAGAGCATTAATTTGACTAAACAAATCATTCCTATGAAGATACATTCAAAGTCAGAAAGCGCGCTCAGCTCGGAATGAAAATGCATTTAAAGCAATAAAAACTCAAATTGAGTGTCACACCTAAACCAAAGGATTATGCACACACTTCAACATGTATTTTGTTCAGGATGGCCTCCTGAAGCCTATATGAGCATTAATTTGACCACACAACTCATTCCTATGAAGATACATTCAAACTCACAAAACATGCTCAGCTCGGGCTGAAAATGCATTTAAAGCAATAAAAACTCAAATTGAGTGTCACGCCTAAACCAAAGGACTTATGCACACACTTCAACATGTATTTTGTTCAGGATGACCACCTGAAGCCTAAATGAGCATTAATTTGACCACACAACTCATTCCTATGAAGATACATTCAAACTCACAAAACGTGCTCAGCTCGGGCTGAAAATGCATTTAAAGCAATCAAAACTCAAATTGAGTGTAAGGCCTAAACCAAAGGACTTATGCACACACTTCAACATGTATTTTGTTCAGGATGACCTCCTGAAGCCCATATGAGAATTAATTTGACCACACAACTCATTCCTATGAAGATACATTCAAACTCACAAAACGTGCTCAGCTCGGGCTGAAAATGCATTTAAAGCAATAAAAACTCAAATTGAGTGTCACGCCTAAACCAAAGGACTTATGCACACACTTCAACATGTATTTTGTTCAGGATGACCACCTGAAGCCTAAATGAGCATTAATTTGACCACACAACTCATTCCTATGAAGATACATTCAAACTCACAAAACGTGCTCAACTCGGGCTGAAAATGCATTTAAAGCAATAAAAACTCAAATTGAGTGTCACGCCTAAACCAAAGGACTTATGCATACACTTCAACATGTATTTTGTTCAGGATGACCACCTGAAGCCTAAATGAGCATTAATTTGACCACACAACTCATTCCTATGAAGATACATTCAAACTCACAAAACGTGCTCAGCTCGGGCTGAAAATGCATTTAAAGCAATCAAAACTCAAATTGAGTGTAAGGCCTAAACCAAAGGACTTATGCACACACTTCAACATGTATTTTGTTCAGGATGACCTCCTGAAGCCCATATGAGAATTAATTTGACCACACAACTCATTCCTATGAAGATACATTCAAACTCACAAAACGTGCTCAGCTCGGGCTGAAAATGCATTTAAAGCAATAAAAACTCAAATTGAGTGTCACGCCTAAACCAAAGGACTTATGCACACACTTCAACATGTATTTTGTTCAGGATGACCTCCTGAAGCCCATATGAGAATTAATTTGACCACACAACTCATTCCTATGAAGATACATTCAAACTCACAAAACGTGCTCAACTCGGGCTGAAAATGCATTTAAAGCAATAAAAACTCAAATTGAGTGTCACGCCTCAACCAAAGGACTTATGCACACACTTCAACGTGTATTTTGTTCAGGATGACCTCCTGAAGCCTAAATGAGCAATAGTTTGACCACACAACTAATTCCTATGAAGCTACATTCAAACTCACAAAACGTGCTCAGCTCGGGCTGAAAATGCATTTAAAGCAATAAAAACTCAAATTGAGTGTCACGCCTAAACCAAAGGACTTATGCACACACTTCAACATGTATTTTGTTCAGGATGACCACCTGAAGCCTAAATGAGCATTAATTTGACCACACAACTCATTCCTATGAAGATACATTCAAACTCACAAAACGTGCTCAGCTCGGGCTGAAAATGCATTTAAAGCAATAAAAACTCAAATTGAGTGTCACGCCTAAACCGAAGGACTTATGCACACACTTCAAGATGTATTTTGTTCAGGATGACCTCCTGAAGCCTAAATGAGCAATAATTTGACCACACAACTCATTCCTATGAAGATACATTCAAAGTCAGAAAGCGCGCTCAGCTCGGACTGAAAATGCATTTAAAGCAATAAAAACTCAAATGGAGTGTCACGCCTAAACCAAAGGACTTATGCACACACTTCAACATGTATTTAGTTCAGGATGTCCTCCTGAAGCCTAAATGAGCATTAATTTGACCACACAACTCATTCCTATGAAGATACATTCAAACTCACAAAACGTGCTCAGCTCGGGCTGAAAATGCATTTAAAGCAATAAAAACTCAAATTGAGTGTCACGCCTCAACCAAAGGACTTATGCACACACTTCAACATGTATTTAGTTCAGGATGACCACCTGAAGCCGAAATGAGCATTAATTTGACCACACAACTCATTCTTATGAAGATACATTCAAACTCACAAAACATGCTCAGCTCGGGCTGAAAATGCATTTAAAGCAATAAAAACTCAAATTGAGTGTCACGCCTAAACCAAAGGACTTATGCACACACTTCAACATGTATTTTGTTCAGGATGACCACCTGAAGCCTAAATGAGCATTAATTTGACCACACAACTAATTCCTATGAAGCTACATTCAAACTCACAAAACGTGCTCAGCTCGGGCTGAAAATGCATTTAAAGCAATAAAAACTCAAATTGAGTGTCACGCCTAAACCAAAGGACTTATGCACACACTTCAACATGTATTTTGTTCAGGATGACCACCTGAAGCCTAAATGAGCATTAATTTGACCACACAACTGATTCCTATGAAGATACATTCAAACTCACAAAACGTGCTCAGCTCGGGCTGAAAATGCATTTAAAGCAATAAAAACTCAAATTGAGTGTCACGCCTAAACCAAAGGACTTATGCACACACTTCAACATGTATTTTGTTCAGGATGACCACCTGAAGCCTAAATGAGCATTAATTTGACCACACAACTCATTCCTATGAAGATACATTCAAACTCACAAAACGTGCTCAACTCGGGCTGAAAATGCATTTAAAGCAATAAAAACTCAAATTTTAAAAAACTTTACCAGTGTAGGCAACTTAATAATAATAATAATACTAATAATACATTTTATTGATAAGCGCCTTTCAAGACACCCAAGGACACTTTACAATAACAAAAAACACAAAACAATACGGGTTGAGCAGCTGACATGTCTGTCATTTTCTTGTGAGAATTAATTTTTTTCCAGAACAACACTCACAAAATTAGATATAGGTCTACATGACTTCCAACATTGTGATGTGCACTCACAGCAGCAATACCAGTCTTCGGCCGCTCAATTCATGCAAATTCTTCTCAAGACACTGCTCATGGTACCACCTTTCGCACTGGGTCTCGTCAAAAGGGGGCCGGGGGGAGAGAACCCTAACATCGCAAGATTATATGTTCGGAAATTTCAATCAGGATAACTCTAAGTTGCTTTTAAAATTCAAATTTTTTCTTTTACTTGAACCAACCCAATTTCAATGATGCATGCAAAGCATCATGAAGACAATGTCGATGCAAGATAAATTGTGTGTTCTTCCATTGTAAAAATCACTCGTTTTGTCAGAGGACCTTTTCCAGGTGGTTTTGCCATTTAGAGCATGCCACAGTGCATGGCGAGAACAAATACGACAACATGACGGAATATCAGTGAACATTAAACTTAAAATTCACAGTGTGTAAATATGGGATTGAAATTTTATCTTGACATTTTATTTTCATCGGAGCAGTGAATAACACGAGATTTTTCGTTGTGGTACAAGTCATAAAAAATGACTTTCTCATAAGCTTTCAGAATTCATCCCTGGTATCAACACTTCCTCTTCATGAAGTAGTTTGAAACAAAATATATCTTTGGCATCATTTCTGGATGCCACAATTAAACATTTTTTGCATGGGTGATCATCATCCAATAAACCTGCTGTGGTCAGTATTTCTGACGATTGTCTTGTTCTCTTATTTTCCATCGCCACATAATGTTCTAAAATTGATGCACGGAATGTCTGGGGAAGGCCTTCATCAGTTCCACTGCCATCTGAAAAAAAATAGCTTGTTTGTCTTGTGGGAGTGACAAAACTGTTTCGGGCGAACAATTTGAAAACACAATTTGTACAAGGCTGCATAAAGCTGGACGATCGCTTGGTTGTGCGTTGAAGTTTTGGACCCTGTGTTGTCAACCCGCGCCACTTTCGGCCTGCCTGGCTTGGAGGAGCTCCGGCGGGGACAAACTGGCGGCATCGCTTCTATACCGGCCCGTCGCGGGCGTATTCGACGAGGTTTATTAGCCCGTTGCTTGACACCCGCGCCCCTCCCGGCTTCCCGCAAGATCCCCCTGATCAGAGCTGCATTGCGATCCGCTAGGAGCAGCCGCGCCCGGGCCGTGTTTTGCAGCGGCATTGTACGATATTTCGCGAGGATGGCCGTGAGCTTTTCACCCACTTCGCTTGCAACCCGGGCCACGTTGGACCGACGGGCGCGGCGAAACTCCGGCGAGGTCAGGCGGGTGGCGTATTTTCCTTCACAGAATGTCGCGCGGGTGTGCGTCGAAGTTTTCTGCCCTTTGTGTTAGGGTCCATTGTTTGTCCACAGTGTCGACCCTCCCTTTTGATTTTGCGCCCGGGACCTAACCGACGCTGTCGCTTGGCCCCGCCAGAGCTGCGCCGTGCCTGGCGGGCCGGCAAAGGCGAGTGTTGCAAGCGAAGAGGTGGAAGACCTCGCGCACACCAACACGACCTGCCGGGAGCAAAGCTGCTGCCCGCTCGGCTCCGCCAGAGATGCACCTCGCTTTGAGGGACAGGGGGCGCGGTGTGCAATCAAAGGGAAGAAAAACTTGGGAATCAAACCGCGCGAAGGTCCGGGACCGAACCGATGCCACCCGCTTGGCCCTGCCGGAGTTGCGCGGGGCAGGTAGGGCCGAGAGTGGTGTGTGTGATAAGCGAAGCGGAGGAACAGCTCACGCCCGCCCGTGAGAAATTTCGGACAGAGCCGTTTTTGCCCACGGCCGAGCCGGAGTTGCTCCGCTGCGGCGCTCAGGCTGTTCCGACGAGGATGTTGGGGCGGAGCGCTGGGAGAACCGCGGGTGTTAAGCAAAGTGTTCGGCTTCGTGAGAGATGAAGAGAGGAACCACGCGCAGACACAAAAAGCACAGAAGGGTTTTATTGCCAGTAAGCGAGACAGGCCGAGGTGGTCACAACTGAAAGGTAGTCAAAATGATCAATTCGAGGAGTGCAGGAATCCTGGAGCGGTACGGCGTCGTCGACACGGCAGGAAGGATCTCTGACGAAGTGACAATGGGTGGCTCTTCAGGCTGGCTTTTATGCTGCAAGTGGCAGATGAGATAATGACTCGCAGGTGTGTCGGGGAGGCAGGTGCACTGATTAGAGAAGCGCCCATCCCACACTGAAAAAGGTAACAATAACTTTTTGGGAGCGGCAAATTCCCCCACAGGAGAACAGAGAAATAGTGGTTTGATTTCGTGGAGTTCGTGGCGCAATGCATGAGGCGTCTGACTACAAATCAGGTCATGCTCGGCCAAAGAGAGGGCGTCCACCAGGTTGAAAAAGAGATGAAGAGCAAACACTGTCAATACATAATAAAGTTTCTCTGTCCCAATATCCAAAAAAAAAAAGCCCAGTCCGAAGTAGCAAGATTAAGAAAATCTTTTGAAAAAACGCTCACATGAGGCGGATTTTGAGCCTTGCCTATGCAGTGATATTAATAATAATTGTAATAATAATCATGAAAAAGTGTGATGGTGGCGTGGCATTCATTTATCTTTTGAATTGGTGCGTTTAGATTTTTGTTTTTTGCTTTTCCTTGTATTTGGGTGTAGTTTCAAGCGCAGCTCATGTTCACACAACGCACATTTTATCTCATTATTTTTAGAGGGTCACAGGAAATCATATGGAAGGCTGCAATGGCCAACTCTCACCAGCAGAGGCTATCGTAAAGTGCTGGCCGTGCATGGACAAATAGGGCTCTCGCATTTCAGAAAGCACAAGAGTGACACAACGTGGCATCAGCTCTGAGCAGCAAATATTGTCAATTCATCGTCAATTTTTTCCGTCCCAAGAACCCCCCAAAAAAGTCAAAAGAGCCAAGATTTTTTAAAAACGCTCACATCAGAAGGATTTTGAGGCGTGTCGATGCAAAAAAAAAAGAAAAAAGAAAAAAGACAATTAAAAAGTGTGATGGGGACACGACGTTCTTTGAATTCTAAATTGATATATTTCGATTTTTTTTGCTTTCACATGTATTTGGTTTGAGATTCGATTTCATCTCATGTTCACAGGGCGGACATTTTATGTTGTTGCTTATTTTTAGAGGGTCATAAAAAAAATCCCAGACTTGACTTCTTCGTTTACAGTTGACTGAATAGGGATGATTGTTTTATTTGGGAGCAGAGAGATGTTGACTTAAATTCGCGGAGTTTATGATGCCACGGATAACGTGTCTCAATACGATTCAGTATTCGTTCGCGGAACGTCGCGCGGCTGGAAGCCGACGTTTTCTGCCCTTTGCGTTCGAAACCATTGTGTGTCCACGGTGCCGCCCCTCCCTTTTTTTGTCTCTTTTTCAGTGTGGGCTGGGCGCCTCTCGAATCAGTGCACCTGCCTCCCCTACACACGTGCGAGTCTTCATCTCATCTGCCACTTGCACCATAAAAGACAGCGTGAACAGCCACCCGTTGCCAGTTCGTCAGCGATCCTTCCTGCCGAGCTAGCTGCTGCCACGCCGTTACGCTCCAGCATTTCTGCACTCCTCAACGTGATCATTTTGACTAGCTTTCAGTTGTTTACACCTCGACCTGACCAACTTTCTGGCAATAAAACCCCTCTTCGTTTTTGGTGTCTGTGTGTGGTTCTTGTATTGATCTCTCACGAAACCTAACACTTTAATTCACATTCGACCCAAACTCCTCGTTTGGAGCGTCCCTCGCGCCGAAACGGTGCAGCATCGGCGGTGCCGTGGGCATAAACAACTCGGTACGACATTTCGCGCGGGTGGGCGTGAGATGTTCCTCCGCTTCACTGGTAACCCTGGATACTCTCCGCCGTACGGGTGCCGTGCGCCCCGAACCCGAAGCAATGAGGGACATTTTAGGGCGGTCGGGTTCGGGTAGGGGTAGGGCTCGGGCTCGGGCTCGGGCCGCCCGATCTTACTTCTGCTCCGGCGGGGCCAAGCGGGTGGCATCCGTTCGGTCCCGGACCTTCGTGCTGTTTGATTACCAAAGGACTTATGCACACACTTCAACTTGTATTTTGTTCAGGATGTCCTCCTGAAGCCTAAATGAGCATTAATTTGACCACACAACTCATTCCTATGAAGATACATTCAAACTCACAAAAAGTGCTCAGCTCGGGCTGAAAATGCATTTAAAGCAATAAAAACTCAAATTGAGTGTCACGCCCAAACCAAAGAACTTATGCACACACTTCAATATTTATTTAGTTCAGGATGACCACCTGAAGCCTAAATGAGCATTAATTTGACCACACAACTAATTCCTATGAAGCTACATTCAAACTCACAAAACGTGCTCAGCTCGGGCTGAAAATGCATTTAAAGCAATAAAAACTCAAATTGAGTGTCACCCCTAAACCAAAGGACTTATGCACACACTTCAACATGTATTTTGTTCAGGATGACCACCTGAAGCCTAAATGAGCATTAATTTGACCACACAACTCATTCCTATGAAGATACATTCAAACTCACAAAACGTGCTCAACTCGGGCTGAAAATGCATTTAAAGCAATAAAAACTCAAATTGAGTGTCACGCCTCAACCAAAGGACTTATGGACACACTTCAACATGTATTTTGTTCAGGATGACCACCTGAAGCCTAAATGAGCATTCATTTGACCACACAACTCATTCCTATGAAGATACATTCAAAGTCAGAAAGCGCGCTCAGCTCAGGCTACAAAAGCATTTAAAGCAATAAAAACTCAAATTGAGTGTCACGCCTAAACCAGAGGATTTATGCACACACTTCAACATGTATTTTGTTCAGGATGTCCTCCTGAAGCCTAAATGAGCATTAATTTGACTACACAACTCATTCCTATGAAGATACATTCAAAGTCAGAAAGCGCGCTCAAGCTCGGGCTGAAAATGCATTTAAAGCAATAAAAACTCAAATTGAGTGTCACACCTAAACCAAAGGACTTATGCACACATTCAACATGTATTTTGTTCAGGATGACCTCCTGAAGCCTATATGAGCTTTAATTTGACCACACAACTCATTCCTATGAAGATACATTCAAACTCACAAAACGTGCTCAGCTCGGGCTGAAAATGCATTTAAAGCAATAAAAACTCAAATTGAGTGTCACGCCTAAACCAAAGGATTTATGCACACACTTTAACATGTATTTTGTTCAGAAGGACCACCTGAAGCCTAAATGAGCATTAATTTGATCACACAATTCATGCCTATGAAGATGCATTCAAACTCACAAAACGTGCTCAGCTCGGGCTGAAAATGCATTTAAAGCAATAAAAGCTCAAATGGAGTGTCACGCCTAAACCAAAGGACTTATGCACACACTTCAACATGTATTTAGTTCAGGATGACCACCTGAAGCCGAAATGAGCATTAATTTGACCACACAACTCATTCTTATGAAGATACATTCAAACTCACAAAACATGCTCAGCTCGGGCTGAAAATGCATTTAAAGCAATAAAAACTCAAATTGAGTGTCACGCCTAAACCAAAGGACTTATGCACACACTTCAACATGTATTTTGTTCAGGATGACCACCTGAAGCCTAAATGAGCATTAATTTGACCACACAACTCATTCCTATGAAGATACATTCAAACTCACAAAACGTGCTCAGCTCGGGCTGAAAATGCATTTAAAGCAATAAAAACTCAAATTGAGTGTCACGCCTAAACCAAAGGATTAATGCACACACTTTAACATGTATTTTGTTCAGAAGGACCACCTGAAGCCTAAATGAGCATTAATTTGATCACACAATTCATGCCTATGAAGATGCATTCAAACTCACAAAACGTGCTCAGCTCGGGCTGAAAATGCATTTAAAGCAATAAAAACTCAAATGGAGTGTCACGCCTAAACCAAAGGACTTATGCACACACTTCAACATGTATTTTGTTCAGGATGACCACCTGAAGCCTAAATGAGCATTAATTTGACCACACAACTCATTCCTATGAAGATACATTCAAACTCACAAAACGTGCTCAACTCGGGCTGAAAATGCATTTAAAGCAATAAAAACTCAAATTGAGTGTCACGCCTAAACCAAAGGACTTATGCACACACTTCAACATGTATTTAGTTCAGGATGTCCTCCTGAAGCCTAAATGAGCATTAATTTGACCACACAACTCATTCCTATGAAGATACATTCAAACTCACAAAAAGTGCTCAGCTCGGGCTGAAAATGCATTTAAAGCAATAAAAACTCAAATTGAGTGTCACGCCTAAACCAAAGGACTTATGCACACACTTCAACATGTATTTAGTTCAGGATGTCCTCCTGAAGCCTAAATGAGCATTAATTTGACCACACAACTCATTCCTCTGAAGATACATTCAAACTCACAAAAAGTGCTCAGCTCGGGCTGAAAATGCATTTAAAGCAATAAAAACTCAAATTGAGTGTCACGCCTAAACCAAAGGACTTATGCACACACTTCAACATGTATTTAGTTCAGGATGTCCTCCTGAAGCCTAAATGAGCATTAATTTGACCACACAACTCATTCCTATGAAGATACATTCAAACTCACAAAAAGTGCTCAGCTCGGGCTGATAATGCATTTAAAGCAATAAAAACTCAAATGGAGTGTCACGCCTAAACCAAAGGACTTATGCACACACTTCAACATGTATTTAGTTCAGGATGACCACCTGAAGCCGAAATGAGCATTAATTTGACCACACAACTCATTCTTATGAAGATACATTCAAACTCACAAAACATGCTCAGCTCGGGCTGAAAATGCATTTAAAGCAATAAAAACTCAAATTGAGTGTCACGCCTAAACCAAAGGACTTATGCACACACTTCAACATGTATTTTGTTCAGGATGACCACCTGAAGCCTAAATGAGCATTAATTTGACCACACAACTAATTCCTATGAAGCTACATTCAAACTCACAAAACGTGCTCAGCTCGGGCTGAAAATGCATTTAAAGCAATAAAAACTCAAATTGAGTGTCACGCCTAAACCAAAGGACTTATGCACACACTTCAACATGTATTTTGTTCAGGATGACCACCTGAAGCCTAAATGAGCATTAATTTGACCACACAACTCATTCCTATGAAGATACATTCAAACTCACAAAACGTGCTCAACTCGGGCTGAAAATGCATTTAAAGCAATAAAAACTCAAATTGAGTGTCACGCCTAAACCAAAGGATTTATGCACACACTTTAACATGTATTTTGTTCAGAAGGACCACCTGAAGCCTAAATGAGCATTAATTTGATCACACAATTCATGCCTATGAAGATGCATTCAAACTCACAAAACGTGCTCAGCTCGGGCTGAAAATGCATTTAAAGCAATAAAAACTCAAATTGAGTGTCACACCTAAACCAAAGGACTTATGCACACACTTTAACATGTATTTTGTTCAGAAGGACCACCTGAAGCCTAAATGAGCATTAATTTGATCACACAATTCATAACTATGAAGATGCATTCAAACTCACAAAACGTGCTCAGCTCGGGCTGAAAATGCATTTAAAGCAATAAAAACTCAAATGGAGTGTCACGCCTAAACCAAAGGACTTATGCACACACTTCAACATGTATTTTGTTCAGGATGACCACCTGAAGCCTAAATGAGCATTAATTTGACCACACAACTCATTCCTATGAAGATACATTCAAACTCACAAAACGTGCTCAACTCGGGCTGAAAATGCATTTAAAGCAATAAAAACTCAAATTTTAAAAAACTTTACCAGTGTAGGCAACTTAATAATAATAATAATACTAATAATACATTTTATTGATAAGCGCCTTTCAAGACACCCAAGGACACTTTACAATAACAAAAAACACAAAACAATACGGGTTGAGCAGCTGACATGTCTGTCATTTTCTTGTGAGAATTAATTTTTTTCCAGAACAACACTCACAAAATTAGATATAGGTCTACATGACTTCCAACATTGTGATGTGCACTCACAGCAGCAATACCAGTCTTCGGCCGCTCAATTCATGCAAATTCTTCTCAAGACACTGCTCATGGTACCACCTTTCGCACTGGGTCTCGTCAAAAGGGGGCCGGGGGGAGAGAACCCTAACATCGCAAGATTATATGTTCGGAAATTTCAATCAGGATAACTCTAAGTTGCTTTTAAAATTCAAATTTTTTCTTTTACTTGAACCAACCCAATTTCAATGATGCATGCAAAGCATCATGAAGACAATGTCGATGCAAGATAAATTGTGTGTTCTTCCATTGTAAAAATCACTCGTTTTGTCAGAGGACCTTTTCCAGGTGGTTTTGCCATTTAGAGCATGCCACAGTGCATGGCGAGAACAAATACGACAACATGACGGAATATCAGTGAACATTAAACTTAAAATTCACAGTGTGTAAATATGGGATTGAAATTTTATCTTGACATTTTATTTTCATCGGAGCAGTGAATAACACGAGATTTTTCGTTGTGGTACAAGTCATAAAAAATGACTTTCTCATAAGCTTTCAGAATTCATCCCTGGTATCAACACTTCCTCTTCATGAAGTAGTTTGAAACAAAATATATCTTTGGCATCATTTCTGGATGCCACAATTAAACATTTTTTGCATGGGTGATCATCATCCAATAAACCTGCTGTGGTCAGTATTTCTGACGATTGTCTTGTTCTCTTATTTTCCATCGCCACATAATGTTCTAAAATTGATGCACGGAATGTCTGGGGAAGGCCTTCATCAGTTCCACTGCCATCTGAAAAAAAATAGCTTGTTTGTCTTGTGGGAGTGACAAAACTGTTTCGGGCGAACAATTTGAAAACACAATTTGTACAAGGCTGCATAAAGCTGGACGATCGCTTGGTTGTGCGTTGAAGTTTTGGACCCTGTGTTGTCAACCCGCGCCACTTTCGGCCTGCCTGGCTTGGAGGAGCTCCGGCGGGGACAAACTGGCGGCATCGCTTCTATACCGGCCCGTCGCGGGCGTATTCGACGAGGTTTATTAGCCCGTTGCTTGACACCCGCGCCCCTCCCGGCTTCCCGCAAGATCCCCCTGATCAGAGCTGCATTGCGATCCGCTAGGAGCAGCCGCGCCCGGGCCGTGTTTTGCAGCGGCATTGTACGATATTTCGCGAGGATGGCCGTGAGCTTTTCACCCACTTCGCTTGCAACCCGGGCCACGTTGGACCGACGGGCGCGGCGAAACTCCGGCGAGGTCAGGCGGGTGGCGTATTTTCCTTCACAGAATGTCGCGCGGGTGTGCGTCGAAGTTTTCTGCCCTTTGTGTTAGGGTCCATTGTTTGTCCACAGTGTCGACCCTCCCTTTTGATTTTGCGCCCGGGACCTAACCGACGCTGTCGCTTGGCCCCGCCAGAGCTGCGCCGTGCCTGGCGGGCCGGCAAAGGCGAGTGTTGCAAGCGAAGAGGTGGAAGACCTCGCGCACACCAACACGACCTGCCGGGAGCAAAGCTGCTGCCCGCTCGGCTCCGCCAGAGATGCACCTCGCTTTGAGGGACAGGGGGCGCGGTGTGCAATCAAAGGGAAGAAAAACTTGGGAATCAAACCGCGCGAAGGTCCGGGACCGAACCGATGCCACCCGCTTGGCCCTGCCGGAGTTGCGCGGGGCAGGTAGGGCCGAGAGTGGTGTGTGTGATAAGCGAAGCGGAGGAACAGCTCGCGCCCGCCCGTGAGAAATTTCGGACAGAGCCGTTTTTGCCCACGGCCGAGCCGGAGTTGCTCCGCTGCGGCGCTCAGGCTGTTCCGACGAGGATGTTGGGGCGGAGCGCTGGGAGAACCGCGGGTGTTAAGCAAAGTGTTCGGCTTCGTGAGAGATGAAGAGAGGAACCACGCGCAGACACAAAAAGCACAGAAGGGTTTTATTGCCAGTAAGCGAGACAGGCCGAGGTGGTCACAACTGAAAGGTAGTCAAAATGATCAATTCGAGGATTGCAGGAATCCTGGAGCGGTACGGCGTCGTCGACACGGCAGGAAGGATCTCTGACGAAGTGACAATGGGTGGCTCTTCAGGCTGGCTTTTATGCTGCAAGTGGCAGATGAGATAATGACTCGCAGGTGTGTCGGGGAGGCAGGTGCACTGATTAGAGAAGCGCCCACCCCACACTGAAAAAGGTAACAATAACTTTTTGGGAGCGGCAAATTCCCCCACAGGAGAACAGAGAAATAGTGGTTTGATTTCGTGGAGTTCGTGGCGCAATGCATGAGGCGTCTGACTACAAATCAGGTCATGCTCGGCCAAAGAGAGGGCGTCCACCAGGTTGAAAAAGAGATGAAGAGCAAACACTGTCAATACATAATAAAGTTTCTCTGTCCCAATATCCAAAAAAAAAAGCCCAGTCCGAAGTAGCAAGATTAAGAAAATCTTTTGAAAAAACGCTCACATGAGGCGGATTTTGAGCCTTGCCTATGCAGTGATATTAATAATAATTGTAATAATAATCATGAAAAAGTGTGATGGTGGCGTGGCATTCATTTATCTTTTGAATTGGTGCGTTTAGATTTTTGTTTTTTGCTTTTCCTTGTATTTGGGTGTAGTTTCAAGCGCAGCTCATGTTCACACAACGCACATTTTATCTCATTATTTTTAGAGGGTCACAGGAAATCATATGGAAGGCTGCAATGGCCAACTCTCACCAGCAGAGGCTATCGTAAAGTGCTGGCCGTGCATGGACAAATAGGGCTCTCGCATTTCAGAAAGCACAAGAGTGACACAACGTGGCATCAGCTCTGAGCAGCAAATATTGTCAATTCATCGTCAATTTTTTCCGTCCCAAGAACCCCCCAAAAAAGTCAAAAGAGCCAAGATTTTTTAAAAACGCTCACATCAGAAGGATTTTGAGGCGTGTCGATGCAAAAAAAAGAAAAAAGAAAAAAGACAATTAAAAAGTGTGATGGGGACACGACGTTCTTTGAATTCTAAATTGATATATTTCGATTTTTTTTGCTTTCACATGTATTTGGTTTGAGATTCGATTTCAGCTCATGTTCACAGGGCGGACATTTTATGTTGTTGCTTATTTTTAGAGGGTCATAAAAAAAATCCCAGACTTGACTTCTTCGTTTACAGTTGACTGAATAGGGATGATTGTTTTATTTGGGAGCAGAGAGATGTTGACTTAAATTCGCGGAGTTTATGATGCCACGGATAACGTGTCTCAATACGATTCAGTATTCGTTCGCGGAACGTCGCGCGGCTGGAAGCCGACGTTTTCTGCCCTTTGCGTTCGAAACCATTGTGTGTCCACGGTGCCGCCCCTCCCTTTTTTTGTCTCTTTTTCAGTGTGGGCTGGGCGCCTCTCGAATCAGTGCACCTGCCTCCCCTACACACGTGCGAGTCTTCATCTCATCTGCCACTTGCACCATAAAAGACAGCGTGAACAGCCACCCGTTGCCAGTTCGTCAGCGATCCTTCCTGCCGAGCTAGCTGCTGCCACGCCGTTACGCTCCAGCATTTCTGCACTCCTCAACGTGATCATTTTGACTAGCTTTCAGTTGTTTACACCTCGACCTGACCAACTTTCTGGCAATAAAACCCCTCTTCGTTTTTGGTGTCTGTGTGTGGTTCTTGTATTGATCTCTCACGAAACCTAACACTTTAATTCACATTCGACCCAAACTCCTCGTTTGGAGCGTCCCTCGCGCCGAAACGGTGCAGCATCGGCGGTGCCGTGGGCATAAACAACTCGGTACGACATTTCGCGCGGGTGGGCGTGAGATGTTCCTCCGCTTCACTGGTAACCCTGGATACTCTCCGCCGTACGGGTGCCGTGCGCCCCGAACCCGAAGCAATGAGGGACATTTTAGGGCGGTCGGGTTCGGGTAGGGGTAGGGCTCGGGCTCTGGCTCGGGCCGCCCGATCTTACTTCTGCTCCGGCGGGGCCAAGCGGGTGGCATCCGTTCGGTCCCGGACCTTCGTGCTGTTTGATTACCAAAGGACTTATGCACACACTTCAACTTGTATTTTGTTCAGGATGACCTCCTGAAGCCTAAATGAGCATTAATTTGATCACACAACTCATGCCTATGAAGATACATTCAAACTCACAAAACGTGCTCAGCTCGGGCTGAAAATGCATTTAAAGCAATAAAAACTCAAATTGAGTGTCACACCTAAACCAAAGGACTTATGCACACACTTCAACATGTATTTTGTTCAGGATGACCACCTGAAGCCTAAATGAGCATTCATTTGACCACACAACTCATTCCTATGAAGATACATTCAAAGTCAGAAAGCGCGCTCAGCTCAGGCTACAAATGCATTTAAAGCAATAAAAACTCAAATTGAGTGTCACGCCTAAACCAGAGGATTTATGCACACACTTCAACATGTATTTTGTTCAGGATGTCCTCCTGAAGCCTAAATGAGCATTAATTTGACTACACAACTCATTCCTATGAAGATACATTCAAAGTCAGAAAGCGCGCTCAAGCTCGGGCTGAAAATGCATTTAAAGCAATAAAAACTCAAATTGAGTGTCACACCTAAACCAAAGGACTTATGCACACATTCAACATGTATTTTGTTCAGGATGACCTCCTGAAGCCTATATGAGCTTTAATTAGACCACACAACTCATTCCTATGAAGATACATTCAAACTCACAAAACGTGCTCAGCTCGGGCTGAAAATGCATTTAAAGCAATAAAAACTCAAATTGAGTGTCACGCCTAAACCAAAGGATTTATGCACACACTTTAACATGTATTTTGTTCAGAAGGACCACCTGAAGCCTAAATGAGCATTAATTTGATCACACAATTCATGCCTATGAAGATGCATTCAAACTCACAAAACGTGCTCAGCTCGGGCTGAAAATGCATTTAAAGCAATAAAAACTCAAATGGAGTGTCACGCCTAAACCAAAGGACTTATGCACACACTTCAACATGTATTTAGTTCAGGATGACCACCTGAAGCCGAAATGAGCATTAATTTGACCACACAACTCATTCTTATGAAGATACATTCAAACTCACAAAACATGCTCAGCTCGGGCTGAAAATGCATTTAAAGCAATAAAAACTCAAATTGAGTGTCACGCCTAAACCAAAGGACTTATGCACACACTTCAACATGTATTTTGTTCAGGATGACCACCTGAAGCCTAAATGAGCATTAATTTGACCACACAACTCATTCCTATGAAGATACATTCAAACTCACAAAACGTGCTCAACTCGGGCTGAAAATGCATTTAAAGCAATAAAAACTCAAATTGAGTGTCACGCCTAAACCAAAGGACTTATGCATACACTTCAACATGTATTTTGTTCAGGATGACCACCTGAAGCCTAAATGAGCATTAATTTGACCACACAACTCATTCCTATGAAGATACATTCAAACTCACAAAACGTGCTCAGCTCGGGCTGAAAATGCATTTAAAGCAATCAAAACTCAAATTGAGTGTAAGGCCTAAACCAAAGGACTTATGCACACACTTCAACATGTATTTTGTTCAGGATGACCTCCTGAAGCCCATATGAGAATTAATTTGACCACACAACTCATTCCTATGAAGATACATTCAAACTCACAAAACGTGCTCAGCTCGGGCTGAAAATGCATTTAAAGCAATAAAAACTCAAATTGAGTGTCACGCCTAAACCAAAGGACTTATGCACACACTTCAACATGTATTTTGTTCAGGATGACCACCTGAAGCCTAAATGAGCATTAATTTGACCACACAACTCATTCCTATGAAGATACATTCAAACTCACAAAACGTGCTCAACTCGGGCTGAAAATGCATTTAAAGCAATAAAAACTCAAATTGAGTGTCACGCCTAAACCAAAGGACTTATGCATACACTTCAACATGTATTTTGTTCAGGATGACCACCTGAAGCCTAAATGAGCATTAATTTGACCACACAACTCATTCCTATGAAGATACATTCAAACTCACAAAACGTGCTCAGCTCGGGCTGAAAATGCATTTAAAGCAATAAAAACTCAAATTGAGTGTCACGCCTCAACCAAAGGACTTATGCACACACTTCAACATGTATTTTGTTCAGGATGACCACCTGAAGCCTAAATGAGCATTAATTTGACCACACAACTCATTCCTATGAAGATACATTCAAACTCACAAAACGTGCTCAACTCGGGCTGAAAATGCATTTAAAGCAATAAAAACTCAAATTGAGTGTCACGCCTCAACCAAAGGACTTATGCACACACTTCAACATGTATTTTGTTCAGGATGACCTCCTGAAGCCTAAATGAGCAATAGTTTGACCACACAACTAATTCCTATGAAGCTACATTCAAACTCACAAAACGTGCTCAGCTCGGGCTGAAAATGCATTTAAAGCAATAAAAACTCAAATTGAGTGTCACGCCTAAACCAAAGGACTTATGCACACACTTCAACATGTATTTTGTTCAGGATGACCACCTGAAGCCTAAATGAGCATTAATTTGACCACACAACTCATTCCTATGAAGATACATTCAAACTCACAAAACGTGCTCAGCTCGGGCTGAAAATGCATTTAAAGCAATAAAAACTCAAATTGAGTGTCACGCCTAAACCAAAGGACTTATGCACACACTTCAAGATGTATTTTGTTCAGGATGACCTCCTGAAGCCTAAATGAGCAATAATTTGACCACACAACTGATTCCTATGAAGATACATTCAAACTCACAAAACGTGCTCAGCTCGGGCTGAAAATGCATTTAAAGCAATAAAAACTCAAATTGAGTGTCACGCCTAAACCAAAGGACTTATGCACACACTTCAACATGTATTTTGTTCAGGATGACCACCTGAAGCCTAAATGAGCATTAATTTGACCACACAACTCATTCCTATGAAGATACATTCAAACTCACAAAACGTGCTCAACTCGGGCTGAAAATGCATTTAAAGCAATAAAAACTCAAATTGAGTGTCACGCCTAAACCAAAGGACTTATGCACACACTTCAACATGTATTTTGTTCAGGATGACCACCTGAAGCCCATATGAGAATTAATTTGACCACACAACTCATTCCTATGAAGATACATTCAAACTCACAAAACGTGCTCAGCTCGGGCTGAAAATGCATTTAAAGCAATAAAAACTCAAATTGAGTGTCACGCCTAAACCAAAGGACTTATGCACACACTTCAACATGTATTTTGTTCAGGATGACCACCTGAAGCCTAAATGAGCATTAATTTGACCACACAACTCATTCCTATGAAGATACATTCAAACTCACAAAACGTGCTCAACTCGGGCTGAAAATGCATTTAAAGCAATAAAAACTCAAATTGAGTGTCACGCCTAAACCAAAGGACTTATGCATACACTTCAACATGTATTTTGTTCAGGATGACCACCTGAAGCCTAAATGAGCATTAATTTGACCACACAACTCATTCCTATGAAGATACATTCAAACTCACAAAACGTGCTCAGCTCGGGCTGAAAATGCATTTAAAGCAATCAAAACTCAAATTGAGTGTAAGGCCTAAACCAAAGGACTTATGCACACACTTCAACATGTATTTTGTTCAGGATGACCTCCTGAAGCCCATATGAGAATTAATTTGACCACACAACTCATTCCTATGAAGATACATTCAAACTCACAAAACGTGCTCAGCTCGGGCTGAAAATGCATTTAAAGCAATAAAAACTCAAATTGAGTGTCACGCCTCAACCAAAGGACTTATGCACACACTTCAACATGTATTTTGTTCAGGATGACCACCTGAAGCCTAAATGAGCATTAATTTGACCACACAACTCATTCCTATGAAGATACATTCAAACTCACAAAACGTGCTCAACTCGGGCTGAAAATGCATTTAAAGCAATAAAAACTCAAATTGAGTGTCACGCCTCAACCAAAGGACTTATGCACACACTTCAACATGTATTTTGTTCAGGATGACCTCCTGAAGCCTAAATGAGCAATAGTTTGACCACACAACTAATTCCTATGAAGCTACATTCAAACTCACAAAACGTGCTCAGCTCGGGCTGAAAATGCATTTAAAGCAATAAAAACTCAAATTGAGTGTCACGCCTAAACCAAAGGACTTATGCACACACTTCAACATGTATTTTGTTCAGGATGACCACCTGAAGCCTAAATGAGCATTAATTTGACCACACAACTCATTCCTATGAAGATACATTCAAACTCACAAAACGTGCTCAACTCGGGCTGAAAATGCATTTAAAGCAATAAAAACTCAAATTGAGTGTCACGCCTAAACCAAAGGACTTATGCACACACTTCAAGATGTATTTTGTTCAGGATGACCTCCTGAAGCCTAAATGAGCAATAATTTGACCACACAACTGATTCCTATGAAGATACATTCAAACTCACAAAACGTGCTCAGCTCGGGCTGAAAATGCATTTAAAGCAATAAAAACTCAAATTGAGTGTCACGCCTAAACCAAAGGACTTATGCACACACTTCAACATGTATTTTGTTCAGGACCACCTGAAGCCTAAATGAGCATTAATTTGACCACACAACTCATTCCTATGAAGATACATTCAAACTCACAAAACGTGCTCAACTCGGGCTGAAAATGCATTTAAAGCAATAAAAACTCAAATTTTAAAAAACTTTACCAGTGTAGGCAACTTAATAATAATAATAATACTAATAATACATTTTATTGATAAGCGCCTTTCAAGACACCCAAGGACACTTTACAATAACAAAAAACACAAAACAATACGGGTTGAGCAGCTGACATGTCTGTCATTTTCTTGTGAGAATTAATTTTTTTCCAGAACAACACTCACAAAATTAGATATAGGTCTACATGACTTCCAACATTGTGATGTGCACTCACAGCAGCAATACCAGTCTTCGGCCGCTCAATTCATGCAAATTCTTCTCAAGACACTGCTCATGGTACCACCTTTCGCACTGGGTCTCGTCAAAAGGGGGCCGGGGGGAGAGAACCCTAACATCGCAAGATTATATGTTCGGAAATTTCAATCAGGATAACTCTAAGTTGCTTTTAAAATTCAAATTTTTTCTTTTACTTGAACCAACCCAATTTCAATGATGCATGCAAAGCATCATGAAGACAATGTCGATGCAAGATAAATTGTGTGTTCTTCCATTGTAAAAATCACTCGTTTTGTCAGAGGACCTTTTCCAGGTGGTTTTGCCATTTAGAGCATGCCACAGTGCATGGCGAGAACAAATACGACAACATGACGGAATATCAGTGAACATTAAACTTAAAATTCACAGTGTGTAAATATGGGATTGAAATTTTATCTTGACATTTTATTTTCATCGGAGCAGTGAATAACACGAGATTTTTCGTTGTGGTACAAGTCATAAAAAATGACTTTCTCATAAGCTTTCAGAATTCATCCCTGGTATCAACACTTCCTCTTCATGAAGTAGTTTGAAACAAAATATATCTTTGGCATCATTTCTGGATGCCACAATTAAACATTTTTTGCATGGGTGATCATCATCCAATAAACCTGCTGTGGTCAGTATTTCTGACGATTGTCTTGTTCTCTTATTTTCCATCGCCACATAATGTTCTAAAATTGATGCACGGAATGTCTGGGGAAGGCCTTCATCAGTTCCACTGCCATCTGAAAAAAAATAGCTTGTTTGTCTTGTGGGAGTGACAAAACTGTTTCGGGCGAACAATTTGAAAACACAATTTGTACAAGGCTGCATAAAGCTGGACGATCGCTTGGTTGTGCGTTGAAGTTTTGGACCCTGTGTTGTCAACCCGCGCCACTTTCGGCCTGCCTGGCTTGGAGGAGCTCCGGCGGGGACAAACTGGCGGCATCGCTTCTATACCGGCCCGTCGCGGGCGTATTCGACGAGGTTTATTAGCCCGTTGCTTGACACCCGCGCCCCTCCCGGCTTCCCGCAAGATCCCCCTGATCAGAGCTGCATTGCGATCCGCTAGGAGCAGCCGCGCCCGGGCCGTGTTTTGCAGCGGCATTGTACGATATTTCGCGAGGATGGCCGTGAGCTTTTCACCCACTTCGCTTGCAACCCGGGCCACGTTGGACCGACGGGCGCGGCGAAACTCCGGCGAGGTCAGGCGGGTGGCGTATTTTCCTTCACAGAATGTCGCGCGGGTGTGCGTCGAAGTTTTCTGCCCTTTGTGTTAGGGTCCATTGTTTGTCCACAGTGTCGACCCTCCCTTTTTATTTTGCGCCCGGGACCTAACCGACGCTGTCGCTTGGCCCCGCCAGAGCTGCGCCGTGCCTGGCGGGCCGGCAAAGGCGAGTGTTGCAAGCGAAGAGGTGGAAGACCTCGCGCACACCAACACGACCTGCCGGGAGCAAAGCTGCTGCCCGCTCGGCTCCGCCAGAGATGCACCTCGCTTTGAGGGACAGGGGGCGCGGTGTGCAATCAAAGGGAAGAAAAACTTGGGAATCAAACCGCGCGAAGGTCCGGGACCGAACCGATGCCACCCGCTTGGCCCTGCCGGAGTTGCGCGGGGCAGGTAGGGCCGAGAGTGGTGTGTGTGATAAGCGAAGCGGAGGAACAGCTCGCGCCCGCCCGTGAGAAATTTCGGACAGAGCCGTTTTTGCCCACGGCCGAGCCGGAGTTGCTCCGCTGCGGCGCTCAGGCTGTTCCGACGAGGATGTTGGGGCGGAGCGCTGGGAGAACCGCGGGTGTTAAGCAAAGTGTTCGGCTTCGTGAGAGATGAAGAGAGGAACCACGCGCAGACACAAAAAGCACAGAAGGGTTTTATTGCCAGTAAGCGAGACAGGCCGAGGTGGTCACAACTGAAAGGTAGTCAAAATGATCAATTCGAGGAGTGCAGGAATCCTGGAGCGGTACGGCGTCGTCGACACGGCAGGAAGGATCTCTGACGAAGTGACAATGGGTGGCTCTTCAGGCTGGCTTTTATGCTGCAAGTGGCAGATGAGATAATGACTCGCAGGTGTGTCGGGGAGGCAGGTGCACTGATTAGAGAAGCGCCCATCCCACACTGAAAAAGGTAACAATAACTTTTTGGGAGCGGCAAATTCCCCCACAGGAGAACAGAGAAATAGTGGTTTGATTTCGTGGAGTTCGTGGCGCAATGCATGAGGCGTCTGACTACAAATCAGGTCATGCTCGGCCAAAGAGAGGGCGTCCACCAGGTTGAAAAAGAGATGAAGAGCAAACACTGTCAATACATAATAAAGTTTCTCTGTCCCAATATCCAAAAAAAAAAGCCCAGTCCGAAGTAGCAAGATTAAGAAAATCTTTTGAAAAAACGCTCACATGAGGCGGATTTTGAGCCTTGCCTATGCAGTGATATTAATAATAATTGTAATAATAATCATGAAAAAGTGTGATGGTGGCGTGGCATTCATTTATCTTTTGAATTGGTGCGTTTAGATTTTTGTTTTTTGCTTTTCCTTGTATTTGGGTGTAGTTTCAAGCGCAGCTCATGTTCACACAACGCACATTTTATCTCATTATTTTTAGAGGGTCACAGGAAATCATATGGAAGGCTGCAATGGCCAACTCTCACCAGCAGAGGCTATCGTAAAGTGCTGGCCGTGCATGGACAAATAGGGCTCTCGCATTTCAGAAAGCACAAGAGTGACACAACGTGGCATCAGCTCTGAGCAGCAAATATTGTCAATTCATCGTCAATTTTTTCCGTCCCAAGAACCCCCCAAAAAAGTCAAAAGAGCCAAGATTTTTTAAAAACGCTCACATCAGAAGGATTTTGAGGCGTGTCGATGCAAAAAAAAAAGAAAAAAGAAAAAAGACAATTAAAAAGTGTGATAGGGACACGACGTTCTTTGAATTCTAAATTGATATATTTCGATTTTTTTTGCTTTCACATGTATTTGGTTTGAGATTCGATTTCATCTCATGTTCACAGGGCGGACATTTTATGTTGTTGCTTATTTTTAGAGGGTCATAAAAAAAATCCCAGACTTGACTTCTTCGTTTACAGTTGACTGAATAGGGATGATTGTTTTATTTGGGAGCAGAGAGATGTTGACTTAAATTCGCGGAGTTTATGATGCCACGGATAACGTGTCTCAATACGATTCAGTATTCGTTCGCGGAACGTCGCGCGGCTGGAAGCCGACGTTTTCTGCCCTTTGCGTTCGAAACCATTGTGTGTCCACGGTGCCGCCCCTCCCTTTTTTTGTCTCTTTTTCAGTGTGGGCTGGGCGCCTCTCGAATCAGTGCACCTGCCTCCCCTACACACGTGCGAGTCTTCATCTCATCTGCCACTTGCACCATAAAAGACAGCGTGAACAGCCACCCGTTGCCAGTTCGTCAGCGATCCTTCCTGCCGAGCTAGCTGCTGCCACGCCGTTACGCTCCAGCATTTCTGCACTCCTCAACGTGATCATTTTGACTAGCTTTCAGTTGTTTACACCTCGACCTGACCAACTTTCTGGCAATAAAACCCCTCTTCGTTTTTGGTGTCTGTGTGTGGTTCTTGTATTGATCTCTCACGAAACCTAACACTTTAATTCACATTCGACCCAAACTCCTCGTTTGGAGCGTCCCTCGCGCCGAAACGGTGCAGCATCGGCGGTGCCGTGGGCATAAACAACTCGGTACGACATTTCGCGCGGGTGGGCGTGAGATGTTCCTCCGCTTCACTGGTAACCCTGGATACTCTCCGCCGTACGGGTGCCGTGCGCCCCGAACCCGAAGCAATGAGGGACATTTTAGGGCGGTCGGGTTCGGGTAGGGGTAGGGCTCGGGCTCGGGCTCGGGCCGCCCGATCTTACTTCTGCTCCGGCGGGGCCAAGCGGGTGGCATCCGTTCGGTCCCGGACCTTCGTGCTGTTTGATTACCAAAGGACTTATGCACACACTTCAACTTGTATTTTGTTCAGGATGACCTCCTGAAGCCTAAATGAGCATTAATTTGATCACACAACTCATGCCTATGAAGATACATTCAAACTCACAAAACGTGCTCAGCTCGGGCTGAAAATGCATTTAAAGCAATAAAAACTCAAATTGAGTGTCACACCTAAACCAAAGGACTTATGGACACACTTCACCATGTATTTTGTTCAGGATGACCACCTGAAGCCTAAATGAGCATTCATTTGACCACACAACTCATTCCTATGAAGATACATTCAAAGTCAGAAAGCGCGCTCAGCTCAGGCTACAAAAGCATTTAAAGCAATAAAAACTCAAATTGAGTGTCACGCCTAAACCAGAGGATTTATGCACACACTTCAACATGTATTTTGTTCAGGATGTCCTCCTGAAGCCTAAATGAGCATTAATTTGACTACACAACTCATTCCTATGAAGATACATTCAAAGTCAGAAAGCGCGCTCAAGCTCGGGCTGAAAATGCATTTAAAGCAATAAAAACTCAAATTGAGTGTCACACCTAAACCAAAGGACTTATGCACACATTCAACATGTATTTTGTTCAGGATGACCTCCTGAAGCCTATATGAGCTTTAATTTGACCACACAACTCATTCCTATGAAGATACATTCAAACTCACAAAACGTGCTCAGCTCGGGCTGAAAATGCATTTAAAGCAATAAAAACTCAAATTGAGTGTCACGCCTAAACCAAAGGATTTATGCACACACTTTAACATGTATTTTGTTCAGAAGGACCACCTGAAGCCTAAATGAGCATTAATTTGATCACACAATTCATGCCTATGAAGATGCATTCAAACTCACAAAACGTGCTCAGCTCGGGCTGAAAATGCATTTAAAGCAATAAAAACTCAAATGGAGTGTCACGCCTAAACCAAAGGACTTATGCACACACTTCAACATGTATTTAGTTCAGGATGACCACCTGAAGCCGAAATGAGCATTAATTTGACCACACAACTCATTCTTATGAAGATACATTCAAACTCACAAAACATGCTCAGCTCGGGCTGAAAATGCATTTAAAGCAATAAAAACTCAAATTGAGTGTCACGCCTAAACCAAAGGACTTATGCACACACTTCAACATGTATTTTGTTCAGGATGACCACCTGAAGCCTAAATGAGCATTAATTTGACCACACAACTCATTCCTATGAAGATACATTCAAACTCACAAAACGTGCTCAACTCGGGCTGAAAATGCATTTAAAGCAATAAAAACTCAAATTGAGTGTCAAGCTGTTAGAGGAATCTATGAGCAAAATTGTATCATGTTTAAAGTTTCATTTAATTTGGGCACATCGAAGCGTTTGGGTGCGTATCCAGCACCCCCAAATGCCTGCACACAAAGGCGCCGGCCGTCTGGCCGGGGGACTGTTGAAGTCCACAATTAGCACGTCAATACAGGTGGACAACCACAGGGGAGAAGGCGACACTCGGTCACAAAAGGGGAATGAATAATTCGGGAACAGCGGTTGAGCAACAAAAGACGAGTTGAGAACACCCGTCGCGCCCAGACGACATTGACCATCCGCAAAGTCTACAACATGCTAATTCGATGTAGACCAGCCAGAAAAGGCGCCAATGTACTGGTGGTTCAAGTTGGAAAAACAGGTAACCAATCACTACCGAGGAGCCGGACCGGGGTGCGGCATGCAAACATCGGGGGCAGTGTTTTTCTTGTATTTTGCATATGTTACAATAAAATGTCGAACTCGCGGTGGCGGGACTGAGAGTGTGATCGCGGAGCAACTAACCGTCGTTCGCTCTCAGAGATCCGCTCCCGCCGATATTGAAGACAATTTTCCTGTGTGCCGAGTCATTTCTTTAACTTTGTCCGAGAAAATCTCTGACAGAAACTTGGCGTTGTCGGCAGGATGATGTGCTTGTTCGAACGGATTTGAGCTTTTTGTTGGACTCTCCGATTTCCTCCGGTGGACGATCCGTGGCTGATCGCGTGTTTTGCGCCTCCGAAGCCGACCAGACCTCGTGGAGACTTTTCCAGGAGGAGCCAGCCCCGCACCGGACACCGTGAGGAGCAAGCAAGCGCCATCATCCAACGAACCTGGGTTCAGCTCGGCATCGGGACAATTGTCGGAAAAATAAGGTCAGTCGGCGTGGTGGAGAAGCCGTTGCGTAGTCGGTTATCTCCACTGAATGACGGAATTAGACGAGTTAACGCCGAAAACGGAGTAGGCTAGCTCGAGTACCGTTTCGTGGTTAGCGGTACGGGGGAAATTAGATTCCCGGGACACAGAGCCCAAGCGCATCTGTGAGAGCATCGGCTCATTTAGATATCGTTTCTCGCTAAGCGAAAACGGTAAGGAAGCTTTGTCTTCCTGCGGAGGTTGACCACCTCGGCGTGTGTTGCATCTAACGTTGTATGCGTATATTGCGCGTATCGGTTTGTGTTAGTGCGTGAGTGTGATTGGTGATCACACTATTGTGGTAACGTAACCCATATAAACTCCGGCGCGGGCACGTACCGTTTGTTTTCGGGTGACGACCCAGATCTAGATCGCGGTTTTTTTTTTCTTTTGTAAAATACCTGTAAACGCTTCCAGCTGTTGCTAGGCAACATGGCGACACGGAAGTCCTCGGGTTGTTGGCGATTGAGCGGAACACAGCAGACAACAGCACGTTACGATGTAGAGGCGATCATTGAAAACACACGATTAGCTGAAATTGACTGCAGAGGGTCAACGCGATTCGTGAAAAAGTGGAAAAAGAAATACGGATTCTCGGGAGACGTTAATGATTGCGATGAATTGGAAACGGTGTTGGGCAAATTATCGCTGAAAGACAAAGAAAAGCGGAAAAATAATGAACACGGTAAACAATGGTACAAGTGTAAAACACTCGTTGAAAGGGCCAGACGAATACGGGTGAAAAAGGCGAAAGACACACGTCAGAGGCTGGATGAGGATTTAATTGCAGCGGCTGCTGCAACGCAACCCTCAGCCGCTCCAGCGGCCGCCGTTTCGGGGGAGCTGTACCCGGCCTTCCCCCCACAATCGCAAACTGCGAGAGAAAAGAATTCGGTACCCCCTCCGCCCTGGGGAACTAACCAAGCCCCCATAACACCCCTCGATCAAACTACCGCACAGAATTGGAGTCTAGAGAACCCGGTCAAATCGCAGGATGGTCCAAACCCTGGACATCAACACGAAACGCGCTCCAAAGGCACGGTGGGTGAGTGGAGGCGGACCCTCGACCCATCCACCTCGCTAGAGCATAATTCGTATGAGTCTAGATTCGAATGGTACCCTTTCCAAGCGTTCCCTATGGTTCAAATGCCGTCGACGAACGACAAATCGCTGTACGTATATAGACCATGGACGCCAGCCGAATTTCGAGACATCGCCGCGTCACTTCCAAAACCGAAGGACGATCCGGACGAGTTCGTAAGGGAACTATCCGATTTAGTCCACAGTCACAGGCTTAACGCGAGTGAACTTTTGAAATTGCTCTCATTAACTGCCAGTTCCAAGTTTGGCGCAGTTGTGGGCAACTTTAATGGTAGGAAAGCTGCGGGAGGTTATCTGTGCTATGATGAACTCACGCAGGTAGGGGGACCCCTTGACCAAATTATGGAACGTTGCGCCAAGGCATACGAGCGGACGCAAGATCCAAAACAAATTGCCACATGCATCCAAAAGGCTGACGAAACTACGGACGATTTTTTCCATCGTCTGCGAACAGTGTTCAAAATACACGGCGGTATCCCTGAGACACAGTCAGACTTGTTCAATTCGCATTTAAAACAGCATTTGCTCAACCAAGCACACCCTGATGTTACCCAATATGTTAAAAGACATAATTTGAATTGGCCAACATGTCCGATCGATGAGGTTTTGAATTATGCACGGAATTTCGAGCGACTCGAGAACAAGAAAAAGAAGAATGAGAGTCACGTGACTAACATTTATTACGCCGCAAAAAACCCACACGCACACGGGAAAACCCCGGGTACTCCTTATAAAGGTAATAAACAAATACGGTCGTTTGCTCCCTTCAAATTAACCCCTAGGGACCAAAGACGTTTTGTTGAAGGCAGATGTTTTCTTTGTGGACAAAAGGGTCACATGGTGAAAGAATGTAGACAACAGCGGAAGGACAGGCGCGTGCGGGAGCGTGATGGTAGCACGGGAACCTCCTCATCAGATGAGGAGGATTTACAAACGATACGGAATAAAAAAGAGGAGGTAGCTATGACAGCGATAAAGGCCTCTGCGCCTTTGTTTGAATCGCCCGCCTCAAGTGAGGACGAGGGTGACATCTTAGCCGGTAGCAATCATGTTTTCGACACAGAAAACTACCTGCTGAGATGTGAAACCTCGTCCATAACTAAACCGGAAATGACGTTGTTGGTCGAAGGAATCCCGACCGTCTTCCTTGTCGACACGGGCGCCGATATCACTGTTCTCGGTCGTTGGGATCGCGATACTGTGAAGCCAAGCGATGGCAAAATTCGCATGAAAGGAGCACACGGCTCCGTGCAGCCCCTGACGTTATCGCAAACAGTAACCATTACTTCCCCCACAGACCCAAATCGGAAGGCACTCGTCGAAGCCGCGCTAAATTCTCGCTGTCCACATAATTTATTGGGACGGGATGCTCAAACGCAACTCGAGATTTACACCATCGTAAATCACAAGGGCCAGATTGAAGCCCGCATGGGGAACAGTCAACATGATGCTCGCTATTTTTGGACACTCGATTTACCGAACGATGACGTAACTCGGAGTTCCGAATGTCTAGTTCGATTGGCAGGTACCAAATTAAAGCCAGGAGGTAACGTGCAAACGGCGAACAACCTGCACGCGACTATCAGGCGTAAGCAGACACCAGGACCAGACCCTGACTACACTAAAGTTTTTCTGGGCCTGCAACCCCAGGGTATTGTTGTTGAGCACGTGTATTGGAAAGATCAGTGGTGTTTCGCCACAGCGCGGGTAGGAAGGGCGGTCAAGCCCCTCCTCTCACAAGGGCAACACATTTACATACCGCTCGGCAAACCAGAGCAATGTGAGTGGAAAAATATGAATAACCTTGCGAGCTCCGTTCCAAACCACCTGTGGAACCCCTCCCCCGCCAATCCGGGGTGCGAGGAAACACAGGATGGCTGGGTGCGTCAATACATCAATTGGAAAGTGATGACTACTCCGGCCGTTCATTTCAGCTGACAAATTGCAGTAACACGTGACGTACTAGCAATAGAGGCACAGGACACAACACAGGATGATTTGAAATCAAGACAAATTTTTGCACCTCACACAGAACGAAAATATTGGACACATAAGAGAGCACAACCAGATGACGCAGGGATAGAGAAATTGGAAGGCGGGAAACGTTGGCTTCCAATCTCTCTCTTCGAGTGCGCCGCGAGGTTGACACATGGCTTGTCACATGTGTCAACAGGGGGGATGATAGCGATGATAACACAGGTGCACCAATATTATCATACACATGGGTTTATGCATATTTCAAAGAAAATTTGGAGATGTTGTGTAATCTGTTTGAACCAAACACAAGGGAAACGATACTGTCTTGTCATTGTTGATGTGTTTTCAAAATGGGTTGAACTGTCTTTGAGCGCTCACGATGATTCAGGAACTGTCATGAAAGCATTGGGCGAATTGTTGGACACTGATTTAGAGCGACACTGTGCGTACCACCCGCAATCAGCTGCATTTGTGGAATGCATTAATGGAACTGTCAAAGCCAGGCTCATTGAGACAATGAGAGAGACTAAAAGACTATTTGATCAGAAAGAGATGCATAGGCACAATGACTTGCCAGAGTGTTCTGCTCCACAGACTCGCCAGGTCCGGAGTGGTGATCAGAATTTCCTCAAGGTGCTGAAAAGACTTCTCTGGGACAGTGAACGCTGGAATGGCCCCTCCCAAGTGATTGCAGCAACAAAAACTGCGGTCAAGATCGAAGGACGCGATGGCTGGATCCACCAGTCGCAGTGCAAGCTCCTTCGGTTTGAGGTTGAGGGGCCTAGCGACGCCAGTCCCAGGAAGGAGAATCAGCACCTAAGTCCAAGTGCGCTGACCTTGCGTGCCGCCGAAAGACCACAGTGGGAGAGAGGGTTTTCCATGGTAAACGCACCCCTCTCAAGAAAGACCACAGGAAGGGCAGTCAAGCGTTGCCGATGCACCATCAGCATCATCGGCATCATCCTTATGGGCCTAAGAGAAGTCACGGTGGGCACACAGGCCCACAGAAGGAGTGACTTGCCCCATGGGATTCAATGTCGGGAGGCAGGAGACGATTGTTGGTATATTTTTCTTTTTGTGTTTTCGTGTCGCTTGCGCGATCCCGCTGGTCAGAGGTTGTGCTGCCAAATTCATGGATGCTATCAAAGTGAAGTGGCGGCTCACCTGACTGTGGCCATGTCGGAGTACCAACAGGGGCACACGGGGTCTGACGAAGATTATGTTAACACTGACTTTGGTGATTGATTTACTGGAACCTTATGTAAGCCCGTATGACGACTTCACAGAAAAGCATTGCAGATGTGAGTGTTTGATGTTCTTGGGTTGGCTTACTTTGTATATAGTAGTTAGTTAGTAGTTAGTTTTGTTAGATTTTGATTTTCATTTGAGGTGTGTTTAGATTCGATTTGATTTTAAATTACTTTGTGTTTAGATTAGGTTTTGATTTTCATTTAATGTGTGTCTAGATTAGATTTTGATTTTCATTTAATGTATAGCCATTGCCCGGGAAGGGTTTTCTGTCCTGATTGTTACACCCCCTTCCCCTCAGGACAGTTTTTCTTCCCACCCGTGCAATTGCATATCAATGTCACCTGGGCGTTTGACGAAACTTTAATTATGATACAGAGGTGGGAATGTTAGAGGAATCTATGAGCAAAATTGTATCATGTTTAAAGTTTCATTTAATTTGGGCACATCGAAGCGTTTGGGTGCGTATCCAGCACCCCCAAATGCCTGCACACAAAGGCGCCGGCCGTCTGGCCGGGGGACTGTTGAAGTCCACAATTAGCACGTCAATACAGGTGGACAACCACAGGGGAGAAGGCGACACTCGGTCACAAAAGGGGAATGAATAATTCGGGAACAGCGGTTGAGCAACAAAAGACGAGTTGAGAACACCCGTCGCGCCCAGACGACATTGACCATCCGCAAAGTCTACAACATGCTAATTCGATGTAGACCAGCCAGAAAAGGCGCCAATGTACTGGTGGTTCAAGTTGGAAAAACAGGTAACCAATCACTACCGAGGAGCCGGACCGGGGTGCGGCATGCAAACATCGGGGGCAGTGTTTTTCTTGTATTTTGCATATGTTACAATAAAATGTCGAACTCGCGGTGGCGGGACTGAGAGTGTGATCGCGGAGCAACTAACCGTCGTTCGCTCTCAGAGATCCGCTCCCGCCGATATTGAAGACAATTTTCCTGTGTGCCGAGTCATTTCTTTAACTTTGTCCGAGAAAATCTCTGACACACGCCTAAACCAAAGGACTTATGCACACACTTCAACATGTATTTAGTTCAGGATGTCCTCCTGAAGCCTAAATGAGCATTCATTTGACCACACAACTCATTCCTATGAAGATACATTCAAACTCACAAAAAGTGCTCAGCTCGGGCTGAAAATGCATTTAAAGCAATAAAAACTCAAATTGAGTGTCACGCCCAAACCAAAGAACTTATGCACACACTTCAATATTTATTTAGTTCAGGATGACCACCTGAAGCCTAAATGAGCATTAATTTGACCACACAACTAATTCCTATGAAGCTACATTCAAACTCACAAAACGTGCTCAGCTCGGGCTGAAAATGCATTTAAAGCAATAAAAACTCAAATTGAGTGTCACGCCTAAACCAAAGGACTTATGCACACACTTCAACATGTATTTTGTTCAGGATGACCACCTGAAGCCTAAATGAGCATTAATTTGACCACACAACTGATTCCTATGAAGATACATTCAAACTCACAAAACGTGCTCAGCTCGGGCTGAAAATGCATTTAAAGCAATCAAAACTCAAATTGAGTGTCACGCCTAAACCAAAGGACTTATGCACACACTTCAACATGTATTTTGTTCAGGATGACCTCCTGAAGCCCATATGAGAATTAATTTGACCACACAACTCATTCCTATGAAGATACATTCAAACTCACAAAACGTGCTCAGCTCGGGCTGAAAATGCATTTAAAGCAATAAAAACTCAAATTGAGTGTCACGCCTAAACCAAAGGACTTATGCACACACTTCAACATGTATTTTGTTCAGGATGACCACCTGAAGCCTAAATGAGCATTAATTTGACCACACAACTCATTCCTATGAAGATACATTCAAACTCACAAAACGTGCTCAACTCGGGCTGAAAATGCATTTAAAGCAATAAAAACTCAAATTGAGTGTCACGCCTCAACCAAAGGACTTATGCACACACTTCAACATGTATTTTGTTCAGGATGATCTCCTGAAGCCTAAATGAGCATTAATTTGACCACACAACTCATTCCTATGAAGATACATTCAAACTCACAAAACGTGCTCAGCTCGGGCTGAAAATGCATTTAAAGCAATAAAAACTCAAATTGAGTGTCACGCCTAAACCGAAGGACTTATGCACACACTTCAAGATGTATTTTGTTCAGGATGACCTCCTGAAGCCTAAATGAGCAATAATTTGACCACACAACTCATTCCTATGAAGATACATTCAAAGTCAGAAAGCGCGCTCAGCTCGGACTGAAAATGCATTTAAAGCAATAAAAACTCAAATGGAGTGTCACGCCTAAACCAAAGGACTTATGCACACACTTCAACATGTATTTAGTTCAGGATGACCACCTGAAGCCGAAATGAGCATTAATTTGACCACACAACTCATTCTTATGAAGATACATTCAAACTCACAAAACATGCTCAGCTCGGGCTGAAAATGCATTTAAAGCAATAAAAACTCAAATTGAGTGTCACGCCTAAACCAAAGGACTTATGCACACACTTCAACATGTATTTTGTTCAGGATGACCACCTGAAGCCTAAATGAGCATTAATTTGACCACACAACTAATTCCTATGAAGCTACATTCAAACTCACAAAACGTGCTCAGCTCGGGCTGAAAATGCATTTAAAGCAATAAAAACTCAAATTGAGTGTCACGCCTAAACCAAAGGACTTATGCACACACTTCAACATGTATTTTGTTCAGGATGACCACCTGAAGCCTAAATGAGCATTAATTTGACCACACAACTCATTCCTATGAAGATACATTCAAACTCACAAAACGTGCTCAGCTCGGGCTGAAAATGCATTTAAAGCAATCAAAACTCAAATTGAGTGTAAGGCCTAAACCAAAGGACTTATGCACACACTTCAACATGTATTTTGTTCAGGATGACCTCCTGAAGCCCATATGAGAATTAATTTGACCACACAACTCATTCCTATGAAGATACATTCAAACTCACAAAACGTGCTCAGCTCGGGCTGAAAATGCATTTAAAGCAATAAAAACTCAAATTGAGTGTCACGCCTAAACCAAAGGACTTATGCACACACTTCAACATGTATTTTGTTCAGGATGACCACCTGAAGCCTAAATGAGCATTAATTTGACCACACAACTCATTCCTATGAAGATACATTCAAACTCACAAAACGTGCTCAACTCGGGCTGAAAATGCATTTAAAGCAATAAAAACTCAAATTGAGTGTCACGCCTCAACCAAAGGACTTATGCACACACTTCAACATGTATTTTGTTCAGGATGACCTCCTGAAGCCTAAATGAGCATTAATTTGACCACACAACTCATTCCTATGAAGATACATTCAAACTCACAAAACGTGCTCAGCTCGGGCTGAAAATGCATTTAAAGCAATAAAAACTCAAATTGAGTGTCACGCCTAAACCGAAGGACTTATGCACACACTTCAAGATGTATTTTGTTCAGGATGACCTCCTGAAGCCTAAATGAGCAATAATTTGACCACACAACTCATTCCTATGAAGATACATTCAAAGTCAGAAAGCGCGCTCAGCTCGGACTGAAAATGCATTTAAAGCAATAAAAACTCAAATGGAGTGTCACGCCTAAACCAAAGGACTTATGCACACACTTCAACATGTATTTTGTTCAGGATGACCACCTGAAGCCTAAATGAGCATTAATTTGACCACACAACTAATTCCTATGAAGCTACATTCAAACTCACAAAACGTGCTCAGCTCGGGCTGAAAATGCATTTAAAGCAATAAAAACTCAAATTGAGTGTCACGCCTAAACCAAAGGACTTATGCACACACTTCAACATGTATTTTGTTCAGGATGACCACCTGAAGCCTAAATGAGCATTAATTTGACCACACAACTCATTCCTATGAAGATACATTCAAACTCACAAAACGTGCTCAACTCGGGCTGAAAATGCATTTAAAGCAATAAAAACTCAAATTTTAAAAAACTTTACCAGTGTAGGCAACTTAATAATAATAATAATACTAATAATACATTTTATTGATAAGCGCCTTTCAAGACACCCAAGGACACTTTACAATAACAAAAAACACAAAACAATACGGGTTGAGCAGCTGACATGTCTGTCATTTTCTTGTGAGAATTAATTTTTTTCCAGAACAACACTCACAAAATTAGATATAGGTCTACATGACTTCCAACATTGTGATGTGCACTCACAGCAGCAATACCAGTCTTCGGCCGCTCAATTCATGCAAATTCTTCTCAAGACACTGCTCATGGTACCACCTTTCGCACTGGGTCTCGTCAAAAGGGGGCCGGGGGGAGAGAACCCTAACATCGCAAGATTATATGTTCGGAAATTTCAATCAGGATAACTCTAAGTTGCTTTTAAAATTCAAATTTTTTCTTTTACTTGAACCAACCCAATTTCAATGATGCATGCAAAGCATCATGAAGACAATGTCGATGCAAGATAAATTGTGTGTTCTTCCATTGTAAAAATCACTCGTTTTGTCAGAGGACCTTTTCCAGGTGGTTTTGCCATTTAGAGCATGCCACAGTGCATGGCGAGAACAAATACGACAACATGACGGAATATCAGTGAACATTAAACTTAAAATTCACAGTGTGTAAATATGGGATTGAAATTTTATCTTGACATTTTATTTTCATCGGAGCAGTGAATAACACGAGATTTTTCGTTGTGGTACAAGTCATAAAAAATGACTTTCTCATAAGCTTTCAGAATTCATCCCTGGTATCAACACTTCCTCTTCATGAAGTAGTTTGAAACAAAATACCTCTTATTTGTTTTCAAATCTCTGAATAATCTCGCGCCACCTTACCTCTCTGAGCTCATCCGCCCCTACACACCTGCCCGGCGCCTCAGGTCTGTGGACCAGACTTTATTAGAAGTACCAAGAACTAAACTGAGGCTCAGAGGGGATCGAGCCTTTTCTGTTGCTGGTCCCTCTCTCTGGAATGACCTCCCACTAAACATTCGGCAAGCCTCCTCGCTGCCCATCTTCAAAACCCTCCTCAAAACTCACTTGTATTCTTTGGCATTCGACTCAGCATGACTTAGATTTGTTCTTGGTTTTACTGTTTGGTGCTTTCTACCGCCTTTATTGCCGATTTGTCTTACTGTTTATTGTGCATGTTAAATTGCTCCATGTACAGCACTTTGTATGCAGCGATGGCTGTTTGAAAGTGCTCTATAAATACTGAAAACAAAAACAAAAAAAAAACAAAAATATATCTTTGGCATCATTTCTGGATGCCACAATTAAACATTTTTTGCATGGGTGATCATCATCCAATAAACCTGCTGTGGTCAGTATTTCTGACGATTGTCTTGTTCTCTTATTTTCCATCGCCACATAATGTTCTAAAATTGATGCACGGAATGTCTGGGGAAGGCCTTCATCAGTTCCACTGCCATCTGAAAAAAAATAGCTTGTTTGTCTTGTGGGAGTGACAAAACTGTTTCGGGCGAACAATTTGAAAACACAATTTGTACAAGGCTGCATAAAGCTGGACGATCGCTTGGTTGTGCGTTGAAGTTTTGGACCCTGTGTTGTCAACCCGCGCCACTTTCGGCCTGCCTGGCTTGGAGGAGCTCCGGCGGGGACAAACTGGCGGCATCGCTTCTATACCGGCCCGTCGCGGGCGTATTCGACGAGGTTTATTAGCCCGTTGCTTGACACCCGCGCCCCTCCCGGCTTCCCGCAAGATCCCCCTGATCAGAGCTGCATTGCGATCCGCTAGGAGCAGCCGCGCCCGGGCCGTGTTTTGCAGCGGCATTGTACGATATTTCGCGAGGATGGCCGTGAGCTTTTCACCCACTTCGCTTGCAACCCGGGCCACGTTGGACCGACGGGCGCGGCGAAACTCCGGCGAGGTCAGGCGGGTGGCGTATTTTCCTTCACAGAATGTCGCGCGGGTGTGCGTCGAAGTTTTCTGCCCTTTGTGTTAGGGTCCATTGTTTGTCCACAGTGTCGACCCTCCCTTTTGATTTTGCGCCCGGGACCTAACCGACGCTGTCGCTTGGCCCCGCCAGAGCTGCGCCGTGCCTGGCGGGCCGGCAAAGGCGAGTGTTGCAAGCGAAGAGGTGGAAGACCTCGCGCACACCAACACGACCTGCCGGGAGCAAAGCTGCTGCCCGCTCGGCTCCGCCAGAGATGCACCTCGCTTTGAGGGACAGGGGGCGCGGTGTGCAATCAAAGGGAAGAAAAACTTGGGAATCAAACCGCGCGAAGGTCCGGGACCGAACCGATGCCACCCGCTTGGCCCTGCCGGAGTTGCGCGGGGCAGGTAGGGCCGAGAGTGGTGTGTGTGATAAGCGAAGCGGAGGAACAGCTCACGCCCGCCCGTGAGGAATTTCGGACAGAGCCGTTTTTGCCCACGGCCGAGCCGGAGTTGCTCCGCTGCGGCGCTCAGGCTGTTCCGACGAGGATGTTGGGGCGGAGCGCTGGGAGAACCGCGGGTGTTAAGCAAAGTGTTCGGCTTCGTGAGAGATGAAGAGAGGAACCACGCGCAGACACAAAAAGCACAGAAGGGTTTTATTGCCAGTAAGCGAGACAGGCCGAGGTGGTCACAACTGAAAGGTAGTCAAAATGATCAATTCGAGGAGTGCAGGAATCCTGGAGCGGTACGGCGTCGTCGACACGGCAGGAAGGATCTCTGACGAAGTGACAATGGGTGGCTCTTCAGGCTGGCTTTTATGCTGCAAGTGGCAGATGAGATAATGACTCGCAGGTGTGTCGGGGAGGCAGGTGCACTGATTAGAGAAGCGCCCATCCCACACTGAAAAAGGTAACAATAACTTTTTGGGAGCGGCAAATTCCCCCACAGGAGAACAGAGAAATAGTGGTTTGATTTCGTGGAGTTCGTGGCGCAATGCATGAGGCGTCTGACTACAAATCAGGTCATGCTCGGCCAAAGAGAGGGCGTCCACCAGGTTGAAAAAGAGATGAAGAGCAAACACTGTCAATACATAATAAAGTTTCTCTGTCCCAATATCCAAAAAAAAAGCCCAGTCCGAAGTAGCAAGATTAAGAAAATCTTTTGAAAAAACGCTCACATGAGGCGGATTTTGAGCCTTGCCTATGCAGTGATATTAATAATAATTGTAATAATAATCATGAAAAAGTGTGATGGTGGCGTGGCATTCATTTATCTTTTGAATTGGTGCGTTTAGATTTTTGTTTTTTGCTTTTCCTTGTATTTGGGTGTAGTTTCAAGCGCAGCTCATGTTCACACAACGCACATTTTATCTCATTATTTTTAGAGGGTCACAGGAAATCATATGGAAGGCTGCAATGGCCAACTCTCACCAGCAGAGGCTATCGTAAAGTGCTGGCCGTGCATGGACAAATAGGGCTCTCGCATTTCAGAAAGCACAAGAGTGACACAACGTGGCATCAGCTCTGAGCAGCAAATATTGTCAATTCATCGTCAATTTTTTCCGTCCCAAGAACCCCCCAAAAAAGTCAAAAGAGCCAAGATTTTTTAAAAACGCTCACATCAGAAGGATTTTGAGGCGTGTCGATGCAAAAAAAAAAAGAAAAAAGAAAAAAGACAATTAAAAAGTGTGATGGGGACACGACGTTCTTTGAATTCTAAATTGATATATTTCGATTTTTTTTGCTTTCACATGTATTTGGTTTGAGATTCGATTTCAGCTCATGTTCACAGGGCGGACATTTTATGTTGTTGCTTATTTTTAGAGGGTCATAAAAAAAATCCCAGACTTGACTTCTTCGTTTACAGTTGACTGAATAGGGATGATTGTTTTATTTGGGAGCAGAGAGATGTTGACTTAAATTCGCGGAGTTTATGATGCCACGGATAACGTGTCTCAATACGATTCAGTATTCGTTCGCGGAACGTCAAGCGGCTGGAAGCCGACGTTTTCTGCCCTTTGCGTTCGAAACCATTGTGTGTCCACGGTGCCGCCCCTCCCTTTTTTTGTCTCTTTTTCAGTGTGGGCTGGGCGCCTCTCGAATCAGTGCACCTGCCTCCCCTACACACGTGCGAGTCTTCATCTCATCTGCCACTTGCACCATAAAAGACAGCGTGAACAGCCACCCGTTGCCAGTTCGTCAGCGATCCTTCCTGCCGAGCTAGCTGCTGCCACGCCGTTACGCTCCAGCATTTCTGCACTCCTCAACGTGATCATTTTGACTAGCTTTCAGTTGTTTACACCTCGACCTGACCAACTTTCTGGCAATAAAACCCCTCTTCGTTTTTGGTGTCTGTGTGTGGTTCTTGTATTGATCTCTCACGAAACCTAACACTTTAATTCACATTCGACCCAAACTCCTCGTTTGGAGCGTCCCTCGCGCCGAAACGGTGCAGCATCGGCGGTGCCGTGGGCATAAACAACTCGGTACGACATTTCGCGCGGGTGGGCGTGAGATGTTCCTCCGCTTCACTGGTAACCCTGGATACTCTCCGCCGTACGGGTGCCGTGCGCCCCGAACCCGAAGCAATGAGGGACATTTTAGGGCGGTCGGGTTCGGGTAGGGGTAGGGCTCGGGCTCGGGCTCGGGCCGCCCGATCTTACTTCTGCTCCGGCGGGGCCAAGCGGGTGGCATCCGTTCGGTCCCGGACCTTCGTGCTGTTTGATTACCAAAGGACTTATGCACACACTTCAACTTGTATTTTGTTCAGGATGACCTCCTGAAGCCTAAATGAGCATTAATTTGATCACACAACTCATGCCTATGAAGATACATTCAAACTCACAAAACGTGCTCAGCTCGGGCTGAAAATGCATTTAAAGCAATAAAAACTCAAATTGAGTGTCACACCTAAACCAAAGGACTTATGGACACACTTCAACATGTATTTTGTTCAGGATGACCACCTGAAGCCTAAATGAGCATTCATTTGACTACACAACTCATTCCTATGAAGATACATTCAAACTCACAAAACGTGCTCAGCTCGGGCTGAAAATGCATTTAAAGCAATAAAAACTCAAATTGAGTGTCACGCCTAAACCAAAGGATTTATGCACACACTTTAACATGTATTTTGTTCAGAAGGACCACCTGAAGCCTAAATGAGCATTAATTTGATCACACAATTCATGCCTATGAAGATGCATTCAAACTCACAAAACGTGCTCAGCTCGGGCTGAAAATGCATTTAAAGCAATAAAAACTCAAATTGAGTGTCACACCTAAACCGAAGGACTTATGCACACACTTCATCATGTATTTTGTTCAGGATGGCCTCCTGAAGCCTAAAAGAGCATTAATTTGACTAAACAAATCATTCCTATGAAGATACATTCAAAGTCAGAAAGCGCGCTCAGCTCGGAATGAAAATGCATTTAAAGCAATAAAAACTCAAATTGAGTGTCACACCTAAACCAAAGGATTATGCACACACTTCAACATGTATTTTGTTCAGGATGGCCTCCTGAAGCCTATATGAGCATTAATTTGACCACACAACTCATTCCTATGAAGATACATTCAAACTCACAAAACATGCTCAGCTCGGGCTGAAAATGCATTTAAAGCAATAAAAACTCAAATTGAGTGTCACGCCTAAACCAAAGGACTTATGCACACACTTCAACATGTATTTTGTTCAGGATGACCACCTGAAGCCTAAATGAGCATTAATTTGACCACACAACTCATTCCTATGAAGATACATTCAAACTCACAAAACGTGCTCAACTCGGGCTGAAAATGCATTTAAAGCAATAAAAACTCAAATTGAGTGTCACGCCTAAACCAAAGGACTTATGCACACACTTCAACATGTATTTTGTTCAGGATGACCTCCTGAAGCCCATATGAGAATTAATTTGACCACACAACTCATTCCTATGAAGATACATTCAAACTCACAAAACGTGCTCAGCTCGGGCTGAAAATGCATTTAAAGCAATAAAAACTCAAATTGAGTGTCACGCCTAAACCAAAGGACTTATGCACACACTTCAACATGTATTTTGTTCAGGATGACCACCTGAAGCCTAAATGAGCATTAATTTGACCACACAACTCATTCCTATGAAGATACATTCAAACTCACAAAACGTGCTCAACTCGGGCTGAAAATGCATTTAAAGCAATAAAAACTCAAATTGAGTGTCACGCCTAAACCAAAGGACTTATGCATACACTTCAACATGTATTTTGTTCAGGATGATCACCTGAAGCCTAAATGAGCATTAATTTGACCACACAACTCATTCCTATGAAGATACATTCAAACTCACAAAACGTGCTCAGCTCGGGCTGAAAATGCATTTAAAGCAATCAAAACTCAAATTGAGTGTAAGGCCTAAACCAAAGGACTTATGCACACACTTCAACATGTATTTTGTTCAGGATGACCTCCTGAAGCCCATATGAGAATTAATTTGACCACACAACTCATTCCTATGAAGATACATTCAAACTCACAAAACGTGCTCAGCTCGGGCTGAAAATGCATTTAAAGCAATAAAAACTCAAATTGAGTGTCACGCCTAAACCAAAGGACTTATGCACACACTTCAACATGTATTTTGTTCAGGATGACCTCCTGAAGCCCATATGAGAATTAATTTGACCACACAACTCATTCCTATGAAGATACATTCAAACTCACAAAACGTGCTCAACTCGGGCTGAAAATGCATTTAAAGCAATAAAAACTCAAATTGAGTGTCACGCCTCAACCAAAGGACTTATGCACACACTTCAACGTGTATTTTGTTCAGGATGACCTCCTGAAGCCTAAATGAGCAATAGTTTGACCACACAACTAATTCCTATGAAGCTACATTCAAACTCACAAAACGTGCTCAGCTCGGGCTGAAAATGCATTTAAAGCAATAAAAACTCAAATTGAGTGTCACGCCTAAACCAAAGGACTTATGCACACACTTCAACATGTATTTTGTTCAGGATGACCACCTGAAGCCTAAATGAGCATTAATTTGACCACACAACTCATTCCTATGAAGATACATTCAAACTCACAAAACGTGCTCAGCTCGGGCTGAAAATGCATTTAAAGCAATAAAAACTCAAATTGAGTGTCACGCCTAAACCGAAGGACTTATGCACACACTTCAAGATGTATTTTGTTCAGGATGACCTCCTGAAGCCTAAATGAGCAATAATTTGACCACAGAACTCATTCCTATGAAGATACATTCAAAGTCAGAAAGCGCGCTCAGCTCGGACTGAAAATGCATTTAAAGCAATAAAAACTCAAATGGAGTGTCACGCCTAAACCAAAGGACTTATGCACACACTTCAACATGTATTTAGTTCAGGATGACCACCTGAAGCCTAAATGAGCATTAATTTGACTACACAACTCATTCCTATGAAGATACATTCAAAGTCAGAAAGCGCGCTCAAGCTCGGGCTGAAAATGCATTTAAAGCAATAAAAACTCAAATTGAGTGTCACACCTAAACCAAAGGACTTATGCACACATTCAACATGTATTTTGTTCAGGATGACCTCCTGAAGCCTATATGAGCTTTAATTTGACCACACAACTCATTCCTATGAAGATACATTCAAACTCACAAAACGTGCTCAGCTCGGGCTGAAAATGCATTTAAAGCAATAAAAACTCAAATTGAGTGTCACGCCTAAACCAAAGGATTTATGCACACACTTTAACATGTATTTTGTTCAGAAGGACCACCTGAAGCCTAAATGAGCATTAATTTGATCACACAATTCATGCCTATGAAGATGCATTCAAACTCACAAAACGTGCTCAGCTCGGGCTGAAAATGCATTTAAAGCAATAAAAACTCAAATGGAGTGTCACGCCTAAACCAAAGGACTTATGCACACACTTCAACATGTATTTAGTTCAGGATGACCACCTGAAGCCGAAATGAGCATTAATTTGACCACACAACTCATTCCTATGAAGATACATTCAAACTCACAAAACGTGCTCAGCTCGGGCTGAAAATGCATTTAAAGCAATAAAAACTCAAATTGAGTGTCACGCCTAAACCAAAGGACTTATGCACACACTTCAACATGTATTTTGTTCAGGATGACCACCTGAAGCCTAAATGAGCATTAATTTGACCACACAACTCATTCCTATGAAGATACATTCAAACTCACAAAACGTGCTCAACTCGGGCTGAAAATGCATTTAAAGCAATAAAAACTCAAATTTTAAAAAACTTTACCAGTGTAGGCAACTTAATAATAATAATAATACTAATAATACATTTTATTGATAAGCGCCTTTCAAGACACCCAAGGACACTTTACAATAACAAAAAACACAAAACAATACGGGTTGAGCAGCTGACATGTCTGTCATTTTCTTGTGAGAATTAATTTTTTTCCAGAACAACACTCACAAAATTAGATATAGGTCTACATGACTTCCAACATTGTGATGTGCACTCACAGCAGCAATACCAGTCTTCGGCCGCTCAATTCAGGCAAATTCTTCTCAAGACACTGCTCATGGTACCACCTTTCGCACTGGGTCTCGTCAAAAGGGGGCCGGGGGGAGAGAACCCTAACATCGCAAGATTATATGTTCGGAAATTTCAATCAGGATAACTCTAAGTTGCTTTTAAAATTCAAATTTTTTCTTTTACTTGAACCAACCCAATTTCAATGATGCATGCAAAGCATCATGAAGACAATGTCGATGCAAGATAAATTGTGTGTTCTTCCATTGTAAAAATCACTCGTTTTGTCAGAGGACCTTTTCCAGGTGGTTTTGCCATTTAGAGCATGCCACAGTGCATGGCGAGAACAAATACGACAACATGACGGAATATCAGTGAACATTAAACTTAAAATTCACAGTGTGTAAATATGGGATTGAAATTTTATCTTGACATTTTATTTTCATCGGAGCAGTGAATAACACGAGATTTTTCGTTGTGGTACAAGTCATAAAAAATGACTTTCTCATAAGCTTTCAGAATTCATCCCTGGTATCAACACTTCCTCTTCATGAAGTAGTTTGAAACAAAATATATCTTTGGCATCATTTCTGGATGCCACAATTAAACATTTTTTGCATGGGTGATCATCATCCAATAAACCTGCTGTGGTCAGTATTTCTGACGATTGTCTTGTTCTCTTATTTTCCATCGCCACATAATGTTCTAAAATTGATGCACGGAATGTCTGGGGAAGGCCTTCATCAGTTCCACTGCCATCTGAAAAAAAATAGCTTGTTTGTCTTGTGGGAGTGACAAAACTGTTTCGGGCGAACAATTTGAAAACACAATTTGTACAAGGCTGCATAAAGCTGGACGATCGCTTGGTTGTGCGTTGAAGTTTTGGACCCTGTGTTGTCAACCCGCGCCACTTTCGGCCTGCCTGGCTTGGAGGAGCTCCGGCGGGGACAAACTGGCGGCATCGCTTCTATACCGGCCCGTCGCGGGCGTATTCGACGAGGTTTATTAGCCCGTTGCTTGACACCCGCGCCCCTCCCGGCTTCCCGCAAGATCCCCCTGATCAGAGCTGCATTGCGATCCGCTAGGAGCAGCCGCGCCCGGGCCGTGTTTTGCAGCGGCATTGTACGATATTTCGCGAGGATGGCCGTGAGCTTTTCACCCACTTCGCTTGCAACCCGGGCCACGTTGGACCGACGGGCGCGGCGAAACTCCGGCGAGGTCAGGCGGGTGGCGTATTTTCCTTCACAGAATGTCGCGCGGGTGTGCGTCGAAGTTTTCTGCCCTTTGTGTTAGGGTCCATTGTTTGTCCACAGTGTCGACCCTCCCTTTTGATTTTGCGCCCGGGACCTAACCGACGCTGTCGCTTGGCCCCGCCAGAGCTGCGCCGTGCCTGGCGGGCCGGCAAAGGCGAGTGTTGCAAGCGAAGAGGTGGAAGACCTCGCGCACACCAACACGACCTGCCGGGAGCAAAGCTGCTGCCCGCTCGGCTCCGCCAGAGATGCACCTCGCTTTGAGGGACAGGGGGCGCGGTGTGCAATCAAAGGGAAGAAAAACTTGGGAATCAAACCGCGCGAAGGTCCGGGACCGAACCGATGCCACCCGCTTGGCCCTGCCGGAGTTGCGCGGGGCAGGTAGGGCCGAGAGTGGTGTGTGTGATAAGCGAAGCGGAGGAACAGCTCGCGCCCGCCCGTGAGAAATTTCGGACAGAGCCGTTTTTGCCCACGGCCGAGCCGGAGTTGCTCCGCTGCGGCGCTCAGGCTGTTCCGACGAGGATGTTGGGGCGGAGCGCTGGGAGAACCGCGGGTGTTAAGCAAAGTGTTCGGCTTCGTGAGAGATGAAGAGAGGAACCACGCGCAGACACAAAAAGCACAGAAGGGTTTTATTGCCAGTAAGCGAGACAGGCCGAGGTGGTCACAACTGAAAGGTAGTCAAAATGATCAATTCGAGGAGTGCAGGAATCCTGGAGCGGTACGGCGTCGTCGACACGGCAGGAAGGATCTCTGACGAAGTGACAATGGGTGGCTCTTCAGGCTGGCTTTTATGCTGCAAGTGGCAGATGAGATAATGACTCGCAGGTGTGTCGGGGAGGCAGGTGCACTGATTAGAGAAGCGCCCATCCCACACTGAAAAAGGTAACAATAACTTTTTGGGAGCGGCAAATTCCCCCACAGGAGAACAGAGAAATAGTGGTTTGATTTCGTGGAGTTCGTGGCGCAATGCATGAGGCGTCTGACTACAAATCAGGTCATGCTCGGCCAAAGAGAGGGCGTCCACCAGGTTGAAAAAGAGATGAAGATCAAACACTGTCAATACATAAAGTTTCTCTGTCCCAATATCCAAAAAAAAAAGCCCAGTCCGAAGTAGCAAGATTAAGAAAATCTTTTGAAAAAACGCTCACATGAGGCGGATTTTGAGCCTTGCCTATGCAGTGATATTAATAATAATTGTAATAATAATCATGAAAAAGTGTGATGGTGGCGTGGCATTCATTTATCTTTTGAATTGGTGCGTTTAGATTTTTGTTTTTTGCTTTTCCTTGTATTTGGGTGTAGTTTCAAGCGCAGCTCATGTTCACACAACGCACATTTTATCTCATTATTTTTAGAGGGTCACAGGAAATCATATGGAAGGCTGCAATGGCCAACTCTCACCAGCAGAGGCTATCGTAAAGTGCTGGCCGTGCATGGACAAATAGGGCTCTCGCATTTCAGAAAGCACAAGAGTGACACAACGTGGCATCAGCTCTGAGCAGCAAATATTGTCAATTCATCGTCAATTTTTTCCGTCCCAAGAACCCCCCAAAAAAGTCAAAAGAGCCAAGATTTTTTAAAAACGCTCACATCAGAAGGATTTTGAGGCGTGTCGATGCAAAAAAAAAAAGAAAAAAGAAAAAAGACAATTAAAAAGTGTGATGGGGACACGACGTTCTTTGAATTCTAAATTGATATATTTCGATTTTTTTTGCTTTCACATGTATTTGGTTTGAGATTCGATTTCAGCTCATGTTCACAGGGCGGACATTTTATGTTGTTGCTTATTTTTAGAGGGTCATAAAAAAAATCCCAGACTTGACTTCTTCGTTTACAGTTGACTGAATAGGGATGATTGTTTTATTTGGGAGCAGAGAGATGTTGACTTAAATTCGCGGAGTTTATGATGCCACGGATAACGTGTCTCAATACGATTCAGTATTCGTTCGCGGAACGTCGCGCGGCTGGAAGCCGACGTTTTCTGCCCTTTGCGTTCGAAACCATTGTGTGTCCACGGTGCCGACCCTCCCTTTTTTTGTCTCTTTTTCAGTGTGGGCTGGGCGCCTCTCGAATCAGTGCACCTGCCTCCCCTACACACGTGCGAGTCTTCATCTCATCTGCCACTTGCACCATAAAAGACAGCGTGAACAGCCACCCGTTGCCAGTTCGTCAGCGATCCTTCCTGCCGAGCTAGCTGCTGCCACGCCGTTACGCTCCAGCATTTCTGCACTCCTCAACGTGATCATTTTGACTAGCTTTCAGTTGTTTACACCTCGACCTGACCAACTTTCTGGCAATAAAACCCCTCTTCGTTTTTGGTGTCTGTGTGTGGTTCTTGTATTGATCTCTCACGAAACCTAACACTTTAATTCACATTCGACCCAAACTCCTCGTTTGGAGCGTCCCTCGCGCCGAAACGGTGCAGCATCGGCGGTGCCGTGGGCATAAACAACTCGGTACGACATTTCGCGCGGGTGGGCGTGAGATGTTCCTCCGCTTCACTGGTAACCCTGGATACTCTCCGCCGTACGGGTGCCGTGCGCCCCGAACCCGAAGCAATGAGGGACATTTTAGGGCGGTCGGGTTCGGGTAGGGGTAGGGCTCGGGCTCGGGCCGCCCGATCTTACTTCTGCTCCGGCGGGGCCAAGCGGGTGGCATCCGTTCGGTCCCGGACCTTCGTGCTGTTTGATTACCAAAGGACTTATGCACACACTTCAACTTGTATTTTGTTCAGGATGACCTCCTGAAGCCTAAATGAGCATTAATTTGATCACACAACTCATGCCTATGAAGATACATTCAAACTCACAAAACGTGCTCAGCTCGGGCTGAAAATGCATTTAAAGCAATAAAAACTCAAATTGAGTGTCACACCTAAACCAAAGGACTTATGGACACACTTCAACATGTATTTTGTTCAGGATGACCACCTGAAGCCTAAATGAGCATTCATTTGACCACACAACTCATTCCTATGAAGATACATTCAAAGTCAGAAAGCGCGCTCAGCTCAAGCTACAAATGCATTTAAAGCAATAAAAACTCAAATTGAGTGTCACGCCTAAACCAGAGGATTTATGCACACACTTCAACATGTATTTTGTTCAGGATGTCCTCCTGAAGCCTAAATGAGCATTAATTTGACTACACAACTCATTCCTATGAAGATACATTCAAAGTCAGAAAGCACGCTCAAGCTCGGGCTGAAAATGCATTTAAAGCAATAAAAACTCAAATTGAGTGTCACACCTAAACCAAAGGACTTATGCACACATTCAACATGTATTTTGTTCAGGATGACCTCCTGAAGCCTATATGAGCTTTAATTTGACCACACAACTCATTCCTATGAAGATACATTCAAACTCACAAAACGTGCTCAGCTCGGGCTGAAAATGCATTTAAAGCAATAAAAACTCAAATTGAGTGTCACGCCTAAACCAAAGGATTTATGCACACACTTTAACATGTATTTTGTTCAGAAGGACCACCTGAAGCCTAAATGAGCATTAATTTGATCACACAATTCATGCCTATGAAGATGCATTCAAACTCACAAAACGTGCTCAGCTCGGGCTGAAAATGCATTTAAAGCAATAAAAACTCAAATTGAGTGTCACACCTAAACCAAAGGACTTATGCACACACTTCATCATGTATTTTGTTCAGGATGGCCTCCTGAAGCCTAAAAGAGCATTAATTTGACTAAACAAATCATTCCTATGAAGATACATTCAAAGTCAGAAAGCGCGCTCAGCTCGGGCTGAAAATGCATTTAAAGCAATAAAAACTCAAATTGAGTGTCACACCTAAACCAAAGGATTATGCACACACTTCAACATGTATTTAGTTCAGGATGTCCTCCTGAAGCCTAAATGAGCATTAATTTGATCACACAACTCATGCCTATGAAGATACATTCAAACTCACAAAACGTGCTCAGCTCGGGCTGAAAATGCATTTAAAGCAATAAAAACTCAAATTGAGTGTCACGCCCAAACCAAAGAACTTATGCACACACTTCAATATTTATTTAGTTCAGGATGACCACCTGAAGCCTAAATGAGCATTAATTTGACCACACAACTAATTCCTATGAAGCTACATTCAAACTCACAAAACGTGCTCAGCTCGGGCTGAAAATGCATTTAAAGCAATAAAAACTCAAATTGAGTGTCACGCCTAAACCAAAGGACTTATGCACACACTTCAACATGTATTTTGTTCAGGATGACCACCTGAAGCCTAAATGAGCATTAATTTGACCACACAACTGATTCCTATGAAGATACATTCAAACTCACAAAACATGCTCAGCTCGGGCTGAAAATGCATTTAAAGCAATAAAAACTCAAATTGAGTGTCACGCCTAAACCAAAGGACTTATGCACACACTTCAACATGTATTTTGTTCAGGATGACCACCTGAAGCCTAAATGAGCATTAATTTGACCACACAACTCATTCCTATGAAGATACATTCAAACTCACAAAACGTGCTCAACTCGGGCTGAAAATGCATTTAAAGCAATAAAAACTCAAATTTTAAAAAACTTTACCAGTGTAGGCAACTTAATAATAATAATAATACTAATAATACATTTTATTGATAAGCGCCTTTCAAGACACCCAAGGACACTTTACAATAACAAAAAACACAAAACAATACGGGTTGAGCAGCTGACATGTCTGTCATTTTCTTGTGAGAATTAATTTTTTTCCAGAACAACACTCACAAAATTAGATATAGGTCTACATGACTTCCAACATTGTGATGTGCACTCACAGCAGCAATACCAGTCTTCGGCCGCTCAATTCATGCAAATTCTTCTCAAGACACTGCTCATGGTACCACCTTTCGCACTGGGTCTCGTCAAAAGGGGGCCGGGGGGAGAGAACCCTAACATCGCAAGATTATATGTTCGGAAATTTCAATCAGGATAACTCTAAGTTGCTTTTAAAATTCAAATTTTTTCTTTTACTTGAACCAACCCAATTTCAATGATGCATGCAAAGCATCATGAAGACAATGTCGATGCAAGATAAATTGTGTGTTCTTCCATTGTAAAAATCACTCGTTTTGTCAGAGGACCTTTTCCAGGTGGTTTTGCCATTTAGAGCATGCCACAGTGCATGGCGAGAACAAATACGACAACATGACGGAATATCAGTGAACATTAAACTTAAAATTCACAGTGTGTAAATATGGGATTGAAATTTTATCTTGACATTTTATTTTCATCGGAGCAGTGAATAACACGAGATTTTTCGTTGTGGTACAAGTCATAAAAAATGACTTTCTCATAAGCTTTCAGAATTCATCCCTGGTATCAACACTTCCTCTTCATGAAGTAGTTTGAAACAAAATATATCTTTGGCATCATTTCTGGATGCCACAATTAAACATTTTTTGCATGGGTGATCATCATCCAATAAACCTGCTGTGGTCAGTATTTCTGACGATTGTCTTGTTCTCTTATTTTCCATCGCCACATAATGTTCTAAAATTGATGCACGGAATGTCTGGGGAAGGCCTTCATCAGTTCCACTGCCATCTGAAAAAAAATAGCTTGTTTGTCTTGTGGGAGTGACAAAACTGTTTCGGGCGAACAATTTGAAAACACAATTTGTACAAGGCTGCATAAAGCTGGACGATCGCTTGGTTGTGCGTTGAAGTTTTGGACCCTGTGTTGTCAACCCGCGCCACTTTCGGCCTGCCTGGCTTGGAGGAGCTCCGGCGGGGACAAACTGGCGGCATCGCTTCTATACCGGCCCGTCGCGGGCGTATTCGACGAGGTTTATTAGCCCGTTGCTTGACACCCGCGCCCCTCCCGGCTTCCCGCAAGATCCCCCTGATCAGAGCTGCATTGCGATCCGCTAGGAGCAGCCGCGCCCGGGCCGTGTTTTGCAGCGGCATTGTACGATATTTCGCGAGGATGGCCGTGAGCTTTTCACCCACTTCGCTTGCAACCCGGGCCACGTTGGACCGACGGGCGCGGCGAAACTCCGGCGAGGTCAGGCGGGTGGCGTATTTTCCTTCACAGAATGTCGCGCGGGTGTGCGTCGAAGTTTTCTGCCCTTTGTGTTAGGGTCCATTGTTTGTCCACAGTGTCGACCCTCCCTTTTGATTTTGCGCCCGGGACCTAACCGACGCTGTCGCTTGGCCCCGCCAGAGCTGCGCCGTGCCTGGCGGGCCGGCAAAGGCGAGTGTTGCAAGCGAAGAGGTGGAAGACCTCGCGCACACCAACACGACCTGCCGGGAGCAAAGCTGCTGCCCGCTCGGCTCCGCCAGAGATGCACCTCGCTTTGAGGGACAGGGGGCGCGGTGTGCAATCAAAGGGAAGAAAAACTTGGGAATCAAACCGCGCGAAGGTCCGGGACCGAACCGATGCCACCCGCTTGGCCCTGCCGGAGTTGCGCGGGGCAGGTAGGGCCGAGAGTGGTGTGTGTGATAAGCGAAGCGGAGGAACAGCTCACGCCCGCCCGTGAGAAATTTCGGACAGAGCCGTTTTTGCCCACGGCCGAGCCGGAGTTGCTCCGCTGCGGCGCTCAGGCTGTTCCGACGAGGATGTTGGGGCGGAGCGCTGGGAGAACCGCGGGTGTTAAGCAAAGTGTTCGGCTTCGTGAGAGATGAAGAGAGGAACCACGCGCAGACACAAAAAGCACAGAAGGGTTTTATTGCCAGTAAGCGAGACAGGCCGAGGTGGTCACAACTGAAAGGTAGTCAAAATGATCAATTCGAGGAGTGCAGGAATCCTGGAGCGGTACGGCGTCGTCGACACGGCAGGAAGGATCTCTGACGAAGTGACAATGGGTGGCTCTTCAGGCTGGCTTTTATGCTGCAAGTGGCAGATGAGATAATGACTCGCAGGTGTGTCGGGGAGGCAGGTGCACTGATTAGAGAAGCGCCCATCCCACACTGAAAAAGGTAACAATAACTTTTTGGGAGCGGCAAATTCCCCCACAGGAGAACAGAGAAATAGTGGTTTGATTTCGTGGAGTTCGTGGCGCAATGCATGAGGCGTCTGACTACAAATCAGGTCATGCTCGGCCAAAGAGAGGGCGTCCACCAGGTTGAAAAAGAGATGAAGAGCAAACACTGTCAATACATAATAAAGTTTCTCTGTCCCAATATCCAAAAAAAAAAGCCCAGTCCGAAGTAGCAAGATTAAGAAAATCTTTTGAAAAAACGCTCACATGAGGCGGATTTTGAGCCTTGCCTATGCAGTGATATTAATAATAATTGTAATAATAATCATGAAAAAGTGTGATGGTGGCGTGGCATTCATTTATCTTTTGAATTGGTGCGTTTAGATTTTTGTTTTTTGCTTTTCCTTGTATTTGGGTGTAGTTTCAAGCGCAGCTCATGTTCACACAACGCACATTTTATCTCATTATTTTTAGAGGGTCACAGGAAATCATATGGAAGGCTGCAATGGCCAACTCTCACCAGCAGAGGCTATCGTAAAGTGCTGGCCGTGCATGGACAAATAGGGCTCTCGCATTTCAGAAAGCACAAGAGTGACACAACGTGGCATCAGCTCTGAGCAGCAAATATTGTCAATTCATCGTCAATTTTTTCCGTCCCAAGAACCCCCCAAAAAAGTCAAAAGAGCCAAGATTTTTTAAAAACGCTCACATCAGAAGGATTTTGAGGCGTGTCGATGCAAAAAAAAAAAGAAAAAAGAAAAAAGACAATTAAAAAGTGTGATGGGGACACGACGTTCTTTGAATTCTAAATTGATATATTTCGATTTTTTTTGCTTTCACATGTATTTGGTTTGAGATTCGATTTCAGCTCATGTTCACAGGGCGGACATTTTATGTTGTTGCTTATTTTTAGAGGGTCATAAAAAAAATCCCAGACTTGACTTCTTCGTTTACAGTTGACTGAATAGGGATGATTGTTTTATTTGGGAGCAGAGAGATGTTGACTTAAATTCGCGGAGTTTATGATGCCACGGATAACGTGTCTCAATACGATTCAGTATTCGTTCGCGGAACGTCGCGCGGCTGGAAGCCGACGTTTTCTGCCCTTTGCGTTCGAAACCATTGTGTGTCCACGGTGCCGCCCCTCCCTTTTTTTGTCTCTTTTTCAGTGTGGGCTGGGCGCCTCTCGAATCAGTGCACCTGCCTCCCCTACACACGTGCGAGTCTTCATCTCATCTGCCACTTGCACCATAAAAGACAGCGTGAACAGCCACCCGTTGCCAGTTCGTCAGCGATCCTTCCTGCCGAGCTAGCTGCTGCCACGCCGTTACGCTCCAGCATTTCTGCACTCCTCAACGTGATCATTTTGACTAGCTTTCAGTTGTTTACACCTCGACCTGACCAACTTTCTGGCAATAAAATCCCTCTTCGTTTTTGGTGTCTGTGTGTGGTTCTTGTATTGATCTCTCACGAAACCTAACACTTTAATTCACATTCGACCCAAACTCCTCGTTTGGAGCGTCCCTCGCGCCGAAACGGTGCAGCATCGGCGGTGCCGTGGGCATAAACAACTCGGTACGACATTTCGCGCGGGTGGGCGTGAGATGTTCCTCCGCTTCACTGGTAACCCTGGATACTCTCCGCCGTACGGGTGCCGTGCGCCCCGAACCCGAAGCAATGAGGGACATTTTAGGGCGGTCGGGTTCGGGTAGGGGTAGGGCTCGGGCTCGGGCCGCCCGATCTTACTTCTGCTCCGGCGGGGCCAAGCGGGTGGCATCCGTTCGGTCCCGGACCTTCGTGCTGTTTGATTACCAAAGGACTTATGCACACACTTCAACTTGTATTTTGTTCAGGATGACCTCCTGAAGCCTAAATGAGCATTAATTTGATCACACAACTCATGCCTATGAACATACATTCAAACTCACAAAACGTGCTCAGCTCGGGCTGAAAATGCATTTAAAGCAATAAAAACTCAAATTGAGTGTCACACCTAAACCAAAGGACTTATGGACACACTTCAACATGTATTTTGTTCAGGATGACCACCTGAAGCCTAAATGAGCATTCATTTGACCACACAACTCATTCCTATGAAGATACATTCAAAGTCAGAAAGCGCGCTCAGCTCAAGCTACAAATGCATTTAAAGCAATAAAAACTCAAATTGAGTGTCACGCCTAAACCAGAGGATTTATGCACACACTTCAACATGTATTTTGTTCAGGATGTCCTCCTGAAGCCTAAATGAGCATTAATTTGACTACACAACTCATTCCTATGAAGATACATTCAAAGTCAGAAAGCACGCTCAAGCTTGGGCTGAAAATGCATTTAAAGCAATAAAAACTCAAATTGAGTGTCACACCTAAACCAAAGGACTTATGCACACATTCAACATGTATTTTGTTCAGGATGACCTCCTGAAGCCTATATGAGCTTTAATTTGACCACACAACTCATTCCTATGAAGATACATTCAAACTCACAAAACGTGCTCAGCTCGGGCTGAAAATGCATTTAAAGCAATAAAAACTCAAATTGAGTGTCACGCCTAAACCAAAGGATTTATGCACACACTTTAACATGTATTTTGTTCAGAAGGACCACCTGAAGCCTAAATGAGCATTAATTTGATCACACAATTCATGCCTATGAAGATGCATTCAAACTCACAAAACGTGCTCAGCTCGGGCTGAAAATGCATTTAAAGCAATAAAAACTCAAATTGAGTGTCACACCTAAACCAAAGGACTTATGCACACACTTCATCATGTATTTTGTTCAGGATGGCCTCCTGAAGCCTAAAAGAGCATTAATTTGACTAAACAAATCATTCCTATGAAGATACATTCAAAGTCAGAAAGCGCGCTCAGCTCGGGCTGAAAATGCATTTAAAGCAATAAAAACTCAAATTGAGTGTCACACCTAAACCAAAGGATTATGCACACACTTCAACATGTATTTAGTTCAGGATGTCCTCCTGAAGCCTAAATGAGCATTAATTTGATCACACAACTCATGCCTATGAAGATACATTCAAACTCACAAAACGTGCTCAGCTCGGGCTGAAAATGCATTTAAAGCAATAAAAACTCAAATTGAGTGTCACGCCCAAACCAAAGAACTTATGCACACACTTCAATATTTATTTAGTTCAGGATGACCACCTGAAGCCTAAATGAGCATTAATTTGACCACACAACTAATTCCTATGAAGCTACATTCAAACTCACAAAACGTGCTCAGCTCGGGCTGAAAATGCATTTAAAGCAATAAAAACTCAAATTGAGTGTCACGCCTAAACCAAAGGACTTATGCACACACTTCAACATGTATTTTGTTCAGGATGACCACCTGAAGCCTAAATGAGCATTAATTTGACCACACAACTGATTCCTATGAAGATACATTCAAACTCACAAAACATGCTCAGCTCGGGCTGAAAATGCATTTAAAGCAATAAAAACTCAAATTGAGTGTCACGCCTAAACCAAAGGACTTATGCACACACTTCAACATGTATTTTGTTCAGGATGACCACCTGAAGCCTAAATGAGCATTAATTTGACCACACAACTCATTCCTATGAAGATACATTCAAACTCACAAAACGTGCTCAACTCGGGCTGAAAATGCATTTAAAGCAATAAAAACTCAAATTTTAAAAAACTTTACCAGTGTAGGCAACTTAATAATAATAATAATACTAATAATACATTTTATTGATAAGCGCCTTTCAAGACACCCAAGGACACTTTACAATAACAAAAAACACAAAACAATACGGGTTGAGCAGCTGACATGTCTGTCATTTTCTTGTGAGAATTAATTTTTTTCCAGAACAACACTCACAAAATTAGATATAGGTCTACATGACTTCCAACATTGTGATGTGCACTCACAGCAGCAATACCAGTCTTCGGCCGCTCAATTCATGCAAATTCTTCTCAAGACACTGCTCATGGTACCACCTTTCGCACTGGGTCTCGTCAAAAGGGGGCCGGGGGGAGAGAACCCTAACATCGCAAGATTATATGTTCGGAAATTTCAATCAGGATAACTCTAAGTTGCTTTTAAAATTCAAATTTTTTCTTTTACTTGAACCAACCCAATTTCAATGATGCATGCAAAGCATCATGAAGACAATGTCGATGCAAGATAAATTGTGTGTTCTTCCATTGTAAAAATCACTCGTTTTGTCAGAGGACCTTTTCCAGGTGGTTTTGCCATTTAGAGCATGCCACAGTGCATGGCGAGAACAAATACGACAACATGACGGAATATCAGTGAACATTAAACTTAAAATTCACAGTGTGTAAATATGGGATTGAAATTTTATCTTGACATTTTATTTTCATCGGAGCAGTGAATAACACGAGATTTTTCGTTGTGGTACAAGTCATAAAAAATGACTTTCTCATAAGCTTTCAGAATTCATCCCTGGTATCAACACTTCCTCTTCATGAAGTAGTTTGAAACAAAATATATCTTTGGCATCATTTCTGGATGCCACAATTAAACATTTTTTGCATGGGTGATCATCATCCAATAAACCTGCTGTGGTCAGTATTTCTGACGATTGTCTTGTTCTCTTATTTTCCATCGCCACATAATGTTCTAAAATTGATGCACGGAATGTCTGGGGAAGGCCTTCATCAGTTCCACTGCCATCTGAAAAAAAATAGCTTGTTTGTCTTGTGGGAGTGACAAAACTGTTTCGGGCGAACAATTTGAAAACACAATTTGTACAAGGCTGCATAAAGCTGGACGATCGCTTGGTTGTGCGTTGAAGTTTTGGACCCTGTGTTGTCAACCCGCGCCACTTTCGGCCTGCCTGGCTTGGAGGAGCTCCGGCGGGGACAAACTGGCGGCATCGCTTCTATACCGGCCCGTCGCGGGCGTATTCGACGAGGTTTATTAGCCCGTTGCTTGACACCCGCGCCCCTCCCGGCTTCCCGCAAGATCCCCCTGATCAGAGCTGCATTGCGATCCGCTAGGAGCAGCCGCGCCCGGGCCGTGTTTTGCAGCGGCATTGTACGATATTTCGCGAGGATGGCCGTGAGCTTTTCACCCACTTCGCTTGCAACCCGGGCCACGTTGGACCGACGGGCGCGGCGAAACTCCGGCGAGGTCAGGCGGGTGGCGTATTTTCCTTCACAGAATGTCGCGCGGGTGTGCGTCGAAGTTTTCTGCCCTTTGTGTTAGGGTCCATTGTTTGTCCACAGTGTCGACCCTCCCTTTTTATTTTGCGCCCGGGACCTAACCGACGCTGTCGCTTGGCCCCGCCAGAGCTGCGCCGTGCCTGGCGGGCCGGCAAAGGCGAGTGTTGCAAGCGAAGAGGTGGAAGACCTCGCGCACACCAACACGACCTGCCGGGAGCAAAGCTGCTGCCCGCTCGGCTCCGCCAGAGATGCACCTCGCTTTGAGGGACAGGGGGCGCGGTGTGCAATCAAAGGGAAGAAAAACTTGGGAATCAAACCGCGCGAAGGTCCGGGACCGAACCGATGCCACCCGCTTGGCCCTGCCGGAGTTGCGCGGGGCAGGTAGGGCCGAGAGTGGTGTGTGTGATAAGCGAAGCGGAGGAACAGCTCGCGCCCGCCCGTGAGAAATTTCGGACAGAGCCGTTTTTGCCCACGGCCGAGCCGGAGTTGCTCCGCTGCGGCGCTCAGGCTGTTCCGACGAGGATGTTGGGGCGGAGCGCTGGGAGAACCGCGGGTGTTAAGCAAAGTGTTCGGCTTCGTGAGAGATGAAGAGAGGAACCACGCGCAGACACAAAAAGCACAGAAGGGTTTTATTGCCAGTAAGCGAGACAGGCCGAGGTGGTCACAACTGAAAGGTAGTCAAAATGATCAATTCGAGGAGTGCAGGAATCCTGGAGCGGTACGGCGTCGTCGACACGGCAGGAAGGATCTCTGACGAAGTGACAATGGGTGGCTCTTCAGGCTGGCTTTTATGCTGCAAGTGGCAGATGAGATAATGACTCGCAGGTGTGTCGGGGAGGCAGGTGCACTGATTAGAGAAGCGCCCATCCCACACTGAAAAAGGTAACAATAACTTTTTGGGAGCGGCAAATTCCCCCACAGGAGAACAGAGAAATAGTGGTTTGATTTCGTGGAGTTCGTGGCGCAATGCATGAGGCGTCTGACTACAAATCAGGTCATGCTCGGCCAAAGAGAGGGCGTCCACCAGGTTGAAAAAGAGATGAAGAGCAAACACTGTCAATACATAATAAAGTTTCTCTGTCCCAATATCCAAAAAAAAAAGCCCAGTCCGAAGTAGCAAGATTAAGAAAATCTTTTGAAAAAACGCTCACATGAGGCGGATTTTGAGCCTTGCCTATGCAGTGATATTAATAATAATTGTAATAATAATCATGAAAAAGTGTGATGGTGGCGTGGCATTCATTTATCTTTTGAATTGGTGCGTTTAGATTTTTGTTTTTTGCTTTTCCTTGTATTTGGGTGTAGTTTCAAGCGCAGCTCATGTTCACACAACGCACATTTTATCTCATTATTTTTAGAGGGTCACAGGAAATCATATGGAAGGCTGCAATGGCCAACTCTCACCAGCAGAGGCTATCGTAAAGTGCTGGCCGTGCATGGACAAATAGGGCTCTCGCATTTCAGAAAGCACAAGAGTGACACAACGTGGCATCAGCTCTGAGCAGCAAATATTGTCAATTCATCGTCAATTTTTTCCGTCCCAAGAACCCCCCAAAAAAGTCAAAAGAGCCAAGATTTTTTAAAAACGCTCACATCAGAAGGATTTTGAGGCGTGTCGATGCAAAAAAAAAAGAAAAAAGAAAAAAGACAATTAAAAAGTGTGATGGGGACACGACGTTCTTTGAATTCTAAATTGATATATTTCGATTTTTTTTGCTTTCACATGTATTTGGTTTGAGATTCGATTTCATCTCATGTTCACAGGGCGGACATTTTATGTTGTTGCTTATTTTTAGAGGGTCATAAAAAAAATCCCAGACTTGACTTCTTCGTTTACAGTTGACTGAATAGGGATGATTGTTTTATTTGGGAGCAGAGAGATGTTGACTTAAATTCGCGGAGTTTATGATGCCACGGATAACGTGTCTCAATACGATTCAGTATTCGTTCGCGGAACGTCGCGCGGCTGGAAGCCGACGTTTTCTGCCCTTTGCGTTCGAAACCATTGTGTGTCCACGGTGCCGCCCCTCCCTTTTTTTGTCTCTTTTTCAGTGTGGGCTGGGCGCCTCTCGAATCAGTGCACCTGCCTCCCCTACACACGTGCGAGTCTTCATCTCATCTGCCACTTGCACCATAAAAGACAGCGTGAACAGCCACCCGTTGCCAGTTCGTCAGCGATCCTTCCTGCCGAGCTAGCTGCTGCCACGCCGTTACGCTCCAGCATTTCTGCACTCCTCAACGTGATCATTTTGACTAGCTTTCAGTTGTTTACACCTCGACCTGACCAACTTTCTGGCAATAAAACCCCTCTTCGTTTTTGGTGTCTGTGTGTGGTTCTTGTATTGATCTCTCACGAAACCTAACACTTTAATTCACATTCGACCCAAACTCCTCGTTTGGAGCGTCCCTCGCGCCGAAACGGTGCAGCATCGGCGGTGCCGTGGGCATAAACAACTCGGTACGACATTTCGCGCGGGTGGGCGTGAGATGTTCCTCCGCTTCACTGGTAACCCTGGATACTCTCCGCCGTACGGGTGCCGTGCGCCCCGAACCCGAAGCAATGAGGGACATTTTAGGGCGGTCGGGTTCGGGTAGGGGTAGGGCTCGGGCTCGGGCCGCCCGATCTTACTTCTGCTCCGGCGGGGCCAAGCGGGTGGCATCCGTTCGGTCCCGGACCTTCGTGCTGTTTGATTACCAAAGGACTTATGCACACACTTCAACTTGTATTTTGTTCAGGATGACCTCCTGAAGCCTAAATGAGCATTAATTTGATCACACAACTCATGCCTATGAAGATACATTCAAACTCACAAAACGTGCTCAGCTCGGGCTGAAAATGCATTTAAAGCAATAAAAACTCAAATTGAGTGTCACACCTAAACCAAAGGACTTATGGACACACTTCAACATGTATTTTGTTCAGGATGACCACCTGAAGCCTAAATGAGCATTCATTTGACCACACAACTCATTCCTATGAAGATACATTCAAAGTCAGAAAGCGCGCTCAGCTCAGGCTACAAATGCATTTAAAGCAATAAAAACTCAAATTGAGTGTCACGCCTAAACCAGAGGATTTATGCACACACTTCAACATGTATTTTGTTCAGGATGTCCTCCTGAAGCCTAAATGAGCATTAATTTGACTACACAACTCATTCCTATGAAGATACATTCAAAGTCAGAAAGCGCGCTCAAGCTCGGGCTGAAAATGCATTTAAAGCAATAAAAACTCAAATTGAGTGTCACACCTAAACCAAAGGACTTATGCACACATTCAACATGTATTTTGTTCAGGATGACCTCCTGAAGCCTATATGAGCTTTAATTTGACCACACAACTCATTCCTATGAAGATACATTCAAACTCACAAAACGTGCTCAGCTCGGGCTGAAAATGCATTTAAAGCAATAAAAACTCAAATTGAGTGTCACGCCTAAACCAAAGGATTTATGCACACACTTTAACATGTATTTTGTTCAGAAGGACCACCTGAAGCCTAAATGAGCATTAATTTGATCACACAATTCATGCCTATGAAGATGCATTCAAACTCACAAAACGTGCTCAGCTCGGGCTGAAAATGCATTTAAAGCAATAAAAACTCAAATTGAGTGTCACACCTAAACCAAAGGACTTATGCACACACTTCATCATGTATTTTGTTCAGGATGGCCTCCTGAAGCCTAAAAGAGCATTAATTTGACTAAACAAATCATTCCTATGAAGATACATTCAAAGTCAGAAAGCGCGCTCAGCTCGGAATGAAAATGCATTTAAAGCAATAAAAACTCAAATTGAGTGTCACACCTAAACCAAAGGATTATGCACACACTTCAACATGTATTTTGTTCAGGATGACCACCTGAAGCCTAAATGAGCATTAATTTGACCACACAACTCATTCCTATGAAGATACATTCAAACTCACAAAACGTGCTCAACTCGGGCTGAAAATGCATTTAAAGCAATAAAAACTCAAATTGAGTGTCACGCCTAAACCAAAGGACTTATGCATACACTTCAACATGTATTTTGTTCAGGATGACCACCTGAAGCCTAAATGAGCATTAATTTGACCACACAACTCATTCCTATGAAGATACATTCAAACTCACAAAACGTGCTCAGCTCGGGCTGAAAATGCATTTAAAGCAATCAAAACTCAAATTGAGTGTAAGGCCTAAACCAAAGGACTTATGCACACACTTCAACATGTATTTTGTTCAGGATGACCTCCTGAAGCCCATATGAGAATTAATTTGACCACACAACTCATTCCTATGAAGATACATTCAAACTCACAAAACGTGCTCAGCTCGGGCTGAAAATGCATTTAAAGCAATAAAAACTCAAATTGAGTGTCACGCCTAAACCAAAGGACTTATGCACACACTTCAACATGTATTTTGTTCAGGATGACCACCTGAAGCCTAAATGAGCATTAATTTGACCACACAACTCATTCCTATGAAGATACATTCAAACTCACAAAACGTGCTCAACTCGGGCTGAAAATGCATTTAAAGCAATAAAAACTCAAATTGAGTGTCACGCCTAAACCAAAGGACTTATGCATACACTTCAACATGTATTTTGTTCAGGATGACCACCTGAAGCCTAAATGAGCATTAATTTGACCACACAACTCATTCCTATGAAGATACATTCAAACTCACAAAACGTGCTCAGCTCGGGCTGAAAATGCATTTAAAGCAATCAAAACTCAAATTGAGTGTAAGGCCTAAACCAAAGGACTTATGCACACACTTCAACATGTATTTTGTTCAGGATGACCTCCTGAAGCCCATATGAGAATTAATTTGACCACACAACTCATTCCTATGAAGATACATTCAAACTCACAAAACGTGCTCAGCTCGGGCTGAAAATTCATTTAAAGCAATAAAAACTCAAATTGAGTGTCACGCCTAAACCAAAGGACTTATGCACACACTTCAACATGTATTTTGTTCAGGATGACCACCTGAAGCCTAAATGAGCATTAATTTGACCACACAACTCATTCCTATGAAGATACATTCAAACTCACAAAACGTGCTCAGCTCGGGCTGAAAATGCATTTAAAGCAATAAAAACTCAAATTGAGTGTCACGCCTAAACCGAAGGACTTATGCACACACTTCAAGATGTATTTTGTTCAGGATGACCTCCTGAAGCCTAAATGAGCAATAATTTGACCACACAACTCATTCCTATGAAGATACATTCAAAGTCAGAAAGCGCGCTCAGCTCGGACTGAAAATGCATTTAAAGCAATAAAAACTCAAATGGAGTGTCACGCCTAAACCAAAGGACTTATGCACACACTTCAACATGTATTTAGTTCAGGATGACCACCTGAAGCCGAAATGAGCATTAATTTGACCACACAACTCATTCTTATGAAGATACATTCAAACTCACAAAACATGCTCAGCTCGGGCTGAAAATGCATTTAAAGCAATAAAAACTCAAATTGAGTGTCACGCCTAAACCAAAGGACTTATGCACACACTTCAACATGTATTCAGTTCAGGATGACCACCTGAAGCCTAAATGAGCATTAATTTGACCACACAACTCATTCCTATGAAGCTACATTCAAACTCACAAAACGTGCTCAGCTCGGGCTGAAAATGCATTTAAAGCAATAAAAACTCAAATTGAGTGTCACGCCTCAACCAAAGGACTTATGCACACACTTCAACATGTATTTTGTTCAGGATGACCACCTGAAGCCTAAATGAGCATTAATTTGACCACACAACTCATTCCTATGAAGATACATTCAAACTCACAAAACGTGCTCAACTCGGGCTGAAAATGCATTTAAAGCAATAAAAACTCAAATTGAGTGTCACGCCTCAACCAAAGGACTTATGCACACACTTCAACATGTATTTTGTTCAGGATGACCACCTGAAGCCTAAATGAGCATTCATTTGACCACACAACTCATTCCTATGAAGATACATTCAAAGTCAGAAAGCGCGCTCAGCTCAGGCTACAAATGCATTTAAAGCAATAAAAACTCAAATTGAGTGTCACACCTAAACCAAAGGACTTATGCACACACTTCATCATGTATTTTGTTCAGGATGGCCTCCTGAAGCCTAAAAGAGCATTAATTTGACTAAACAAATCATTCCTATGAAGATACATTCAAAGTCAGAAAGCGCGCTCAGCTCGGGCTGAAAATGCATTTAAAGCAATAAAAACTCAAATTGAGTGTCACACCTAAACCAAAGGATTATGCACACACTTCAACATGTATTTAGTTCAGGATGTCCTCCTGAAGCCTAAATGAGCATTAATTTGATCACACAACTCATGCCTATGAAGATACATTCAAACTCACAAAACGTGCTCAGCTCGGGCTGAAAATGCATTTAAAGCAATAAAAACTCAAATTGAGTGTCACGCCCAAACCAAAGAACTTATGCACACACTTCAATATTTATTTAGTTCAGGATGACCACCTGAAGCCTAAATGAGCATTAATTTGACCACACAACTAATTCCTATGAAGCTACATTCAAACTCACAAAACGTGCTCAGCTCGGGCGGAAAATGCATTTAAAGCAATAAAAACTCAAATTGAGTGTCACGCCTAAACCAAAGGACTTATGCACACACTTCAACATGTATTTTGTTCAGGATGACCACCTGAAGCCTAAATGAGCATTAATTTGACCACACAACTGATTCCTATGAAGATACATTCAAACTCACAAAACATGCTCAGCTCGGGCTGAAAATGCATTTAAAGCAATAAAAACTCAAATTGAGTGTCACGCCTAAACCAAAGGACTTATGCACACACTTCAACATGTATTTTGTTCAGGATGACCACCTGAAGCCTAAATGAGCATTAATTTGACCACACAACTCATTCCTATGAAGATACATTCAAACTCACAAAACGTGCTCAACTCGGGCTGAAAATGCATTTAAAGCAATAAAAACTCAAATTTTAAAAAACTTTACCAGTGTAGGCAACTTAATAATAATAATAATACTAATAATACATTTTATTGATAAGCGCCTTTCAAGACACCCAAGGACACTTTACAATAACAAAAAACACAAAACAATACGGGTTGAGCAGCTGACATGTCTGTCATTTTCTTGTGAGAATTAATTTTTTTCCAGAACAACACTCACAAAATTAGATATAGGTCTACATGACTTCCAACATTGTGATGTGCACTCACAGCAGCAATACCAGTCTTCGGCCGCTCAATTCATGCAAATTCTTCTCAAGACACTGCTCATGGTACCACCTTTCGCACTGGGTCTCGTCAAAAGGGGGCCGGGGGGAGAGAACCCTAACATCGCAAGATTATATGTTCGGAAATTTCAATCAGGATAACTCTAAGTTGCTTTTAAAATTCAAATTTTTTCTTTTACTTGAACCAACCCAATTTCAATGATGCATGCAAAGCATCATGAAGACAATGTCGATGCAAGATAAATTGTGTGTTCTTCCATTGTAAAAATCACTCGTTTTGTCAGAGGACCTTTTCCAGGTGGTTTTGCCATTTAGAGCATGCCACAGTGCATGGCGAGAACAAATACGACAACATGACGGAATATCAGTGAACATTAAACTTAAAATTCACAGTGTGTAAATATGGGATTGAAATTTTATCTTGACATTTTATTTTCATCGGAGCAGTGAATAACACGAGATTTTTCGTTGTGGTACAAGTCATAAAAAATGACTTTCTCATAAGCTTTCAGAATTCATCCCTGGTATCAACACTTCCTCTTCATGAAGTAGTTTGAAACAAAATATATCTTTGGCATCATTTCTGGATGCCACAATTAAACATTTTTTGCATGGGTGATCATCATCCAATAAACCTGCTGTGGTCAGTATTTCTGACGATTGTCTTGTTCTCTTATTTTCCATCGCCACATAATGTTCTAAAATTGATGCACGGAATGTCTGGGGAAGGCCTTCATCAGTTCCACTGCCATCTGAAAAAAAATAGCTTGTTTGTCTTGTGGGAGTGACAAAACTGTTTCGGGCGAACAATTTGAAAACACAATTTGTACAAGGCTGCATAAAGCTGGACGATCGCTTGGTTGTGCGTTGAAGTTTTGGACCCTGTGTTGTCAACCCGCGCCACTTTCGGCCTGCCTGGCTTGGAGGAGCTCCGGCGGGGACAAACTGGCGGCATCGCTTCTATACCGGCCCGTCGCGGGCGTATTCGACGAGGTTTATTAGCCCGTTGCTTGACACCCGCGCCCCTCCCGGCTTCCCGCAAGATCCCCCTGATCAGAGCTGCATTGCGATCCGCTAGGAGCAGCCGCGCCCGGGCCGTGTTTTGCAGCGGCATTGTACGATATTTCGCGAGGATGGCCGTGAGCTTTTCACCCACTTCGCTTGCAACCCGGGCCACGTTGGACCGACGGGCGCGGCGAAACTCCGGCGAGGTCAGGCGGGTGGCGTATTTTCCTTCACAGAATGTCGCGCGGGTGTGCGTCGAAGTTTTCTGCCCTTTGTGTTAGGGTCCATTGTTTGTCCACAGTGTCGACCCTCCCTTTTGATTTTGCGCCCGGGACCTAACCGACGCTGTCGCTTGGCCCCGCCAGAGCTGCGCCGTGCCTGGCGGGCCGGCAAAGGCGAGTGTTGCAAGCGAAGAGGTGGAAGACCTCGCGCACACCAACACGACCTGCCGGGAGCAAAGCTGCTGCCCGCTCGGCTCCGCCAGAGATGCACCTCGCTTTGAGGGACAGGGGGCGCGGTGTGCAATCAAAGGGAAGAAAAACTTGGGAATCAAACCGCGCGAAGGTCCGGGACCGAACCGATGCCACCCGCTTGGCCCTGCCGGAGTTGCGCGGGGCAGGTAGGGCCGAGAGTGGTGTGTGTGATAAGCGAAGCGGAGGAACAGCTCACGCCCGCCCGTGAGAAATTTCGGACAGAGCCGTTTTTGCCCACGGCCGAGCCGGAGTTGCTCCGCTGCGGCGCTCAGGCTGTTCCGACGAGGATGTTGGGGCGGAGCGCTGGGAGAACCGCGGGTGTTAAGCAAAGTGTTCGGCTTCGTGAGAGATGAAGAGAGGAACCACGCGCAGACACAAAAAGCACAGAAGGGTTTTATTGCCAGTAAGCGAGACAGGCCGAGGTGGTCACAACTGAAAGGTAGTCAAAATGATCAATTCGAGGAGTGCAGGAATCCTGGAGCGGTACGGCGTCGTCGACACGGCAGGAAGGATCTCTGACGAAGTGACAATGGGTGGCTCTTCAGGCTGGCTTTTATGCTGCAAGTGGCAGATGAGATAATGACTCGCAGGTGTGTCGGGGAGGCAGGTGCACTGATTAGAGAAGCGCCCATCCCACACTGAAAAAGGTAACAATAACTTTTTGGGAGCGGCAAATTCCCCCACAGGAGAACAGAGAAATAGTGGTTTGATTTCGTGGAGTTCGTGGCGCAATGCATGAGGCGTCTGACTACAAATCAGGTCATGCTCGGCCAAAGAGAGGGCGTCCACCAGGTTGAAAAAGAGATGAAGAGCAAACACTGTCAATACATAATAAAGTTTCTCTGTCCCAATATCCAAAAAAAAAAGCCCAGTCCGAAGTAGCAAGATTAAGAAAATCTTTTGAAAAAACGCTCACATGAGGCGGATTTTGAGCCTTGCCTATGCAGTGATATTAATAATAATTGTAATAATAATCATGAAAAAGTGTGATGGTGGCGTGGCATTCATTTATCTTTTGAATTGGTGCGTTTAGATTTTTGTTTTTTGCTTTTCCTTGTATTTGGGTGTAGTTTCAAGCGCAGCTCATGTTCACACAACGCACATTTTATCTCATTATTTTTAGAGGGTCACAGGAAATCATATGGAAGGCTGCAATGGCCAACTCTCACCAGCAGAGGCTATCGTAAAGTGCTGGCCGTGCATGGACAAATAGGGCTCTCGCATTTCAGAAAGCACAAGAGTGACACAACGTGGCATCAGCTCTGAGCAGCAAATATTGTCAATTCATCGTCAATTTTTTCCGTCCCAAGAACCCCCCAAAAAAGTCAAAAGAGCCAAGATTTTTTAAAAACGCTCACATCAGAAGGATTTTGAGGCGTGTCGATGCAAAAAAAAAAAGAAAAAAGAAAAAAGACAATTAAAAAGTGTGATGGGGACACGACGTTCTTTGAATTCTAAATTGATATATTTCGATTTTTTTTGCTTTCACATGTATTTGGTTTGAGATTCGATTTCAGCTCATGTTCACAGGGCGGACATTTTATGTTGTTGCTTATTTTTAGAGGGTCATAAAAAAAATCCCAGACTTGACTTCTTCGTTTACAGTTGACTGAATAGGGATGATTGTTTTATTTGGGAGCAGAGAGATGTTGACTTAAATTCGCGGAGTTTATGATGCCACGGATAACGTGTCTCAATACGATTCAGTATTCGTTCGCGGAACGTCGCGCGGCTGGAAGCCGACGTTTTCTGCCCTTTGCGTTCGAAACCATTGTGTGTCCACGGTGCCGCCCCTCCCTTTTTTTGTCTCTTTTTCAGTGTGGGCTGGGCGCCTCTCGAATCAGTGCACCTGCCTCCCCTACACACGTGCGAGTCTTCATCTCATCTGCCACTTGCACCATAAAAGACAGCGTGAACAGCCACCCGTTGCCAGTTCGTCAGCGATCCTTCCTGCCGAGCTAGCTGCTGCCACGCCGTTACGCTCCAGCATTTCTGCACTCCTCAACGTGATCATTTTGACTAGCTTTCAGTTGTTTACACCTCGACCTGACCAACTTTCTGGCAATAAAATCCCTCTTCGTTTTTGGTGTCTGTGTGTGGTTCTTGTATTGATCTCTCACGAAACCTAACACTTTAATTCACATTCGACCCAAACTCCTCGTTTGGAGCGTCCCTCGCGCCGAAACGGTGCAGCATCGGCGGTGCCGTGGGCATAAACAACTCGGTACGACATTTCGCGCGGGTGGGCGTGAGATGTTCCTCCGCTTCACTGGTAACCCTGGATACTCTCCGCCGTACGGGTGCCGTGCGCCCCGAACCCGAAGCAATGAGGGACATTTTAGGGCGGTCGGGTTCGGGTAGGGGTAGGGCTCGGGCTCGGGCTCGGGCCGCCCGATCTTACTTCTGCTCCGGCGGGGCCAAGCGGGTGGCATCCGTTCGGTCCCGGACCTTCGTGCTGTTTGATTACCAAAGGACTTATGCACACACTTCAACTTGTGTTTTGTTCAGGATGACCTCCTGAAGCCTAAATGAGCATTAATTTGATCACACAACTCATGCCTATGAAGATACATTCAAACTCACAAAACGTGCTCAGCTCGGGCTGAAAATGCATTTAAAGCAATAAAAACTCAAATTGAGTGTCACACCTAAACCAAAGGACTTATGCACACACTTCAACATGTATTTTGTTCAGGATGACCACCTGAAGCCTAAATGAGCATTCATTTGACCACACAACTCATTCCTATGAAGATACATTCAAAGTCAGAAAGCGCGCTCAGCTCAGGCTACAAATGCATTTAAAGCAATAAAAACTCAAATTGAGTGTCACGCCTAAACCAGAGGATTTATGCACACACTTCAACATGTATTTTGTTCAGGATGTCCTCCTGAAGCCTAAATGAGCATTAATTTGACTACACAACTCATTCCTATGAAGATACATTCAAAGTCAGAAAGCGCGCTCAAGCTCAGGCTGAAAATGCATTTAAAGCAATAAAAACTCAAATTGAGTGTCACACCTAAACCAAAGGACTTATGCACACATTCAACATGTATTTTGTTCAGGATGACCTCCTGAAGCCTATATGAGCTTTAATTTGACCACACAACTCATTCCTATGAAGATACATTCAAACTCACAAAACGTGCTCAGCTAGGGCTGAAAATGCATTTAAAGCAATAAAAACTCAAATTGAGTGTCACGCCTAAACCAAAGGATTTATGCACACACTTTAACATGTATTTTGTTCAGAAGGACCACCTGAAGCCTAAATGAGCATTAATTTGATCACACAATTCATGCCTATGAAGATGCATTCAAACTCACAAAACGTGCTCAGCTCGGGCTGAAAATGCATTTAAAGCAATAAAAACTCAAATTGAGTGTCACACCTAAACCAAAGGACTTATGCACACACTTCATCATGTATTTTGTTCAGGATGGCCTCCTGAAGCCTAAAAGAGCATTAATTTGACTAAACAAATCATTCCTATGAAGATACATTCAAAGTCAGAAAGCGCGCTCAGCTCGGAATGAAAATGCATTTAAAGCAATAAAAACTCAAATTGAGTGTCACACCTAAACCAAAGGATTATGCACACACTTCAACATGTATTTTGTTCAGGATGGCCTCCTGAAGCCTATATGAGCATTAATTTGACCACACAACTCATTCCTATGAAGATACATTCAAACTCACAAAACATGCTCAGCTCGGGCTGAAAATGCATTTAAAGCAATAAAAACTCAAATTGAGTGTCACGCCTAAACCAAAGGACTTATGCACACACTTCAACATGTATTTTGTTCAGGATGACCACCTGAAGCCTAAATGAGCATTAATTTGACCACACAACTCATTCCTATGAAGATACATTCAAACTCACAAAACGTGCTCAACTCGGGCTGAAAATGCATTTAAAGCAATAAAAACTCAAATTGAGTGTCACGCCTAAACCAAAGGACTTATGCATACACTTCAACATGTATTTTGTTCAGGATGACCACCTGAAGCCTAAATGAGCATTAATTTGACCACACAACTCATTCCTATGAAGATACATTCAAACTCACAAAACGTGCTCAGCTCGGGCTGAAAATGCATTTAAAGCAATCAAAACTCAAATTGAGTGTAAGGCCTAAACCAAAGGACTTATGCACACACTTCAACGTGTATTTTGTTCAGGATGACCTCCTGAAGCCCATATGAGAATTAATTTGACCACACAACTCATTCCTATGAAGATACATTCAAACTCACAAAACGTGCTCAGCTCGGGCTGAAAATGCATTTAAAGCAATAAAAACTCAAATTGAGTGTCACGCCTAAACCAAAGGACTTATGCACACACTTCAACATGTATTTTGTTCAGGATGACCACCTGAAGCCTAAATGAGCATTAATTTGACCACACAACTCATTCCTATGAAGATACATTCAAACTCACAAAACGTGCTCAACTCGGGCTGAAAATGCATTTAAAGCAATAAAAACTCAAATTGAGTGTCACGCCTAAACCAAAGGACTTATGCATACACTTCAACATGTATTTTGTTCAGGATGACCACCTGAAGCCTAAATGAGCATTAATTTGACCACACAACTCATTCCTATGAAGATACATTCAAACTCACAAAACGTGCTCAGCTCGGGCTGAAAATGCATTTAAAGCAATCAAAACTCAAATTGAGTGTAAGGCCTAAACCAAAGGACTTATGCACACACTTCAACATGTATTTTGTTCAGGATGACCTCCTGAAGCCCATATGAGAATTAATTTGACCACACAACTCATTCCTATGAAGATACATTCAAACTCACAAAACGTGCTCAGCTCGGGCTGAAAATTCATTTAAAGCAATAAAAACTCAAATTGAGTGTCACGCCTAAACCAAAGGACTTATGCACACACTTCAACATGTATTTTGTTCAGGATGACCACCTGAAGCCTAAATGAGCATTAATTTGATCACACAACTCATGCCTATGAAGATACATTCAAACTCACAAAACGTGCTCAGCTCGGGCTGAAAATGCATTTAAAGCAATAAAAACTCAAATTGAGTGTCACACCTAAACCAAAGGACTTATGGACACACTTCAACATGTATTTTGTTCAGGATGACCACCTGAAGCCTAAATGAGCATTCATTTGACCACACAACTCATTCCTATGAAGATACATTCAAAGTCAGAAAGCGCGCTCAGCTCAGGCGACAAATGCATTTAAAGCAATAAAAACTCAAATTGAGTGTCACGCCTAAACCAGAGGATTTATGCACACACTTCAACATGTATTTTGTTCAGGATGTCCTCCTGAAGCCTAAATGAGCATTAATTTGACTACACAACTCATTCCTATGAAGATACATTCAAAGTCAGAAAGCGCGCTCAAGCTCGGGCTGAAAATGCATTTAAAGCAATAAAAACTCAAATTGAGTGTCACACCTAAACCAAAGGACTTATGCACACATTCAACATGTATTTTGTTCAGGATGACCTCCTGAAGCCTATATGAGCTTTAATTTGACCACACAACTCATTCCTATGAAGATACATTCAAACTCACAAAACGTGCTCAGCTAGGGCTGAAAATGCATTTAAAGCAATAAAAACTCAAATTGAGTGTCACGCCTAAACCAAAGGATTTATGCACACACTTTAACATGTATTTTGTTCAGAAGGACCACCTGAAGCCTAAATGAGCATTAATTTGATCACACAATTCATGCCTATGAAGATGCATTCAAACTCACAAAACGTGCTCAGCTCGGGCTGAAAATGCATTTAAAGCAATAAAAACTCAAATTGAGTGTCACACCTAAACCAAAGGACTTATGCACACACTTCATCATGTATTTTGTTCAGGATGGCCTCCTGAAGCCTAAAAGAGCATTAATTTGACTAAACAAATCATTCCTATGAAGATACATTCAAAGTCAGAAAGCGCGCTCAGCTCGGAATGAAAATGCATTTAAAGCAATAAAAACTCAAATTGAGTGTCACACCTAAACCAAAGGATTATGCACACACTTCAACATGTATTTTGTTCAGGATGGCCTCCTGAAGCCTATATGAGCATTAATTTGACCACACAACTCATTCCTATGAAGATACATTCAAACTCACAAAACATGCTCAGCTCGGGCTGAAAATGCATTTAAAGCAATAAAAACTCAAATTGAGTGTCACGCCTAAACCAAAGGACTTATGCACACACTTCAACATGTATTTTGTTCAGGATGACCACCTGAAGCCTAAATGAGCATTAATTTGACCACACAACTCATTCCTATGAAGATACATTCAAACTCACAAAACGTGCTCAACTCGGGCTGAAAATGCATTTAAAGCAATAAAAACTCAAATTGAGTGTCACGCCTAAACCAAAGGACTTATGCATACACTTCAACATGTATTTTGTTCAGGATGACCACCTGAAGCCTAAATGAGCATTAATTTGACCACACAACTCATTCCTATGAAGATACATTCAAACTCACAAAACGTGCTCAGCTCGGGCTGAAAATGCATTTAAAGCAATCAAAACTCAAATTGAGTGTAAGGCCTAAACCAAAGGACTTATGCACACACTTCAACATGTATTTTGTTCAGGATGACCTCCTGAAGCCCATATGAGAATTAATTTGACCACACAACTCATTCCTATGAAGATACATTCAAACTCACAAAACGTGCTCAGCTCGGGCTGAAAATGCATTTAAAGCAATAAAAACTCAAATTGAGTGTCACGCCTAAACCAAAGGACTTATGCACACACTTCAACATGTATTTTGTTCAGGATGACCACCTGAAGCCTAAATGAGCATTAATTTGACCACACAACTCATTCCTATGAAGATACATTCAAACTCACAAAACGTGCTCAACTCGGGCTGAAAATGCATTTAAAGCAATAAAAACTCAAATTGAGTGTCACGCCTAAACCAAAGGACTTATGCATACACTTCAACATGTATTTTGTTCAGGATGACCACCTGAAGCCTAAATGAGCATTAATTTGACCACACAACTCATTCCTATGAAGATACATTCAAACTCACAAAACGTGCTCAGCTCGGGCTGAAAATGCATTTAAAGCAATCAAAACTCAAATTGAGTGTAAGGCCTAAACCAAAGGACTTATGCACACACTTCAACATGTATTTTGTTCAGGATGACCTCCTGAAGCCCATATGAGAATTAATTTGACCACACAACTCATTCCTATGAAGATACATTCAAACTCACAAAACGTGCTCAGCTCGGGCTGAAAATTCATTTAAAGCAATAAAAACTCAAATTGAGTGTCACGCCTAAACCAAAGGACTTATGCACACACTTCAACATGTATTTTGTTCAGGATGACCACCTGAAGCCTAAATGAGCATTAATTTGATCACACAACTCATGCCTATGAAGATACATTCAAACTCACAAAACGTGCTCAGCTCGGGCTGAAAATGCATTTAAAGCAATAAAAACTCAAATTGAGTGTCACACCTAAACCAAAGGACTTATGGACACACTTCAACATGTATTTTGTTCAGGATGACCACCTGAAGCCTAAATGAGCATTCATTTGACCACACAACTCATTCCTATGAAGATACATTCAAAGTCAGAAAGCGCGCTCAGCTCAGGCGACAAATGCATTTAAAGCAATAAAAACTCAAATTGAGTGTCACGCCTAAACCAGAGGATTTATGCACACACTTCAACATGTATTTTGTTCAGGATGTCCTCCTGAAGCCTAAATGAGCATTAATTTGACTACACAACTCATTCCTATGAAGATACATTCAAAGTCAGAAAGCGCGCTCAAGCTCGGGCTGAAAATGCATTTAAAGCAATAAAAACTCAAATTGAGTGTCACACCTAAACCAAAGGACTTATGCACACATTCAACATGTATTTTGTTCAGGATGACCTCCTGAAGCCTATATGAGCTTTAATTTGACCACACAACTCATTCCTATGAAGATACATTCAAACTCACAAAACGTGCTCAGCTCGGGCTGAAAATGCATTTAAAGCAATAAAAACTCAAATTGAGTGTCACGCCTAAACCAAAGGATTTATGCACACACTTTAACATGTATTTTGTTCAGAAGGACCACCTGAAGCCTAAATGAGCATTAATTTGATCACACAATTCATGCCTATGAAGATGCATTCAAACTCACAAAACGTGCTCAGCTCGGGCTGAAAATGCATTTAAAGCAATAAAAACTCAAATTGAGTGTCACACCTAAACCAAAGGACTTATGCACACACTTCATCATGTATTTTGTTCAGGATGGCCTCCTGAAGCCTAAAAGAGCATTAATTTGACTAAACAAATCATTCCTATGAAGATACATTCAAAGTCAGAAAGCGCGCTCAGCTCGGAATGAAAATGCATTTAAAGCAATAAAAACTCAAATTGAGTGTCACGCCTAAACCAAAGGATTTATGCACACACTTTAACATGTATTTTGTTCAGAAGGACCACCTGAAGCCTAAATGAGCATTAATTTGATCACACAATTCATGCCTATGAAGATGCATTCAAACTCACAAAACGTGCTCAGCTCGGGCTGAAAATGCATTTAAAGCAATAAAAACTCAAATTGAGTGTCACGCCTAAACCAAAGGACTTATGCACACACTTCAACATGTATTTTGTTCAGGATGACCACCTGAAGCCGAAATGAGCATTAATTTGACCACACAACTCATTCTTATGAAGATACATTCAAACTCACAAAACATGCTCAGCTCGGGCTGAAAATGCATTTAAAGCAATAAAAACTCAAATTGAGTGTCACGCCTAAACCAAAGGACTTATGCACACACTTCAACATGTATTTTGTTCAGGATGACCACCTGAAGCCTAAATGAGCATTAATTTGACCACACAACTCATTCCTATGAAGATACATTCAAACTCACAAAACGTGCTCAACTCGGGCTGAAAATGCATTTAAAGCAATAAAAACTCAAATTGAGTGTCACGCCTAAACCAAAGGACTTATGCACACACTTCAACATGTATTTAGTTCAGGATGTCCTCCTGAAGCCTAAATGAGCATTAATTTGACCACACAACTCATTCCTATGAAGATACATTCAAACTCACAAAAAGTGCTCAGCTCGGGCTGAAAATGCATTTAAAGCAATAAAAACTCAAATTGAGTGTCACGCCCAAACCAAAGAACTTATGCACACACTCCAATATTTATTTAGTTCAGGATGACCACCTGAAGCCTAAATGAGCATTAATTTGACCACACAACTAATTCCTATGAAGCTACATTCAAACTCACAAAACGTGCTCAGCTCGGGCTGAAAATGCATTTAAAGCAATAAAAACTCAAATTGAGTGTCACGCCTAAACCAAAGGACTTATGCACACACTTCAACATGTATTTTGTTCAGGATGACCACCTGAAGCCTAAATGAGCATTAATTTGACCACACAACTGATTCCTATGAAGATACATTCAAACTCACAAAACGTGCTCAGCTCGGGCTGAAAATGCATTTAAAGCAATAAAAACTCAAATTGAGTGTCACGCCTAAACCAAAGGACTTATGCACACACTTCAACATGTATTTTGTTCAGGATGACCACCTGAAGCCTAAATGAGCATTAATTTGACCACACAACTCATTCCTATGAAGATACATTCAAACTCACAAAACGTGCTCAACTCGGGCTGAAAATGCATTTAAAGCAATAAAAACTCAAATTTTAAAAAACTTTACCAGTGTAGGCAACTTAATAATAATAATAATACTAATAATACATTTTATTGATAAGCGCCTTTCAAGACACCCAAGGACACTTTACAATAACAAAAAACACAAAACAATACGGGTTGAGCAGCTGACATGTCTGTCATTTTCTTGTGAGAATTAATTTTTTTCCAGAACAACACTCACAAAATTAGATATAGGTCTACATGACTTCCAACATTGTGATGTGCACTCACAGCAGCAATACCAGTCTTCGGCCGCTCAATTCATGCAAATTCTTCTCAAGACACTGCTCATGGTACCACCTTTCGCACTGGGTCTCGTCAAAAGGGGGCCGGGGGGAGAGAACCCTAACATCGCAAGATTATATGTTCGGAAATTTCAATCAGGATAACTCTAAGTTGCTTTTAAAATTCAAATTTTTTCTTTTACTTGAACCAACCCAATTTCAATGATGCATGCAAAGCATCATGAAGACAATGTCGATGCAAGATAAATTGTGTGTTCTTCCATTGTAAAAATCACTCGTTTTGTCAGAGGACCTTTTCCAGGTGGTTTTGCCATTTAGAGCATGCCACAGTGCATGGCGAGAACAAATACGACAACATGACGGAATATCAGTGAACATTAAACTTAAAATTCACAGTGTGTAAATATGGGATTGAAATTTTATCTTGACATTTTATTTTCATCGGAGCAGTGAATAACACGAGATTTTTCGTTGTGGTACAAGTCATAAAAAATGACTTTCTCATAAGCTTTCAGAATTCATCCCTGGTATCAACACTTCCTCTTCATGAAGTAGTTTGAAACAAAATATATCTTTGGCATCATTTCTGGATGCCACAATTAAACATTTTTTGCATGGGTGATCATCATCCAATAAACCTGCTGTGGTCAGTATTTCTGACGATTGTCTTGTTCTCTTATTTTCCATCGCCACATAATGTTCTAAAATTGATGCACGGAATGTCTGGGGAAGGCCTTCATCAGTTCCACTGCCATCTGAAAAAAAATAGCTTGTTTGTCTTGTGGGAGTGACAAAACTGTTTCGGGCGAACAATTTGAAAACAATTTGTACAAGGCTGCATAAAGCTGGACGATCGCTTGGTTGTGCGTTGAAGTTTTGGACCCTGTGTTGTCAACCCGCGCCACTTTCGGCCTGCCTGGCTTGGAGGAGCTCCGGCGGGGACAAACTGGCGGCATCGCTTCTATACCGGCCCGTCGCGGGCGTATTCGACGAGGTTTATTAGCCCGTTGCTTGACACCCGCGCCCCTCCCGGCTTCCCGCAAGATCCCCCTGATCAGAGCTGCATTGCGATCCGCTAGGAGCAGCCGCGCCCGGGCCGTGTTTTGCAGCGGCATTGTACGATATTTCGCGAGGATGGCCGTGAGCTTTTCACCCACTTCGCTTGCAACCCGGGCCACGTTGGACCGACGGGCGCGGCGAAACTCCGGCGAGGTCAGGCGGGTGGCGTATTTTCCTTCACAGAATGTCGCGCGGGTGTGCGTCGAAGTTTTCTGCCCTTTGTGTTAGGGTCCATTGTTTGTCCACAGTGTCGACCCTCCCTTTTGATTTTGCGCCCGGGACCTAACCGACGCTGTCGCTTGGCCCCGCCAGAGCTGCGCCGTGCCTGGCGGGCCGGCAAAGGCGAGTGTTGCAAGCGAAGAGGTGGAAGACCTCGCGCACACCAACACGACCTGCCGGGAGCAAAGCTGCTGCCCGCTCGGCTCCGCCAGAGATGCACCTCGCTTTGAGGGACAGGGGGCGCGGTGTGCAATCAAAGGGAAGAAAAACTTGGGAATCAAACCGCGCGAAGGTCCGGGACCGAACCGATGCCACCCGCTTGGCCCTGCCGGAGTTGCGCGGGGCAGGTAGGGCCGAGAGTGGTGTGTGTGATAAGCGAAGCGGAGGAACAGCTCGCGCCCGCCCGTGAGAAATTTCGGACAGAGCCGTTTTTGCCCACGGCCGAGCCGGAGTTGCTCCGCTGCGGCGCTCAGGCTGTTCCGACGAGGATGTTGGGGCGGAGCGCTGGGAGAACCGCGGGTGTTAAGCAAAGTGTTCGGCTTCGTGAGAGATGAAGAGAGGAACCACGCGCAGACACAAAAAGCACAGAAGGGTTTTATTGCCAGTAAGCGAGACAGGCCGAGGTGGTCACAACTGAAAGGTAGTCAAAATGATCAATTCGAGGAGTGCAGGAATCCTGGAGCGGTACGGCGTCGTCGACACGGCAGGAAGGATCTCTGACGAAGTGACAATGGGTGGCTCTTCAGGCTGGCTTTTATGCTGCAAGTGGCAGATGAGATAATGACTCGCAGGTGTGTCGGGGAGGCAGGTGCACTGATTAGAGAAGCGCCCATCCCACACTGAAAAAGGTAACAATAACTTTTTGGGAGCGGCAAATTCCCCCACAGGAGAACAGAGAAATAGTGGTTTGATTTCGTGGAGTTCGTGGCGCAATGCATGAGGCGTCTGACTACAAATAAGGTCATGCTCGGCCAAAGAGAGGGCGTCCACCAGGTTGAAAAAGAGATGAAGAGCAAACACTGTCAATACATAATAAAGTTTCTCTGTCCCAATATCCAAAAAAAAAAGCCCAGTCCGAAGTAGCAAGATTAAGAAAATCTTTTGAAAAAACGCTCACATGAGGCGGATTTTGAGCCTTGCCTATGCAGTGATATTAATAATTGTAATAATAATCATGAAAAAGTGTGATGGTGGCGTGGCATTCATTTATCTTTTGAATTGGTGCGTTTAGATTTTTGTTTTTTGCTTTTCCTTGTATTTGGGTGTAGTTTCAAGCGCAGCTCATGTTCACACAACGCACATTTTATCTCATTATTTTTAGAGGGTCACAGGAAATCATATGGAAGGCTGCAATGGCCAACTCTCACCAGCAGAGGCTATCGTAAAGTGCTGGCCGTGCATGGACAAATAGGGCTCTCGCATTTCAGAAAGCACAAGAGTGACACAACGTGGCATCAGCTCTGAGCAGCAAATATTGTCAATTCATCGTCAATTTTTTCCGTCCCAAGAACCCCCCAAAAAAGTCAAAAGAGCCAAGATTTTTTAAAAACGCTCACATCAGAAGGATTTTGAGGCGTGTCGATGCAAAAAAAAAAAAAAAAAGAAAAAAGACAATTAAAAAGTGTGATGGGGACACGACGTTCTTTGAATTCTAAATTGATATATTTCGATTTTTTTTGCTTTCACATGTATTTGGTTTGAGATTCGATTTCAGCTCATGTTCACAGGGCGGACATTTTATGTTGTTGCTTATTTTTAGAGGGTCATAAAAAAAATCCCAGACTTGACTTCTTCGTTTACAGTTGACTGAATAGGGATGATTGTTTTATTTGGGAGCAGAGAGATGTTGACTTAAATTCGCGGAGTTTATGATGCCACGGATAACGTGTCTCAATACGATTCAGTATTCGTTCGCGGAACGTCGCGCGGCTGGAAGCCGACGTTTTCTGCCCTTTGCGTTCGAAACCATTGTGTGTCCACGGTGCCGCCCCTCCCTTTTTTTGTCTCTTTTTCAGTGTGGGCTGGGCGCCTCTCGAATCAGTGCACCTGCCTCCCCTACACACGTGCGAGTCTTCATCTCATCTGCCACTTGCACCATAAAAGACAGCGTGAACAGCCACCCGTTGCCAGTTCGTCAGCGATCCTTCCTGCCGAGCTAGCTGCTGCCACGCCGTTACGCTCCAGCATTTCTGCACTCCTCAACGTGATCATTTTGACTAGCTTTCAGTTGTTTACACCTCGACCTGACCAACTTTCTGGCAATAAAACCCCTCTTCGTATTTGGTGTCTGTGTGTGGTTCTTGTATTGATCTCTCACGAAACCTAACACTTTAATTCACATTCGACCCAAACTCCTCGTTTGGAGCGTCCCTCGCGCCGAAACGGTGCAGCATCGGCGGTGCCGTGGGCATAAACAACTCGGTACGACATTTCGCGCGGGTGGGCGTGAGATGTTCCTCCGCTTCACTGGTAACCCTGGATACTCTCCGCCGTACGGGTGCCGTGCGCCCCGAACCCGAAGCAATGAGGGACATTTTAGGGCGGTCGGGTTCGGGTAGGGGTAGGGCTCGGGCTCGGGCCGCCCGATCTTACTTCTGCTCCGGCGGGGCCAAGCGGGTGGCATCCGTTCGGTCCCGGACCTTCGTGCTGTTTGATTACCAAAGGACTTATGCACACACTTCAACTTGTATTTTGTTCAGGATGACCTCCTGAAGCCTAAATGAGCATTAATTTGATCACACAACTCATGCCTATGAAGATACATTCAAACTCACAAAACGTGCTCAGCTCGGGCTGAAAATGCATTTAAAGCAATAAAAACTCAAATTGAGTGTCACACCTAAACCAAAGGACTTATGGACACACTTCAACATGTATTTTGTTCAGGATGACCACCTGAAGCCTAAATGAGCATTCATTTGACCACACAACTCATTCCTATGAAGATACATTCAAAGTCAGAAAGCGCGCTCAGCTCAGGCTACAAATGCATTTAAAGCAATAAAAACTCAAATTGAGTGTCACGCCTAAACCAGAGGATTTATGCACACACTTCAACATGTATTTTGTTCAGGATGTCCTCCTGAAGCCTAAATGAGCATTAATTTGACTACACAACTCATTCCTATGAAGATACATTCAAAGTCAGAAAGCGCGCTCAAGCTCGGGCTGAAAATGCATTTAAAGCAATAAAAACTCAAATTGAGTGTCACACCTAAACCAAAGGACTTATGCACACATTCAACATGTATTTTGTTCAGGATGACCTCCTGAAGCCTATATGAGCTTTAATTTGACCACACAACTCATTCCTATGAAGATACATTCAAACTCACAAAACGTGCTCAGCTCGGGCTGAAAATGCATTTAAAGCAATAAAAACTCAAATTGAGTGTCACGCCTAAACCAAAGGATTTATGCACACACTTTAACATGTATTTTGTTCAGAAGGACCACCTGAAGCCTAAATGAGCATTAATTTGATCACACAATTCATGCCTATGAAGATGCATTCAAACTCACAAAACGTGCTCAGCTCGGGCTGAAAATGCATTTAAAGCAATAAAAACTCAAATTGAGTGTCACACCTAAACCAAAGGACTTATGCACACACTTCATCATGTATTTTGTTCAGGATGGCCTCCTGAAGCCTAAAAGAGCATTAATTTGACTAAACAAATCATTCCTATGAAGATACATTCAAAGTCAGAAAGCGCGCTCAGCTCGGAATGAAAATGCATTTAAAGCAATAAAAACTCAAATTGAGTGTCACGCCTAAACCAAAGGACTTATGCACACACTTCAACATGTATTTTGTTCAGGATGACCACCTGAAGCCTAAATGAGCATTAATTTGACCACACAACTCATTCCTATGAAGATACATTCAAACTCACAAAACGTGCTCAACTCGGGCTGAAAATGCATTTAAAGCAATAAAAACTCAAATTGAGTGTCACGCCTAAACCAAAGGACTTATGCATACACTTCAACATGTATTTTGTTCAGGATGACCACCTGAAGCCTAAATGAGCATTAATTTGACCACACAACTCATTCCTATGAAGATACATTCAAACTCACAAAACGTGCTCAGCTCGGGCTGAAAATGCATTTAAAGCAATCAAAACTCAAATTGAGTGTAAGGCCTAAACCAAAGGACTTATGCACACACTTCAACATGTATTTTGTTCAGGATGACCTCCTGAAGCCCATATGAGAATTAATTTGACCACACAACTCATTCCTATGAAGATACATTCAAACTCACAAAACGTGCTCAGCTCGGGCTGAAAATGCATTTAAAGCAATAAAAACTCAAATTGAGTGTCACGCCTAAACCAAAGGACTTATGCACACACTTCAACATGTATTTTGTTCAGGATGACCACCTGAAGCCTAAATGAGCATTAATTTGACCACACAACTCATTCCTATGAAGATACATTCAAACTCACAAAACGTGCTCAACTCGGGCTGAAAATGCATTTAAAGCAATAAAAACTCAAATTGAGTGTCACGCCTAAACCAAAGGACTTATGCATACACTTCAACATGTATTTTGTTCAGGATGATCACCTGAAGCCTAAATGAGCATTAATTTGACCACACAACTCATTCCTATGAAGATACATTCAAACTCACAAAACGTGCTCAGCTCGGGCTGAAAATGCATTTAAAGCAATCAAAACTCAAATTGAGTGTAAGGCCTAAACCAAAGGACTTATGCACACACTTCAACATGTATTTTGTTCAGGATGACCTCCTGAAGCCCATATGAGAATTAATTTGACCACACAACTCATTCCTATGAAGATACATTCAAACTCACAAAACGTGCTCAGCTCGGGCTGAAAATGCATTTAAAGCAATAAAAACTCAAATTGAGTGTCACGCCTAAACCAAAGGACTTATGCACACACTTCAACATGTATTTTGTTCAGGATGACCTCCTGAAGCCCATATGAGAATTAATTTGACCACACAACTCATTCCTATGAAGATACATTCAAACTCACAAAACGTGCTCAACTCGGGCTGAAAATGCATTTAAAGCAATAAAAACTCAAATTGAGTGTCACGCCTCAACCAAAGGACTTATGCACACACTTCAACGTGTATTTTGTTCAGGATGACCTCCTGAAGCCTAAATGAGCAATAGTTTGACCACACAACTAATTCCTATGAAGCTACATTCAAACTCACAAAACGTGCTCAGCTCGGGCTGAAAATGCATTTAAAGCAATAAAAACTCAAATTGAGTGTCACGCCTAAACCAAAGGACTTATGCACACACTTCAACATGTATTTTGTTCAGGATGACCACCTGAAGCCTAAATGAGCATTAATTTGACCACACAACTCATTCCTATGAAGATACATTCAAACTCACAAAACGTGCTCAGCTCGGGCTGAAAATGCATTTAAAGCAATAAAAACTCAAATTGAGTGTCACGCCTAAACCGAAGGACTTATGCACACACTTCAAGATGTATTTTGTTCAGGATGACCTCCTGAAGCCTAAATGAGCAATAATTTGACCACAGAACTCATTCCTATGAAGATACATTCAAAGTCAGAAAGCGCGCTCAGCTCGGACTGAAAATGCATTTAAAGCAATAAAAACTCAAATGGAGTGTCACGCCTAAACCAAAGGACTTATGCACACACTTCAACATGTATTTAGTTCAGGATGACCACCTGAAGCCTAAATGAGCATTAATTTGACTACACAACTCATTCCTATGAAGATACATTCAAAGTCAGAAAGCGCGCTCAAGCTCGGGCTGAAAATGCATTTAAAGCAATAAAAACTCAAATTGAGTGTCACACCTAAACCAAAGGACTTATGCACACATTCAACATGTATTTTGTTCAGGATGACCTCCTGAAGCCTATATGAGCTTTAATTTGACCACACAACTCATTCCTATGAAGATACATTCAAACTCACAAAACGTGCTCAGCTCGGGCTGAAAATGCATTTAAAGCAATAAAAACTCAAATTGAGTGTCACGCCTAAACCAAAGGATTTATGCACACACTTTAACATGTATTTTGTTCAGAAGGACCACCTGAAGCCTAAATGAGCATTAATTTGATCACACAATTCATGCCTATGAAGATGCATTCAAACTCACAAAACGTGCTCAGCTCGGGCTGAAAATGCATTTAAAGCAATAAAAACTCAAATTGAGTGTCACACCTAAACCAAAGGACTTATGCACACACTTCATCATGTATTTTGTTCAGGATGGCCTCCTGAAGCCTAAAAGAGCATTAATTTGACTAAACAAATCATTCCTATGAAGATACATTCAAAGTCAGAAAGCGCGCTCAGCTCGGGCTGAAAATGCATTTAAAGCAATAAAAACTCAAATTGAGTGTCACACCTAAACCAAAGGATTATGCACACACTTCAACATGTATTTAGTTCAGGATGTCCTCCTGAAGCCTAAATGAGCATTAATTTGATCACACAACTCATGCCTATGAAGATACATTCAAACTCACAAAACGTGCTCAGCTCGGGCTGAAAATGCATTTAAAGCAATAAAAACTCAAATTGAGTGTCACGCCCAAACCAAAGAACTTATGCACACACTTCAATATTTATTTAGTTCAGGATGACCACCTGAAGCCTAAATGAGCATTAATTTGACCACACAACTAATTCCTATGAAGCTACATTCAAACTCACAAAACGTGCTCAGCTCGGGCTGAAAATGCATTTAAAGCAATAAAAACTCAAATTGAGTGTCACGCCTAAACCAAAGGACTTATGCACACACTTCAACATGTATTTTGTTCAGGATGACCACCTGAAGCCTAAATGAGCATTAATTTGACCACACAACTGATTCCTATGAAGATACATTCAAACTCACAAAACATGCTCAGCTCGGGCTGAAAATGCATTTAAAGCAATAAAAACTCAAATTGAGTGTCACGCCTAAACCAAAGGACTTATGCACACACTTCAACATGTATTTTGTTCAGGATGACCACCTGAAGCCTAAATGAGCATTAATTTGACCACACAACTCATTCCTATGAAGATACATTCAAACTCACAAAACGTGCTCAACTCGGGCTGAAAATGCATTTAAAGCAATAAAAACTCAAATTTTAAAAAACTTTACCAGTGTAGGCAACTTAATAATAATAATAATACTAATAATACATTTTATTGATAAGCGCCTTTCAAGACACCCAAGGACACTTTACAATAACAAAAAACACAAAACAATACGGGTTGAGCAGCTGACATGTCTGTCATTTTCTTGTGAGAATTAATTTTTTTCCAGAACAACACTCACAAAATTAGATATAGGTCTACATGACTTCCAACATTGTGATGTGCACTCACAGCAGCAATACCAGTCTTCGGCCGCTCAATTCATGCAAATTCTTCTCAAGACACTGCTCATGGTACCACCTTTCGCACTGGGTCTCGTCAAAAGGGGGCCGGGGGGAGAGAACCCTAACATCGCAAGATTATATGTTCGGAAATTTCAATCAGGATAACTCTAAGTTGCTTTTAAAATTCAAATTTTTTCTTTTACTTGAACCAACCCAATTTCAATGATGCATGCAAAGCATCATGAAGACAATGTCGATGCAAGATAAATTGTGTGTTCTTCCATTGTAAAAATCACTCGTTTTGTCAGAGGACCTTTTCCAGGTGGTTTTGCCATTTAGAGCATGCCACAGTGCATGGCGAGAACAAATACGACAACATGACGGAATATCAGTGAACATTAAACTTAAAATTCACAGTGTGTAAATATGGGATTGAAATTTTATCTTGACATTTTATTTTCATCGGAGCAGTGAATAACACGAGATTTTTCGTTGTGGTACAAGTCATAAAAAATGACTTTCTCATAAGCTTTCAGAATTCATCCCTGGTATCAACACTTCCTCTTCATGAAGTAGTTTGAAACAAAATATATCTTTGGCATCATTTCTGGATGCCACAATTAAACATTTTTTGCATGGGTGATCATCATCCAATAAACCTGCTGTGGTCAGTATTTCTGACGATTGTCTTGTTCTCTTATTTTCCATCGCCACATAATGTTCTAAAATTGATGCACGGAATGTCTGGGGAAGGCCTTCATCAGTTCCACTGCCATCTGAAAAAAAATAGCTTGTTTGTCTTGTGGGAGTGACAAAACTGTTTCGGGCGAACAATTTGAAAACACAATTTGTACAAGGCTGCATAAAGCTGGACGATCGCTTGGTTGTGCGTTGAAGTTTTGGACCCTGTGTTGTCAACCCGCGCCACTTTCGGCCTGCCTGGCTTGGAGGAGCTCCGGCGGGGACAAACTGGCGGCATCGCTTCTATACCGGCCCGTCGCGGGCGTATTCGACGAGGTTTATTAGCCCGTTGCTTGACACCCGCGCCCCTCCCGGCTTCCCGCAAGATCCCCCTGATCAGAGCTGCATTGCGATCCGCTAGGAGCAGCCGCGCCCGGGCCGTGTTTTGCAGCGGCATTGTACGATATTTCGCGAGGATGGCCGTGAGCTTTTCACCCACTTCGCTTGCAACCCGGGCCACGTTGGACCGACGGGCGCGGCGAAACTCCGGCGAGGTCAGGCGGGTGGCGTATTTTCCTTCACAGAATGTCGCGCGGGTGTGCGTCGAAGTTTTCTGCCCTTTGTGTTAGGGTCCATTGTTTGTCCACAGTGTCGACCCTCCCTTTTGATTTTGCGCCCGGGACCTAACCGACGCTGTCGCTTGGCCCCGCCAGAGCTGCGCCGTGCCTGGCGGGCCGGCAAAGGCGAGTGTTGCAAGCGAAGAGGTGGAAGACCTCGCGCACACCAACACGACCTGCCGGGAGCAAAGCTGCTGCCCGCTCGGCTCCGCCAGAGATGCACCTCGCTTTGAGGGACAGGGGGCGCGGTGTGCAATCAAAGGGAAGAAAAACTTGGGAATCAAACCGCGCGAAGGTCCGGGACCGAACCGATGCCACCCGCTTGGCCCTGCCGGAGTTGCGCGGGGCAGGTAGGGCCGAGAGTGGTGTGTGTGATAAGCGAAGCGGAGGAACAGCTCACGCCCGCCCGTGAGAAATTTCGGACAGAGCCGTTTTTGCCCACGGCCGAGCCGGAGTTGCTCCGCTGCGGCGCTCAGGCTGTTCCGACGAGGATGTTGGGGCGGAGCGCTGGGAGAACCGCGGGTGTTAAGCAAAGTGTTCGGCTTCGTGAGAGATGAAGAGAGGAACCACGCGCAGACACAAAAAGCACAGAAGGGTTTTATTGCCAGTAAGCGAGACAGGCCGAGGTGGTCACAACTGAAAGGTAGTCAAAATGATCAATTCGAGGAGTGCAGGAATCCTGGAGCGGTACGGCGTCGTCGACACGGCAGGAAGGATCTCTGACGAAGTGACAATGGGTGGCTCTTCAGGCTGGCTTTTATGCTGCAAGTGGCAGATGAGATAATGACTCGCAGGTGTGTCGGGGAGGCAGGTGCACTGATTAGAGAAGCGCCCATCCCACACTGAAAAAGGTAACAATAACTTTTTGGGAGCGGCAAATTCCCCCACAGGAGAACAGAGAAATAGTGGTTTGATTTCGTGGAGTTCGTGGCGCAATGCATGAGGCGTCTGACTACAAATCAGGTCATGCTCGGCCAAAGAGAGGGCGTCCACCAGGTTGAAAAAGAGATGAAGAGCAAACACTGTCAATACATAATAAAGTTTCTCTGTCCCAATATCCAAAAAAAAAAGCCCAGTCCGAAGTAGCAAGATTAAGAAAATCTTTTGAAAAAACGCTCACATGAGGCGGATTTTGAGCCTTGCCTATGCAGTGATATTAATAATAATTGTAATAATAATCATGAAAAAGTGTGATGGTGGCGTGGCATTCATTTATCTTTTGAATTGGTGCGTTTAGATTTTTGTTTTTTGCTTTTCCTTGTATTTGGGTGTAGTTTCAAGCGCAGCTCATGTTCACACAACGCACATTTTATCTCATTATTTTTAGAGGGTCACAGGAAATCATATGGAAGGCTGCAATGGCCAACTCTCACCAGCAGAGGCTATCGTAAAGTGCTGGCCGTGCATGGACAAATAGGGCTCTCGCATTTCAGAAAGCACAAGAGTGACACAACGTGGCATCAGCTCTGAGCAGCAAATATTGTCAATTCATCGTCAATTTTTTCCGTCCCAAGAACCCCCCAAAAAAGTCAAAAGAGCCAAGATTTTTTAAAAACGCTCACATCAGAAGGATTTTGAGGCGTGTCGATGCAAAAAAAAAAAGAAAAAAGAAAAAAGACAATTAAAAAGTGTGATGGGGACACGACGTTCTTTGAATTCTAAATTGATATATTTCGATTTTTTTTGCTTTCACATGTATTTGGTTTGAGATTCGATTTCAGCTCATGTTCACAGGGCGGACATTTTATGTTGTTGCTTATTTTTAGAGGGTCATAAAAAAAATCCCAGACTTGACTTCTTCGTTTACAGTTGACTGAATAGGGATGATTGTTTTATTTGGGAGCAGAGAGATGTTGACTTAAATTCGCGGAGTTTATGATGCCACGGATAACGTGTCTCAATACGATTCAGTATTCGTTCGCGGAACGTCGCGCGGCTGGAAGCCGACGTTTTCTGCCCTTTGCGTTCGAAACCATTGTGTGTCCACGGTGCCGCCCCTCCCTTTTTTTGTCTCTTTTTCAGTGTGGGCTGGGCGCCTCTCGAATCAGTGCACCTGCCTCCCCTACACACGTGCGAGTCTTCATCTCATCTGCCACTTGCACCATAAAAGACAGCGTGAACAGCCACCCGTTGCCAGTTCGTCAGCGATCCTTCCTGCCGAGCTAGCTGCTGCCACGCCGTTACGCTCCAGCATTTCTGCACTCCTCAACGTGATCATTTTGACTAGCTTTCAGTTGTTTACACCTCGACCTGACCAACTTTCTGGCAATAAAATCCCTCTTCGTTTTTGGTGTCTGTGTGTGGTTCTTGTATTGATCTCTCACGAAACCTAACACTTTAATTCACATTCGACCCAAACTCCTCGTTTGGAGCGTCCCTCGCGCCGAAACGGTGCAGCATCGGCGGTGCCGTGGGCATAAACAACTCGGTACGACATTTCGCGCGGGTGGGCGTGAGATGTTCCTCCGCTTCACTGGTAACCCTGGATACTCTCCGCCGTACGGGTGCCGTGCGCCCCGAACCCGAAGCAATGAGGGACATTTTAGGGCGGTCGGGTTCGGGTAGGGGTAGGGCTCGGGCTCGGGCCGCCCGATCTTACTTCTGCTCCGGCGGGGCCAAGCGGGTGGCATCCGTTCGGTCCCGGACCTTCGTGCTGTTTGATTACCAAAGGACTTATGCACACACTTCAACTTGTATTTTGTTCAGGATGACCTCCTGAAGCCTAAATGAGCATTAATTTGATCACACAACTCATGCCTATGAACATACATTCAAACTCACAAAACGTGCTCAGCTCGGGCTGAAAATGCATTTAAAGCAATAAAAACTCAAATTGAGTGTCACACCTAAACCAAAGGACTTATGGACACACTTCAACATGTATTTTGTTCAGGATGACCACCTGAAGCCTAAATGAGCATTCATTTGACCACACAACTCATTCCTATGAAGATACATTCAAAGTCAGAAAGCGCGCTCAGCTCAAGCTACAAATGCATTTAAAGCAATAAAAACTCAAATTGAGTGTCACGCCTAAACCAGAGGATTTATGCACACACTTCAACATGTATTTTGTTCAGGATGTCCTCCTGAAGCCTAAATGAGCATTAATTTGACTACACAACTCATTCCTATGAAGATACATTCAAAGTCAGAAAGCACGCTCAAGCTTGGGCTGAAAATGCATTTAAAGCAATAAAAACTCAAATTGAGTGTCACACCTAAACCAAAGGACTTATGCACACATTCAACATGTATTTTGTTCAGGATGACCTCCTGAAGCCTATATGAGCTTTAATTTGACCACACAACTCATTCCTATGAAGATACATTCAAACTCACAAAACGTGCTCAGCTCGGGCTGAAAATGCATTTAAAGCAATAAAAACTCAAATTGAGTGTCACGCCTAAACCAAAGGATTTATGCACACACTTTAACATGTATTTTGTTCAGAAGGACCACCTGAAGCCTAAATGAGCATTAATTTGATCACACAATTCATGCCTATGAAGATGCATTCAAACTCACAAAACGTGCTCAGCTCGGGCTGAAAATGCATTTAAAGCAATAAAAACTCAAATTGAGTGTCACACCTAAACCAAAGGACTTATGCACACACTTCATCATGTATTTTGTTCAGGATGGCCTCCTGAAGCCTAAAAGAGCATTAATTTGACTAAACAAATCATTCCTATGAAGATACATTCAAAGTCAGAAAGCGCGCTCAGCTCGGGCTGAAAATGCATTTAAAGCAATAAAAACTCAAATTGAGTGTCACACCTAAACCAAAGGATTATGCACACACTTCAACATGTATTTAGTTCAGGATGTCCTCCTGAAGCCTAAATGAGCATTAATTTGATCACACAACTCATGCCTATGAAGATACATTCAAACTCACAAAACGTGCTCAGCTCGGGCTGAAAATGCATTTAAAGCAATAAAAACTCAAATTGAGTGTCACGCCCAAACCAAAGAACTTATGCACACACTTCAATATTTATTTAGTTCAGGATGACCACCTGAAGCCTAAATGAGCATTAATTTGACCACACAACTAATTCCTATGAAGCTACATTCAAACTCACAAAACGTGCTCAGCTCGGGCTGAAAATGCATTTAAAGCAATAAAAACTCAAATTGAGTGTCACGCCTAAACCAAAGGACTTATGCACACACTTCAACATGTATTTTGTTCAGGATGACCACCTGAAGCCTAAATGAGCATTAATTTGACCACACAACTGATTCCTATGAAGATACATTCAAACTCACAAAACATGCTCAGCTCGGGCTGAAAATGCATTTAAAGCAATAAAAACTCAAATTGAGTGTCACGCCTAAACCAAAGGACTTATGCACACACTTCAACATGTATTTTGTTCAGGATGACCACCTGAAGCCTAAATGAGCATTAATTTGACCACACAACTCATTCCTATGAAGATACATTCAAACTCACAAAACGTGCTCAACTCGGGCTGAAAATGCATTTAAAGCAATAAAAACTCAAATTTTAAAAAACTTTACCAGTGTAGGCAACTTAATAATAATAATAATACTAATAATACATTTTATTGATAAGCGCCTTTCAAGACACCCAAGGACACTTTACAATAACAAAAAACACAAAACAATACGGGTTGAGCAGCTGACATGTCTGTCATTTTCTTGTGAGAATTAATTTTTTTCCAGAACAACACTCACAAAATTAGATATAGGTCTACATGACTTCCAACATTGTGATGTGCACTCACAGCAGCAATACCAGTCTTCGGCCGCTCAATTCATGCAAATTCTTCTCAAGACACTGCTCATGGTACCACCTTTCGCACTGGGTCTCGTCAAAAGGGGGCCGGGGGGAGAGAACCCTAACATCGCAAGATTATATGTTCGGAAATTTCAATCAGGATAACTCTAAGTTGCTTTTAAAATTCAAATTTTTTCTTTTACTTGAACCAACCCAATTTCAATGATGCATGCAAAGCATCATGAAGACAATGTCGATGCAAGATAAATTGTGTGTTCTTCCATTGTAAAAATCACTCGTTTTGTCAGAGGACCTTTTCCAGGTGGTTTTGCCATTTAGAGCATGCCACAGTGCATGGCGAGAACAAATACGACAACATGACGGAATATCAGTGAACATTAAACTTAAAATTCACAGTGTGTAAATATGGGATTGAAATTTTATCTTGACATTTTATTTTCATCGGAGCAGTGAATAACACGAGATTTTTCGTTGTGGTACAAGTCATAAAAAATGACTTTCTCATAAGCTTTCAGAATTCATCCCTGGTATCAACACTTCCTCTTCATGAAGTAGTTTGAAACAAAATATATCTTTGGCATCATTTCTGGATGCCACAATTAAACATTTTTTGCATGGGTGATCATCATCCAATAAACCTGCTGTGGTCAGTATTTCTGACGATTGTCTTGTTCTCTTATTTTCCATCGCCACATAATGTTCTAAAATTGATGCACGGAATGTCTGGGGAAGGCCTTCATCAGTTCCACTGCCATCTGAAAAAAAATAGCTTGTTTGTCTTGTGGGAGTGACAAAACTGTTTCGGGCGAACAATTTGAAAACACAATTTGTACAAGGCTGCATAAAGCTGGACGATCGCTTGGTTGTGCGTTGAAGTTTTGGACCCTGTGTTGTCAACCCGCGCCACTTTCGGCCTGCCTGGCTTGGAGGAGCTCCGGCGGGGACAAACTGGCGGCATCGCTTCTATACCGGCCCGTCGCGGGCGTATTCGACGAGGTTTATTAGCCCGTTGCTTGACACCCGCGCCCCTCCCGGCTTCCCGCAAGATCCCCCTGATCAGAGCTGCATTGCGATCCGCTAGGAGCAGCCGCGCCCGGGCCGTGTTTTGCAGCGGCATTGTACGATATTTCGCGAGGATGGCCGTGAGCTTTTCACCCACTTCGCTTGCAACCCGGGCCACGTTGGACCGACGGGCGCGGCGAAACTCCGGCGAGGTCAGGCGGGTGGCGTATTTTCCTTCACAGAATGTCGCGCGGGTGTGCGTCGAAGTTTTCTGCCCTTTGTGTTAGGGTCCATTGTTTGTCCACAGTGTCGACCCTCCCTTTTGATTTTGCGCCCGGGACCTAACCGACGCTGTCGCTTGGCCCCGCCAGAGCTGCGCCGTGCCTGGCGGGCCGGCAAAGGCGAGTGTTGCAAGCGAAGAGGTGGAAGACCTCGCGCACACCAACACGACCTGCCGGGAGCAAAGCTGCTGCCCGCTCGGCTCCGCCAGAGATGCACCTCGCTTTGAGGGACAGGGGGCGCGGTGTGCAATCAAAGGGAAGAAAAACTTGGGAATCAAACCGCGCGAAGGTCCGGGACCGAACCGATGCCACCCGCTTGGCCCTGCCGGAGTTGCGCGGGGCAGGTAGGGCCGAGAGTGGTGTGTGTGATAAGCGAAGCGGAGGAACAGCTCACGCCCGCCCGTGAGAAATTTCGGACAGAGCCGTTTTTGCCCACGGCCGAGCCGGAGTTGCTCCGCTGCGGCGCTCAGGCTGTTCCGACGAGGATGTTGGGGCGGAGCGCTGGGAGAACCGCGGGTGTTAAGCAAAGTGTTCGGCTTCGTGAGAGATGAAGAGAGGAACCACGCGCAGACACAAAAAGCACAGAAGGGTTTTATTGCCAGTAAGCGAGACAGGCCGAGGTGGTCACAACTGAAAGGTAGTCAAAATGATCAATTCGAGGAGTGCAGGAATCCTGGAGCGGTACGGCGTCGTCGACACGGCAGGAAGGATCTCTGACGAAGTGACAATGGGTGGCTCTTCAGGCTGGCTTTTATGCTGCAAGTGGCAGATGAGATAATGACTCGCAGGTGTGTCGGGGAGGCAGGTGCACTGATTAGAGAAGCGCCCATCCCACACTGAAAAAGGTAACAATAACTTTTTGGGAGCGGCAAATTCCCCCACAGGAGAACAGAGAAATAGTGGTTTGATTTCGTGGAGTTCGTGGCGCAATGCATGAGGCGTCTGACTACAAATCAGGTCATGCTCGGCCAAAGAGAGGGCGTCCACCAGGTTGAAAAAGAGATGAAGAGCAAACACTGTCAATACATAATAAAGTTTCTCTGTCCCAATATCCAAAAAAAAAAGCCCAGTCCGAAGTAGCAAGATTAAGAAAATCTTTTGAAAAAACGCTCACATGAGGCGGATTTTGAGCCTTGCCTATGCAGTGATATTAATAATAATTGTAATAATAATCATGAAAAAGTGTGATGGTGGCGTGGCATTCATTTATCTTTTGAATTGGTGCGTTTAGATTTTTGTTTTTTGCTTTTCCTTGTATTTGGGTGTAGTTTCAAGCGCAGCTCATGTTCACACAACGCACATTTTATCTCATTATTTTTAGAGGGTCACAGGAAATCATATGGAAGGCTGCAATGGCCAACTCTCACCAGCAGAGGCTATCGTAAAGTGCTGGCCGTGCATGGACAAATAGGGCTCTCGCATTTCAGAAAGCACAAGAGTGACACAACGTGGCATCAGCTCTGAGCAGCAAATATTGTCAATTCATCGTCAATTTTTTCCGTCCCAAGAACCCCCCAAAAAAGTCAAAAGAGCCAAGATTTTTTAAAAACGCTCACATCAGAAGGATTTTGAGGCGTGTCGATGCAAAAAAAAAAAGAAAAAAGAAAAAAGACAATTAAAAAGTGTGATGGGGACACGACGTTCTTTGAATTCTAAATTGATATATTTCGATTTTTTTTGCTTTCACATGTATTTGGTTTGAGATTCGATTTCAGCTCATGTTCACAGGGCGGACATTTTATGTTGTTGCTTATTTTTAGAGGGTCATAAAAAAAATCCCAGACTTGACTTCTTCGTTTACAGTTGACTGAATAGGGATGATTGTTTTATTTGGGAGCAGAGAGATGTTGACTTAAATTCGCGGAGTTTATGATGCCACGGATAACGTGTCTCAATACGATTCAGTATTCGTTCGCGGAACGTCGCGCGGCTGGAAGCCGACGTTTTCTGCCCTTTGCGTTCGAAACCATTGTGTGTCCACGGTGCCGCCCCTCCCTTTTTTTGTCTCTTTTTCAGTGTGGGCTGGGCGCCTCTCGAATCAGTGCACCTGCCTCCCCTACACACGTGCGAGTCTTCATCTCATCTGCCACTTGCACCATAAAAGACAGCGTGAACAGCCACCCGTTGCCAGTTCGTCAGCGATCCTTCCTGCCGAGCTAGCTGCTGCCACGCCGTTACGCTCCAGCATTTCTGCACTCCTCAACGTGATCATTTTGACTAGCTTTCAGTTGTTTACACCTCGACCTGACCAACTTTCTGGCAATAAAACCCCTCTTCGTTTTTGGTGTCTGTGTGTGGTTCTTGTATTGATCTCTCACGAAACCTAACACTTTAATTCACATTCGACCCAAACTCCTCGTTTGGAGCGTCCCTCGCGCCGAAACGGTGCAGCATCGGCGGTGCCGTGGGCATAAACAACTCGGTACGACATTTCGCGCGGGTGGGCGTGAGATGTTCCTCCGCTTCACTGGTAACCCTGGATACTCTCCGCCGTACGGGTGCCGTGCGCCCCGAACCCGAAGCAATGAGGGACATTTTAGGGCGGTCGGGTTCGGGTAGGGGTAGGGCTCGGGCTCGGGCCGCCCGATCTTACTTCTGCTCCGGCGGGGCCAAGCGGGTGGCATCCGTTCGGTCCCGGACCTTCGTGCTGTTTGATTACCAAAGGACTTATGCACACACTTCAACTTGTATTTTGTTCAGGATGACCTCCTGAAGCCTAAATGAGCATTAATTTGATCACACAACTCATGCCTATGAAGATACATTCAAACTCACAAAACGTGCTCAGCTCGGGCTGAAAATGCATTTAAAGCAATAAAAACTCAAATTGAGTGTCACACCTAAACCAAAGGACTTATGGACACACTTCAACATGTATTTTGTTCAGGATGACCACCTGAAGCCTAAATGAGCATTCATTTGACCACACAACTCATTCCTATGAAGATACATTCAAAGTCAGAAAGCGCGCTCAGCTCAGGCTACAAATGCATTTAAAGCAATAAAAACTCAAATTGAGTGTCACGCCTAAACCAGAGGATTTATGCACACACTTCAACATGTATTTTGTTCAGGATGTCCTCCTGAAGCCTAAATGAGCATTAATTTGACTACACAACTCATTCCTATGAAGATACATTCAAAGTCAGAAAGCGCGCTCAAGCTCGGGCTGAAAATGCATTTAAAGCAATAAAAACTCAAATTGAGTGTCACACCTAAACCAAAGGACTTATGCACACATTCAACATGTATTTTGTTCAGGATGACCTCCTGAAGCCTATATGAGCTTTAATTTGACCACACAACTCATTCCTATGAAGATACATTCAAACTCACAAAACGTGCTCAGCTCGGGCTGAAAATGCATTTAAAGCAATAAAAACTCAAATTGAGTGTCACGCCTAAACCAAAGGATTTATGCACACACTTTAACATGTATTTTGTTCAGAAGGACCACCTGAAGCCTAAATGAGCATTAATTTGATCACACAATTCATGCCTATGAAGATGCATTCAAACTCACAAAACGTGCTCAGCTCGGGCTGAAAATGCATTTAAAGCAATAAAAACTCAAATTGAGTGTCACACCTAAACCAAAGGACTTATGCACACACTTCATCATGTATTTTGTTCAGGATGGCCTCCTGAAGCCTAAAAGAGCATTAATTTGACTAAACAAATCATTCCTATGAAGATACATTCAAAGTCAGAAAGCGCGCTCAGCTCGGAATGAAAATGCATTTAAAGCAATAAAAACTCAAATTGAGTGTCACACCTAAACCAAAGGATTATGCACACACTTCAACATGTATTTTGTTCAGGATGACCACCTGAAGCCTAAATGAGCATTAATTTGACCACACAACTCATTCCTATGAAGATACATTCAAACTCACAAAACGTGCTCAATTCGGGCTGAAAATGCATTTAAAGCAATAAAAACTCAAATTGAGTGTCACGCCTAAACCAAAGGACTTATGCATACACTTCAACATGTATTTTGTTCAGGATGACCACCTGAAGCCTAAATGAGCATTAATTTGACCACACAACTCATTCCTATGAAGATACATTCAAACTCACAAAACGTGCTCAGCTCGGGCTGAAAATGCATTTAAAGCAATCAAAACTCAAATTGAGTGTAAGGCCTAAACCAAAGGACTTATGCACACACTTCAACATGTATTTTGTTCAGGATGACCTCCTGAAGCCCATATGAGAATTAATTTGACCACACAACTCATTCCTATGAAGATACATTCAAACTCACAAAACGTGCTCAGCTCGGGCTGAAAATGCATTTAAAGCAATAAAAACTCAAATTGAGTGTCACGCCTAAACCAAAGGACTTATGCACACACTTCAACATGTATTTTGTTCAGGATGACCACCTGAAGCCTAAATGAGCATTAATTTGACCACACAACTCATTCCTATGAAGATACATTCAAACTCACAAAACGTGCTCAACTCGGGCTGAAAATGCATTTAAAGCAATAAAAACTCAAATTGAGTGTCACGCCTAAACCAAAGGACTTATGCATACACTTCAACATGTATTTTGTTCAGGATGACCACCTGAAGCCTAAATGAGCATTAATTTGACCACACAACTCATTCCTATGAAGATACATTCAAACTCACAAAACGTGCTCAGCTCGGGCTGAAAATGCATTTAAAGCAATCAAAACTCAAATTGAGTGTAAGGCCTAAACCAAAGGACTTATGCACACACTTCAACATGTATTTTGTTCAGGATGACCTCCTGAAGCCCATATGAGAATTAATTTGACCACACAACTCATTCCTATGAAGATACATTCAAACTCACAAAACGTGCTCAGCTCGGGCTGAAAATTCATTTAAAGCAATAAAAACTCAAATTGAGTGTCACGCCTAAACCAAAGGACTTATGCACACACTTCAACATGTATTTTGTTCAGGATGACCACCTGAAGCCTAAATGAGCATTAATTTGACCACACAACTCATTCCTATGAAGATACATTCAAACTCACAAAACGTGCTCAGCTCGGGCTGAAAATGCATTTAAAGCAATAAAAACTCAAATTGAGTGTCACGCCTAAACCGAAGGACTTATGCACACACTTCAAGATGTATTTTGTTCAGGATGACCTCCTGAAGCCTAAATGAGCAATAATTTGACCACACAACTCATTCCTATGAAGATACATTCAAAGTCAGAAAGCGCGCTCAGCTCGGACTGAAAATGCATTTAAAGCAATAAAAACTCAAATGGAGTGTCACGCCTAAACCAAAGGACTTATGCACACACTTCAACATGTATTTAGTTCAGGATGACCACCTGAAGCCGAAATGAGCATTAATTTGACCACACAACTCATTCTTATGAAGATACATTCAAACTCACAAAACATGCTCAGCTCGGGCTGAAAATGCATTTAAAGCAATAAAAACTCAAATTGAGTGTCACGCCTAAACCAAAGGACTTATGCACACACTTCAACATGTATTTTGTTCAGGATGACCACCTGAAGCCTAAATGAGCATTAATTTGACCACACAACTAATTCCTTCGAAGCTACATTCAAACTCACAAAACGTGCTCAGCTCGGGCTGAAAATGCATTTAAAGCAATAAAAACTCAAATTGAGTGTCACGCCTAAACCAAAGGACTTATGCACACACTTCAACATGTATTTTGTTCAGGATGACCACCTGAAGCCTAAATGAGCATTAATTTGACCACACAACTGATTCCTATGAAGATACATTCAAACTCACAAAACGTGCTCAGCTCGGGCTGAAAATGCATTTAAAGCAATAAAAACTCAAATTGAGTGTCACGCCTAAACCAAAGGACTTATGCACACACTTCAACATGTATTTTGTTCAGGATGACCACCTGAAGCCTAAATGAGCATTAATTTGACCACACAACTCATTCCTATGAAGATACATTCAAACTCACAAAACGTGCTCAGCTCGGGCTGAAAATGCATTTAAAGCAATAAAAACTCAAATTGAGTGTCACACCTAAACCAAAGGACTTATGAACACACTTCAACATGTATTTTGTTCAGGATGACCACCTGAAGCCTAAATGAGCATTAATTTGACCACACAACTCATTCCTATGAAGATACATTCAAACTCACAAAACGTGCTCAGCTCGGGCTGAAAATGCATTTAAAGCAATCAAAACTCAAATTGAGTGTAAGGCCTAAACCAAAGGACTTATGCACACACTTCAACATGTATTTTGTTCAGGATGACCTCCTGAAGCCCATATGAGAATTAATTTGACCACACAACTCATTCTTATGAAGATACATTCAAACTCACAAAACGTGCTCAGCTCGGGCTGAAAATGCATTTAAAGCAATAAAAACTCAAATTGAGTGTCACGCCTAAACCAAAGGACTTATGCACACACTTCAACATGTATTCAGTTCAGGATGACCACCTGAAGCCTAAATGAGCATTAATTTGACCACACAACTCATTCCTATGAAGCTACATTCAAACTCACAAAACGTGCTCAGCTCGGGCTGAAAATGCATTTAAAGCAATAAAAACTCAAATTGAGTGTCACGCCTCAACCAAAGGACTTATGCACACACTTCAACATGTATTTTGTTCAGGATGACCACCTGAAGCCTAAATGAGCATTAATTTGACCACACAACTCATTCCTATGAAGATACATTCAAACTCACAAAACGTGCTCAACTCGGGCTGAAAATGCATTTAAAGCAATAAAAACTCAAATTGAGTGTCACGCCTCAACCAAAGGACTTATGCACACACTTCAACATGTATTTTGTTCAGGATGACCACCTGAAGCCTAAATGAGCATTCATTTGACCACACAACTCATTCCTATGAAGATACATTCAAAGTCAGAAAGCGCGCTCAGCTCAGGCTACAAATGCATTTAAAGCAATAAAAACTCAAATTGAGTGTCACACCTAAACCAAAGGACTTATGCACACACTTCATCATGTATTTTGTTCAGGATGGCCTCCTGAAGCCTAAAAGAGCATTAATTTGACTAAACAAATCATTCCTATGAAGATACATTCAAAGTCAGAAAGCGCGCTCAGCTCGGGCTGAAAATGCATTTAAAGCAATAAAAACTCAAATTGAGTGTCACACCTAAACCAAAGGATTATGCACACACTTCAACATGTATTTAGTTCAGGATGTCCTCCTGAAGCCTAAATGAGCATTAATTTGATCACACAACTCATGCCTATGAAGATACATTCAAACTCACAAAACGTGCTCAGCTCGGGCTGAAAATGCATTTAAAGCAATAAAAACTCAAATTGAGTGTCACGCCCAAACCAAAGAACTTATGCACACACTTCAATATTTATTTAGTTCAGGATGACCACCTGAAGCCTAAATGAGCATTAATTTGACCACACAACTAATTCCTATGAAGCTACATTCAAACTCACAAAACGTGCTCAGCTCGGGCTGAAAATGCATTTAAAGCAATAAAAACTCAAATTGAGTGTCACGCCTAAACCAAAGGACTTATGCACACACTTCAACATGTATTTTGTTCAGGATGACCACCTGAAGCCTAAATGAGCATTAATTTGACCACACAACTGATTCCTATGAAGATACATTCAAACTCACAAAACATGCTCAGCTCGGGCTGAAAATGCATTTAAAGCAATAAAAACTCAAATTGAGTGTCACGCCTAAACCAAAGGACTTATGCACACACTTCAACATGTATTTTGTTCAGGATGACCACCTGAAGCCTAAATGAGCATTAATTTGACCACACAACTCATTCCTATGAAGATACATTCAAACTCACAAAACGTGCTCAACTCGGGCTGAAAATGCATTTAAAGCAATAAAAACTCAAATTTTAAAAAAACTTTACCAGTGTAGGCAACTTAATAATAATAATAATACTAATAATACATTTTATTGATAAGCGCCTTTCAAGACACCCAAGGACACTTTACAATAACAAAAAACACAAAACAATACGGGTTGAGCAGCTGACATGTCTGTCATTTTCTTGTGAGAATTAATTTTTTTCCAGAACAACACTCACAAAATTAGATATAGGTCTACATGACTTCCAACATTGTGATGTGCACTCACAGCAGCAATACCAGTCTTCGGCCGCTCAATTCATGCAAATTCTTCTCAAGACACTGCTCATGGTACCACCTTTCGCACTGGGTCTCGTCAAAAGGGGGCCGGGGGGAGAGAACCCTAACATCGCAAGATTATATGTTCGGAAATTTCAATCAGGATAACTCTAAGTTGCTTTTAAAATTCAAATTTTTTCTTTTACTTGAACCAACCCAATTTCAATGATGCATGCAAAGCATCATGAAGACAATGTCGATGCAAGATAAATTGTGTGTTCTTCCATTGTAAAAATCACTCGTTTTGTCAGAGGACCTTTTCCAGGTGGTTTTGCCATTTAGAGCATGCCACAGTGCATGGCGAGAACAAATACGACAACATGACGGAATATCAGTGAACATTAAACTTAAAATTCACAGTGTGTAAATATGGGATTGAAATTTTATCTTGACATTTTATTTTCATCGGAGCAGTGAATAACACGAGATTTTTCGTTGTGGTACAAGTCATAAAAAATGACTTTCTCATAAGCTTTCAGAATTCATCCCTGGTATCAACACTTCCTCTTCATGAAGTAGTTTGAAACAAAATATATCTTTGGCATCATTTCTGGATGCCACAATTAAACATTTTTTGCATGGGTGATCATCATCCAATAAACCTGCTGTGGTCAGTATTTCTGACGATTGTCTTGTTCTCTTATTTTCCATCGCCACATAATGTTCTAAAATTGATGCACGGAATGTCTGGGGAAGGCCTTCATCAGTTCCACTGCCATCTGAAAAAAAATAGCTTGTTTGTCTTGTGGGAGTGACAAAACTGTTTCGGGCGAACAATTTGAAAACACAATTTGTACAAGGCTGCATAAAGCTGGACGATCGCTTGGTTGTGCGTTGAAGTTTTGGACCCTGTGTTGTCAACCCGCGCCACTTTCGGCCTGCCTGGCTTGGAGGAGCTCCGGCGGGGACAAACTGGCGGCATCGCTTCTATACCGGCCCGTCGCGGGCGTATTCGACGAGGTTTATTAGCCCGTTGCTTGACACCCGCGCCCCTCCCGGCTTCCCGCAAGATCCCCCTGATCAGAGCTGCATTGCGATCCGCTAGGAGCAGCCGCGCCCGGGCCGTGTTTTGCAGCGGCATTGTACGATATTTCGCGAGGATGGCCGTGAGCTTTTCACCCACTTCGCTTGCAACCCGGGCCACGTTGGACCGACGGGCGCGGCGAAACTCCGGCGAGGTCAGGCGGGTGGCGTATTTTCCTTCACAGAATGTCGCGCGGGTGTGCGTCGAAGTTTTCTGCCCTTTGTGTTAGGGTCCATTGTTTGTCCACAGTGTCGACCCTCCCTTTTGATTTTGCGCCCGGGACCTAACCGACGCTGTCGCTTGGCCCCGCCAGAGCTGCGCCGTGCCTGGCGGGCCGGCAAAGGCGAGTGTTGCAAGCGAAGAGGTGGAAGACCTCGCGCACACCAACACGACCTGCCGGGAGCAAAGCTGCTGCCCGCTCGGCTCCGCCAGAGATGCACCTCGCTTTGAGGGACAGGGGGCGCGGTGTGCAATCAAAGGGAAGAAAAACTTGGGAATCAAACCGCGCGAAGGTCCGGGACCGAACCGATGCCACCCGCTTGGCCCTGCCGGAGTTGCGCGGGGCAGGTAGGGCCGAGAGTGGTGTGTGTGATAAGCGAAGCGGAGGAACAGCTCACGCCCGCCCGTGAGAAATTTCGGACAGAGCCGTTTTTGCCCACGGCCGAGCCGGAGTTGCTCCGCTGCGGCGCTCAGGCTGTTCCGACGAGGATGTTGGGGCGGAGCGCTGGGAGAACCGCGGGTGTTAAGCAAAGTGTTCGGCTTCGTGAGAGATGAAGAGAGGAACCACGCGCAGACACAAAAAGCACAGAAGGGTTTTATTGCCAGTAAGCGAGACAGGCCGAGGTGGTCACAACTGAAAGGTAGTCAAAATGATCAATTCGAGGAGTGCAGGAATCCTGGAGCGGTACGGCGTCGTCGACACGGCAGGAAGGATCTCTGACGAAGTGACAATGGGTGGCTCTTCAGGCTGGCTTTTATGCTGCAAGTGGCAGATGAGATAATGACTCGCAGGTGTGTCGGGGAGGCAGGTGCACTGATTAGAGAAGCGCCCATCCCACACTGAAAAAGGTAACAATAACTTTTTGGGAGCGGCAAATTCCCCCACAGGAGAACAGAGAAATAGTGGTTTGATTTCGTGGAGTTCGTGGCGCAATGCATGAGGCGTCTGACTACAAATCAGGTCATGCTCGGCCAAAGAGAGGGCGTCCACCAGGTTGAAAAAGAGATGAAGAGCAAACACTGTCAATACATAATAAAGTTTCTCTGTCCCAATATCCAAAAAAAAAAGCCCAGTCCGAAGTAGCAAGATTAAGAAAATCTTTTGAAAAAACGCTCACATGAGGCGGATTTTGAGCCTTGCCTATGCAGTGATATTAATAATAATTGTAATAATAATCATGAAAAAGTGTGATGGTGGCGTGGCATTCATTTATCTTTTGAATTGGTGCGTTTAGATTTTTGTTTTTTGCTTTTCCTTGTATTTGGGTGTAGTTTCAAGCGCAGCTCATGTTCACACAACGCACATTTTATCTCATTATTTTTAGAGGGTCACAGGAAATCATATGGAAGGCTGCAATGGCCAACTCTCACCAGCAGAGGCTATCGTAAAGTGCTGGCCGTGCATGGACAAATAGGGCTCTCGCATTTCAGAAAGCACAAGAGTGACACAACGTGGCATCAGCTCTGAGCAGCAAATATTGTCAATTCATCGTCAATTTTTTCCGTCCCAAGAACCCCCCAAAAAAGTCAAAAGAGCCAAGATTTTTTAAAAACGCTCACATCAGAAGGATTTTGAGGCGTGTCGATGCAAAAAAAAAAAGAAAAAAGAAAAAAGACAATTAAAAAGTGTGATGGGGACACGACGTTCTTTGAATTCTAAATTGATATATTTCGATTTTTTTTGCTTTCACATGTATTTGGTTTGAGATTCGATTTCAGCTCATGTTCACAGGGCGGACATTTTATGTTGTTGCTTATTTTTAGAGGGTCATAAAAAAAATCCCAGACTTGACTTCTTCGTTTACAGTTGACTGAATAGGGATGATTGTTTTATTTGGGAGCAGAGAGATGTTGACTTAAATTCGCGGAGTTTATGATGCCACGGATAACGTGTCTCAATACGATTCAGTATTCGTTCGCGGAACGTCGCGCGGCTGGAAGCCGACGTTTTCTGCCCTTTGCGTTCGAAACCATTGTGTGTCCACGGTGCCGCCCCTCCCTTTTTTTGTCTCTTTTTCAGTGTGGGCTGGGCGCCTCTCGAATCAGTGCACCTGCCTCCCCTACACACGTGCGAGTCTTCATCTCATCTGCCACTTGCACCATAAAAGACAGCGTGAACAGCCACCCGTTGCCAGTTCGTCAGCGATCCTTCCTGCCGAGCTAGCTGCTGCCACGCCGTTACGCTCCAGCATTTCTGCACTCCTCAACGTGATCATTTTGACTAGCTTTCAGTTGTTTACACCTCGACCTGACCAACTTTCTGGCAATAAAACCCCTCTTCGTTTTTGGTGTCTGTGTGTGGTTCTTGTATTGATCTCTCACGAAACCTAACACTTTAATTCACATTCGACCCAAACTCCTCGTTTGGAGCGTCCCTCGCGCCGAAACGGTGCAGCATCGGCGGTGCCGTGGGCATAAACAACTCGGTACGACATTTCGCGCGGGTGGGCGTGAGATGTTCCTCCGCTTCACTGGTAACCCTGGATACTCTCCGCCGTACGGGTGCCGTGCGCCCCGAACCCGAAGCAATGAGGGACATTTTAGGGCGGTCGGGTTCGGGTAGGGGTAGGGCTCGGGCTCGGGCTCGGGCCGCCCGATCTTACTTCTGCTCCGGCGGGGCCAAGCGGGTGGCATCCGTTCGGTCCCGGACCTTCGTGCTGTTTGATTACCAAAGGACTTATGCACACACTTCAACTTGTGTTTTGTTCAGGATGACCTCCTGAAGCCTAAATGAGCATTAATTTGATCACACAACTCATGCCTATGAAGATACATTCAAACTCACAAAACGTGCTCAGCTCGGGCTGAAAATGCATTTAAAGCAATAAAAACTCAAATTGAGTGTCACACCTAAACCAAAGGACTTATGCACACACTTCAACATGTATTTTGTTCAGGATGACCACCTGAAGCCTAAATGAGCATTCATTTGACCACACAACTCATTCCTATGAAGATACATTCAAAGTCAGAAAGCGCGCTCAGCTCAGGCTACAAATGCATTTAAAGCAATAAAAACTCAAATTGAGTGTCACGCCTAAACCAGAGGATTTATGCACACACTTCAACATGTATTTTGTTCAGGATGTCCTCCTGAAGCCTAAATGAGCATTAATTTGACTACACAACTCATTCCTATGAAGATACATTCAAAGTCAGAAAGCGCGCTCAAGCTCAGGCTGAAAATGCATTTAAAGCAATAAAAACTCAAATTGAGTGTCACACCTAAACCAAAGGACTTATGCACACATTCAACATGTATTTTGTTCAGGATGACCTCCTGAAGCCTATATGAGCTTTAATTTGACCACACAACTCATTCCTATGAAGATACATTCAAACTCACAAAACGTGCTCAGCTAGGGCTGAAAATGCATTTAAAGCAATAAAAACTCAAATTGAGTGTCACGCCTAAACCAAAGGATTTATGCACACACTTTAACATGTATTTTGTTCAGAAGGACCACCTGAAGCCTAAATGAGCATTAATTTGATCACACAATTCATGCCTATGAAGATGCATTCAAACTCACAAAACGTGCTCAGCTCGGGCTGAAAATGCATTTAAAGCAATAAAAACTCAAATTGAGTGTCACACCTAAACCAAAGGACTTATGCACACACTTCATCATGTATTTTGTTCAGGATGGCCTCCTGAAGCCTAAAAGAGCATTAATTTGACTAAACAAATCATTCCTATGAAGATACATTCAAAGTCAGAAAGCGCGCTCAGCTCGGAATGAAAATGCATTTAAAGCAATAAAAACTCAAATTGAGTGTCACACCTAAACCAAAGGATTATGCACACACTTCAACATGTATTTTGTTCAGGATGGCCTCCTGAAGCCTATATGAGCATTAATTTGACCACACAACTCATTCCTATGAAGATACATTCAAACTCACAAAACATGCTCAGCTCGGGCTGAAAATGCATTTAAAGCAATAAAAACTCAAATTGAGTGTCACGCCTAAACCAAAGGACTTATGCACACACTTCAACATGTATTTTGTTCAGGATGACCACCTGAAGCCTAAATGAGCATTAATTTGACCACACAACTCATTCCTATGAAGATACATTCAAACTCACAAAACGTGCTCAACTCGGGCTGAAAATGCATTTAAAGCAATAAAAACTCAAATTGAGTGTCACGCCTAAACCAAAGGACTTATGCATACACTTCAACATGTATTTTGTTCAGGATGACCACCTGAAGCCTAAATGAGCATTAATTTGACCACACAACTCATTCCTATGAAGATACATTCAAACTCACAAAACGTGCTCAGCTCGGGCTGAAAATGCATTTAAAGCAATCAAAACTCAAATTGAGTGTAAGGCCTAAACCAAAGGACTTATGCACACACTTCAACGTGTATTTTGTTCAGGATGACCTCCTGAAGCCCATATGAGAATTAATTTGACCACACAACTCATTCCTATGAAGATACATTCAAACTCACAAAACGTGCTCAGCTCGGGCTGAAAATGCATTTAAAGCAATAAAAACTCAAATTGAGTGTCACGCCTAAACCAAAGGACTTATGCACACACTTCAACATGTATTTTGTTCAGGATGACCACCTGAAGCCTAAATGAGCATTAATTTGACCACACAACTCATTCCTATGAAGATACATTCAAACTCACAAAACGTGCTCAACTCGGGCTGAAAATGCATTTAAAGCAATAAAAACTCAAATTGAGTGTCACGCCTAAACCAAAGGACTTATGCATACACTTCAACATGTATTTTGTTCAGGATGACCACCTGAAGCCTAAATGAGCATTAATTTGACCACACAACTCATTCCTATGAAGATACATTCAAACTCACAAAACGTGCTCAGCTCGGGCTGAAAATGCATTTAAAGCAATCAAAACTCAAATTGAGTGTAAGGCCTAAACCAAAGGACTTATGCACACACTTCAACATGTATTTTGTTCAGGATGACCTCCTGAAGCCCATATGAGAATTAATTTGACCACACAACTCATTCCTATGAAGATACATTCAAACTCACAAAACGTGCTCAGCTCGGGCTGAAAATTCATTTAAAGCAATAAAAACTCAAATTGAGTGTCACGCCTAAACCAAAGGACTTATGCACACACTTCAACATGTATTTTGTTCAGGATGACCACCTGAAGCCTAAATGAGCATTAATTTGATCACACAACTCATGCCTATGAAGATACATTCAAACTCACAAAACGTGCTCAGCTCGGGCTGAAAATGCATTTAAAGCAATAAAAACTCAAATTGAGTGTCACACCTAAACCAAAGGACTTATGGACACACTTCAACATGTATTTTGTTCAGGATGACCACCTGAAGCCTAAATGAGCATTCATTTGACCACACAACTCATTCCTATGAAGATACATTCAAAGTCAGAAAGCGCGCTCAGCTCAGGCGACAAATGCATTTAAAGCAATAAAAACTCAAATTGAGTGTCACGCCTAAACCAGAGGATTTATGCACACACTTCAACATGTATTTTGTTCAGGATGTCCTCCTGAAGCCTAAATGAGCATTAATTTGACTACACAACTCATTCCTATGAAGATACATTCAAAGTCAGAAAGCGCGCTCAAGCTCGGGCTGAAAATGCATTTAAAGCAATAAAAACTCAAATTGAGTGTCACACCTAAACCAAAGGACTTATGCACACATTCAACATGTATTTTGTTCAGGATGACCTCCTGAAGCCTATATGAGCTTTAATTTGACCACACAACTCATTCCTATGAAGATACATTCAAACTCACAAAACGTGCTCAGCTAGGGCTGAAAATGCATTTAAAGCAATAAAAACTCAAATTGAGTGTCACGCCTAAACCAAAGGATTTATGCACACACTTTAACATGTATTTTGTTCAGAAGGACCACCTGAAGCCTAAATGAGCATTAATTTGATCACACAATTCATGCCTATGAAGATGCATTCAAACTCACAAAACGTGCTCAGCTCGGGCTGAAAATGCATTTAAAGCAATAAAAACTCAAATTGAGTGTCACACCTAAACCAAAGGACTTATGCACACACTTCATCATGTATTTTGTTCAGGATGGCCTCCTGAAGCCTAAAAGAGCATTAATTTGACTAAACAAATCATTCCTATGAAGATACATTCAAAGTCAGAAAGCGCGCTCAGCTCGGAATGAAAATGCATTTAAAGCAATAAAAACTCAAATTGAGTGTCACACCTAAACCAAAGGATTATGCACACACTTCAACATGTATTTTGTTCAGGATGGCCTCCTGAAGCCTATATGAGCATTAATTTGACCACACAACTCATTCCTATGAAGATACATTCAAACTCACAAAACATGCTCAGCTCGGGCTGAAAATGCATTTAAAGCAATAAAAACTCAAATTGAGTGTCACGCCTAAACCAAAGGACTTATGCACACACTTCAACATGTATTTTGTTCAGGATGACCACCTGAAGCCTAAATGAGCATTAATTTGACCACACAACTCATTCCTATGAAGATACATTCAAACTCACAAAACGTGCTCAACTCGGGCTGAAAATGCATTTAAAGCAATAAAAACTCAAATTGAGTGTCACGCCTAAACCAAAGGACTTATGCATACACTTCAACATGTATTTTGTTCAGGATGACCACCTGAAGCCTAAATGAGCATTAATTTGACCACACAACTCATTCCTATGAAGATACATTCAAACTCACAAAACGTGCTCAGCTCGGGCTGAAAATGCATTTAAAGCAATCAAAACTCAAATTGAGTGTAAGGCCTAAACCAAAGGACTTATGCACACACTTCAACATGTATTTTGTTCAGGATGACCTCCTGAAGCCCATATGAGAATTAATTTGACCACACAACTCATTCCTATGAAGATACATTCAAACTCACAAAACGTGCTCAGCTCGGGCTGAAAATGCATTTAAAGCAATAAAAACTCAAATTGAGTGTCACGCCTAAACCAAAGGACTTATGCACACACTTCAACATGTATTTTGTTCAGGATGACCACCTGAAGCCTAAATGAGCATTAATTTGACCACACAACTCATTCCTATGAAGATACATTCAAACTCACAAAACGTGCTCAACTCGGGCTGAAAATGCATTTAAAGCAATAAAAACTCAAATTGAGTGTCACGCCTAAACCAAAGGACTTATGCATACACTTCAACATGTATTTTGTTCAGGATGACCACCTGAAGCCTAAATGAGCATTAATTTGACCACACAACTCATTCCTATGAAGATACATTCAAACTCACAAAACGTGCTCAGCTCGGGCTGAAAATGCATTTAAAGCAATCAAAACTCAAATTGAGTGTAAGGCCTAAACCAAAGGACTTATGCACACACTTCAACATGTATTTTGTTCAGGATGACCTCCTGAACCCATATGAGAATTAATTTGACCACACAACTCATTCCTATGAAGATACATTCAAACTCACAAAACGTGCTCAGCTCGGGCTGAAAATTCATTTAAAGCAATAAAAACTCAAATTGAGTGTCACGCCTAAACCAAAGGACTTATGCACACACTTCAACATGTATTTTGTTCAGGATGACCACCTGAAGCCTAAATGAGCATTAATTTGATCACACAACTCATGCCTATGAAGATACATTCAAACTCACAAAACGTGCTCAGCTCGGGCTGAAAATGCATTTAAAGCAATAAAAACTCAAATTGAGTGTCACACCTAAACCAAAGGACTTATGGACACACTTCAACATGTATTTTGTTCAGGATGACCACCTGAAGCCTAAATGAGCTTTCTCTTGACCACACAACTCATTCCTATGAAGATACATTCAAAGTCAGAAAGCGCGCTCAGCTCAGGCGACAAATGCATTTAAAGCAATAAAAACTCAAATTGAGTGTCACGCCTAAACCAGAGGATTTATGCACACACTTCAACATGTATTTTGTTCAGGATGTCCTCCTGAAGCCTAAATGAGCATTAATTTGACTACACAACTCATTCCTATGAAGATACATTCAAAGTCAGAAAGCGCGCTCAAGCTCGGGCTGAAAATGCATTTAAAGCAATAAAAACTCAAATTGAGTGTCACACCTAAACCAAAGGACTTATGCACACATTCAACATGTATTTTGTTCAGGATGACCTCCTGAAGCCTATATGAGCTTTAATTTGACCACACAACTCATTCCTATGAAGATACATTCAAACTCACAAAACGTGCTCAGCTCGGGCTGAAAATGCATTTAAAGCAATAAAAACTCAAATTGAGTGTCACGCCTAAACCAAAGGATTTATGCACACACTTTAACATGTATTTTGTTCAGAAGGACCACCTGAAGCCTAAATGAGCATTAATTTGATCACACAATTCATGCCTATGAAGATGCATTCAAACTCACAAAACGTGCTCAGCTCGGGCTGAAAATGCATTTAAAGCAATAAAAACTCAAATTGAGTGTCACACCTAAACCAAAGGACTTATGCACACACTTCATCATGTATTTTGTTCAGGATGGCCTCCTGAAGCCTAAAAGAGCATTAATTTGACTAAACAAATCATTCCTATGAAGATACATTCAAAGTCAGAAAGCGCGCTCAGCTCGGAATGAAAATGCATTTAAAGCAATAAAAACTCAAATTGAGTGTCACGCCTAAACCAAAGGATTTATGCACACACTTTAACATGTATTTTGTTCAGAAGGACCACCTGAAGCCTAAATGAGCATTAATTTGATCACACAATTCATGCCTATGAAGATGCATTCAAACTCACAAAACGTGCTCAGCTCGGGCTGAAAATGCATTTAAAGCAATAAAAACTCAAATTGAGTGTCACGCCTAAACCAAAGGACTTATGCATACACTTCAACATGTATTTTGTTCAGAAGGACCACCTGAAGCCTAAATGAGCATTAATTTGATCACACAATTCATGCCTATGAAGATGCATTCAAACTCACAAAACGTGCTCAGCTCGGGCTGAAAATGCATTTAAAGCAATAAAAACTCAAATTGAGTGTCACGCCTAAACCAAAGGACTTATGCACACACTTCAACATGTATTTTGTTCAGGATGACCACCTGAAGCCGAAATGAGCATTAATTTGACCACACAACTCATTCTTATGAAGATACATTCAAACTCACAAAACATGCTCAGCTCGGGCTGAAAATGCATTTAAAGCAATAAAAACTCAAATTGAGTGTCACGCCTAAACCAAAGGACTTATGCACACACTTCAACATGTATTTTGTTCAGGATGACCACCTGAAGCCTAAATGAGCATTAATTTGACCACACAACTCATTCCTATGAAGATACATTCAAACTCACAAAACGTGCTCAACTCGGGCTGAAAATGCATTTAAAGCAATAAAAACTCAAATTGAGTGTCACGCCTAAACCAAAGGACTTATGCACACACTTCAACATGTATTTAGTTCAGGATGTCCTCCTGAAGCCTAAATGAGCATTAATTTGACCACACAACTCATTCCTATGAAGATACATTCAAACTCACAAAAAGTGCTCAGCTCGGGCTGAAAATGCATTTAAAGCAATAAAAACTCAAATTGAGTGTCACGCCCAAACCAAAGAACTTATGCACACACTCCAATATTTATTTAGTTCAGGATGACCACCTGAAGCCTAAATGAGCATTAATTTGACCACACAACTAATTCCTATGAAGCTACATTCAAACTCACAAAACGTGCTCAGCTCGGGCTGAAAATGCATTTAAAGCAATAAAAACTCAAATTGAGTGTCACGCCTAAACCAAAGGACTTATGCACACACTTCAACATGTATTTTGTTCAGGATGACCACCTGAAGCCTAAATGAGCATTAATTTGACCACACAACTGATTCCTATGAAGATACATTCAAACTCACAAAACGTGCTCAGCTCGGGCTGAAAATGCATTTAAAGCAATAAAAACTCAAATTGAGTGTCACGCCTAAACCAAAGGACTTATGCACACACTTCAACATGTATTTTGTTCAGGATGACCACCTGAAGCCTAAATGAGCATTAATTTGACCACACAACTCATTCCTATGAAGATACATTCAAACTCACAAAACGTGCTCAACTCGGGCTGAAAATGCATTTAAAGCAATAAAAACTCAAATTTTAAAAAACTTTACCAGTGTAGGCAACTTAATAATAATAATAATACTAATAATACATTTTATTGATAAGCGCCTTTCAAGACACCCAAGGACACTTTACAATAACAAAAAACACAAAACAATACGGGTTGAGCAGCTGACATGTCTGTCATTTTCTTGTGAGAATTAATTTTTTTCCAGAACAACACTCACAAAATTAGATATAGGTCTACATGACTTCCAACATTGTGATGTGCACTCACAGCAGCAATACCAGTCTTCGGCCGCTCAATTCATGCAAATTCTTCTCAAGACACTGCTCATGGTACCACCTTTCGCACTGGGTCTCGTCAAAAGGGGGCCGGGGGGAGAGAACCCTAACATCGCAAGATTATATGTTCGGAAATTTCAATCAGGATAACTCTAAGTTGCTTTTAAAATTCAAATTTTTTCTTTTACTTGAACCAACCCAATTTCAATGATGCATGCAAAGCATCATGAAGACAATGTCGATGCAAGATAAATTGTGTGTTCTTCCATTGTAAAAATCACTCGTTTTGTCAGAGGACCTTTTCCAGGTGGTTTTGCCATTTAGAGCATGCCACAGTGCATGGCGAGAACAAATACGACAACATGACGGAATATCAGTGAACATTAAACTTAAAATTCACAGTGTGTAAATATGGGATTGAAATTTTATCTTGACATTTTATTTTCATCGGAGCAGTGAATAACACGAGATTTTTCGTTGTGGTACAAGTCATAAAAAATGACTTTCTCATAAGCTTTCAGAATTCATCCCTGGTATCAACACTTCCTCTTCATGAAGTAGTTTGAAACAAAATATATCTTTGGCATCATTTCTGGATGCCACAATTAAACATTTTTTGCATGGGTGATCATCATCCAATAAACCTGCTGTGGTCAGTATTTCTGACGATTGTCTTGTTCTCTTATTTTCCATCGCCACATAATGTTCTAAAATTGATGCACGGAATGTCTGGGGAAGGCCTTCATCAGTTCCACTGCCATCTGAAAAAAAATAGCTTGTTTGTCTTGTGGGAGTGACAAAACTGTTTCGGGCGAACAATTTGAAAACAATTTGTACAAGGCTGCATAAAGCTGGACGATCGCTTGGTTGTGCGTTGAAGTTTTGGACCCTGTGTTGTCAACCCGCGCCACTTTCGGCCTGCCTGGCTTGGAGGAGCTCCGGCGGGGACAAACTGGCGGCATCGCTTCTATACCGGCCCGTCGCGGGCGTATTCGACGAGGTTTATTAGCCCGTTGCTTGACACCCGCGCCCCTCCCGGCTTCCCGCAAGATCCCCCTGATCAGAGCTGCATTGCGATCCGCTAGGAGCAGCCGCGCCCGGGCCGTGTTTTGCAGCGGCATTGTACGATATTTCGCGAGGATGGCCGTGAGCTTTTCACCCACTTCGCTTGCAACCCGGGCCACGTTGGACCGACGGGCGCGGCGAAACTCCGGCGAGGTCAGGCGGGTGGCGTATTTTCCTTCACAGAATGTCGCGCGGGTGTGCGTCGAAGTTTTCTGCCCTTTGTGTTAGGGTCCATTGTTTGTCCACAGTGTCGACCCTCCCTTTTGATTTTGCGCCCGGGACCTAACCGACGCTGTCGCTTGGCCCCGCCAGAGCTGCGCCGTGCCTGGCGGGCCGGCAAAGGCGAGTGTTGCAAGCGAAGAGGTGGAAGACCTCGCGCACACCAACACGACCTGCCGGGAGCAAAGCTGCTGCCCGCTCGGCTCCGCCAGAGATGCACCTCGCTTTGAGGGACAGGGGGCGCGGTGTGCAATCAAAGGGAAGAAAAACTTGGGAATCAAACCACGCGAAGGTCCGGGACCGAACCGATGCCACCCGCTTGGCCCTGCCGGAGTTGCGCGGGGCAGGTAGGGCCGAGAGTGGTGTGTGTGATAAGCGAAGCGGAGGAACAGCTCGCGCCCGCCCGTGAGAAATTTCGGACAGAGCCGTTTTTGCCCACGGCCGAGCCGGAGTTGCTCCGCTGCGGCGCTCAGGCTGTTCCGACGAGGATGTTGGGGCGGAGCGCTGGGAGAACCGCGGGTGTTAAGCAAAGTGTTCGGCTTCGTGAGAGATGAAGAGAGGAACCACGCGCAGACACAAAAAGCACAGAAGGGTTTTATTGCCAGTAAGCGAGACAGGCCGAGGTGGTCACAACTGAAAGGTAGTCAAAATGATCAATTCGAGGAGTGCAGGAATCCTGGAGCGGTACGGCGTCGTCGACACGGCAGGAAGGATCTCTGACGAAGTGACAATGGGTGGCTCTTCAGGCTGGCTTTTATGCTGCAAGTGGCAGATGAGATAATGACTCGCAGGTGTGTCGGGGAGGCAGGTGCACTGATTAGAGAAGCGCCCATCCCACACTGAAAAAGGTAACAATAACTTTTTGGGAGCGGCAAATTCCCCCACAGGAGAACAGAGAAATAGTGGTTTGATTTCGTGGAGTTCGTGGCGCAATGCATGAGGCGTCTGACTACAAATAAGGTCATGCTCGGCCAAAGAGAGGGCGTCCACCAGGTTGAAAAAGAGATGAAGAGCAAACACTGTCAATACATAATAAAGTTTCTCTGTCCCAATATCCAAAAAAAAAAGCCCAGTCCGAAGTAGCAAGATTAAGAAAATCTTTTGAAAAAACGCTCACATGAGGCGGATTTTGAGCCTTGCCTATGCAGTGATATTAATAATTGTAATAATAATCATGAAAAAGTGTGATGGTGGCGTGGCATTCATTTATCTTTTGAATTGGTGCGTTTAGATTTTTGTTTTTTGCTTTTCCTTGTATTTGGGTGTAGTTTCAAGCGCAGCTCATGTTCACACAACGCACATTTTATCTCATTATTTTTAGAGGGTCACAGGAAATCATATGGAAGGCTGCAATGGCCAACTCTCACCAGCAGAGGCTATCGTAAAGTGCTGGCCGTGCATGGACAAATAGGGCTCTCGCATTTCAGAAAGCACAAGAGTGACACAACGTGGCATCAGCTCTGAGCAGCAAATATTGTCAATTCATCGTCAATTTTTTCCGTCCCAAGAACCCCCCAAAAAAGTCAAAAGAGCCAAGATTTTTTAAAAACGCTCACATCAGAAGGATTTTGAGGCGTGTCGATGCAAAAAAAAAAAAAAAAAGAAAAAAGACAATTAAAAAGTGTGATGGGGACACGACGTTCTTTGAATTCTAAATTGATATATTTCGATTTTTTTTGCTTTCACATGTATTTGGTTTGAGATTCGATTTCAGCTCATGTTCACAGGGCGGACATTTTATGTTGTTGCTTATTTTTAGAGGGTCATAAAAAAAATCCCAGACTTGACTTCTTCGTTTACAGTTGACTGAATAGGGATGATTGTTTTATTTGGGAGCAGAGAGATGTTGACTTAAATTCGCGGAGTTTATGATGCCACGGATAACGTGTCTCAATACGATTCAGTATTCGTTCGCGGAACGTCGCGCGGCTGGAAGCCGACGTTTTCTGCCCTTTGCGTTCGAAACCATTGTGTGTCCACGGTGCCGCCCCTCCCTTTTTTTGTCTCTTTTTCAGTGTGGGCTGGGCGCCTCTCGAATCAGTGCACCTGCCTCCCCTACACACGTGCGAGTCTTCATCTCATCTGCCACTTGCACCATAAAAGACAGCGTGAACAGCCACCCGTTGCCAGTTCGTCAGCGATCCTTCCTGCCGAGCTAGCTGCTGCCACGCCGTTACGCTCCAGCATTTCTGCACTCCTCAACGTGATCATTTTGACTAGCTTTCAGTTGTTTACACCTCGACCTGACCAACTTTCTGGCAATAAAACCCCTCTTCGTATTTGGTGTCTGTGTGTGGTTCTTGTATTGATCTCTCACGAAACCTAACACTTTAATTCACATTCGACCCAAACTCCTCGTTTGGAGCGTCCCTCGCGCCGAAACGGTGCAGCATCGGCGGTGCCGTGGGCATAAACAACTCGGTACGACATTTCGCGCGGGTGGGCGTGAGATGTTCCTCCGCTTCACTGGTAACCCTGGATACTCTCCGCCGTACGGGTGCCGTGCGCCCCGAACCCGAAGCAATGAGGGACATTTTAGGGCGGTCGGGTTCGGGTAGGGGTAGGGCTCGGGCTCGGGCCGCCCGATCTTACTTCTGCTCCGGCGGGGCCAAGCGGGTGGCATCCGTTCGGTCCCGGACCTTCGTGCTGTTTGATTACCAAAGGACTTATGCACACACTTCAACTTGTATTTTGTTCAGGATGACCTCCTGAAGCCTAAATGAGCATTAATTTGATCACACAACTCATGCCTATGAAGATACATTCAAACTCACAAAACGTGCTCAGCTCGGGCTGAAAATGCATTTAAAGCAATAAAAACTCAAATTGAGTGTCACACCTAAACCAAAGGACTTATGGACACACTTCAACATGTATTTTGTTCAGGATGACCACCTGAAGCCTAAATGAGCATTCATTTGACCACACAACTCATTCCTATGAAGATACATTCAAAGTCAGAAAGCGCGCTCAGCTCAGGCTACAAATGCATTTAAAGCAATAAAAACTCAAATTGAGTGTCACGCCTAAACCAGAGGATTTATGCACACACTTCAACATGTATTTTGTTCAGGATGTCCTCCTGAAGCCTAAATGAGCATTAATTTGACTACACAACTCATTCCTATGAAGATACATTCAAAGTCAGAAAGCGCGCTCAAGCTCGGGCTGAAAATGCATTTAAAGCAATAAAAACTCAAATTGAGTGTCACACCTAAACCAAAGGACTTATGCACACATTCAACATGTATTTTGTTCAGGATGACCTCCTGAAGCCTATATGAGCTTTAATTTGACCACACAACTCATTCCTATGAAGATACATTCAAACTCACAAAACGTGCTCAGCTCGGGCTGAAAATGCATTTAAAGCAATAAAAACTCAAATTGAGTGTCACGCCTAAACCAAAGGATTTATGCACACACTTTAACATGTATTTTGTTCAGAAGGACCACCTGAAGCCTAAATGAGCATTAATTTGATCACACAATTCATGCCTATGAAGATGCATTCAAACTCACAAAACGTGCTCAGCTCGGGCTGAAAATGCATTTAAAGCAATAAAAACTCAAATTGAGTGTCACACCTAAACCAAAGGACTTATGCACACACTTCATCATGTATTTTGTTCAGGATGGCCTCCTGAAGCCTAAAAGAGCATTAATTTGACTAAACAAATCATTCCTATGAAGATACATTCAAAGTCAGAAAGCGCGCTCAGCTCGGAATGAAAATGCATTTAAAGCAATAAAAACTCAAATTGAGTGTCACACCTAAACCAAAGGATTATGCACACACTTCAACATGTATTTTGTTCAGGATGACCACCTGAAGCCTAAATGAGCATTAATTTGACCACACAACTCATTCCTATGAAGATACATTCAAACTCACAAAACGTGCTCAACTCGGGCTGAAAATGCATTTAAAGCAATAAAAACTCAAATTGAGTGTCACGCCTAAACCAAAGGACTTATGCATACACTTCAACATGTATTTTGTTCAGGATGACCACCTGAAGCCTAAATGAGCATTAATTTGACCACACAACTCATTCCTATGAAGATACATTCAAACTCACAAAACGTGCTCAGCTCGGGCTGAAAATGCATTTAAAGCAATCAAAACTCAAATTGAGTGTAAGGCCTAAACCAAAGGACTTATGCACACACTTCAACATGTATTTTGTTCAGGATGACCTCCTGAAGCCCATATGAGAATTAATTTGACCACACAACTCATTCCTATGAAGATACATTCAAACTCACAAAACGTGCTCAGCTCGGGCTGAAAATGCATTTAAAGCAATAAAAACTCAAATTGAGTGTCACGCCTAAACCAAAGGACTTATGCACACACTTCAACATGTATTTTGTTCAGGATGACCACCTGAAGCCTAAATGAGCATTAATTTGACCACACAACTCATTCCTATGAAGATACATTCAAACTCACAAAACGTGCTCAACTCGGGCTGAAAATGCATTTAAAGCAATAAAAACTCAAATTGAGTGTCACGCCTAAACCAAAGGACTTATGCATACACTTCAACATGTATTTTGTTCAGGATGACCACCTGAAGCCTAAATGAGCATTAATTTGACCACACAACTCATTCCTATGAAGATACATTCAAACTCACAAAACGTGCTCAGCTCGGGCTGAAAATGCATTTAAAGCAATCAAAACTCAAATTGAGTGTAAGGCCTAAACCAAAGGACTTATGCACACACTTCAACATGTATTTTGTTCAGGATGACCTCCTGAAGCCCATATGAGAATTAATTTGACCACACAACTCATTCCTATGAAGATACATTCAAACTCACAAAACGTGCTCAGCTCGGGCTGAAAATTCATTTAAAGCAATAAAAACTCAAATTGAGTGTCACGCCTAAACCAAAGGACTTATGCACACACTTCATCATGTATTTTGTTCAGAAGGACCACCTGAAGCCTAAATGAGCATTAATTTGATCACACAATTCATGCCTATGAAGATGCATTCAAACTCACAAAACGTGCTCAGCTCGGGCTGAAAATGCATTTAAAGCAATAAAAACTCAAATTGAGTGTCACGCCTAAACCAAAGGACTTATGCACACACTTCATCATGTATTTTGTTCAGGATGGCCTCCTGAAGCCTAAAAGAGCATTAATTTGACTAAACAAATCATTCCTATGAAGATACATTCAAAGTCAGAAAGCGCGCTCAGCTCGGAATGAAAATGCATTTAAAGCAATAAAAACTCAAATTGAGTGTCACACCTAAACCAAAGGATTATGCACACACTTCAACATGTATTTTGTTCAGGATGGCCTCCTGAAGCCTATATGAGCATTAATTTGACCACACAACTCATTCCTATGAAGATACATTCAAACTCACAAAACATGCTCAGCTCGGGCTGAAAATGCATTTAAAGCAATAAAAACTCAAATTGAGTGTCACGCCTAAACCAAAGGACTTATGCACACACTTCAACATGTATTTTGTTCAGGATGACCACCTGAAGCCTAAATGAGCATTAATTTGACCACACAACTCATTCCTATGAAGATACATTCAAACTCACAAAACGTGCTCAACTCGGGCTGAAAATGCATTTAAAGCAATAAAAACTCAAATTGAGTGTAAGGCCTAAACCAAAGGACTTATGCACACACTTCAACATGTATTTTGTTCAGGATGACCTCCTGAAGCCCATATGAGAATTAATTTGACCACACAACTCATTCCTATGAAGATACATTCAAACTCACAAAACATGCTCAGCTCGGGCTGAAAATGCATTTAAAGCAATAAAAACTCAAATTGAGTGTCACGCCTAAACCAAAGGACTTATGCACACATTCAACATGTATTTTGTTCAGGATGACCTCCTGAAGCCTATATGAGCTTTAATTTGACCACACAACTCATTCCTATGAAGATACATTCAAACTCACAAAACGTGCTCAGCTCGGGCTGAAAATGCATTTAAAGCAATAAAAACTCAAATTGAGTGTCACGCCTAAACCAAAGGATTTATGCACACACTTTAACATGTATTTTGTTCAGAAGGACCACCTGAAGCCTAAATGAGCATTAATTTGATCACACAATTCATGCCTATGAAGATGCATTCAAACTCACAAAACGTGCTCAGCTCGGGCTGAAAATGCATTTAAAGCAATAAAAACTCAAATTGAGTGTCACGCCTAAACCAAAGGATTATGCACACACTTCAACATGTATTTTGTTCAGGATGGCCTCCTGAAGCCTATATGAGCATTAATTTGACCACACAACTCATTCCTATGAAGATACATTCAAACTCACAAAACATGCTCAGCTCGGGCTGAAAATGCATTTAAAGCAATAAAAACTCAAATTGAGTATCACGCCTAAACCAAAGGACTTATGCACACACTTCAACATGTATTTTGTTCAGGATGACCACCTGAAGCCTAAATGAGCATTAATTTGACCACACAACTCATTCCTATGAAGATACATTCAAACTCACAAAACGTGCTCAGCTCGGGCTGAAAATGCATTTAAAGCAATAAAAACTCAAATTGAGTGTCACACCTAAACCAAAGGACTTATGCACACACTTCAACATGTATTTTGTTCAGGATGACCACCTGAAGCCTAAATGAGCATTAATTTGACCACACAACTCATTCCTATGAAGATACATTCAAACTCACAAAACGTGCTCAACTCGGGCTGAAAATGCATTTAAAGCAATAAAAACTCAAATTGAGTGTCACGCCTAAACCAAAGGACTTATGCATACACTTCAACATGTATTTTGTTCAGGATGACCACCTGAAGCCTAAATGAGCATTAATTTGACCACACAACTCATTCCTATGAAGATACATTCAAACTCACAAAACGTGCTCAGCTCGGGCTGAAAATGCATTTAAAGCAATAAAAACTCAAATTGAGTGTCACGCCTAAACCGAAGGACTTATGCACACACTTCAAGATGTATTTTGTTCAGGATGACCTCCTGAAGCCTAAATGAGCAATAATTTGACCACACAACTCATTCCTATGAAGATACATTCAAAGTCAGAAAGCGCGCTCAGCTCGGACTGAAAATGCATTTAAAGCAATAAAAACTCAAATGGAGTGTCACGCCTAAACCAAAGGACTTATGCACACACTTCAACATGTATTTAGTTCAGGATGACCACCTGAAGCCGAAATGAGCATTAATTTGACCACACAACTCATTCTTATGAAGATACATTCAAACTCACAAAACATGCTCAGCTCGGGCTGAAAATGCATTTAAAGCAATAAAAACTCAAATTGAGTGTCACGCCTAAACCAAAGGACTTATGCACACACTTCAACATGTATTTTGTTCAGGATGACCACCTGAAGCCTAAATGAGCATTAATTTGACCACACAACTCATTCCTATGAAGATACATTCAAACTCACAAAACGTGCTCAACTCGGGCTGAAAATGCATTTAAAGCAATAAAAACTCAAATTGAGTGTCACGCCTAAACCAAAGGACTTATGCACACACTTCAACATGTATTTAGTTCAGGATGTCCTCCTGAAGCCTAAATGAGCATTAATTTGACCACACAACTCATTCCTATGAAGATACATTCAAACTCACAAAAAGTGCTCAGCTCGGGCTGAAAATGCATTTAAAGCAATAAAAACTCAAATTGAGTGTCACGCCCAAACCAAAGAACTTATGCACACACTTCAATATTTATTTAGTTCAGGATGACCACCTGAAGCCTAAATGAGCATTAATTTGACCACACAACTAATTCCTATGAAGCTACATTCAAACTCACAAAACGTGCTCAGCTCGGGCTGAAAATGCATTTAAAGCAATAAAAACTCAAATTGAGTGTCACGCCTAAACCAAAGGACTTATGCACACACTTCAACATGTATTTTGTTCAGGATGACCACCTGAAGCCTAAATGAGCATTAATTTGACCACACAACTGATTCCTATGAAGATACATTCAAACTCACAAAACGTGCTCAGCTCGGGCTGAAAATGCATTTAAAGCAATAAAAACTCAAATTGAGTGTCACGCCTAAACCAAAGGACTTATGCACACACTTCAACATGTATTTTGTTCAGGATGACCACCTGAAGCCTAAATGAGCATTAATTTGACCACACAACTCATTCCTATGAAGATACATTCAAACTCACAAAACGTGCTCAGCTCGGGCTGAAAATGCATTTAAAGCAATAAAAACTCAAATTGAGTGTCACACCTAAACCAAAGGACTTATGAACACACTTCAACATGTATTTTGTTCAGGATGACCACCTGAAGCCTAAATGAGCATTAATTTGACCACACAACTCATTCCTATGAAGATACATTCAAACTCACAAAACGTGCTCAGCTCGGGCTGAAAATGCATTTAAAGCAATCAAAACTCAAATTGAGTGTAAGGCCTAAACCAAAGGACTTATGCACACACTTCAACATGTATTTTGTTCAGGATGACCTCCTGAAGCCCATATGAGAATTAATTTGACCACACAACTCATTCCTATGAAGATACATTCAAACTCACAAAACGTGCTCAGCTCGGGCTGAAAATGCATTTAAAGCAATAAAAACTCAAATTGAGTGTCACGCCTAAACCAAAGGACTTATGCACACACTTCAACATGTATTTTGTTCAGGATGACCACCTGAAGCCTAAATGAGCATTAATTTGACCACACAACTCATTCCTATGAAGATACATTCAAACTCACAAAACGTGCTCAACTCGGGCTGAAAATGCATTTAAAGCAATAAAAACTCAAATTGAGTGTCACGCCTCAACCAAAGGACTTATGCACACACTTCAACATGTATTTTGTTCAGGATGACCTCCTGAAGCCTAAATGAGCATTAATTTGACCACACAACTCATTCCTATGAAGATACATTCAAACTCACAAAACGTGCTCAGCTCGGGCTGAAAATGCATTTAAAGCAATAAAAACTCAAATTGAGTGTCACGCCTAAACCGAAGGACTTATGCACACACTTCAAGATGTATTTTGTTCAGGATGACCTCCTGAAGCCTAAATGAGCAATAATTTGACCACACAACTCATTCCTATGAAGATACATTCAAAGTCAGAAAGCGCGCTCAGCTCGGACTGAAAATGCATTTAAAGCAATAAAAACTCAAATGGAGTGTCACGCCTAAACCAAAGGACTTATGCACACACTTCAACATGTATTTAGTTCAGGATGACCACCTGAAGCCGAAATGAGCATTAATTTGACCACCTAACTCATTCTTATGAAGATACATTCAAACTCACAAAACATGCTCAGCTCGGGCTGAAAATGCATTTAAAGCAATAAAAACTCAAATTGAGTGTCACGCCTAAACCAAAGGACTTATGCACACACTTCAACATGTATTTTGTTCAGGATGACCACCTGAAGCCTAAATGAGCATTAATTTGACCACACAACTAATTCCTATGAAGCTACATTCAAACTCACAAAACGTGCTCAGCTCGGGCTGAAAATGCATTTAAAGCAATAAAAACTCAAATTGAGTGTCACGCCTAAACCAAAGGACTTATGCACACACTTCAACATGTATTTTGTTCAGGATGACCACCTGAAGCCTAAATGAGCATTAATTTGACCACACAACTGATTCCTATGAAGATACATTCAAACTCACAAAACATGCTCAGCTCGGGCTGAAAATGCATTTAAAGCAATAAAAACTCAAATTGAGTGTCACGCCTAAACCAAAGGACTTATGCACACACTTCAACATGTATTTTGTTCAGGATGACCACCTGAAGCCTAAATGAGCATTAATTTGACCACACAACTCATTCCTATGAAGATACATTCAAACTCACAAAACGTGCTCAACTCGGGCTGAAAATGCATTTAAAGCAATAAAAACTCAAATTTTAAAAAACTTTACCAGTGTAGGCAACTTAATAATAATAATAATACTAATAATACATTTTATTGATAAGCGCCTTTCAAGACACCCAAGGACACTTTACAATAACAAAAAACACAAAACAATACGGGTTGAGCAGCTGACATGTCTGTCATTTTCTTGTGAGAATTAATTTTTTTCCAGAACAACACTCACAAAATTAGATATAGGTCTACATGACTTCCAACATTGTGATGTGCACTCACAGCAGCAATACCAGTCTTCGGCCGCTCAATTCATGCAAATTCTTCTCAAGACACTGCTCATGGTACCACCTTTCGCACTGGGTCTCGTCAAAAGGGGGCCGGGGGGAGAGAACCCTAACATCGCAAGATTATATGTTCGGAAATTTCAATCAGGATAACTCTAAGTTGCTTTTAAAATTCAAATTTTTTCTTTTACTTGAACCAACCCAATTTCAATGATGCATGCAAAGCATCATGAAGACAATGTCGATGCAAGATAAATTGTGTGTTCTTCCATTGTAAAAATCACTCGTTTTGTCAGAGGACCTTTTCCAGGTGGTTTTGCCATTTAGAGCATGCCACAGTGCATGGCGAGAACAAATACGACAACATGACGGAATATCAGTGAACATTAAACTTAAAATTCACAGTGTGTAAATATGGGATTGAAATTTTATCTTGACATTTTATTTTCATCGGAGCAGTGAATAACACGAGATTTTTCGTTGTGGTACAAGTCATAAAAAATGACTTTCTCATAAGCTTTCAGAATTCATCCCTGGTATCAACACTTCCTCTTCATGAAGTAGTTTGAAACAAAATATATCTTTGGCATCATTTCTGGATGCCACAATTAAACATTTTTTGCATGGGTGATCATCATCCAATAAACCTGCTGTGGTCAGTATTTCTGACGATTGTCTTGTTCTCTTATTTTCCATCGCCACATAATGTTCTAAAATTGATGCACGGAATGTCTGGGGAAGGCCTTCATCAGTTCCACTGCCATCTGAAAAAAAATAGCTTGTTTGTCTTGTGGGAGTGACAAAACTGTTTCGGGCGAACAATTTGAAAACACAATTTGTACAAGGCTGCATAAAGCTGGACGATCGCTTGGTTGTGCGTTGAAGTTTTGGACCCTGTGTTGTCAACCCGCGCCACTTTCGGCCTGCCTGGCTTGGAGGAGCTCCGGCGGGGACAAACTGGCGGCATCGCTTCTATACCGGCCCGTCGCGGGCGTATTCGACGAGGTTTATTAGCCCGTTGCTTGACACCCGCGCCCCTCCCGGCTTCCCGCAAGATCCCCCTGATCAGAGCTGCATTGCGATCCGCTAGGAGCAGCCGCGCCCGGGCCGTGTTTTGCAGCGGCATTGTACGATATTTCGCGAGGATGGCCGTGAGCTTTTCACCCACTTCGCTTGCAACCCGGGCAACGTTGGACCGACGGGCGCGGCGAAACTCCGGCGAGGTCAGGCGGGTGGCGTATTTTCCTTCACAGAATGTCGCGCGGGTGTGCGTCGAAGTTTTCTGCCCTTTGTGTTAGGGTCCATTGTTTGTCCACAGTGTCGACCCTCCCTTTTGATTTTGCGCCCGGGACCTAACCGACGCTGTCGCTTGGCCCCGCCAGAGCTGCGCCGTGCCTGGCGGGCCGGCAAAGACGAGTGTTGCAAGCGAAGAGGTGGAAGACCTCGCGCACACCAACACGACCTGCCGGGAGCAAAGCTGCTGCCCGCTCGGCTCCGCCAGAGATGCACCTCGCTTTGAGGGACAGGGGGCGCGGTGTGCAATCAAAGGGAAGAAAAACTTGGGAATCAAACCGCGCGAAGGTCCGGGACCGAACCGATGCCACCCGCTTGGCCCTGCCGGAGTTGCGCGGGGCAGGTAGGGCCGAGAGTGGTGTGTGTGATAAGCGAAGCGGAGGAACAGCTCGCGCCCGCCCGTGAGAAATTTCGGACAGAGCCGTTTTTGCCCACGGCCGAGCCGGAGTTGCTCCGCTGCGGCGCTCAGGCTGTTCCGACGAGGATGTTGGGGCGGAGCGCTGGGAGAACCGCGGGTGTTAAGCAAAGTGTTCGGCTTCGTGAGAGATGAAGAGAGGAACCACGCGCAGACACAAAAAGCACAGAAGGGTTTTATTGCCAGTAAGCGAGACAGGCCGAGGTGGTCACAACTGAAAGGTAGTCAAAATGATCAATTCGAGGAGTGCAGGAATCCTGGAGCGGTACGGCGTCGTCGACACGGCAGGAAGGATCTCTGACGAAGTGACAATGGGTGGCTCTTCAGGCTGGCTTTTATGCTGCAAGTGGCAGATGAGATAATGACTCGCAGGTGTGTCGGGGAGGCAGGTGCACTGATTAGAGAAGCGCCCATCCCACACTGAAAAAGGTAACAATAACTTTTTGGGAGCGGCAAATTCCCCCACAGGAGAACAGAGAAATAGTGGTTTGATTTCGTGGAGTTCGTGGCGCAATGCATGAGGCGTCTGACTACAAATCAGGTCATGCTCGGCCAAAGAGAGGGCGTCCACCAGGTTGAAAAAGAGATGAAGAGCAAACACTGTCAATACATAATAAAGTTTCTCTGTCCCAATATCCAAAAAAAAAAGCCCAGTCCGAAGTAGCAAGATTAAGAAAATCTTTTGAAAAAACGCTCACATGAGGCGGATTTTGAGCCTTGCCTATGCAGTGATATTAATAATTGTAATAATAATCATGAAAAAGTGTGATGGTGGCGTGGCATTCATTTATCTTTTGAATTGGTGCGTTTAGATTTTTGTTTTTTGCTTTTCCTTGTATTTGGGTGTAGTTTCAAGCGCAGCTCATGTTCACACAACGCACATTTTATCTCATTATTTTTAGAGGGTCACAGGAAATCATATGGAAGGCTGCAATGGCCAACTCTCACCAGCAGAGGCTATCGTAAAGTGCTGGCCGTGCATGGACAAATAGGGCTCTCGCATTTCAGAAAGCACAAGAGTGACACAACGTGGCATCAGCTCTGAGCAGCAAATATTGTCAATTCATCGTCAATTTTTTCCGTCCCAAGAACCCCCCAAAAAAGTCAAAAGAGCCAAGATTTTTTAAAAACGCTCACATCAGAAGGATTTTGAGGCGTGTCGATGCAAAAAAAAAAAAAAAAAGAAAAAAGACAATTAAAAAGTGTGATGGGGACACGACGTTCTTTGAATTCTAAATTGATATATTTCGATTTTTTTTGCTTTCACATGTATTTGGTTTGAGATTCGATTTCAGCTCATGTTCACAGGGCGGACATTTTATGTTGTTGCTTATTTTTAGAGGGTCATAAAAAAAATCCCAGACTTGACTTCTTCGTTTACAGTTGACTGAATAGGGATGATTGTTTTATTTGGGAGCAGAGAGATGTTGACTTAAATTCGCGGAGTTTATGATGCCACGGATAACGTGTCTCAATACGATTCAGTATTCGTTCGCGGAACGTCGCGCGGCTGGAAGCCGACGTTTTCTGCCCTTTGCGTTCGAAACCATTGTGTGTCCACGGTGCCGCCCCTCCCTTTTTTTGTCTCTTTTTCAGTGTGGGCTGGGCGCCTCTCGAATCAGTGCACCTGCCTCCCCTACACACGTGCGAGTCTTCATCTCATCTGCCACTTGCACCATAAAAGACAGCGTGAACAGCCACCCGTTGCCAGTTCGTCAGCGATCCTTCCTGCCGAGCTAGCTGCTGCCACGCCGTTACGCTCCAGCATTTCTGCACTCCTCAACGTGATCATTTTGACTAGCTTTCAGTTGTTTACACCTCGACCTGACCAACTTTCTGGCAATAAAACCCCTCTTCGTTTTTGGTGTCTGTGTGTGGTTCTTGTATTGATCTCTCACGAAACCTAACACTTTAATTCACATTCGACCCAAACTCCTCGTTTGGAGCGTCCCTCGCGCCGAAACGGTGCAGCATCGGCGGTGCCGTGGGCATAAACAACTCGGTACGACATTTCGCGCGGGTGGGCGTGAGATGTTCCTCCGCTTCACTGGTAACCCTGGATACTCTCCGCCGTACGGGTGCCGTGCGCCCCGAACCCGAAGCAATGAGGGACATTTTAGGGCGGTCGGGTTCGGGTAGGGGTAGGGCTCGGGCTCGGGCTCGGGCCGCCCGATCTTACTTCTGCTCCGGCGGGGCCAAGCGGGTGGCATCCGTTCGGTCCCGGACCTTCGTGCTGTTTGATTACCAAAGGACTTATGCACACACTTCAACTTGTATTTTGTTCAGGATGACCTCCTGAAGCCTAAATGAGCATTAATTTGATCACACAACTCATGCCTATGAAGATACATTCAAACTCACAAAACGTGCTCAGCTCGGGCTGAAAATGCATTTAAAGCAATAAAAACTCAAATTGAGTGTCACACCTAAACCAAAGGACTTATGGACACACTTCAACATGTATTTTGTTCAGGATGACCACCTGAAGCCTAAATGAGCATTCATTTGACCACACAACTCATTCCTATGAAGATACATTCAAAGTCAGAAAGCGCGCTCAGCTCAGGCTACAAATGCATTTAAAGCAATAAAAACTCAAATTGAGTGTCACGCCTAAACCAGAGGATTTATGCACACACTTCAACATGTATTTTGTTCAGGATGTCCTCCTGAAGCCTAAATGAGCATTAATTTGACTACACAACTCATTCCTATGAAGATACATTCAAAGTCAGAAAGCGCGCTCAAGCTCGGGCTGAAAATGCATTTAAAGCAATAAAAACTCAAATTGAGTGTCACACCTAAACCAAAGGACTTATGCACACATTCAACATGTATTTTGTTCAGGATGACCTCCTGAAGCCTATATGAGCTTTAATTTGACCACACAACTCATTCCTATGAAGATACATTCAAACTCACAAAACGTGCTCAGCTCGGGCTGAAAATGCATTTAAAGCAATAAAAACTCAAATTGAGTGTCACGCCTAAACCAAAGGATTTATGCACACACTTTAACATGTATTTTGTTCAGAAGGACCACCTGAAGCCTAAATGAGCATTAATTTGATCACACAATTCATGCCTATGAAGATGCATTCAAACTCACAAAACGTGCTCAGCTCGGGCTGAAAATGCATTTAAAGCAATAAAAACTCAAATTGAGTGTCACACCTAAACCAAAGGACTTATGCACACACTTCATCATGTATTTTGTTCAGGATGGCCTCCTGAAGCCTAAAAGAGCATTAATTTGACTAAACAAATCATTCCTATGAAGATACATTCAAAGTCAGAAAGCGCGCTCAGCTCGGAATGAAAATGCATTTAAAGCAATAAAAACTCAAATTGAGTGTCACACCTAAACCAAAGGATTATGCACACACTTCAACATGTATTTTGTTCAGGATGACCACCTGAAGCCTAAATGAGCATTAATTTGACCACACAACTCATTCCTATGAAGATACATTCAAACTCACAAAACGTGCTCAACTCGGGCTGAAAATGCATTTAAAGCAATAAAAACTCAAATTGAGTGTCACGCCTAAACCAAAGGACTTATGCATACACTTCAACATGTATTTTGTTCAGGATGACCACCTGAAGCCTAAATGAGCATTAATTTGACCACACAACTCATTCCTATGAAGATACATTCAAACTCACAAAACGTGCTCAGCTCGGGCTGAAAATGCATTTAAAGCAATCAAAACTCAAATTGAGTGTAAGGCCTAAACCAAAGGACTTATGCACACACTTCAACATGTATTTTGTTCAGGATGACCTCCTGAAGCCCATATGAGAATTAATTTGACCACACAACTCATTCCTATGCAGATACATTCAAACTCACAAAACGTGCTCAGCTCGGGCTGAAAATGCATTTAAAGCAATAAAAACTCAAATTGAGTGTCACGCCTAAACCAAAGGACTTATGCACACACTTCAACATGTATTTTGTTCAGGATGACCACCTGAAGCCTAAATGAGCATTAATTTGACCACACAACTCATTCCTATGAAGATACATTCAAACTCACAAAACGTGCTCAACTCGGGCTGAAAATGCATTTAAAGCAATAAAAACTCAAATTGAGTGTCACGCCTAAACCAAAGGACTTATGCATACACTTCAACATGTATTTTGTTCAGGATGACCACCTGAAGCCTAAATGAGCATTAATTTGACCACACAACTCATTCCTATGAAGATACATTCAAACTCACAAAACGTGCTCAGCTCGGGCTGAAAATGCATTTAAAGCAATCAAAACTCAAATTGAGTGTAAGGCCTAAACCAAAGGACTTATGCACACACTTCAACATGTATTTTGTTCAGGATGACCTCCTGAAGCCCATATGAGAATTAATTTGACCACACAACTCATTCCTATGAAGATACATTCAAACTCACAAAACGTGCTCAGCTCGGGCTGAAAATTCATTTAAAGCAATAAAAACTCAAATTGAGTGTCACGCCTAAACCAAAGGACTTATGCACACACTTCAACATGTATTTTGTTCAGGATGACCACCTGAAGCCTAAATGAGCATTAATTTGACCACACAACTCATTCCTATGAAGATACATTCAAACTCACAAAACGTGCTCAGCTCGGGCTGAAAATGCATTTAAAGCAATAAAAACTCAAATTGAGTGTCACGCCTAAACCGAAGGACTTATGCACACACTTCAAGATGTATTTTGTTCAGGATGACCTCCTGAAGCCTAAATGAGCAATAATTTGACCACACAACTCATTCCTATGAAGATACATTCAAAGTCAGAAAGCGCGCTCAGCTCGGACTGAAAATGCATTTAAAGCAATAAAAACTCAAATGGAGTGTCACGCCTAAACCAAAGGACTTATGCACACACTTCAACATGTATTTAGTTCAGGATGACCACCTGAAGCCGAAATGAGCATTAATTTGACCACACAACTCATTCTTATGAAGATACATTCAAACTCACAAAACATGCTCAGCTCGGGCTGAAAATGCATTTAAAGCAATAAAAACTCAAATTGAGTGTCACGCCTAAACCAAAGGACTTATGCACACACTTCAACATGTATTTTGTTCAGGATGACCACCTGAAGCCTAAATGAGCATTAATTTGACCACACAACTAATTCCTTCGAAGCTACATTCAAACTCACAAAACGTGCTCAGCTCGGGCTGAAAATGCATTTAAAGCAATAAAAACTCAAATTGAGTGTCACGCCTAAACCAAAGGACTTATGCACACACTTCAACATGTATTTTGTTCAGGATGACCACCTGAAGCCTAAATGAGCATTAATTTGACCACACAACTGATTCCTATGAAGATACATTCAAACTCACAAAACGTGCTCAGCTCGGGCTGAAAATGCATTTAAAGCAATAAAAACTCAAATTGAGTGTCACGCCTAAACCAAAGGACTTATGCACACACTTCAACATGTATTTTGTTCAGGATGACCACCTGAAGCCTAAATGAGCATTAATTTGACCACACAACTCATTCCTATGAAGATACATTCAAACTCACAAAACGTGCTCAGCTCGGGCTGAAAATGCATTTAAAGCAATAAAAACTCAAATTGAGTGTCACACCTAAACCAAAGGACTTATGAACACACTTCAACATGTATTTTGTTCAGGATGACCACCTGAAGCCTAAATGAGCATTAATTTGACCACACAACTCATTCCTATGAAGATACATTCAAACTCACAAAACGTGCTCAGCTCGGGCTGAAAATGCATTTAAAGCAATCAAAACTCAAATTGAGTGTAAGGCCTAAACCAAAGGACTTATGCACAAACTTCAACATGTATTTTGTTCAGGATGACCTCCTGAAGCCCATATGAGAATTAATTTGACCACACAACTCATTCTTATGAAGATACATTCAAACTCACAAAACGTGCTCAGCTCGGGCTGAAAATGCATTTAAAGCAATAAAAACTCAAATTGAGTGTCACACCTAAACCAAAGGACTTATGAACACACTTCAACATGTATTTTGTTCAGGATGACCACCTGAAGCCTAAATGAGCATTAATTTGACCACACAACTCATTCCTATGAAGATACATTCAAACTCACAAAACGTGCTCAACTCGGGCTGAAAATGCATTTAAAGCAATAAAAACTCAAATTGAGTGTCACGCCTCAACCAAAGGACTTATGCACACACTTCAACATGTATTTTGTTCAGGATGACCACCTGAAGCCTAAATGAGCATTCATTTGACCACACAACTCATTCCTATGAAGATACATTCAAAGTCAGAAAGCGCGCTCAGCTCAGGCTACAAATGCATTTAAAGCAATAAAAACTCAAATTGAGTGTCACGCCTAAACCAGAGGATTTATGCACACACTTCAACATGTATTTTGTTCAGGATGTCCTCCTGAAGCCTAAATGAGCATTAATTTGACCACACAACTCATTCCTCTGAAGATACATTCAAACTCACAAAAAGTGCTCAGCTCGGGCTGAAAATGCATTTAAAGCAATAAAAACTCAAATTGAGTGTCACGCCCAAACCAAAGAACTTATGCACAACCTTCAATATTTATTTAGTTCAGGATGACCACCTGAAGCCTAAATGAGCATTAATTTGACCACACAACTAATTCCTATGAAGCTACATTCAAACTCACAAAACGTGCTCAGCTCGGGCTGAAAATGCATTTAAAGCAATAAAAACTCAAATTGAGTGTCACGCCTAAACCAAAGGACTTATGCACACACTTCAACATGTATTTTGTTCAGGATGACCACCTGAAGCCTAAATGAGCATTAATTTGACCACACAACTGATTCCTATGAAGATACATTCAAACTCACAAAACGTGCTCAGCTCGGGCTGAAAATGCATTTAAAGCAATAAAAACTCAAATTGAGTGTCACGCCTAAACCAAAGGACTTATGCACACACTTCAACATGTATTTTGTTCAGGATGACCACCTGAAGCCTAAATGAGCATTAATTTGACCACACAACTCATTCCTATGAAGATACATTCAAACTCACAAAACGTGCTCAACTCGGGCTGAAAATGCATTTAAAGCAATAAAAACTCAAATTTTAAAAAACTTTACCAGTGTAGGCAACTTAATAATAATAATAATACTAATAATACATTTTATTGATAAGCGCCTTTCAAGACACCCAAGGACACTTTACAATAACAAAAAACACAAAACAATACGGGTTGAGCAGCTGACATGTCTGTCATTTTCTTGTGAGAATTAATTTTTTTCCAGAACAACACTCACAAAATTTGATATAGGTCTACATGACTTCCAACATTGTGATGTGCACTCACAGCAGCAATACCAGTCTTCGGCCGCTCAATTCATGCAAATTCTTCTCAAGACACTGCTCATGGTACCACCTTTCGCACTGGGTCTCGTCAAAAGGGGGCCGGGGGGAGAGAACCCTAACATCGCAAGATTATATGTTCGGAAATTTCAATCAGGATAACTCTAAGTTGCTTTTAAAATTCAAATTTTTTCTTTTACTTGAACCAACCCAATTTCAATGATGCATGCAAAGCATCATGAAGACAATGTCGATGCAAGATAAATTGTGTGTTCTTCCATTGTAAAAATCACTCGTTTTGTCAGAGGACCTTTTCCAGGTGGTTTTGCCATTTAGAGCATGCCACAGTGCATGGCGAGAACAAATACGACAACATGACGGAATATCAGTGAACATTAAACTTAAAATTCACAGTGTGTAAATATGGGATTGAAATTTTATCTTGACATTTTATTTTCATCGGAGCAGTGAATAACACGAGATTTTTCGTTGTGGTACAAGTCATAAAAAAATGACTTTCTCATAAGCTTTCAGAATTCATCCCTGGTATCAACACTTCCTCTTCATGAAGTAGTTTGAAACAAAATATATCTTTGGCATCATTTCTGGATGCCACAATTAAACATTTTTTGCATGGGTGATCATCATCCAATAAACCTGCTGTGGTCAGTATTTCTGACGATTGTCTTGTTCTCTTATTTTCCATCGCCACATAATGTTCTAAAATTGATGCACGGAATGTCTGGGGAAGGCCTTCATCAGTTCCACTGCCATCTGAAAAAAAATAGCTTGTTTGTCTTGTGGGAGTGACAAAACTGTTTCGGGCGAACAATTTGAAAACAATTTGTACAAGGCTGCATAAAGCTGGACGATCGCTTGGTTGTGCGTTGAAGTTTTGGACCCTGTGTTGTCAACCCGCGCCACTTTCGGCCTGCCTGGCTTGGAGGAGCTCCGGCGGGGACAAACTGGCGGCATCGCTTCTATACCGGCCCGTCGCGGGCGTATTCGACGAGGTTTATTAGCCCGTTGCTTGACACCCGCGCCCCTCCCGGCTTCCCGCAAGATCCCCCTGATCAGAGCTGCATTGCGATCCGCTAGGAGCAGCCGCGCCCGGGCCGTGTTTTGCAGCGGCATTGTACGATATTTCGCGAGGATGGCCGTGAGCTTTTCACCCACTTCGCTTGCAACCCGGGCCACGTTGGACCGACGGGCGCGGCGAAACTCCGGCGAGGTCAGGCGGGTGGCGTATTTTCCTTCACAGAATGTCGCGCGGGTGTGCGTCGAAGTTTTCTGCCCTTTGTGTTAGGGTCCATTGTTTGTCCACAGTGTCGACCCTCCCTTTTGATTTTGCGCCCGGGACCTAACCGACGCTGTCGCTTGGCCCCGCCAGAGCTGCGCCGTGCCTGGCGGGCCGGCAAAGGCGAGTGTTGCAAGCGAAGAGGTGGAAGACCTCGCGCACACCAACACGACCTGCCGGGAGCAAAGCTGCTGCCCGCTCGGCTCCGCCAGAGATGCACCTCGCTTTGAGGGACAGGGGGCGCGGTGTGCAATCAAAGGGAAGAAAAACTTGGGAATCAAACCGCGCGAAGGTCCGGGACCGAACCGATGCCACCCGCTTGGCCCTGCCGGAGTTGCGCGGGGCAGGTAGGGCCGAGAGTGGTGTGTGTGATAAGCGAAGCGGAGGAACAGCTCGCGCCCGCCCGTGAGAAATTTCGGACAGAGCCGTTTTTGCCCACGGCCGAGCCGGAGTTGCTCCGCTGCGGCGCTCAGGCTGTTCCGACGAGGATGTTGGGGCGGAGCGCTGGGAGAACCGCGGGTGTTAAGCAAAGTGTTCGGCTTCGTGAGAGATGAAGAGAGGAACCACGCGCAGACACAAAAAGCACAGAAGGGTTTTATTGCCAGTAAGCGAGACAGGCCGAGGTGGTCACAACTGAAAGGTAGTCAAAATGATCAATTCGAGGAGTGCAGGAATCCTGGAGCGGTACGGCGTCGTCGACACGGCAGGAAGGATCTCTGACGAAGTGACAATGGGTGGCTCTTCAGGCTGGCTTTTATGCTGCAAGTGGCAGATGAGATAATGACTCGCAGGTGTGTCGGGGAGGCAGGTGCACTGATTAGAGAAGCGCCCATCCCACACTGAAAAAGGTAACAATAACTTTTTGGGAGCGGCAAATTCCCCCACAGGAGAACAGAGAAATAGTGGTTTGATTTCGTGGAGTTCGTGGCGCAATGCATGAGGCGTCTGACTACAAATCAGGTCATGCTCGGCCAAAGAGAGGGCGTCCACCAGGTTGAAAAAGAGATGAAGAGCAAACACTGTCAATACATAATAAAGTTTCTCTGTCCCAATATCCAAAAAAAAAAGCCCAGTCCGAAGTAGCAAGATTAAGAAAATCTTTTGAAAAAACGCTCACATGAGGCGGATTTTGAGCCTTGCCTATGCAGTGATATTAATAATTGTAATAATAATCATGAAAAAGTGTGATGGTGGCGTGGCATTCATTTATCTTTTGAATTGGTGCGTTTAGATTTTTGTTTTTTGCTTTTCCTTGTATTTGGGTGTAGTTTCAAGCGCAGCTCATGTTCACACAACGCACATTTTATCTCATTATTTTTAGAGGGTCACAGGAAATCATATGGAAGGCTGCAATGGCCAACTCTCACCAGCAGAGGCTATCGTAAAGTGCTGGCCGTGCATGGACAAATAGGGCTCTCGCATTTCAGAAAGCACAAGAGTGACACAACGTGGCATCAGCTCTGAGCAGCAAATATTGTCAATTCATCGTCAATTTTTTCCGTCCCAAGAACCCCCCAAAAAAGTCAAAAGAGCCAAGATTTTTTAAAAACGCTCACATCAGAAGGATTTTGAGGCGTGTCGATGCAAAAAAAAAAAAAAAAAGAAAAAAGACAATTAAAAAGTGTGATGGGGACACGACGTTCTTTGAATTCTAAATTGATATATTTCGATTTTTTTTGCTTTCACATGTATTTGGTTTGAGATTCGATTTCAGCTCATGTTCACAGGGCGGACATTTTATGTTGTTGCTTATTTTTAGAGGGTCATAAAAAAAATCCCAGACTTGACTTCTTCGTTTACAGTTGACTGAATAGGGATGATTGTTTTATTTGGGAGCAGAGAGATGTTGACTTAAATTCGCGGAGTTTATGATGCCACGGATAACGTGTCTCAATACGATTCAGTATTCGTTCGCGGAACGTCGCGCGGCTGGAAGCCGACGTTTTCTGCCCTTTGCGTTCGAAACCATTGTGTGTCCACGGTGCCGCCCCTCCCTTTTTTTGTCTCTTTTTCAGTGTGGGCTGGGCGCCTCTCGAATCAGTGCACCTGCCTCCCCTACACACGTGCGAGTCTTCATCTCATCTGCCACTTGCACCATAAAAGACAGCGTGAACAGCCACCCGTTGCCAGTTCGTCAGCGATCCTTCCTGCCGAGCTAGCTGCTGCCACGCCGTTACGCTCCAGCATTTCTGCACTCCTCAACGTGATCATTTTGACTAGCTTTCAGTTGTTTACACCTCGACCTGACCAACTTTCTGGCAATAAAACCCCTCTTCGTTTTTGGTGTCTGTGTGTGGTTCTTGTATTGATCTCTCACGAAACCTAACACTTTAATTCACATTCGACCCAAACTCCTCGTTTGGAGCGTCCCTCGCGCCGAAACGGTGCAGCATCGGCGGTGCCGTGGGCATAAACAACTCGGTACGACATTTCGCGCGGGTGGGCGTGAGATGTTCCTCCGCTTCACTGGTAACCCTGGATACTCTCCGCCGTACGGGTGCCGTGCGCCCCGAACCCGAAGCAATGAGGGACATTTTAGGGCGGTCGGGTTCGGGTAGGGGTAGGGCTCGGGCTCGGGCTCGGGCCGCCCGATCTTACTTCTGCTCCGGCGGGGCCAAGCGGGTGGCATCCGTTCGGTCCCGGACCTTCGTGCTGTTTGATTACCAAAGGACTTATGCACACACTTCAACTTGTATTTTGTTCAGGATGACCTCCTGAAGCCTAAATGAGCATTAATTTGATCACACAACTCATGCCTATGAAGATACATTCAAACTCACAAAACGTGCTCAGCTCGGGCTGAAAATGCATTTAAAGCAATAAAAACTCAAATTGAGTGTCACACCTAAACCAAAGGACTTATGGACACACTTCAACATGTATTTTGTTCAGGATGACCACCTGAAGCCTAAATGAGCATTCATTTGACCACACAACTCATTCCTATGAAGATACATTCAAAGTCAGAAAGCGCGCTCAGCTCAGGCTACAAATGCATTTAAAGCAATAAAAACTCAAATTGAGTGTCACGCCTAAACCAGAGGATTTATGCACACACTTCAACATGTATTTTGTTCAGGATGTCCTCCTGAAGCCTAAATGAGCATTAATTTGACTACACAACTCATTCCTATGAAGATACATTCAAAGTCAGAAAGCGCGCTCAAGCTCGGGCTGAAAATGCATTTAAAGCAATAAAAACTCAAATTGAGTGTCACACCTAAACCAAAGGACTTATGCACACATTCAACATGTATTTTGTTCAGGATGACCTCCTGAAGCCTATATGAGCTTTAATTTGACCACACAACTCATTCCTATGAAGATACATTCAAACTCACAAAACGTGCTCAGCTCGGGCTGAAAATGCATTTAAAGCAATAAAAACTCAAATTGAGTGTCACGCCTAAACCAAAGGATTTATGCACACACTTTAACATGTATTTTGTTCAGAAGGACCACCTGAAGCCTAAATGAGCATTAATTTGATCACACAATTCATGCCTATGAAGATGCATTCAAACTCACAAAACGTGCTCAGCTCGGGCTGAAAATGCATTTAAAGCAATAAAAACTCAAATTGAGTGTCACACCTAAACCAAAGGACTTATGCACACACTTCATCATGTATTTTGTTCAGGATGGCCTCCTGAAGCCTAAAAGAGCATTAATTTGACTAAACAAATCATTCCTATGAAGATACATTCAAAGTCAGAAAGCGCGCTCAGCTCGGAATGAAAATGCATTTAAAGCAATAAAAACTCAAATTGAGTGTCACACCTAAACCAAAGGATTATGCACACACTTCAACATGTATTTTGTTCAGGATGACCACCTGAAGCCTAAATGAGCATTAATTTGACCACACAACTCATTCCTATGAAGATACATTCAAACTCACAAAACGTGCTCAACTCGGGCTGAAAATGCATTTAAAGCAATAAAAACTCAAATTGAGTGTCACGCCTAAACCAAAGGACTTATGCATACACTTCAACATGTATTTTGTTCAGGATGACCACCTGAAGCCTAAATGAGCATTAATTTGACCACACAACTCATTCCTATGAAGATACATTCAAACTCACAAAACGTGCTCAGCTCGGGCTGAAAATGCATTTAAAGCAATCAAAACTCAAATTGAGTGTAAGGCCTAAACCAAAGGACTTATGCACACACTTCAACATGTATTTTGTTCAGGATGACCTCCTGAAGCCCATATGAGAATTAATTTGACCACACAACTCATTCCTATGCAGATACATTCAAACTCACAAAACGTGCTCAGCTCGGGCTGAAAATGCATTTAAAGCAATAAAAACTCAAATTGAGTGTCACGCCTAAACCAAAGGACTTATGCACACACTTCAACATGTATTTTGTTCAGGATGACCACCTGAAGCCTAAATGAGCATTAATTTGACCACACAACTCATTCCTATGAAGATACATTCAAACTCACAAAACGTGCTCAACTCGGGCTGAAAATGCATTTAAAGCAATAAAAACTCAAATTGAGTGTCACGCCTAAACCAAAGGACTTATGCATACACTTCAACATGTATTTTGTTCAGGATGACCACCTGAAGCCTAAATGAGCATTAATTTGACCACACAACTCATTCCTATGAAGATACATTCAAACTCACAAAACGTGCTCAGCTCGGGCTGAAAATGCATTTAAAGCAATCAAAACTCAAATTGAGTGTAAGGCCTAAACCAAAGGACTTATGCACACACTTCAACATGTATTTTGTTCAGGATGACCTCCTGAAGCCCATATGAGAATTAATTTGACCACACAACTCATTCCTATGAAGATACATTCAAACTCACAAAACGTGCTCAGCTCGGGCTGAAAATTCATTTAAAGCAATAAAAACTCAAATTGAGTGTCACGCCTAAACCAAAGGACTTATGCACACACTTCAACATGTATTTTGTTCAGGATGACCACCTGAAGCCTAAATGAGCATTAATTTGACCACACAACTCATTCCTATGAAGATACATTCAAACTCACAAAACGTGCTCAGCTCGGGCTGAAAATGCATTTAAAGCAATAAAAACTCAAATTGAGTGTCACGCCTAAACCGAAGGACTTATGCACACACTTCAAGATGTATTTTGTTCAGGATGACCTCCTGAAGCCTAAATGAGCAATAATTTGACCACACAACTCATTCCTATGAAGATACATTCAAAGTCAGAAAGCGCGCTCAGCTCGGACTGAAAATGCATTTAAAGCAATAAAAACTCAAATGGAGTGTCACGCCTAAACCAAAGGACTTATGCACACACTTCAACATGTATTTAGTTCAGGATGACCACCTGAAGCCGAAATGAGCATTAATTTGACCACACAACTCATTCTTATGAAGATACATTCAAACTCACAAAACATGCTCAGCTCGGGCTGAAAATGCATTTAAAGCAATAAAAACTCAAATTGAGTGTCACGCCTAAACCAAAGGACTTATGCACACACTTCAACATGTATTTTGTTCAGGATGACCACCTGAAGCCTAAATGAGCATTAATTTGACCACACAACTAATTCCTTCGAAGCTACATTCAAACTCACAAAACGTGCTCAGCTCGGGCTGAAAATGCATTTAAAGCAATAAAAACTCAAATTGAGTGTCACGCCTAAACCAAAGGACTTATGCACACACTTCAACATGTATTTTGTTCAGGATGACCACCTGAAGCCTAAATGAGCATTAATTTGACCACACAACTGATTCCTATGAAGATACATTCAAACTCACAAAACGTGCTCAGCTCGGGCTGAAAATGCATTTAAAGCAATAAAAACTCAAATTGAGTGTCACGCCTAAACCAAAGGACTTATGCACACACTTCAACATGTATTTTGTTCAGGATGACCACCTGAAGCCTAAATGAGCATTAATTTGACCACACAACTCATTCCTATGAAGATACATTCAAACTCACAAAACGTGCTCAGCTCGGGCTGAAAATGCATTTAAAGCAATAAAAACTCAAATTGAGTGTCACACCTAAACCAAAGGACTTATGAACACACTTCAACATGTATTTTGTTCAGGATGACCACCTGAAGCCTAAATGAGCATTAATTTGACCACACAACTCATTCCTATGAAGATACATTCAAACTCACAAAACGTGCTCAGCTCGGGCTGAAAATGCATTTAAAGCAATCAAAACTCAAATTGAGTGTAAGGCCTAAACCAAAGGACTTATGCACAAACTTCAACATGTATTTTGTTCAGGATGACCTCCTGAAGCCCATATGAGAATTAATTTGACCACACAACTCATTCTTATGAAGATACATTCAAACTCACAAAACGTGCTCAGCTCGGGCTGAAAATGCATTTAAAGCAATAAAAACTCAAATTGAGTGTCACGCCTAAACCAAAGGACTTATGCACACACTTCAACATGTATTCAGTTCAGGATGACCACCTGAAGCCTAAATGAGCATTAATTTGACCACACAACTCATTCCTATGAAGCTACATTCAAACTCACAAAACGTGCTCAGCTCGGGCTGAAAATGCATTTAAAGCAATAAAAACTCAAATTGAGTGTCACGCCTCAACCAAAGGACTTATGCACACACTTCAACATGTATTTTGTTCAGGATGACCACCTGAAGCCTAAATGAGCATTAATTTGACCACACAACTCATTCCTATGAAGATACATTCAAACTCACAAAACGTGCTCAACTCGGGCTGAAAATGCATTTAAAGCAATAAAAACTCAAATTGAGTGTCACGCCTCAACCAAAGGACTTATGCACACACTTCAACATGTATTTTGTTCAGGATGACCACCTGAAGCCTAAATGAGCATTCATTTGACCACACAACTCATTCCTATGAAGATACATTCAAAGTCAGAAAGCGCGCTCAGCTCAGGCTACAAATGCATTTAAAGCAATAAAAACTCAAATTGAGTGTCACGCCTAAACCAGAGGATTTATGCACACACTTCAACATGTATTTTGTTCAGGATGTCCTCCTGAAGCCTAAATGAGCATTAATTTGACCACACAACTCATTCCTCTGAAGATACATTCAAACTCACAAAAAGTGCTCAGCTCGGGCTGAAAATGCATTTAAAGCAATAAAAACTCAAATTGAGTGTCACGCCCAAACCAAAGAACTTATGCACAACCTTCAATATTTATTTAGTTCAGGATGACCACCTGAAGCCTAAATGAGCATTAATTTGACCACACAACTAATTCCTATGAAGCTACATTCAAACTCACAAAACGTGCTCAGCTCGGGCTGAAAATGCATTTAAAGCAATAAAAACTCAAATTGAGTGTCACGCCTAAACCAAAGGACTTATGCACACACTTCAACATGTATTTTGTTCAGGATGACCACCTGAAGCCTAAATGAGCATTAATTTGACCACACAACTGATTCCTATGAAGATACATTCAAACTCACAAAACGTGCTCAGCTCGGGCTGAAAATGCATTTAAAGCAATAAAAACTCAAATTGAGTGTCACGCCTAAACCAAAGGACTTATGCACACACTTCAACATGTATTTTGTTCAGGATGACCACCTGAAGCCTAAATGAGCATTAATTTGACCACACAACTCATTCCTATGAAGATACATTCAAACTCACAAAACGTGCTCAACTCGGGCTGAAAATGCATTTAAAGCAATAAAAACTCAAATTTTAAAAAACTTTACCAGTGTAGGCAACTTAATAATAATAATAATACTAATAATACATTTTATTGATAAGCGCCTTTCAAGACACCCAAGGACACTTTACAATAACAAAAAACACAAAACAATACGGGTTGAGCAGCTGACATGTCTGTCATTTTCTTGTGAGAATTAATTTTTTTCCAGAACAACACTCACAAAATTTGATATAGGTCTACATGACTTCCAACATTGTGATGTGCACTCACAGCAGCAATACCAGTCTTCGGCCGCTCAATTCATGCAAATTCTTCTCAAGACACTGCTCATGGTACCACCTTTCGCACTGGGTCTCGTCAAAAGGGGGCCGGGGGGAGAGAACCCTAACATCGCAAGATTATATGTTCGGAAATTTCAATCAGGATAACTCTAAGTTGCTTTTAAAATTCAAATTTTTTCTTTTACTTGAACCAACCCAATTTCAATGATGCATGCAAAGCATCATGAAGACAATGTCGATGCAAGATAAATTGTGTGTTCTTCCATTGTAAAAATCACTCGTTTTGTCAGAGGACCTTTTCCAGGTGGTTTTGCCATTTAGAGCATGCCACAGTGCATGGCGAGAACAAATACGACAACATGACGGAATATCAGTGAACATTAAACTTAAAATTCACAGTGTGTAAATATGGGATTGAAATTTTATCTTGACATTTTATTTTCATCGGAGCAGTGAATAACACGAGATTTTTCGTTGTGGTACAAGTCATAAAAAAATGACTTTCTCATAAGCTTTCAGAATTCATCCCTGGTATCAACACTTCCTCTTCATGAAGTAGTTTGAAACAAAATATATCTTTGGCATCATTTCTGGATGCCACAATTAAACATTTTTTGCATGGGTGATCATCATCCAATAAACCTGCTGTGGTCAGTATTTCTGACGATTGTCTTGTTCTCTTATTTTCCATCGCCACATAATGTTCTAAAATTGATGCACGGAATGTCTGGGGAAGGCCTTCATCAGTTCCACTGCCATCTGAAAAAAAATAGCTTGTTTGTCTTGTGGGAGTGACAAAACTGTTTCGGGCGAACAATTTGAAAACAATTTGTACAAGGCTGCATAAAGCTGGACGATCGCTTGGTTGTGCGTTGAAGTTTTGGACCCTGTGTTGTCAACCCGCGCCACTTTCGGCCTGCCTGGCTTGGAGGAGCTCCGGCGGGGACAAACTGGCGGCATCGCTTCTATACCGGCCCGTCGCGGGCGTATTCGACGAGGTTTATTAGCCCGTTGCTTGACACCCGCGCCCCTCCCGGCTTCCCGCAAGATCCCCCTGATCAGAGCTGCATTGCGATCCGCTAGGAGCAGCCGCGCCCGGGCCGTGTTTTGCAGCGGCATTGTACGATATTTCGCGAGGATGGCCGTGAGCTTTTCACCCACTTCGCTTGCAACCCGGGCCACGTTGGACCGACGGGCGCGGCGAAACTCCGGCGAGGTCAGGCGGGTGGCGTATTTTCCTTCACAGAATGTCGCGCGGGTGTGCGTCGAAGTTTTCTGCCCTTTGTGTTAGGGTCCATTGTTTGTCCACAGTGTCGACCCTCCCTTTTGATTTTGCGCCCGGGACCTAACCGACGCTGTCGCTTGGCCCCGCCAGAGCTGCGCCGTGCCTGGCGGGCCGGCAAAGGCGAGTGTTGCAAGCGAAGAGGTGGAAGACCTCGCGCACACCAACACGACCTGCCGGGAGCAAAGCTGCTGCCCGCTCGGCTCCGCCAGAGATGCACCTCGCTTTGAGGGACAGGGGGCGCGGTGTGCAATCAAAGGGAAGAAAAACTTGGGAATCAAACCGCGCGAAGGTCCGGGACCGAACCGATGCCACCCGCTTGGCCCTGCCGGAGTTGCGCGGGGCAGGTAGGGCCGAGAGTGGTGTGTGTGATAAGCGAAGCGGAGGAACAGCTCGCGCCCGCCCGTGAGAAATTTCGGACAGAGCCGTTTTTGCCCACGGCCGAGCCGGAGTTGCTCCGCTGCGGCGCTCAGGCTGTTCCGACGAGGATGTTGGGGCGGAGCGCTGGGAGAACCGCGGGTGTTAAGCAAAGTGTTCGGCTTCGTGAGAGATGAAGAGAGGAACCACGCGCAGACACAAAAAGCACAGAAGGGTTTTATTGCCAGTAAGCGAGACAGGCCGAGGTGGTCACAACTGAAAGGTAGTCAAAATGATCAATTCGAGGAGTGCAGGAATCCTGGAGCGGTACGGCGTCGTCGACACGGCAGGAAGGATCTCTGACGAAGTGACAATGGGTGGCTCTTCAGGCTGGCTTTTATGCTGCAAGTGGCAGATGAGATAATGACTCGCAGGTGTGTCGGGGAGGCAGGTGCACTGATTAGAGAAGCGCCCATCCCACACTGAAAAAGGTAACAATAACTTTTTGGGAGCGGCAAATTCCCCCACAGGAGAACAGAGAAATAGTGGTTTGATTTCGTGGAGTTCGTGGCGCAATGCATGAGGCGTCTGACTACAAATCAGGTCATGCTCGGCCAAAGAGAGGGCGTCCACCAGGTTGAAAAAGAGATGAAGAGCAAACACTGTCAATACATAATAAAGTTTCTCTGTCCCAATATCCAAAAAAAAAAGCCCAGTCCGAAGTAGCAAGATTAAGAAAATCTTTTGAAAAAACGCTCACATGAGGCGGATTTTGAGCCTTGCCTATGCAGTGATATTAATAATTGTAATAATAATCATGAAAAAGTGTGATGGTGGCGTGGCATTCATTTATCTTTTGAATTGGTGCGTTTAGATTTTTGTTTTTTGCTTTTCCTTGTATTTGGGTGTAGTTTCAAGCGCAGCTCATGTTCACACAACGCACATTTTATCTCATTATTTTTAGAGGGTCACAGGAAATCATATGGAAGGCTGCAATGGCCAACTCTCACCAGCAGAGGCTATCGTAAAGTGCTGGCCGTGCATGGACAAATAGGGCTCTCGCATTTCAGAAAGCACAAGAGTGACACAACGTGGCATCAGCTCTGAGCAGCAAATATTGTCAATTCATCGTCAATTTTTTCCGTCCCAAGAACCCCCCAAAAAAGTCAAAAGAGCCAAGATTTTTTAAAAACGCTCACATCAGAAGGATTTTGAGGCGTGTCGATGCAAAAAAAAAAAAAAAAAGAAAAAAGACAATTAAAAAGTGTGATGGGGACACGACGTTCTTTGAATTCTAAATTGATATATTTCGATTTTTTTTGCTTTCACATGTATTTGGTTTGAGATTCGATTTCAGCTCATGTTCACAGGGCGGACATTTTATGTTGTTGCTTATTTTTAGAGGGTCATAAAAAAAATCCCAGACTTGACTTCTTCGTTTACAGTTGACTGAATAGGGATGATTGTTTTATTTGGGAGCAGAGAGATGTTGACTTAAATTCGCGGAGTTTATGATGCCACGGATAACGTGTCTCAATACGATTCAGTATTCGTTCGCGGAACGTCGCGCGGCTGGAAGCCGACGTTTTCTGCCCTTTGCGTTCGAAACCATTGTGTGTCCACGGTGCCGCCCCTCCCTTTTTTTGTCTCTTTTTCAGTGTGGGCTGGGCGCCTCTCGAATCAGTGCACCTGCCTCCCCTACACACGTGCGAGTCTTCATCTCATCTGCCACTTGCACCATAAAAGACAGCGTGAACAGCCACCCGTTGCCAGTTCGTCAGCGATCCTTCCTGCCGAGCTAGCTGCTGCCACGCCGTTACGCTCCAGCATTTCTGCACTCCTCAACGTGATCATTTTGACTAGCTTTCAGTTGTTTACACCTCGACCTGACCAACTTTCTGGCAATAAAACCCCTCTTCGTTTTTGGTGTCTGTGTGTGGTTCTTGTATTGATCTCTCACGAAACCTAACACTTTAATTCACATTCGACCCAAACTCCTCGTTTGGAGCGTCCCTCGCGCCGAAACGGTGCAGCATCGGCGGTGCCGTGGGCATAAACAACTCGGTACGACATTTCGCGCGGGTGGGCGTGAGATGTTCCTCCGCTTCACTGGTAACCCTGGATACTCTCCGCCGTACGGGTGCCGTGCGCCCCGAACCCGAAGCAATGAGGGACATTTTAGGGCGGTCGGGTTCGGGTAGGGGTAGGGCTCGGGCTCGGGCTCGGGCCGCCCGATCTTACTTCTGCTCCGGCGGGGCCAAGCGGGTGGCATCCGTTCGGTCCCGGACCTTCGTGCTGTTTGATTACCAAAGGACTTATGCACACACTTCAACTTGTATTTTGTTCAGGATGACCTCCTGAAGCCTAAATGAGCATTAATTTGATCACACAACTCATGCCTATGAAGATACATTCAAACTCACAAAACGTGCTCAGCTCGGGCTGAAAATGCATTTAAAGCAATAAAAACTCAAATTGAGTGTCACACCTAAACCAAAGGACTTATGGACACACTTCAACATGTATTTTGTTCAGGATGACCACCTGAAGCCTAAATGAGCATTCATTTGACCACACAACTCATTCCTATGAAGATACATTCAAAGTCAGAAAGCGCGCTCAGCTCAGGCTACAAATGCATTTAAAGCAATAAAAACTCAAATTGAGTGTCACGCCTAAACCAGAGGATTTATGCACACACTTCAACATGTATTTTGTTCAGGATGTCCTCCTGAAGCCTAAATGAGCATTAATTTGACTACACAACTCATTCCTATGAAGATACATTCAAAGTCAGAAAGCGCGCTCAAGCTCGGGCTGAAAATGCATTTAAAGCAATAAAAACTCAAATTGAGTGTCACACCTAAACCAAAGGACTTATGCACACATTCAACATGTATTTTGTTCAGGATGACCTCCTGAAGCCTATATGAGCTTTAATTTGACCACACAACTCATTCCTATGAAGATACATTCAAACTCACAAAACGTGCTCAGCTCGGGCTGAAAATGCATTTAAAGCAATAAAAACTCAAATTGAGTGTCACGCCTAAACCAAAGGATTTATGCACACACTTTAACATGTATTTTGTTCAGAAGGACCACCTGAAGCCTAAATGAGCATTAATTTGATCACACAATTCATGCCTATGAAGATGCATTCAAACTCACAAAACGTGCTCAGCTCGGGCTGAAAATGCATTTAAAGCAATAAAAACTCAAATTGAGTGTCACACCTAAACCAAAGGACTTATGCACACACTTCATCATGTATTTTGTTCAGGATGGCCTCCTGAAGCCTAAAAGAGCATTAATTTGACTAAACAAATCATTCCTATGAAGATACATTCAAAGTCAGAAAGCGCGCTCAGCTCGGAATGAAAATGCATTTAAAGCAATAAAAACTCAAATTGAGTGTCACACCTAAACCAAAGGATTATGCACACACTTCAACATGTATTTTGTTCAGGATGACCACCTGAAGCCTAAATGAGCATTAATTTGACCACACAACTCATTCCTATGAAGATACATTCAAACTCACAAAACGTGCTCAACTCGGGCTGAAAATGCATTTAAAGCAATAAAAACTCAAATTGAGTGTCACGCCTAAACCAAAGGACTTATGCATACACTTCAACATGTATTTTGTTCAGGATGACCACCTGAAGCCTAAATGAGCATTAATTTGACCACACAACTCATTCCTATGAAGATACATTCAAACTCACAAAACGTGCTCAGCTCGGGCTGAAAATGCATTTAAAGCAATCAAAACTCAAATTGAGTGTAAGGCCTAAACCAAAGGACTTATGCACACACTTCAACATGTATTTTGTTCAGGATGACCTCCTGAAGCCCATATGAGAATTAATTTGACCACACAACTCATTCCTATGAAGATACATTCAAACTCACAAAACGTGCTCAGCTCGGGCTGAAAATGCATTTAAAGCAATAAAAACTCAAATTGAGTGTCACGCCTAAACCAAAGGACTTATGCACACACTTCAACATGTATTTTGTTCAGGATGACCACCTGAAGCCTAAATGAGCATTAATTTGACCACACAACTCATTCCTATGAAGATACATTCAAACTCACAAAACGTGCTCAACTCGGGCTGAAAATGCATTTAAAGCAATAAAAACTCAAATTGAGTGTCACGCCTAAACCAAAGGACTTATGCATACACTTCAACATGTATTTTGTTCAGGATGACCACCTGAAGCCTAAATGAGCATTAATTTGACCACACAACTCATTCCTATGAAGATACATTCAAACTCACAAAACGTGCTCAGCTCGGGCTGAAAATGCATTTAAAGCAATCAAAACTCAAATTGAGTGTAAGGCCTAAACCAAAGGACTTATGCACACACTTCAACATGTATTTTGTTCAGGATGACCTCCTGAAGCCCATATGAGAATTAATTTGACCACACAACTCATTCCTATGAAGATACATTCAAACTCACAAAACGTGCTCAGCTCGGGCTGAAAATTCATTTAAAGCAATAAAAACTCAAATTGAGTGTCACGCCTAAACCAAAGGACTTATGCACACACTTCAACATGTATTTTGTTCAGGATGACCACCTGAAGCCTAAATGAGCATTAATTTGACCACACAACTCATTCCTATGAAGATACATTCAAACTCACAAAACGTGCTCAGCTCGGGCTGAAAATGCATTTAAAGCAATAAAAACTCAAATTGAGTGTCACGCCTAAACCGAAGGACTTATGCACACACTTCAAGATGTATTTTGTTCAGGATGACCTCCTGAAGCCTAAATGAGCAATAATTTGACCACACAACTCATTCCTATGAAGATACATTCAAAGTCAGAAAGCGCGCTCAGCTCGGACTGAAAATGCATTTAAAGCAATAAAAACTCAAATGGAGTGTCACGCCTAAACCAAAGGACTTATGCACACACTTCAACATGTATTTAGTTCAGGATGACCACCTGAAGCCGAAATGAGCATTAATTTGACCACACAACTCATTCTTATGAAGATACATTCAAACTCACAAAACATGCTCAGCTCGGGCTGAAAATGCATTTAAAGCAATAAAAACTCAAATTGAGTGTCACGCCTAAACCAAAGGACTTATGCACACACTTCAACATGTATTTTGTTCAGGATGACCACCTGAAGCCTAAATGAGCATTAATTTGACCACACAACTAATTCCTTCGAAGCTACATTCAAACTCACAAAACGTGCTCAGCTCGGGCTGAAAATGCATTTAAAGCAATAAAAACTCAAATTGAGTGTCACGCCTAAACCAAAGGACTTATGCACACACTTCAACATGTATTTTGTTCAGGATGACCACCTGAAGCCTAAATGAGCATTAATTTGACCACACAACTGATTCCTATGAAGATACATTCAAACTCACAAAACGTGCTCAGCTCGGGCTGAAAATGCATTTAAAGCAATAAAAACTCAAATTGAGTGTCACGCCTAAACCAAAGGACTTATGCACACACTTCAACATGTATTTTGTTCAGGATGACCACCTGAAGCCTAAATGAGCATTAATTTGACCACACAACTCATTCCTATGAAGATACATTCAAACTCACAAAACGTGCTCAGCTCGGGCTGAAAATGCATTTAAAGCAATAAAAACTCAAATTGAGTGTCACACCTAAACCAAAGGACTTATGAACACACTTCAACATGTATTTTGTTCAGGATGACCACCTGAAGCCTAAATGAGCATTAATTTGACCACACAACTCATTCCTATGAAGATACATTCAAACTCACAAAACGTGCTCAGCTCGGGCTGAAAATGCATTTAAAGCAATCAAAACTCAAATTGAGTGTAAGGCCTAAACCAAAGGACTTATGCACACACTTCAACATGTATTTTGTTCAGGATGACCTCCTGAAGCCCATATGAGAATTAATTTGACCACACAACTCATTCTTATGAAGATACATTCAAACTCACAAAACGTGCTCAGCTCGGGCTGAAAATGCATTTAAAGCAATAAAAACTCAAATTGAGTGTCACGCCTAAACCAAAGGACTTATGCACACACTTCAACATGTATTCAGTTCAGGATGACCACCTGAAGCCTAAATGAGCATTAATTTGACCACACAACTCATTCCTATGAAGCTACATTCAAACTCACAAAACGTGCTCAGCTCGGGCTGAAAATGCATTTAAAGCAATAAAAACTCAAATTGAGTGTCACGCCTCAACCAAAGGACTTATGCACACACTTCAACATGTATTTTGTTCAGGATGACCACCTGAAGCCTAAATGAGCATTAATTTGACCACACAACTCATTCCTATGAAGATACATTCAAACTCACAAAACGTGCTCAACTCGGGCTGAAAATGCATTTAAAGCAATAAAAACTCAAATTGAGTGTCACGCCTCAACCAAAGGACTTATGCACACACTTCAACATGTATTTTGTTCAGGATGACCACCTGAAGCCTAAATGAGCATTCATTTGACCACACAACTCATTCCTATGAAGATACATTCAAAGTCAGAAAGCGCGCTCAGCTCAGGCTACAAATGCATTTAAAGCAATAAAAACTCAAATTGAGTGTCACGCCCAAACCAAAGAACTTATGCACAACCTTCAATATTTATTTAGTTCAGGATGACCACCTGAAGCCTAAATGAGCATTAATTTGACCACACAACTAATTCCTATGAAGCTACATTCAAACTCACAAAACGTGCTCAGCTCGGGCTGAAAATGCATTTAAAGCAATAAAAACTCAAATTGAGTGTCACGCCTAAACCAAAGGACTTATGCACACACTTCAACATGTATTTTGTTCAGGATGACCACCTGAAGCCTAAATGAGCATTAATTTGACCACACAACTGATTCCTATGAAGATACATTCAAACTCACAAAACGTGCTCAGCTCGGGCTGAAAATGCATTTAAAGCAATAAAAACTCAAATTGAGTGTCACGCCTAAACCAAAGGACTTATGCACACACTTCAACATGTATTTTGTTCAGGATGACCACCTGAAGCCTAAATGAGCATTAATTTGACCACACAACTCATTCCTATGAAGATACATTCAAACTCACAAAACGTGCTCAACTCGGGCTGAAAATGCATTTAAAGCAATAAAAACTCAAATTTTAAAAAACTTTACCAGTGTAGGCAACTTAATAATAATAATAATACTAATAATACATTTTATTGATAAGCGCCTTTCAAGACACCCAAGGACACTTTACAATAACAAAAAACACAAAACAATACGGGTTGAGCAGCTGACATGTCTGTCATTTTCTTGTGAGAATTAATTTTTTTCCAGAACAACACTCACAAAATTAGATATAGGTCTACATGACTTCCAACATTGTGATGTGCACTCACAGCAGCAATACCAGTCTTCGGCCGCTCAATTCATGCAAATTCTTCTCAAGACACTGCTCATGGTACCACCTTTCGCACTGGGTCTCGTCAAAAGGGGGCCGGGGGGAGAGAACCCTAACATCGCAAGATTATATGTTCGGAAATTTCAATCAGGATAACTCTAAGTTGCTTTTAAAATTCAAATTTTTTCTTTTACTTGAACCAACCCAATTTCAATGATGCATGCAAAGCATCATGAAGACAATGTCGATGCAAGATAAATTGTGTGTTCTTCCATTGTAAAAATCACTCGTTTTGTCAGAGGACCTTTTCCAGGTGGTTTTGCCATTTAGAGCATGCCACAGTGCATGGCGAGAACAAATACGACAACATGACGGAATATCAGTGAACATTAAACTTAAAATTCACAGTGTGTAAATATGGGATTGAAATTTTATCTTGACATTTTATTTTCATCGGAGCAGTGAATAACACGAGATTTTTCGTTGTGGTACAAGTCATAAAAAATGACTTTCTCATAAGCTTTCAGAATTCATCCCTGGTATCAACACTTCCTCTTCATGAAGTAGTTTGAAACAAAATATATCTTTGGCATCATTTCTGGATGCCACAATTAAACATTTTTTGCATGGGTGATCATCATCCAATAAACCTGCTGTGGTCAGTATTTCTGACGATTGTCTTGTTCTCTTATTTTCCATCGCCACATAATGTTCTAAAATTGATGCACGGAATGTCTGGGGAAGGCCTTCATCAGTTCCACTGCCATCTGAAAAAAAATAGCTTGTTTGTCTTGTGGGAGTGACAAAACTGTTTCGGGCGAACAATTTGAAAACACAATTTGTACAAGGCTGCATAAAGCTGGACGATCGCTTGGTTGTGCGTTGAAGTTTTGGACCCTGTGTTGTCAACCCGCGCCACTTTCGGCCTGCCTGGCTTGGAGGAGCTCCGGCGGGGACAAACTGGCGGCATCGCTTCTATACCGGCCCGTCGCGGGCGTATTCGACGAGGTTTATTAGCCCGTTGCTTGACACCCGCGCCCCTCCCGGCTTCCCGCAAGATCCCCCTGATCAGAGCTGCATTGCGATCCGCTAGGAGCAGCCGCGCCCGGGCCGTGTTTTGCAGCGGCATTGTACGATATTTCGCGAGGATGGCCGTGAGCTTTTCACCCACTTCGCTTGCAACCCGGGCAACGTTGGACCGACGGGCGCGGCGAAACTCCGGCGAGGTCAGGCGGGTGGCGTATTTTCCTTCACAGAATGTCGCGCGGGTGTGCGTCGAAGTTTTCTGCCCTTTGTGTTAGGGTCCATTGTTTGTCCACAGTGTCGACCCTCCCTTTTGATTTTGCGCCCGGGACCTAACCGACGCTGTCGCTTGGCCCCGCCAGAGCTGCGCCGTGCCTGGCGGGCCGGCAAAGACGAGTGTTGCAAGCGAAGAGGTGGAAGACCTCGCGCACACCAACACGACCTGCCGGGAGCAAAGCTGCTGCCCGCTCGGCTCCGCCAGAGATGCACCTCGCTTTGAGGGACAGGGGGCGCGGTGTGCAATCAAAGGGAAGAAAAACTTGGGAATCAAACCGCGCGAAGGTCCGGGACCGAACCGATGCCACCCGCTTGGCCCTGCCGGAGTTGCGCGGGGCAGGTAGGGCCGAGAGTGGTGTGTGTGATAAGCGAAGCGGAGGAACAGCTCGCGCCCGCCCGTGAGAAATTTCGGACAGAGCCGTTTTTGCCCACGGCCGAGCCGGAGTTGCTCCGCTGCGGCGCTCAGGCTGTTCCGACGAGGATGTTGGGGCGGAGCGCTGGGAGAACCGCGGGTGTTAAGCAAAGTGTTCGGCTTCGTGAGAGATGAAGAGAGGAACCACGCGCAGACACAAAAAGCACAGAAGGGTTTTATTGCCAGTAAGCGAGACAGGCCGAGGTGGTCACAACTGAAAGGTAGTCAAAATGATCAATTCGAGGAGTGCAGGAATCCTGGAGCGGTACGGCGTCGTCGACACGGCAGGAAGGATCTCTGACGAAGTGACAATGGGTGGCTCTTCAGGCTGGCTTTTATGCTGCAAGTGGCAGATGAGATAATGACTCGCAGGTGTGTCGGGGAGGCAGGTGCACTGATTAGAGAAGCGCCCACCCCACACTGAAAAAGGTAACAATAACTTTTTGGGAGCGGCAAATTCCCCCACAGGAGAACAGAGAAATAGTGGTTTGATTTCGTGGAGTTCGTGGCGCAATGCATGAGGCGTCTGACTACAAATCAGGTCATGCTCGGCCAAAGAGAGGGCGTCCACCAGGTTGAAAAAGAGATGAAGAGCAAACACTGTCAATACATAATAAAGTTTCTCTGTCCCAATATCCAAAAAAAAAAGCCCAGTCCGAAGTAGCAAGATTAAGAAAATCTTTTGAAAAAACGCTCACATGAGGCGGATTTTGAGCCTTGCCTATGCAGTGATATTAATAATAATTGTAATAATAATCATGAAAAAGTGTGATGGTGGCGTGGCATTCATTTATCTTTTGAATTGGTGCGTTTAGATTTTTGTTTTTTGCTTTTCCTTGTATTTGGGTGTAGTTTCAAGCGCAGCTCATGTTCACACAACGCACATTTTATCTCATTATTTTTAGAGGGTCACAGGAAATCATATGGAAGGCTGCAATGGCCAACTCTCACCAGCAGAGGCTATCGTAAAGTGCTGGCCGTGCATGGACAAATAGGGCTCTCGCATTTCAGAAAGCACAAGAGTGACACAACGTGGCATCAGCTCTGAGCAGCAAATATTGTCAATTCATCGTCAATTTTTTCCGTCCCAAGAACCCCCCAAAAAAGTCAAAAGAGCCAAGATTTTTTAAAAACGCTCACATCAGAAGGATTTTGAGGCGTGTCGATGCAAAAAAAAAAAGAAAAAAGAAAAAAGACAATTAAAAAGTGTGATGGGGACACGACGTTCTTTGAATTCTAAATTGATATATTTCGATTTTTTTTGCTTTCACATGTATTTGGTTTGAGATTCGATTTCAGCTCATGTTCACAGGGCGGACATTTTATGTTGTTGCTTATTTTTAGAGGGTCATAAAAAAAATCCCAGACTTGACTTCTTCGTTTACAGTTGACTGAATAGGGATGATTGTTTTATTTGGGAGCAGAGAGATGTTGACTTAAATTCGCGGAGTTTATGATGCCACGGATAACGTGTCTCAATACGATTCAGTATTCGTTCGCGGAACGTCGCGCGGCTGGAAGCCGACGTTTTCTGCCCTTTGCGTTCGAAACCATTGTGTGTCCACGGTGCCGCCCCTCCCTTTTTTTGTCTCTTTTTCAGTGTGGGCTGGGCGCCTCTCGAATCAGTGCACCTGCCTCCCCTACACACGTGCGAGTCTTCATCTCATCTGCCACTTGCACCATAAAAGACAGCGTGAACAGCCACCCGTTGCCAGTTCGTCAGCGATCCTTCCTGCCGAGCTAGCTGCTGCCACGCCGTTACGCTCCAGCATTTCTGCACTCCTCAACGTGATCATTTTGACTAGCTTTCAGTTGTTTACACCTCGACCTGACCAACTTTCTGGCAATAAAACCCCTCTTCGTTTTTGGTGTCTGTGTGTGGTTCTTGTATTGATCTCTCACGAAACCTAACACTTTAATTCACATTCGACCCAAACTCCTCGTTTGGAGCGTCCCTCGCGCCGAAACGGTGCAGCATCGGCGGTGCCGTGGGCATAAACAACTCGGTACGACATTTCGCGCGGGTGGGCGTGAGATGTTCCTCCGCTTCACTGGTAACCCTGGATACTCTCCGCCGTACGGGTGCCGTGCGCCCCGAACCCGAAGCAATGAGGGACATTTTAGGGCGGTCGGGTTCGGGTAGGGGTAGGGCTCGGGCTCGGGCTCGGGCCGCCCGATCTTACTTCTGCTCCGGCGGGGCCAAGCGGGTGGCATCCGTTCGGTCCCGGACCTTCGTGCTGTTTGATTACCAAAGGACTTATGCACACACTTCAACTTGTATTTTGTTCAGGATGACCTCCTGAAGCCTAAATGAGCATTAATTTGATCACACAACTCATGCCTATGAAGATACATTCAAACTCACAAAACGTGCTCAGCTCGGGCTGAAAATGCATTTAAAGCAATAAAAACTCAAATTGAGTGTCACACCTAAACCAAAGGACTTATGGACACACTTCAACATGTATTTTGTTCAGGATGACCACCTGAAGCCTAAATGAGCATTCATTTGACCACACAACTCATTCCTATGAAGATACATTCAAAGTCAGAAAGCGCGCTCAGCTCAGGCTACAAATGCATTTAAAGCAATAAAAACTCAAATTGAGTGTCACGCCTAAACCAGAGGATTTATGCACACACTTCAACATGTATTTTGTTCAGGATGTCCTCCTGAAGCCTAAATGAGCATTAATTTGACTACACAACTCATTCCTATGAAGATACATTCAAAGTCAGAAAGCGCGCTCAAGCTCGGGCTGAAAATGCATTTAAAGCAATAAAAACTCAAATTGAGTGTCACACCTAAACCAAAGGACTTATGCACACATTCAACATGTATTTTGTTCAGGATGACCTCCTGAAGCCTATATGAGCTTTAATTTGACCACACAACTCATTCCTATGAAGATACATTCAAACTCACAAAACGTGCTCAGCTCGGGCTGAAAATGCATTTAAAGCAATAAAAACTCAAATTGAGTGTCACGCCTAAACCAAAGGATTTATGCACACACTTTAACATGTATTTTGTTCAGAAGGACCACCTGAAGCCTAAATGAGCATTAATTTGATCACACAATTCATGCCTATGAAGATGCATTCAAACTCACAAAACGTGCTCAGCTCGGGCTGAAAATGCATTTAAAGCAATAAAAACTCAAATTGAGTGTCACACCTAAACCAAAGGACTTATGCACACACTTCATCATGTATTTTGTTCAGGATGGCCTCCTGAAGCCTAAAAGAGCATTAATTTGACTAAACAAATCATTCCTATGAAGATACATTCAAAGTCAGAAAGCGCGCTCAGCTCGGAATGAAAATGCATTTAAAGCAATAAAAACTCAAATTGAGTGTCACACCTAAACCAAAGGATTATGCACACACTTCAACATGTATTTTGTTCAGGATGACCACCTGAAGCCTAAATGAGCATTAATTTGACCACACAACTCATTCCTATGAAGATACATTCAAACTCACAAAACGTGCTCAACTCGGGCTGAAAATGCATTTAAAGCAATAAAAACTCAAATTGAGTGTCACGCCTAAACCAAAGGACTTATGCATACACTTCAACATGTATTTTGTTCAGGATGACCACCTGAAGCCTAAATGAGCATTAATTTGACCACACAACTCATTCCTATGAAGATACATTCAAACTCACAAAACGTGCTCAGCTCGGGCTGAAAATGCATTTAAAGCAATCAAAACTCAAATTGAGTGTAAGGCCTAAACCAAAGGACTTATGCACACACTTCAACATGTATTTTGTTCAGGATGACCTCCTGAAGCCCATATGAGAATTAATTTGACCACACAACTCATTCCTATGAAGATACATTCAAACTCACAAAACGTGCTCAGCTCGGGCTGAAAATGCATTTAAAGCAATAAAAACTCAAATTGAGTGTCACGCCTAAACCAAAGGACTTATGCACACACTTCAACATGTATTTTGTTCAGGATGACCACCTGAAGCCTAAATGAGCATTAATTTGACCACACAACTCATTCCTATGAAGATACATTCAAACTCACAAAACGTGCTCAACTCGGGCTGAAAATGCATTTAAAGCAATAAAAACTCAAATTGAGTGTCACGCCTAAACCAAAGGACTTATGCATACACTTCAACATGTATTTTGTTCAGGATGACCACCTGAAGCCTAAATGAGCATTAATTTGACCACACAACTCATTCCTATGAAGATACATTCAAACTCACAAAACGTGCTCAGCTCGGGCTGAAAATGCATTTAAAGCAATCAAAACTCAAATTGAGTGTAAGGCCTAAACCAAAGGACTTATGCACACACTTCAACATGTATTTTGTTCAGGATGACCTCCTGAAGCCCATATGAGAATTAATTTGACCACACAACTCATTCCTATGAAGATACATTCAAACTCACAAAACGTGCTCAGCTCGGGCTGAAAATTCATTTAAAGCAATAAAAACTCAAATTGAGTGTCACGCCTAAACCAAAGGACTTATGCACACACTTCAACATGTATTTTGTTCAGGATGACCACCTGAAGCCTAAATGAGCATTAATTTGACCACACAACTCATTCCTATGAAGATACATTCAAACTCACAAAACGTGCTCAGCTCGGGCTGAAAATGCATTTAAAGCAATAAAAACTCAAATTGAGTGTCACGCCTAAACCGAAGGACTTATGCACACACTTCAAGATGTATTTTGTTCAGGATGACCTCCTGAAGCCTAAATGAGCAATAATTTGACCACACAACTCATTCCTATGAAGATACATTCAAAGTCAGAAAGCGCGCTCAGCTCGGACTGAAAATGCATTTAAAGCAATAAAAACTCAAATGGAGTGTCACGCCTAAACCAAAGGACTTATGCACACACTTCAACATGTATTTAGTTCAGGATGACCACCTGAAGCCGAAATGAGCATTAATTTGACCACACAACTCATTCTTATGAAGATACATTCAAACTCACAAAACATGCTCAGCTCGGGCTGAAAATGCATTTAAAGCAATAAAAACTCAAATTGAGTGTCACGCCTAAACCAAAGGACTTATGCACACACTTCAACATGTATTTTGTTCAGGATGACCACCTGAAGCCTAAATGAGCATTAATTTGACCACACAACTAATTCCTTCGAAGCTACATTCAAACTCACAAAACGTGCTCAGCTCGGGCTGAAAATGCATTTAAAGCAATAAAAACTCAAATTGAGTGTCACGCCTAAACCAAAGGACTTATGCACACACTTCAACATGTATTTTGTTCAGGATGACCACCTGAAGCCTAAATGAGCATTAATTTGACCACACAACTGATTCCTATGAAGATACATTCAAACTCACAAAACGTGCTCAGCTCGGGCTGAAAATGCATTTAAAGCAATAAAAACTCAAATTGAGTGTCACGCCTAAACCAAAGGACTTATGCACACACTTCAACATGTATTTTGTTCAGGATGACCACCTGAAGCCTAAATGAGCATTAATTTGACCACACAACTCATTCCTATGAAGATACATTCAAACTCACAAAACGTGCTCAGCTCGGGCTGAAAATGCATTTAAAGCAATAAAAACTCAAATTGAGTGTCACACCTAAACCAAAGGACTTATGACCACACTTCAACATGTATTTTGTTCAGGATGACCACCTGAAGCCTAAATGAGCATTAATTTGACCACACAACTCATTCCTATGAAGATACATTCAAACTCACAAAACGTGCTCAGCTCGGGCTGAAAATGCATTTAAAGCAATCAAAACTCAAATTGAGTGTAAGGCCTAAACCAAAGGACTTATGCACACACTTCAACATGTATTTAGTTCAGGATGACCACCTGAAGCCTAAATGAGCATTAATTTGACCACACAACTCATTCCTATGAAGATACATTCAAACTCACAAAACGTGCTCAGCTCGGGCTGAAAATGCATTTAAAGCAATAAAAACTCAAATTGAGTGTCACGCCTCAACCAAAGGACTTATGCACACACTTCAACATGTATTTTGTTCAGGATGACCACCTGAAGCCTAAATGAGCATTAATTTGACCACACAACTCATTCCTATGAAGATACATTCAAACTCACAAAACGTGCTCAACTCGGGCTGAAAATGCATTTAAAGCAATAAAAACTCAAATTGAGTGTCACGCCTCAACCAAAGGACTTATGCACACACTTCAACATGTATTTTGTTCAGGATGACCACCTGAAGCCTAAATGAGCATTCATTTGACCACACAACTCATTCCTATGAAGATACATTCAAAGTCAGAAAGCGCGCTCAGCTCAGGCTACAAATGCATTTAAAGCAATAAAAACTCAAATTGAGTGTCACGCCTAAACCAGAGGATTTATGCACACACTTCAACATGTATTTTGTTCAGGATGTCCTCCTGAAGCCTAAATGAGCATTAATTTGACCACACAACTCATTCCTCTGAAGATACATTCAAACTCACAAAAAGTGCTCAGCTCGGGCTGAAAATGCATTTAAAGCAATAAAAACTCAAATTGAGTGTCACGCCCAAACCAAAGAACTTATGCACAACCTTCAATATTTATTTAGTTCAGGATGACCACCTGAAGCCTAAATGAGCATTAATTTGACCACACAACTAATTCCTATGAAGCTACATTCAAACTCACAAAACGTGCTCAGCTCGGGCTGAAAATGCATTTAAAGCAATAAAAACTCAAATTGAGTGTCACGCCTAAACCAAAGGACTTATGCACACACTTCAACATGTATTTTGTTCAGGATGACCACCTGAAGCCTAAATGAGCATTAATTTGACCACACAACTGATTCCTATGAAGATACATTCAAACTCACAAAACGTGCTCAGCTCGGGCTGAAAATGCATTTAAAGCAATCAAAACTCAAATTGAGTGTCACGCCTAAACCAAAGGACTTATGCACACACTTCAACATGTATTTTGTTCAGGATGACCTCCTGAAGCCCATATGAGAATTAATTTGACCACACAACTCATTCCTATGAAGATACATTCAAACTCACAAAACGTGCTCAGCTCGGGCTGAAAATGCATTTAAAGCAATAAAAACTCAAATTGAGTGTCACGCCTCAACCAAAGGACTTATGCACACACTTCAACATGTATTTTGTTCAGGATGATCTCTTGAAGCCTAAATGAGCATTAATTTGACCACACAACTCATTCCTATGAAGATACATTCAAACTCACAAAACGTGCTCAGCTCGGGCTGAAAATGCATTTAAAGCAATAAAAACTCAAATTGAGTGTCACGCCTAAACCGAAGGACTTATGCACACACTTCAAGATGTATTTTGTTCAGGATAACCTCCTGAAGCCTAAATGAGCAATAATTTGACCACACAACTCATTCCTATGAAGATACATTCAAAGTCAGAAAGCGCGCTCAGCTCGGACTGAAAATGCATTTAAAGCAATAAAAACTCAAATGGAGTGTCACGCCTAAACCAAAGGACTTATGCACACACTTCAACATGTATTTAGTTCAGGATGACCACCTGAAGCCGAAATGAGCATTAATTTGACCACACAACTCATTCTTATGAAGATACATTCAAACTCACAAAACATGCTCAGCTCGGGCTGAAAATGCATTTAAAGCAATAAAAACTCAAATTGAGTGTCACGCCTAAACCAAAGGACTTATGCACACACTTCAACATGTATTTTGTTCAGGATGACCACCTGAAGCCTAAATGAGCATTAATTTGACCACACAACTAATTCCTATGAAGCTACATTCAAACTCACAAAACGTGCTCAGCTCGGGCTGAAAATGCATTTAAAGCAATAAAAACTCAAATTGAGTGTCACGCCTAAACCAAAGGACTTATGCACACACTTCAACATGTATTTTGTTCAGGATGACCACCTGAAGCCTAAATGAGCATTAATTTGACCACACAACTGATTCCTATGAAGATACATTCAAACTCACAAAACGTGCTCAGCTCGGGCTGAAAATGCATTTAAAGCAATAAAAACTCAAATTGAGTGTCACGCCTAAACCAAAGGACTTATGCACACACTTCAACATGTATTTTGTTCAGGATGACCACCTGAAGCCTAAATGAGCATTAATTTGACCACACAACTGATTCCTATGAAGATACATTCAAACTCACAAAACGTGCTCAGCTCGGGCTGAAAATGCATTTAAAGCAATAAAAACTCAAATTGAGTGTCACACCTAAACCAAAGGACTTATGAACACACTTCAACATGTATTTTGTTCAGGATGACCACCTGAAGCCTAAATGAGCATTAATTTGACCACACAACTCATTCCTATGAAGATACATTCAAACTCACAAAACGTGCTCAGCTCGGGCTGAAAATGCATTTAAAGCAATCAAAACTCAAATTGAGTGTCACGCCTAAACCAAAGGACTTATGCACACACTTCAACATGTATTTTGTTCAGGATGACCTCCTGAAGCCCATATGAGAATTAATTTGACCACACAACTCATTCCTATGAAGATACATTCAAACTCACAAAACGTGCTCAGCTCGGGCTGAAAATGCATTTAAAGCAATAAAAACTCAAATTGAGTGTCACGCCTAAACCAAAGGACTTATGCACACACTTCAACATGTATTTTGTTCAGGATGACCACCTGAAGCCTAAATGAGCATTAATTTGACCACACAACTCATTCCTATGAAGATACATTCAAACTCACAAAACGTGCTCAACTCGGGCTGAAAATGCATTTAAAGCAATAAAAACTCAAATTGAGTGTCACGCCTCAACCAAAGGACTTATGCACACACTTCAACATGTATTTTGTTCAGGATGACCTCCTGAAGCCTAAATGAGCATTAATTTGACCACACAACTCATTCCTATGAAGATACATTCAAACTCACAAAACGTGCTCAGCTCGGGCTGAAAATGCATTTAAAGCAATCAAAACTCAAATTGAGTGTCACGCCTAAACCAAAGGATTTATGCACACACTTTAACATGTATTTTGTTCAGAAGGACCACCTGAAGCCTAAATGAGCATTAATTTGATCACACAATTCATGCCTATGAAGATGCATTCAAACTCACAAAACGTGCTCAGCTCGGGCTGAAAATGCATTTAAAGCAATAAAAACTCAAATTGAGTGTCACGCCTAAACCAAAGGACTTATGCACACACTTCATCATGTATTTTGTTCAGGATGGCCTCCTGAAGCCTAAAAGAGCATTAATTTGACTAAACAAATCATTCCTATGAAGATACATTCAAAGTCAGAAAGCGCGCTCAGCTCGGAATGAAAATGCATTTAAAGCAATAAAAACTCAAATTGAGTGTCACACCTAAACCAAAGGATTATGCACACACTTCAACATGTATTTTGTTCAGGATGGCCTCCTGAAGCCTATATGAGCATTAATTTGACCACACAACTCATTCCTATGAAGATACATTCAAACTCACAAAACATGCTCAGCTCGGGCTGAAAATGCATTTAAAGCAATAAAAACTCAAATTGAGTGTCACGCCTAAACCAAAGGACTTATGCACACACTTCAACATGTATTTTGTTCAGGATGACCACCTGAAGCCTAAATGAGCATTAATTTGACCACACAACTCATTCCTATGAAGATACATTCAAACTCACAAAACGTGCTCAACTCGGGCTGAAAATGCATTTAAAGCAATAAAAACTCAAATTGAGTGTAAGGCCTAAACCAAAGGACTTATGCACACACTTCAACATGTATTTTGTTCAGGATGACCTCCTGAAGCCCATATGAGAATTAATTTGACCACACAACTCATTCCTATGAAGATACATTCAAACTCACAAAACGTGCTCAGCTCGGGCTGAAAATGCATTTAAAGCAATAAAAACTCAAATTGAGTGTCACGCCTAAACCAAAGGACTTATGCACACATTCAACATGTATTTTGTTCAGGATGACCTCCTGAAGCCTATATGAGCTTTAATTTGACCACACAACTCATTCCTATGAAGATACATTCAAACTCACAAAACGTGCTCAGCTCGGGCTGAAAATGCATTTAAAGCAATAAAAACTCAAATTGAGTGTCACGCCTAAACCAAAGGATTTATGCACACACTTTAACATGTATTTTGTTCAGAAGGACCACCTGAAGCCTAAATGAGCATTAATTTGATCACACAATTCATGCCTATGAAGATGCATTCAAACTCACAAAACGTGCTCAGCTCGGGCTGAAAATGCATTTAAAGCAATAAAAACTCAAATTGAGTGTCACGCCTAAACCAAAGGATTATGCACACACTTCAACATGTATTTTGTTCAGGATGGCCTCCTGAAGCCTATATGAGCATTAATTTGACCACACAACTCATTCCTATGAAGATACATTCAAACTCACAAAACATGCTCAGCTCGGGCTGAAAATGCATTTAAAGCAATAAAAACTCAAATTGAGTATCACGCCTAAACCAAAGGACTTATGCACACACTTCAACATGTATTTTGTTCAGGATGACCACCTGAAGCCTAAATGAGCATTAATTTGACCACACAACTCATTCCTATGAAGATACATTCAAACTCACAAAACGTGCTCAGCTCGGGCTGAAAATGCATTTAAAGCAATAAAAACTCAAATTGAGTGTCACACCTAAACCAAAGGACTTATGCACACACTTCAACATGTATTTTGTTCAGGATGACCACCTGAAGCCTAAATGAGCATTAATTTGACCACACAACTCATTCCTATGAAGATACATTCAAACTCACAAAACGTGCTCAACTCGGGCTGAAAATGCATTTAAAGCAATAAAAACTCAAATTGAGTGTCACGCCTAAACCAAAGGACTTATGCATACACTTCAACATGTATTTTGTTCAGGATGACCACCTGAAGCCTAAATGAGCATTAATTTGACCACACAACTCATTCCTATGAAGATACATTCAAACTCACAAAACGTGCTCAGCTCGGGCTGAAAATGCATTTAAAGCAATAAAAACTCAAATTGAGTGTCACGCCTAAACCGAAGGACTTATGCACACACTTCAAGATGTATTTTGTTCAGGATGACCTCCTGAAGCCTAAATGAGCAATAATTTGACCACACAACTCATTCCTATGAAGATACATTCAAAGTCAGAAAGCGCGCTCAGCTCGGACTGAAAATGCATTTAAAGCAATAAAAACTCAAATGGAGTGTCACGCCTAAACCAAAGGACTTATGCACACACTTCAACATGTATTTAGTTCAGGATGACCACCTGAAGCCGAAATGAGCATTAATTTGACCACACAACTCATTCTTATGAAGATACATTCAAACTCACAAAACATGCTCAGCTCGGGCTGAAAATGCATTTAAAGCAATAAAAACTCAAATTGAGTGTCACGCCTAAACCAAAGGACTTATGCACACACTTCAACATGTATTTTGTTCAGGATGACCACCTGAAGCCTAAATGAGCATTAATTTGACCACACAACTCATTCCTATGAAGATACATTCAAACTCACAAAACGTGCTCAACTCGGGCTGAAAATGCATTTAAAGCAATAAAAACTCAAATTGAGTGTCACGCCTAAACCAAAGGACTTATGCACACACTTCAACATGTATTTAGTTCAGGATGTCCTCCTGAAGCCTAAATGAGCATTAATTTGACCACACAACTCATTCCTATGAAGATACATTCAAACTCACAAAAAGTGCTCAGCTCGGGCTGAAAATGCATTTAAAGCAATAAAAACTCAAATTGAGTGTCACGCCCAAACCAAAGAACTTATGCACACACTTCAATATTTATTTAGTTCAGGATGACCACCTGAAGCCTAAATGAGCATTAATTTGACCACACAACTAATTCCTATGAAGCTACATTCAAACTCACAAAACGTGCTCAGCTCGGGCTGAAAATGCATTTAAAGCAATAAAAACTCAAATTGAGTGTCACGCCTAAACCAAAGGACTTATGCACACACTTCAACATGTATTTTGTTCAGGATGACCACCTGAAGCCTAAATGAGCATTAATTTGACCACACAACTGATTCCTATGAAGATACATTCAAACTCACAAAACGTGCTCAGCTCGGGCTGAAAATGCATTTAAAGCAATAAAAACTCAAATTGAGTGTCACGCCTAAACCAAAGGACTTATGCACACACTTCAACATGTATTTTGTTCAGGATGACCACCTGAAGCCTAAATGAGCATTAATTTGACCACACAACTCATTCCTATGAAGATACATTCAAACTCACAAAACGTGCTCAGCTCGGGCTGAAAATGCATTTAAAGCAATAAAAACTCAAATTGAGTGTCACGCCTAAACCGAAGGACTTATGCACACACTTCAAGATGTATTTTGTTCAGGATGACCTCCTGAAGCCTAAATGAGCAATAATTTGACCACACAACTCATTCCTATGAAGATACATTCAAAGTCAGAAAGCGCGCTCAGCTCGGACTGAAAATGCATTTAAAGCAATAAAAACTCAAATGGAGTGTCACGCCTAAACCAAAGGACTTATGCACACACTTCAACATGTATTTAGTTCAGGATGACCACCTGAAGCCGAAATGAGCATTAATTTGACCACACAACTCATTCTTATGAAGATACATTCAAACTCACAAAACATGCTCAGCTCGGGCTGAAAATGCATTTAAAGCAATAAAAACTCAAATTGAGTGTCACGCCTAAACCAAAGGACTTATGCACACACTTCAACATGTATTTTGTTCAGGATGACCACCTGAAGCCTAAATGAGCATTAATTTGACCACACAACTAATTCCTATGAAGCTACATTCAAACTCACAAAACGTGCTCAGCTCGGGCTGAAAATGCATTTAAAGCAATAAAAACTCAAATTGAGTGTCACGCCTAAACCAAAGGACTTATGCACACACTTCAACATGTATTTTGTTCAGGATGACCACCTGAAGCCTAAATGAGCATTAATTTGACCACACAACTGATTCCTATGAAGATACATTCAAACTCACAAAACATGCTCAGCTCGGGCTGAAAATGCATTTAAAGCAATAAAAACTCAAATTGAGTGTCACGCCTAAACCAAAGGACTTATGCACACACTTCAACATGTATTTTGTTCAGGATGACCACCTGAAGCCTAAATGAGCATTAATTTGACCACACAACTCATTCCTATGAAGATACATTCAAACTCACAAAACGTGCTCAACTCGGGCTGAAAATGCATTTAAAGCAATAAAAACTCAAATTGAGTGTCACGCCTAAACCAAAGGACTTATGCATACACTTCAACATGTATTTTGTTCAGGATGATCACCTGAAGCCTAAATGAGCATTAATTTGACCACACAACTCATTCCTATGAAGATACATTCAAACTCACAAAACGTGCTCAGCTCGGGCTGAAAATGCATTTAAAGCAATCAAAACTCAAATTGAGTGTAAGGCCTAAACCAAAGGACTTATGCACACACTTCAACATGTATTTTGTTCAGGATGACCTCCTGAAGCCCATATGAGAATTAATTTGACCACACAACTCATTCCTATGAAGATACATTCAAACTCACAAAACGTGCTCAGCTCGGGCTGAAAATGCATTTAAAGCAATAAAAACTCAAATTGAGTGTCACGCCTAAACCAAAGGACTTATGCACACACTTCAACATGTATTTTGTTCAGGATGACCTCCTGAAGCCCATATGAGAATTAATTTGACCACACAACTCATTCCTATGAAGATACATTCAAACTCACAAAACGTGCTCAACTCGGGCTGAAAATGCATTTAAAGCAATAAAAACTCAAATTGAGTGTCACGCCTCAACCAAAGGACTTATGCACACACTTCAACGTGTATTTTGTTCAGGATGACCTCCTGAAGCCTAAATGAGCAATAGTTTGACCACACAACTAATTCCTATGAAGCTACATTCAAACTCACAAAACGTGCTCAGCTCGGGCTGAAAATGCATTTAAAGCAATAAAAACTCAAATTGAGTGTCACGCCTAAACCAAAGGACTTATGCACACACTTCAACATGTATTTTGTTCAGGATGACCACCTGAAGCCTAAATGAGCATTAATTTGACCACACAACTCATTCCTATGAAGATACATTCAAACTCACAAAACGTGCTCAGCTCGGGCTGAAAATGCATTTAAAGCAATAAAAACTCAAATTGAGTGTCACGCCTAAACCGAAGGACTTATGCACACACTTCAAGATGTATTTTGTTCAGGATGACCTCCTGAAGCCTAAATGAGCAATAATTTGACCACACAACTCATTCCTATGAAGATACATTCAAAGTCAGAAAGCGCGCTCAGCTCGGACTGAAAATGCATTTAAAGCAATAAAAACTCAAATGGAGTGTCACGCCTAAACCAAAGGACTTATGCACACACTTCAACATGTATTTAGTTCAGGATGACCACCTGAAGCCTAAATGAGCATTAATTTGACTACACAACTCATTCCTATGAAGATACATTCAAAGTCAGAAAGCGCGCTCAAGCTCGGGCTGAAAATGCATTTAAAGCAATAAAAACTCAAATTGAGTGTCACACCTAAACCAAAGGACTTATGCACACATTCAACATGTATTTTGTTCAGGATGACCTCCTGAAGCCTATATGAGCTTTAATTTGACCACACAACTCATTCCTATGAAGATACATTCAAACTCACAAAACGTGCTCAGCTCGGGCTGAAAATGCATTTAAAGCAATAAAAACTCAAATTGAGTGTCACGCCTAAACCAAAGGATTTATGCACACACTTTAACATGTATTTTGTTCAGAAGGACCACCTGAAGCCTAAATGAGCATTAATTTGATCACACAATTCATGCCTATGAAGATGCATTCAAACTCACAAAACGTGCTCAGCTCGGGCTGAAAATGCATTTAAAGCAATAAAAACTCAAATGGAGTGTCACGCCTAAACCAAAGGACTTATGCACACACTTCAACATGTATTTAGTTCAGGATGACCACCTGAAGCCGAAATGAGCATTAATTTGACCACACAACTCATTCTTATGAAGATACATTCAAACTCACAAAACATGCTCAGCTCGGGCTGAAAATGCATTTAAAGCAATAAAAACTCAAATTGAGTGTCACGCCTAAACCAAAGGACTTATTATGCACACACTTCAACATGTATTTTGTTCAGGATGACCACCTGAAGCCTAAATGAGCATTAATTTGACCACACAACTCATTCCTATGAAGATACATTCAAACTCACAAAACGTGCTCAACTCGGGCTGAAAATGCATTTAAAGCAATAAAAACTCAAATTGAGTGTCACGCCTAAACCAAAGGACTTATGCACACACTTCAACATGTATTTAGTTCAGGATGTCCTCCTGAAGCCTAAATGAGCATTAATTTGACCACACAACTCATTCCTATGAAGATACATTCAAACTCACAAAAAGTGCTCAGCTCGGGCTGAAAATGCATTTAAAGCAATAAAAACTCAAATTGAGTGTCACGCCCAAACCAAAGAACTTATGCACACACTTCAATATTTATTTAGTTCAGGATGACCACCTGAAGCCTAAATGAGCATTAATTTGACCACACAACTCATTCCTATGAAGATACATTCAAACTCACAAAACGTGCTCAACTCGGGCTGAAAATGCATTTAAAGCAATAAAAACTCAAATTGAGTGTCACGCCTAAACCAAAGGACTTATGCACACACTTCAACATGTATTTAGTTCAGGATGTCCTCCTGAAGCCTAAATGAGCATTAATTTGACCACACAACTAATTCCTATGAAGCTACATTCAAACTCACAAAACGTGCTCAGCTCGGGCTGAAAATGCATTTAAAGCAATAAAAACTCAAATTGAGTGTCACGCCTAAACCAAAGGACTTATGCACACACTTCAACATGTATTTTGTTCAGGATGACCACCTGAAGCCTAAATGAGCATTAATTTGACCACACAACTGATTCCTATGAAGATACATTCAAACTCACAAAACGTGCTCAGCTCGGGCTGAAAATGCATTTAAAGCAATAAAAACTCAAATTGAGTGTCACGCCTAAACCAAAGGACTTATGCACACACTTCAACATGTATTTTGTTCAGGATGACCACCTGAAGCCTAAATGAGCATTAATTTGACCACACAACTCATTCCTATGAAGATACATTCAAACTCACAAAACGTGCTCAACTCGGGCTGAAAATGCATTTAAAGCAATAAAAACTCAAATTTTAAAAAACTTTACCAGTGTAGGCAACTTAATAATAATAATAATACTAATAATACATTTTATTGATAAGCGCCTTTCAAGACACCCAAGGACACTTTACAATAACAAAAAACACAAAACAATACGGGTTGAGCAGCTGACATGTCTGTCATTTTCTTGTGAGAATTAATTTTTTTCCAGAACAACACTCACAAAATTAGATATAGGTCTACATGACTTCCAACATTGTGATGTGCACTCACAGCAGCAATACCAGTCTTCGGCCGCTCAATTCATGCAAATTCTTCTCAAGACACTGCTCATGGTACCACCTTTCGCACTGGGTCTCGTCAAAAGGGGGCCGGGGGGAGAGAACCCTAACATCGCAAGATTATATGTTCGGAAATTTCAATCAGGATAACTCTAAGTTGCTTTTAAAATTCAAATTTTTTCTTTTACTTGAACCAACCCAATTTCAATGATGCATGCAAAGCATCATGAAGACAATGTCGATGCAAGATAAATTGTGTGTTCTTCCATTGTAAAAATCACTCGTTTTGTCAGAGGACCTTTTCCAGGTGGTTTTGCCATTTAGAGCATGCCACAGTGCATGGCGAGAACAAATACGACAACATGACGGAATATCAGTGAACATTAAACTTAAAATTCACAGTGTGTAAATATGGGATTGAAATTTTATCTTGACATTTTATTTTCATCGGAGCAGTGAATAACACGAGATTTTTCGTTGTGGTACAAGTCATAAAAAATGACTTTCTCATAAGCTTTCAGAATTCATCCCTGGTATCAACACTTCCTCTTCATGAAGTAGTTTGAAACAAAATATATCTTTGGCATCATTTCTGGATGCCACAATTAAACATTTTTTGCATGGGTGATCAATAAACCTGCTGTGGTCAGTATTTCTGACGATTGTCTTGTTCTCTTATTTTCCATCGCCACATAATGTTCTAAAATTGATGCACGGAATGTCTGGGGAAGGCCTTCATCAGTTCCACTGCCATCTGAAAAAAAATAGCTTGTTTGTCTTGTGGGAGTGACAAAACTGTTTCGGGCGAACAATTTGAAAACACAATTTGTACAAGGCTGCATAAAGCTGGACGATCGCTTGGTTGTGCGTTGAAGTTTTGGACCCTGTGTTGTCAACCCGCACCACTTTCGGCCTGCCTGGCTTGGAGGAGCTCCGGCGGGGACAAACTGGCGGCATCGCTTCTATACCGGCCCGTCGCGGGCGTATTCGACGAGGTTTATTAGCCCGTTGCTTGACACCCGCGCCCCTCCCGGCTTCCCGCAAGATCCCCCTGATCAGAGCTGCATTGCGATCCGCTAGGAGCAGCCGCGCCCGGGCCGTGTTTTGCAGCGGCATTGTACGATATTTCGCGAGGATGGCCGTGAGCTTTTCACCCACTTCGCTTGCAACCCGGGCCACGTTGGACCGACGGGCGCGGCGAAACTCCGGCGAGGTCAGGCGGGTGGCGTATTTTCCTTCACAGAATGTCGCGCGGGTGTGCGTCGAAGTTTTCTGCCCTTTGTGTTAGGGTCCATTGTTTGTCCACAGTGTCGACCCTCCCTTTTGATTTTGCGCCCGGGACCTAACCGACGCTGTCGCTTGGCCCCGCCAGAGCTGCGCCGTGCCTGGCGGGCCGGCAAAGGCGAGTGTTGCAAGCGAAGAGGTGGAAGACCTCGCGCACACCAACACGACCTGATGCACCTCGCTTTGAGGGACAGGGGGCGCGGTGTGCAATCAAAGGGAAGAAAAACTTGGGAATCAAACCGCGCGAAGGTCCGGGACCGAACCGATGCCACCCGCTTGGCCCTGCCGGAGTTGCGCGGGGCAGGTAGGGCCGAGAGTGGTGTGTGTGATAAGCGAAGCGGAGGAACAGCTCACGCCCGCCCGTGAGAAATTTCGGACAGAGCCGTTTTTGCCCACGGCCGAGCCGGAGTTGCTCCGCTGCGGCGCTCAGGCTGTTCCGACGAGGATGTTGGGGCGGAGCGCTGGGAGAACCGCGGGTGTTAAGCAAAGTGTTCGGCTTCGTGAGAGATGAAGAGAGGAACCACGCGCAGACACAAAAAGCACAGAAGGGTTTTATTGCCAGTAAGCGAGACAGGCCGAGGTGGTCACAACTGAAAGGTAGTCAAAATGATCAATTCGAGGAGTGCAGGAATCCTGGAGCGGTACGGCGTCGTCGACACGGCAGGAAGGATCTCTGACGAAGTGACAATGGGTGGCTCTTCAGGCTGGCTTTTATGCTGCAAGTGGCAGATGAGATAATGACTCGCAGGTGTGTCGGGGAGGCAGGTGCACTGATTAGAGAAGCGCCCATCCCACACTGAAAAAGGTAACAATAACTTTTTGGGAGCGGCAAATTCCCCCACAGGAGAACAGAGAAATAGTGGTTTGATTTCGTGGAGTTCGTGGCGCAATGCATGAGGCGTCTGACTACAAATCAGGTCATGCTCGGCCAAAGAGAGGGCGTCCACCAGGTTGAAAAAGAGATGAAGAGCAAACATTGTCAATACATAATAAAGTTTCTCTGTCCCAATATCCAAAAAAAAAAGCCCAGTCCGAAGTAGCAAGATTAAGAAAATCTTTTGAAAAAACGCTCACATGAGGCGGATTTTGAGCCTTGCCTATGCAGTGATATTAATAATAATTGTAATAATAATCATGAAAAAGTGTGATGGTGGCGTGGCATTCATTTATCTTTTGAATTGGTGCGTTTAGATTTTTGTTTTTTGCTTTTCCTTGTATTTGGGTGTAGTTTCAAGCGCAGCTCATGTTCACACAACGCACATTTTATCTCATTATTTTTAGAGGGTCACAGGAAATCATATGGAAGGCTGCAATGGCCAACTCTCACCAGCAGAGGCTATCGTAAAGTGCTGGCCGTGCATGGACAAATAGGGCTCTCGCATTTCAGAAAGCACAAGAGTGACACAACGTGGCATCAGCTCTGAGCAGCAAATATTGTCAATTCATCGTCAATTTTTTCCGTCCCAAGAACCCCCCAAAAAAGTCAAAAGAGCCAAGATTTTTTAAAAACGCTCACATCAGAAGGATTTTGAGGCGTGTCGATGCAAAAAAAAAAGAAAAAAGAAAAAAGACAATTAAAAAGTGTGATGGGGACACGACGTTCTTTGAATTCTAAATTGATATATTTCGATTTTTTTTGCTTTCACATGTATTTGGTTTGAGATTCGATTTCAGCTCATGTTCACAGGGCGGACATTTTATGTTGTTGCTTATTTTTAGAGGGTCATAAAAAAAATCCCAGACTTGACTTCTTCGTTTACAGTTGACTGAATAGGGATGATTGTTTTATTTGGGAGCAGAGAGATGTTGACTTAAATTCGCGGAGTTTATGATGCCACGGATAACGTGTCTCAATACGATTCAGTATTCGTTCGCGGAACGTCGCGCGGCTGGAAGCCGACGTTTTCTGCCCTTTGCGTTCGAAACCATTGTGTGTCCACGGTGCCGCCCCTCCCTTTTTTTGTCTCTTTTTCAGTGTGGGCTGGGCGCCTCTCGAATCAGTGCACCTGCCTCCCCTACACACGTGCGAGTCTTCATCTCATCTGCCACTTGCACCATAAAAGACAGCGTGAACAGCTACCCGTTGCCAGTTCGTCAGCGATCCTTCCTGCCGAGCTAGCTGCTGCCACGCCGTTACGCTCCAGCATTTCTGCACTCCTCAACGTGATCATTTTGACTAGCTTTCAGTTGTTTACACCTCGACCTGACCAACTTTCTGGCAATAAAACCCCTCTTCGTTTTTGGTGTCTGTGTGTGGTTCTTGTATTGATCTCTCACGAAACCTAACACTTTAATTCACATTCGACCCAAACTCCTCGTTTGGAGCGTCCCTCGCGCCGAAACGGTGCAGCATCGGCGGTGCCGTGGGCATAAACAACTCGGTACGACATTTCGCGCGGGTGGGCGTGAGATGTTCCTCCGCTTCACTGGTAACCCTGGATACTCTCCGCCGTACGGGTGCCGTGTGCCCCGAACCCGAAGCAATGAGGGACATTTTAGGGCGGTCGGGTTCGGGTAGGGGTAGGGCTCGGGCTCGGGCTCGGGCCGCCCGATCTTACTTCTGCTCCGGCGGGGCCAAGCGGGTGGCATCCGTTCGGTCCCGGACCTTCGTGCTGTTTGATTACCAAAGGACTTATGCACACACTTCAACTTGTATTTTGTTCAGGATGACCTCCTGAAGCCTAAATGAGCATTAATTTGATCACACAACTCATGCCTATGAAGATACATTCAAACTCACAAAACGTGCTCAGCTCGGGCTGAAAATGCATTTAAAGCAATAAAAACTCAAATTGAGTGTCACACCTAAACCAAAGGACTTATGCACACACTTCAACATGTATTTTGTTCAGGATGACCACCTGAAGCCTAAATGAGCATTCATTTGACCACACAACTCATTCCTATGAAGATACATTCAAAGTCAGAAAGCGCGCTCAGCTCAGGCTACAAATGCATTTAAAGCAATAAAAACTCAAATTGAGTGTCACGCCTAAACCAGAGGATTTATGCACACACTTCAACATGTATTTTGTTCAGGATGTCCTCCTGAAGCCTAAATGAGCATTAATTTGACTACACAACTCATTCCTATGAAGATACATTCAAAGTCAGAAAGCGCGCTCAAGCTCGGGCTGAAAATGCATTTAAAGCAATAAAAACTCAAATTGAGTGTCACACCTAAACCAAAGGACTTATGCACACATTCAACATGTATTTTGTTCAGGATGACCTCCTGAAGCCTATATGAGCTTTAATTTGACCACACAACTCATTCCTATGAAGATACATTCAAACTCACAAAACGTGCTCAGCTCGGGCTGAAAATGCATTTAAAGCAATAAAAACTCAAATTGAGTGTCACGCCTAAACCAAAGGATTTATGCACACACTTTAACATGTATTTTGTTCAGAAGGACCACCTGAAGCCTAAATGAGCATTAATTTGATCACACAATTCATGCCTATGAAGATGCATTCAAACTCACAAAACGTGCTCAGCTCGGGCTGAAAATGCATTTAAAGCAATAAAAACTCAAATTGAGTGTCACACCTAAACCAAAGGACTTATGCACACACTTCATGTATTTTGTTCAGGATGGCCTCCTGAAGCCTAAAAGAGCATTAATTTGACTAAACAAATCATTCCTATGAAGATACATTCAAAGTCAGAAAGCGCGCTCAGCTCGGGCTGAAAATGCATTTAAAGCAATAAAAACTCAAATTGAGTGTCACACCTAAACCAAAGGATTATGCACACACTTCAACATGTATTTAGTTCAGGATGTCCTCCTGAAGCCTAAATGAGCATTAATTTGATCACACAACTCATGCCTATGAAGATACATTCAAACTCACAAAACGTGCTCAGCTCGGGCTGAAAATGCATTTAAAGCAATAAAAACTCAAATTGAGTGTCACGCCCAAACCAAAGAACTTATGCACACACTTCAATATTTATTTAGTTCAGGATGACCACCTGAAGCCTAAATGAGCATTAATTTGACCACACAACTAATTCCTATGAAGCTACATTCAAACTCACAAAACGTGCTCAGCTCGGGCTGAAAATGCATTTAAAGCAATAAAAACTCAAATTGAGTGTCACGCCTAAACCAAAGGACTTATGCACACACTTCAACATGTATTTTGTTCAGGATGACCACCTGAAGCCTAAATGAGCATTAATTTGACCACACAACTGATTCCTATGAAGATACATTCAAACTCACAAAACGTGCTCAGCTCGGGCTGAAAATGCATTTAAAGCAATAAAAACTCAAATTGAGTGTCACGCCTAAACCAAAGGACTTATGCACACACTTCAACATGTATTTTGTTCAGGATGACCACCTGAAGCCTAAATGAGCATTAATTTGACCACACAACTCATTCCTATGAAGATACATTCAAACTCACAAAACGTGCTCAACTCGGGCTGAAAATGCATTTAAAGCAATAAAAACTCAAATTTTAAAAAACTTTACCAGTGTAGGCAACTTAATAATAATAATAATACTAATAATACATTTTATTGATAAGCGCCTTTCAAGACACCCAAGGACACTTTACAATAACAAAAAACACAAAACAATACGGGTTGAGCAGCTGACATGTCTGTCATTTTCTTGTGAGAATTAATTTTTTTCCAGAACAACACTCACAAAATTAGATATAGGTCTACATGACTTCCAACATTGTGATGTGCACTCACAGCAGCAATACCAGTCTTCGGCCGCTCAATTCATGCAAATTCTTCTCAAGACACTGCTCATGGTACCACCTTTCGCACTGGGTCTCGTCAAAAGGGGGCCGGGGGGAGAGAACCCTAACATCGCAAGATTATATGTTCGGAAATTTCAATCAGGATAACTCTAAGTTGCTTTTAAAATTCAAATTTTTTCTTTTACTTGAACCAACCCAATTTCAATGATGCATGCAAAGCATCATGAAGACAATGTCGATGCAAGATAAATTGTGTGTTCTTCCATTGTAAAAATCACTCGTTTTGTCAGAGGACCTTTTCCAGGTGGTTTTGCCATTTAGAGCATGCCACAGTGCATGGCGAGAACAAATATGACAACATGACGGAATATCAGTGAACATTAAACTTAAAATTCACAGTGTGTAAATATGGGATTGAAATTTTATCTTGACATTTTATTTTCATCGGAGCAGTGAATAACACGAGATTTTTCGTTGTGGTACAAGTCATAAAAAATGACTTTCTCATAAGCTTTCAGAATTCATCCCTGGTATCAACACTTCCTCTTCATGAAGTAGTTTGAAACAAAATATATCTTTGGCATCATTTCTGGATGCCACAATTAAACATTTTTTGCATGGGTGATCATCATCCAATAAACCTGCTGTGGTCAGTATTTCTGACGATTGTCTTGTTCTCTTATTTTCCATCGCCACATAATGTTCTAAAATTGATGCACGGAATGTCTGGGGAAGGCCTTCATCAGTTCCACTGCCATCTGAAAAAAAATAGCTTGTTTGTCTTGTGGGAGTGACAAAACTGTTTCGGGCGAACAATTTGAAAACACAATTTGTACAAGGCTGCATAAAGCTGGACGATCGCTTGGTTGTGCGTTGAAGTTTTGGACCCTGTGTTGTCAACCCGCGCCACTTTCGGCCTGCCTGGCTTGGAGGAGCTCCGGCGGGGACAAACTGGCGGCATCGCTTCTATACCGGCCCGTCGCGGGCGTATTCGACGAGGTTTATTAGCCCGTTGCTTGACACCCGCGCCCCTCCCGGCTTCCCGCAAGATCCCCCTGATCAGAGCTGCATTGCGATCCGCTAGGAGCAGCCGCGCCCGGGCCGTGTTTTGCAGCGGCATTGTACGATATTTCGCGAGGATGGCCGTGAGCTTTTCACCCACTTCGCTTGCAACCCGGGCCACGTTGGACCGACGGGCGCGGCGAAACTCCGGCGAGGTCAGGCGGGTGGCGTATTTTCCTTCACAGAATGTCGCGCGGGTGTGCGTCGAAGTTTTCTGCCCTTTGTGTTAGGGTCCATTGTTTGTCCACAGTGTCGACCCTCCCTTTTGATTTTGCGCCCGGGACCTAACCGACGCTGTCGCTTGGCCCCGCCAGAGCTGCGCCGTGCCTGGCGGGCCGGCAAAGGCGAGTGTTGCAAGCGAAGAGGTGGAAGACCTCGCGCACACCAACACGACCTGCCGGGAGCAAAGCTGCTGCCCGCTCGGCTCCGCCAGAGATGCACCTCGCTTTGAGGGACAGGGGGCGCGGTGTGCAATCAAAGGGAAGAAAAACTTGGGAATCAAACCGCGCGAAGGTCCGGGACCGAACCGATGCCACCCGCTTGGCCCTGCCGGAGTTGCGCGGGGCAGGTAGGGCCGAGAGTGGTGTGTGTGATAAGCGAAGCGGAGGAACAGCTCGCGCCCGCCCGTGAGAAATTTCGGACAGAGCCGTTTTTGCCCACGGCCGAGCCGGAGTTGCTCCGCTGCGGCGCTCAGGCTGTTCCGACGAGGATGTTGGGGCGGAGCGCTGGGAGAACCGCGGGTGTTAAGCAAAGTGTTCGGCTTCGTGAGAGATGAAGAGAGGAACCACGCGCAGACACAAAAAGCACAGAAGGGTTTTATTGCCAGTAAGCGAGACAGGCCGAGGTGGTCACAACTGAAAGGTAGTCAAAATGATCAATTCGAGGAGTGCAGGAATCCTGGAGCGGTACGGCGTCGTCGACACGGCAGGAAGGATCTCTGACGAAGTGACAATGGGTGGCTCTTCAGGCTGGCTTTTATGCTGCAAGTGGCAGATGAGATAATGACTCGCAGGTGTGTCGGGGAGGCAGGTGCACTGATTAGAGAAGCGCCCATCCCACACTGAAAAAGGTAACAATAACTTTTTGGGAGCGGCAAATTCCCCCACAGGAGAACAGAGAAATAGTGGTTTGATTTCGTGGAGTTCGTGGCGCAATGCATGAGGCGTCTGACTACAAATCAGGTCATGCTCGGCCAAAGAGAGGGCGTCCACCAGGTTGAAAAAGAGATGAAGAGCAAACACTGTCAATACATAATAAAGTTTCTCTGTCCCAATATCCAAAAAAAAAAGCCCAGTCCGAAGTAGCAAGATTAAGAAAATCTTTTGAAAAAACGCTCACATGAGGCGGATTTTGAGCCTTGCCTATGCAGTGATATTAATAATTGTAATAATAATCATGAAAAAGTGTGATGGTGGCGTGGCATTCATTTATCTTTTGAATTGGTGCGTTTAGATTTTTGTTTTTTGCTTTTCCTTGTATTTGGGTGTAGTTTCAAGCGCAGCTCATGTTCACACAACGCACATTTTATCTCATTATTTTTAGAGGGTCACAGGAAATCATATGGAAGGCTGCAATGGCCAACTCTCACCAGCAGAGGCTATCGTAAAGTGCTGGCCGTGCATGGACAAATAGGGCTCTCGCATTTCAGAAAGCACAAGAGTGACACAACGTGGCATCAGCTCTGAGCAGCAAATATTGTCAATTCATCGTCAATTTTTTCCGTCCCAAGAACCCCCCAAAAAAGTCAAAAGAGCCAAGATTTTTTAAAAACGCTCACATCAGAAGGATTTTGAGGCGTGTCGATGCAAAAAAAAAAAGAAAAAAGAAAAAAGAATTAAAAAGTGTGATGGGGACACGACGTTCTTTGAATTCTAAATTGATATATTTCGATTTTTTTTGCTTTCACATGTATTTGGTTTGAGATTCGATTTCAGCTCATGTTCACAGGGCGGACATTTTATGTTGTTGCTTATTTTTAGAGGGTCATAAAAAAAATCCCAGACTTGACTTCTTCGTTTACAGTTGACTGAATAGGGATGATTGTTTTATTTGGGAGCAGAGAGATGTTGACTTAAATTCGCGGAGTTTATGATGCCACGGATAACGTGTCACAATACGATTCAGTATTCGTTCGCGGAACGTCGCGCGGCTGGAAGCCGACGTTTTCTGCCCTTTGCGTTCGAAACCATTGTGTGTCCACGGTGCCGCCCCTCCCTTTTTTTGTCTCTTTTTCAGTGTGGGCTGGGCGCCTCTCGAATCAGTGCACCTGCCTCCCCTACACACGTGCGAGTCTTCATCTCATCTGCCACTTGCACCATAAAAGACAGCGTGAACAGCCACCCGTTGCCAGTTCGTCAGCGATCCTTCCTGCCGAGCTAGCTGCTGCCACGCCGTTACGCTCCAGCATTTCTGCACTCCTCAACGTGATCATTTTGACTAGCTTTCAGTTGTTTACACCTCGACCTGACCAACTTTCTGGCAATAAAACCCCTCTTCGTTTTTGGTGTCTGTGTGTGGTTCTTGTATTGATCTCTCACGAAACCTAACACTTTAATTCACATTCGACCCAAACTCCTCGTTTGGAGCGTCCCTCGCGCCGAAACGGTGCAGAATCGGCGGTGCCGTGGGCATAAACAACTCGGTAAGACATTTCGCGCGGGTGGGCGTGAGATGTTCCTCCGCTTCACTGGTAACCCTGGATACTCTCCGCCGTACGGGTGCCGTGCGCCCCGAACCCGAAGCAATGAGGGACATTTTAGGGCGGTCGGGTTCGGGTAGGGGTAGGGCTCGGGCTCGGGCTCGGGCCGCCCGATCTTACTTCTGCTCCGGCGGGGCCAAGCGGGTGGCATCCGTTCGGTCCCGGACCTTCGTGCTGTTTGATTACCAAAGGACTTATGCACACACTTCAACTTGTATTTTGTTCAGGATGACCTCCTGAAGCCTAAATGAGCATTAATTTGATCACACAACTCATGCCTATGAAGATACATTCAAACACACAAAACGTGCTCAGCTCGGGCTGAAAATGCATTTAAAGCAATAAAAACTCAAATTGAGTGTCACACCTAAACCAAAGGACTTATGCACACACTTCAACATGTATTTTGTTCAGGATGACCACCTGAAGCCTAAATGAGCATTCATTTGACCACACAACTCATTCCTATGAAGATACATTCAAAGTCAGAAAGCGCGCTCAGCTCAGGCTACAAATGCATTTAAAGCAATAAAAACTCAAATTGAGTGTCACGCCTAAACCAGAGGATTTATGCACACACTTCAACATGTATTTTGTTCAGGATGTCCTCCTGAAGCCTAAATGAGCATTAATTTGACTACACAACTCATTCCTATGAAGATACATTCAAAGTCAGAAAGCGCGCTCAAGCTCAGGCTGAAAATGCATTTAAAGCAATAAAAACTCAAATTGAGTGTCACACCTAAACCAAAGGACTTATGCACACATTCAACATGTATTTTGTTCAGGATGACCTCCTGAAGCCTATATGAGCTTTAATTTGACCACACAACTCATTCCTATGAAGATACATTCAAACTCACAAAACGTGCTCAGCTAGGGCTGAAAATGCATTTAAAGCAATAAAAACTCAAATTGAGTGTCACGCCTAAACCAAAGGATTTATGCACACACTTTAACATGTATTTTGTTCAGAAGGACCACCTGAAGCCTAAATGAGCATTAATTTGATCACACAATTCATGCCTATGAAGATGCATTCAAACTCACAAAACGTGCTCAGCTCGGGCTGAAAATGCATTTAAAGCAATAAAAACTCAAATTGAGTGTCACACCTAAACCAAAGGACTTATGCACACACTTCATCATGTATTTTGTTCAGGATGGCCTCCTGAAGCCTAAAAGAGCATTAATTTGACTAAACAAATCATTCCTATGAAGATACATTCAAAGTCAGAAAGCGCGCTCAGCTCGGAATGAAAATGCATTTAAAGCAATAAAAACTCAAATTGAGTGTCACACCTAAACCAAAGGATTATGCACACACTTCAACATGTATTTTGTTCAGGATGGCCTCCTGAAGCCTATATGAGCATTAATTTGACCACACAACTCATTCCTATGAAGATACATTCAAACTCACAAAACATGCTCAGCTCGGGCTGAAAATGCATTTAAAGCAATAAAAACTCAAATTGAGTGTCACGCCTAAACCAAAGGACTTATGCACACACTTCAACATGTATTTTGTTCAGGATGACCACCTGAAGCCTAAATGAGCATTAATTTGACCACACAACTCATTCCTATGAAGATACATTCAAACTCACAAAACGTGCTCAACTCGGGCTGAAAATGCATTTAAAGCAATAAAAACTCAAATTGAGTGTCACGCCTAAACCAAAGGACTTATGCATACACTTCAACATGTATTTTGTTCAGGATGACCACCTGAAGCCTAAATGAGCATTAATTTGACCACACAACTCATTCCTATGAAGATACATTCAAACTCACAAAACGTGCTCAGCTCGGGCTGAAAATGCATTTAAAGCAATCAAAACTCAAATTGAGTGTAAGGCCTAAACCAAAGGACTTATGCACACACTTCAACATGTATTTTGTTCAGGATGACCTCCTGAAGCCCATATGAGAATTAATTTGACCACACAACTCATTCCTATGAAGATACATTCAAACTCACAAAACGTGCTCAGCTCGGGCTGAAAATGCATTTAAAGCAATAAAAACTCAAATTGAGTGTCACGCCTAAACCAAAGGACTTATGCACACACTTCAACATGTATTTTGTTCAGGATGACCACCTGAAGCCTAAATGAGCATTAATTTGACCACACAACTCATTCCTATGAAGATACATTCAAACTCACAAAACGTGCTCAACTCGGGCTGAAAATGCATTTAAAGCAATAAAAACTCAAATTGAGTGTCACGCCTAAACCAAAGGACTTATGCATACACTTCAACATGTATTTTGTTCAGGATGACCACCTGAAGCCTAAATGAGCATTAATTTACCACACAACTCATTCCTATGAAGATACATTCAAACTCACAAAACGTGCTCAGCTCGGGCTGAAAATGCATTTAAAGCAATCAAAACTCAAATTGAGTGTAAGGCCTAAACCAAAGGACTTATGCACACACTTCAACATGTATTTTGTTCAGGATGACCTCCTGAAGCCCATATGAGAATTAATTTGACCACACAACTCATTCCTATGAAGATACATTCAAACTCACAAAACGTGCTCAGCTCGGGCTGAAAATTCATTTAAAGCAATAAAAACTCAAATTGAGTGTCACGCCTAAACCAAAGGACTTATGCACACACTTCAACATGTATTTTGTTCAGGATGACCACCTGAAGCCTAAATGAGCATTAATTTGATCACACAACTCATGCCTATGAAGATACATTCAAACTCACAAAACGTGCTCAGCTCGGGCTGAAAATGCATTTAAAGCAATAAAAACTCAAATTGAGTGTCACACCTAAACCAAAGGACTTATGGACACACTTCAACATGTATTTTGTTCAGGATGACCACCTGAAGCCTAAATGAGCATTCATTTGACCACACAACTCATTCCTATGAAGATACATTCAAAGTCAGAAAGCGCGCTCAGCTCAGGCGACAAATGCATTTAAAGCAATAAAAACTCAAATTGAGTGTCACGCCTAAACCAGAGGATTTATGCACACACTTCAACATGTATTTTGTTCAGGATGTCCTCCTGAAGCCTAAATGAGCATTAATTTGACTACACAACTCATTCCTATGAAGATACATTCAAAGTCAGAAAGCGCGCTCAAGCTCGGGCTGAAAATGCATTTAAAGCAATAAAAACTCAAATTGAGTGTCACACCTAAACCAAAGGACTTATGCACACATTCAACATGTATTTTGTTCAGGATGACCTCCTGAAGCCTATATGAGCTTTAATTTGACCACACAACTCATTCCTATGAAGATACATTCAAACTCACAAAACGTGCTCAGCTCGGGCTGAAAATGCATTTAAAGCAATAAAAACTCAAATTGAGTGTCACGCCTAAACCAAAGGATTTATGCACACACTTTAACATGTATTTTGTTCAGAAGGACCACCTGAAGCCTAAATGAGCATTAATTTGATCACACAATTCATGCCTATGAAGATGCATTCAAACTCACAAAACGTGCTCAGCTCGGGCTGAAAATGCATTTAAAGCAATAAAAACTCAAATTGAGTGTCACACCTAAACCAAAGGACTTATGCACACACTTCATCATGTATTTTGTTCAGGATGGCCTCCTGAAGCCTAAAAGAGCATTAATTTGACTAAACAAATCATTCCTATGAAGATACATTCAAAGTCAGAAAGCGCGCTCAGCTCGGAATGAAAATGCATTTAAAGCAATAAAAACTCAAATTGAGTGTCACGCCTAAACCAAAGGATTTATGCACACACTTTAACATGTATTTTGTTCAGAAGGACCACCTGAAGCCTAAATGAGCATTAATTTGATCACACAATTCATGCCTATGAAGATGCATTCAAACTCACAAAACGTGCTCAGCTCGGGCTGAAAATGCATTTAAAGCAATAAAAACTCAAATTGAGTGTCACGCCTAAACCAAAGGACTTATGCATACACTTCAACATGTATTTTGTTCAGAAGGACCACCTGAAGCCTAAATGAGCATTAATTTGATCACACAATTCATGCCTATGAAGATGCATTCAAACTCACAAAACGTGCTCAGCTCGGGCTGAAAATGCATTTAAAGCAATAAAAACTCAAATTGAGTGTCACGCCTAAACCAAAGGACTTATGCACACACTTCAACATGTATTTTGTTCAGGATGACCACCTGAAGCCGAAATGAGCATTAATTTGACCACACAACTCATTCTTATGAAGATACATTCAAACTCACAAAACATGCTCAGCTCGGGCTGAAAATGCATTTAAAGCAATAAAAACTCAAATTGAGTGTCACGCCTAAACCAAAGGACTTATGCACACACTTCAAGATGTATTTTGTTCAGGATGACCTCCTGAAGCCTAAATGAGCAATAATTTGACCACACAACTCATTCCTATGAAGATACATTCAAAGTCAGAAAGCGCGCTCAGCTCGGACTGAAAATGCATTTAAAGCAATAAAAACTCAAATGGAGTGTCACGCCTAAACCAAAGGACTTATGCACACACTTCAACATGTATTTAGTTCAGGATGACCACCTGAAGCCGAAATGAGCATTAATTTGACCACACAACTCATTCTTATGAAGATACATTCAAACTCACAAAACATGCTCAGCTCGGGCTGAAAATGCATTTAAAGCAATAAAAACTCAAATTGAGTGTCACGCCTAAACCAAAGGACTTATGCACACACTTCAACATGTATTTTGTTCAGGATGACCACCTGAAGCCTAAATGAGCATTAATTTGACCACACAACTAATTCCTATGAAGCTACATTCAAACTCACAAAACGTGCTCAGCTCGGGCTGAAAATGCATTTAAAGCAATAAAAACTCAAATTGAGTGTCACGCCTAAACCAAAGGACTTATGCACACACTTCAACATGTATTTTGTTCAGGATGACCACCTGAAGCCTAAATGAGCATTAATTTGACCACACAACTGATTCCTATGAAGATACATTCAAACTCACAAAACGTGCTCAGCTCGGGCTGAAAATGCATTTAAAGCAATAAAAACTCAAATTGAGTGTCACGCCTAAACCAAAGGACTTATGCACACACTTCAACATGTATTTTGTTCAGGATGACCACCTGAAGCCTAAATGAGCATTAATTTGACCACACAACTCATTCCTATGAAGATACATTCAAACTCACAAAACGTGCTCAACTCGGGCTGAAAATGCATTTAAAGCAATAAAAACTCAAATTTTAAAAAACTTTACCAGTGTAGGCAACTTAATAATAATAATAATACTAATAATACATTTTATTGATAAGCGCCTTTCAAGACACCCAAGGACACTTTACAATAACAAAAAACACAAAACAATACGGGTTGAGCAGCTGACATGTCTGTCATTTTCTTGTGAGAATTAATTTTTTTCCAGAACAACACTCACAAAATTAGATATAGGTCTACATGACTTCCAACATTGTGATGTGCAGCAATACCAGTCTTCGGCCGCTCAATTCATGCAAATTCTTCTCAAGACACTGCTCATGGTACCACCTTTCGCACTGGGTCTCGTCAAAAGGGGGCCGGGGGGAGAGAACCCTAACATCGCAAGATTATATGTTCGGAAATTTCAATCAGGATAACTCTAAGTTGCTTTTAAAATTCAAATTTTTTCTTTTACTTGAACCAACCCAATTTCAATGATGCATGCAAAGCATCATGAAGACAATGTCGATGCAAGATAAATTGTGTGTTCTTCCATTGTAAAAATCACTCGTTTTGTCAGAGGACCTTTTCCAGGTGGTTTTGCCATTTAGAGCATGCCACAGTGCATGGCGAGAACAAATACGACAACATGACGGAATATCAGTGAATATTAAACTTAAAATTCACAGTGTGTAAATATGGGATTGAAATTTTATCTTGACATTTTATTTTCATCGGAGCAGTGAATAACACGAGATTTTTCGTTGTGGTACAAGTCATAAAAAATGACTTTCTCATAAGCTTTCAGAATTCATCCCTGGTATCAACACTTCCTCTTCATGAAGTAGTTTGAAACAAAATATATCTTTGGCATCATTTCTGGATGCCACAATTAAACATTTTTTGCATGGGTGATCATCATCCAATAAACCTGCTGTGGTCAGTATTTCTGACGATTGTCTTGTTCTCTTATTTTCCATCGCCACATAATGTTCTAAAATTGATGCACGGAATGTCTGGGGAAGGCCTTCATCAGTTCCACTGCCATCTGAAAAAAAATAGCTTGTTTGTCTTGTGGGAGTGACAAAACTGTTTCGGGCGAACAATTTGAAAACACAATTTGTACAAGGCTGCATAAAGCTGGACGATCGCTTGGTTGTGCGTTGAAGTTTTGGACCCTGTGTTGTCAACCCGCGCCACTTTCGGCCTGCCTGGCTTGGAGGAGCTCCGGCGGGGACAAACTGGCGGCATCGCTTCTATACCGGCCCGTCGCGGGCGTATTCGACAAGGTTTATTAGCCCGTTGCTTGACACCCGCGCCCCTCCCGGCTTCCCGCAAGATCCCCCTGATCAGAGCTGCATTGCGATCCGCTAGGAGCAGCCGCGCCCGGGCCGTGTTTTGCAGCGGCATTGTACGATATTTCGCGAGGATGGCCGTGAGCTTTTCACCCACTTCGCTTGCAACCCGGGCCACGTTGGACCGACGGGCGCGGCGGAACTCCGGCGAGGTCAGGCGGGTGGCGTATTTTCCTTCACAGAATGTCGCGCGGGTGTGCGTCGAAGTTTTCTGCCCTTTGTGTTAGGGTCCATTGTTTGTCCACAGTGTCGACCCTCCCTTTTGATTTTGCGCCCGGGACCTAACCGACGCTGTCGCTTGGCCCCGCCAGAGCTGCGCCGTGCCTGGCGGGCCGGCAAAGGCGAGTGTTGCAAGCGAAGAGGTGGAAGACCTCGCGCACACCAACACGACCTGCCGGGAGCAAAGCTGCTGCCCGCTCGGCTCCGCCAGAGATGCACCTCGCTTTGAGGGACAGGGGGCGCGGTGTGCAATCAAAGGGAAGAAAAACTTGGGAATCAAACCGCGCGAAGGTCCGGGACCGAACCGATGCCACCCGCTTGGCCCTGCCGGAGTTGCGCGGGGCAGGTAGGGCCGAGAGTGGTGTGTGTGATAAGCGAAGCGGAGGAACAGCTCGCGCCCGCCCGTGAGAAATTTCGGACAGAGCCGTTTTTGCCCACGGCCGAGCCGGAGTTGCTCCGCTGCGGCGCTCAGGCTGTTCCGACGAGGATGTTGGGGCGGAGCGCTGGGAGAACCGCGGGTGTTAAGCAAAGTGTTCGGCTTCGTGAGAGATGAAGAGAGGAACCACGCGCAGACACAAAAAGCACAGAAGGGTTTTATTGCCAGTAAGCGAGACAGGCCGAGGTGGTCACAACTGAAAGGTAGTCAAAATGATCAATTCGAGGAGTGCAGGAATCCTGGAGCGGTACGGCGTCGTCGACACGGCAGGAAGGATCTCTGACGAAGTGACAATGGGTGGCTCTTCAGGCTGGCTTTTATGCTGCAAGTGGCAGATGAGATAATGACTCGCAGGTGTGTCGGGGAGGCAGGTGCACTGATTAGAGAAGCGCCCATCCCACACTGAAAAAGGTAACAATAACTTTTTGGGAGCGGCAAATTCCCCCACAGGAGAACAGAGAAATAGTGGTTTGATTTCGTGGAGTTCGTGGCGCAATGCATGAGGCGTCTGACTACAAATCAGGTCATGCTCGGCCAAAGAGAGGGCGTCCACCAGGTTGAAAAAGAGATGAAGAGCAAACACTGTCAATACATAATAAAGTTTCTCTGTCCCAATATCCAAAAAAAAAAGCCCAGTCCGAAGTAGCAAGATTAAGAAAATCTTTTGAAAAAACGCTCACATGAGGCGGATTTTGAGCCTTGCCTATGCAGTGATATTAATAATAATTGTAATAATAATCATGAAAAAGTGTGATGGTGGCGTGGCATTCATTTATCTTTTGAATTGGTGCGTTTAGATTTTTGTTTTTTGCTTTTCCTTGTATTTGGGTGTAGTTTCAAGCGCAGCTCATGTTCACACAACGCACATTTTATCTCATTATTTTTAGAGGGTCACAGGAAATCATATGGAAGGCTGCAATGGCCAACTCTCACCAGCAGAGGCTATCGTAAAGTGCTGGCCGTGCATGGACAAATAGGGCTCTCGCATTTCAGAAAGCACAAGAGTGACACAACGTGGCATCAGCTCTGAGCAGCAAATATTGTCAATTCATCGTCAATTTTTTCCGTCCCAAGAACCCCCCAAAAAAGTCAAAAGAGCCAAGATTTTTTAAAAACGCTCACATCAGAAGGATTTTGAGGCGTGTCGATGCAAAAAAAAAAGAAAAAAGAAAAAAGACAATTAAAAAGTGTGATGGGGACACGACGTTCTTTGAATTCTAAATTGATATATTTCGATTTTGTTTGCTTTCACATGTATTTGGTTTGAGATTCGATTTCAGCTCATGTTCACAGGGCGGACATTTTATGTTGTTGCTTATTTTTAGAGGGTCATAAAAAAAATCCCAGACTTGACTTCTTCGTTTACAGTTGACTGAATAGGGATGATTGTTTTATTTGGGAGCAGAGAGATGTTGACTTAAATTCGCGGAGTTTATGATGCCACGGATAACGTGTCTCAATACGATTCAGTATTCGTTCGCGGAACGTCGCGCGGCTGGAAGCCGACGTTTTCTGCCCTTTGCGTTCGAAACCATTGTGTGTCCACGGTGCCGCCCCTCCCTTTTTTTGTCTCTTTTTCAGTGTGGGCTGGGCGCCTCTCGAATCAGTGCACCTGCCTCCCCTACACACGTGCGAGTCTTCATCTCATCTGCCACTTGCACCATAAAAGACAGCGTGAACAGCCACCCGTTGCCAGTTCGTCAGCGATCCTTCCTGCCGAGCTAGCTGCTGCCACGCCGTTACGCTCCAGCATTTCTGCACTCCTCAACGTGATCATTTTGACTAGCTTTCAGTTGTTTACACCTCGACCTGACCAACTTTCTGGCAATAAAACCCCTCTTCGTTTTTGGTGTCTGTGTGTGGTTCTTGTATTGATCTCTCACGAAACCTAACACTTTAATTCACATTCGACCCAAACTCCTCGTTTGGAGCGTCCCTCGCGCCGAAACGGTGCAGCATCGGCGGTGCCGTGGGCATAAACAACTCGGTACGACATTTCGCGCGGGTGGGCGTGAGATGTTCCTCCGCTTCACTGGTAACCCTGGATACTCTCCGCCGTACGGGTGCCGTGCGCCCCGAACCCGAAGCAATGAGGGACATTTTAGGGCGGTCGGGTTCGGGTAGGGGTAGGGCTCGGGCTCGGGCTCGGGCCGCCCGATCTTACTTCTGCTCCGGCGGGGCCAAGCGGGTGGCATCCGTTCGGTCCCGGACCTTCGTGCTGTTTGATTACCAAAGGACTTATGCACACACTTCAACTTGTATTTTGTTCAGGATGACCTCCTGAAGCCTAAATGAGCATTAATTTGATCACACAACTCATGCCTATGAAGATACATTCAAACTCACAAAACGTGCTCAGCTCGGGCTGAAAATGCATTTAAAGCAATAAAAACTCAAATTGAGTGTCACACCTAAACCAAAGGACTTATGGACACACTTCACCATGTATTTTGTTCAGGATGACCACCTGAAGCCTAAATGAGCATTCATTTGACCACACAACTCATTCCTATGAAGATACATTCAAAGTCAGAAAGCGCGCTCAGCTCAGGCTACAAAAGCATTTAAAGCAATAAAAACTCAAATTGAGTGTCACGCCTAAACCAGAGGATTAATGCACACACTTCAACATGTATTTTGTTCAGGATGTCCTCCTGAAGCCTAAATGAGCATTAATTTGACTACACAACTCATTCCTATGAAGATACATTCAAAGTCAGAAAGCGCGCTCAAGCTCGGGCTGAAAATGCATTTAAAGCAATAAAAACTCAAATTGAGTGTCACACCTAAACCAAAGGACTTATGCACACATTCAACATGTATTTTGTTCAGGATGACCTCCTGAAGCCTATATGAGCTTTAATTTGACCACACAACTCATTCCTATGAAGATACATTCAAACTCACAAAACGTGCTCAGCTCGGGCTGAAAATGCATTTAAAGCAATAAAAACTCAAATTGAGTGTCACGCCTAAACCAAAGGATTTATGCACACACTTTAACATGTATTTTGTTCAGAAGGACCACCTGAAGCCTAAATGAGCATTAATTTGATCACACAATTCATGCCTATGAAGATGCATTCAAACTCACAAAACGTGCTCAGCTCGGGCTGAAAATGCATTTAAAGCAATAAAAACTCAAATGGAGTGTCACGCCTAAACCAAAGGACTTATGCACACACTTCAACATGTATTTAGTTCAGGATGACCACCTGAAGCCGAAATGAGCATTAATTTGACCACACAACTCATTCTTATGAAGATACATTCAAACTCACAAAACATGCTCAGCTCGGGCTGAAAATGCATTTAAAGCAATAAAAACTCAAATTGAGTGTCACGCCTAAACCAAAGGACTTATGCACACACTTCAACATGTATTTTGTTCAGGATGACCACCTGAAGCCTAAATGAGCTTTAATTTGACCACACAACTCATTCCTATGAAGATACATTCAAACTCACAAAACGTGCTCAACTCGGGCTGAAAATGCATTTAAAGCAATAAAAACTCAAATTGAGTGTCACGCCTAAACCAAAGGACTTATGCACACACTTCAACATGTATTTAGTTCAGGATGTCCTCCTGAAGCCTAAATGAGCATTAATTTGACCACACAACTCATTCCTATGAAGATACATTCAAACTCACAAAAAGTGCTCAGCTCGGGCTGAAAATGCATTTAAAGCAATAAAAACTCAAATTGAGTGTCACGCCTCAAACCAAAGAACTTATGCACACACTTCAATATTTATTTAGTTCAGGATGACCACCTGAAGCCTAAATGAGCATTAATTTGACCACACAACTAATTCCTATGAAGCTACATTCAAACTCACAAAACGTGCTCAGCTCGGGCTGAAAATGCATTTAAAGCAATAAAAACTCAAATTGAGTGTCACGCCTAAACCAAAGGACTTATGCACACACTTCAACATGTATTTTGTTCAGGATGACCACCTGAAGCCTAAATGAGCATTAATTTGACCACACAACTGATTCCTATGAAGATACATTCAAACTCACAAAACGTGCTCAGCTCGGGCTGAAAATGCATTTAAAGCAATCAAAACTCAAATTGAGTGTCACGCCTAAACCAAAGGACTTATGCACACACTTCAACATGTATTTTGTTCAGGATGACCTCCTGAAGCCCATATGAGAATTAATTTGACCACACAACTCATTCCTATGAAGATACATTCAAACTCACAAAACGTGCTCAGCTCGGGCTGAAAATGCATTTAAAGCAATAAAAACTCAAATTGAGTGTCACGCCTAAACCAAAGGACTTATGCACACACTTCAACATGTATTTTGTTCAGGATGACCACCTGAAGCCTAAATGAGCATTAATTTGACCACACAACTCATTCCTATGAAGATACATTCAAACTCACAAAACGTGCTCAACTCGGGCTGAAAATGCATTTAAAGCAATAAAAACTCAAATTGAGTGTCACGCCTCAACCAAAGGACTTATGCACACACTTCAACATGTATTTTGTTCAGGATGATCTCCTGAAGCCTAAATGAGCATTAATTTGACCACACAACTCATTCCTATGAAGATACATTCAAACTCACAAAACGTGCTCAGCTCGGGCTGAAAATGCATTTAAAGCAATAAAAACTCAAATTGAGTGTCACGCCTAAACCGAAGGACTTATGCACACACTTCAAGATGTATTTTGTTCAGGATGACCTCCTGAAGCCTAAATGAGCAATAATTTGACCACACAACTCATTCCTATGAAGATACATTCAAAGTCAGAAAGCGCGCTCAGCTCGGACTGAAAATGCATTTAAAGCAATAAAAACTCAAATGGAGTGTCACGCCTAAACCAAAGGACTTATGCACACACTTCAACATGTATTTAGTTCAGGATGACCACCTGAAGCCGAAATGAGCATTAATTTGACCACACAACTCATTCTTATGAAGATACATTCAAACTCACAAAACATGCTCAGCTCGGGCTGAAAATGCATTTAAAGCAATAAAAACTCAAATTGAGTGTCACGCCTAAACCAAAGGACTTATGCACACACTTCAACATGTATTTTGTTCAGGATGACCACCTGAAGCCTAAATGAGCATTAATTTGACCACACAACTAATTCCTATGAAGCTACATTCAAACTCACAAAACGTGCTCAGCTCGGGCTGAAAATGCATTTAAAGCAATAAAAACTCAAATTGAGTGTCACACCTAAACCAAAGGACTTATGAACACACTTCAACATGTATTTTGTTCAGGATGACCACCTGAAGCCTAAATGAGCATTAATTTGACCACACAACTCATTCCTATGAAGATACATTCAAACTCACAAAACGTGCTCAGCTCGGGCTGAAAATGCATTTAAAGCAATCAAAACTCAAATTGAGTGTAAGGCCTAAACCAAAGGACTTATGCACACACTTCAACATGTATTTTGTTCAGGATGACCTCCTGAAGCCCATATGAGAATTAATTTGACCACACAACTCATTCCTATGAAGATACATTCAAACTCACAAAACGTGCTCAGCTCGGGCTGAAAATGCATTTAAAGCAATAAAAACTCAAATTGAGTGTCACGCCTAAACCAAAGGACTTATGCACACACTTCAACATGTATTTTGTTCAGGATGACCACCTGAAGCCTAAATGAGCATTAATTTGACCACACAACTCATTCCTATGAAGATACATTCAAACTCACAAAACGTGCTCAACTCGGGCTGAAAATGCATTTAAAGCAATAAAAACTCAAATTGAGTGTCACGCCTCAACCAAAGGACTTATGCACACACTTCAACATGTATTTTGTTCAGGATGACCTCCTGAAGCCTAAATGAGCATTAATTTGACCACACAACTCATTCCTATGAAGATACATTCAAACTCACAAAACGTGCTCAGCTCGGGCTGAAAATGCATTTAAAGCAATCAAAACTCAAATTGAGTGTCACGCCTAAACCAAAGGATTTATGCACACACTTTAACATGTATTTTGTTCAGAAGGACCACCTGAAGCCTAAATGAGCATTAATTTGATCACACAATTCATGCCTATGAAGATGCATTCAAACTCACAAAACGTGCTCAGCTCGGGCTGAAAATGCATTTAAAGCAATAAAAACTCAAATTGAGTGTCACGCCTAAACCAAAGGACTTATGCACACACTTCATCATGTATTTTGTTCAGGATGGCCTCCTGAAGCCTAAAAGAGCATTAATTTGACGAAACAAATCATTCCTATGAAGATACATTCAAAGTCAGAAAGCGCGCTCAGCTCGGAATGAAAATGCATTTAAAGCAATAAAAACTCAAATTGAGTGTCACACCTAAACCAAAGGATTATGCACACACTTCAACATGTATTTTGTTCAGGATGGCCTCCTGAAGCCTATATGAGCATTAATTTGACCACACAACTCATTCCTATGAAGATACATTCAAACTCACAAAACATGCTCAGCTCGGGCTGAAAATGCATTTAAAGCAATAAAAACTCAAATTGAGTGTCACGCCTAAACCAAAGGACTTATGCACACACTTCAACATGTATTTTGTTCAGGATGACCACCTGAAGCCTAAATGAGCATTAATTTGACCACACAACTCATTCCTATGAAGATACATTCAAACTCACAAAACGTGCTCAACTCGGGCTGAAAATGCATTTAAAGCAATAAAAACTCAAATTGAGTGTCACGCCTAAACCAAAGGACTTATTTATACACTTCAACATGTATTTTGTTCAGGATGACCACCTGAAGCCTAAATGAGCATTAATTTGACCACACAACTCATTCCTATGAAGATACATTCAAACTCACAAAACGTGCTCAGCTCGGGCTGAAAATGCATTTAAAGCAATCAAAACTCAAATTGAGTGTAAGGCCTAAACCAAAGGACTTATGCACACACTTCAACATGTATTTTGTTCAGGATGACCTCCTGAAGCCCATATGAGAATTAATTTGACCACACAACTCATTCCTATGAAGATACATTCAAACTCACAAAACGTGCTCAGCTCAGGCTGAAAATGCATTTAAAGCAATAAAAACTCAAATTGAGTGTCACGCCTAAACCAAAGGACTTATGCACACATTCAACATGTATTTTGTTCAGGATGACCTCCTGAAGCCTATATGAGCTTTAATTTGACCACACAACTCATTCCTATGAAGATACATTCAAACTCACAAAACGTGCTCAGCTCGGGCTGAAAATGCATTTAAAGCAATAAAAACTCAAATTGAGTGTCACGCCTAAACCAAAGGATTTATGCACACACTTTAACATGTATTTTGTTCAGAAGGACCACCTGAAGCCTAAATGAGCATTAATTTGATCACACAATTCATGCCTATGAAGATGCATTCAAACTCACAAAACGTGCTCAGCTCGGGCTGAAAATGCATTTAAAGCAATAAAAACTCAAATTGAGTGTCACGCCTAAACCAAAGGATTATGCACACACTTCAACATGTATTTTGTTCAGGATGGCCTCCTGAAGCCTATATGAGCATTAATTTGACCACACAACTCATTCCTATGAAGATACATTCAAACTCACAAAACATGCTCAGCTCGGGCAGAAAATGCATTTAAAGCAATAAAAACTCAAATTGAGTGTCACGCCTAAACCAAAGGACTTATGCACACACTTCAACATGTATTTTGTTCAGGATGACCACCTGAAGCCTAAATGAGCATTAATTTGACCACACAACTCATTCCTATGAAGATACATTCAAACTCACAAAACGTGCTCAGCTCGGGCTGAAAATGCATTTAAAGCAATAAAAACTCAAATTGAGTGTCACACCTAAACCAAAGGACTTATGCACACACTTCAACATGTACTTTGTTCAGGATGACCACCTGAAGCCTAAATGAGCATTAATTTGACCACACAACTCATTCCTATGAAGATACATTCAAACTCACAAAACGTGCTCAACTCGGGCTGAAAATGCATTTAAAGCAATAAAAACTCAAATTGAGTGTCACGCCTAAACCAAAGGACTTATGCATACACTTCAACATGTATTTTGTTCAGGATGACCACCTGAAGCCTAAATGAGCATTAATTTGACCACACAACTCATTCCTATGAAGATACATTCAAACTCACAAAACGTGCTCAGCTCGGGCTGAAAATGCATTTAAAGCAATAAAAACTCAAATTGAGTGTCACGCCTAAACCGAAGGACTTATGCACACACTTCAAGATGTATTTTGTTCAGGATGACCTCCTGAAGCCTAAATGAGCAATAATTTGACCACACAACTCATTCCTATGAAGATACATTCAAAGTCAGAAAGCGCGCTCAGCTCGGACTGAAAATGCATTTAAAGCAATAAAAACTCAAATGGAGTGTCACGCCTAAACCAAAGGACTTATGCACACACTTCAACATGTATTTAGTTCAGGATGACCACCTGAAGCCGAAATGAGCATTAATTTGACCACACAACTCATTCCTATGAAGATACATTCAAACTCACAAAAAGTGCTCAGCTCGGGCTGAAAATGCATTTAAAGCAATAAAAACTCAAATTGAGTGTCACGCCCAAACCAAAGAACTTATGCACACACTTCAATATTTATTTAGTTCAGGATGACCACCTGAAGCCTAAATGAGCATTAATTTGACCACACAACTAATTCCTATGAAGCTACATTCAAACTCACAAAACGTGCTCAGCTCGGGCTGAAAATGCATTTAAAGCAATAAAAACTCAAATTGAGTGTCACGCCTAAACCAAAGGACTTATGCACACACTTCAACATGTATTTTGTTCAGGATGACCACCTGAAGCCTAAATGAGCATTAATTTGACCACACAACTGATTCCTATGAAGATACATTCAAACTCACAAAACGTGCTCAGCTCGGGCTGAAAATGCATTTAAAGCAATAAAAACTCAAATTGAGTGTCACGCCTAAACCAAAGGACTTATGCACACACTTCAACATGTATTTTGTTCAGGATGACCACCTGAAGCCTAAATGAGCATTAATTTGACCACACAACTCATTCCTATGAAGATACATTCAAACTCACAAAACGTGCTCAACTCGGGCTGAAAATGCATTTAAAGCAATAAAAACTCAAATTTTAAAAAACTTTACCAGTGTAGGCAACTTAATAATAATAATAATACTAATAATACATTTTATTGATAAGCGCCTTTCAAGACACCCAAGGACACTTTACAATAACAAAAAACACAAAACAATACGGGTTGAGCAGCTGACATGTCTGTCATTTTCTTGTGAGAATTAATTTTTTTCCAGAACAACACTCACAAAATTAGATATAGGTCTACATGACTTCCAACATTGTGATGTGCACTCACAGCAGCAATACCAGTCTTCGGCCGCTCAATTCATGCAAATTCTTCTCAAGACACTGCTCATGGTACCACCTTTCGCACTGGGTCTCGTCAAAAGGGGGCCGGGGGGAGAGAACCCTAACATCGCAAGATTATATGTTCGGAAATTTCAATCAGGATAACTCTAAGTTGCTTTTAAAATTCAAATTTTTTCTTTTACTTGAACCAACCCAATTTCAATGATGCATGCAAAGCATCATGAAGACAATGTCGATGCAAGATAAATTGTGTGTTCTTCCATTGTAAAAATCACTCGTTTTGTCAGAGGACCTTTTCCAGGTGGTTTTGCCATTTAGAGCATGCCACAGTGCATGGCGAGAACAAATACGACAACATGACGGAATATCAGTGAACATTAAACTTAAAATTCACAGTGTGTAAATATGGGATTGAAATTTTATCTTGACATTTTATTTTCATCGGAGCAGTGAATAACACGAGATTTTTCGTTGTGGTACAAGTCATAAAAAATGACTTTCTCATAAGCTTTCAGAATTCATCCCTGGTATCAACACTTCCTCTTCATGAAGTAGTTTGAAACAAAATATATCTTTGGCATCATTTCTGGATGCCACAATTAAACATTTTTTGCATGGGTGATCATCATCCAATAAACCTGCTGTGGTCAGTATTTCTGACGATTGTCTTGTTCTCTTATTTTCCATCGCCACATAATGTTCTAAAATTGATGCACGGAATGTCTGGGGAAGGCCTTCATCAGTTCCACTGCCATCTGAAAAAAAATAGCTTGTTTGTCTTGTGGGAGTGACAAAACTGTTTCGGGCGAACAATTTGAAAACACAATTTGTACAAGGCTGCATAAAGCTGGACGATCGCTTGGTTGTGCGTTGAAGTTTTGGACCCTGTGTTGTCAACCCGCGCCACTTTCGGCCTGCCTGGCTTGGAGGAGCTCCGGCGGGGACAAACTGGCGGCATCGCTTCTATACCGGCCCGTCGCGGGCGTATTCGACGAGGTTTATTAGCCCGTTGCTTGACACCCGCGCCCCTCCCGGCTTCCCGCAAGATCCCCCTGATCAGAGCTGCATTGCGATCCGCTAGGAGCAGCCGCGCCCGGGCCGTGTTTTGCAGCGGCATTGTACGATATTTCGCGAGGATGGCCGTGAGCTTTTCACCCACTTCGCTTGCAACCCGGGCAACGTTGGACCGACGGGCGCGGCGAAACTCCGGCGAGGTCAGGCGGGTGGCGTATTTTCCTTCACAGAATGTCGCGCGGGTGTGCGTCGAAGTTTTCTGCCCTTTGTGTTAGGGTCCATTGTTTGTCCACAGTGTCGACCCTCCCTTTTGATTTTGCGCCCGGGACCTAACCGACGCTGTCGCTTGGCCCCGCCAGAGCTGCGCCGTGCCTGGCGGGCCGGCAAAGGCGAGTGTTGCAAGCGAAGAGGTGGAAGACCTCGCGCACACCAACACGACCTGCCGGGAGCAAAGCTGCTGCCCGCTCGGCTCCGCCAGAGATGCACCTCGCTTTGAGGGACAGGGGGCGCGGTGTGCAATCAAAGGGAAGAAAAACTTGGGAATCAAACCGCGCGAAGGTCCGGGACCGAACCGATGCCACCCGCTTGGCCCTGCCGGAGTTGCGCGGGGCAGGTAGGGCCGAGAGTGGTGTGTGTGATAAGCGAAGCGGAGGAACAGCTCACGCCCGCCCGTGAGAAATTTCGGACAGAGCCGTTTTTGCCCACGGCCGAGCCGGAGTTGCTCCGCTGCGGCGCTCAGGCTGTTCCGACGAGGATGTTGGGGCGGAGCGCTGGGAGAACCGCGGGTGTTAAGCAAAGTGTTCGGCTTCGTGAGAGATGAAGAGAGGAACCACGCGCAGACACAAAAAGCACAGAAGGGTTTTATTGCCAGTAAGCGAGACAGGCCGAGGTGGTCACAACTGAAAGGTAGTCAAAATGATCAATTCGAGGAGTGCAGGAATCCTGGAGCGGTACGGCGTCGTCGACACGGCAGGAAGGATCTCTGACGAAGTGACAATGGGTGGCTCTTCAGGCTGGCTTTTATGCTGCAAGTGGCAGATGAGATAATGACTCGCAGGTGTGTCGGGGAGGCAGGTGCACTGATTAGAGAAGCGCCCATCCCACACTGAAAAAGGTAACAATAACTTTTTGGGAGCGGCAAATTCCCCCACAGGAGAACAGAGAAATAGTGGTTTGATTTCGTGGAGTTCGTGGCGCAATGCATGAGGCTTCTGACTACAAATCAGGTCATGCTCGGCCAAAGAGAGGGCGTCCACCAGGTTGAAAAAGAGATGAAGAGCAAACACTGTCAATACATAATAAAGTTTCTCTGTCCCAATATCCAAAAAAAAAAGCCCAGTCCGAAGTAGCAAGATTAAGAAAATCTTTTGAAAAAACGCTCACATGAGGCGGATTTTGAGCCTTGCCTATGCAGTGATATTAATAATAATTGTAATAATAATCATGAAAAAGTGTGATGGTGGCGTGGCATTCATTTATCTTTTGAATTGGTGCGTTTAGATTTTTGTTTTTTGCTTTTCCTTGTATTTGGGTGTAGTTTCAAGCGCAGCTCATGTTCACACAACGCACATTTTATCTCATTATTTTTAGAGGGTCACAGGAAATCATATGGAAGGCTGCAATGGCCAACTCTCACCAGCAGAGGCTATCGTAAAGTGCTGGCCGTGCATGGACAAATAGGGCTCTCGCATTTCAGAAAGCACAAGAGTGACACAACGTGGCATCAGCTCTGAGCAGCAAATATTGTCAATTCATCGTCAATTTTTTCCGTCCCAAGAACCCCCCAAAAAAGTCAAAAGAGCCAAGATTTTTTAAAAACGCTCACATCAGAAGGATTTTGAGGCGTGTCGATGCAAAAAAAAAAGAAAAAAGAAAAAAGACAATTAAAAAGTGTGATGGGGACACGACGTTCTTTGAATTCTAAATTGATATATTTCGATTTTTTTTGCTTTCACATGTATTTGGTTTGAGATTCGATTTCAGCTCATGTTCACAGGGCGGACATTTTATGTTGTTGCTTATTTTTAGAGGGTCATAAAAAAAATCCCAGACTTGACTTCTTCGTTTACAGTTGACTGAATAGGGATGATTGTTTTATTTGGGAGCAGAGAGATGTTGACTTAAATTCGCGGAGTTTATGATGCCACGGATAACGTGTCTCAATACGATTCAGTATTCGTTCGCGGAACGTCGCGCGGCTGGAAGCCGACGTTTTCTGCCCTTTGCGTTCGAAACCATTGTGTGTCCACGGTGCCGCCCCTCCCTTTTTTTGTCTCTTTTTCAGTGTGGGCTGGGCGCCTCTCGAATCAGTGCACCTGCCTCCCCTACACACGTGCGAGTCTTCATCTCATCTGCCACTTGCACCATAAAAGACAGCGTGAACAGCCACCCGTTGCCAGTTCGTCAGCGATCCTTCCTGCCGAGCTAGCTGCTGCCACGCCGTTACGCTCCAGCATTTCTGCACTCCTCAACGTGATCATTTTGACTAGCTTTCAGTTGTTTACACCTCGACCTGACCAACTTTCTGGCAATAAAACCCCTCTTCGTTTTTGGTGTCTGTGTGTGGTTCTTGTATTGATCTCTCACGAAACCTAACACTTTAATTCACATTCGACCCAAACTCCTCGTTTGGAGCGTCCCTCGCGCCGAAACGGTGCAGCATCGGCGGTGCCGTGGGCATAAACAACTCGGTACGACATTTCGCGCGGGTGGGCGTGAGATGTTCCTCCGCTTCACTGGTAACCCTGGATACTCTCCGCCGTACGGGTGCCGTGCGCCCCGAACCCGAAGCAATGAGGGACATTTTAGGGCGGTCGGGTTCGGGTAGGGGTAGGGCTCGGGCTCGGGCTCGGGCCGCCCGATCTTACTTCTGCTCCGGCGGGGCCAAGCGGGTGGCATCCGTTCGGTCCCGGACCTTCGTGCTGTTTGATTACCAAAGGACTTATGCACACACTTCAACGTGTATTTTGTTCAGGATGACCTCCTGAAGCCTAAATGAGCATTAATTTGATCACACAACTCATGCCTATGAAGATACATTCAAACTCACAAAACGTGCTCAGCTCGGGCTGAAAATGCATTTAAAGCAATAAAAACTCAAATTGAGTGTCACACCTAAACCAAAGGACTTATGCACACACTTCAACATGTATTTTGTTCAGGATGACCACCTGAAGCCTAAATGAGCATTCATTTGACCACACAACTCATTCCTATGAAGATACATTCAAAGTCAGAAAGCGCGCTCAGCTCAGGCTACAAATGCATTTAAAGCAATAAAAACTCAAATTGAGTGTCACGCCTAAACCAGAGGATTTATGCACACACTTCAACATGTATTTTGTTCAGGATGTCCTCCTGAAGCCTAAATGAGCATTAATTTGACTACACAACTCATTCCTATGAAGATACATTCAAAGTCAGAAAGCGCGCTCAAGCTCGGGCTGAAAATGCATTTAAAGCAATAAAAACTCAAATTGAGTGTCACACCTAAACCAAAGGACTTATGCACACATTCAACATGTATTTTGTTCAGGATGACCTCCTGAAGCCTATATGAGCTTTCATTTGACCACACAACTCATTCCTATGAAGATACATTCAAACTCACAAAACGTGCTCAGCTCGGGCTGAAAATGCATTTAAAGCAATAAAAACTCAAATTGAGTGTCACGCCTAAACCAAAGGATTTATGCACACACTTTAACATGTATTTTGTTCAGAAGGACCACCTGAAGCCTAAATGAGCATTAATTTGATCACACAATTCATGCCTATGAAGATGCATTCAAACTCACAAAACGTGCTCAGCTCGGGCTGAAAATGCATTTAAAGCAATAAAAACTCAAATTGAGTGTCACGCCTAAACCAAAGGACTTATGCACACACTTCAACATGTATTTTGTTCAGGATGGCCTCCTGAAGCCTAAAAGAGCATTAATTTGACTACACAACTCATTCCTATGAAGATACATTCAAAGTCAGAAAGCACGCTCAGCTCGGGCTGAAAATGCATTTAAAGCAATAAAAACTCAAATTGAGTGTCACGCCTAAACCAGAGGATTTATGCACACACTTCAACATGTATTTTGTTCAGGATGTCCTCCTGAAGCCTAAATGAGCATTAATTTGACTACACAACTCATTCCTATGAAGATACATTCAAAGTCAGAAAGCGCGCTCAAGCTCGGGCTGAAAATGCATTTAAAGCAATAAAAACTCAAATTGAGTGTCACACCTAAACCAAAGGACTTAAGCACACATTCAACATGTATTTTGTTCAGGATGACCTCCTGAAGCCTATATGAGCTTTAATTTGACCACACAACTCATTCCTATGAAGATACATTCAAACTCACAAAACGTGCTCAGCTCGGGCTGAAAATGCATTTAAAGCAATAAAAACTCAAATTGAGTGTCACGCCTAAACCAAAGGATTTATGCACACACTTTAACATGTATTTTGTTCAGAAGGACCACCTGAAGCCTAAATGAGCATTAATTTGATCACACAATTCATGCCCATGAAGATGCATTCAAACTCACAAAACGTGCTCAGCTCGGGCTGAAAATGCATTTAAAGCAATAAAAACTCAAATTGAGTGTCACACCTAAACCAAAGGACTTATGCACACACTTCAACGTGTATTTTGTTCAGGATGACCTCCTGAAGCCTAAATGAGCATTAATTTGATCACACAACTCATGCCTATGAAGATACACTCAAACACACAAAACGTGCTCAGCTCGGGCTGAAAATGCATTTAAAGCAATAAAAACTCAAATTGAGTGTCACGCCTAAACCAAAGGACTTATGCACACACTTCAACATGTATTTTGTTCAGGATGACCACCTGACGCCTAAATGACCATTAATTTGACCACACAACTCATTCCTATGAAGATACATTCAAACTCACAAAGCGCGCTCAGCTCGGGCTGATAATGCATTTAAAGCAATAAAAACTCAAATTGAGTGTCACGCCTAAACCAAAGGACTTATGCACACACTTCAACATGTATTTTGTTCAGGATGACCTCCTGAAGCCCATATGAGCATTAATTTGACTACACAACTCATTCCTATGAAGATACATTCAAACTCACAAAACGTGCTCAGCTCGGGCTGAAAATGCATTTAAAGCAATAAAAACTCAAATTGAGTCTCACGCCTAAACCAAAGGACTTATGCACACACTTCAACATGTATTTAGTTCAGGATGACCACCTGAAGCCTAAATGAGCAATAATTTGACCACACAACTCATTCCTATGAAGATACATTCAAAGTCAGAAAGCGCGCTCAGCTCTGGCTGATAATGCATTTAAAGCAATAAAAACTCAAATTGAGTGTCACGCCTAAACCAAAGGGCTTATGCACACACTTCATCATGTATTTAGTTCAGGATGTCCTCCTGAAGCCTAAATGAGCATTAATTTGACTACACAACTCAGTCCTATGAAGATACATTCAAACTCACAAAACGTGCTCAGCTCGGGCTGAAAATGCATTTAAAGCAATAAAAACTCAAATTGAGTGTCACGCCCAAACCAAAGGACTTATGCACACACTTCAACATGTACTTAGTTCAGATGTCCTCCTGAAGCCTAAATGAGCATTAATTTGACCACACAACTCATTCCTATGAAGATACATTCAAACTCACAAAACGTGCTCAGCTCGGGCTGAAAATGCATTTAAAGCAATAAAAACTCAAATTGAGTGTCACGCCTAAACCAAAGGACTTATACACACACTTCAACATGTATTTTGTTCAGGATGACCTCCTGAAGCCTAAATGAGCAATAATTTGACCACACAACTCATTCCTATGAAGATACATTCAAAGTCAGAAAGTGCGCTCAGCTCGGGCTGAAAAAGCATTTAAAGCAATAAAAACTCAAATTGAGTGTCACGCCTAAACCAAAGGACTTATGCACACACTTCAACATGTATTTTGTTCAGGATGACCTCCTGAAGCCTAAATGAGCAATAATTTGACCACACAACTCATTCCTATGAAGATACATTCAAAGTCAGAATGCGCGCTCAGCTCGGGCTGAAACTGCATTTAAAGCAATAAAAACTCAAATTGAGTGTCACGCCTAAACCAAAGGACTTATGCACACACTTCAACATGTATTTTGTTCAGGATGACCTCCTGAAGCCCATATGAGCATTAATTTGACTACACAACTCATTCCTATAAAGATACATTCAAACTCACAAAACGTGCTCAGCTCGGGCTGAAAATGCATTTAAAGCAATAAAAACTCAAATTGAGTGTCACGCCCAAACCAATGGACTTATGCACACACTTCAACATGTATTTTGTTCAAGATGTCCTCCTGAAGCCTAAATGAGCATTAATATGATCACACATCTCATTCCTATGAAGATACATTCAAACTCAGAACACGTGCTCAGCTCGGCCCGAAACTGCACTTAAAGCAATAAAAACTGAAATTGAGTATAGTCATGGTACCTGCGTTGAGTTATAATTAGTTCAAGAACAAAGAGAAATTGAATAATTGGCTCAAGAGTACAGTTATACAGTCATATAAATGTAAAATGGTTTCAGGCCTCGGAGACAATAACGGACTTTGGTCAGTAGAGGGCAACATAGACCATAACATGATTCAAGACACATTTTGAAAACTTGTTCCACTCGGCCTGAAAATGCATTTAAAGCAATAATAACTCAAATTGAGTGTCACTCCCAAACCAAAGGACTTTTGCACACACTTCAATGTATTTAGTTCAGGATGTCCTCCTGAAGCCTAAATGAGCAGTAATTTGACTACACAACTCATTCCTATGAAGATACATTCAAAGTCAGAAAGCGCGCTCAGCTCGGGCTGAAAATGCATTTAAAGCAATAAAAACTCAAATTGAGTGTCACGCCTAAACCAAAGGACTTATGCACACACTTCAACATGTATTTAGTTCAGGATGACCACCTGAAGCCTAAAGGAGCATTAATTTGACCACACAACCCATTCCTATGAAGATACATTCAAAGTCAGAAAGCGCGCTCAGCTCGGGCTGAAAATGCATTAAAAGCAATAAAAACTCAAATTGAGTGTCACGCCTAAACCAAAGGGCTTATGCACACACTTCATCATGTATTTAGTTCAGGATGTCCTCCTGAAGCCTAAATGAGCATTAATTTGACTACACAACTCATTCCTATGAAGATACATTCAAACTCACAAAACGTGCTCAGCTCGGGCTGAAAATGCATTTAAAGCAATAAAAACTCAAATTGAGTGTCACGCCCAAACCAAAGGACTTATGCACACACTTCAACATGTACTTAGTTCAGATGTCCTCCTGAAGCCTAAATGAGCATTAATTTGACCACACAACTCATTCCTATGAAGATACATTCAAACTCACAAAACGTGCTCAGCTCGGGCTGAAAATGCATTTAAAGCAATAAAAACTCAAATTGAGTGTCACGCCTAAACCAAAGGACTTATGCACACACTTCAACATGTATTTTGTTCAGGATGACCTCCTGAAGCCCATATGAGCATTAATTTGACTACTCAACTCATTCCTATGAAGATACATTCAAACTCACAAAACGTGCTCAGCTCGGGCTGAAAATGCATTTAAAGCAATAAAAACTCAAATTGAGTGTCACGCCTAAACCAAAGGACTTATGCACACACTTCAACATGTATTTAGTTCAGGATGACCACCTGAAGCCTAAATGAGCATTAATTTGACCACACAACTCATTCCTATGAAGATACATTCAACGTCAGAAAGCGCGCTCAGCTCGGGCTGAAAATGCATTAAAAGCAATAAAAACTCAAATTGAGTGTCAACGCCTAAACCAAAGGGCTTATGCACACACTTCATCATGTATTTAGTTCAGGATGTCCTCCTGAAGCCTAAATGAGCATTAATTTGACCACACAACTCATTCCTATGAAGATACATTCAACGTCAGAAAGCGCGCTCAGCTCGGGCTGAAAATGCATTTAAAGCAATAAAAACTCAAATTGAGTGTCACGCCCAAACCAAAGGACTTATGCACACACTTCAACATGTACTTAGTTCAGATGTCCTCCTGAAGCCTAAATGAGCATTAATTTGACCACACAACTCATTCCTATGAAGATACATTCAAACTCACAAAACGTGCTCAGCTCGGGCTGAAAATGCATTTAAAGCAATAAAAACTCAAATTGAGTGTCACGCCTAAACCAAAGGACTTATGCACACACTTCAACATGTATTTTGTTCAGGATGACCTCCTGAAGCCCATATGAGCATTAATTTGACTACTCAACTCATTCCTATGAAGATACATTCAAACTCACAAAACGTGCTCAGCTCGGGCTGAAAATGCATTTAAAGCAATAAAAACTCAAATTGAGTGTCACGCCTAAACCAAAGGACTTATGCACACACTTCAACATGTATTTAGTTCAGGATGACCACCTGAAGCCTAAATGAGCATTAATTTGACCACACAACTCATTCCTATGAAGATACATTCAACGTCAGAAAGCGCGCTCAGCTCGGGCTGAAAATGCATTAAAAGCAATAAAAACTCAAATTGAGTGTCAACGCCTAAACCAAAGGGCTTATGCACACACTTCATCATGTATTTAGTTCAGGATGTCCTCCTGAAGCCTAAATGAGCATTAATTTGACCACACAACTCATTCCTATGAAGATACATTCAAACTCACAAAACGTGCTCAGCTCGGGCTGAAAATGCATTTAAAGCAATAAAAACTCAAATTGAGTGTCACGCCTAAACCAAAGGACGTATACACACACTTCAACATGTATTTTGTTCAGGATGACCTCCTGAAGCCTAAATGAGCAATAATTTGACCACACAACTCATTCCTATGAAGATACATTCAAAGTCAGAAAGTGCGCTCAGCTCGGGCTGAAAAAGCATTTAAAGCAATAAAAACTCAAATTGAGTGTCACGCCTAAACCAAAGGACTTATGCACACACTTCAACATGTATTTTGTTCAGGATGACCTCCTGAAGCCTAAATGAGCAATAATTTGACCACACAACTCATTCCTATGAAGATACATTCAAAGTCAGAAAGCGCGCTCAGCTCGGGCTGAAACTGCATTTAAAGCAATAAAAACTCAAATTGAGTGTCACGCCTAAACCAAAGGACTTATGCATACACTTCAACATGTATTTTGTTCGGGATGACCTCCTGAAGCCCATATGAGCATTAATTTGACTACACAACTCATTCCTATAAAGATACATTCAAACTCACAAAACGTGCTCAGCTCGGGCTGAAAATGCATTTAAAGCAATAAAAACTCAAATTGAGTGTCACGCCCAAACCAAAGGACTTATGCACACACTTCAACATGTATTTTGTTCAAGATGTCCTCCTGAAGCCTAAATGAGCATTAATATGATCACACATCTCATTCCTATGAAGATACATTCAAACTCAGAACACGTGCTCAACTCGGCCCGAAACTGCACTTAAAGCAATAAAAACTGAAATTGAGTATAGTCATGGTACCTGCGTTGAGTTATAATTAATTCAAGAACAAAGAGAAATTGAATAATTGGCTCAAGAGTACAGTTATACAGTCATATAAATGTAAAATGGTTTCAGGCCTCGGAGACAATAACGGACTTTGGTCAGTAGAGGGCAACATAGACCATAACATGATTCAAGACACATTTTGAAAACTTGTTCCACTCGGCCTGAAAATGCATTTAAAGCAATAATAACTCAAATTGAGTGTCACTCCCAAACCAAAGGACTTTTGCACACACTTCAATGTATTTAGTTCAGGATGTCCTCCTGAAGCCTAAATGAGCAGTAATTTGACTACACAACTCATTCCTATGAAGATACATTCAAAGTCAGAAAGCGCGCTCAGCTCGGGCTGAAAATGCATTTAAAGCAATAAAAACTCAAATTGAGTGTCACGCCTAAACCAAAGGACTTATGCACACACTTCAACATGTATTTTGTTCGGGATGACCTCCTGAAGCCCATATGAGCATTAATTTGACTACACAACTCATTCCTATGAAGATACATTCAAACTGACAAAACGTGCTCAGCTCGGGCTGAAAATGCATTTAAAGCAATAAAAACTCAAATTGAGTATAGTCATGGTACCCGCGTTGAGTTATAATTAGTTCAAGAACAAAGAGAAATTGAATAATTGGCTCAAGAGTACAGTTACACAGTAATATAAATGTAAAATGGTTTCAGGCCTCGGAGACAATAACGGACTTTGGTCAGTAGAGGGCAACATAGACCATAACATGATTCAAGACACATTTTGAAAACTTGTTCCACTCGGCCTGAAAATGCATTTAAAGCAATAATAACTCAAATTGAGTGTCACTCCCAAACCAAAGGACTTTTGCACACACTTCAATGTATTTAGTTCAGGATGTCCTCCTGAAGCCTAAATGAGCAATAATTTGACCACACAACTCATTCCTATGAAGATACATTCAAAGTCAGAAACCGCGCTCAGCTCGGGCTGAAAATGCATTTAAAGCAATAAAAACTCAAATTGAGTGTCACGCCTAAACCAAAGGACTTATGCACACACTTCAACATGTATTTAGTTCAGGATGACCTCCCGAAGCCTATATGAGCATTAATTTGACCACACAACTCATTCCTATGAAGATACATTCAAAGTCAGAAAGCGCGCTCAGCTCGGGCTGAAAATGCATTAAAGGCAATAAAAACTCAAATTGAGTGTCACGCCTAAACCAAAGGACTTATGCACACACTTCAACATGTATTTGGTTCAGGATGACCTCCTGAAGCCTAAATGAGCAATAATTTGACCACACAACTCATTCCTATGAAGATACATTCAAAGTCAGAAAGCGCGCTCAGCTCGTGCTGAAAATGCATTTAAAGCAATAAAAACTCAAATTGAGTGTCACGCCTAAACCAAAGGACTTATGCACACACTTCAACATGTATTTTGTTCAGGATGACCTCCTGAAGCCTAAATGAGCAATAATTTGACCACACATTTCATTCCTATGAAGATAAGTTCAAAGTCAGAAAGCGCGCTCAGCTCGGGCTGAAAATGCATTTAAAGCAATAAAAACTCAAATTGAGTGTCACGCCTAAACCAAAGGACTTATGCACACACTTCAACATGTATTTTTTCAGGATGACCACCTGAAGCCTAAATGAGCATTAATTTGACCACACAACTCATTCCTATGAAGATACATTCAAAGTCAGAAAGCACGCTCAGCTCCGGCTGAAAATGCATTTAAAGCAATAAAAACTCAAGTTGAGTGTCACGCCTAAACCAAAGGACTTATGCACACACTTCAACATGTATTTTGTTCAGGATGTCCTCCTGGAGCCTAAATGAGCATTAATTTGACCACACAACTCATTCCTATGAAGATACATTCAAACTCACAAAACGTGCTCAGCTCGGGCTGAAAATGCATTTAAAGCAATAATAACTCAAATTGAGTGTCACTCCCAAACCAAAGGACTTTTGCACACACTTCAATGTATTTAGTTCAGGATGTCTTCCTGAAGCCTAAATGAGCAGTAATTTGACTACACAACTCATTCCTATGAAGATACATTCAAAGTCAGAAAGCGCGCTCAGCTCGGGCTGAAAATGCATTTAAAGCAATAAAAACTCAAATTGAGTGTCACGCCTAAACCAAAGGACTTATGCACACACTTCAACATGTATTTTGTTCGGGATGACCTCCTGAAGCCCATATGAGCATTAATTTGACTACACAACTCATTCCTATGAAGATACATTCAAACTCACAAAACGTGCTCAGCTCGGGCTGAAAATGCATTTAAAGCAATAAAAACTCAAATTGAGTATAGTCATGGTACCCGCGTTGAGTTATAATTAGTTCAAGAACAAAGAGAAATTGAATAATTGGCTCAAGAGTACAGTTACACAGTAATATAAATGTAAAATGGTTTCAGGCCTCGGAGACAATAACGGACTTTGGTCAGTAGAGGGCAACATAGACCTTAACATGATTCAAGACACATTTTGAAAACTTGTTCCACTCGGCCTGAAAATGCATTTAAAGCAATAATAACTCAAATTGAGTGTCACTCCCAAACCAAAGGACTTTTGCACACACTTCAATGTATTTAGTTCAGGATGTCCTCCTGAAGCCTAAATGAGCAATAATTTGACCACACAACTCATTCCTATGAAGATACATTCAAAGTCAGAAAGCGCGCTCAGCTCGGGCTGAAAATGCATTTAAAGCAATAAAAACTCAAATTGAGTGTCACGCCTAAACCAAAGGACTTATGCACACACTTCAACATGTATTTAGTTCAGGATGACCTCCCGAAGCCTATATGAGCATTAATTTGACCACACAACTCATTCCTATGAAGATACATTCAAAGTCAGAAAGCGCGCTCAGCTCGGGCTGAAAATGCATTAAAGGCAATAAAAACTCAAATTGAGTGTCACGCCTAAACCAAAGGACTTATGCACACACTTCAACATGTATTTTGTTCAGGATGACCTCCTGAAGCCTAAATGAGCAATAATTTGACCACACAACTCATTCCTATGAAGATACATTCAAAGTCAGAAAGCGCGCTCAGCTCGTGCTGAAAATGCATTTAAAGCAATAAAAACTCAAATTGAGTGTCACGCCTAAACCAAAGGACTTATGCACACACTTCAACATGTATTTTGTTCAGGATGACCTCCTGAAGCCTAAATGAGCAATAATTTGACCACACATTTCATTCCTATGAAGATAAGTTCAAAGTCAGAAAGCGCGCTCAGCTCGGGCTGAAAATGCATTTAAAGCAATAAAAACTCAAATTGAGTGTCACGCCTAAACCAAAGGACTTATGCACACACTTCAACATGTATTTAGTTCAGGATGACCACCTGAAGCCTAAATGAGCATTAATTTGACCACACAACTCATTCCTATGAAGATACATTCAAAGTCAGAAAGCACGCTCAGCTCCGGCTGAAAATGCATTTAAAGCAATAAAAACTCAAGTTGAGTGTCACGCCTAAATCAAAGGACTTATGCACACACTTCAACATGTATTTTGTTCAGGATGTCCTCCTGAAGCCTAAATGAGCATTAATTTGACCACACAACTCATTCCTATGAAGATACATTCAAACTCACAAAACGTGCTCAGCTCGGGCTGAAAATGCATTTAAAGCAATAAAAACTCAAATTGAGTGTCACGCCTAAACCAAAGGACTTATGCACACACTTCAACATGTATTTTGTTCAGGATGACCTGAAGAAGCCTAAATGAGCAATAATTTGACCACACAACTCATTCCTATGAAGATACATTCAAACTCACAAAACGTGCTCAGCTCGGGCTGAAAATGCATTTAAAGCAATAAAAACTCAAATTGAGTGTCACGCCTAAACCAAAGGACTTATGCACACACTTCAACATGTATTTTGTTCAAGGTGACCTCCTGAAGCCTAAATGAGCATTCATTTGACGACACAACTCATTCCTATGAAGATACATTTTAACTCACAAAACGTGCTCAGCTCGGCCTGAAAATGCATTTAAAGCAATAAAAACTCAAATTGAGTGTCACGCCCAAACCAAAGGACTTATGCACACACTTCAACATGTATTTTGTTCAAGATGTCCTCCTGAAGCCTAAATGAGCATTAATATGATCACACATCTCATTCCTATGAAGATACATTCAAACTCAGAACAAGTGCTCAGCTCGGCCCGAAACTGCACTTAAAGCAATAAAAACTGAAATTGAGTATAGTCATGCTACCCGCGTTGAGTTATAATTAGTTCAAGAACAAAGAGAAATTGAATAATTGGCTCAAGAGTACAGTTATACAGTCATATAAATGTAAGATGGTTTCAGGCCTCGGAGACAATAACGGACTTTGGTCAGTAGAGAGCAACATAGACCATAACATGATTCAGGACACATTTTGAAAACTTGTTCCACTCGGCCTGAAAATGCATTTAAAGCAATAATATTTACTCAAATTGAGTGTCACGCCTAAACCAAAGGACTTATGCACACACTTCAATATGTATTTTGTTCAGGATGACCTCCTGAAGCCCATATGAGCATTAATTTGACCACACAACTCATTCCTATGAAGATACATTCAAAAACACAAAACGTGCTCAGCTCGGGCTGAAAATGCATTTAAAGCAATAAAAACTCAAATTGAGTGTCACGCCTAAACCAAAGGACTTATGCACACACTTCAACATGTATTTTGTTCAGGATGACCTCCTGAAGCCTAAATGAGCAATAATTTGACCACACAACTCTTTCCTATGAAGATACATTCAAAGTCAGAAAGCGCGCTCAGCTCGGGCTGAAAATGCATTTAAAGCAATAAAAACTCAAATTGAGTGTCACGCCTAAACCAAAGGACTTATGCACACACTTCAACATGTATTTTGTTCAGGATGACCACCTGAAGCCTAAATGAGCATTAATTTGACCACACAACTCATTCTATGAAGATACATTCAAACTCACAAAACGTGCTCAGCTCGGGCTGAAAATGCATTTAAAGCAATAAAAACTCAAAATGAGTGTCACGCCTAAACGGAAGGACTTATGCACACACTTCAACATGTATTTTGTTCAGGATGACCTCCTGAAGCCTAAATGAGCAATAATTTGACCACACAACTCATTCCTATGAAGATACATTCAAAGTCAGAAAGCGCGCTCAGCTTGGGCTGATAATGCATTAAAAGCAATAAAAACTCAAATTGAGTGTCACGCCTAAACCAAAGGACTTATGCACACACTTCAACATGTATTTAGTTCAGGATGACCACCTGAAGCCTAAATGAGCATTAATTTGACTACACAACTCATTCCTATGAAGATACATTCAAACTCACAAAACGTGCTCAGCTCGGGCTGAAAATGCATTAAAAGCAATAAAAACTCAAATTGAGTGTCACGCCTAAACCAAAGGACTTATGCACACACTTCAACATGTATTTTGTTCAGGATGACCACCTGACGCCTAAATGAGCATTAATTTGACCACACAACTCATTCCTATGAAGATACATTCAAACTCACAAAACGTGCTCAGCTCGGGCTGAAAATGCATTTAAAGCAATAAAAACTCAAGTTGAGTGTCACGCCTAAACCAAAGGACTTATGCACACACTTCAACATGTATTTTGTTCAGGATGTCCTCCTGAAGCCTAAATGAGCATTAATTTGACCACACAACTCATTCCTATGAAGATACATTCAAACTCACAAAACGTGCTCAGCTCGGGCTGAAAATGCATTTAAAGCAATAAAAACTCAAATTGAGTGTCACGCCTAAACCAAAGGACTTATGCACACACTTCAACATGTATTTTGTTCAGGATGACCTGAAGAAGCCTAAATGAGCAATAATTTGACCACACAACTCATTCCTATGAAGATACATTCAAACTCACAAAACGTGCTCAGCTCGGGCTGAAAATGCATTTAAAGCAATAAAAACTCAAATTGAGTGTCACGCCTAAACCAAAGGACTTATGCACACACTTCAACATGTATTTTGTTCAAGGTGACCTCCTGAAGCCTAAATGAGCATTCATTTGACGACACAACTCATTCCTATGAAGATACATTTTAACTCACAAAACGTGCTCAGCTCGGCCTGAAAATGCATTTAAAGCAATAAAAACTCAAATTGAGTGTCACGCCCAAACCAAAGGACTTATGCACACACTTCAACATGTATTTTGTTCAAGATGTCCTCCTGAAGCCTAAATGAGCATTAATATGATCACACATCTCATTCCTATGAAGATACATTCAAACTCAGAACAAGTGCTCAGCTCGGCCCGAAACTGCACTTAAAGCAATAAAAACTGAAATTGAGTATAGTCATGGTACCCGCGTTGAGTTATAATTAGTTCAAGAACAAAGAGAAATTGAATAATTGGCTCAAGAGTACAGTTATACAGTCATATAAATGTAAAATGGTTTCAGGCCTCGGAGACAATAACGGACTTTGGTCAGTAGAGGGCAACATAGACCATAACATGATTCAAGACACATTTTGAAAACTTGTTCCACTCGGCCTGAAAATGCATTTAAAGCAATAATAACTCAAATTGAGTGTCACGCCTAAACCAAAGGACTTATGCACACACTTCAACATGTATTTTGTTCAGGATGACCTCCTGAAGCCCATATGAGCATTAATTTGACCACACAACTCATTCCTATGAAGATACATTCAAACTCAAAAAACGTCCTCAGCTCGGCCTGAAAATGCATTTAAAGCAATAATAACTCAAATTGAGTGTCACGCCTAAACCAAAGGACTTATGCACACACTTCAACATGTATTTTGTTCAGGATGACCTCCTGAAGCCCATATGAGCATTAATTTGACCACACAACTCATTCCTATGAAGATACATTCAAAAACACAAAACGTGCTCAGCTCGGGCTGAAAATGCATTTAAAGCAATAAAAACTCAAATTGAGTGTCACGCCTAAACCAAAGGACTTATGCACACACTTCAACATGTATTTTGTTCAGGATGACCTCCTGAAGCCTAAATGAGCAATAATTTGACCACACAACTCTTTCCTATGAAGATACATTCAAAGTCAGAAAGCGCGCTCAGCTCAGGGTGAAAATGCATTTAAGCAATAAAAACTCAAATTGAGTGTCACGTCCAAACCAAAGGACTTATGCACACACTTCAACATGTACTTAGTTCAGGATGTCCTCCTGAAGCCTAAATGAGCATTAATTTGACCACACAACTCATTCCTATGAAGATACATTCAAACTCACAAAACGTGCTCAGCTCGGGCTGAAAATGCATTTTAAGCAATAAAAACTCAAATTGAGTCTCCCGCCTAAACCAAAGGACTTATGCACACACTTCAACATGTATTTTGTTCAGGATGACCTCCTGAAGCCCATATGAGCATTAATTTGACTACTCAACTCATTCCTATGAAGATACATTCAAACTCACAAAATGTGCTCAGCTCGGGCTGAAAATGCATTTAAAGCAATAAAAACTCAAATTGAGTGTCACGCCTAAACCAAAGGACTTATGCACACACTTCAACATGTATTTAGTTCAGGATGACCACCTGAAGCCTAAATGAGCATTAATTTGACCACACAACTCATTCCTATGAAGATACATTCAACGTCAGAAAGCGCGCTCAGCTCGGGCTGAAAATGCATTAAAAGCAATAAAAACTCAAATTGAGTGTCAACGCCTAAACCAAAGGGCTTATGCACACACTTCATCATGTATTTAGTTCAGGATGTCCTCCTGAAGCCTAAATGAGCATTAATTTGACCACACAACTCATTCCTATGAAGATACATTCAAACTCACAAAACGTGCTCAGCTCGGGCTGAAAATGCATTTAAAGCAATAAAAACTCAAATTGAGTGTCACGCCTAAACCAAAGGACGTATACACACACTTCAACATGTATTTTGTTCAGGATGACCTCCTGAAGCCTAAATGAGCAATAATTTGACCACACAACTCATTCCTATGAAGATACATTCAAAGTCAGAAAGTGCGCTCAGCTCGGGCTGAAAAAGCATTTAAAGCAATAAAAACTCAAATTGAGTGTTCACGCCTAAACCAAAGGACTTATGCACACACTTCAACATGTATTTTGTTCAGGATGACCTCCTGAAGCCTAAATGAGCAATAATTTGACCACACAACTCATTCCTATGAAGATACATTCAAAGTCAGAAAGCGCGCTCAGCTCGGGCTGAAACTGCATTTAAAGCAATAAAACCTCAAATTGAGTGTCACGCCTAAACCAAAGGACTTATGCACACACTTCAACATGTATTTTGTTCGGGATGACCTCCTGAAGCCCATATGAGCATTAATTTGACTACACAACTCATTCCTATAAAGATACATTCAAACTCACAAAACGTGCTCAGCTCGGGCTGAAAATGCATTTAAAGCAATAAAAACTCAAATTGAGTGTCACGCCCAAACCAAAGGACTTATGCACACACTTCAACATGTATTTTGTTCAAGATGTCCTCCTGAAGCCTAAATGAGCATTAATATGATCACACATCTCATTCCTATGAAGATACATTCAAAATCAGAACACGTGCTCAACTCGGCCCGAAACTGCACTTAAAGCAATAAAAACTGAAATTGAGTATAGTCATGGTACCTGCGTTGAGTTATAATTAATTCAAGAACAAAGAGAAATTGAATAATTGGCTCAAGAGTACAGTTATACAGTCATATAAATGTAAAATGGTTTCAGGCCTCGGAGACAATAACGGACTTTGGTCAGTAGAGGGCAACATAGACCATAACATGATTCAAGACACATTTTGAAAACTTGTTCCACTCGGCCTGAAAATGCATTTAAAGCAATAATAACTCAAATTGAGTGTCACTCCCAAACCAAAGGACTTTTGCACACACTTCAATGTATTTAGTTCAGGATGTCCTCCTGAAGCCTAAATGAGCAGTAATTTGACTACACAACTCATTCCTATGAAGATACATTCAAAGTCAGAAAGCGCGCTCAGCTCGGGCTGAAAATGCATTTAAAGCAATAAAAACTCAAATTGAGTGTCACGCCTAAACCAAAGGACTTATGCACACACTTCATGTATTTTGTTCGGGATGACCTCCTGAAGCCCATATGAGCATTAATTTGACTACACAACTCATTCCTATGAAGATACATTCAAACTCACAAAACGTGCTCAGCTCGGGCTGAAAATGCATTTAAAGCAATAAAAACTCAAATTGAGTATAGTCATGGTACCCGCGTTGAGTTATAATTAGTTCAAGAACAAAGAGAAATTGAATAATTGGCTCAAGAGTACAGTTACACAGTAATATAAATGTAAAATGGTTTCAGGCCTCGGAGACAATAACGGACTTTGGTCAGTAGAGGGCAACATAGACCTTAACATGATTCAAGACACATTTTGAAAACTTGTTCCACTCGGCCTGAAAATGCATTTAAAGCAATAATAACTCAAATTGAGTGTCACTCCCAAACCAAAGGACTTTTGCACACACTTCAATGTATTTAGTTCAGGATGTCCTCCTGAAGCCTAAATGAGCAATAATTTGACCACACAACTCATTCCTATGAAGATACATTCAAAGTCAGAAAGCGCGCTCAGCTCGGGCTGAAAATGCATTTAAAGCAATAAAAACTCAAATTGAGTGTCACGCCTAAACCAAAGGACTTATGCACACACTTCAACATGTATTTAGTTCAGGATGACCTCCCGAAGCCTATATGAGCATTAATTTGACCACACAACTCATTCCTATGAAGATACATTCAAAGTCAGAAAGCGCGCTCAGCTCGGGCTGAAAATGCATTAAAGGCAATAAAAACTCAAATTGAGTGTCACGCCTAAACCAAAGGACTTATGCACACACTTCAACATGTATTTTGTTCAGGATGACCTCCTGAAGCCTAAATGAGCAATAATTTGACCACACAACTCATTCCTATGAAGATACATTCAAAGTCAGAAAGCGCGCTCAGCTCGTGCTGAAAATGCATTTAAAGCAATAAAAACTCAAATTGAGTGTCACGCCTAAACCAAAGGACTTATGCACACACTTCAACATGTATTTTGTTCAGGATGACCTCCTGAAGCCTAAATGAGCAATAATTTGACCACACATTTCATTCCTATGAAGATAAGTTCAAAGTCAGAAAGCGCGCTCAGCTCGGGCTGAAAATGCATTTAAAGCAATAAAAACTCAAATTGAGTGTCACGCCTAAACCAAAGGACTTATGCACACACTTCAACATGTATTTAGTTCAGGATGACCACCTGAAGCCTAAATGAGCATTAATTTGACCACACAACTCATTCCTATGAAGATACATTCAAAGTCAGAAAGCACGCTCAGCTCCGGCTGAAAATGCATTTAAAGCAATAAAAACTCAAGTTGAGTGTCACGCCTAAATCAAAGGACTTATGCACACACTTCAACATGTATTTTGTTCAGGATGTCCTCCTGAAGCCTAAATGAGCATTAATTTGACCACACAACTCATTCCTATGAAGATACATTCAAACTCACAAAACGTGCTCAGCTCGGGCTGAAAATGCATTTAAAGCAATAAAAACTCAAATTGAGTGTCACGCCTAAACCAAAGGACTTATGCACACACTTCAACATGTATTTTGTTCAGGATGACCTGAAGAAGCCTAAATGAGCAATAATTTGACCACACAACTCATTCCTATGAAGATACATTCAAACTCACAAAACGTGCTCAGCTCGGGCTGAAAATGCATTTAAAGCAATAAAAACTCAAATTGAGTGTCACGCCTAAACCAAAGGACTTATGCACACACTTCAACATGTATTTTGTTCAAGGTGACCTCCTGAAGCCTAAATGAGCATTCATTTGACGACACAACTCATTCCTATGAAGATACATTTTAACTCACAAAACGTGCTCAGCTCGGCCTGAAAATGCATTTAAAGCAATAAAAACTCAAATTGAGTGTCACGCCCAAACCAAAGGACTTATGCACACACTTCAACATGTATTTTGTTCAAGATGTCCTCCTGAAGCCTAAATGAGCATTAATATGATCACACATCTCATTCCTATGAAGATACATTCAAACTCAGAACAAGTGCTCAGCTCGGCCCGAAACTGCACTTAAAGCAATAAAAACTGAAATTGAGTATAGTCATGCTACCCGCGTTGAGTTATAATTAGTTCAAGAACAAAGAGAAATTGAATAATTGGCTCAAGAGTACAGTTATACAGTCATATAAATGTAAGATGGTTTCAGGCCTCGGAGACAATAACGGACTTTGGTCAGTAGAGAGCAACATAGACCATAACATGATTCAGGACACATTTTGAAAACTTGTTCCACTCGGCCTGAAAATGCATTTAAAGCAATAATATTTACTCAAATTGAGTGTCACGCCTAAACCAAAGGACTTATGCACACACTTCAATATGTATTTTGTTCAGGATGACCTCCTGAAGCCCATATGAGCATTAATTTGACCACACAACTCATTCCTATGAAGATACATTCAAAAACACAAAACGTGCTCAGCTCGGGCTGAAAATGCATTTAAAGCAATAAAAACTCAAATTGAGTGTCACGCCTAAACCAAAGGACTTATGCACACACTTCAACATGTATTTTGTTCAGGATGACCTCCTGAAGCCTAAATGAGCAATAATTTGACCACACAACTCTTTCCTATGAAGATACATTCAAAGTCAGAAAGCGCGCTCAGCTCGGGCTGAAAATGCATTTAAAGCAATAAAAACTCAAATTGAGTGTCACGCCTAAACCAAAGGACTTATGCACACACTTCAACATGTATTTTGTTCAGGATGACCACCTGAAGCCTAAATGAGCATTAATTTGACCACACAACTCATTCTATGAAGATACATTCAAACTCACAAAACGTGCTCAGCTCGGGCTGAAAATGCATTTAAAGCAATAAAAACTCAAAATGAGTGTCACGCCTAAACGGAAGGACTTATGCACACACTTCAACATGTATTTTGTTCAGGATGACCTCCTGAAGCCTAAATGAGCAATAATTTGACCACACAACTCATTCCTATGAAGATACATTCAAAGTCAGAAAGCGCGCTCAGCTTGGGCTGATAATGCATTAAAAGCAATAAAAACTCAAATTGAGTGTCACGCCTAAACCAAAGGACTTATGCACACACTTCAACATGTATTTAGTTCAGGATGACCACCTGAAGCCTAAATGAGCATTAATTTGACTACACAACTCATTCCTATGAAGATACATTCAAACTCACAAAACGTGCTCAGCTCGGGCTGAAAATGCATTAAAAGCAATAAAAACTCAAATTGAGTGTCACGCCTAAACCAAAGGACTTATGCACACACTTCAACATGTATTTTGTTCAGGATGACCACCTGACGCCTAAATGAGCATTAATTTGACCACACAACTCATTCCTATGAAGATACATTCAAACTCACAAAACGTGCTCAGCTCGGGCTGAAAATGCATTTAAAGCAATAAAAACTCAAGTTGAGTGTCACGCCTAAACCAAAGGACTTATGCACACACTTCAACATGTATTTTGTTCAGGATGTCCTCCTGAAGCCTAAATGAGCATTAATTTGACCACACAACTCATTCCTATGAAGATACATTCAAACTCACAAAACGTGCTCAGCTCGGGCTGAAAATGCATTTAAAGCAATAAAAACTCAAATTGAGTGTCACGCCTAAACCAAAGGACTTATGCACACACTTCAACATGTATTTTGTTCAGGATGACCTGAAGAAGCCTAAATGAGCAATAATTTGACCACACAACTCATTCCTATGAAGATACATTCAAACTCACAAAACGTGCTCAGCTCGGGCTGAAAATGCATTTAAAGCAATAAAAACTCAAATTGAGTGTCACGCCTAAACCAAAGGACTTATGCACACACTTCAACATGTATTTTGTTCAAGGTGACCTCCTGAAGCCTAAATGAGCATTCATTTGACGACACAACTCATTCCTATGAAGATACATTTTAACTCACAAAACGTGCTCAGCTCGGCCTGAAAATGCATTTAAAGCAATAAAAACTCAAATTGAGTGTCACGCCCAAACCAAAGGACTTATGCACACACTTCAACATGTATTTTGTTCAAGATGTCCTCCTGAAGCCTAAATGAGCATTAATATGATCACACATCTCATTCCTATGAAGATACATTCAAACTCAGAACAAGTGCTCAGCTCGGCCCGAAACTGCACTTAAAGCAATAAAAACTGAAATTGAGTATAGTCATGGTACCCGCGTTGAGTTATAATTAGTTCAAGAACAAAGAGAAATTGAATAATTGGCTCAAGAGTACAGTTATACAGTCATATAAATGTAAAATGGTTTCAGGCCTCGGAGACAATAACGGACTTTGGTCAGTAGAGGGCAACATAGACCATAACATGATTCAAGACACATTTTGAAAACTTGTTCCACTCGGCCTGAAAATGCATTTAAAGCAATAATAACTCAAATTGAGTGTCACGCCTAAACCAAAGGACTTATGCACACACTTCAACATGTATTTTGTTCAGGATGACCTCCTGAAGCCCATATGAGCATTAATTTGACCACACAACTCATTCCTATGAAGATACATTCAAACTCAAAAAACGTCCTCAGCTCGGCCTGAAAATGCATTTAAAGCAATAATAACTCAAATTGAGTGTCACGCCTAAACCAAAGGACTTATGCACACACTTCAACATGTATTTTGTTCAGGATGACCTCCTGAAGCCCATATGAGCATTAATTTGACCACACAACTCATTCCTATGAAGATACATTCAAAAACACAAAACGTGCTCAGCTCGGGCTGAAAATGCATTTAAAGCAATAAAAACTCAAATTGAGTGTCACGCCTAAACCAAAGGACTTATGCACACACTTCAACATGTATTTTGTTCAGGATGACCTCCTGAAGCCTAAATGAGCAATAATTTGACCACACAACTCTTTCCTATGAAGATACATTCAAAGTCAGAAAGCGCGCTCAGCTCAGGGTGAAAATGCATTTAAGCAATAAAAACTCAAATTGAGTGTCACGTCCAAACCAAAGGACTTATGCACACACTTCAACATGTACTTAGTTCAGGATGTCCTCCTGAAGCCTAAATGAGCATTAATTTGACCACACAACTCATTCCTATGAAGATACATTCAAACTCACAAAACGTGCTCAGCTCGGGCTGAAAATGCATTTTAAGCAATAAAAACTCAAATTGAGTCTCCCGCCTAAACCAAAGGACTTATGCACACACTTCAACATGTATTTTGTTCAGGATGACCTCCTGAAGCCCATATGAGCATTAATTTGACTACTCAACTCATTCCTATGAAGATACATTCAAACTCACAAAATGTGCTCAGCTCGGGCTGAAAATGCATTTAAAGCAATAAAAACTCAAATTGAGTGTCACGCCTAAACCAAAGGACTTATGCACACACTTCAACATGTATTTAGTTCAGGATGACCACCTGAAGCCTAAATGAGCATTAATTTGACCACACAACTCATTCCTATGAAGATACATTCAACGTCAGAAAGCGCGCTCAGCTCGGGCTGAAAATGCATTAAAAGCAATAAAAACTCAAATTGAGTGTCAACGCCTAAACCAAAGGGCTTATGCACACACTTCATCATGTATTTAGTTCAGGATGTCCTCCTGAAGCCTAAATGAGCATTAATTTGACCACACAACTCATTCCTATGAAGATACATTCAAACTCACAAAACGTGCTCAGCTCGGGCTGAAAATGCATTTAAAGCAATAAAAACTCAAATTGAGTGTCACGCCTAAACCAAAGGACGTATACACACACTTCAACATGTATTTTGTTCAGGATGACCTCCTGAAGCCTAAATGAGCAATAATTTGACCACACAACTCATTCCTATGAAGATACATTCAAAGTCAGAAAGTGCGCTCAGCTCGGGCTGAAAAAGCATTTAAAGCAATAAAAACTCAAATTGAGTGTTCACGCCTAAACCAAAGGACTTATGCACACACTTCAACATGTATTTTGTTCAGGATGACCTCCTGAAGCCTAAATGAGCAATAATTTGACCACACAACTCATTCCTATGAAGATACATTCAAAGTCAGAAAGCGCGCTCAGCTCGGGCTGAAACTGCATTTAAAGCAATAAAACCTCAAATTGAGTGTCACGCCTAAACCAAAGGACTTATGCACACACTTCAACATGTATTTTGTTCGGGATGACCTCCTGAAGCCCATATGAGCATTAATTTGACTACACAACTCATTCCTATAAAGATACATTCAAACTCACAAAACGTGCTCAGCTCGGGCTGAAAATGCATTTAAAGCAATAAAAACTCAAATTGAGTGTCACGCCCAAACCAAAGGACTTATGCACACACTTCAACATGTATTTTGTTCAAGATGTCCTCCTGAAGCCTAAATGAGCATTAATATGATCACACATCTCATTCCTATGAAGATACATTCAAAATCAGAACACGTGCTCAACTCGGCCCGAAACTGCACTTAAAGCAATAAAAACTGAAATTGAGTATAGTCATGGTACCTGCGTTGAGTTATAATTAATTCAAGAACAAAGAGAAATTGAATAATTGGCTCAAGAGTACAGTTATACAGTCATATAAATGTAAAATGGTTTCAGGCCTCGGAGACAATAACGGACTTTGGTCAGTAGAGGGCAACATAGACCATAACATGATTCAAGACACATTTTGAAAACTTGTTCCACTCGGCCTGAAAATGCATTTAAAGCAATAATAACTCAAATTGAGTGTCACTCCCAAACCAAAGGACTTTTGCACACACTTCAATGTATTTAGTTCAGGATGTCCTCCTGAAGCCTAAATGAGCAGTAATTTGACTACACAACTCATTCCTATGAAGATACATTCAAAGTCAGAAAGCGCGCTCAGCTCGGGCTGAAAATGCATTTAAAGCAATAAAAACTCAAATTGAGTGTCACGCCTAAACCAAAGGACTTATGCACACACTTCATGTATTTTGTTCGGGATGACCTCCTGAAGCCCATATGAGCATTAATTTGACTACACAACTCATTCCTATGAAGATACATTCAAACTCACAAAACGTGCTCAGCTCGGGCTGAAAATGCATTTAAAGCAATAAAAACTCAAATTGAGTATAGTCATGGTACCCGCGTTGAGTTATAATTAGTTCAAGAACAAAGAGAAATTGAATAATTGGCTCAAGAGTACAGTTACACAGTAATATAAATGTAAAATGGTTTCAGGCCTCGGAGACAATAACGGACTTTGGTCAGTAGAGGGCAACATAGACCATAACATGATTCAAGACACATTTTGAAAACTTGTTCCACTCGGCCTGAAAATGCATTTAAAGCAATAATAACTCAAATTGAGTGTCACTCCCAAACCAAAGGACTTTTGCACACACTTCAATGTATTTAGTTCAGGATGTCCTCCTGAAGCCTAAATGAGCAATAATTTGACCACACAACTCATTCCTATGAAGATACATTCAAAGTCAGAAAGCGTGCTCAGCTCGGGCTGAAAATGCATTTAAAGCAATAAAAACTCAAATTGAGTGTCACGCCTAAACCAAAGGACTTATGCACACACTTCAACATGTATTTAGTTCAGGATGACCTCCCGAAGCCTATATGAGCATTAATTTGACCACACAACTCATTCCTATGAAGATACATTCAAAGTCAGAAAGCGCGCTCAGCTCGGGCTGAAAATGCATTAAAGGCAATAAAAACTCAAATTGAGTGTCACGCCTAAACCAAAGGACTTATGCACACACTTCAACATGTATTTTGTTCAGGATGACCTCCTGAAGCCTAAATGAGCAATAATTTGACCACACAACTCATTCCTATGAAGATACATTCAAAGTCAGAAAGCGCGCTCAGCTCGTGCTGAAAATGCATTTAAAGCAATAAAAACTCAAATTGAGTGTCACGCCTAAACCAAAGGACTTATGCACACACTTCAACATGTATTTTGTTCAGGATGACCTCCTGAAGCCTAAATGAGCAATAATTTGACCACACATTTCATTCCTATGAAGATAAGTTCAAAGTCAGAAAGCGCGCTCAGCTCGGGCTGAAAATGCATTTAAAGCAATAAAAACTCAAATTGAGTGTCACGCCTAAACCAAAGGACTTATGCACACACTTCAACATGTATTTAGTTCAGGATGACCACCTGAAGCCTAAATGAGCATTAATTTGACCACACAACTCATTCCTATGAAGATACATTCAAAGTCAGAAAGCACGCTCAGCTCGGGCTGAAAATGCATTTAAAGCAATAAAAACTCAAGTTGAGTGTCACGCCTAAACCAAAGGACTTATGCACACACTTCAACATGTATTTTGTTCAGGATGTCCTCCTGAAGCCTAAATGAGCATTAATTTGACCACACAACTCATTCCTATGAAGATACATTCAAACTCACAAAACGTGCTCAGCTCGGGCTGAAAATGCATTTAAAGCAATAAAAACTCAAATTGAGTGTCACGCCTAAACCAAAGGACTTATGCACACACTTCAACATGTATTTTGTTCAGGATGACCTGAAGAAGCCTAAATGAGCAATAATTTGACCACACAACTCATTCCTATGAAGATACATTCAAACTCACAAAACGTGCTCAGCTCGGGCTGAAAATGCATTTAAAGCAATAAAAACTCAAATTGAGTGTCACGCCTAAACCAAAGGACTTATGCACACACTTCAACATGTATTTTGTTCAAGGTGACCTCCTGAAGCCTAAATGAGCATTCATTTGACGACACAACTCATTCCTATGAAGATACATTTTAACTCACAAAACGTGCTGAGCTCGGCCTGAAAATGCATTTAAAGCAATAAAAACTCAAATTGAGTGTCACGCCCAAACCAAAGGACTTATGCACACACTTCAACATGTATTTTGTTCAAGATGTCCTCCTGAAGCCTAAATGAGCATTAATATGATCACACATCTCATTCCTATGAAGATACATTCAAACTCAGAACAAGTGCTCAGCTCGGCCCGAAACTGCACTTAAAGCAATAAAAACTGAAATTGAGTATAGTCATGGTACCCGCGTTGAGTTATAATTAGTTCAAGAACAAAGAGAAATTGAATAATTGGCTCAAGAGTACAGTTATACAGTCATATAAATGTAAGATGGTTTCAGGCCTCGGAGACAATAACGGACTTTGGTCAGTAGAGAGCAACATAGACCATAACATGATTCAGGACACATTTTGAAAACTTGTTCCACTCGGCCTGAAAATGCATTTAAAGCAATAATATTTACTCAAATTGAGTGTCACGCCTAAACCAAAGGACTTATGCACACACTTCAATATGTATTTTGTTCAGGATGACCTCCTGAAGCCCATATGAGCATTAATTTGACCACACAACTCATTCCTATGAAGATACATTCAAAAACACAAAACGTGCTCAGCTCGGGCTGAAAATGCATTTAAAGCAATAAAAACTCAAATTGAGTGTCACGCCTAAACCAAAGGACTTATGCACACACTTCAACATGTATTTTGTTCAGGATGACCTCCTGAAGCCTAAATGAGCAATAATTTGACCACACAACTCTTTCCTATGAAGATACATTCAAAGTCAGAAAGCGCGCTCAGCTCGGGCTGAAAATGCATTTAAAGCAATAAAAACTCAAATTGAGTGTCACGCCTAAACCAAAGGACTTATGCACACACTTCAACATGTATTTTGTTTAGGATGACCACCTGAAGCCTAAATGAGCATTAATTTGACCACACAACTCATTCTATGAAGATACATTCAAACTCACAAAACGTGCTCAGCTCGGGCTGAAAATGCATTTAAAGCAATAAAAACTCAAAATGAGTGTCACGCCTAAACCAAAGGACTTATGCACACACTTCAACATGTATTTTGTTCAGGATGACCTCCTGAAGCCTAAATGAGCAATAATTTGACCACACAACTCATTCCTATGAAGATACATTCAAAGTCAGAAAGCGCGCTCAGCTCGGGCTGATAATGCATTAAAAGCAATAAAAACTCAAATTGAGTGTCACGCCTAAACCAAAGGACTTATGCACACACTTCAACATGTATTTAGTTCAGGATGACCACCTGAAGCCTAAATGAGCATTAATTTGACTACACAACTCATTCCTATGAAGATACATTCAAACTCACAAAACGTGCTCAGCTCGGGCTGAAAATGCATTAAAAGCAATAAAAACTCAAATTGAGTGTCACACCTAAACCAAAGGACTTATGCACACACTTCAACATGTATTTTGTTCAGGATGACCACCTGACGCCTAAATGAGCATTAATTTGACCACACAACTCATTCCTATGAAGATACATTCAAACTCACAAAACGTGCTCAGCTCGGGCTGAAAATGCATTTAAAGCAATAAAAACTCAAATTGAGTGTCACGCCTAAACCAAAGGACTTATGCACACACTTCAACATGTATTTTGTTCAGGATGACCTCCTGAAGCCTAAAGGAGCAATAATTTGACCACACAACTCATTCCTATGAAGATAAGTTCAAAGTCAGAAAGCGCGCTCAGCTCGGGCTGAAAATGCATTTAAAGCAATAAAAAATTAATTGAGTGTCACGCCCAAACCAAAGGACTTATGCACACACTTCAACATGTATTTTGTTCAGGATGACCACCTGACACCTAAATGAGCATTAATTTGACCACAGAACTCATTCCTATGAAGATACATTCAAACTCACAAAATGTGCTCAGCTCGGGCTGAAAATGCATTTAAAGCAGTAAAAACTCCAAACGAGTGTCACGCCTAAACCAAAGGACTTATGCACACACTTCAACATGTATTTTGCTCAGGATGACCTCCTCAAGCCTAAATGAGCAATCATTTGACCACACAACTCATTCCTATGAAGATACATTCAAACTCAAAAAACGTGCTTAGCTCGGGCTGAAAATGCATTTAAAGCAATAAAAACTCAAATTGAGTGTCACACCTAAACCAAAGGACTTATGCACACACTTCAACATGTATTTTGTTCAGGATGACCTCCTGAAGCCCATATGAGCATGAATTTGACCACACAACTCATTCCTATGAAGATACATTCAAACTCACAAAACGTGCTCAGCTCGGGCTGAAAATGCATTTAAAGCAATAAAAACTCAAATTGAGTGTCACGCCTAAACCAAAGGACTTATGCACACACTTCAACATGTATTTTGTTCAGGATGACCACCTGAAGCCTAAATGAGCATTAATTTGACCACACAACTCATTCCTATGAAGATACATTCAAACTCACAAAACGTGCTCAACTCGGGCTGAAAATGCATTTAAAGCAATAGAAACTCAAATTGAGTGTCACGCCTAAACCAAAGGACTTATGCACACACTTCAACATGTATTTTGTTCAGGATGACCTCCTGAAGCCCATATGAGAATTAATTTGACCACACAACTCATTCCTATGAAGATACATTCAAACACACAAAACGTGCTCAGCTCGGGCTGAAAATGCATTTAAAGCAATAAAAACTCAAATTGAGTGTCACGCCCAAACCAAAGGACTTATGCACACACTTCAACATGTATTTTGTTCAGGATGACCACCTGACGCCTAAATGAGCATTAATTTGACCACACAACTCATTCCTATGAAGATACATTCAAACTCACAAAACGTGCTCAGCTCGGGCTGAAAATGCATCTAAAGCAATAAAAACTCAAGTTGAGTGTCACGCCTAAACCAAAGGACTTATGCACACACTTCAACATGTATTTTGTTCAGGATGTCCTCCTGAAGCCTAAATGAGCATTAATTTGACCACACAACTCATTCCTATGAAGATACATTCAAACTCACAAAACGTGCTCAGCTCGGGCTGAAAATGCATTTAAAGCAATAAAAACTCAAATTGAGTGTCACGCCTAAACCAAAGGACTTATGCACACACTTCAACATGTATTTTGTTCAGGATGACCTGAAGAAGCCTAAATGAGCAATAATTTGACCACACAACTCATTCCTATGAAGATACATTCAAACTCACAAAACGTGCTCAGCTCGGGCTGAAAATGCATTTAAAGCAATAAAAACTCAAATTGAGTGTCACGCCTAAACCAAAGGACTTATGCACACACTTCAACATGTATTTTGTTCAAGGTGACCTCCTGAAGCCTAAATGAGCATTCATTTGACGACACAACTCATTCCTATGAAGATACATTCAAACTCAGAACAAGTGCTCAGCTCGGCCTGAAAATGCATTTAAAGCAATAAAAACTCAAATTGAGTGTCACGCCCAAACCAAAGGACTTATGCACACACTTCAACATGTATTTTGTTCAAGATGTCCTCCTGAAGCCTAAATGAGCATTAATATGATCACACATCTCATTCCTATGAAGATACATTCAAACTCAGAACAAGTGCTCAGCTCGGCCCGAAACTGCACTTAAAGCAATAAAAACTGAAATTGAGTATAGTCATGGTACCCGCGTTGAGTTATAATTAGTTCAAGAACAAAGAGAAATTGAATAATTGGCTCAAGAGTACAGTTATACAGTCATATAAATGTAAGATGGTTTCAGGCCTCGGAGACAATAACGGACTTTGGTCAGTAGAGGGCAACATAGACCATAACATGATTCAAGACACATTTTGAAAACTTGTTCCACTCGGCCTGAAAATGCATTTAAAGCAATAATAACTCAAATTGAGTGTCACGCCTAAACCAAAGGACTTATGCACACACTTCAACATGTATTTTGTTCAGGATGACCTCCTGAAGCCCATATGAGCATTAATTTGACCACACAACTCATTCCTATGAAGATACATTCAAACTCAAAAAACGTCCTCAGCTCGGCCTGAAAATGCATTTAAAGCAATAATAACTCAAATTGAGTGTCACGCCTAAACCAAAGGACTTATGCACACACTTCAACATGTATTTTGTTCAGGATGACCTCCTGAAGCCCATATGAGCATTAATTTGACCACAAAACTCATTCCTATGAAGATACATTCAAAAACACAAAACGTGCTCAGCTCGGGCTGAAAATGCATTTAAAGCAATAAAAACTCAAATTGAGTGTCACGCCTAAACCAAAGGACTTATGCACACACTTCAACATGTATTTTGTTCAGGATGACCTCCTGAAGCCTAAATGAGCAATAATTTGACCACACAACTCTTTCCTATGAAGATACATTCAAAGTCAGAAAGCGCGCTCAGCTCAGGGTGAAAATGCATTTAAGCAATAAAAACTCAAATTGAGTGTCACGTCCAAACCAAAGGACTTATGCACACACTTCAACATGTACTTAGTTCAGGATGTCCTCCTGAAGCCTAAATGAGCATTAATTTGACCACACAACTCATTCCTATGAAGATACATTCAAACTCACAAAACGTGCTCAGCTCGGGCTGAAAATGCATTTTAAGCAATAAAAACTCAAATTGAGTCTCCCGCCTAAACCAAAGGACTTATGCACACACTTCAACATGTATTTTGTTCAGGATGACCTCCTGAAGCCCATATGAGCATTAATTTGACTACTCAACTCATTCCTATGAAGATACATTCAAACTCACAAAACGTGCTCAGCTCGGGCTGAAAATGCATTTAAAGCAATAAAAACTCAAATTGAGTGTCACGCCTAAACCAAAGGACTTATGCACACACTTCAACATGTATTTAGTTCAGGATGACCACCTGAAGCCTAAATGAGCAGTAATTTGACCACACAACTCATTCCTATGAAGATACATTCAACGTCAGAAAGCGCGCTCAGCTCGGGCTGAAAATGCATTAAAAGCAATAAAAACTCAAATTGAGTGTCAACGCCTAAACCAAAGGGCTTATGCACACACTTCATCATGTATTTAGTTCAGGATGTCCTCCTGAAGCCTAAATGAGCATTAATTTGACCACACAACTCATTCCTATGAAGATACATTCAAACTCACAAAACGTGCTCAGCTCGGGCTGAAAATGCATTTAAAGCAATAAAAACTCAAATTGAGTGTCACGCCTAAACCAAAGGACTTATGCACACACTTCAACATGTATTTAGTTCAGGATGACCTCCCGAAGCCTATATGAGCATTAATTTGACCACACAACTCATTCCTATGAAGATACATTCAAAGTCAGAAAGCGCGCTCAGCTCGGGCTGAAAATGCATTCAAAGCAATAAAACCTCAAATTGAGTGTCACGCCTAAACCAAAGGACTTATGCACACACTTCAACATGTATTTAGTTCAGGATGACCACCTGAAGCCTAAATGAGCATTAATTTGACCACACAACTCATTCCTATGAAGATACATTCAAACTCACAAAACGTGCTCAGCTCGGGCTGAAAATGCTTTTAAGGCAATAAAAACTCAAATTGAGTGTCACGCCTAAACCAAAGGATTTATGCACACACTTTGACATGTATTTTGTTCAGGATGACCTCCTAAAGCCTAAATGAGCAATAATTTGACCACAGAACTCATTCCTATGAAGATACATTCAAACTCAAAAAACGTGCTCAGCTCGGGCTGAAAATGCATTTAAAGCAATAAAAACTCAAATTGAGTGTCACGCCTAAACCAAAGGACTTATGCACACACTTCAACATGTACTGTTCAGGATGACCTCCTGAAGCCTAAATGAGCATTAATTTGACTACACAACTCATTCCTATGAAGATACATTCAAACTCAAAAAACGTGCTCAGCTCGGGCTGAAAATGCATTTAAAGCAATAAAAACTCAAATTGAGTGTCACACCTAAACCAAAGGACTTATGCACACACTTCAACATGTATTTTGTTCAGGATGACCTCCTGAAGCCCATATGAGCATTAATTTGACCACACAACTCATTCCTATGAAGATACATTCAAACTCACAAAACGTGCTCAGCTCGGGCTGAAAATGCATTTAAAGCAATAAAAACTCAAATTGAGTGTCACACCTAAACCAAAGGACTTGTGCACAAACTTCAACATGTATTTTGTTCAGGATGACCTCCTCAAGCCTAAATGAGCAATAATTTGACCACACAACTCATTCCTATGAAGATAAGTTCTAAGTCAGAAAGCGCGCTCAGCTCGGGCTGAAAATGCATTTAAAGCAATAAAAACTCAAATTGAGTGTCACGCCTAAACCAAAGGACTTATGCACACACTTCAACATGTATTTTGTTCAGGATGACCACCTGAAGCCTAAATGAGCATTAATTTGACCACACAACTCATTCCTATGAAGATACATTCAAACTCACAAAACGTGCTCAACTCGGGCTGAAAATGCATTTAAAGCAATAGAAACTCAAATTGAGTGTCACGCCTAAACCAAAGGACTTATGCACACACTTCAACGTGTATTTTGTTCAGGATGACCTCCTGAAGCCCATATGAGCATTAATTTGACCACACAACTCATTCCTATGAAGATACATTCAAACACACAAAACGTGTTCAGCTCGGGCTGAAAATGCATTTAAAGCAATAAAAACTCGAATTGAGTGTCACGCCCAAACCAAAGGACTTATGGACACATTTCAACATGTATTTTGTTCAGGATGACCACCTGACGCCTAAATGAGCATTAATTTGACCACACAACTCATTCCTATGAAGATACATTCAAACACACAAAACGTGTTCAGCTCGGGCTGAAAATGCATTTAAAGCAATAAAAACTCGAATTGAGTGTCACGCCCAAACCAAAGGACTTATGGACACATTTCAACATGTATTTTGTTCAGGATGACCACCTGACGCCTAAATGAGCATTAATTTGACCACACAACTCATTCCTATGAAGATACATTCAAACTCACAAAACGTGCTCAGCTCGGGCTGAAAATGCATTTAAAGCAATAAAAACTCAAATTGAGTGTCACACCTAAACCAAAGGACTTATGCACACACTTCAACATGTATTTTGTTCAGGACGACCACCTGAAGCCTAAATGAGCATTAATTTGACCACACAACTCATTCCTATGAAGATACATTCAAAGTCAGAAAGCGCGCTCAGCTCGGGCTGAAAATGCATTAAAGGCAATAAAAACTCAAATTGAGTGTCACGCCTAAACCAAAGGACTTATGCACACACCTCAACATGTATTTAGTTCAGGATGACCACCTGACGCCTAAATGAGCATTAATTTGACCACACAACTCATTCCTATGAAGATACATTCAAACTCACAAAACGTGCTCAGCTCGGGCTGAAAATGCATTTAAAGCAATAAAAACTCAAGTTGAGTGTCACGCCTAAACCAAAGGACTTATGCACACACTTCAACATGTATTTTGTTCAGGATGTCCTCCTGAAGCCTAAATGAGCATTAATTTGACCACACAACTCATTCCTATGAAGATACATTCAAACTCACAAAACGTGCTCAGCTCGGGCTGAAAATGCATTTAAAGCAATAAAAACTCAAATTGAGTGTCACACCTAAACCAAAGGACTTATGCACACACTTCAACATGTATTTTGTTCAGGACGACCACCTGAAGCCTAAATGAGCATTAATTTGACCACACAACTCATTCCTATGAAGATACATTCAAAGTCAGAAAGCGCGCTCAGCTCGGGCTGAAAATGCATTAAAAGCAATAAAAACTCAAATTGAGTGTCACGCCTAAACCAAAGGACTTATGCACACACTTCAACATGTATTTTGTTCAGGATGACCTCCTGAAGCCCATATGAGCATTAATTTGACCACACAACTCATTCCTATGAAGATACATTCAAACACACAAAACGTGCTCAGCTCGGGCTGAAAATGCATTTAAAGCAATAAAAACTCAAATTGAGTGTCACACCTAAACCAAAGGACTTATGCACACACTTCAACATGCATTTTGTTCAGGATGACCACCTGAAGCCTAAATGAGCATTAATTTGACCACAGAACTCATTCCTATGAAGATACATTCAAACTCACAAAACATGCTCAGCTCGGGCTGAAAATGCATTTAAAGCAATAAAAACTCAAACTGAGTGTCACGCCTAAACCAAAGGACTTATGCACACACTTCAACATGTATTTTGTTCAGGATCACCTCCTGAAGCCTAAATGAGCAATAATTTGACTACACAACTCATTCCTATGAAGATACATTCAAAGTCAGAAATCGCGCTCAGCTCGGGCTGAAAATGCATTTAAAGCAATAAAAACTCAAATTGAGAGTCACGCCTAAACCAAAGGACTTAGGCACACACTTCAACATGTATTTTGTTCAGGATGACCTCCTGAAGCCTAAATGAGCAATAATTTGACCACACAACTCATTCCTATGAAGATAAGTTCAAAGTCAGAAAGCGCGCTCAGCTCGGGCTGAAAATGCAATTAAAGCAATGAAAACTCAAATTGAGAGTCACGCCTAAACCAAAGGACTTAGGCACACACTTCAACATGTATTTTGTTCAGGATGACCTCCTGAAGCCTAAATGAGCAATAATTTGACCACACAACTCATTCCTATGAAGATAAGTTCAAAGTCAGAAAGCGCGCTCAGCTCGGGCTGAAAATGCATTTAAAGCAATAAAAACTCAAATTGAGTGTCACGCCTAAACCAAAGGACTTATGCACACACTTCAACATGTATTTTGTTCAGGATGACCACCTGAAGCCTAAATGAGCATTAATTTGACCACACAACTCATTCTATGAAGATACATTCAAACTCACAAAACGTGCTCAGCTCGGGCTGAAAATGCATTTAAAGCAATAAAAACTCAAAACGAGTGTCACGCCTAAACCAAAGTACTTATGCACACACTTCAACATGTATTTTGTTCAGGATGACCTCCTCAAGCCTAAATGAGCAATAATTTGACCACACAACTCATTCCTATGAAGATACATTCAAACTCAAAAAACGTGCTCAGCTCGGGCTGAAAATGCATTTAAAGCAATAAAAACTCAAATTGAGTGTCACACCTAAACCAAAGGACTTATGCACACACTTCAACATGTATTTTGTTCAGGATGACCTCCTGAAGCCCATATGAGCATTAATTTGACCACACAACTCATTCCTATGAAGATACATTCAAACTCACAAAACGTGCTCAGCTCGGGCTGAAAATGCATTTAAAGCAATAAAAACTCAAATTGAGTGTCACACCTAAACCAAAGGACTTGTGCACAAACTTCAACATGTATTTTGTTCAGGATGACCTCCTCAAGCCTAAATGAGCAATAATTTGACCACACAACTCATTCCTATGAAGATAAGTTCAAAGTCAGAAAGCGCGCTCAGCTCGGGCTGAAAATGCATTTAAAGCAATAAAAACTCAAATTGAGTGTCACGCCTAAACCAAAGGACTTATGCACACACTTCAACATGTATTTTGTTCAGGATGACCACCTGAAGCCTAAATGAGCATTAATTTGACCACACAACTCATTCCTATGAAGATACATTCAAACTCACAAAACGTGCTCAACTCGGGCTGAAAATGCATTTAAAGCAATAGAAACTCAAATTGAGTGTCACGCCTAAACCAAAGGACTTATGCACACACTTCAACATGTATTTTGTTCAGGATGACCTCCTGAAGCCCATATGAGCATTAATTTGACCACACAACTCATTCCTATGAAGATACATTCAAACACACAAAACGTGTTCAGCTCGGGCTGAAAATGCATTTAAAGCAATAAAAACTCGAATTGAGTGTCACGCCCAAACCAAAGGACTTATGGACACATTTCAACATGTATTTTGTTCAGGATGACCACCTGACGCCTAAATGAGCATTAATTTGACCACACAACTCATTCCTATGAAGATACATTCAAACACACAAAACGTGTTCAGCTCGGGCTGAAAATGCATTTAAAGCAATAAAAACTCGAATTGAGTGTCACGCCCAAACCAAAGGACTTATGGACACATTTCAACATGTATTTTGTTCAGGATGACCACCTGACGCCTAAATGAGCATTAATTTGACCACACAACTCATTCCTATGAAGATACATTCAAACTCACAAAACGTGCTCAGCTCGGGCTGAAAATGCATTTAAAGCAATAAAAACTCAAATTGAGTGTCACACCTAAACCAAAGGACTTATGCACACACTTCAACATGTATTTTGTTCAGGACGACCACCTGAAGCCTAAATGAGCATTAATTTGACCACACAACTCATTCCTATGAAGATACATTCAAAGTCAGAAAGCGCGCTCAGCTCGGGCTGAAAATGCATTAAAGGCAATAAAAACTCAAATTGAGTGTCACGCCTAAACCAAAGGACTTATGCACACACTTCAACATGTATTTAGTTCAGGATGACCACCTGAAGCCTAAATGAGCATTAATTTGACCACACAACTCATTCCTATGAAGATACATTCAAAGTCAGAAAGCACGCTCAGCTCGGGCTGAAAATGCATTTAAAGCAATAAAAACTCAAGTTGAGTGTCACGCCTAAACCAAAGGACTTATGCACACACTTCAACATGTATTTTGTTCAGGATGTCCTCCTGAAGCCTAAATGAGCATTAATTTGACCACACAACTCATTCCTATGAAGATACATTCAAACTCACAAAACGTGCTCAGCTCTGGCTGAAAATGCATTTAAAGCAATAAAAACTCAAATTGAGTGTCATGCCTAAACCAAAGGACTTATGCACACACTTCAACATGTATTTTGTTCAGGATGACCTGAAGAAGCCTAAATGAGCAATAATTTGACCACACAACTCATTCCTATGAAGATACATTCAAACTCACAAAACGTGCTCAGCTCGGGCTGAAAATGCATTTAAAGCAATAAAAACTCAAATTGAGTGTCACGCCTAAACCAAAGGACTTATGCACACACTTCAACATGTATTTTGTTCAAGGTGACCTCCTGAAGCCTAAATGAGCATTCATTTGACGACACAACTCATTCCTATGAAGATACATTTTAACTCACAAAACGTGCTCAGCTCGGCCTGAAAATACATTTAAAGCAATAAAAACTCAAATTGAGTGTCACGCCCAAACCAAAGGACTTATGCACACACTTCAACATGTATTTTGTTCAAGATGTCCTCCTGAAGCCTAAATGAGCATTAATATGATCACACATCTCATTCCTATGAAGATACATTCAAACTCAGAACAAGTGCTCAGCTCGGCCCGAAACTGCACTTAAAGCAATAAAAACTGAAATTGAGTATAGTCATGGTCCCCGCGTTGAGTTATAATTAGTTCAAGAACAAAGAGAAATTGAATAATTGGCTCAAGAGTACAGTTATACAGTCATATAAATGTAAGATGGTTTCAGGCCTCGGAGACAATAACGGACTTTGGTCAGTAGAGGGCAACATAGACCATAACATGATTCAAGACACATTTTGAAAACTTGTTCCACTCGGCCTGAAAATGCATTTAAAGCAATAATAACTCAAATTGAGTGTCACTCCCAAACCAAAGGACTTATGCACACACTTCAACATGTATTTTGTTCAGGATGACCTCCTGAAGCCCATATGAGCATTAATTTGACCACACAACTCATTCCTATGAAGATACATTCAAAAACACAAAACGTGCTCAGCTCGGGCTGAAAATGCATTAAAAGCAATAAAAACTCAAATTGAGTGTCACGCCTAAACCAAAGGACTTATGCACACACTTCAACATGTATTTTGTTCAGGATGACCTCCTGAAGCCTAAATGAGCAATAATTTGACCACACAACTCTTTCATATGAAGATACATTCAAAGTCAGAAAGCGCGCTCAGCTCGGGCTGAAAATGCATTTAAAGCAATAAAAACTCAAATTGAGTGTCACGCCTAAACCAAAGGACTAATGCACACACTTGAACATGTATTTTGTTCAGGATGACCACCTGAAGCCTAAATGAGCATTAATTTGACCACACAACTCATTCTATGAAGATACATTCAAACTCACAAAACGTGCTCAGCTCGGGCTGAAAATGCATTTAAAGCAATAAAAACTCAAATTGAGTGTCACGCCTAAACCAAAGGACTTATGCACACACTTCAACATGTATTTTGTTCAGGATGAACTCCTGAAGCCTAAATGAGCAATAATTTGACCACACAACTCATTCCTATGAAGATACATTCAAACTCACAAAACGTGCTCAGCTCTGGCTGAAAATGCATTTAAAGCAATAAAAACTCAAATTGAGTGTCATGCCTAAACCAAAGGACTTATGCACACACTTCAACATGTATTTTGTTCAGGATGACCTGAAGAAGCCTAAATGAGCAATAATTTGACCACACAACTCATTCCTATGAAGATACATTCAAACTCACAAAACGTGCTCAGCTCGGGCTGAAAATGCATTTAAAGCAATAAAAACTCAAATTGAGTGTCACGCCTAAACCAAAGGACTTATGCACACACTTCAACATGTATTTTGTTCAAGGTGACCTCCTGAAGCCTAAATGAGCATTCATTTGACGACACAACTCATTCCTATGAAGATACATTTTAACTCACAAAACGTGCTCAGCTCGGCCTGAAAATACATTTAAAGCAATAAAAACTCAAATTGAGTGTCACGCCCAAACCAAAGGACTTATGCACACACTTCAACATGTATTTTGTTCAAGATGTCCTCCTGAAGCCTAAATGAGCATTAATATGATCACACATCTCATTCCTATGAAGATACATTCAAACTCAGAACAAGTGCTCAGCTCGGCCCGAAACTGCACTTAAAGCAATAAAAACTGAAATTGAGTATAGTCATGGTCCCCGCGTTGAGTTATAATTAGTTCAAGAACAAAGAGAAATTGAATAATTGGCTCAAGAGTACAGTTATACAGTCATATAAATGTAAGATGGTTTCAGGCCTCGGAGACAATAACGGACTTTGGTCAGTAGAGGGCAACATAGACCATAACATGATTCAAGACACATTTTGAAAACTTGTTCCACTCGGCCTGAAAATGCATTTAAAGCAATAATAACTCAAATTGAGTGTCACTCCCAAACCAAAGGACTTATGCACACACTTCAACATGTATTTTGTTCAGGATGACCTCCTGAAGCCCATATGAGCATTAATTTGACCACACAACTCATTCCTATGAAGATACATTCAAAAACACAAAACGTGCTCAGCTCGGGCTGAAAATGCATTAAAAGCAATAAAAACTCAAATTGAGTGTCACGCCTAAACCAAAGGACTTATGCACACACTTCAACATGTATTTTGTTCAGGATGACCTCCTGAAGCCTAAATGAGCAATAATTTGACCACACAACTCTTTCATATGAAGATACATTCAAAGTCAGAAAGCGCGCTCAGCTCGGGCTGAAAATGCATTTAAAGCAATAAAAACTCAAATTGAGTGTCACGCCTAAACCAAAGGACTAATGCACACACTTGAACATGTATTTTGTTCAGGATGACCACCTGAAGCCTAAATGAGCATTAATTTGACCACACAACTCATTCTATGAAGATACATTCAAACTCACAAAACGTGCTCAGCTCGGGCTGAAAATGCATTTAAAGCAATAAAAACTCAAATTGAGTGTCACGCCTAAACCAAAGGACTTATGCACACACTTCAACATGTATTTAGTTCAGGATGACCTCCCGAAGCCTATATGAGCATTAATTTGACCACACAACTCATTCCTATGAAGATACATTCAAAGTCAGAAAGCGCGCTCAGCTCGGGCTGAAAATGCATTCAAAGCAATAAAACCTCAAATTGAGTGTCACGCCTAAACCAAAGGACTTATGCACACACTTCAACATGTATTTAGTTCAGGATGACCACCTGAAGCCTAAATGAGCATTAATTTGACCACACAACTCATTCCTATGAAGATACATTCAAACTCACAAAACGTGCTCAGCTCGGGCTGAAAATGCTTTTAAGGCAATAAAAACTCAAATTGAGTGTCACGCCTAAACCAAAGGATTTATGCACACACTTTGACATGTATTTTGTTCAGGATGACCTCCTAAAGCCTAAATGAGCAATAATTTGACCACACAACTCATTCCTATGAAGATACATTCAAACTCAAAAAACGTGCTCAGCTCGGGCTGAAAATGCATTTAAAGCAATAAAAACTCAAATTGAGTGTCACGCCTAAACCAAAGGACTTATGCACACACTTCAACATGTACTGTTCAGGATGACCTCCTGAAGCCTAAATGAGCATTAATTTGACTACACAACTCATTCCTATGAAGATACATTCAAACTCAAAAAACGTGCTCAGCTCGGGCTGAAAATGCATTTAAAGCAATAAAAACTCAAATTGAGTGTCACACCTAAACCAAAGGACTTATGCACACACTTCAACATGTATTTTGTTCAGGATGACCTCCTGAAGCCCATATGAGCATTAATTTGACCACACAACTCATTCCTATGAAGATACATTCAAACTCACAAAACGTGCTCAGCTCGGGCTGAAAATGCATTTAAAGCAATAAAAACTCAAATTGAGTGTCACACCTAAACCAAAGGACTTGTGCACAAACTTCAACATGACCTCCTCAAGCCTAAATGAGCAATAATTTGACCACACAACTCATTCCTATGAAGATAAGTTCTAAGTCAGAAAGCGCGCTCAGCTCGGGCTGAAAATGCATTTAAAGCAATAAAAACTCAAATTGAGTGTCACGCCTAAACCAAAGGACTTATGCACACACTTCAACATGTATTTTGTTCAGGATGACCACCTGAAGCCTAAATGAGCATTAATTTGACCACACAACTCATTCCTATGAAGATACATTCAAACTCACAAAACGTGCTCAACTCGGGCTGAAAATGCATTTAAAGCAATAGAAACTCAAATTGAGTGTCACGCCTAAACCAAAGGACTTATGCACACACTTCAACGTGTATTTTGTTCAGGATGACCTCCTGAAGCCCATATGAGCATTAATTTGACCACACAACTCATTCCTATGAAGATACATTCAAACACACAAAACGTGTTCAGCTCGGGCTGAAAATGCATTTAAAGCAATAAAAACTCGAATTGAGTGTCACGCCCAAACCAAAGGACTTATGGACACATTTCAACATGTATTTTGTTCAGGATGACCACCTGACGCCTAAATGAGCATTAATTTGACCACACAACTCATTCCTATGAAGATACATTCAAACACACAAAACGTGTTCAGCTCGGGCTGAAAATGCATTTAAAGCAATAAAAACTCGAATTGAGTGTCACGCCCAAACCAAAGGACTTATGGACACATTTCAACATGTATTTTGTTCAGGATGACCACCTGACGCCTAAATGAGCATTAATTTGACCACACAACTCATTCCTATGAAGATACATTCAAACTCACAAAACGTGCTCAGCTCGGGCTGAAAATGCATTTAAAGCAATAAAAACTCAAATTGAGTGTCACACCTAAACCAAAGGACTTATGCACACACTTCAACATGTATTTTGTTCAGGACGACCACCTGAAGCCTAAATGAGCATTAATTTGACCACACAACTCATTCCTATGAAGATACATTCAAAGTCAGAAAGCGCGCTCAGCTCGGGCTGAAAATGCATTAAAGGCAATAAAAACTCAAATTGAGTGTCACGCCTAAACCAAAGGACTTATGCACACACCTCAACATGTATTTAGTTCAGGATGACCACCTGACGCCTAAATGAGCATTAATTTGACCACACAACTCATTCCTATGAAGATACATTCAAACTCACAAAACGTGCTCAGCTCGGGCTGAAAATGCATTTAAAGCAATAAAAACTCAAGTTGAGTGTCACGCCTAAACCAAAGGACTTATGCACACACTTCAACATGTATTTTGTTCAGGATGTCCTCCTGAAGCCTAAATGAGCATTAATTTGACCACACAACTCATTCCTATGAAGATACATTCAAACTCACAAAACGTGCTCAGCTCGGGCTGAAAATGCATTTAAAGCAATAAAAACTCAAATTGAGTGTCACACCTAAACCAAAGGACTTATGCACACACTTCAACATGTATTTTGTTCAGGACGACCACCTGAAGCCTAAATGAGCATTAATTTGACCACACAACTCATTCCTATGAAGATACATTCAAAGTCAGAAAGCGCGCTCAGCTCGGGCTGAAAATGCATTAAAAGCAATAAAAACTCAAATTGAGTGTCACGCCTAAACCAAAGGACTTATGCACACACTTCAACATGTATTTTGTTCAGGATGACCTCCTGAAGCCCATATGAGCATTAATTTGACCACACAACTCATTCCTATGAAGATACATTCAAACACACAAAACGTGCTCAGCTCGGGCTGAAAATGCATTTAAAGCAATAAAAACTCAAATTGAGTGTCACACCTAAACCAAAGGACTTATGCACACACTTCAACATGCATTTTGTTCAGGATGACCACCTGAAGCCTAAATGAGCATTAATTTGACCACAGAACTCATTCCTATGAAGATACATTCAAACTCACAAAACATGCTCAGCTCGGGCTGAAAATGCATTTAAAGCAATAAAAACTCAAACTGAGTGTCACGCCTAAACCAAAGGACTTATGCACACACTTCAACATGTATTTTGTTCAGGATCACCTCCTGAAGCCTAAATGAGCAATAATTTGACTACACAACTCATTCCTATGAAGATACATTCAAAGTCAGAAATCGCGCTCAGCTCGGGCTGAAAATGCATTTAAAGCAATAAAAACTCAAATTGAGAGTCACGCCTAAACCAAAGGACTTAGGCACACACTTCAACATGTATTTTGTTCAGGATGACCTCCTGAAGCCTAAATGAGCAATAATTTGACCACACAACTCATTCCTATGAAGATAAGTTCAAAGTCAGAAAGCGCGCTCAGCTCGGGCTGAAAATGCAATTAAAGCAATGAAAACTCAAATTGAGAGTCACGCCTAAACCAAAGGACTTAGGCACACACTTCAACATGTATTTTGTTCAGGATGACCTCCTGAAGCCTAAATGAGCAATAATTTGACCACACAACTCATTCCTATGAAGATAAGTTCAAAGTCAGAAAGCGCGCTCAGCTCGGGCTGAAAATGCATTTAAAGCAATAAAAACTCAAATTGAGTGTCACGCCTAAACCAAAGGACTTATGCACACACTTCAACATGTATTTTGTTCAGGATGACCACCTGAAGCCTAAATGAGCATTAATTTGACCACACAACTCATTCTATGAAGATACATTCAAACTCACAAAACGTGCTCAGCTCGGGCTGAAAATGCATTTAAAGCAATAAAAACTCAAAACGAGTGTCACGCCTAAACCAAAGTACTTATGCACACACTTCAACATGTATTTTGTTCAGGATGACCTCCTCAAGCCTAAATGAGCAATAATTTGACCACACAACTCATTCCTATGAAGATACATTCAAACTCAAAAAACGTGCTCAGCTCGGGCTGAAAATGCATTTAAAGCAATAAAAACTCAAATTGAGTGTCACACCTAAACCAAAGGACTTATGCACACACTTCAACATGTATTTTGTTCAGGATGACCTCCTGAAGCCCATATGAGCATTAATTTGACCACACAACTCATTCCTATGAAGATACATTCAAACTCACAAAACGTGCTCAGCTCTGGCTGAAAATGCATTTAAAGCAATAAAAACTCAAATTGAGTGTCACACCTAAACCAAAGGACTTGTGCACAAACTTCAACATGTATTTTGTTCAGGATGACCTCCTCAAGCCTAAATGAGCAATAATTTGACCACACAACTCATTCCTATGAAGATAAGTTCAAAGTCAGAAAGCGCGCTCAGCTCGGGCTGAAAATGCATTTAAAGCAATAAAAACTCAAATTGAGTGTCACGCCTAAACCAAAGGACTTATGCACACACTTCAACATGTATTTTGTTCAGGATGACCACCTGAAGCCTAAATGAGCATTAATTTGACCACACAACTCATTCCTATGAAGATACATTCAAACTCACAAAACGTGCTCAACTCGGGCTGAAAATGCATTTAAAGCAATAGAAACTCAAATTGAGTGTCACGCCTAAACCAAAGGACTTATGCACACACTTCAACATGTATTTTGTTCAGGATGACCTCCTGAAGCCCATATGAGCATTAATTTGACCACACAACTCATTCCTATGAAGATACATTCAAACACACAAAACGTGTTCAGCTCGGGCTGAAAATGCATTTAAAGCAATAAAAACTCGAATTGAGTGTCACGCCCAAACCAAAGGACTTATGGACACATTTCAACATGTATTTTGTTCAGGATGACCACCTGACGCCTAAATGAGCATTAATTTGACCACACAACTCATTCCTATGAAGATACATTCAAACACACAAAACGTGTTCAGCTCGGGCTGAAAATGCATTTAAAGCAATAAAAACTCGAATTGAGTGTCACGCCCAAACCAAAGGACTTATGGACACATTTCAACATGTATTTTGTTCAGGATGACCACCTGACGCCTAAATGAGCATTAATTTGACCACACAACTCATTCCTATGAAGATACATTCAAACTCACAAAACGTGCTCAGCTCGGGCTGAAAATGCATTTAAAGCAATAAAAACTCAAATTGAGTGTCACACCTAAACCAAAGGACTTATGCACACACTTCAACATGTATTTTGTTCAGGACGACCACCTGAAGCCTAAATGAGCATTAATTTGACCACACAACTCATTCCTATGAAGATACATTCAAAGTCAGAAAGCGCGCTCAGCTCGGGCTGAAAATGCATTAAAGGCAATAAAAACTCAAATTGAGTGTCACGCCTAAACCAAAGGACTTATGCACACACTTCAACATGTATTTAGTTCAGGATGACCACCTGAAGCCTAAATGAGCATTAATTTGACCACACAACTCATTCCTATGAAGATACATTCAAAGTCAGAAAGCACGCTCAGCTCGGGCTGAAAATGCATTTAAAGCAATAAAAACTCAAGTTGAGTGTCACGCCTAAACCAAAGGACTTATGCACACACTTCAACATGTATTTTGTTCAGGATGTCCTCCTGAAGCCTAAATGAGCATTAATTTGACCACACAACTCATTCCTATGAAGATACATTCAAACTCACAAAACGTGCTCAGCTCTGGCTGAAAATGCATTTAAAGCAATAAAAACTCAAATTGAGTGTCATGCCTAAACCAAAGGACTTATGCACACACTTCAACATGTATTTTGTTCAGGATGACCTGAAGAAGCCTAAATGAGCAATAATTTGACCACACAACTCATTCCTATGAAGATACATTCAAACTCACAAAACGTGCTCAGCTCGGGCTGAAAATGCATTTAAAGCAATAAAAACTCAAATTGAGTGTCACGCCTAAACCAAAGGACTTATGCACACACTTCAACATGTATTTTGTTCAAGGTGACCTCCTGAAGCCTAAATGAGCATTCATTTGACGACACAACTCATTCCTATGAAGATACATTTTAACTCACAAAACGTGCTCAGCTCGGCCTGAAAATACATTTAAAGCAATAAAAACTCAAATTGAGTGTCACGCCCAAACCAAAGGACTTATGCACACACTTCAACATGTATTTTGTTCAAGATGTCCTCCTGAAGCCTAAATGAGCATTAATATGATCACACATCTCATTCCTATGAAGATACATTCAAACTCAGAACAAGTGCTCAGCTCGGCCCGAAACTGCACTTAAAGCAATAAAAACTGAAATTGAGTATAGTCATGGTCCCCGCGTTGAGTTATAATTAGTTCAAGAACAAAGAGAAATTGAATAATTGGCTCAAGAGTACAGTTATACAGTCATATAAATGTAAGATGGTTTCAGGCCTCGGAGACAATAACGGACTTTGGTCAGTAGAGGGCAACATAGACCATAACATGATTCAAGACACATTTTGAAAACTTGTTCCACTCGGCCTGAAAATGCATTTAAAGCAATAATAACTCAAATTGAGTGTCACTCCCAAACCAAAGGACTTATGCACACACTTCAACATGTATTTTGTTCAGGATGACCTCCTGAAGCCCATATGAGCATTAATTTGACCACACAACTCATTCCTATGAAGATACATTCAAAAACACAAAACGTGCTCAGCTCGGGCTGAAAATGCATTAAAAGCAATAAAAACTCAAATTGAGTGTCACGCCTAAACCAAAGGACTTATGCACACACTTCAACATGTATTTTGTTCAGGATGACCTCCTGAAGCCTAAATGAGCAATAATTTGACCACACAACTCTTTCATATGAAGATACATTCAAAGTCAGAAAGCGCGCTCAGCTCGGGCTGAAAATGCATTTAAAGCAATAAAAACTCAAATTGAGTGTCACGCCTAAACCAAAGGACTAATGCACACACTTGAACATGTATTTTGTTCAGGATGACCACCTGAAGCCTAAATGAGCATTAATTTGACCACACAACTCATTCTATGAAGATACATTCAAACTCACAAAACGTGCTCAGCTCGGGCTGAAAATGCATTTAAAGCAATAAAAACTCAAATTGAGTGTCACGCCTAAACCAAAGGACTTATGCACACACTTCAACATGTATTTTGTTCAGGATGAACTCCTGAAGCCTAAATGAGCAATAATTTGACCACACAACTCATTCCTATGAAGATACATTCAAAGTCAGAAAGCGCTTTCAGCTCGGGCTGAAAATGCATTTAAAGCAATAAAAACTCAAATTGAGTGTCACGCCTAAACCAAAGGACTTATGCACACACTTCAACATGTATTTAGTTCAGGATGACCACCTGACGCCTAAATGAGCATTAATTTGACCACACAACTCATTCCTATGAAGATACATTCAAAAACACAAAACGTGCTCAGCTCGGGCTGAAAATGCATTAAAAGCAATAAAAACTCAAATTGAGTGTCACGCCTAAACCAAAGGACTTATGCACACACTTCAACATGTATTTTGTTCAGGATGACCTCCTGAAGCCTAAATGAGCAATAATTTGACCACACAACTCTTTCATATGAAGATACATTCAAAGTCAGAAAGCGCGCTCAGCTCGGGCTGAAAATGCATTTAAAGCAATAAAAACTCAAATTGAGTGTCACGCCTAAACCAAAGGACTAATGCACACACTTGAACATGTATTTTGTTCAGGATGACCACCTGAAGCCTAAATGAGCATTAATTTGACCACACAACTCATTCTATGAAGATACATTCAAACTCACAAAACGTGCTCAGCTCGGGCTGAAAATGCATTTAAAGCAATAAAAACTCAAATTGAGTGTCACGCCTAAACCAAAGGACTTATGCACACACTTCAACATGTATTTTGTTCAGGATGAACTCCTGAAGCCTAAATGAGCAATAATTTGACCACACAACTCATTCCTATGAAGATACATTCAAAGTCAGAAAGCGCTTTCAGCTCGGGCTGAAAATGCATTTAAAGCAATAAAAACTCAAATTGAGTGTCACGCCTAAACCAAAGGACTTATGCACACACTTCAACATGTATTTAGTTCAGGATGACCACCTGACGCCTAAATGAGCATTAATTTGACCACACAACTCATTCCTATGAAGATACATTCAAACTCACAAAACGTGCTCAGCTCGGGCTGAAAATGCATTTAAAGCAATAAAACTCAAATTGAGTGTCACACCTAAACCAAAGGACTTATTCACACACTTCAACATGTGTTTTGTTCAGGATGACCTCCTGAAGCCCATATGAGCATTAATTTGACCACACAACTCATTCCTATGAAGATACATTCAAAGTCAGAAAGCGCGCTCAGCTCGGGCTGAAAATGCATTTAAAGCAATAAAAACTCAAATTGAGTGTCACACCTAAACCAAAGGACTTATGCACACACTTCAACATGTATTTAGTTCAGGATGACCACCTGAAGCCTAAATGAGCATTAATTTGACCACACAACTCATTCCTATGAAGATACATTCAAACTCACAAAACGTGCTCAGCTCGGGCTGAAAATGCATTTAAAGCAATAAAACTCAAATTGAGTGTCACACCTAAACCAAAGGACTTATGCACACACTTCAACATGTATTTAGTTCAGGATGACCACCTGAAGCCTAAATGAGCATTAATTTGACCACACAACTCATTCCTATGAAGATACATTCAAACTCACAAAACGTGCTCAGCTCGGGCTGAAAATGCATTTAAAGCAATAAAAACTCAAATTGAGTGGCACACCTAAACCAAAGGACTTATGCACACACTTCAACATGTATTTAGTTCAGGATGACCACCTGAAGCCTAAATGAGCATTAATTTGACCACACAACTCATTCCTATGAAGATACATTCAAACTCACAAAACGTGCTCAGCTCGGGCTGAAAATGCATTTAAAGCAATAAAAACTCAAATTGAGTGTCACACCTAAACCAAAGGACTTATGCACACACTTCAACATGTATTTTGTTCAGGATGACCTCCTGAAGCCTATATGAGAATTAATTTGACCAGACAACTCATTCCTATGAAGATACATTCAAACTCACAAAACGTGCTCAGCTCGGGCTGAAAATGCATTTAAAGCAATAAAAACTCAAATTGAGTGTCACGCCCAAACCAAAGGACTTATGCACACACTTCAACATGTATTTAGTTCAGGATGACCACCTGAAGCCTAAATGAGCATTAATTTGACCACACAACTCATTCCTATGAGGATACATTCAAACTAGCAAAACGTGCTCAGCTCGGGCTGAAAATGCATTTAAAGCAATAAAAACTCAAATTGAGTGTCACGCCTAAACCAAAGGACTTATGCACACACTTCAACATGTATTTTGTTCAGGATGACCTCCTGAAGCCCATATGAGCATTAATTTGACTACACAACTCATTCCTATGAAGATACATTCAAACTCACAAAACGTGCTCAGCTCGGGCTGAAAATGCATTTAAAGCAATAAAAACTCAAATTGAGTGTCACGCCTAAACCAAAGGACTTATGCACACACTTCAACATGTATTTTGTTCAGGATGACCTCCTGAAGCCCATATGAGCATTAATTTGACTACACAACTCATTCCTATGAAGATACATTCAAGCTCACAAAACGTGCTCAGCTCGGGCTGAAAATGCATTTAAAGCAATAAAAACTCAAATTGAGTGTCACACCTAAACCAAAGGACTTATGCACACACTTCAACATGTATTTTGTTCAGGATGACCTCCTGAAGCCCATATGAGCATTAATTTGACCAAACAACTCATTCCTATGAAGATACATTCAAACTCACAAAACGTGCTCAGCTCGGGCTGAAAATGCATTTAAAGCAATAAAACTCACATTGAGTGTCACACCTAAACCAAAGGACTTATGCACACACTTCAACATGTATTTAGTTCAGGATGACCACCTGAAGCCTAAATGAGCATTAATTTGACCACACAACTCATTCCTATGAAGATACATTCAAACTCACAAAACGTGCTCAGCTCGGGCTGAAAATGCATTTAAAGCAATAAAAACTCAAATTGAGTGTCACGCCTAAACCAAAGGACTTATGCACACACTTCAACATGTATTTAGTTCAGGATGACCACCTGAAGCCCATATGAGCATTAATTTGACCAAACAACTCATTCCTATGAAGATACATTCAAACTCACAAATCGTGCTCAGCTCGGGCTGAAAATGCATTTAAAGCAATAAAAACTCAAATTGAGTGTCACGCCTAAACCAAAGGACTTATGCACACATTCAACATGTATTTAGTTCAGGACGACCACCTGAAGCCTAAATGAGCATTAATTTGACCACACAACTCATTCCTATGAAGATACATTCAAACTCACAAAACGTGCTCAGCTCGGGCTGAAAATGCATTTAAAGCAATAAAAACTCAAATTGAGTGTCACACCTAAACCAAAGGACTTATGCACACACTTCAACATGTATTTTGTTCAGGATGACCTCCTGAAGCCCATATGAGAATTAATTTGACTACACAACTCATTCCTATGAAGATACATTCAAACTCACAAAACGTGCTCAGCTCGGGCTGAAAATGCATTTAAAGCAATAAAAACTCAAATTGAGTGTCACACCTAAACCAAAGGACTTATGCACACACTTCAACATGTATTTAGTTCAGGATGACCACCTGAAGCCTAAATGAGCATTAATTTGACCACACAACTCATTCCTATGAAGATACATTCAAACTAGCAAAACGTGCTCAGCTCGGGCTGAAAATGCATTTAAAGCAATAAAAACTCAAATTGAGTGTCACGCCTAAACCAAAGGACTTATGCACACACTTCAACATGTATTTTGTTCAGGATGACCTCCTGAAGAGCCCATATGAGCATTAATTTGACTACACAACTCATTCCTATGAAGATACATTCAAACTCACAAAACGTGCTCAGCTCGGGCTGAAAATGCATTTAAAGCAATAAAAACTCAAATTGAGTGTCACGCCTAAACCAAAGGACTTATGCACACACTTCAACATGTATTTTGTTCAGGATGACCTCCTGAAGCCCATATGAGCATTAATTTGACTACACAACTCATTCCTATGAAGATACATTCAAAGTCAGAAAGCGCGCTCAGCTCGGGCTGAAAAAGCATTTAAAGCAATAAAAACTCAAATTGAGTGTCACGCCTAAACCAAAGGACTTATGCACACACTTCAACATGTATTTTGTTCAGGATGACCTCCTGAAGCCCATATGAGCATTAATTTGACTACACAACTCATTCCTATGAAGATACATTCAAAGTCAGAAAGCGCGCTCAGCTCGGGCTGAAAAAGCATTTAAAGCAATAAAAACTCAAATTGAGTGTCACGCCTAAACCAAAGGACTTATGCACACACTTCAACATGTATTTTGTTCAGGATGACTACCTGAAGCCCATATGAGCATTAATTTGACTACACAACTCATTCCTATGAAGATACATTCAAACTCACAAAACGTGCTCAGCTCGGGCTGAAAATGCATTTAAAGCAATAAAAACTCAAATTGAGTGTCACGCCTGAACCAAAGGACTTATGCACACACTTCAACATGTATTTTGTTCAGGATGAACTCCTGAAGCCTAAATGAGCAATAATTTGACCACACAACTCATTCCTATGAAGATACATTCAAAGTCAGAAAGCGCTTTCAGCTCGGGCTGAAAATGCATTTAAAGCAATAAAAACTCAAATTGAGTGTCACGCCTAAACCAAAGGACTTATGCACACACTTCAACATGTATTTAGTTCAGGATGACCACCTGAAGCCTAAATGAGCATTAATTTGACCACACAACTCATTCCTATGAAGATACATTCAAACTCACAAAACGTGCTCAGCTCGGGCTGAAAATGCATTTAAAGCAATAAAACTCAAATTGAGTGTCACACCTAAACCAAAGGACTTATTCACACACTTCAACATGTATTTTGTTCAGGATGACCTCCTGAAGCCCATATGAGCATTAATTTGACCACACAACTCATTCCTATGAAGATACATTCAAAGTCAGAAAGCGCGCTCAGCTCGGGCTGAAAATGCATTTAAAGCAATAAAAACTCAAATTGAGTGTCACACCTAAACCAAAGGACTTATGCACACACTTCAACATGTATTTAGTTCAGGATGACCACCTGAAGCCTAAATGAGCATTAATTTGACCACACAACTCATTCCTATGAAGATACATTCAAACTCACAAAACGTGCTCAGCTCGGGCTGAAAATGCATTTAAAGCAATAAAAACTCAAATTGAGTGTCACACCTAAACCAAAGGACTTATGCACACACTTCAAAAATGTATTTAGTTCAGGATGACCACCTGAAGCCTAAATGAGCATTAATTTGACCACACAACTCATTCCTATGAAGATACATTCAAACTCACAAAACGTGCTCAGCTCGGGCTGAAAATGCATTTAAAGCAATAAAAACTCAAATTGAGTGTCACACCTAAACCAAAGGACTTATGCACACACTTCAACATGTATTTTGTTCAGGATGACCTCCTGAAGCCTATATGAGAATTAATTTGACCAGACAACTCATTCCTATGAAGATACATTCAAAGTCAGAAAGCGCGCTCAGCTCGGGCTGAAAATGCATTTAAGCAATAAAAACTCAAATTGAGTGTCACGCCCAAACCAAAGGACTTATGCACACACTTCAACATGTATTTAGTTCAGGATGACCACCTGAAGCCTAAATGAGCATTAATTTGACCACACAACTCATTCCTATGAAGATACATTCAAACTCACAAAACGTGCTCAGCTCGGGCTGAAAATGCATTTAAAGCAATAAAAACTCAAATTGAGTGTCACACCTAAACCAAAGGACTTATGCACACACTTCAACATGTACTTAGTTCAGGATGACCACCTGAAGCCTAAATGAGCATTAATTTGACCACACAACTCATTCCTATGAAGATACATTCAAACTCACAAAACGTGCTCAGCTCGGGCTGAAAATGCATTTAAAGCAATAAAAACTCAAATTGAGTGTCACACCTAAACCAAAGGACTTATGCACACACTTCAACATGTATTTTTTTCAGGATGACCTCCTGAAACCCATATAAGCATTAATTTGACTACACAACTCATTCCTATGAAGATACATTCAAAGTCAGAAAGCGCGCTCAGCTCGGGCTGAAAACGCATTTAAAGCAATAAAAACTCAAATTGTATGTCACGCCTAAACCAAAGGACTTATTCACACATTCAACATGTATTTAGTTCAGGATGACCTCCTGAAGCCTAAATGAGCATTAATTTGACCACACAACTCATTCCTACGAAGATACATTCAAACTCACAAAACGTGCTCAGCTCGGGCTGAAAATGCATTTAAAGCAATAAAAACTCAAATTGAGTGTCACACCTAAACCAAAGGACTTATGCACACACTTCAACATGTATTTTGTTCAGGATGACCTCCTGAAGCCTATATGAGAATTAATTTGACCAGACAACTCATTCCTATGAAGATACATTCAAAGTCAGAAAGCGCGCTCAGCTCGGGCTGAAAATGCATTTAAGCAATAAAAACTCAAATTGAGTGTCACGCCCAAACCAAAGGACTTATGCACACACTTCAACATGTATTTAGTTCAGGATGACCACCTGAAGCCTAAATGAGCATTAATTTGACCACACAACTCATTCCTATGAAGATACATTCAAACTCACAAAACGTGCTCAGCTCGGGCTGAAAATGCATTCAAAGCAATAAAACCTCAAATTGAGTGGCACGCCTAAACCAAAGGACTTATGCACACACTTCAACATGTATTTTGTTCAGGATGGCCTCCTGAAGCCTAAATGAGCATTAATTTGACCACACAACTCATTCCTATGAAGATATATTCAAAGTCAGAAAGCGCGCCCAGCTCGGGCTGAAAATGCATTTAAAGCAATAAAAACTCAAATTGAGTGTCACACCTAAACCAAAGGACTTATGCACACACTTCAACATAAATTTTGTTCAGGATGACCTCCTGAAGCCTATATGAGCATTAATTTGACCACACAACTCATTCCTATGAAGATACATTCAAACTCACAAAACGTGCTCAGCTCGGGCTGAAAATGCATTTAAAGCAATAAAAACTCAAATTGAGTGTCACGCCTAAACCAAAGGACTTATGCACACACTTGAACATGTATTTAATTCAGGATGTCCTCCTGAAGCCTAAATGAGCATTAATTTGACCACACAACTCATTCCTATGAAGATACATTCAAAGTCAGAAAACGTGCTCAGCTCGGGCTGAAAATGCATTTAAAGCAATAAAAACTCAAATTGAGTGTCACACCTAAACCAAAGGACTTATGCACACACTTCAACATGTATTTTGTTCAGGGTGGCCTCCTGAAGCCTGAATGAGCATTAATTTGACTACACAACTCATTCCTATGAAGATACATTCAAAGTCAGAAAGCGCGCTCAGCTCGGGCTGAAAATGCATTTAAAGCAATAAAAACTCAAATTGAGTGACACGCCTAAACCAAAGGACTTATGCACACACTTCAACATGTATTTAGTTCAGGATGACCACCTGAAGCCCATATGAGCATTAATTTGACCAAACAACTCATTCCTATGAAGATACATTCAAACTCACAAATCGTGCTCAGCTCGGGCTGAAAATGCATTTAAAGCAATAAAAACTCAAATTGAGTGTCACGCCTAAACCAAAGGACTTATGCACACATTCAACATGTATTTAGTTCAGGACGACCACCTGAAGCCTAAATGAGCATTAATTTGACCACACAACTCATTCCTATGAAGATACATTCAAACTCACAAATCGTGCTCAGCTCGGGCTGAAAATGCATTTAAAGCAATAAAAACTCAAATTGAGTGTCACACCTAAACCAAAGGACTTATGCACACACTTCAACATGTATTTTGTTCAGGATGACCTCCTGAAGCCCATATGAGCATTAATTTGACTACACAACTCATTCCTATGAAGATACATTCAAACTCACAAAACGTGCTCAGCTCGGGCTGAAAAAGCATTTAAAGCAATAACAACTCAAATTGAGTGTCACGCCTAAACCAAAGGACTTATGCACACATTCAACATGTATTTAGTTCAGGATGACCACCTGAAGCCTAAATGAGCATTAATTTGACCACACAACTCATTCCTATGAAGATACATTCAAACTCACAAAACGTGCTCAGCTCGGGCTGAAAATGCATTTAAAGCAATAAAAACTCAAATTGAGTGTCACGCCTAAACCAAAGGACTTATGCACACACTTCAACATGTATTTAGTTCAGGATGACCACCTGAAGCCTAAATGAGCATTAATTTGACCACACAACTCATTCCTATGAAGATACATTCAAACTCACAAAACGTGCTCAGCTCGGGCTGAAAATGAATTTAAAGCAATAAAAACTCAAATTGAGTGTAACACCTAAACCAAAGGACTTATGCACACACTTCAACATGTATTTTGTTCAGGATGACCTCCTGAAGCCCATATGAGCATTAATTTGACTACACAACTCATTCCTATGAAGATACATTCAAACTCACAAAACCTGCTCAGCTCGGGCTGAAAATGCATTTAAAGCAATAAAAACTCAAATTGAGTGTCACGCCTAAACCAAAGGACTTATGCACACACTTCAACATGTATTTTGTTCAGGATGACCACCTGAAGCCTAAATGAGCATTAATTTGACCACACAACTCATTCCTATGAAGATACATTCAAACTCACAAAACGTGCTCAGCTCGGGCTGAAAATGCATTTAAAGCAATAAAAACTCGAATTGAGTGTCACGCCTAAACCAAAGGACTTATACACACAATTCAACATGTATTTTGTTCAGGATGACCTCCTGAAGCCTAAATGAGCAATAATTTGACCACACAACTCATTCCTATGAAGATACATTCAAAGTCAGAAAGCGCGCTCAGCTCGGGCTGAAAAAGCATTTAAAGCAATAAAAACTCAAATTGAGTGTCACGCCTAAACCAAAGGACTTATTCACACATTCAACATGTATTTAGTTCAGGATGACCACCTGAAGCCTAAATGAGCATTCATTTGACCACACAACTCATTCCTATGAAGATACATTCAAACTCACAAAACGTGCTCAGCTCGGGCTGAAAATGCATTTAAAACTCAAATTGAGTGTCACACCTAAACTAAAGGACTTATGCACACACTTCAACATGTATTTTGTTCAGGATGACCTCCTGAAGCCCATATGAGCATTAATTTGACCAAACAACTCATTCCTATGAAGATACATTCAAACTCACAAAACGTGCTCAGCTCGGGCTGAAAATGCATTTAAAGCAATAAAAACTCAAATTGAGTGTCACGCCTAAACCAAAGGACTTATGCACACACTTCAACATGTATTTAGTTCAGGATGACCACCTGAAGCCTAAATGAGCATTAATTTGACCACACAACTCATTTCTATGAAGATACATTCAAACTCACAAAACGTGCTCAGCTCGGGCTGAAAATGCATTTAAAGCAATAAAAACTCAAATTGAGTGTCACGCCTAAACTAAAGGACTTATGCACACACTTCAACATGTATTTTGTTCAGGATGACCTCCTGAAGCCCATATGAGCATTAATTTGACCACACAACTCATTCCTATGAAGATACATTCAAACTCACAAAACGTGCTCAGCTCGGGCTGAAAATGCATTTAAAGCAATAAAAACTCAAATTGAGTGTCACGCCTAAACCAAAGGACTTATGCACACACTTCAACATGTATTTTGTTCAGGATGACCACCTGAAGCCTAAATGAGCATTAATTTGACCTCACAACTCATTCCTATGAAGATACATTCAAACTCACAAAACGTGCTCAACTCGTGCTGAAAATGCATTTAAAGCAATAAAAACTCAAATTGAGTGTCACGCCTAAACCAAAGGACTTATGCACACACTTCAACATGTATTTTGTTCAGGATGACCTCCTGAAGCACATATGAGCATTAATTTGACCACACAACTCATTCCTATGAAGATACATTCAAACACACAAAACGTGCTCAGCTCGGGCTGAAAATGCATTTAAAGCAATAAAAACTCAAATTGAGTGTCACGCCTAAACCAAAGGACTTATGCACACACTTCAACATGTATTTTGTTCAGGATGACCACCTGACGCCTAAATGAGCAATAATTTGACCACACAACTCATTCCTATGAAGATACATTCAAAGTCAGAAAGCGCGCTGAGCTCGGGCTGAAAAAGCATTTAAAGCAATAAAAACTCAAATTGATTGTCACGCCTAAACCAAAGGACTTATGCACACACTTCAACAGGTATTTAGTTCAGGATGACCACCTGAAGCCTAAATGAGCATTAATTTGACCACACAACTCATTCCTATGAAGATACATTCAAACTCACAAAACGTGCTCAGCTCGGGCTGAAAATGCATTCAAAGCAATAAAACCTCAAATTGAGTGGCACGCCTAAACCAAAGGACTTATGCACACACTTCAACATGTATTTTGTTCAGGATGACCACCTGACGCCTAAATGAGCAATAATTTGACCACACAACTCATTCCTATGAAGATACATTCAAAGTCAGAAAGCGCGCTGAGCTCGGGCTGAAAAAGCATTTAAAGCAATAAAAACTCAAATTGATTGTCACGCCTAAACCAAAGGACTTATGCACACACTTCAACAGGTATTTAGTTCAGGATGACCACCTGAAGCCTAAATGAGCATTAATTTGACCACACAACTCATTCCTATGAAGATACATTCAAACTCACAAAACGTGCTCAGCTCGGGCTGAAAATGCATTCAAAGCAATAAAACCTCAAATTGAGTGGCACGCCTAAACCAAAGGACTTATGCACACACTTCAACATGTATTTTGTTCAGGATGACCTCCTGAAGCCCATATGAGCATTAATTTGACCACACAACTCATTCCTATGAAGATACATTCAAACTCACAAAACGTGCTCAACTCGTGCTGAAAATGCATTTAAAGCAATAAAAACTCAAATTGAGTCTCACGCCTAAACCAAAGGACTTATGCACACACTTCAACATGTATTTTGTTCAGGATGACCACCTGAAGCCTAAATGAGCATTAATTTGACCACACATCTCATTCCTATGAAGATACATTCAAAGTCAGAAAGCGCGCTCAGCTCGGGCTGAAAATGCATTTAAAGCAATAAAAACTCAAATTGAGTGTCACGCCTAAACCAAAGGACTTATGCACACACTTCAACATGTATTTTGTTCAGGATGACCTCCGGAAGCACATATGAGCATTAATTTGACCACACAACTCATTCCTATGAAGATACATTCAAACACACAAAACGTGCTCAGCTCGGGCTGAAAATGCATTTAAAGCAATAAAAACTCAAATTGAGTGTCACGCCTAAACCAAAGGACTTATGCACACACTTCAACATGTATTTTGTTCAGGATGACCTCCTGAAGCCTAAATGAGCAATAATTTGACCACACAACTCATTCCTATGAAGATACATTCAAAGTCAGAAAGCGCGCTCAGCTCGGGCTGAAAATGCATTTAAAGCAATAAAAACTCAAATTGAGTGTCACGCCTAAACCAAAGGACTTATGCACACACTTCAACATGTGTTTTGTTCAGGATGACCTCCTGAAGCCCATATGAGCATTAATTTGACTACACAACTCATTCCTATGAAGATACATTCAAACTCACAAAACGTGCTCAGCTCGGGCTGAAAATGCATTTAAAGCAATAAAAACTCAAATTGAGTCTCACGCCTAAACCAAAGGACTTATGCACACACTTCAACATGTATTTTGTTCAGGATGACCACCTGAAGCCTAAATGAGCATTAATTTGACCACACAACTCATTCCTATGAAGATACATTCAAACTCACAAAACGTGCTAAGCTCGGGCTGAAAATGCATTTAAAGCAATAAAAACTCAAATTGAGTCTAAACCAAAGGACTTATGCACACACTTCAACATGTATTTAGTTCAGGAGGTCATCCTGAAGCCTATATGAGCATTAATTTGACCACACAACTCATTCCTATCAAGATACATTCAAACTCACAAAACGTGCTCAGCTCGGGCTGAAAATGCATTTAAAGCAATAAAAACTCAAATTGAGTGTCACGCCTAAACCAAAGGACTTATGCACACACTTCAACATGTATTTAGTTCAGGAGGACATCCTGAAGCCTGTATGAGGATTATTTTGACCACACAACTCATTCCTAAGAAGATACAATCAAACTCACAAAACGTGCTCAGCTCGGGCTGAAAATGCATTCAAAGCAATAAAACCTCAAATTGAGTGGCACGCCTAAACCAAAGGACTTATGCACTCACTTCAACATGTATTTTGTTCAGGATGACCTCCCGAAGCCTAAATTAGCATTGCTTTGACCACACAACTGAATTCCTATGAAGATACTTCAAACTCAGAAAACTTGCTCAGCTCTGCCTGAAAATGCGATTCGGAATAAAAACTCAAATTGAGTGTCACACCTAAACCAAAGGACTTATGCACACATTCAACATGCATTTTGTTCAGGATGACCATCTGAAGCCTAAATGAGCATTAATTTGACCACACAACTCATTCCTATGAAGATACATTCAAACTCACAAAACATGCTCAGCTCGGGCTGAAAATGCATTTAAAGCAATAAAAACTCAAACTGAGTGTCACGCCTAAAGCAAAGGACTTATGCACACACTTCAACATGTATTTTGTTCAGGATGACCTCCTGAAGCCCATATGAGCATTAATTTGACCAAACAACTCATTCCTATGAAGAAACATTCAAACTCACAAAACGTGCTCAGCTCGGGCTGAAAATGCATTTAAAGCAATAAAAACTCAAATTGAGTGTCACGCCTAAACCAAAGGACTTATGCACACACTTCAACATGTATTTAGTTTAGGATGACCACCTGAAGCCTAAATGAGCATTAATTTGACCACACAACTCATTTCTATGAAGATACATTCAAACTCACAAAACGTGCTCAGCTCGGGCTGAAAATGCATTTAAAGCAATAAAAACTCAAATTGAGTGTCACGCCTAAACCAAAGGACTTATGCACACACTTCAACATGTATTTTGTTCAGGATGACCACCTGACGCCTAAATGAGCAATAATTTGACCACACAACTCATTCCTATGAAGATACATTCAAAGTCAGAAAGCGCGCTCAGCTCGGGCTGAAAAAGCATTTAAAGCAATAAAAACTCAAATTGATTGTCACGCCTAAACCAAAGGACTTATGCACACACTTCAACAGGTATTTAGTTCAGGATGACCACCTGAAGCCTAAATGAGCATTAATTTGACCACACAACTCATTCCTATGAAGATACATTCAAACTCACAAAACGTGCTCAGCTCGGGCTGAAAATGCATTTAAAGCAATAAAAACTCAAATTGAGTGTCACGCCTAAACCAAAGGACTTATGCACACACTTCAACATGTATTTTGTTCAGGATGACCTCCTGAAGCCCATATGAGCATTAATTTGACCACACAACTCATTCCTATGAAGATACATTCAAACTCACAAAACGTGCTCAGCTCGGGCTGAAAATGCATTTAAAGCAATAAAAACTCAAATTGAGTGTCACGCCTAAACCAAAGGACTTATGCACACACTTCAACATGTATTTTGTTCAGGATGACCTCCTGAAGCACATATGAGCATTAATTTGACCACACAACTCATTCCTATGAAGATACATTCAAACTCACAAAACGTGCTCAGCTCGGGCTGAAAATGCATTTAAAGCAATAAAAACTCAAATTGAGTCTCACGCCTAAACCAAAGGACTTATGCACACACTTCAACATGTATTTTGTTCAGGATGACCACCTGAAGCCTAAATGAGCATTAATTTGACCACACAACTCATTCCTATGAAGATACATTCAAAGTCAGAAAGCGCGCTCAGCTCGGGCTGAAAAAGCATTTAAAGCAATAAAAACTCAAATTGATTGTCACGCCTAAACCAAAGGACTTATGCACACACTTCAACAGGTATTTAGTTCAGGATGACCACCTGAAGCCTAAATGAGCATTCATTTGACCACACAACTCATTCCTATGAAGATACATTCAAACTCACAAAACGTGCTCAGCTCGGGCTGAAAATGCATTTAAAGCAATAAAAACTCAAATTGAGTGTCACGCCTAAACCAAAGGACTTATGCACACACTTCAACATGTATTTTGTTCAGGATGACCTCCTGAAGCCCATATGAGCATTAATTTGACCACACAACTCATTCCTATGAAGATACATTCAAACTCACAAAACGTGCTCAGCTCGGGCTGAAAATGCATTTAAAGCAATAAAAACTCAAATTGAGTGTCACGCCTAAACCAAAGGACTTATGCACACACTTCAACATGTATTTTGTTCAGGATGACCTCCTGAAGCCCATATGAGCATTAATTTGACTGAACAACTCATTCCTATGAAGATACATTCAAACTCACAAAACGTGCTCAGCTCGGGCTGAAAATGCATTTAAAGCAATAAAAACTCAAATTGAGTGTCACGCCTAAACCAAAGGACTTATGCACACACTTCAACATGTATTTTGTTCAGGATGACCTCCTGAAGCCCATATGAGCATTAATTTGACCACACAACTCATTCCTATGAAGATACATTCAAACTCACAAAACGTGCTCAGCTCGGGCTGAAAATGCATTAAAAGCAATAAAAACTCAAATTGAGTGTCACGCCTAAACCAAAGGACTTATGCACACACTTCATGTATTTTGTTCAGGATGACCACCTGAAGCCTAAATGAGCATTAATTTGACCACACAACTCATTCCTATGAGGATACATTCAAACTCACAAAACGTGCTCAGCTCGGGCTGAAAATGCATTTAAAGCAATAAAAACTCAAATTGAGTGTCACACCTAAACCAAAGGACTTTTGCACACACTTCAACATGTATTTTGTTCAGGATGACCTCCTGAAGCCCATATGAGCATTAATTTGACCAAACAACTCATTCCTATGAAGATACATTCAAACTCACAAAACGTGCTCAGCTCGGGCTGAAAATGCATTTAAAGCAATAAAAACTCAAATTGAGTGTCACGCCTAAACCAAAGGACTTATGCACACACTTCAACATGTATTTAGTTTAGGATGACCACCTGAAGCCTAAATGAGCATTAATTTGACCACACAACTCATTTCTATGAAGATACATTCAAACTCACAAAACGTGCTCAGCTCGGGCTGAAAATGCATTTAAAGCAATAAAAACTCAAATTGAGTGTCACGCCTAAACCAAAGGACTTATGCACACACTTCAACATGTATTTTGTTCAGGATGACCACCTGACGCCTAAATGAGCAATAATTTGACCACACAACTCATTCCTATGAAGATACATTCAAAGTCAGAAAGCGCGCTCAGCTCGGGCTGAAAATGCATTTAAAGCAATAAAAACTCAAATTGAGTCTCACGCCTAAACCAAAGGACTTATGCACACACTTCAACATGTATTTTGTTCAGGATGACCACCTGAAGCCCATATGAGCATTAATTTGACCACACAACTCATTCCTATGAAGATACATTCAAACTCACAAAACGTGCTCAGCTCGGGCTGAAAATGCATTTAAAGCAATAAAAACTCAAATTGAGTGTCACGCCTAAACCAAAGGACTTATGCACACACTTCAACATGTATTTTGTTCAGGATGACCTCCTGAAGCCCATATGAGCATTAATTTGACCACACAACTCATTCCTATGAAGATACATTCAAACTCACAAAACGTGCTCAGCTCGGGCTGAAAATGCATTTAAAGCAATAAAAACTCAAATTTAGTGTCACGCCTAAACCAAAGAACTTATGCACACACTTCAACATGTATTTTGTTCAGGATGACCACCTGAAGCCTAAATGAGCATTAATTTGACCACACAACTCATTCCTATGAAGATACATTCAAAGTCAGAAAGCGCGCTCAGCTCGGGCTGAAAATGCATTTAAAGCAATAAAAACTCAAATTGAGTGTCACGCCTAAACCAAAGGACCTATGCACACACTTCAACATGTATTTTGTTCAGGATGACCTCTTGAAGCCCATATGAGCATTAATTTGACTACACAACTCATTCCTATGAAGATACATTCAAACTCACGAAACGTGATCAGCTCGGCCTGAAAATGCATTTAAAGCAATAAAAACTCAAATTGAGTGTCACGCCTAAACCAAAGGACTTATGCACACACTTCAACATGTATTTAGTTCAGGATGACCACCTGAAGCCTAAATGAGCATTAATTTGACCACACAACTCATTCCTATGAAGATACATTCAAACTCACAAAACGTGCTCAACTCGGGCTGAAAATGCATTTAAAGCAATAAAAACTCAAATTGAGTGTCACGCCTAAACCAAAGGACTTATGCACACACTTCAACATGTATTTTGTTCAGGATGACCACCTGAAGCCTAAATGAGCATTAATTTGACCACACAACTCATTCCTATGAAGATACATTCAAACTCACAAAACGTGCTCAGCTCGGGCTGAAAATGCATTTAAAGCAATAAAAACTCAAATTTAGTGTCACGCCTAAACCAAAGAACTTATGCACACACTTCATGTATTTTGTTCAGGATGACCACCTGAAGCCTAAATGAGCATTAATTTGACCACACAACTCATTCCTATGAAGATACATTCAAAGTCAGAAAGCGCGCTCAGCTCGGGCTGAAAATGCATTTAAAGCAATAAAAACTCAAATTGAGTGTCACGCCTAAACCAAAGGACTTATGCACACACTTCAACATGTATTTTGTTCAGGATGACCTCCTGAAGCCCATATGAGCATTAATTTGACTACACAACTCATTCCTATGAAGATACATTCAAACTCACGAAACGTGATCAGCTCGGCCTGAAAATGCATTTAAAGCAATAAAAACTCGAATTGAGTGTCACGCCTAAACCAAAGGACTTATGCACACACTTCAACATGTATTTAGTTCAGGGTGACCACCTGAAGCCTAAATGAGCATTAATTTGACCACACAACTCATTCCTATGAAGATACATTCAAACTCACAAAACGTGCTCAACTCGGGCTGAAAATGCATTTAAAGCAATAAAAACTCAAATTGAGTGTCACGCCTAAACCAAAGGACTTATGCACACACTTCAACATGTATTTTGTTCAGGATGACCACCTGAAGCCTAAATGAGCATTAATTTGACCACACAACTCATTCCTATGAAGATACATTCAAACTCACAAAACGTGCTCAACTCGTGCTGAAAATGCATTTAAAGCAATAAAAACTCAAATTGAGTGTCACGCCTAAACCAAAGGACTTATGCACACACTTCAACATGTATTTTGTTCAGGATGACCTCCGGAAGCACATATGAGCATTAATTTGACCACACAACTCATTCCTATGAAGATACATTCAAACACACAAAACGTGCTCAGCTCGGGCTGAAAATGCATTTAAAGCAATAAAAACTCAAATTGAGTGTCACGCCTAAACCAAAGGACTTATGCACACACTTCAACATGTATTTTGTTCAGGATGACCTCCTGAAGCCTAAATGAGCAATAATTTGACCACACAACTCATTCCTATGAAGATACATTCAAAGTCAGAAAGCGCGCTCAGCTCGGGCTGAAAATGCATTTAAAGCAATAAAAACTCAAATTGAGTGTCACGCCTAAACCAAAGGACTTATGCACACACTTCAACATGTGTTTTGTTCAGGATGACCTCCTGAAGCCCATATGAGCATTAATTTGACTACACAACTCATTCCTATGAAGATACATTCAAACTCACAAAACGTGCTCAGCTCGGGCTGAAAATGCATTTAAAGCAATAAAAACTCAAATTGAGTCTCACGCCTAAACCAAAGGACTTATGCACACACTTCAACATGTATTTTGTTCAGGATGACCACCTGAAGCCTAAATGAGCATTAATTTGACCACACAACTCATTCCTATGAAGATACATTCAAACTCACAAAACGTGCTAAGCTCGGGCTGAAAATGCATTTAAAGCAATAAAAACTCAAATTGAGTCTAAACCAAAGGACTTATGCACACACTTCAACATGTATTTAGTTCAGGAGGTCATCCTGAAGCCTATATGAGCATTAATTTGACCACACAACTCATTCCTATCAAGATACATTCAAACTCACAAAACGTGCTCAGCTCGGGCTGAAAATGCATTTAAAGCAATAAAAACTCAAATTGAGTGTCACGCCTAAACCAAAGGACTTATGCACACACTTCAACATGTATTTAGTTCAGGAGGACATCCTGAAGCCTGTATGAGGATTATTTTGACCACACAACTCATTCCTAAGAAGATACAATCAAACTCACAAAACGTGCTCAGCTCGGGCTGAAAATGCATTCAAAGCAATAAAACCTCAAATTGAGTGGCACGCCTAAACCAAAGGACTTATGCACTCACTTCAACATGTATTTTGTTCAGGATGACCTCCCGAAGCCTAAATTAGCATTGCTTTGACCACACAACTGAATTCCTATGAAGATACTTCAAACTCAGAAAACTTGCTCAGCTCTGCCTGAAAATGCGATTCGGAATAAAAACTCAAATTGAGTGTCACACCTAAACCAAAGGACTTATGCACACATTCAACATGCATTTTGTTCAGGATGACCATCTGAAGCCTAAATGAGCATTAATTTGACCACACAACTCATTCCTATGAAGATACATTCAAACTCACAAAACATGCTCAGCTCGGGCTGAAAATGCATTTAAAGCAATAAAAACTCAAACTGAGTGTCACGCCTAAAGCAAAGGACTTATGCACACACTTCAACATGTATTTTGTTCAGGATGACCTCCTGAAGCCCATATGAGCATTAATTTGACCAAACAACTCAGTCCTATGAAGATACATTCAAACTCACAAAACGTGCTCAGCTCGGGCTGAAAATGCATTTAAAGCAATAAAAACTCAAATTGAGTGTCACGCCTAAACCAAAGGACTTATGCACACACTTCAACATGTATTTAGTTTAGGATGACCACCTGAAGCCTAAATGAGCATTAATTTGACCACACAACTCATTTCTATGAAGATACATTCAAACTCACAAAACGTGCTCAGCTCGGGCTGAAAATGCATTTAAAGCAATAAAAACTCAAATTGAGTGTCACGCCTAAACCAAAGGACTTATGCACACACTTCAACATGTATTTTGTTCAGGATGACCACCTGACGCCTAAATGAGCAATAATTTGACCACACAACTCATTCCTATGAAGATACATTCAAAGTCAGAAAGCGCGCTCAGCTCGGGCTGAAAAAGCATTTAAAGCAATAAAAACTCAAATTGATTGTCACGCCTAAACCAAAGGACTTATGCACACACTTCAACAGGTATTTAGTTCAGGATGACCACCTGAAGCCTAAATGAGCATTAATTTGACCACACAACTCATTCCTATGAAGATACATTCAAACTCACAAAACGTGCTCAGCTCGGGCTGAAAATGCATTTAAAGCAATAAAAACTCAAATTGAGTGTCACGCCTAAACCAAAGGACTTATGCACACACTTCAACATGTATTTTGTTCAGGATGACCTCCTGAAGCACATATGAGCATTAATTTGACCACACAACTCATTCCTATGAAGATACATTCAAACTCACAAAACGTGCTCAGCTCGGGCTGAAAATGCATTTAAAGCAATAAAAACTCAAATTGAGTCTCACGCCTAAACCAAAGGACTTATGCACACACTTCAACATGTATTTTGTTCAGGATGACCACCTGAAGCCTAAATGAGCATTAATTTGACCACACAACTCATTCCTATGAAGATACATTCAAAGTCAGAAAGCGCGCTCAGCTCGGGCTGAAAAAGCATTTAAAGCAATAAAAACTCAAATTGATTGTCACGCCTAAACCAAAGGACTTATGCACACACTTCAACAGGTATTTAGTTCAGGATGACCACCTGAAGCCTAAATGAGCATTCATTTGACCACACAACTCATTCCTATGAAGATACATTCAAACTCACAAAACGTGCTCAGCTCGGGCTGAAAATGCATTTAAAGCAATAAAAACTCAAATTGAGTGTCACGCCTAAACCAAAGGACTTATGCACACACTTCAACATGTATTTTGTTCAGGATGACCTCCTGAAGCCCATATGAGCATTAATTTGACCACACAACTCATTCCTATGAAGATACATTCAAACTCACAAAACGTGCTCAGCTCGGGCTGAAAATGCATTTAAAGCAATAAAAACTCAAATTGAGTGTCACGCCTAAACCAAAGGACTTATGCACACACTTCAACATGTATTTTGTTCAGGATGACCTCCTGAAGCCCATATGAGCATTAATTTGACTGAACAACTCATTCCTATGAAGATACATTCAAACTCACAAAACGTGCTCAGCTCGGGCTGAAAATGCATTTAAAGCAATAAAAACTCAAATTGAGTGTCACGCCTAAACCAAAGGACTTATGCACACACTTCAACATGTATTTTGTTCAGGATGACCTCCTGAAGCCCATATGAGCATTAATTTGACCACACAACTCATTCCTATGAAGATACATTCAAACTCACAAAACGTGCTCAGCTCGGGCTGAAAATGCATTTAAAGCAATAAAAACTCAAATTGAGTGTCACGCCTAAACCAAAGGACTTATGCACACACTTCATGTATTTTGTTCAGGATGACCACCTGAAGCCTAAATGAGCATTAATTTGACCACACAACTCATTCCTATGAGGATACATTCAAACTCACAAAACGTGCTCAACTCGGGCTGAAAATGCATTTAAAGCAATAAAAACTCAAATTGAGTGTCACGCCTAAACCAAAGGACTTATGCACACACTTCATGTATTTTGTTCAGGATGACCACCTGAAGCCTAAATGAGCATTTATTTGACCACACAACTCATTCCTATGAAGATACATTCAAACTCACAAAACGTGCTCAACTCGTGCTGAAAATGCATTTAAAGCAATAAAAACTCAAATTGAGTGTCACGCCTAAACCAAAGGACTTATGCACACACTTCAACATGTATTTTGTTCAGGATGACCTCCTGAAGTACATATGAGCATTAATTTGACCACACAACTCATTCCTATGAAGATACATTCAAACACACAAAACGTGCTCAGCTCGGGCTGAAAATGCATTTAAAGCAATAAAAACTCAAATTGAGTGTCACGCCTAAACCAAAGGACTTATGCACACACTTCAACATGTATTTTGTTCAGGATGGCCTCCTGAAGCCTAAATGAGCAATAATTTGACCACACAACTCATTCCTATGAAGATACATTCAAAGTCAGAAAGCGCGCTCAGCTCGGGCTGAAAATGCATTTAAAGCAATAAAAACTCAAATTGAGTGTCACGCCTAAACCAAAGGACTTATGCACACACTTCAACATGTATTTTGTTCAGGATGACCTCCTGAAGCCCAAATGAGCATTAATTTGACTACACAACTCATTCCTATGAAGATACATTCAAACTCACAAAACGTGCTCAGCTCGGGCTGAAAATGCATTTAAAGCAATAAAAACTCAAATTGAGTCTCACGCCTAAACCAAAGGACTTATGCACACACTTCAACATGTATTTAGTTCAGGAGGTCATCCTGAAGCCTATATGAGCATTAATTTGACCACACAACTCATTCCTATCAAGATACATTCAAACTCACAAAACGTGCTCAGCTCGGGCTGAAAATGCATTTAAAGCAATAAAAACTCAAATTGAGTGTCATGCCTAAACCAAAGGACTTATGCACACACTTCAACATGTATTTAGTTCAGGAGGACATCCTGAAGCCTGTATGAGGATTATTTTGACCACACAACTCATTCCTATGAAGATACAATCAAACTCACAAAACGTGCTCAGCTCGGGCTGAAAATGCATTCAAAGCAATAAAACCTCAAATTGAGTGTCACGCCTAAACCAAAGGACTTATGCACACACTTCAACATGTATTTTGTTCAGGATGACCACCTGAAGCCTAAATGAGCATTAATTTGACCACACACTCATTCCTATGAAGATACATTCAAAGTCAGAAAGCGCGCTCAGCTCGGGCTGAAAATGCGATTCGCAATAAAAACTCAAATTGAGTGTCACACCTAAACCAAAGGACTTATGCACACAGTTCAACATGCATTTTGTTCAGGATGACCATCTGAAGCCTAAATGAGCATTAATTTGACCACACAACTCATTCCTATGAAGATACATTCAAACTCACAAAACATGCTCAGCTCGGGCTGAAAATGCATTTAAAGCAATAAAAACTCAAACTGAGTGTCACGCCTAAACCAAAGGACTTATGCACACAATTCAACATGTATTTTGTTCAGGATGACCTCCTGAAGCCTAAATGAGCAATAATTTGACCACACAACTCATTCCTATGAAGATACATTCAAAGTCAGAAAGCGCGCTCAGCTCGGGCTGAAAATGCATTTAAAGCAATAAAAACTCAAATTGAGTGTCATGCCTAAACCAAAGGACTTATGCACACACTTCAACATGTATTTAGTTCAGGAGGACATCCTGAAGCCTGTATGAGGATTATTTTGACCACACAACTCATTCCTATGAAGATACAATCAAACTCACAAAACGTGCTCAGCTCGGGCTGAAAATGCATTCAAAGCAATAAAACCTCAAATTGAGTGTCACGCCTAAACCAAAGGACTTATGCACACACTTCAACATGTATTTTGTTCAGGATGACCACCTGAAGCCTAAATGAGCATTAATTTGACCACACACTCATTCCTATGAAGATACATTCAAAGTCAGAAAGCGCGCTCAGCTCGGGCTGAAAATGCGATTCGCAATAAAAACTCAAATTGAGTGTCACACCTAAACCAAAGGACTTATGCACACAGTTCAACATGCATTTTGTTCAGGATGACCATCTGAAGCCTAAATGAGCATTAATTTGACCACACAACTCATTCCTATGAAGATACATTCAAACTCACAAAACATGCTCAGCTCGGGCTGAAAATGCATTTAAAGCAATAAAAACTCAAACTGAGTGTCACGCCTAAACCAAAGGACTTATGCACACAATTCAACATGTATTTTGTTCAGGATGACCTCCTGAAGCCTAAATGAGCAATAATTTGACCACACAACTCATTCCTATGAAGATACATTCAAAGTCAGAAAGCGCGCTCAGCTCGGGCTGAAAATGCATTTAAAGCAATAAAAACTCAAATTGAGTGTCACGCCTAAACCAAAGGACTTATGCACACACTTCAACATGTATTTTGTTCAGGATGACCTCCTGAAGCCCATATGAGCATTAATTTGACCAAACAACTCATTCCTATGAAGATACATTCAAACTCACAAAACGTGCTCAGCTCGGAATGAAAATGCATTTAAAGCAATAAAAACTCAAATTGAGTGTCACGCCTAAACCAAAGGACTTATGCACACACTTCAACATGTATTTTGTTCAGGATGACCACCTGACGCCTAAATGAGCAATAATTTGACCACACAACTCATTCCTATGAAGATACATTCAAAGTCAGAAAGCGCGCTCAGCTCGGGCTGAAAAAGCATTTAAAGCAATAAAAACTCAAATTGAGTGTCACGCCTAAACCAAAGGACTTATGCACACACTTCAACAGGTATTTAGTTCAGGATGACCACCTGAAGCCTAAATGAGCATTAATTTGACCACACAACTCATTCCTATGAAGATACATTCAAACTCACAAAACGTGCTCAGCTCGGGCTGAAAATGCATTTAAAGCAATAAGAACTCAAATTGAGTGTCACGCCTAAACCAAAGGACTTATGCACAAACTTCAACATGTATTTTGTTCAGGATGACCTCCTGAAGCCCATATGAGCATTAATTTGACCACACAACTCATTCCTATGAAGATACATTCAAACTCACAAAACGTGCTCAGCTCGGGCTGAAAATGCATTTAAAGCAATAAAAACTCAAATTGAGTGTCACGCCTAAACCAAAGGACTTATGCACACACTTCAACATGTATTTTGTTCAGGATGACCACCTGAAGCCTAAATGAGCATTAATTTGACCACACAACTCATTCCTATGAAGATACATTCAAAGTCAGAAAGCGCGCTCAGCTCGGGCTGAAAAAGCATTTAAAGCAATAAAAACTCAAATTGAGTGTCACGCCTAAACCAAAGGACTTATGCACACATTCAACATGTATTTAGTTCAGGATGACCACCTGAAGCCTAAATGAGCATTAATTTGACCACACAACTCATTCCTATGAAGATACATTCAAACTCACAAAACGTGCTCAGCTCGGGCTGAAAATGCATTTAAAGCAATAACAACTCAAATTGAGTGTCACACCTAAACCAAAGGACTTATGCACACACTTCAACATGTATTTTGTTCAGGATGACCTCCTGAAGCCCACATGAGCATTAATTTGACCACACAACTCATTCCTATGAAGATACATTCAAAGTATGAAAGCGCGCTCAGCTCGGGCTGAAAATGCATTTAAAGCAATAAAAACTCAAATTGAGTGTCACGCCTAACCAAAGGACTTATGCACACACTTCAACATGTATTTTGTTCAGGATTACCTCCTGAAGCCCATATGAGCATTAATTTGACTGAACAACTCATTCCTATGAAGATACATTCAAACTCACAAAACGTGCTCAGCTCGGGCTGAAAATGCATTTTAAGCAATAAAAACTCAAATTGAGTCTCACGCCTAAACCAAAGGACTTATGCACACACTTCAACATGTATTTTGTTCAGGATGCCCACCTGAAGCCTAAATGAGCATTAATTTGACCACACAACTCATTCCTATGAAGATACATTCAAACTCACAAAACGTGCTCAGCTCGGGCTGAAAATGCATTTAAAGCAATAAAAACTCAAATTGAGTGTCACGCCTAAACCAAAGGACTTATGCACACACTTCAACATGTATTTTGTTCAGGATGACCACCTGACGCCTAAATGAGCAATAATTTGACCACACAACTCATTCCTATGAAGATACATTCAAAGTCAGAAAGCGCGCTCAGCTCGGGCTGAAAAAGCATTTAAAGCAATAAAAACTCAAATTGAGTGTCACGCCTAAACCAAAGGATTTATGCACACACTTCAACATGTATTTAGTTCAGGATGACCACCTGAAGCCTAAATGAGCATTAATTTGACCACACAACTCATTCCTATGAAGATACATTCAAACTCACAAAACGTGCTCAGCTCGGGCTGAAAATGCATTTAAAGCAATAAAAACTCAAATTGAGTGTCACGCCTAAACCAAAGGACTTATGCACACACTTCAACATGTATTTTGTTCAGGATGACCTCCTGAAGCCCATATGAGCATTAATTTGACCACACAACTCATTCCTATGAAGATACATTCAAACTCACAAAACGTGCTCAGCTCGGAGTGAAAATGCATTTAAAGCAATAAAAACTCAAAATGAGTTTCACGCCTAAACCAAAGGGCTTATCCACACACTTCAACATGTCTTTTGTTCAGGATGACCTCCTGAATCATAAATTAGCATTAATTTGACCACACAAATCATTCCTATGAAGATACATTCAAAGTCAGAAAGCGCGCTCAGCTCGGGCTGAAAATGCATTCAAAGCAATAAAACCTCAAATTGAGTGTCACACCTAAACCAAAGGACTTATGCACACACTTCAACATGTATTTTGTTGAGGATGACCTCCCAAAGCCTATATGAGCATTAATTTGACCACACAACTCATTCCTATCAAGATACATTCAAACTCACAAAACGTGCTCAGCTCGGGCTGAAAATGCATTCAAAGCAATAAAACCTCAAATTGAGTGTCACGCCTAAACCAAAGGACTTATGCACACACTTCAACATGTATTTTGTTCAGGATGACCTCCTGAAACCAGTATGAGCATTCATTTGACCACACAACTCATTCCTATGAAGATACATTCAAACTCACAAAACGTGCTCAGCTCGGGCTGAAAATGCATTTAAAGAAATAAAAACTCAAATTGAGTGTCACGCCTAAACCAAAGGGCTTATCCACACACTTCAACATGTCTTTTGTTCAGGATGACCTCCTGAATCATAAATTAGCATTAATTTGACCACACAAATCATTCCTATGAAGATACATTCAAAGTCAGAAAGCGCGCTCAGCTCGGGCTGAAAATGCATTCAAAGCAATAAAACCTCAAATTGAGTGTCACACCTAAACCAAAGGACTTATGCACACACTTCAACATGTATTTTGTTCAGGATGACCTCCCGAAGCCTATATGAGCATTAATTTGACCACACAACTCATTCCTATCAAGATACATTCAAACTCACAAAACGTGCTCAGCTCGGGCTGAAAATGCATTCAAAGCAATAAAACCTCAAATTGAGTGTCACGCCTAAACCAAAGGACGTATGCACACACTTCAACATGTATTTTGTTCAGGATGACCTCCTGAAACCAATATGAGCATTTATTTGACCACACAACTCATTCCTATGAAGATACATTCAAACTCACAAAACGTGCTCAGCTCGGGCTGAAAATGCATTTAAAGCAATAAAAACTCAAATTGAGTGTCACGCCTAAACCAAAGGACTTATGCACACACTTCAACATGTATTTAGTTCAGGAGGTCATCCTGAAGCCTAAATGAGCAATAATTTGACTACACAACTCATTCCTATGAAGATACATTCAAAGTCAGAAAGCGCGCTCAGCTCGGGCTGAAAATGCATTTAAAGCAATAAAAACTCAAATTGAGTGTCACGCCTAAACCAAAGGGCTTATGCACACACTTGACATGTATTTTGTTCAGGATGTCCTCCTGACACCTAAATGGGCAGTAATTTGACTATACAAATCATTCCTAAGAAGATACATTCAAAGTCAGAAAACGTGCTCAGCTCGGGCTGAAAATGCATTTAAAGCAATAAAAACTCAAATTGAGTGTCACGCCTAAACCAAAGGGCTTATGCACACACTTCAACATGTATTTTGTTCAAGATGACCACCTGAAGCCTAAATGAGCATTAATTTGACCACACAACTCATTCCTATGAAGATACATTCAAACTCACAAAACGTGCTCAGCTCGGGCTGAAAATGCATTTAAAGCAATAAAAACTCAAATTGAGTGTCACGCCTAAACCAAAGGACTTATGCACACACTTCAACATGTATTTAGTTCAGGAGGTCATCCTGAAGCCTATATGAGCATTAATTTGACCACACAACTCATTCCTATGAAGATACATTCAAACTCACAAAACGTGCTCAGCTCGGGCTGAAAATGCATTTAAAGCAATAAAAACTCAAATTGAGTGTCACGCCTAATCCAAAGGATTTATGCACACACTTCAACATGTATTTAGTTCAGGAGGTCATCCTGAAGCCTATATGAGCATTAATTTGACCACACAACTCATTCGTATCAAGATACATTCAAACTCACAAAACGTGCTCAGCTCGGGCTAAAAATGCATTCAAAGCAATAAAACCTCAAATTGAGTGTCACGCCTAAACCAAAGGACTTATGCACACAATTCATGTATTTTGTTCAGGATGACCTCCCGAAGCCTATATGAGCATTAATTTGACCACACAACTCATTCCTATCAAGATACATTCAAACTCACAAAACGTGCTCAGCTCGGGCTGAAAATGCATTTAAAGCAATAAAAACTCAAATTGAGTGTCACGCCTAAACCAAAGGACTTATGCACACACTTCAACATGTATTTAGTTCAGGAGGTCATCCTGAAGCCTATATGAGCATTAATTTGACCACACAAACTCACAAAACGTGCTCAGCTCGGGCTGAAAATGCATTTAAAGCAATAAAAACTCAAATTGAGTGTCACGCCTAAACCAAAGGACTTATGCACACACTTCAACATGTATTTAGTTCAGGAGGTCATCCTGAAGCATATATGAGCATTAATTTGACCACACAACTCATTCCTATCAAGATACATTCAAACTCACAAAACGTGCTCAGCTCGGGCTGAAAATGCATTTAAAGCAATAAAAACTCAAATTGAGTGTCACGCCTAAACCAAAGGACTTATGCACACACTTCAACATGTATTTAGTTCAGGAGGTCATCCTGAAGCCTATATGAGCATTAATTTGACCACACAACTCATTCCTATCAAGATACATTCAAACTCACAAAACGTGCTCAGCTCGGGCTGAAAATGCATTTAAAGCAATAAAAACTCAAATTGAGTGTCACGCCTAAACCAAAGGACTTATGCACACACTTCAACATGTATTTTGTTCAGGATGACCTCCTGAAGCCTAAATGAGCAATAATTTGACCACACAACTCATTCCTATGAAGATACATTCAAAGTCAGAAAGCGCGCTCAGCTCGGGCTGAAAATGCATTTAAAGCAATAAAAACTCAAATTGAGTGTCACGCCTAAACCAAAGGACTTATGCACACACTTCAACATGTGTTTTGTTCAGGATGACCTCCTGAAGCCCATATGAGCATTAATTTGACTACACAACTCATTCCTATGAAGATACATTCAAACTCACAAAACGTGCTCAGCTCGGGCTGAAAATGCATTTAAAGCAATAAAAACTCAAATTGAGTCTCACGCCTAAACCAAAGGACTTATGCACACACTTCAACATGTATTTTGTTCAGGATGACCACCTGAAGCCTAAATGAGCATTAATTTGACCACACAACTCATTCCTATGAAGATACATTCAAACTCACAAAACGTGCTAAGCTCGGGCTGAAAATGCATTTAAAGCAATAAAAACTCAAATTGAGTCTAAACCAAAGGACTTATGCACACACTTCAACATGTATTTAGTTCAGGAGGTCATCCTGAAGCCTATATGAGCATTAATTTGACCACACAACTCATTCCTATCAAGATACATTCAAACTCACAAAACGTGCTCAGCTCGGGCTGAAAATGCATTTAAAGCAATAAAAACTCAAATTGAGTGTCACGCCTAAACCAAAGGACTTATGCACACACTTCAACATGTATTTAGTTCAGGAGGACATCCTGAAGCCTGTATGAGGATTATTTTGACCACACAACTCATTCCTAAGAAGATACAATCAAACTCACAAAACGTGCTCAGCTCGGGCTGAAAATGCATTCAAAGCAATAAAACCTCAAATTGAGTGGCACGCCTAAACCAAAGGACTTATGCACTCACTTCAACATGTATTTTGTTCAGGATGACCTCCCGAAGCCTAAATTAGCATTGCTTTGACCACACAACTGAATTCCTATGAAGATACTTCAAACTCAGAAAACTTGCTCAGCTCTGCCTGAAAATGCGATTCGGAATAAAAACTCAAATTGAGTGTCACACCTAAACCAAAGGACTTATGCACACATTCAACATGCATTTTGTTCAGGATGACCATCTGAAGCCTAAATGAGCATTAATTTGACCACACAACTCATTCCTATGAAGATACATTCAAACTCACAAAACATGCTCAGCTCGGGCTGAAAATGCATTTAAAGCAATAAAAACTCAAACTGAGTGTCACGCCTAAAGCAAAGGACTTATGCACACACTTCAACATGTATTTTGTTCAGGATGACCTCCTGAAGCCCATATGAGCATTAATTTGACCAAACAACTCATTCCTATGAAGATACATTCAAACTCACAAAACGTGCTCAGCTCGGGCTGAAAATGCATTTAAAGCAATAAAAACTCAAATTGAGTGTCACGCCTAAACCAAAGGACTTATGCACACACTTCAACATGTATTTAGTTTAGGATGACCACCTGAAGCCTAAATGAGCATTAATTTGACCACACAACTCATTTCTATGAAGATACATTCAAACTCACAAAACGTGCTCAGCTCGGGCTGAAAATGCATTTAAAGCAATAAAAACTCAAATTGAGTGTCACGCCTAAACCAAAGGACTTATGCACACACTTCAACATGTATTTTGTTCAGGATGACCACCTGACGCCTAAATGAGCAATAATTTGACCACACAACTCATTCCTATGAAGATACATTCAAAGTCAGAAAGCGCGCTCAGCTCGGGCTGAAAAAGCATTTAAAGCAATAAAAACTCAAATTGATTGTCACGCCTAAACCAAAGGACTTATGCACACACTTCAACAGGTATTTAGTTCAGGATGACCACCTGAAGCCTAAATGAGCATTAATTTGACCACACAACTCATTCCTATGAAGATACATTCAAACTCACAAAACGTGCTCAGCTCGGGCTAAAAATGCATTTAAAGCAATAAAAACTCAAATTGAGTGTCACGCCTAAACCAAAGGACTTATGCACACACTTCAACATGTATTTTGTTCAGGATGACCTCCTGAAGCACATATGAGCATTAATTTGACCACACAACTCATTCCTATGAAGATACATTCAAACTCACAAAACGTGCTCAGCTCGGGCTGAAAATGCATTTAAAGCAATAAAAACTCAAATTGAGTCTCACGCCTAAACCAAAGGACTTATGCACACACTTCAACATGTATTTTGTTCAGGATGACCACCTGAAGCCTAAATGAGCATTAATTTGACCACACAACTCATTCCTATGAAGATACATTCAAAGTCAGAAAGCGCGCTCAGCTCGGGCTGAAAAAGCATTTAAAGCAATAAAAACTCAAATTGATTGTCACGCCTAAACCAAAGGACTTATGCACACACTTCAACAGGTATTTAGTTCAGGATGACCACCTGAAGCCTAAATGAGCATTCATTTGACCACACAACTCATTCCTATGAAGATACATTCAAACTCACAAAACGTGCTCAGCTCGGGCTGAAAATGCATTTAAAGCAATAAAAACTCAAATTGAGTGTCACGCCTAAACCAAAGGACTTATGCACACACTTCAACATGTATTTTGTTCAGGATGACCTCCTGAAGCCCATATGAGCATTAATTTGACCACACAACTCATTCCTATGAAGATACATTCAAACTCACAAAACGTGCTCAGCTCGGGCTGAAAATGCATTTAAAGCAATAAAAACTCAAATTGAGTGTCACGCCTAAACCAAAGGACTTATGCACACACTTCAACATGTATTTTGTTCAGGATGACCTCCTGAAGCCCATATGAGCATTAATTTGACTGAACAACTCATTCCTATGAAGATACATTCAAACTCACAAAACGTGCTCAGCTCGGGCTGAAAATGCATTTAAAGCAATAAAAACTCAAATTGAGTGTCACGCCTAATCCAAAGGATTTATGCACACACTTCAACATGTATTTAGTTCAGGAGGTCATCCTGAAGCCTATATGAGCATTAATTTGACCACACAACTCATTCGTATCAAGATACATTCAAACTCACAAAACGTGCTCAGCTCGGGCTAAAAATGCATTCAAAGCAATAAAACCTCAAATTGAGTGTCACGCCTAAACCAAAGGACTTATGCACACAATTCATGTATTTTGTTCAGGATGACCTCCCGAAGCCTATATGAGCATTAATTTGACCACACAACTCATTCCTATCAAGATACATTCAAACTCACAAAACGTGCTCAGCTCGGGCTGAAAATGCATTTAAAGCAATAAAAACTCAAATTGAGTGTCACGCCTAAACCAAAGGACTTATGCACACACTTCAACATGTATTTAGTTCAGGAGGTCATCCTGAAGCCTATATGAGCATTAATTTGACCACACAAACTCACAAAACGTGCTCAGCTCGGGCTGAAAATGCATTTAAAGCAATAAAAACTCAAATTGAGTGTCACGCCTAAACCAAAGGACTTATGCACACACTTCAACATGTATTTAGTTCAGGAGGTCATCCTGAAGCATATATGAGCATTAATTTGACCACACAACTCATTCCTATCAAGATACATTCAAACTCACAAAACGTGCTCAGCTCGGGCTGAAAATGCATTTAAAGCAATAAAAACTCAAATTGAGTGTCACGCCTAAACCAAAGGACTTATGCACACACTTCAACATGTATTTAGTTCAGGAGGTCATCCTGAAGCCTATATGAGCATTAATTTGACCACACAACTCATTCCTATCAAGATACATTCAAACTCACAAAACGTGCTCAGCTCGGGCTGAAAATGCATTTAAAGCAATAAAAACTCAAATTGAGTGTCACGCCTAAACCAAAGGACTTATGCACACACTTCAACATGTATTTTGTTCAGGATGACCTCCTGAAGCCTAAATGAGCAATAATTTGACCACACAACTCATTCCTATGAAGATACATTCAAAGTCAGAAAGCGCGCTCAGCTCGGGCTGAAAATGCATTTAAAGCAATAAAAACTCAAATTGAGTGTCACGCCTAAACCAAAGGACTTATGCACACACTTCAACATGTGTTTTGTTCAGGATGACCTCCTGAAGCCCATATGAGCATTAATTTGACTACACAACTCATTCCTATGAAGATACATTCAAACTCACAAAACGTGCTCAGCTCGGGCTGAAAATGCATTTAAAGCAATAAAAACTCAAATTGAGTCTCACGCCTAAACCAAAGGACTTATGCACACACTTCAACATGTATTTTGTTCAGGATGACCACCTGAAGCCTAAATGAGCATTAATTTGACCACACAACTCATTCCTATGAAGATACATTCAAACTCACAAAACGTGCTAAGCTCGGGCTGAAAATGCATTTAAAGCAATAAAAACTCAAATTGAGTCTAAACCAAAGGACTTATGCACACACTTCAACATGTATTTAGTTCAGGAGGTCATCCTGAAGCCTATATGAGCATTAATTTGACCACACAACTCATTCCTATCAAGATACATTCAAACTCACAAAACGTGCTCAGCTCGGGCTGAAAATGCATTTAAAGCAATAAAAACTCAAATTGAGTGTCACGCCTAAACCAAAGGACTTATGCACACACTTCAACATGTATTTAGTTCAGGAGGACATCCTGAAGCCTGTATGAGGATTATTTTGACCACACAACTCATTCCTAAGAAGATACAATCAAACTCACAAAACGTGCTCAGCTCGGGCTGAAAATGCATTCAAAGCAATAAAACCTCAAATTGAGTGGCACGCCTAAACCAAAGGACTTATGCACTCACTTCAACATGTATTTTGTTCAGGATGACCTCCCGAAGCCTAAATTAGCATTGCTTTGACCACACAACTGAATTCCTATGAAGATACTTCAAACTCAGAAAACTTGCTCAGCTCTGCCTGAAAATGCGATTCGGAATAAAAACTCAAATTGAGTGTCACACCTAAACCAAAGGACTTATGCACACATTCAACATGCATTTTGTTCAGGATGACCATCTGAAGCCTAAATGAGCATTAATTTGACCACACAACTCATTCCTATGAAGATACATTCAAACTCACAAAACATGCTCAGCTCGGGCTGAAAATGCATTTAAAGCAATAAAAACTCAAACTGAGTGTCACGCCTAAAGCAAAGGACTTATGCACACACTTCAACATGTATTTTGTTCAGGATGACCTCCTGAAGCCCATATGAGCATTAATTTGACCAAACAACTCATTCCTATGAAGATACATTCAAACTCACAAAACGTGCTCAGCTCGGGCTGAAAATGCATTTAAAGCAATAAAAACTCAAATTGAGTGTCACGCCTAAACCAAAGGACTTATGCACACACTTCAACATGTATTTAGTTTAGGATGACCACCTGAAGCCTAAATGAGCATTAATTTGACCACACAACTCATTTCTATGAAGATACATTCAAACTCACAAAACGTGCTCAGCTCGGGCTGAAAATGCATTTAAAGCAATAAAAACTCAAATTGAGTGTCACGCCTAAACCAAAGGACTTATGCACACACTTCAACATGTATTTTGTTCAGGATGACCACCTGACGCCTAAATGAGCAATAATTTGACCACACAACTCATTCCTATGAAGATACATTCAAAGTCAGAAAGCGCGCTCAGCTCGGGCTGAAAAAGCATTTAAAGCAATAAAAACTCAAATTGATTGTCACGCCTAAACCAAAGGACTTATGCACACACTTCAACAGGTATTTAGTTCAGGATGACCACCTGAAGCCTAAATGAGCATTAATTTGACCACACAACTCATTCCTATGAAGATACATTCAAACTCACAAAACGTGCTCAGCTCGGGCTGAAAATGCATTTAAAGCAATAAAAACTCAAATTGAGTGTCACGCCTAAACCAAAGGACTTATGCACACACTTCAACATGTATTTTGTTCAGGATGACCTCCTGAAGCACATATGAGCATTAATTTGACCACACAACTCATTCCTATGAAGATACATTCAAACTCACAAAACGTGCTCAGCTCGGGCTGAAAATGCATTTAAAGCAATAAAAACTCAAATTGAGTCTCACGCCTAAACCAAAGGACTTATGCACACACTTCAACATGTATTTTGTTCAGGATGACCACCTGAAGCCTAAATGAGCATTAATTTGACCACACAACTCATTCCTATGAAGATACATTCAAAGTCAGAAAGCGCGCTCAGCTCGGGCTGAAAAAGCATTTAAAGCAATAAAAACTCAAATTGATTGTCACGCCTAAACCAAAGGACTTATGCACACACTTCAACAGGTATTTAGTTCAGGATGACCACCTGAAGCCTAAATGAGCATTCATTTGACCACACAACTCATTCCTATGAAGATACATTCAAACTCACAAAACGTGCTCAGCTCGGGCTGAAAATGCATTTAAAGCAATAAAAACTCAAATTGAGTGTCACGCCTAAACCAAAGGACTTATGCACACACTTCAACATGTATTTTGTTCAGGATGACCTCCTGAAGCCCATATGAGCATTAATTTGACCACACAACTCATTCCTATGAAGATACATTCAAACTCACAAAACGTGCTCAGCTCGGGCTGAAAATGCATTTAAAGCAATAAAAACTCAAATTGAGTGTCACGCCTAAACCAAAGGACTTATGCACACACTTCAACATGTATTTTGTTCAGGATGACCTCCTGAAGCCCATATGAGCATTAATTTGACTGAACAACTCATTCCTATGAAGATACATTCAAACTCACAAAACGTGCTCAGCTCGGGCTGAAAATGCATTTAAAGCAATAAAAACTCAAATTGAGTGTCACGCCTAATCCAAAGGATTTATGCACACACTTCAACATGTATTTAGTTCAGGAGGTCATCCTGAAGCCTATATGAGCATTAATTTGACCACACAACTCATTCGTATCAAGATACATTCAAACTCACAAAACGTGCTCAGCTCGGGCTAAAAATGCATTCAAAGCAATAAAACCTCAAATTGAGTGTCACGCCTAAACCAAAGGACTTATGCACACAATTCATGTATTTTGTTCAGGATGACCTCCCGAAGCCTATATGAGCATTAATTTGACCACACAACTCATTCCTATCAAGATACATTCAAACTCACAAAACGTGCTCAGCTCGGGCTGAAAATGCATTTAAAGCAATAAAAACTCAAATTGAGTGTCACGCCTAAACCAAAGGACTTATGCACACACTTCAACATGTATTTAGTTCAGGAGGTCATCCTGAAGCCTATATGAGCATTAATTTGACCACACAAACTCACAAAACGTGCTCAGCTCGGGCTGAAAATGCATTTAAAGCAATAAAAACTCAAATTGAGTGTCACGCCTAAACCAAAGGACTTATGCACACACTTCAACATGTATTTAGTTCAGGAGGTCATCCTGAAGCATATATGAGCATTAATTTGACCACACAACTCATTCCTATCAAGATACATTCAAACTCACAAAACGTGCTCAGCTCGGGCTGAAAATGCATTTAAAGCAATAAAAACTCAAATTGAGTGTCACGCCTAAACCAAAGGACTTATGCACACACTTCAACATGTATTTAGTTCAGGAGGTCATCCTGAAGCCTATATGAGCATTAATTTGACCACACAACTCATTCCTATCAAGATACATTCAAACTCACAAAACGTGCTCAGCTCGGGCTGAAAATGCATTTAAAGCAATAAAAACTCAAATTGAGTGTCACGCCTAAACCAAAGGACTTATGCACACACTTCAACATGTATTTAGTTCAGGAGGTCTGAAGCCTATATGAGCATTAATTTGACCACACAACTCATTCCTATCAAGATACATGCAAACTCACAAAACGTGCTCTGCTCGGGCTGAAAATGCATTTAAAGCAATAAAAACTCAAATTGAGTGTCACGCCTAAACCAAAGGACTTATGCACACACTTCAACATGTATTTAGTTCAGGAGGTCATCCTGAAGCCTACATGAGCATTAATTTGACCACACAACTCATTCCTATCAAGATACATTCAAACTCACAAAACGTGCTCAGCTCGGGCTGAAAATGCATTTAAAGCAATAAAAACTCAAATTGAGTGTCACGCCTAAACCAAAGGACTTATGCACACACTTCAACATGTATTTAGTTCAGGAGGTCATCCTGAAGCCTATATGAGCATTAATTTGACCACACAACTCATTCCTATCAAGATACAATCAAACTCACAAAACGTGCTCAGCTAGGGCTGAAAATGCATTCAAAGCAATAAAACCTCAAATTGAGTGTCATGCCTAAACCAAAGGACTTATCCACACACTTCAACATGTATTTTGTTCAGGATGACCTCCCGAAGCCTAAATTAGCATTGATTGGACCACACAACTCATTCCTATGAAGATACTTCAAACTCAGAAAACTTGCTCAGCTCGGGCTGAAAATGCATTTTGCAATAAAAACTCAAATTGAGTGTCACACCTAAACCAGCTCGGGCTGAAATACAATTAAAGCAATAAAAACTCAAACTGAGTGTCACGCCTAAACCAAAAGACTTATGCACACACTTCAACATGCATTTTGTTCAGGATGACCACCTGAAGCCTAAATGGCATTAATTTGACCACACAACTCATTCCTATGAAGATACATTCAAACTCACAAAACATGCTCAGCTCGGGCTGAAAATGCATTTAAAGCAATAAAAACTCAAACTGAGTGTCACGCCTAAACGAAAGGACTTATGCACACACTTCAACATGTATTTTGTTCAGGATGACCTCCTGAAGCCTAAATGAGCAATAATTTGACTACACAACTCATTCCTATGAAGATACATTCAAAGTCAGAAAGCGCGCTCAGCTCGGGCTGAAAATGCATTTAAAGCAATAAAAACTCAAATTGAGTGTCACGCCTAAACCAAAGGACTTATGCACACACTTCAACATGTATTTTGTTCAGGATGACCACCTGAAGCCTAAATGAGCATTAATTTGACCACACAACTCATTCCTATGAAGATACATTCAAACTCACAAAACGTGCTCAGCTCGGGCTGAAAATGCATTTAAAGCAATAAAAACTCAAATTGAGTGTCACGCCTCAACCAAAGGACTTATGCACACACTTCAACATGTATTTTGTTCAGGATGTCCTCCTGACACCTAAATGGGCAGTAATTTGACTACACAACTCATTCCTAAGAAGATACATTCAATCTCACAAAACGTGCTCAGCTCGGGCTGAAAATGCATTTAAAGCAATAAAAACTCAAATTGAGTGTCACGCCTAAACCAAAGGACTTATGCACACAATTCAACATGTATTTAGTTCAGGAGGTCATCCTGAAGCCTATATGAGCATTAATTTGACCACACAACTCATTCGTATCAAGATACATTCAAACTCACAAAAAGTGCTCAGCTCGGGCTGAAAATGCATTTAAAGCAATAAAAACTCAAATTGAGTGTCACGCCTAAACCAAAGGACTTATGCACACACTTCAACATGTATTTAGTTCAAGAGGTCATCCTGAAGCCTATATGAGCATTAATTCGACCACATAACTCATTCCTATGAAGATACATTCAAACTCACAAAACGTGCTCAGCTCGGGCTGAAAATGCATTTAAAGCAATAAAAACTCAAATTGAGTGTCACGCCTAAACCAAAGGACTTATGCACACACTTCAACATGTATTTAGTTCAGGAGGTCATCCTGAAGCCTATATGAGCATTCATTTGACCACACAACTCATTCCTATGAAGATACATTCAAACTCACAAAACGTGCTCAGCTCGGGCTGAAAATGCATTTAAAGCAATAAAAACTCAAATTGAGTGTCACGCCTAAACCAAAGGACTTATGCACACACTTCAACATGTATTTAGTTCAGGAGGTCAATCTGAAGCCAAATGAGCATTAATTTGACCACACAACTCATTCCTATCAAGATACAATCAAACTCACAAAACGTGCTCAGCTCGGGCTGAAAATGCATTCAAAGCAATAAAACCTCAAATTGAGTGTCACGCCTAAACCAAAGGACTTATCCACACACTTCAACATGTATTTAGTTCAGGAGGTCAATCTGAAGCCAAATGAGCATTAATTTGACCACACAGCTCATTCCTATCAAGATACAATCAAACTCACAAAACGTGCTCAGCTCGGGCTGAAAATGCATTCAAAGCAATAAAACCTCAAATTGAGTGTCACGCCTAAACCAAAGGACTTATCCACACACTTCAACATGTATTTTGTTCAGGATGACCTCCCGAAGCCTAAATGAGCATTAATTTGACCACACAACTCATTCCTATGAAGATACTTCAAACTCAGAAAACTTGCTCAGCTCTGCCTGAAAATGCATTTCGCAATAAAACCTCAAATTGAGTGTCACGCCTAAACCAAAGGACTTATGCACACACTTCAACATGTATTTAGTTCAGGAGGTCATCCTGAAGCCAAATTAGCATTAATTTGACCACACAACTCATTCCTATGAAGATACATTCAAACTCACAAAACATGCTCAGCTCGGGCTGAAAATGCATTTAAAGCAATAAAAACTCAAACTGAGTGTCACGCCTAAACCAAAAGACTTCTGCACACACTTCAACATGTATTTTGTTCAGGATGACCTCCTGAAGCCTAAATGAGCAATAATTTGACTACACAACTCATTCCTATGAAGATATACATTCAAAGTCAGAAAGCGCGCTCAGCTCGGGCTGAAATGCATTTAAAGCAATAAAAACTCAAATTGAGTGTCACGCCTAAACCAAAGGACTTATGCACACACTTCAACATGTATTTTGTTCAGGATGACCACCTGAAGCCTAAAGGAGCATTAATTTGACCACACAACTCATTCCTATGAAGATACATTCAAACTCACAAAACGTGCTCAGCTCGGGCTGAAAATGCATTTAAAGTAAAAAAAACATAAATTGAGTGTCACGCCTAAACCAAAGGACTTATGCACACACTTCAACATGTATTTAGTTCAGGAGGTCATCCTGAAGCCAAATTAGCATTAATTTGACCACACAACTCATTCCTATGAAGATACATTCAAACTCACAAAACATGCTCAGCTCGGGCTGAAAATGCAATTAAAGCAATAAAAACTCAAACTGAGTGTCACGCCTAAACCAAAAGACTTATGCACACACTTCAACATGTATTTTGTTCAGGATGACCTCCTGAAGCCTAAATGAGCAATAATTTGACTACACAACTCATTCCTATGAAGATATACATTCAAAGTCAGAAAGCGTGCTCAGCTCGGGCTGAAATGCATTTAAAGCAATAAAAACTCAAATTGAGTGTCACACCTAAACCAAAGGACTTATGCACACAGTTCAACATGCATTTTGTTCAGGATGACCATCTGAAGCCTAAATGAGCATTAATTTGACCACACAACTCATTCCTATGAAGATACATTCAAACTCACAAAACATGCTCAGCTCGGGCTGAAAATGCATTTAAAGCAATAAAAGCTCAAACTGAGTGTCACGCCTAAACCAAAGGACTTATCCACACACTTCAACATGTATTTTGTTCAGGATGACCTCCCGAAGCCTAAATGAGCATTAATTTGACCACACAACTCATTCCTATGAAGACACTTCAAACTCAGAAAACTTGCTCAGCTCTGCCTGAAAATGCATTTCGCAATAAAACCTCAAATTGAGTGTCACGCCTAAACCAAAGGACTTATGCACACACTTCAACATGTATTTAGTTCAGGAGGTCATCCTGAAGCCAAATTAGCATTAATTTGACCACACAACTCATTCCTATGAAGATACATTCAAACTCACAAAACATGCTCAGCTCGGGCTGAAAATGCATTTAAAGCAATAAAAACTCAAACTGAGTGTCACGCCGAAACCAAAAGACTTCTGCACACACTTTCAACATGTATTTTGTTCAGGATGACCTCCTGAAGCCTAAATGAGCAATAATTTGACTACACAACTCATTCCTATGAAGATATACATTCAAAGTCAAAAAGCGCGCTCAGCTCGGGCTGAAATGCATTTAAAGCAATAAAAACTCAAATTGAGTGTCACGCCTAAACCAAAGGACTTATGCACACACTTCAACATGTATTTAGTTCAGGAGGTCATCCTGAAGCCAAATTAGCATTAATTTGACCACACAACTCATTCCTATGAACATACATTCAAACTCACAAAACATGCTCAGCTCGGGCTGAAAATGCATTTAAAGCAATAAAAACTCAAACTGAGTGTCACGCCTAAACCAAAGGACTTATGCACACACTTCAACATGGATTTTTTTCAGGATGACCACCTGAAGCCTAAAGGAGCATTAATTTGACCACACAACTCATTCCTATGAAGATACATTCAAACTCACAAAACATGCTCAGCTCGGGCTGAAAATGCATTTAAAGCAATAAAAAATCAAAATGAGTGTCACGCCTAAACCAAAAGACTTATGCACACACTTCAACATGTATTTTGTTCAGGATGACCTCCTGAAGCCTAAATGAGCAATAATTTGACTACACAACTCATTCCTATGAAGATATACATTCAAAGTCAGAAAGCGCGCTCAGCTCGGGCTGAAATGCATTTAAAGCAATAAAAACTCAAATTGAGTGTCACGCCTAAACCAAAGGACTTATGCACACACTTCAACATGTATTTTGTTCAGGATGACCACCTGAAGCCTAAAGGAGCATTAATTTGACCACACAACTCATTCCTATGAAGATACATTCAAACTCACAAAACGTGCTCAGCTCGGGCTGAAAATGCATTTAAAGCAATAAAAACTCAAATTGAGTGTCACGCCTAAACCAAAGGACTTATGCACACACTTCAACATGTATTTAGTTCAAGAGGTCATCCTGAAGCCTATATGAGCATTAATTTGACCACATAACTCATTCCTATGAAGATTCATTCAAACTCACAAAACGTGCTCAGCTCGGGCTGAAAATGCATTTAAAGCAATAAAAACTCAAATTGAGTGTCACGCCTAAACCAAAGGACTTATGCACACACTTCAACATGTATTTTGTTCAGGAGGTCATCCTGAATCATAAATTAGCATTAATTTGACCACACAACTCATTCCTTTGAAGATACATTCAAACTCACAAAACGTGCTCAGCTCGGAGTGAAAATGCATTTAAAGCAATAAAAACTCAAATTGAGTGTCACGCCTAAACCAAAGGGCTTATCCACACACTTCAACATGTCTTTTGTTCAGGATGACCTCCTGAATCATAAATTAGCATTAATTTGACCACACAAATCATTCCTATGAAGATACATTCAAAGTCAGAAAGCGCGCTCAGCTCGGGCTGAAAATGCATTCAAAGCAATAAAACCTCAAATTGAGTGTCACGCCTAAACCAAAGGACTTATGCACACACTTCAACATGTATTTTGTTCAGGATGACCTCCCGAAGCCTATATGAGCATTAATTTGACCACACAACTCATTCCTATCAAGATACATTCAAACTCACAAAACGTGCTCAGCTCGGGCTGAAAATGCATTCAAAGCAATAAAAACTCAAATTGAGTCTCACGCCTAAACCAAAGGACTTATGCACACACTTCAACATGTATTTTGTTCAGGATGACCACCTGAAGCCCATATGAGCATTAATTTGACCACACAACTCATTCCTATGACGATACATTCAAACTCACAAAACGTGCTCAGCTCTGGCTGAAAATGCATTTAAAGCAATAAAAACTCAAATTGAGTGTCACGCCTAAACCAAAGGACTTATGCACACACTTCAACATGTATTTTGTTCAGGATGACCTCCTGAAGCCCATATGAGCATTAATTTGACCACACAACTCATTCCTATGAAGATACATTCAAACACACAAAACGTGCTCAACTCGGGCTGAAAATGCATTTAAAGCAATAAAAACTCAAATTGAGTGTCACGCCTAAACCAAAGGACTTATGCACACACTTCAACATGTATTTTGTTCAGGATGACCACCTGAAGCCTAAATGAGCATTAATTTGACCACACAACTCATTCCTATGAAGATACATTCAAACTCACAAAACGTGCTCAACTCGTGCTGAAAATGCATTTAAAGCAATAAAAACTCAAATTGAGTGTCACGCCTAAACCAAAGGACTTATGCACACACTTCAACATGTATTTTGTTCAGGATGACCTCCTGAAGCACATATGAGCATTAATTTGACCACACAACTCATTCCTATGAAGATACATTCAAACACACAAAACGTGCTCAGCTCGGGCTGAAAATGCATTTAAAGCAATAAAAACTCAAATTGAGTGTCACGCCTAAACCAAAGGACTTATGCACACACTTCAACATGTATTTTGTTCAGGATGACCTCCTGAAGCCTAAATGAGCAATAATTTGACCACACAACTCATTCCTATGAAGATACATTCAAAGTCAGAAAGCGCGCTCAGCTCGGGCTGAAAATGCATTTAAAGCAATAAAAACTCAAATTGAGTCTCACGCCTAAACCAAAGGACTTATGCACACACTTCAACATGTATTTTGTTCAGGATGACCACCTGAAGCCTAAATGAGCATTAATTTGACCACACAACTCATTCCTATGAAGATACATTCAAACTCACAAAACGTGCTAAGCTCGGGCTGAAAATGCATTTAAAGCAATAAAAACTCAAATTGAGTCTAAACCAAAGGACTTATGCACACACTTCAACATGTATTTAGTTCAGGAGGTCATCCTAAAGCCTATATGAGCATTAATTTGACCACACAACTCATTCCTATGAAGATACATTCAAACTCACAAAACGTGCTCAGCTCGGGCTGAAAATGCATTTAAAGCAATAAAAACTCAAATTGAGTGTCACGCCTAAACCAAAGGACTTATGCACACACTTCAACATGTATTTAGTTCAGGAGGACATCCTGAAGCCTGTATGAGGATTATTTTGACCACACAACTCATTCCTAAGAAGATACAATCAAACTCACAAAACGTGCTCAGCTCGGGCTGAAAATGCATTCAAAGCAATAAAACCTCAAATTGAGTGTCACGCCTAAACCAAAGGACTTATGCACTCACTTCAACATGTATTTTGTTCAGGATGACCTCCCGAAGCCTAAATTAGCATTGCTTTGACCACACAACTCATTCCTATGAAGATACTTCAAACTCAGAAAACTTGCTCAGCTCTGCCTGAAAATGCGATTCGCAATAAAAACAATTGAGTGTCACACCTAAACCAAAGGACTTATGCACACAGTTCAACATGCATTTTGTTCAGGATGACCATCTGAAGCCTAAATGAGCATTAATTTGACCACACAACTCATTCCTATGAAGATACATTCAAACTCACAAAACATGCTCAGCTCGGGCTGAAAATGCATTTAAAGCAATAAAAACTCAAACTGAGTGTCACGCCTAAACCAAAGGACTTATGCACACACTTCAACATGTATTTTGTTCAGGATGACCTCCTGAAGCCTAAATGAGCAATAATTTGACCACACAACTCATTCCTATGAAGATACATTCAAAGTCAGAAAGCGCGCTCAGCTCGGGCTGAAATGCATTTAAAGCAATAAAAACTCAAATTGAGTGTCACGCCTAAACCAAAGGACTTATGCACACACTTCAACATGGATTTTTTTCAGGATGACCACCTGAAGCCTAAAGGAGCATTAATTTGACCACACAACTCATTCCTATGAAGATACATTCAAACTCACAAAACATGCTCAGCTCGGGCTGAAAATGCATTTAAAGCAATAAAAAATCAAAATGAGTGTCACGCCTAAACCAAAAGACTTATGCACACACTTCAACATGTATTTTGTTCAGGATGACCTCCTGAAGCCTAAATGAGCAATAATTTGACTACACAACTCATTCCTATGAAGATATACATTCAAAGTCAGAAAGCGCGCTCAGCTCGGGCTGAAATGCATTTAAAGCAATAAAAACTCAAATTGAGTGTCACGCCTAAACCAAAGGACTTATGCACACACTTCAACATGTATTTTGTTCAGGATGACCACCTGAAGCCTAAAGGAGCATTAATTTGACCACACAACTCATTCCTATGAAGATACATTCAAACTCACAAAACGTGCTCAGCTCGGGCTGAAAATGCATTTAAAGCAATAAAAACTCAAATTGAGTGTCACGCCTAAACCAAAGGACTTATGCACACACTTCAACATGTATTTAGTTCAAGAGGTCATCCTGAAGCCTATATGAGCATTAATTTGACCACATAACTCATTCCTATGAAGATTCATTCAAACTCACAAAACATGCTCAGCTCGGGCTGAAAATGCATTTAAAGCAATAAAAACTCAAATTGAGTGTCACGCCTAAACCAAAGGACTTATGCACACACTTCAACATGTATTTTGTTCAGGAGGTCATCCTGAATCATAAATTAGCATTAATTTGACCACACAACTCATTCCTTTGAAGATACATTCAAACTCACAAAACGTGCTCAGCTCGGAGTGAAAATGCATTTAAAGCAATAAAAACTCAAATTGAGTGTCACGCCTAAACCAAAGGACTTATGCACACACTTCAACATGTATTTAGTTCAGGAGGTCATCCTGAAGCCTAAATGAGCAATAATTTGACTACACAACTCATTCCTATGAAGATACATTCAAAGTCAGAAAGCGCGCTCAGCTCGGGCTGAAAATGCATTTAAAGCAATAAAAACTCAAATTGAGTCTAAACCAAAGGACTTATGCACACACTTCAACATGTATTTAGTTCAGGAGGTCATCCTGAAGCCTATATGAGCATTAATTTGACCACACAACTCATTCCTATCAAGATACATTCAAACTCACAAAACGTGCTCAGCTCGGGCTGAAAATGCATTCAAAGCAATAAAACCTCAAATTGAGTGTCACACCAAAACCAAAGGACTTATGCACACACTTCAACATGTATTTTGTTCAGGATGACCACCTGAAGGCTAAATGAGCATTAATTTGACCACACAACTCATTCGTATCAAGATACATTCAAACTCACAAAACGTGCTCAGCTCGGGCTGAAAATGCATTTAAAGCAATAATAACTCAAATTGAGTGTCACGCCTAAACCAAAGGACTTATGCACACACTTCAACATGTATTTTGTTCAGGATGACCTCCTGAAGCCTAAATGAGCAATAATTTGACTACACAACTCATTCCTATGAAGATACATTCAAAGTCAGAAAGCGCGCTCAGCTCGGGCTGGAAATGCATTTAAAGCAATAAAAACTCAAATTGAGTGTCACACCTAAACCAAAGGACTTATGCACACACTTCAACATGTATTTAGTTCAGGAGGTCATCCTGAAGCCTATATGAGCATTCATTTGACCACACAACTCATTCCTATGAAGATACATTCAAACTCACAAAACGTGCTCAGCTCGGGCTGAAAATGCATTTAAAGCAATAAAAACTCAAATTGAGTGTCACGCCTAAACCAAAGGACTTATCCACACACTTCAACATGTATTTAGTTCAGGATGACCACCTGAAGCCTAAATGAGCATTAATTTGACCACACAACTCATTCCTATGAAGATACATTCAAACTCACAAAACGTGCTCAGCTCGGGCTGAAAATGCATTTAAAGCAATAAAAACTCAAATTGAGTTTCACGCCTAAACCAAAGGGCTTATCCACACACTTCAACATGTCTTTTGTTCAGGATGACCTCCTGAATCATAAATTAGCATTAATTTGACCACACAAATCATTCCTATGAAGATACATTCAAAGTCAGAAAGCGCGCTCAGCTCGGGCTGAAAATGCATTCAAAGCAATAAAACCTCAAATTGAGTGTCACACCTAAACCAAAGGACTTATGCACACACTTCAACATGTATTTTGTTCAGGATGACCTCCCGAAGCCAATATGAGCATTTATTTGACCACACAACTCATTCCTATGAAGATACATTCAAACTCACAAAACGTGCTCAGCTCGGGCTGAAAATGCATTTAAAGCAATAAAAACTCAAATTGAGTGTCACGCCTAAACCAAAGGACTTATGCACACACTTCAACATGTATTTAGTTCAGGAGGTCATCCTGAAGCCTAAATGAGCAATAATTTGACTACACAACTCATTCCTATGAAGATACATTCAAAGTCAGAAAGCGCGCTCAGCTCGGGCTGAAAATGCATTTAAAGCAATAAAAACTCAAATTGAGTGTCACGCCTAAACCAAAGGGCTTATGCACACACTTAACATGTATTTTGTTCAGGATGTCCTCCTGACACCTAAATGGGCAGTAATTTGACTATACAAATCATTCCTAAGAAGATACATTCAAAGTCAGAAAACGTGCTCAGCTCGGGCTGAAAATGCATTTAAAGCAATAAAAACTCAAATTGAGTGTCACGCCTAAACCAAAGGGCTTATGCACACACTTCAACATGTATTTTGTTCAAGATAACCACCTGAAGCCTAAATGAGCATTAATTTGACCACACAACTCATTCCTATGAAGATACATTCAAACTCACAAAACGTGCTCAGCTCGGGCTGAAAATGCATTTAAAGCAATAAAAACTCAAATTGAGTGTCACGCCTAAACCAAAGGACTTATGCACACACTTCAACATGTATTTAGTTCAGGAGACATCCTGAAGCCTATATGAGCATTAATTTGACCACACAACTCATTCCTATCAAGATACATTCAAACTCACAAAACGTGCTCAGCTCGGGCTGAAAATGCATTTAAAGCAATAAAAACTCAAATTGAGTGTTACGCCTAAACCAAAGGACTTATGCACACACTTCAACATGTATTTAGTTCAGGAGGTCATCCTGAAGCCTATATGAGCATTAATTTGACCACACAACTCATTCCTATGAAGATACATTCAAACTCACAAAACGTGCTCAGCTCGGGCTGAAAATGCATTTAAAGCAATAAAAACTCAAATTGAGTGTCACGCCTAATCCAAAGGACTTATGCACACACTTCAACATGTATTTAGTTCAGGAGGTCATCCTGAAGCCAAATGAGCATTAATTTGACCACACAACTCATTCCTATCAAGATACAATCAAACTCACAAAACGTGCTCAGCTCGGGCTGAAAATGCATTTAAAGCAATAAAAACTCAAATTGAGTGTCACGCCTAAACCAAAGGACTTATGCACACACTTCAACATGTATTTAGTTCAGGAGGTCATCCTGAAGCCTATATGAGCATTAATTTGACCACACAGCTCATTCCTATCAAGATACATTCAAACTCACAAAACGTGCTCAGCTCGGGCTGAAAATGCATTTAAAGCAATAAAAACTCAAATTGAGTGTCACGCCTAAACCAAAGGACTTATGCACACACTTCAACATGTATTTAGTTCAGGAGGTCATCCTGAAGCCTATATGAGCATTAATTTGACCACACAACTCATTCCTATCAAGATACATTCAAACTCACAAAACGTGCTCAGCTCGGGCTGAAAATGCATTTAAAGCAATAAAAACTCAAATTGAGTGTCACGCCTAAACCAAAGGACTTATGCACACACTTCAACATGTATTTAGTTCAGGATGACCACCTGAAGCCTATATGAGCATTAATTTGACCACACAACTCATTCCTATCAAGATACATTCAAACTCACAAAACGTGCTCAGCTCGGGCTGAAAATGCATTTAAAGCAATAAAAACTCAAATTGAGTGTCACGCCTAAACCAAAGGACTTATGCACACACTTCAACATGTATTTAGTTCAGGAGGTCATCCTGAAGCCTATATGAGCATTAATTTGACCACACAACTCATTCCTATCAAGATACATGCAAACTCACAAAACGTGCTCAGCTCGGGCTGAAAATGCATTTAAAGCAATAAAAACTCAAATTGAGTGTCACGCCTAAACCAAAGGACTTATGCACACACTTCAACATGTATTTAGTTCAGGAGGTCATCCTGAAGCCTATATGAGCATTAATTTGACCACACAACTCATTCCTATCAAGATACATTCAAACTCACAAAACGTGCTCAGCTCGGGCTGAAAATGCATTTAAAGCAATAAAAACTCAAATTGAGTGTCACGCCTAAACCAAAGGACTTATGCACACACTTCAACATGTATTTAGTTCAGGAGGTCATCCTGAAGCCTATATGAGCATTAATTTGACCACACAACTCATTCCTATCAAGATACAATCAAACTCACAAAACGTGCTCAGCTAGGGCTGAAAATGCATTCAAAGCAATAAAACCTCAAATTGAGTGTCACGCCTAAACCAAAGGACTTATGCACACACTTCAACATGTATTTTGTTCAGGATGACCTCCCGAAGCCTAAATTAGCATTGATTTGACCACACAACTCATTCCTATGAAGATACTTCAAACTCAGAAAACTTGCTCAGCTCGGGCTGAAAATGCATTTCGCAATAAAAACTCAAATTGAGTGTCACACCTAAACCAAAGGACTTATGCACACACTTCAACATGCATTTTGTTCAGGATGACCACCTGAAGCCTAAATGGCATTAATTTGACCACACAACTCATTCCTATGAAGATACATTCAAACTCACAAAACATGCTCAGCTCGGGCTGAAAATGCATTTCGCAATAAAAACTCAAATTGAGTGTCACACCTAAACCAAAGGATTTATGCACACACTTCAACATGTATTTAGTTCAGGAGGTCATCCTGAAGCCAAATTAGCATTAATTTGACCACACAACTCATTCCTATGAAGATACATTCAAACTCACAAAACATGCTCAGCTCGGGCTGAAAATGCATTTCGCAATAAAAACTCAAATTGAGTGTCACGCCTAAACCAAAGGACTTATGCACACACTTCAACATGTATTTAGTTCAGGAGGTCATCCTGAAGCCTATATGAGCATTAATTTGACCACACAACTCATTCCTATCAAGATACAATCAAACTCACAAAACGTGCTCAGCTAGGGCTGAAAATGCATTCAAAGTAATAAAACCTCAAATTGAGTGTCACGCCTAAACCAAAGGACTTATGCACACATTTCAACATGTATTTTGTTCAGGATGACCTCCCTAAGCCTAAATTAGCATTGATTTGACCACACAACTCATTCCTATGAAGATACTTCAAACTCAGAAAACTTGCTCAGCTCGGGCTGAAAATGCATTTCGCAATAAAAACTCAAATTGAGTGTCACACCTAAACCAAAGGACTTATGCACACACTTCAACATGCATTTTGTTCAGGATGACCACCTGAAGCCTAAATGGCATTAATTTGACCACACAACTCATTCCTATGAAGATACATTCAAACTCACAAAACATGCTCAGCTCGGGCTGAAAATGCATTTAAAGCAATAAAAACTCAAACTGAGTGTCACGCCTAAACCAAAGGACTTATGCACACACTTCAACATGTATTTTGTTCAGGATGACCTCCTGAAGCCTAAATGAGCAATAATTTGACTACACAACTCATTCCTATGAAGATATATTCAAAGTCAGAAAGCGCGCTCAACTCGGGCTGAAAATGCATTTAAAGCAATAAAAACTCAAATTGAGTGTCACGCCTAATCCAAAGGACTTATGCACACACTTCAACATGTATTTTGTTCAGGATGACCACCTGAAGCCTAAATGAGCATTAATTTGACCACACAACTCATTCCTATGAAGATACATTCAAACTCACAAAACGTGCTCAGCTCGGGCTGAAAATGCATTTAAAGCAATAAAAACTCAAATTGAGTGTCACGCCTCAACCAAAGGACTTATGCACACACTTCAACATGTATTTAGTTCAGGAGGTCATCCTGAAGCCTATATGAGCATTAATTTGACCACACAACTCATTCCTATGAGATACATTCAAACTCACAAAACGTGCTCAGCTCGGGCTGAAAATGCATTTAAAGCAATAAAAACTCAAATTGAGTGTCACGCCTAAACCAAAGGACTTATGCACACACTTCAACATGTATTTAGTTCAGGAGGTCATCCTGAAGCCTATATGAGCATTAATTTGACCACACAACTCATTCGTATCAAGATACATTCAAACTCACAAAACGTGCTCAGCTCGGGCTGAAAATGCATTCAAAGCAATAAAACCTCAAATTGAGTGTGACGCCTAATCCAAAGGACTTATGCACACACTTCAACATGTATTTTGTTCAGGATGACCTCCTGAAGCCCAAATAAGCATTAATTTGACCACCCAACTCATTCCTATGAAGATACATTCAAAGTCAGAAAGCGCGCTCAGCTCGGGCTGAAAATACATTTAAAGCAATAAAAACTCAAATTGAGTGTCACGCCTAAACCAAAGGATTTATGCACACACTTCAACATGTATTTAGTTCAGGAGGTCATCCTGAAGCCTATATGAGCATTAATTTGACCACATAACTCATTCCTATGAAGATACATTCAAACTCACAAAACGTGCTCAGCTCGGGCTGAAAATGCATTTAAAGCAATAAAAACTCAAATTGAGTGTCACGCCTAAACCAAAGGAATTATGCACACACTTCAACATGTATTTAGTTCAGGATGACCTCCTGAAGCCTAAATGAGCAATAATTTGACTACACAACTCATTCCTATGAAGATATATTCAAAGTCAGAAAGCGCGCTCAACTCGGGCTGAAAATGCATTTAAAGCAATAAAAACTCAAATTGAGTGTCACGCCTAATCCAAAGGACTTATGCACACACTTCAACATGTATTTTGTTCAGGATGACCACCTGAAGCCTAAATGAGCATTAATTTGACCACACAACTCATTCCTATGAAGATACAGTCAAACTCACAAAACGTGCTCAGCTCGGGCTGAAAATGCATTTAAAGCAATAAAAACTCAAATTGAGTGTCACGCCTCAACCAAAGGACTTATGCACACACTTCAACATGTATTTTGTTCAGGATGTCCTCCTGACACCTAAATGGGCAGTAATTTGACTACACAACTCATTCCTAAGAAGATACATTCAATCTCACAAAACGTGCTCAGCTCGGGCTGAAAATGCATTTAAAGCAATAAAAACTCAAATTGAGTGTCACGCCTAAACCAAAGGACTTATGCACACAATTCAACATGTATTTAGTTCAGGAGGTCATCCTGAAGCCTATATGAGCATTAATTTGACCACACAACTCATTCGTATCAAGATACATTCAAACTCACAAAAAGTGCTCAGCTCGGGCTGAAAATGCATTTAAAGCAATAAAAACTCAAATTGAGTGTCACGCCTAAACCAAAGGACTTATGCACACAATTCAACATGTATTTAGTTCAGGAGGTCATCCTGAAGCCTATATGAGCATTCATTTGACCACACAACTCATTCCTATGAAGATACATTCAAACTCACAAAACGTGCTCAGCTCGGGCTGAAAATGCATTTAAAGCAATAAAAACTCAAATTGAGTGTCACGCCTAAACCAAAGGACTTATGCACACACTTCAACATGTATTTAGTTCAGGAGGTCATCCTGAAGCCAAATGAGCATTAATTTGACCACACAAATCATTCCTATCAAGATACAATCAAACTCACAAAACGTGCTCAGCTCGGGCTGAAAATGCATTCAAAGCAATAAAACCTCAAATTGAGTGTCACGCCTAAACCAAAGGACTTATCCACACACTTCAACATGTATTTTGTTCAGGATGACCTCCCGAAGCCTAAATGAGCATTAATTTGACCACACAACTCATTCCTATGAAGATACTTCAAACTCAGAAAACTTGCTCAGCTCTGCCTGAAAATGCATTTCGCAATAAAACCTCAAATTGAGTGTCACGCCTAAACCAAAGGACTTATGCACACACTTCAACATGTATTTAGTTCAGGAGGTCATCCTGAAGCCAAATTAGCATTAATTTGACCACACAACTCATTCCTATGAAGATACATTCAAACTCACAAAACATGCTCAGCTCGGGCTGAAAATGCATTTAAAGCAATAAAAACTCAAACTGAGTGTCACGCCTAAACCAAAAGACTTCTGCACACACTTCAACATGTATTTTGTTCAGGATGACCTCCTGAAGCCTAAATGAGCAATAATTTGACTACACAACTCATTCCTATGAAGATACATTCAAACTCACAAAGCGCGCTCAGCTCGGGCTGAAATGCATTTAAAGCAATAAAAACTCAAATTGAGTGTCACGCCTAAACCAAAGGACTTATGCACACACTTCAACATGTATTTTGTTCAGGATGACCACCTGAAGCCTAAAGGAGCATTAATTTGACCACACAACTCATTCCTATGAAGATACATTCAAACTCACAAAACGTGCTCAGCTCGGGCTGAAAATGCATTTAAAGCAATAAAAACTCAAATTGAGTGTCACGCCTAAACCAAAGGACTTATGCACACACTTCAACATGTATTTAGTTCAAGAGGTCATCCTGAAGCCTATATGAGCATTAATTTGACCACATAACTCATTCCTATGAAGATTCATTCAAACTCACAAAACGTGCTCAGCTCGGGCTGAAAATGCATTTAAAGCAATAAAAACTCAAATTGAGTGTCACGCCTGAACCAAAGGACTGATGCACACACTTCATGTATTAGTTCAGGAGGTCATCCTGAAGATATGAGCATTAATTTGACCACACAACTCATTCCTATGAAGATACATTCAAACTCACAAAACGTGCTCAGCTCGGGCTGAAAATGCATTTAAAGCAATAAAAACTCATTGAGTGTCACGCCTAAACCAAAGGACTTATGCACACACTTCAACATGTATTTTGTTCAGGAGGTCATCCTGAATCATAAATTAGCATTAATTTGACCACACAACTCATTCCTTTGAAGATACATTCAAACTCACAAAACGTGCTCAGCTCGGAGTGAAAATGCATTTAAAGCAATAAAAACTCAAATTGAGTGTCACGCCTAAACCAAAGGGCTTATGCACACACTTGACATGTATTTTGTTCAGGATGTCCTCCTGACACCTAAATGGGCAGTAATTTGACTATACAAATCATTCCTAAGAAGATACATTCAAAGTCAGAAAACGTGCTCAGCTTTGGCTGACAATGCATTTAAAGCAATAAAAACAAATTGAGTGTCACGCCTAAACCAAAGGACTTATGCACACACTTCAACATGTATTTTGTTCAGGATGACCTCCCGAAGCCTATATGAGCATTAATTTGACCACACAACTCATTCCTATCAAGATACATTCAAACTCACAAAACGTGCTCAGCTCGGGCTGAAAATGCATTCAAAGCAATAAAACCTCAAATTGAGTGTCACGCCTAAACCAAAGGACTTATGCACACACTTCAACATGTATTTTGTTCAGGATGACCACCTGAAGCCTAAATGAGCATTTATTTGACCACACAACTCATTCCCATGAAGATACATTCAAACTCACAAAACGTGCTCAACTCGTGCTGAAAATGCATTTAAAGCAATAAAAACTCAAATTGAGTGTCACGCCTAAACCAAAGGACTTATGCACACACTTCAACATGTATTTTGTTCAGGATGACCTCCTGAAGCACATATGAGCATTAATTTGACCACACAACTCATTCCTATGAAGATACATTCAAACTCACAAAACGTGCTCAGCTCGGGCTGAAAATGCATTTAAAGCAATAAAAACTCAAATTGAGTCTCACGCCTAAACCAAAGGACTTATGCACACACTTCAACATGTATTTTGTTCAGGATGACCACCTGAAGCCCATATGAGCATTAATTTGACCACACAACTCGTTCCTATGAAGATACATTCAAACTCACAAAACGTGCTCAGCTCGGGCTGAAAATGCATTTAAAGCAATAAAAACTCAAATTGAGTGTCACGCCTAAACCAAAGGACTTATGCACACACTTCAACATGTATTTTGTTCAGGATGACCTCCTGAAGCCCATATGAGCATTAATTTGACCACACAACTCATTCCTATGAAGATACATTCAAACTCACAAAACGTGCTCAGCTCGGGCTGAAAATGCATTTAAAGCAATAAAAACTCAAATTGAGTGTCACGCCTAAACCAAAGGACTTATGCACACACTTCAACATGTATTTAGTTCAGGAGGTCATCCTGAAGCCAAATGAGCATTAATTTGACCACACAACTCATTCCTATCAAGATACAATCAAACTCACAAAACGTGCTCAGCTCGGGCTGAAAATGCATTCAAAGCAATAAAACCTCATATTGAGTGTCACGCCTAAACCAAAGGACTTATCCACACACTTCAACATGTATTTTGTTCAGGATGACCTCCTGAAGCCTAAATGAGCAATAATTTGACCACACAACTCATTCCTATGAAGATACATTCAAAGTCAGAAAGCGCGCTCAGCTCGGGCTGAAATGCATTTAAAGCAATAAAAACTCAAATTGAGTGTCACGCCTAAACCAAAGGACTTATGCACACACTTCAACATGGATTTTTTTCAGGATGACCACCTGAAGCCTAAAGGAGCATTAATTTGACCACACAACTCATTCCTATGAAGATACATTCAAACTCACAAAACATGCTCAGCTCGGGCTGAAAATGCATTTAAAGCAATAAAAAATCAAAATGAGTGTCACGCCTAAACCAAAAGACTTATGCACACACTTCAACATGTATTTTGTTCAGGATGACCTCCTGAAGCCTAAATGAGCAATAATTTGACTACACAACTCATTCCTATGAAGATATACATTCAAAGTCAGAAAGCGCGCTCAGCTCGGGCTGAAATGCATTTAAAGCAATAAAAACTCAAATTGAGTGTCACGCCTAAACCAAAGGACTTATGCACACACTTCAACATGTATTTTGTTCAGGATGACCACCTGAAGCCTAAAGGAGCATTAATTTGACCACACAACTCATTCCTATGAAGATACATTCAAACTCACAAAACGTGCTCAGCTCGGGCTGAAAATGCATTTAAAGCAATAAAAACTCAAATTGAGTGTCACGCCTAAACCAAAGGACTTATGCACACACTTCAACATGTATTTAGTTCAAGAGGTCATCCTGAAGCCTATATGAGCATTAATTTGACCACATAACTCATTCCTATGAAGATTCATTCAAACTCACAAAACGTGCTCAGCTCGGGCTGAAAATGCATTTAAAGCAATAAAAACTCAAATTGAGTGTCACGCCTAAACCAAAGGACTTATGCACACACTTCAACATGTATTTTGTTCAGGAGGTCATCCTGAATCATAAATTAGCATTAATTTGACCACACAACTCATTCCTTTGAAGATACATTCAAACTCACAAAACGTGCTCAGCTCGGAGTGAAAATGCATTTAAAGCAATAAAAACTCAAATTGAGTGTCACGCCTAAACCAAAGGACTTATGCACACACTTCAACATGTATTTAGTTCAGGAGGTCATCCTGAAGCCTAAATGAGCAATAATTTGACTACACAACTCATTCCTATGAAGATACATTCAAAGTCAGAAAGCGCGCTCAGCTCGGGCTGAAAATGCATTTAAAGCAATAAAAACTCAAATTGAGTCTAAACCAAAGGACTTATGCACACACTTCAACATGTATTTAGTTCAGGAGGTCATCCTGAAGCCTATATGAGCATTAATTTGACCACACAACTCATTCCTATCAAGATACATTCAAACTCACAAAACGTGCTCAGCTCGGGCTGAAAATGCATTCAAAGCAATAAAACCTCAAATTGAGTGTCACACCAAAACCAAAGGACTTATGCACACACTTCAACATGTATTTTGTTCAGGATGACCACCTGAAGGCTAAATGAGCATTAATTTGACCACACAACTCATTCGTATCAAGATACATTCAAACTCACAAAACGTGCTCAGCTCGGGCTGAAAATGCATTTAAAGCAATAATAACTCAAATTGAGTGTCACGCCTAAACCAAAGGACTTATGCACACACTTCAACATGTATTTTGTTCAGGATGACCTCCTGAAGCCTAAATGAGCAATAATTTGACTACACAACTCATTCCTATGAAGATACATTCAAAGTCAGAAAGCGCGCTCAGCTCGGGCTGGAAATGCATTTAAAGCAATAAAAACTCAAATTGAGTGTCACACCTAAACCAAAGGACTTATGCACACACTTCAACATGTATTTAGTTCAGGAGGTCATCCTGAAGCCTATATGAGCATTCATTTGACCACACAACTCATTCCTATGAAGATACATTCAAACTCACAAAACGTGCTCAGCTCGGGCTGAAAATGCATTTAAAGCAATAAAAACTCAAATTGAGTGTCACGCCTAAACCAAAGGACTTATCCACACACTTCAACATGTATTTAGTTCAGGATGACCACCTGAAGCCTAAATGAGCATTAATTTGACCACACAACTCATTCCTATGAAGATACATTCAAACTCACAAAACGTGCTCAGCTCGGGCTGAAAATGCATTTAAAGCAATAAAAACTCAAATTGAGTTTCACGCCTAAACCAAAGGGCTTATCCACACACTTCAACATGTCTTTTGTTCAGGATGACCTCCTGAATCATAAATTAGCATTAATTTGACCACACAAATCATTCCTATGAAGATACATTCAAAGTCAGAAAGCGCGCTCAGCTCGGGCTGAAAATGCATTCAAAGCAATAAAACCTCAAATTGAGTGTCACACCTAAACCAAAGGACTTATGCACACACTTCAACATGTATTTTGTTCAGGATGACCTCCCGAAGCCAATATGAGCATTTATTTGACCACACAACTCATTCCTATGAAGATACATTCAAACTCACAAAACGTGCTCAGCTCGGGCTGAAAATGCATTTAAAGCAATAAAAACTCAAATTGAGTGTCACGCCTAAACCAAAGGACTTATGCACACACTTCAACATGTATTTAGTTCAGGAGGTCATCCTGAAGCCTAAATGAGCAATAATTTGACTACACAACTCATTCCTATGAAGATACATTCAAAGTCAGAAAGCGCGCTCAGCTCGGGCTGAAAATGCATTTAAAGCAATAAAAACTCAAATTGAGTGTCACGCCTAAACCAAAGGGCTTATGCACACACTTGACATGTATTTTGTTCAGGATGTCCTCCTGACACCTAAATGGGCAGTAATTTGACTATACAAATCATTCCTAAGAAGATACATTCAAAGTCAGAAAACGTGCTCAGCTCGGGCTGAAAATGCATTTAAAGCAATAAAAACTCAAATTGAGTGTCACGCCTAAACCAAAGGGCTTATGCACACACTTCAACATGTATTTTGTTCAAGATAACCACCTGAAGCCTAAATGAGCATTAATTTGACCACACAACTCATTCCTATGAAGATACATTCAAACTCACAAAACGTGCTCAGCTCGGGCTGAAAATGCATTTAAAGCAATAAAAACTCAAATTGAGTGTCACGCCTAAACCAAAGGACTTATGCACACACTTCAACATGTATTTAGTTCAGGAGACATCCTGAAGCCTATATGAGCATTAATTTGACCACACAACTCATTCCTATCAAGATACATTCAAACTCACAAAACGTGCTCAGCTCGGGCTGAAAATGCATTTAAAGCAATAAAAACTCAAATTGAGTGTTACGCCTAAACCAAAGGACTTATGCACACACTTCAACATGTATTTAGTTCAGGAGGTCATCCTGAAGCCTATATGAGCATTAATTTGACCACACAACTCATTCCTATGAAGATACATTCAAACTCACAAAACGTGCTCAGCTCGGGCTGAAAATGCATTTAAAGCAATAAAAACTCAAATTGAGTGTCACGCCTAATCCAAAGGACTTATGCACACACTTCAACATGTATTTAGTTCAGGAGGTCATCCTGAAGCCAAATGAGCATTAATTTGACCACACAACTCATTCCTATCAAGATACAATCAAACTCACAAAACGTGCTCAGCTCGGGCTGAAAATGCATTCAAAGCAATAAAACCTCAAATTGAGTGTCACGCCTAAACCAAAGGACTTATGCACACAATTCATGTATTTTGTTCAGGATGACCTCCCGAAGCCTATATGAGCATTAATTTGACCACACAACTCATTCCTATCAAGATACATTCAAACTCACAAAACGTGCTCAGCTCGGGCTGAAAATGCATTTAAAGCAATAAAAACTCAAATTGAGTGTCACGCCTAAACCAAAGGACTTATGCACACACTTCAACATGTATTTAGTTCAGGAGGTCATCCTGAAGCCTATATGAGCATTAATTTGACCACACAGCTCATTCCTATCAAGATACATTCAAACTCACAAAACGTGCTCAACTCGGGCTGAAAATGCATTTAAAGCAATAAAAACTCAAATTGAGTGTCACGCCTAAACCAAAGGACTTATGCACACACTTCAACATGTATTTAGTTCAGGAGGTCATCCTGAAGCCTATATGAGCATTAATTTGACCACACAACTCATTCCTATCAAGATACATTCAAACTCACAAAACGTGCTCAGCTCGGGCTGAAAATGCATTTAAAGCAATAAAAACTCAAATTGAGTGTCACGCCTAAACCAAAGGACTTATGCACACACTTCAACATGTATTTAGTTCAGGATGACCACCTGAAGCCTATATGAGCATTAATTTGACCACACAACTCATTCCTATCAAGATACATTCAAACTCACAAAACGTGCTCAGCTCGGGCTGAAAATGCATTTAAAGCAATAAAAACTCAAATTGAGTGTCACGCCTAAACCAAAGGACTTATGCACACACTTCAACATGTATTTAGTTCAGGAGGTCATCCTGAAGCCTATATGAGCATTAATTTGACCACACAACTCATTCCTATCAAGATACATGCAAACTCACAAAACGTGCTCAGCTCGGGCTGAAAATGCATTTAAAGCAATAAAAACTCAAATTGAGTGTCACGCCTAAACCAAAGGACTTATGCACACACTTCAACATGTATTTAGTTCAGGAGGTCATCCTGAAGCCTATATGAGCATTAATTTGACCACACAACTCATTCCTATCAAGATACATTCAAACTCACAAAACGTGCTCAGCTCGGGCTGAAAATGCATTTAAAGCAATAAAAACTCAAATTGAGTGTCACGCCTAAACCAAAGGACTTATGCACACACTTCAACATGTATTTAGTTCAGGAGGTCATCCTGAAGCCTATATGAGCATTAATTTGACCACACAACTCATTCCTATCAAGATACAATCAAACTCACAAAACGTGCTCAGCTAGGGCTGAAAATGCATTCAAAGCAATAAAACCTCAAATTGAGTGTCACGCCTAAACCAAAGGACTTATGCACACACTTCAACATGTATTTTGTTCAGGATGACCTCCCGAAGCCTAAATTAGCATTGATTTGACCACACAACTCATTCCTATGAAGATACTTCAAACTCAGAAAACTTGCTCAGCTCGGGCTGAAAATGCATTTCGCAATAAAAACTCAAATTGAGTGTCACACCTAAACCAAAGGACTTATGCACACACTTCAACATGCATTTTGTTCAGGATGACCACCTGAAGCCTAAATGGCATTAATTTGACCACACAACTCATTCCTATGAAGATACATTCAAACTCACAAAACATGCTCAGCTCGGGCTGAAAATGCATTTCGCAATAAAAACTCAAATTGAGTGTCACACCTAAACCAAAGGATTTATGCACACACTTCAACATGTATTTAGTTCAGGAGGTCATCCTGAAGCCAAATTAGCATTAATTTGACCACACAACTCATTCCTATGAAGATACATTCAAACTCACAAAACATGCTCAGCTCGGGCTGAAAATGCATTTCGCAATAAAAACTCAAATTGAGTGTCACGCCTAAACCAAAGGACTTATGCACACACTTCAACATGTATTTAGTTCAGGAGGTCATCCTGAAGCCTATATGAGCATTAATTTGACCACACAACTCATTCCTATCAAGATACAATCAAACTCACAAAACGTGCTCAGCTAGGGCTGAAAATGCATTCAAAGTAATAAAACCTCAAATTGAGTGTCACGCCTAAACCAAAGGACTTATGCACACATTTCAACATGTATTTTGTTCAGGATGACCTCCCTAAGCCTAAATTAGCATTGATTTGACCACACAACTCATTCCTATGAAGATACTTCAAACTCAGAAAACTTGCTCAGCTCGGGCTGAAAATGCATTTCGCAATAAAAACTCAAATTGAGTGTCACGCCTAAACCAAAGGACTTATGCACACACTTCAACATGTATTTAGTTCAGGATGACCTCCTGAAGCCTAAATGAGCAATAATTTGACTACACAACTCATTCCTATGAAGATATATTCAAAGTCAGAAAGCGCGCTCAACTCGGGCTGAAAATGCATTTAAAGCAATAAAAACTCAAATTGAGTGTCACGCCTAATCCAAAGGACTTATGCACACACTTCAACATGTATTTTGTTCAGGATGACCACCTGAAGCCTAAATGAGCATTAATTTGACCACACAACTCATTCCTATGAAGATACATTCAAACTCACAAAACGTGCTCAGCTCGGGCTGAAAATGCATTTAAAGCAATAAAAACTCAAATTGAGTGTCACGCCTCAACCAAAGGACTTATGCACACACTTCAACATGTATTTTGTTCAGGATGTCCTCCTGACACCTAAATGGGCAGTAATTTGACTACACAACTCATTCCTAAGAAGATACATTCAATCTCACAAAACGTGCTCAGCTCGGGCTGAAAATGCATTTAAAGCAATAAAAACTCAAATTGAGTGTCACGCCTAAACCAAAGGACTTATGCACACAATTCAACATGTATTTAGTTCAGGAGGTCATCCTGAAGCCTATATGAGCATTAATTTGACCACACAACTCATTCGTATCAAGATACATTCAAACTCACAAAAAGTGCTCAGCTCGGGCTGAAAATGCATTTAAAGCAATAAAAACTCAAATTGAGTGTCACGCCTAAACCAAAGGACTTATGCACACAATTCAACATGTATTTAGTTCAGGAGGTCATCCTGAAGCCTATATGAGCATTCATTTGACCACACAACTCATTCCTATGAAGATACATTCAAACTCACAAAACGTGCTCAGCTCGGGCTGAAAATGCATTTAAAGCAATAAAAACTCAAATTGAGTGTCACGCCTAAACCAAAGGACTTATGCACACACTTCAACATGTATTTAGTTCAGGAGGTCATCCTGAAGCCAAATGAGCATTAATTTGACCACACAACTCATTCCTATCAAGATACAATCAAACTCACAAAACGTGCTCAGCTCGGGCTGAAAATGCATTCAAAGCAATAAAACCTCAAATTGAGTGTCACGCCTAAACCAAAGGACTTATCCACACACTTCAACATGTATTTTGTTCAGGATGACCTCCCGAAGCCTAAATGAGCATTAATTTGACCACACAACTCATTCCTATGAAGATACTTCAAACTCAGAAAACTCGCTCAGCTCTGCCTGAAAATGCATTTCGCAATAAAACCTCAAATTGAGTGTCACGCCTAAACCAAAGGACTTATGCACACACTTCAACATGTATTTAGTTCAGGAGGTCATCCTGAAGCCAAATTAGCATTAATTTGACCACACAACTCATTCCTATGAAGATACATTCAAACTCACAAAACATGCTCAGCTCGGGCTGAAAATGCATTTAAAGCAATAAAAACTCAAACTGAGTGTCACGCCTAAACCAAAAGACTTCTGCACACACTTCAACATGTATTTTGTTCAGGATGACCTCCTGAAGCCTAAATGAGCAATAATTTGACTACACAACTCATTCCTATGAAGATACATTCAAACTCACAAAACGTGCTCAGCTCGGGCTGAAAATGCATTTAAAGCAATAAAAACTCATTGAGTGTCACGCCTAAACCAAAGGACTTATGCACACACTTCAACATGTATTTTGTTCAGGAGGTCATCCTGAATCATAAATTAGCATTAATTTGACCACACAACTCATTCCTTTGAAGATACATTCAAACTCACAAAACGTGCTCAGCTCGGAGTGAAAATGCATTTAAAGCAATAAAAACTCAAATTGAGTGTCACGCCTAAACCAAAGGGCTTATGCACACACTTGACATGTATTTTGTTCAGGATGTCCTCCTGACACCTAAATGGGCAGTAATTTGACTATACAAATCATTCCTAAGAAGATACATTCAAAGTCAGAAAACGTGCTCAGCTTTGGCTGAAATGCATTTAAAGCAATAAAAACTCAAATTGAGTGTCACGCCTAAACCAAAGGACTTATGCACACACTTCAACATGTATTTTGTTCAGGATGACCACCTGAAGCCTAAAGGAGCATTAATTTGACCACACAACTCATTCCTATGAAGATACATTCAAACTCACAAAACGTGCTCAGCTCGGGCTGAAAATGCATTTAAAGCAATAAAAACTCAAATTGAGTGTCACGCCTAAACCAAAGGACTTATGCACACACTTCAACATGTATTTAGTTCAAGAGGTCATCCTGAAGCCTATATGAGCATTAATTTGACCACATAACTCATTCCTATGAAGATTCATTCAAACTCACAAAACGTGCTCAGCTCGGGCTGAAAATGCATTTAAAGCAATAAAAACTCAAATTGAGTGTCACGCCTGAACCAAAGGACTGATGCACACACTTCATGTATTAGTTCAGGAGGTCATCCTGAAGATATGAGCATTAATTTGACCACACAACTCATTCCTATGAAGATACATTCAAACTCACAAAACGTGCTCAGCTCGGGCTGAAAATGCATTTAAAGCAATAAAAACTCATTGAGTGTCACGCCTAAACCAAAGGACTTATGCACACACTTCAACATGTATTTTGTTCAGGAGGTCATCCTGAATCATAAATTAGCATTAATTTGACCACACAACTCATTCCTTTGAAGATACATTCAAACTCACAAAACGTGCTCAGCTCGGAGTGAAAATGCATTTAAAGCAATAAAAACTCAAATTGAGTGTCACGCCTAAACCAAAGGGCTTATGCACACACTTGACATGTATTTTGTTCAGGATGTCCTCCTGACACCTAAATGGGCAGTAATTTGACTATACAAATCATTCCTAAGAAGATACATTCAAAGTCAGAAAACGTGCTCAGCTTTGGCTGACAATGCATTTAAAGCAATAAAAACAAATTGAGTGTCACGCCTAAACCAAAGGACTTATGCACACACTTCAACATGTATTTTGTTCAGGATGACCTCCCGAAGCCTATATGAGCATTAATTTGACCACACAACTCATTCCTATCAAGATACATTCAAACTCACAAAACGTGCTCAGCTCGGGCTGAAAATGCATTCAAAGCAATAAAACCTCAAATTGAGTGTCACGCCTAAACCAAAGGACTTATGCACACACTTCAACATGTATTTTGTTCAGGATGACCACCTGAAGCCTAAATGAGCATTTATTTGACCACACAACTCATTCCCATGAAGATACATTCAAACTCACAAAACGTGCTCAACTCGTGCTGAAAATGCATTTAAAGCAATAAAAACTCAAATTGAGTGTCACGCCTAAACCAAAGGACTTATGCACACACTTCAACATGTATTTTGTTCAGGATGACCTCCTGAAGCACATATGAGCATTAATTTGACCACACAACTCATTCCTATGAAGATACATTCAAACTCACAAAACGTGCTCAGCTCGGGCTGAAAATGCATTTAAAGCAATAAAAACTCAAATTGAGTCTCACGCCTAAACCAAAGGACTTATGCACACACTTCAACATGTATTTTGTTCAGGATGACCACCTGAAGCCCATATGAGCATTAATTTGACCACACAACTCGTTCCTATGAAGATACATTCAAACTCACAAAACGTGCTCAGCTCGGGCTGAAAATGCATTTAAAGCAATAAAAACTCAAATTGAGTGTCACGCCTAAACCAAAGGACTTATGCACACACTTCAACATGTATTTTGTTCAGGATGACCTCCTGAAGCCCATATGAGCATTAATTTGACCACACAACTCATTCCTATGAAGATACATTCAAACTCACAAAACGTGCTCAGCTCGGGCTGAAAATGCATTTAAAGCAATAAAAACTCAAATTGAGTGTCACGCCTAAACCAAAGGACTTATGCACACACTTCAACATGTATTTAGTTCAGGAGGTCATCCTGAAGCCAAATGAGCATTAATTTGACCACACAACTCATTCCTATCAAGATACAATCAAACTCACAAAACGTGCTCAGCTCGGGCTGAAAATGCATTCAAAGCAATAAAACCTCAAATTGAGTGTCACGCCTAAACCAAAGGACTTATCCACACACTTCAACATGTATTTTGTTCAGGATGACCTCCCGAAGCCTAAATGAGCATTAATTTGACCACACAACTCATTCCTATGAAGATACTTCAAACTCAGAAAACTTGCTCAGCTCTGCCTGAAAATGCATTTCGCAATAAAACCTCAAATTGAGTGTCACGCCTAAACCAAAGGACTTATGCACACACTTCAACATGTATTTTGTTCAGGATGACCTCCTGAAGCCCATATGAGCATTAATTTGACCACACAACTCATTCCTATGAAGATACATTCAAACTCACAAAACGTGCTCAGCTCGGGCTGAAAATGCATTTAAAGCAATAAAAACTCAAATTGAGTGTCACGCCTAAACCAAAGGACTTATGCACACACTTCAACATGTATTTTGTTCAGGATGACCACCTGAAGCCTAAATGAGCATTAATTTGACCACACAACTCATTCCTATGAAGATACATTCAAACTCACAAAACGTGCTCAACTCGGGCTGAAAATGCATTTAAAGCAATAAAAACTCAAATTGAGTGTCACGCCTAAACCAAAGGACTTATGCACACACTTCAACATGTATTTTGTTCAGGATGACCACCTGAAGCCTAAATGAGCATTAATTTGACCACACAACTCATTCGTATCAAGATACATTCAAACTCACAAAACGTGCTCAGCTCGGGCTGAAAATGCATTCAAAGCAATAAAACCTCAAATTGAGTGTGACGCCTAAACCAAAGGACTTATGCACACACTTCAACATGTATTTAGTTCAGGAGGTCATCCTGAAGCCTATATGAGCATTAATTTGACCACACAACTCATTCCTATCAAGATACATTCAAACTCACAAAACGTGCTCAGCTCAGGCTGAAAATGCATTTAAAGCAATAAAAACTCAAATTGAGTGTCACGCCTAAACCAAAGGACTTATGCACACACTTCAACATGTATTTAGTTCAGGAGGTCATCCTGAAGCCTATATGAGCATTAATTTGACCACACAACTCATTCGTATCAAGATACATTCAAACTCACAAAACGTGCTCAGCTCGGGCTGAAAATGCATTCAAAGCAATAAAACCTCAAATTGAGTGTGACGCCTAAACCAAAGGACTTATGCACACACTTCATGTATTTTGTTCAGGATGACCTCCCGAAGCCTATGTGAGCATTGATTTGACCACACAACTCATTCCTATGAAGATACATTAAAACTCACAAAACGTGCTCAGCTCGGGCTAAAAATGCATTTAAAGCAATACAAACTCAAATTGAGTGTCACGCCTAAACCAAAGGACTTATGCACACACTTCAACATGTATTTAGTTCAAGAGGTATTCCTGAAGCCTATATGAGCATTGATTTGACCACACAACTCATTCCTATGAAGATACATTCAAACTCACAAAACGTGCTCAGCTCGGGCTGAAAATTCATTTAAAGCAATAAAAACTCAAATTGAGTGTCACGCCTAAACCAAAGGACTTATGCACACACTTCAACATGTATTTTGTTCAGGATGACCTCCCGAAGCCTATGTGAGCATTGATTTGACCACACAACTCATTCCTATGAAGATACATTCAAACTCACAAAACGTGCTCAGCTCGGGCTGAAAATGCATTTAAAGCAATAACAACTCAAATTGAGTGTCACGCCTAAACCAAAGGACTTATGCACACACTTCAACATGTATTTTGTTCAGGATGACCTCCTGAAGTCCAAATGAGAATTAATTTGACCAGACAGCTCATTCCTATGAAGATACATTCAAACTCACAAAACGTGCTCAGCTCGGGCTAAAAATGCATTTAAAGCAATAAAAACTCAAATTGAGTGTCACGCCTAAACCAAAGGACTTATGCACACACTTCAACATGTATTTTGTTCAGGATGACCTCCTGAAGCCTAAATAAGCATTAATTTGACCACCCAACTCATTCCTATGAAGATACATTCAAACTCACAAAACGTGCTCAGCTCGGGCTAAAAATGCATTTAAAGCAATAAAAAACTCAAATTGAGTGTCACGCCTAAACCAAAGGACTTATCCACACACTTCAACATGTATTTAGTTCAAGAGGTCATCCTGAAGCCTATATGAGCATTAATTTGACCACATAACTCATTCTTATGAAGATACATTCAAACTCACAAAACATGCTCAGCTCGGGCTGAAAATGCATTTAAAGTTATAAAAACTCAAATTGAGTGTCACGCCTAAACCAAAGTACTTATGCACACACTTCAACATGTATTTAGTTCAAGAGGTCATCCTGAAGCCTATATGAGCATTAATTTGACCACACAACTCATTCCTATCAAGATACATTCAAACTCACAAAACGTGCTCAGCTCAGGCTGAAAATGCATTTAAAGCAATAAAAACTCAAATTGAGTGTCACGCCTAAACCAAAGGACTTATGCACACACTTCAACATGTATTTAGTTCAGGAGGTCATCCTGAAGCCTATATGAGCATTATTTTGACCACACAACTCATTCGTATCAAGATACATTCAAACTCACAAAACGTGCTCAGCTCGGGCTGAAAATGCATTCAAAGCAATAAAACCTCAAATTGAGTGTGACGCCTAAACCAAAGGACTTATGCACACACTTCAACATGTATTTTGTTCAGGATGACCTCCCGAAGCCTATGTGAGCATTGATTTGACCACACAACTCATTCCTATGAAGATACATTCAAACTCAAAAACGTGCTCAGCTCGGGCTGAAAATGCATTTAAAGCAATAAAAACTCAAATTGAGTGTCACGCCTAAACCAAAGGACTTATGCACACACTTCAACATGTATTTTGTTCAGGATGACCTCCTGAAGTCCATATGAGAATTAATTTGACCAGACAACTCATTCCTATGAAGATACATTCAAACTCACAAAACGTGCTCAGCTCGGGCTAAAAATGCATTTAAAGCAATAAAAACTCAAATTGAGTGTCACGCCCAAACCAAAGGTCTTATGCACACACTTCAACATGTATTTTGTTCAGGATGACCTCCTGAAGCCCAAATAAGCATTAATTTGACCACCCAACTCATTCCTATGAAGATACATTCAAAGTCAGAAAGCGCGCTCAGCTCGGGCTGAAAATACATTTAAAGCAATAAAAACTCAAATTGAGTGTCACGCCTAAACCAAAGGATTTATGCACACACTTCAACATGTATTTAGTTCAGGAGGTCATCCTGAAGCCTATATGAGCATTAATTTGACCACATAACTCATTCCTATGAAGATACATTCAAACTCACAAAACGTGCTCAGCTCGGGCTGAAAATGCATTTAAAGCAATAAAAACTCAAATTGAGTGTCACGCCTAAACCAAAGGACTTATGCACACACTTCAACATGTATTTAGTTCAGGAGGTCATCCTGAAGCCTATATGAGCATTAATTTGACCACACAACTCATTCATATCAAGATACATTCAAACTCACAAAACGTGCTCAGCTCGGGCTGAAAATACATTTAAAGCAATAAAAACTCAAATTGAGTGTCACGCCTAAACCAAAGGATTTATGCACACACTTCAACATGTATTTAGTTCAGGAGGTCATCCTGAAGCCTAAATGAGCATTGATTTGACCACACAACTCATTCCTATGAAGATACATTCAAACTCACAAAACGTGCTCAGCTCGGGCTAAAAATGCATTTAAAGCAATACAAACTCAAATTGAGTGTCACGCCTAAACCAAAGGACTTATGCACACACTTCAACATGTATTTAGTTCAAGAGGTATTCCTGAAGCCTATATGAGCATTGATTTGACCACACAACTCATTCCTATGAAGATACATTCAAACTCACAAAACGTGCTCAGCTCGGGCTAAAAATGCATTTAAAGCAATAAAAACTCAAATTGAGTGTCACGCCTAAACCAAAGGACTTATGCACACACTTCAACATGTATTTTGTTCAGGATGACCTCCTGAAGCCTAAATAAGCATTAATTTGACCACCCAACTCATTCCTATGAAGATACATTCAAACTCACAAAACGTGCTCAGCTCGGGCTAAAAATGCATTTAAAGCAATAAAAAACTCAAATTGAGTGTCACGCCTAAACCAAAGGACTTATGCACACACTTCAACATGTATTTAGTTCAAGAGGTCATCCTGAAGCCTATATGAGCATTAATTTGACCACATAACTCATTCTTATGAATATACATTCAAACTCACAAAACGTGCTCAGCTCGGGCTGAAAATGCATTTAAAGTTATAAAAACTCAAATTGAGTGTCACGCCTAAACCAAAGTACTTATGCACACACTTCAACATGTATTTAGTTCAAGAGGTCATCCTGAAGCCTATATGAGCATTAATTTGACCACACAACTCATTCGTATCAAGATACATTCAAACTCACAAAACGTGCTCAGCTCGGGCTGAAAATGCATTCAAAGCAATAAAACCTCAAATTGAGTGTGACGCCTAAACCGAAGGACTTATGCACACACTTCAACATGTATTTTGTTCAGGATGACCTCCCGAAGCCTATATAAGCATTGATTTGACCACACAACTCATTCCTATGAAGATACATTCAAACTCACAAAACGTGCTCAGCTCGGGCTGAAAATGCATTCAAAGCAATAAAACCTCAAATTGAGTGTCACGCCTAAACCAAAGGACTTATGCACACACTTCAACATGTATTTAGTTCAGGATGACCACCTGAAGCCTAAATGAGCATTAATTTGATCACACAACTCATTCCTATGAAGATACATTCAAACTCACAAAACGTGCTCAGCTCGGGCTGAAAATGCATTTAAAGCAATAAAAACTCAAATTGAGTGTCACGCCTAAACCAAAGGACTTATGCACACACTTCAACATGTATTTAGTTCAGGATGACCACCTGAAGCCTAAATGAGCATTAATTTGACCACACAACTCATTCCTATGAAGATACATTCAAACTCACAAAACGTGCTCAGCTCGGGCTGAAAATGCATTTAAAGAAATAAAAACTCAAATTGAGTGTCCCACCTAAACCAAAGGACTTATGCACACACTTCAACATGTATTTTGTTCAGGATGACTTCCTGAAGCCCATATGAGCATTTATTTGACTACACAACTCATTCCTATGAAGATACATTCAAACTCACATAACGTGCTCAGCTCGGGTTGAAAATGCATTTAAAGCAATAAAAACTTAAATTGAGTGTCACGCCTAAACCAAAGGACTTATCCACACACTTCAACATGTATTTAGTTCAAGAGGTCATCCTGAAGCCTATATGAGCATTAATTTGACCACATAACTCATTCTTATGAAGATACATTCAAACTCAAAAACATGCTCAGCTCGGGCTGAAAATGCATTTAAAGTTATAAAAACTCAAATTGAGTGTCACGCCTAAACCAAAGTACTTATGCACACACTTCAACATGTATTTAGTTCAGGAGGTCATCCTGAAGCCTATATGAGCATTAATTTGACGACACAACTCATTCGTATCAAGATACATTCAAACTCACAAAACGTGCTCAGCTCGGGCTGAAAATGCATTCAAAGCAATAAAACCTCAAATTGAGTGTGACGCCTAAACCAAAGGACTTATGCACACACTTCAACATGTATTTTGTTCAGGATGACCTCCCGAAGCCTATGTGAGCATTGATTTGACCAGACAACTCATTCCTATGAAGATACATTCAAACTCAAAAACGTGCTCAGCTCGGGCTGAAAATGCATTTAAAGCAATAAAAACTCAAATTGAGTGTCACGCCTAAACCAAAGGACTTATGCACACACTTCAACATGTATTTTGTTCAGGATGACCTCCTGAAGTCCATATGAGAATTAATTTGACCAGACAACTCATTCCTATGAAGATACATTCAAACTCACAAAACGTGCTCAGCTCGGGCTAAAAATGCATTTAAAGCAATAAAAACTCAAATTGAGTGTCACGCCCAAACCAAAGGACTTATGCACACACTTCAACATGTATTTTGTTCAGGATGACCTCCTGAAGCCCAAATAAGCATTAATTTGACCACCCAACTCATTCCTATGAAGATACATTCAAACTCACAAAATGTGCTCAGCTCGGGCTGAAAATTCATTTAAAGCAATAAAAACTCAAATTGAGTGTCACGCCTAAACCAAAGGACTTATGCACACACTTCAACATGTATTTTGTTCAGGATGACCTCCCAAAGCCTATGTGAGCATTGATTTGACCACACAACTCATTCCTATGAAGATACATTCAAACTCACAAAACGTGCTCAGCTCGGGCTGAAAATGCATTTAAAGCAATAAAAACTCAAATTGAGTGTCACGCCTAAACCAAAGGACTTATGCACACACTTCAACATGTATTTTGTTCAGGATGACCTCCTGAAGTCCATATGAGAATTAATTTGACCAGACAACTCATTCCTATGAAGATACATTCAAACTCACAAAACGTGCTCAGCTCGGGCTAAAAATGCATTTAAAGCAATAAAAACTCAAATTGAGTGTCACGCCTAAACCAAAGGACTTATGCACACACTTCAACATGTATTTTGTTCAGGATGACCTCCTGAAGCCTAAATAAGCATTAATTTGACCACCCAACTCATTCCTATGAAGATACATTCAAACTCACAAAACGTGCTCAGCTCGGGCTGAAAATGCATTCAAAGCAATAAAACCTCAAATTGAGTGTGACGCCTAAACCAAAGGACTTATGCACACACTTCAACATGTATTTTGTTCAGGATGACCTCCCGAAGCCTATATGAGCATTAATTTGACCACATAACTCATTCTTATGAAGATACATTCAAACTCACAAAACGTGCTCAGCTCGGGCTGAAAATGCATTCAAAGCAATAAAACCTCAAATTGAGTGTCACGCCTAAACCAAAGGACTTATGCACACACTTCAACATGTATTTAGTTCAGGATGACCACCTGAAGCCTAAATGAGCATTAATTTGACCACACAACTCATTCCTATGAAGATACATTCAAACTCACAAAACGTGCTCAGCTCGGGCTGAAAATGCATTTAAAGCAATAAAAACTCAAATTGAGTGTCACGCCTAAACCAAAGGACTTATGCACACACTTCAACATGTATTTAGTTCAGGATGACCACCTGAAGCCTAAATGAGCATTAACTTGACCACACAACTCATTCCTATGAAGATACATTCAAACTCACAAAACGTGCTCAGCTCGGGCTGAAAATGCATTTAAAGAAATAAAAACTCAAATTGAGTGTCCCACCTAAACCAAAGGACTTATGCACACACTTCAACATGTATTTTGTTCAGGATGACTTCCTGAAGCCCATATGAGCATTAATTTGACTACACAACTCATTCCTATGAAGATACATTCAAACTCACAAAACGTGCTCAGCTCGGGTTGAAAATGCATTTAAAGCAATAAAAACTTAAATTGAGTGTCACGCCTAAACCAAAGTACTTATGCACACACTTCAACATGTATTTAGTTCAAGAGGTCATCCTGAAGCCTATATGAGCATTAATTTGACCACACAACTCATTCCTATCAAGATACATTCAAACTCACAAAACGTGCTCAGCTCGGGCTGAAAATGCATTCAAAAAAATAAAACCTCAAATTGAGTGTCACGCCTAAACCAAAGTACTTATGCACACACTTCAACATGTATTTAGTTCAAGAGGTCAACCTAAACCAAAGGACTTATGCACACACTTCAACATGTATTTTGTTCAGGATGACTTCCTGAAAGCCTATATGAGCATTAATTTGACCACACAACTCATTCGTATCAAGATACATTCAAACTCACAAAACGTGCTCAGCTCGGGCTGAAAATGCATTCAAAGCAATAAAAACTCAAATTGAGTGTCACACCTAAACCAAAGGACTGATGCACACACTTCAACATGTATTTTGTTCAGGATGACCTCCTGAAGTCCATATGAGAATTAATTTGACCAGACAATTCATTCCTATGAAGATACATTCAAACTCACAAAACGTCCTCAGCTCGGGCTGAAAATGCATTTAAAGCAATAAAAACTCAAATTGAGTGTCACGCCTAAACCAAAGGACTTATGCACACACTTCAACATGTATTTAGTTCAGGAGGTCATCCTGAAGCCTATATGAGCATTAATTTGACCACACAACTCATTCCTATCAAGATACATTCAAACTCACAAAACGTGCTCAGCTCGGGCTGAAAATGCATTCAAAGCAATAAAACCTCAAATTGAGTGTGACGCCTAAACCGAAGGACTTATGCACACACTTCAACATGTATTTTGTTCAGGATGACCTCCCGAAGCCTATATAAGCATTGATTTGACCACACAACTCATTCCTATGAAGATACATTCAAACTCACAAAACGTGCTCAGCTCGGGCTGAAAATGCATTCAAAGCAATAAAACCTCAAATTGAGTGTGACGCCTACACCAAAGGACTTATGCACACACTTCAACATGTATTTTGTTCAGGATGACCTCCCGAAGCCTATATGAGCATTAATTTGACCACATAACTCATTCTTATGAAGATACATTCAAACTCACAAAACGTGCTCAGCTCGGGCTGAAAATGCATTCAAAGCAATAAAACCTCAAATTGAGTGTCACGCCTAAACCAAAGGACTTATGCACACACTTCAACATGTATTTAGTTCAGGATGACCACCTGAAGCCTAAATGAGCATTAATTTGACCACACAACTCATTCCTATGAAGATACATTCAAACTCACAAAACGTGCTCAGCTCGGGCTGAAAATGCATTTAAAGCAATAAAAACTCAAATTGAGTGTCACGCCTAAACCAAAGGACTTATGCACACACTTCAACATGTATTTAGTTCAGGATGACCACCTGAAGCCTAAATGAGCATTAATTTGACCACACAACTCATTCCTATGAAGATACATTCAAACTCACAAAACGTGCTCAGCTCGGGCTGAAAATGCATTTAAAGAAATAAAAACTCAAATTGAGTGTCCCACCTAAACCAAAGGACTTATGCACACACTTCAACATGTATTTTGTTCAGGATGACTTCCTGAAGCCCATATGAGCATTAATTTGACTACACAACTCATTCCTATGAAGATACATTCAAACTCACAAAACGTGCTCAGCTCGGGTTGAAAATGCATTTAAAGCAATAAAAACTTAAATTGAGTGTCACGCCTAAACCAAAGGACTTATCCACACACTTCAACATGTATTTAGTTCAAGAGGTCATCCTGAAGCCTATATGAGCATTAATTTGACCACACAACTCATTCCTATCAAGATACATTCAAACTCACAAAACGTGCTCAGCTCAGGCTGAAAATGCATTTAAAGCAATAAAAACTCAAATTGAGTGTCACGCCTAAACCAAAGGACTTATGCACACACTTCAACATGTATTTAGTTCAGGAGGTCATCTTGAAGCCTATATGAGCATTAATTTGACCACACAACTCATTCGTATCAAGATACATTCAAACTCACAAAACGTGCTCAGCTCGGGCTGAAAATGCATTCAAAGCAATAAAACCTCAAATTGAGTGTGACGCCTAAACCAAAGGACTTATGCACACACTTCAACATGTATTTTGTTCAGGATGACCTCCCGAAGCCTATGTGAGCATTGATTTGACCACACAACTCATTCCTATGAAGATACATTCAAACTCAAAAACGTGCTCAGCTTGGGCTGAAAATGCATTTAAAGCAATAAAAACTCAAATTGAGTGTCACGCCTAAACCAAAGGACTTATGCACACACTTCAACATGTATTTTGTTCAGGATGACCTCCTGAAGTCCATATGAGAATTAATTTGACCAGACAACTCATTCCTATGAAGATACATTCAAACTCACAAAACGTGCTCAGCTCGGGCTAAAAATGCATTTAAAGCAATAAAAACTCAAATTGAGTGTCACGCCCAAACCAAAGGACTTATGCACACACTTCAACATGTATTTTGTTCAGGATGACCTCCTGAAGCCCAAATAAGCATTAATTTGACCACCCAACTCATTCCTATGAAGATACATTCAAACTCACAAAACGTGCTCAGCTCGGGCTGAAAATTCATTTAAAGCAATAAAAACTCAAATTGAGTGTCACGCCTAAACCAAAGGACTTATGCACACACTTCAACATGTATTTTGTTCAGGATGACCTCCCGAAGCCTATGTGAGCATTGATTTGACCACACAACTCATTCCTATGAAGATACATTCAAACTCACAAAACGTGCTCAGCTCGGGCTGAAAATGCATTTAAAGCAATAAAAACTCAAATTGAGTGTCACGCCTAAACCAAAGGACTTATGCACACACTTCAACATGTATTTTGTTCAGGATGACCTCCTGAAGTCCATATGAGAATTAATTTGACCACCCAACTCATTCCTATGAAGATACATTCAAACTCACAAAACGTGCTCAGCTCGGGCTGAAAATGCATTCAAAGCAATAAAACCTCAAATTGAGTGTGACGCCTAAACCAAAGGACTTATGCACACACTTCAACATGTATTTTGTTCAGGATGACCTCCCGAAGCCTATATGAGCATTAATTTGACCACATAACTCATTCTTATGAAGATACATTCAAACTCACAAAACGTGCTCAGCTCGGGCTGAAAATGCATTCAAAGCAATAAAACCTCAAATTGAGTGTCACGCCTAAACCAAAGGACTTATGCACACACTTCAACATGTATTTAGTTCAGGATGACCACCTGAAGCCTAAATGAGCATTAATTTGACCACACAACTCATTCCTATGAAGATACATTCAAACTCACAAAACGTGCTCAGCTCGGGCTGAAAAAGCATTTAAAGCAATAAAAACTCAAATTGAGTGTCACGCCTAAACCAAAGGACTTATGCACACACTTCAACATGTATTTAGTTCAGGAGGTCATCCTGAAGCCAAATGAGCATTAATTTGACCACACAACTCATTCCTATGAAGATACATTCAAACTCACAAAACGTGCTCAGCTCGGGCTGAAAATGCATTTAAAGAAATAAAAACTCAAATTGAGTGTCCCACCTAAACCAAAGGACTTATGCACACACTTCAACATGTATTTTGTTCAGGATGACCTCCCGAAGCCTAAATGAGCATTAATTTGACCACACAACTCATTCCTATGAAGATACTTCAAACTCAGAAAACTTGTTCAGCTCTGCCTGAAAATGCATTTCGCAATAAAACCTCAAATTGAGTGTCACGCCTAAACCAAAGGACTTATGCACACATTTCAACATGTATTTAGTTCAGGAGGTCATCCTGAAGCCAAATTAGCATTAATTTGACCACACAACTCATTCCTATGAAGATACATTCAAACTCACCAAACATGCTCAGCTCGGGCTGAAAATGCATTTAAAGCAATAAAAACTCAAACTGAGTGTCACGCCTAAACCAAAAGACTTCTGCACAAACTTCATCTATTTTGTTCAGGATGACCTCCTGAAGCCTAAATGAGCAATAATTTGACTACACAACTCATTCCTATGAAGATATACATTCAAAGTCAAAAATCGCGCTCAGCTCGGGCTGAAATGCATTTAAAGCAATAAAAACTCAAATTGAGTGTCACGCCTAAACCAAAGGACTTATGCACACACTTCAACATGTATTTTTTTCAGGATGACCACCTGAAGCCTAAAGGAGCATTAATTTGACCACACAACTCATTCCTATAAAGATACATTCAAACTCACAAAACATGCTCAGCTCGGGCTGAAAATGCATTTAAAGCAATAAAAAATCAAAATGAGTGTCACGCCTAAACCAAAAGACTTATGCACACACTTCAACATGTATTTTGTTCAGGATGACCTCCTGAAGCCTAAATGAGCAATAATTTGACTACACAACTCATTCCTATGAAGATATACATTCAAAGTCAGAAAGCGCGCTCAGCTCGGGCTGAAATGCATTTAAAGCAATAAAAACTCAAATTGAGTGTCACGCCTAAACCAAAGGACTTATGCACACACTTCAACATGTATTTTGTTCAGGATGACCACCTGAAGCCTAAAGGAGCATTAATTTGACCACACAACTCATTCCTATGAAGATACATTCAAACTCACAAAACGTGCTCAGCTCGGGCTGAAAATGCATTTAAAGCAATAAAAACTCAAATTGAGTGTCACGCCTAAACCAAAGGACTTATGCACACACTTCAACATGTATTTAGTTCAAGAGGTCATCCTGAAGCCTATATGAGCATTAATTTGACCACATAACTCATTCCTATGAAGATTCATTCAAACTCACAAAACGTGCTCAGCTCGGGCTGAAAATGCATTTAAAGCAATAAAAACTCAAATTGAGTGTCACGCCTAAACCAAAGGACTTATGCACACACTTCAACATGTATTTTGTTCAGGTTGACCTCCTGAAGCCTATATGAGCATTAATTTGACCACACAACTCATTCCTATCAAGATACATTCAAACTCACAAAACGTGCTCAGCTCGGGCTGAAAATGCATTTAAAGCAATAAAAACTCAAATTGAGTGTCACGCCTAAACCAAAGGACTTATGCACACACTTCAACATGTATTTAGTTCAGGAGGTCATCCTGAAGCCTATATGAGCATTAATTTGACCACACAACTCATTCCTATGAAGATACATTCAAACTCACAAAACGTGCTCAGCTCGGGCTGAAAATGCATTTAAAGCAATTAAAAACTCAAATTGAGTGTCACGCCTAAACCAAAGGACTTATGCACACACTTCAACATGTATTTTTTTGAGGAGGTCATCGTGAAGCCTATATGAGCATTAATTTGACCACACAACTCATTCCTATCAAGATACATTCAAACTCACAAAACGTGCTCAGCTTGGGCTGAAAATGCATTTAAAGCAATAAAAACTCAAATTGAGTCTAAACCAAAGGACTTATGCACACACTTCAACATGTATTTAGTTCAGGAGGTCATCCTGAAGCCTATATGAGCATTAGACCACACAACTCATTCCTATCAAGATACATTCAAACTCACAAAACGTGCTCAGCTCGGGCTGAAAATGCATTCAAAGCAATAAAACCTCAAATTGAGTGTCACGCCAAAACCAAAGGACTTATGCACACACTTCAACATGTATTTTGTTCAGGATGACCACCTGAAGGCTAAATGAGCATTAATTTGACCACACAACTCATTCGTATCAAGATACATTCAAACTCACAAAACGTGTTCAGCTCGGGCTGAAAATGCATTTAAAGCAATAATAACTCAAATTGAGTGTCACGCCTAAACCAAAGGACTTATGCACACACTTCAACATGTATTTTGTTCAGGATGACCTCCTGAAGCCTAAATGAGCAATAATTTGACTACACAACTCATTCCTATGAAGATACATTCAAAGTCAGAAAGCGCGCTCAGCTCGGGCTGGAAATGCATTTAAAGCAATAAAAACTCTAATTGAGTGTCACACCTAAACCAAAGGACTTATGCACACACTTCAACATGTATTTTGTTCAGGATGACCACCTGAAGCCTAAATGAGCATTCATTTGACCACACAACTCGTTCCTATGAAGATACATTCAAACTCACAAAACATGCTCAGCTCGGGCTGAAAATGCATTTAAAGCAATAAAAACTCAAATTGAGTGTCACGCCTAAACCAAAGGACTTATGCACACACTTCAACATGTATTTTGTTCAGGATGACCTCCCGAAGCCTAAATTAGCATTGCTTTGACCACACAACTCATTCGTATCAAGATACATTCAAACTCACAAAACGTGTTCAGCTTGGGCTGAAAATGCATTTAAAGCAATAATAACTCAAATTGAGTGTCACGCCTAAACCAAAGGACTTATGCACACACTTCAACATGTATTTTGTTCAGGATGACCTCCTGAAGCCTATATGAGCATTAATTTGACCACACAACTCATTCGTATCAAGATACATTCAAACTCACAAAACGTGCTCAGCTCGGGCTGAAAATGCATTTAAAGCAATAAAAACTCAAATTGAGTGTCACGCCTAAACCAAAGGACTTATGCACGCACTTCAACATGTATTTAGTTCAGGAGGACATCCTGAAGCCTGTATGAGGATTATTTTGACCACACAACTCATTCCTATGAAGATACAATCAAACTCACAAAACGTGCTCAGCTCGGGCTGAAAATGCATTCAAAGCAATAAAACCTCAAATTGAGTGTCACGCCTAAACCAAAGGACTTATGCACACACTTCAACATGTATTTTGTTCAGGATGACCTCCCGAAGCCTAAATTAGCATTGCTTTGACCACACAACTCATTCCTATGAAGATACTTCAAACACAGAAAGCGCGCTCAGCTCGGGCTGAAAATGCATTTAAAGCAATAAAAACTCAAATTGAGTGTCACGCCTAAACCAAAGGACTTATGCACACACTTCAACATGTATTTTGTTCAGGAGGTCATCCTGAAGCCTATTCGAGCATTAATTTGACCACAGAAACTCATTCCTATCAAGATACATTCAAACTCACAAAACGTGCTCAGCTCGGGCTGAAAATGCATTTAAAGCAATAAAAACTCAAATTGAGTGTCACGCCTAAACCAAAGGACTTATGCACACACTTCAACATGTATTTAGTTCAGGAGGTCATCCTGAAGCCTATATGAGCATTAATTTGACCACACAACTCATTCCTATGAAGATACATTCAAACTCACAAAACGTGCTCAGCTCGGGCTGAAAATGCATTTAAAGCAATTAAAAACTCAAATTGAGTGTCACGCCTAAACCAAAGGACTTATGCACACACTTCAACATGTATTTTTGTTCAGGATGACCTCCTGAAGCCTATATGAGCATTAATTTGACCACACAACTCATTCGTATCAAGATACATTCAAACTCACAAAACGTGCTCAGCTCGGGCTGAAAATGCATTTAAAGCAATAAAAACTCAAATTGAGTGTCACGCCTAAACCAAAGGACTTATGCACGCACTTCAACATGTATTTAGTTCAGGAGGACATCCTGAAGCCTGTATGAGGATTATTTTGACCACACAACTCATTCCTATGAAGATACAATCAAACTCACAAAACGTGCTCAGCTCGGGCTGAAAATGCATTCAAAGCAATAAAACCTCAAATTGAGTGTCACGCCTAAACCAAAGGACTTATGCACACACTTCAACATGTATTTTGTTCAGGATGACCTCCCGAAGCCTAAATTAGCATTGCTTTGACCACACAACTCATTCCTATGAAGATACTTCAAACACAGAAAGCGCGCTCAGCTCGGGCTGAAAATGCATTTAAAGCAATAAAAACTCAAATTGAGTGTCACGCCTAAACCAAAGGACTTATGCACACACTTCAACATGTATTTTGTTCAGGAGGTCATCCTGAAGCCTATTCGAGCATTAATTTGACCACAGAAACTCATTCCTATCAAGATACATTCAAACTCACAAAACGTGCTCAGCTCGGGCTGAAAATGCATTTAAAGCAATAAAAACTCAAATTGAGTGTCACGCCTAAACCAAAGGACTTATGCACACACTTCAACATGTATTTAGTTCAGGAGGTCATCCTGAAGCCTATATGAGCATTAATTTGACCACACAACTCATTCCTATGAAGATACATTCAAACTCACAAAACGTGCTCAGCTCGGGCTGAAAATGCATTTAAAGCAATTAAAAACTCAAATTGAGTGTCACGCCTAAACCAAAGGACTTATGCACACACTTCAACATGTATTTTTTTGAGGAGGTCAGCCTGAAGCCTATATGAGCATTAATTTGACCACACAACTCATTCCTATCAAGATACATTCAAACTCACAAAACGTGCTCAGCTCGGGCTGAAAATGCATTTAAAGCAATAAAAACTCAAATTGAGTGTCACGCCTAAACCAAAGGACTTATGCACACACTTCAACATGTATTTAGTTCAGGAGGTCATCCTGAAGCCAAATTAGCATTAATTTGACCACACAACTCATTCCTATGAAGATACATTCAAACTCACAAAACGTGCTCAGCTCGGGCTGAAAATGCATTTAAAGCAATAAAAACTCAAATTGAGTCTCACGCCTAAACCAAAGGACTTATGCACACACTTCAACATGTATTTTGTTCAGGATGACCACCTGAAGCCTAAATGAGCATTAATTTGACCACACAACTCATTCCTATGAAGATACATTCAAACTCACAAAACGTGCTAAGCTCGGGCTGAAAATGCATTTAAAGCAATAAAAACTCAAATTGAGTCTAAACCAAAGGACTTATGCACACACTTCAACATGTATTTAGTTCAGGAGGTCATCCTGAAGCCTATATGAGCATTAATTTGACCACACAACTCATTCCTATCAAGATACATTCAAACTCACAAAACGTGCTCAGCTCGGGCTGAAAATGCATTTAAAGCAATAAAAACTCAAATTGAGTGTCACGCCTAAACCAAAGGACTTATGCACACACTTCAACATGTATTTAGTTCAGGAGGTCATCCTGAAGCCTATATGAGCATTAATTTGACCACACAACTCATTCCTATGAAGATACATTCAAACTCACAAAACGTGCTCAGCTCGGGCTGAAAATGCATTTAAAGCAATTAAAAACTCAAATTGAGTGTCACGCCTAAACCAAAGGACTTATGCACACACTTCAACATGTATTTTTTTGAGGAGGTCATCGTGAAGCCTATATGAGCATTAATTTGACCACACAACTCATTCCTATCAAGATACATTCAAACTCACAAAACGTGCTCAGCTTGGGCTGAAAATGCATTTAAAGCAATAAAAACTCAAATTGAGTCTAAACCAAAGGACTTATGCACACACTTCAACATGTATTTAGTTCAGGAGGTCATCCTGAAGCCTATAAGAGCATTAGACCACACAACTCATTCCTATCAAGATACATTCAAACTCACAAAACGTGCTCAGCTCGGGCTGAAAATGCATTCAAAGCAATAAAACCTCAAATTGAGTGTCACGCCAAAACCAAAGGACTTATGCACACACTTCAACATGTATTTTGTTCAGGATGACCACCTGAAGGCTAAATGAGCATTAATTTGACCACACAACTCATTCGTATCAAGATACATTCAAACTCACAAAACGTGTTCAGCTCGGGCTGAAAATGCATTTAAAGCAATAATAACTCAAATTGAGTGTCACGCCTAAACCAAAGGACTTATGCACACACTTCAACATGTATTTTGTTCAGGATGACCTCCTGAAGCCTAAATGAGCAATAATTTGACTACACAACTCATTCCTATGAAGATACATTCAAAGTCAGAAAGCGCGCTCAGCTCGGGCTGGAAATGCATTTAAAGCAATAAAAACTCTAATTGAGTGTCACACCTAAACCAAAGGACTTATGCACACACTTTCACATGTATTTTGTTCAGGATGACCACCTGAAGCCTAAATGAGCATTCATTTGACCACACAACTCGTTCCTATGAAGATACATTCAAACTCACAAAACATGCTCAGCTCGGGCTGAAAATGCATTTAAAGCAATAAAAACTCAAATTGAGTGTCACGCCTAAACCAAAGGACTTATGCACACACTTCAACATGTATTTTGTTCAGGATGACCTCCCGAAGCCTAAATTAGCATTGCTTTGACCACACAACTCATTCGTATCAAGATACATTCAAACTCACAAAACGTGCTCAGCTCGGGCTGAAAATGCATTTAAAGCAATAAAAACTCAAATTGAGTGTCACGCCTAAACCAAAGGACTTATGCACGCACTTCAACATGTATTTAGTTCAGGAGGACATCCTGAAGCCTGTATGAGGATTATTTTGACCACACAACTCATTCCTATGAAGATACAATCAAACTCACAAAACGTGCTCAGCTCGGGCTGAAAATGCATTCAAAGCAATAAAACCTCAAATTGAGTGTCACGCCTAAACCAAAGGACTTATGCACACACTTCAACATGTATTTTGTTCAGGATGACCTCCCGAAGCCTAAATTAGCATTGCTTTGACCACACAACTCATTCCTATGAAGATACTTCAAACACAGAAAGCGCGCTCAGCTCGGGCTGAAAATGCATTTAAAGCAATAAAAACTCAAATTGAGTGTCACGCCTAAACCAAAGGACTTATGCACACACTTCAACATGTATTTTGTTCAGGAGGTCATCCTGAAGCCTATTCGAGCATTAATTTGACCACAGAAACTCATTCCTATCAAGATACATTCAAACTCACAAAACGTGCTCAGCTCGGGCTGAAAATGCATTTAAAGCAATAAAAACTCAAATTGAGTGTCACGCCTAAACCAAAGGACTTATGCACACACTTCAACATGTATTTAGTTCAGGAGGTCATCCTGAAGCCTATATGAGCATTAATTTGACCACACAACTCATTCCTATGAAGATACATTCAAACTCACAAAACGTGCTCAGCTCGGGCTGAAAATGCATTTAAAGCAATTAAAAACTCAAATTGAGTGTCACGCCTAAACCAAAGGACTTATGCACACACTTCAACATGTATTTTTTTGAGGAGGTCAGCCTGAAGCCTATATGAGCATTAATTTGACCACACAACTCATTCCTATCAAGATACATTCAAACTCACAAAACGTGCTCAGCTCGGGCTGAAAATGCATTTAAAGCAATAAAAACTCAAATTGAGTGTCACGCCTAAACCAAAGGACTTATGCACACACTTCAACATGTATTTAGTTCAGGAGGTCATCCTGAAGCCAAATTAGCATTAATTTGACCACACAACTCATTCCTATGAAGATACATTCAAACTCACAAAACATGCTCAGCTCGGGCTGAAAATGCATTTAAAGCAATAAAAACTCAAACTGAGTGTCACGCCTAAACCAAAAGACTTATGCACACACTTCAACATCTATTTTGTTCAGGTTGACCTCCTGACACCTAAATGGGCAGTAATTTGACTATACAAATCATTCCTAAGAAGATACATTCAAAGTCAGAAAACGCGCTCAGCTTTGGCTGACAATGCATTTAAAGCAATAAAAACTCAAATTGAGTGTCACGCCTAAACCAAAGGACTTATGCACACAATTCAACATGTATTTAGTTCAGGAGGTCATCCTGAAGCCTATATGAGCATTAATTTGACCACACAACTCATTCGTATCAAGATACATTCAAACTCACAAAAAGTGCTCAGCTCGGGCTGAAAATGCATTTAAAGCAATAAAAACTCAAATTGAGTGTCACGCCTAAACCAAAGGACTTATGCACACACTTCAACATGTATTTTGTTCAGGAGGTCATCCTGAAGCCAAATTAGCATTAATTTGACCACACAACTCATTCCTATGAAGATACATTCAAACTCACAAAACGTGCTCAGCTCGGGCTGAAAATGCATTTAAAGCAATAAAAACTCAAATTGAGTGTCACACCTAAACCAAAGGACTTATGCACACACTTCAACATGTATTTAGTTCAAGAGGTCATCCTGAAGCCTATATGAGCATTAATTTGACCACATAACTCATTCCTATGAAGATTCATTCAAACTCACAAAACGTGCTCAGCTCGGGCTGAAAATGCATTTAAAGCAATAAAAACTCAAATTGAGTGTCACGCCTAAACCAAAGGACTGATGCACACACTTCATGTATTTAGTTCAGGAGGTCATCCTGAAGCCTATATGAGCATTAATTTGACCACACAACTCATTCCTATGAAGATACATTCAAACTCACAAAACGTGCTCAGCTCGGGCTGAAAATGCATTTAAAGCAATAAAAACTCAAATTGAGTGTCATGCCTAAACCAAAGGACTTATGCACACACTTCAACATGTATTTAGTTCAGGAGGTCATCCTGAAGCCTAAATGGCCATTAATTTGACCACACAACTCATTCCTATGAAGATACATTCGAACTCACAAAACGTGCTCAGCTCTGGCTGAAAATGCATTTAAAGCAATAAAAACTCAAATTGAGTGTCACGCCTAAACCAAAGGACTTATGCACACACTTCAACATGTATTTTGTTCAGGAGGTCATCCTGAAGCCTATATGAGCATTAATTTGACCACACAACTCATTCCTATCAAGATGCATTCAAACTCACAAAACGTGCTCAGCTCGGGCTGAAAATGCATTCAAAGCAATAAAACCTCAAATTGAGTGTCACGCCTAAACCAAAAGACTTATCCACACACTTCAACATGTCTTTTGTTCAGGATGACCTCCTGAATCATAAATTAGCATTAATTTGACGACGCAAATCATTCCTATGAAGATATACATTCAAAGTCAGAAAGCGCGCTCAGCTCGGGCTGAAAATGCATTCAAAGCAATAAAACCTCAAATTGAGTGTCACGCCTAAACCAAAGGACTTATGCACACACTTCAACATGTATTTTGTTCAGGATGACCTCCCGAAGCCTATATGAGCATTTATTTGACCACACAACTCATTCCTATGAAGATACATTCAAACTCACAAAACGTGCTCAGCTCGGGCTGAAAATGCATTTAAAGCAATAAAAACTCAAATTGAGTCTCACGCCTAAACCAAAGGACTTATGCACACACTTCAACATGTATTTTGTTCAGGATGACCACCTGAAGCCTAAATGAGCATTAATTTGACCACACAACTCATTCCTATGAAGATACATTCAAACTCACAAAACGTGCTAAGCTCGGGCTGAAAATGCATTTAAAGCAATAAAAACTCAAATTGAGTCTAAACCAAAGGACTTATGCACACACTTCAACATGTATTTAGTTCAGGAGGTCATCCTGAAGCCTATATGAGCATTAATTTGACCACACAACTCATTCCTATCAAGATACATTCAAACTCACAAAACGTGCTCAGCTCGGGCTGAAAATGCATTTAAAGCAATAAAAACTCAAATTGAGTGTCACGCCTAAACCAAAGGACTTATGCACACACTTCAACATGTATTTAGTTCAGGAGGTCATCCTGAAGCCTATATGAGCATTAATTTGACCACACAACTCATTCCTATGAAGATACATTCAAACTCACAAAACGTGCTCAGCTCGGGCTGAAAATGCATTTAAAGCAATTAAAAACTCAAATTGAGTGTCACGCCTAAACCAAAGGACTTATGCACACACTTCAACATGTATTTTTTTGAGGAGGTCATCGTGAAGCCTATATGAGCATTAATTTGACCACACAACTCATTCCTATCAAGATACATTCAAACTCACAAAACGTGCTCAGCTTGGGCTGAAAATGCATTTAAAGCAATAAAAACTCAAATTGAGTCTAAACCAAAGGACTTATGCACACACTTCAACATGTATTTAGTTCAGGAGGTCATCCTGAAGCCTATATGAGCATTAGACCACACAACTCATTCCTATCAAGATACATTCAAACTCACAAAACGTGCTCAGCTCGGGCTGAAAATGCATTCAAAGCAATAAAACCTCAAATTGAGTGTCACGCCAAAACCAAAGGACTTATGCACACACTTCAACATGTATTTTGTTCAGGATGACCACCTGAAGGCTAAATGAGCATTAATTTGACCACACAACTCATTCGTATCAAGATACATTCAAACTCACAAAACGTGTTCAGCTCGGGCTGAAAATGCATTTAAAGCAATAATAACTCAAATTGAGTGTCACGCCTAAACCAAAGGACTTATGCACACACTTCAACATGTATTTTGTTCAGGATGACCTCCTGAAGCCTAAATGAGCAATAATTTGACTACACAACTCGTTCCTATGAAGATACATTCAAACTCACAAAACATGCTCAGCTCGGGCTGAAAATGCATTTAAAGCAATAAAAACTCAAATTGAGTGTCACGCCTAAACCAAAGGACTTATGCACACACTTCAACATGTATTTTGTTCAGGATGACCTCCCGAAGCCTAAATTAGCATTGCTTTGACCACACAACTCATTCGTATCAAGATACATTCAAACTCACAAAACGTGTTCAGCTTGGGCTGAAAATGCATTTAAAGCAATAATAACTCAAATTGAGTGTCACGCCTAAACCAAAGGACTTATGCACACACTTCAACATGTATTTTGTTCAGGATGACCTCCTGAAGCCTATATGAGCATTAATTTGACCACACAACTCATTCGTATCAAGATACATTCAAACTCACAAAACGTGCTCAGCTCGGGCTGAAAATGCATTTAAAGCAATAAAAACTCAAATTGAGTGTCAAGCGCTGTTGAAAATGGACTAATATATGTATATTACAGTAATGTGGAGAATAAAACAAACAAACAAAAGAAAACAAACATGCACATTACTGTAATATACATATATTACAGTAATGTGCATGTTTGTTTTCTTTTGTTTGTTTGTTTTTGGAGGAAGCTGGAGTATCCAGAGAAAACGAACAAGGAGAACATTCAAACTCCACAACAACTGGCCCTGAGCAGATTCAAAGCCAGTTTCAAATGCGTGGCAAATAGTATTCCACTGTGCTGTCCAAGGATTAATGATAAATGAAAATATATTTTTCTTAATAAAAAAGCGACAAAGTGTTCATCCAGGGACACAATTTCTACAGTGTATGACAAAGCATTGGACCGGTACTATACTCACCAACTGAAGAAACGCAGCGATGCGTAGGCTTCCGGAAGGCGGGTTCACTGAGAGCTGGATGCCTGTGGATTGGACTTGGGGAGCAAGGACCGCCAAGGTGTCTGTGCTGTGACTGACTACCGCCTCATACTCCCGCCTTACGAACCATCTGCTGGCTTCTTCACATGATTTCTCCGCTCTCCTGTCTGCCATGACTCAGGGAAAAAACTTCTGAGAGGGGGGAAAAAAATACAAATTAAAATCACATCGACAACAGCAAACGTGTGCGGATCTATAGAGGCATGTATAATGAGTACCATTCACATTTAAACCGGTCAGTTCCGATTCCCGGTTCCTGAGAATCAAATCCAGTACAACGTACTGAAAATTGGTATCTTTTGTGGTATTCATGGTAATAAATGTGAATGTATTTAACAATAAAATGTCACTTTGCGCCAAAGACATTCACATAAACACGCCCCCTACTATATGCCTGCTGGGTGAGAAGCATGGTTCTAGTATCCGCTACACAGCCCCTCCCCCCCCAAACACCCAGAAGGACAATCAAAATGACAACTTCACAGGGGGTTTATTAGCCTGCCACAACGACTACGCAGTCCGTCTCTTGGTGGCGCAGGCGAAACTAGTCGGGCAGGGGGCATAGGTGAGACACGAGTGGGAGAACGACACTCAACACCGACACGCTGAAGTGAGGCTGGGGGCGACGGAGGACGACCACGGCGAGGGACCTGGGCCGGCAACAGCACATGGCCCGCAACCAAATGAGCTGGTTTGAGCCGATCTAACGACACACATTCCCTTCGCCCACCCATATCAATCACAAAACTCTTATCACCGTGCTCGAGCACCCTAAATGGCCACGGTGACCACGGTGGCTGGAGGGGCGAGCGGTGGGCATCAGTGCGCACAAAGACAAAACGGGCCGACAGAAGCGCAGACGGCACGAACACTTTGGGAACAAAATGGTGAACCAGTGTCGGAGTTAGTAGGGGTCCCTCCGACAAAAAGGGGAAGGAAGGCGCGCCGGAACCTTCTGGTAGAAATTCACCGGGAACACGAAGTGGCTAACCGAGCACCAACTCGGCAGGGGCGGCATTAAGATCTTCTTTCGGAGCCGTACGTAACCCGAGCAAAACCCACGGAAGGTGGTCGACCCAGTTACCGTCCGAAAGCGCAGCTCGCAGCGCAGCTTCTAGCGACCGGTGAAAACTTTTCGCGCCGCTTCCACTCGGCCACCACTGTCGGGTCAACGCCTGGTGTCGCCTCGAGGAGGGGATCGGCCGTCGCACTTTGCACGGCGAACTGTCGTGTAGCCAGCATAACTCGATCCGCTTCTTCAGCCAAACACCGATAATTGCCGGTCGTCAGACATACCGAGTTAGCCAACACCGCGCGCACCGGGGCCTGGTCGCTGGCGTAGGAAACCGCGCGGGAAAAGAAATACGCCTTCATCCGAGCCAAACAGCGACAGCATCTTGTCCATCAGATCCACTGCCGTGCTCATCGCCCAGGCCGGAAGGGAAAGGAGTCTGTCTGCTCTCTCCGAGTCCGACAAACTGAACCTCTTGAGCAGTAGCTGTTTGAGCGCGTCGTATTTCCCGCCTTGTGGAGGCCCCAGCAAGAGCTGCATCGCACGACGCGTAGTCTGCTGGTAGAGGGACGCCACGACCATGTAATGTTTCGGCTCATCGGGAGGATTCCCCGTCGGTGGAAACGCGCTTCCACATGTTGAAACCACGAAGCCGCGTCGCACTGCCAGAACTCCGGTTGCCTCGCGGCAGAGGCGGCGGCTGCAAGTTGCGGGAGTCGGCGCGACGTGGCCGAGAAGACACCTCTTCATCCGTCATCCGAAACATCTTAACGTCAGGGTCACCAAAATGGCAGTCAAAAGGAGCAACGACAAATTTGCGCCAAAGACGTTCACATAAACACGCCCCCACTGTATGCCTGCTTAGTCAGCATGGTCCTAGTGTCCGATTTTTATTACTACTGTATTATTAATTTCACAGTAGGGTTGGCCCGGTGGTCGAGTGATTCGAGGTCGTGTGCTCAATCGTGGCCGGCGGAGGGGCCCCTCGGCCGGATTGGGAGAATGAGAAAATTCCCCATATTTTTCCTCCGCGGCGGAGGTACCAGGGGTCGGCCCGCCCGGAAGGAGAGGGCCGGCGACGAGGCGAAGCGTGGCCGGCGGAGGTGCCCCTCGGTCGGATTGAAAACTTAGAGTTTGCAGCGCCGGAAGGGGCCGGCGAGGAGGCCGAGTGCGGCCGGGAGGGAGGCCTCTCGGTCGGATTGAAAACTTAGAGTTTGCAGCGCCGGAAGGGGCCGGCGAGGAGGCCGAGTGCGGCCGGGAGGGAGGCCTCTCGGTCGGATTGAAAACTTAGAGTTTGCAGCGCCGGAAGGGGCCGGCGAGGAGGCCGAGTGCGGCCGGGAGGGAGGCCTCTCGGTCGGATTGGGAGATTGAAAAAAATCCCCCATTCATTTTCAATGGCGGAGGTACCAGGATTAAGGCTGGGGGTACCAGGGGCGAAGGTGGCTGGGGGTACCAGGGGTAAGGCTGAGGGTACCAGGGGTGCCGCTGGGAGTACCAGGGGTGTTGCTGGGGGTACCAGGGGTCACCATTCATTTTCAATGGGGGAGGTACCAGGGGTAGGGCTGGGGGTACCAGGGGTAAAGAGCGGGCCGGCCCGGCGGGCGAGTGTGGCCGGGAAAGAGGCCTCTTGGTCGGTTTGGGAGTTTGAAAAAATTCCCCCATTCATTTTAAATGGCAGATGTACCAGGGGTCGGTGTCCGCCAGACGGCGGTGTGGTAGGCAAAAGGCGGGCCGGCTCGGCGGCCGTGTGTGCCCGGGAAAAAGGCCTCCTGGCCGGCTTGAGAGTTTAAGAATAACGGGCCGGCTCGGCGACCGTGTGTGCCCGGGAAAAAGGCCTCCTGGCCGGCGTGAGAGTTTAATAATAGCGGACCGGCTCGGCGGGCGAGTGTGGCCGGGAAAGAGGCCTCCTGGCCGGCTTGAGAGTTTAAGAATAGCGGGCCGGCTCGGCGGCCGTGCGTGCCCGGGAAAAAGGCCTCCTGGCCGGCTTGGGAGATTAAAAATAACGGGCCGGCTCGGCGGCCGTGCGTGCCCGGGAAAAAGGCCTCCTGGCCGGCGTGAGAGTTTAATAATAGCGGGCCGGCTCGGCGGCCGTGCGTGCGCGGGAAAAAGGCCTCCTGGCCGGCGTGAGAGTTTAATAATAGCGGGCCGGCTCGGCGGCCGTGTGTGCCCGGGAAAAAGGCCTCCTGGCCGGCTTGGGAGTTTAATAATAGCGGCCCGGCTCGGCGGCCGTGCGTGCCCGGGAAAAAGGCCTCCTGGCCGGCGTGAGAGCTTAATAATAGCGGGCCGGCTCGGCGGCCGTGTGTGCGCGGGAAAGAGGCCTCCTGGCCGGCTTGAGAGTTTAAGAATAGCGTGCCGGCTCGGCGGCCGTGCGTGCCCGGGAAAAAGGCCTACTGGCCGGCGTGAGAGTTTAAGAATAGCGGGCCGGCTCGGCGGCCGTGCGTGCCCGGGAAAAAGGCCTCCTGGCCGGCGTGAGAGTTTAAGAATAGCGGGCCGGCTCGGCGGCCGTGTGTGCCCGGGAAAGAGGCCTCTTGGCCGGCTTGGGAGTTTAAGAATAGCGGGCCGGGCCGGCGGGCGAGTGTGGCCGGGAAAGAGGCCTCGTGGCCGGCTTGGGAGATTGAAAAAAAATCCCCCATTCATTTTCAACGGCAGGGGTCGGCGGTACCGCTGGTGTCCGCCAGACGGCGGTGTGGTAGGCAAATGGCGGGCCTGCACGGCGGCCGTGTGTGCCCGGGGAAAAGGCCTCCTGGCCGGCGTGAGAGTTTAAGAATAGCGGGCCGGCTCGGCGGCCGTGCGTGCGCGGGAAAAAGGCCTCCTGGCCGGCTTGAGAGTTTAAGAATAGCGGGCCGGCTCGGCGGCCGTGCGTGCGCGGGAAAAAGGCCTCCTGGCCGGCTTGAGAGTTTAAGAATAGCGGGCCGGCTCGGCGGCCGTGCGTGCGCGGGAAAAAGGCCTCCTGGCCGGCGTGAGAGTTTAATAATAGCGGGCCGGCTCGGCGGCCGTGCGTGCGCGGGAAAAAGGCCTCCTGGCCGCTTGGGGGATTAAAAATAACGGGCCGGCTCTGCGGCCTTCCTGTGTGGAGTTTGCACGTTCTCCCTGTGCCTGAGTGGGCTTTCTCCGGGTAGTCCGGGTTCCTCCCACATTCCAAAAACATGCATGGCAGGCTGATAGAACACTCTAAATTGTTTCTAGGTGTGAGTGTGAGCGCGGATGGTTATTTGTCTCTGTGCGCCTTGCAATTGGCTGGCAACTGGTTCAGAGTGTCCCCTGTCTACTGCCCAAAAACAGCTGGGATTGGCTCCAGCACCCCCCGCTACCCTAGTGAAGATAAGCCGGTTTGGAAAATTCATGGATGGATGGTTAAGAATCCTGTTTTACTTTAGTTTGAAGGCATTCTTTGACCAGAACATTGACAGGCAATATAACACTATATATATACAGTATATATATATATATTTTTTTTTGCTTGGCTCTCGACGAAGGCGGACGCTTTTGCTTTCTGAGTTTGAATGTATCTTCATAGGTATGAGTTGTGTGGTCAAATTAATGCTCATTTAGGCTTCAGGATGACCTCCTGAACTAAATACATGTTGAAGTGTGTGCATAAGTCCTTTGGTTTAGGCGTGACACTCAATTTGAGTTTTTATTGCTTTAAATGCATTTTCAGCCCGAGCTGAGCACGTTTTGTGAGTTTGAATGTATCTTCTTAGGAATGAGTTGTGTAGTCAAATTACTGCCCATGTAGGTGTCAGGAGGACATCCTGAACAAAATACATGTTGAAGTGTGTGCATAAGTCCTTTGGTTTAGGCGTGACACTCAATTTGAGTTTTTATTGCTTTAAATGCATTTTCAGCCCGAGCTGAGCACGTTTTCTGAGTTTGAATGTATCTTCATAGGAATGAGTTGTGTAGTCAAATTAATGCTCACTTAGGCTTCAGGAGGACATCCTGAACTAAATACATGTTGAAGTGTGTGCATAGGTCCTTTGGTTTAGGTGTGACTCTCAATTTGAGTTTTTATTGCTTTAAATGCATTTTCAGCTCGAGCTGAGCTCCTTTTCTGACTTTGAATGTATCTTCATAGGAATGAGTTGTGTAGTCAAATTAATTTTCATTTAGGCTTCAGGAGGACATCCTGAACAAAATACATGTTGAAGTGTGTGCATAAGTCCTTTGGTTTAGGCGTGACACTCAATTTGAGTTTTTATTGCTTTAAATGCATTTTAAGCCCGAGCTGAGCACGTTTTGTGAGTTTGAATGTATCTTCATAGGAATGAGTTGTGTGGTCAAATTAATGCTCATTTAGGCTTCAGGTGGTCATCCTGAACTAAATACATGTTGAAGTGTGTGCATAAGTCCTTTGGTTTAGGCGTGACACTCAATTTGAATTTTTATTGCTTTAAATGCATTTTCAGCCCGAGCTGAGCGCGCTTTCTGACTTTGAATGTATCTTCATAGGAATGAGTTGTTTAGTCAAATTATTGCTCATTTAGGCTTCAGGAGGTCATCCTGAACAAAATACACGTTGAAGTGTGTGCATAAGTCCTTTGGTTTTGGCGTGACACTCAATTTGAGTTTTTATTGCTTTAAATGCATTTTCAGCCCGAGCTGAGCATGTTTTGTGAGTTTGAATGTATCTTCATAGGAATGAGTTGTGTGGTCAAATGCTCATTTAGGCTTCAGGTGGTCATCCCGAACAAAATGCATGTTGAAGTGTGTGCATAAGTCCTTTGGTTTAGGTGTGACACTCAATTTGAGTTTTTATTGCGAAATGCATTTTCAGGCAGAGCTGAGCAAGTTTTCTGAGTTTGAAGTATCTTCATAGGAATGAGTTGTGTGGTCAAATTAATGCTAATTTAGGCTTCGGGAGGTCATCCTGAACAAAATACATGTTGACGTGTGTGCATAAGTCCTTTGGTTTAGGCGTGACACTCAATTTGAGTTTTTATTGCGAAATGCATTTTCAGGCAGAGATGAGCAAGTTTTCTGAGTTTGAAGTATCTTCATAGGAATGAGTTGTGTGGTCAAATTAATGCTAATTTAGGCTTCAGGAGGTCATCCTGAACAAAATACATGTTGAAGTGTGTGCATAAGTCCTTTGGTTTTGGCGTGACACTCAATTTGAGGTTTTATTGCTTTGAATGCATTTTCAGCCCGAGCTGAGCACGTTTTGTGAGTTTGAATGTATCTTGATAGGAATGAGTTGTGTGGTCAAATTAATGCTCATATAGGCTTCAGGATGACCTCCTGAACTAAATACATGTTGAAGTGTGTGCATAAATCCTTTGGTTTAGGCGTGACACTCAATTTGAGTTTTTATTGCTTTAAATGCATTTTCAGCCCGAGCTGAGCACGTTTTGTGAGTTTGAATGTATCTTCATAAGAATGAGTTATGTGGTCAAATTAATGCTCATATAGGCTTCAGGATGACCTCCTGAACAAAATAGATGTTAAAGTGTGCGCATAAGTCCTTTGGTTTAGGCGTGACACTCAATTTGAGTTTTTATTGCTTTAAATGCATTTTCAGCCCGAGCTGAGCACGTTTTGTGAGTTTGAATGTATCTTCATAGGAATGAGTTATGTGGTCAAATTAATGCTCATTTAGGCTTCAGGTGGTCATCCTGAACAAAATACATGTTAAAGTGTGTGCATAAGTCCTTTGGTTTAGGCGTGACACTCAATTTGAGTTTTTATTGCTTTAAATGCATTTTCAGCCCGAGCTGAGCGCGCTTTCTGACTTTGAATGTATCTTCATAGGAATGAGTTGTGTGGTCAAATTAATGCTCATTTAGGCTTCAGGTGGTCATCCTGAACAAAATACATGTTGAAGTGTGTGCATAAGTCCTTTGGTTTAGGTGTGACACTCAATTTGAGTTTTTATTGCTTTAAATGCATTTTCAGCCCGAGCTGAGCACGTTTTGTGAGTTTGAATGTATCTTCATAGGAATGAGTTGTGTGGTCAAATTAATGCTCATATAGGCTTCAGGATGACCTCCTGAACTAAATACATGTTGAAGTGTGTGCATAAGTCCTTTGGTTTAGGCGTGACACTTAATTTGAGGTTTTATTGCTTTGAATGCATTTTCAGCCCGAGCTGAGCACGTTTTGTGAGTTTGAATGTATCTTGATACGAATGAGTTGTGTGGTCAAATTAATGCTCATATAGGCTTCAGGATGACCTCCTGAACTAAATACATGTTGAAGTGTGTGCATAAATTCTTTGGTTTAGGCGTGACACTCAATTTGAGTTTTTATTGCTTTAAATGCATTTTCAGCCCGAGCTGAGCACGTTTTGTGAGTTTGAATGTATCTTCATAAGAATGAGTTATGTGGTCGAATTAATGCTCATATAGGCTTCAGGATGACCTCCTGAACAAAATAGATGTTAAAGTGTGCGCATAAGTCCTTTGGTTTAGGCGTGACACTCAATTTGAGTTTTTATTGCTTTAAATGCATTTTCAGCCCGAGCTGAGCACGTTTTGTGAGTTTGAATGTATCTTCATAAGAATGAGTTATGTGGTCAAATTAATGCTCATATAGGCTTCAGGATGACCTCCTGAACAAAATAGATGTTAAAGTGTGCGCATAAGTCCTTTGGTTTAGGCGTGACACTCAATTTGAGTTTTTATTGCTTTAAATGCATTTTCAGCCCGAGCTGAGGACGTTTTGTGAGTTTGAATGTATCTTCATAGGAATGAGTTGTGTGGTCAAATTAATGCTCATATAGGCTTCAGGATGACCTCCTGAACTAAATACATGTTGAAGTGTGCGCATAAGTCCTTTGGTTTAGGCGTGACACTCAATTTGAGTTTTTATTGCTTTAAATGCATTTTCAGCCCGAGCTGAGCACGTTTTGTGAGTTTGAATGTATCTTCATAGGAATGAGTTATGTGGTCAAATTAATGCTCATATAGGCTTCAGGATGACCTCCTGAACTAAATACATGTTGAAGTGTGTGCATAAGTCCTTTGGTTTAGGCGTGACACTCAATTTGAGTTTTTATTGCTTTAAATGCATTTTCAGCCCGAGCTGAGGACGTTTTGTGAGTTTGAATGTATCTTCATAGGAATGAGTTATGTGGTCAAATTAATGCTCATTTAGGCTTCAGGTGGTCATCCTGAACAAAATACATGTTGAAGTGTGTGCATAAGTCCTTTGGTTTAGGTGTGACACTCAATTTGAGTTTTTATTGCTTTAAATGCATTTTCAGCCCGAGCTGAGCACGTTTTGTGAGTTTGAATGTATCTTCATAGGAATGAGTTGTGTGGTCAAATTAATGCTCATATAAGCTTCAGGATGACCTCCTGAACTAAATACATGTTGAAGTGTGTGCATAAGTCCTTTGGTTTAGGCGTGACACTCAATTTGAGGTTTTATTGCTTTGAATGCATTTTCAGCCCGAGCTGAGCACGTTTTGTGAGTTTGAATGTATCTTGATACGAATGAGTTGTGTGGTCAAATTAATGCTCATATAGGCTTCAGGATGACCTCCTGAACTAAATACATGTTGAAGTGTGTGCATAAATTCTTTGGTTTAGGCGTGACACTCAATTTGAGTTTTTATTGCTTTAAATGCATTTTCAGCCCGAGCTGAGCACGTTTTGTGAGTTTGAATGTATCTTCATAAGAATGAGTTATGTGGTCAAATTAATGCTCATATAGGCTTCAGGATGACCTCCTGAACTAAATACATGTTGAAGTGTGCACATAAGTCCTTTGGTTTAGGCGTGACACTCAATTTGAGTTTTTATTGCTTTAAATGCATTTTCAGCCCGAGCTGAGCGCGCTTTCTGACTTTGAATGTATCTTCATAGGAATGAGTTGTGTGGTCAAATTAATGCTCATTTAGGCTTCAGGTGGTCATCCTGAACAAAATATATGTTAAAGTGTGTGCATAAGTCCTTTGGTTTAGGCGTGACACTCAATTTGAGTTTTTATTGCTTTAAATGCATTTTCAGCCCGAGCTGAGCGCGCTTTCTGACTTTGAATGTATCTTCATAGGAATGAGTTGTGTGGTCAAAATAATGCTCATTTAGGCTTCAGGTGGTCATCCTGAACAAAATACATGTTGAAGTGTGTGCATAAGTCCTTTGGTTTAGGCGTGACACTCAATTTGAGTTTTTATTGCTTTAAATGCATTTTCAGCCCGAGCTGAGCACGTTTTGTGAGTTTGAATGTATCTTCATAGGAATGAGTTATGTGGTCAAATTAATGCTCATATAGGCTTCAGGATGACCTCCTGAACAAAATAGATGTTAAAGTGTGCGCATAAGTCCTTTGGTTTAGGCGTGACACTCAATTTGAGTTTTTATTGCTTTAAATGCATTTTCAGCCCGAGCTGAGCACGTTTTGTGAGTTTGAATGTATCTTCATAGGAATGAGTTATGTGGTCAAATTAATGCTCATTTAGGCTTCAGGTGGTCATCCTGAACAAAATACATGTTAAAGTGTGTGCATAAGTCCTTTGGTTTAGGCGTGACACTCAATTTGAGTTTTTATTGCTTTAAATGCATTTTCAGCCCGAGCTGAGCGCGCTTTCTGACTTTGAATGTATCTTCATAGGAATGAGTTGTGTGGTCAAATTAATGCTCATTTAGGCTTCAGGTGGTCATCCTGAACAAAATACATGTTGAAGTGTGTGCATAAGTCCTTTGGTTTAGGTGTGACACTCAATTTGAGTTTTTATTGCTTTAAATGCATTTTCAGCCCGAGCTGAGCACGTTTTGTGAGTTTGAATGTATCTTCATAGGAATGAGTTGTGTGGTCAAATTAATGCTCATATAGGCTTCAGGATGACCTCCTGAACTAAATACATGTTGAAGTGTGTGCATAAGTCCTTTGGTTTAGGCGTGACACTCAATTTGAGTTTTTATTGCTTTAAATGCATTTTCAGCCCGAGCTGAGCACGTTTTGTGAGTTTGAATGTATCTTCATAGGAATGAGTTATGTGGTCAAATTAATGCTCATTTAGGCTTCAGGTGGTCATCCTGAACAAAATACATGTTAAAGTGTGTGCATAAGTCCTTTGGTTTAGGCGTGACACTCAATTTGAGTTTTTATTGCTTTAAATGCATTTTCAGCCCGAGCTGAGCGCGCTTTCTGACTTTGAATGTATCTTCATAGGAATGAGTTGTGTGGTCAAATTAATGCTCATTTAGGCTTCAGGTGGTCATCCTGAACAAAATACATGTTGAAGTGTGTGCATAAGTCCTTTGGTTTAGGTGTGACACTCAATTTGAGTTTTTATTGCTTTAAATGCATTTTCAGCCCGAGCTGAGCACGTTTTGTGAGTTTGAATGTATCTTCATAGGAATGAGTTGTGTGGTCAAATTAATGCTCATATAGGCTTCAGGATGACCTCCTGAACTAAATACATGTTGAAGTGTGTGCATAAGTCCTTTGGTTTAGGCGTGACACTCAATTTGAGGTTTTATTGCTTTGAATGCATTTTCAGCCCGAGCTGAGCACGTTTTGTGAGTTTGAATGTATCTTCATAAGAATGAGTTATGTGGTCAAATTAATGCTCATATAGGCTTCAGGATGACCTCCTGAACAAAATAGATGTTAAAGTGTGCGCATAAGTCCTTTGGTTTAGGCGTGACACTCAATTTGAGTTTTTATTGCTTTAAATGCATTTTCAGCCCGAGCTGAGCACGTTTTGTGAGTTTGAATGTATCTTCATAAGAATGAGTTATGTGGTCAAATTAATGCTCATATAGGCTTCAGGATGACCTCCTGAACAAAATAGATGTTAAAGTGTGCGCATAAGTCCTTTGGTTTAGGCGTGACACTCAATTTGAGTTTTTATTGCTTTAAATGCATTTTCAGCCCGAGCTGAGGACGTTTTGTGAGTTTGAATGTATCTTCATAGGAATGAGTTGTGTGGTCAAATTAATGCTCATATAGGCTTCAGGATGACCTCCTGAACTAAATACATGTTGAAGTGTGCGCATAAGTCCTTTGGTTTAGGCGTGACACTCAATTTGAGTTTTTATTGCTTTAAATGCATTTTCAGCCCGAGCTGAGCACGTTTTGTGAGTTTGAATGTATCTTCATAGGAATGAGTTATGTGGTCAAATTAATGCTCATATAGGCTTCAGGATGACCTCCTGAACTAAATACATGTTGAAGTGTGTGCATAAGTCCTTTGGTTTAGGCGTGACACTCAATTTGAGTTTTTATTGCTTTAAATGCATTTTCAGCCCGAGCTGAGGACGTTTTGTGAGTTTGAATGTATCTTCATAGGAATGAGTTATGTGGTCAAATTAATGCTCATTTAGGCTTCAGGTGGTCATCCTGAACAAAATACATGTTGAAGTGTGTGCATAAGTCCTTTGGTTTAGGTGTGACACTCAATTTGAGTTTTTATTGCTTTAAATGCATTTTCAGCCCGAGCTGAGCACGTTTTGTGAGTTTGAATGTATCTTCATAGGAATGAGTTGTGTGGTCAAATTAATGCTCATATAAGCTTCAGGATGACCTCCTGAACTAAATACATGTTGAAGTGTGTGCATAAGTCCTTTGGTTTAGGCGTGACACTCAATTTGAGGTTTTATTGCTTTGAATGCATTTTCAGCCCGAGCTGAGCACGTTTTGTGAGTTTGAATGTATCTTGATACGAATGAGTTGTGTGGTCAAATTAATGCTCATATAGGCTTCAGGATGACCTCCTGAACTAAATACATGTTGAAGTGTGTGCATAAATTCTTTGGTTTAGGCGTGACACTCAATTTGAGTTTTTATTGCTTTAAATGCATTTTCAGCCCGAGCTGAGCACGTTTTGTGAGTTTGAATGTATCTTCATAAGAATGAGTTATGTGGTCAAATTAATGCTCATATAGGCTTCAGGATGACCTCCTGAACTAAATACATGTTGAAGTGTGTGCATAAGTCCTTTGGTTTAGGCGTGACACTCAATTTGAGTTTTTATTGCTTTAAATGCATTTTCAGCCCGAGCTGAGCGCGCTTTCTGACTTTGAATGTATCTTCATAGGAATGAGTTGTGTGGTCAAATTAATGCTCATTTAGGCTTCAGGTGGTCATCCTGAACAAAATATATGTTAAAGTGTGTGCATAAGTCCTTTGGTTTAGGCTTGACACTCAATTTGAGTTTTTATTGCTTTAAATGCATTTTCAGCCCGAGCTGAGCGCGCTTTCTGACTTTGAATGTATCTTCATAGGAATGAGTTGTGTGGTCAAAATAATGCTCATTTAGGCTTCAGGTGGTCATCCTGAACAAAATACATGTTGAAGTGTGTGCATAAGTCCTTTGGTTTAGGCGTGACACTCAATTTGAGTTTTTATTGCTTTAAATGCATTTTCAGCCCGAGCTGAGCACGTTTTGTGAGTTTGAATGTATCTTCATAGGAATGAGTTATGTGGTCAAATTAATGCTCATATAGGCTTCAGGAGGTCATCCTGAACAACATACATGTTGAAGTGTGTGCATAAGTCCTTTGGTTTAGGCGTGACACTCAATTTGAGTTTTTATTGCTTTAAATGCATTTTCAGCCCGAGCTGAGCACGTTTTGTGAGTTTGAATGTATCTTCATAGGAATGAGTTATGTGGTCAAATTAATGCTCATATAGGCTTCAGGAGGTCATCCTGAACAACATACATGTTGAAGTGTGTGCATAAGTCCTTTGGTTTAGGCGTGACACTCAATTTGAGTTTTTATTGCTTTAAATGCATTTTCAGCCCGAGCTGAGCACGTTTTGTGAGTTTGAATGTATCTTCATAGGAATGAGTTATGTGGTCAAATTAATGCTCATATAGGCTTCAGGATGACCTCCTGAACTAAATACATGTTGAAGTGTGCGCATAAGTCCTTTGGTTTAGGCGTGACACTCAATTTGAGTTTTTATTGCTTTAAATGCATTTTCAGCCCGAGCTGAGCACGTTTTGTGAGTTTGAATGTATCTTCATAGGAATGAGTTATGTGGTCAAATTAATGCTCATATAGGCTTCAGGATGACCTCCTGAACTAAATACATGTTGAAGTGTGTGCATAAGTCCTTTGGTTTAGGCGTGACACTCAATTTGAGTTCTTATTGCTTTAAATGCATTTTCAGCCCGAGCTGAGGACGTTTTGTGAGTTTGAATGTATCTTCATAGGAATGAGTTATGTGGTCAAATTAATGCTCATTTAGGCTTCAGGTGGTCATCCTGAACAAAATACATGTTGAAGTGTGTGCATAAGTCCTTTGGTTTAGGTGTGACACTCAATTTGAGTTTTTATTGCTTTAAATGCATTTTCAGCCCGAGCTGAGCACGTTTTGTGAGTTTGAATGTATCTTCATAGGAATGAGTTGTGTGGTCAAATTAATGCTCATATAGGCTTCAGGATGACCTCCTGAACTAAATACATGTTGAAGTGTGTGCATAAGTCCTTTGGTTTAGGCGTGACACTCAATTTGAGGTTTTATTGCTTTGAATGCATTTTCAGCCCGAGCTGAGCACGTTTTGTGAGTTTGAATGTATCTTGATACGAATGAGTTGTGTGGTCAAATTAATGCTCATATAGGCTTCAGGATGACCTCCTGAACTAAATACATGTTGAAGTGTGTGCATAAATTCTTTGGTTTAGGCGTGACACTCAATTTGAGTTTTTATTGCTTTAAATGCAATTTCAGCCCGAGCTGAGCACGTTTTGTGAGTTTGAATGTATCTTCATAAGAATGAGTTATGTGGTCAAATTAATGCTCATATAGGCTTCAGGATGACCTCCTGAACTAAATACATGTTGAAGTGTGTGCATAAGTCCTTTGGTTTAGGCGTGACACTCAATTTGAGTTTTTATTGCTTTAAATGCATTTTCAGCCCGAGCTGAGCACGTTTTGTGAGTTTGAATGTATCTTGATAGGAATCAGTTGTGTGGTCAAATTAATGCTCATATAGGCTTCAGGATGACTTCCTGAACAAAATAGATGTTAAAGTGTGCGCATAAGTCCTTTGGTTTAGGTGTGACACTCAATTTGAGTTTTTATTGCTTTAAATGCATTTTCAGCCCGAGCTGAGCACGTTTTGTGAGTTTGAATGTATCTTCATAGGAATGAGTTATGTGGTCAAAATAATGCTCATATAGGCTTCAGGATGACCTCCTGAACTAAATACATGTTGAAGTGTGTGCATAAGTCCTTTGGTTTAGGCGTGACACTCAATTTGAGTTTTTATTGCTTTAAATGCATTTTCAGCCCGAGCTGAGCACGTTTTGTGAGTTTGAATGTATCTTCATAGGAATGAGTTGTGTGGTCAAATTAATGCTCATTTAGGCTTCAGGTGGTCATCCTGAACAAAATATATGTTAAAGTGTGTGCATAAGTCCTTTGGTTTAGGCGTGACACTCAATTTGAGTTTTTATTGCTTTAAATGCATTTTCAACCCGAGCTGAGCGCGCTTTCTGACTTTGAATGTATCTTCATAGGAATGAGTTGTGTGGTCAAAATAATGCTCATTTAGGCTTCAGGTGGTCATCCTGAACAAAATACATGTTGAAGTGTGTGCATAAGTCCTTTGGTTTAGGTGTGACACTCAATTTGAGTTTTTATTGCGAAATGCATTTTCAGGCAGAGATGAGCAAGTTTTCTGAGTTTGAAGTATCTTCATAGGAATGAGTTGTGTGGTCAAATTAATGCTAATTTAGGCTTCAGGAGGTCATCCTGAACAAAATACATGTTGAAGTGTGTGCATAAGTCCTTTGGTTTTGGCGTGACACTCAATTTGAGGTTTTATTGCTTTGAATGCATTTTTAGCCTGAGCTGAGCACGTTTTGTGAGTTTGAATGTATCTTGATAGGAATGAGTTGTGTGGTCAAATTAATGCTCATATAGGCTTCAGGATGACCTCCTGAACTAAATACATGTTGAAGTGTGTGCATAAATCCTTTGGTTTAGGCGTGACACTCAATTTGAGTTTTTATTGCTTTAAATGCATTTTCAGCCCGAGCTGAGCACGTTTTGTGAGTTTGAATGTATCTTCATAAGAATGAGTTATGTGGTGAAATTAATGCTCATATAGGCTTCAGGATGACCTCCTGAACAAAATAGATGTTAAAGTGTGCGCATAAGTCCTTTGGTTTAGGCGTGACACTCAATTTGAGTTTTTATTGCTTTAAATGCATTTTCAGCCCGAGCTGAGCACGTTTCGTGAGTTTGAATGTATCTTCATAGGAATGAGTTATGTGGTCAAATTAATGCTCATATAGGCTTCAGGAGGTCATCCTGAACAAAATACATGTTGAAGTGTGTGCATAAGTCCTTTGGTTTAGGCGTGACACTCAATTTGAGTTTTTATTGCTTTAAATGCATTTTCAGCCCGAGCTGAGCGCGCTTTCTGACTTTGAATGTATCTTCATAGGAATGAGTTGTGTGGTCAAATTAATGCTCATTTAGGCTTCAGGTGGTCATCCTGAACAAAATACATGTTGGAGTGTGTGCATAAGTCCTTTGGTTTAGGTGTGACACTCAATTTGAGTTTTTATTGCTTTAAATGCATTTTCAGCCCGAGCTGAGCACGTTTTGTGAGTTTGAATGTATCTTCATAGGAATGAGTTGTGTGGTCAAATTAATGCTCATATAGGCTTCAGGATGACCTCCTGAACTAAATACATGTTGAAGTGTGTGCATAAGTCCTTTGGTTTAGGCGTGACACTCAATTTGAGGTTTTATTGCTTTGAATGCATTTTCAGCCCGAGCTGAGCACGTTTTGTGAGTTTGAATGTATCTTGATACGAATGAGTTGTGTGGTCAAATTAATGCTCATATAGGCTTCAGGATAACCTCCTGAACTAAATACATGTTGAAGTGTGTGCATAAATTCTTTGGTTTAGGCGTGACACTCAATTTGAGTTTTTATTGCTTTAAATGCATTTTCAGCCCGAGCTGAGCACGTTTTGTGAGTTTGAATATCTTCATAAGAATGAGTTATGTGGTCAAATTAATGCTCATATAGGCTTCAGGATGACCTCCTGAACAAAATAGATGTTAAAGTGTGCGCATAAGTCCTTTGGTTTAGGCGTGACACTCAATTTGAGTTTTTATTGCTTTAAATGCATTTTCAGCCCGAGCTGAGCACGTTTTGTGAGTTTGAATGTATCTTCATAAGAATGAGTTATGTGGTCAAATTAATGCTCATATAGGCTTCAGGATGACCTCCTGAACAAAATAGATGTTAAAGTGTGCGCATAAGTCCTTTGGTTTAGGCGTGACACTCAATTTGAGTTTTTATTGCTTTAAATGCATTTTCAGCCCGAGCTGAGCACGTTTTGTGAGTTTGAATGTATCTTCATAGGAATGAGTTATGTGGTCAAATTAATGCTCATATAGGCTTCAGGAGGTCATCCTGAACAAAATACATGTTGAAGTGTGTGCATAAGTCCTTTGGTTTAGGCGTGACACTCAATTTGAGTTTTTATTGCTTTAAATGCATTTTCAGCCCGAGCTGAGGACGTTTTGTGAGTTTGAATGTATCTTCATAGGAATGAGTTGTGTGGTCAAATTAATGCTCATATAGGCTTCAGGATGACCTCCTGAACTAAATACATGTTGAAGTGTGCGCATAAGTCCTTTGGTTTAGGCGTGACACTCAATTTGAGTTTTTATTGCTTTAAATGCATTTTCAGCCCGAGCTGAGCACGTTTTGTGAGTTTGAATGTATCTTCATAGGAATGAGTTATGTGGTCAAATTAATGCTCATATAGGCTTCAGGATGACCTCCTGAACTAAATACATGTTGAAGTGTGTGCATAAGTCCTTTGGTTTAGGCGTGACACTCAATTTGAGTTTTTATTGCTTTAAATGCATTTTCAGCCCGAGCTGAGGACGTTTTGTGACTTTGAATGTATCTTCATAGGAATGAGTTGTGTGGTCAAATTAATGCTCATTTAGGCTTCAGGTGGTCATCCTGAACAAAATACATATTGAAGTGTGTGCATAAGTCCTTTGGTTTAGGCGTTACACTCAATTTGAGTTTTTATTGCTTTAAATGCATTTCAGCCCGAGATGAGCGCGCTTTCTGACTTTGAATGTATCTTCATAGGAATGAGTTGTGTGGTCAAATTAATGCTCATATAGGCTTCAGGATGACCTCCTGAACTAAATACATGTTGAAGTGTGTGCATAAGTCCTTTGGTTTAGGCGTGACACTCAATTTGAGTTTTTATTGCTTTAAATGCATTTTCAGCCCGAGCTGAGCGCGCTTTCTGACTTTGAATGTATCTTCATAGGAATGAGTTGTGTAGTCAAATTATTGCTCATTTAGGCTTCCGGAGGTCATCCTGAACAAAATACACGTTGAAGTGTGTGCATAAGTCCTTTGGTTTAGGCGTGACACTCAATTTGAGTTTTTATTGCTTTAAATGCATTTTCAGCCCGAGCTGAGCATGTTTTGTGAGTTTGAATGTATCTTCATAGGAATGAGTTGTGTGGTCAAAAATGCTCATTTAGGCTTCAGGTGGTCATCCTGAACAAAATTCATGTTGAAGTGTGTGCATAAGTCCTTTGGTTTAGGCGTGACACTCAATTTGAGGTTTTATTGCTTTGAATGCATTTTCAGCCCGAGCTGAGCACGTTTTGTGAGTTTGAATGTATCTTGATACGAATGAGTTGTGTGGTCAAATTAATGCTCATATAGGCTTCAGGATGACCTCCTGAACTAAATACATGTTGAAGTGTGTGCATAAGTCCTTTGGTTTAGGCGTGACACTCAATTTGAGTTTTTATTGCTTTAAATGCATTTTCAGCCCGAGCTGAGGACGTTTTGTGAGTTTGAATGTATCTTCATAGGAATGAGTTGTGTGGTCAAATTAATGCTCATATAGGCTTCAGGATGACCTCCCGAACTAAATACATGTTGAAGTGTGTGCATAAATTCTTTGGTTTAGGCGTGACACTCAATTTGAGTTTTTATTGCTTTAAATGCATTTTCAGCCCGAGCTGAGCGCGCTTTCTGACTTTGAATGTATCTTCATAGGAATGAGTTGTGTGGTCAAATTAATGCTCATTTAGGCTTCAGGTGGTCATCCTGAACAAAATACATGTTGGAGTGTGTGCATAAGTCCTTTGGTTTAGGTGTGACACTCAATTTGAGTTTTTATTGCTTTAAATGCATTTTCAGCCCGAGCTGAGCACGTTTTGTGAGTTTGAATGTATCTTCATAGGAATGAGTTGTGTGGTCAAATTAATGCTCATATAGGCTTCAGGATGACCTCCTGAACTAAATACATGTTGAAGTGTGTGCATAAGTCCTTTGGTTTAGGCGTTACACTCAATTTGAGTTTTTATTGCTTTAAATGCATTTCAGCCCGAGATGAGCGCGCTTTCTGACTTTGAATGTATCTTCATAGGAATGAGTTGTGTGGTCAAATTAATGCTCATATAGGCTTCAGGATGACCTCCTGAACTAAATACATGTTGAAGTGTGTGCATAAGTCCTTTGGTTTAGGCGTGACACTCAATTTGAGTTTTTATTGCTTTAAATGCATTTTCAGCCCGAGCTGAGCGCGCTTTCTGACTTTGAATGTATCTTCATAGGAATGAGTTGTGTAGTCAAATTATTGCTCATTTAGGCTTCCGGAGGTCATCCTGAACAAAATACACGTTGAAGTGTGTGCATAAGTCCTTTGGTTTAGGCGTGACACTCAATTTGAGTTTTTATTGCTTTAAATGCATTTTCAGCCCGAGCTGAGCATGTTTTGTGAGTTTGAATGTATCTTCATAGGAATGAGTTGTGTGGTCAAAAATGCTCATTTAGGCTTCAGGTGGTCATCCTGAACAAAATTCATGTTGAAGTGTGTGCATAAGTCCTTTGGTTTAGGCGTGACACTCAATTTGAGGTTTTATTGCTTTGAATGCATTTTCAGCCCGAGCTGAGCACGTTTTGTGAGTTTGAATGTATCTTGATACGAATGAGTTGTGTGGTCAAATTAATGCTCATATAGGCTTCAGGATGACCTCCTGAACTAAATACATGTTGAAGTGTGTGCATAAGTCCTTTGGTTTAGGCGTGACACTCAATTTGAGTTTTTATTGCTTTAAATGCATTTTCAGCCCGAGCTGAGGACGTTTTGTGAGTTTGAATGTATCTTCATAGGAATGAGTTGTGTGGTCAAATTAATGCTCATATAGGCTTCAGGATGACCTCCCGAACTAAATACATGTTGAAGTGTGTGCATAAATTCTTTGGTTTAGGCGTGACACTCAATTTGAGTTTTTATTGCTTTAAATGCATTTTCAGCCCGAGCTGAGCGCGCTTTCTGACTTTGAATGTATCTTCATAGGAATGAGTTGTGTGGTCAAATTAATGCTCATTTAGGCTTCAGGTGGTCATCCTGAACAAAATACATGTTGGAGTGTGTGCATAAGTCCTTTGGTTTAGGTGTGACACTCAATTTGAGTTTTTATTGCTTTAAATGCATTTTCAGCCCGAGCTGAGCACGTTTTGTGAGTTTGAATGTATCTTCATAGGAATGAGTTGTGTGGTCAAATTAATGCTCATATAGGCTTCAGGATGACCTCCTGAACTAAATACATGTTGAAGTGTGTGCATAAGTCCTTTGGTTTAGGCGTGACACTCAATTTGAGGTTTTATTGCTTTGAATGCATTTTCAGCCCGAGCTGAGCACGTTTTGTGAGTTTGAATGTATCTTGATACGAATGAGTTGTGTGGTCAAATTAATGCTCATATAGGCTTCAGGATAACCTCCTGAACTAAATACATGTTGAAGTGTGTGCATAAATTCTTTGGTTTAGGCGTGACACTCAATTTGAGTTTTTATTGCTTTAAATGCATTTTCAGCCCGAGCTGAGCACGTTTTGTGAGTTTGAATATCTTCATAAGAATGAGTTATGTGGTCAAATTAATGCTCATATAGGCTTCAGGATGACCTCCTGAACAAAATAGATGTTAAAGTGTGCGCATAAGTCCTTTGGTTTAGGCGTGACACTCAATTTGAGTTTTTATTGCTTTAAATGCATTTTCAGCCCGAGCTGAGCACGTTTTGTGAGTTTGAATGTATCTTCATAAGAATGAGTTATGTGGTCAAATTAATGCTCATATAGGCTTCAGGATGACCTCCTGAACAAAATAGATGTTAAAGTGTGCGCATAAGTCCTTTGGTTTAGGCGTGACACTCAATTTGAGTTTTTATTGCTTTAAATGCATTTTCAGCCCGAGCTGAGCACGTTTTGTGAGTTTGAATGTATCTTCATAGGAATGAGTTATGTGGTCAAATTAATGCTCATATAGGCTTCAGGAGGTCATCCTGAACAAAATACATGTTGAAGTGTGTGCATAAGTCCTTTGGTTTAGGCGTGACACTCAATTTGAGTTTTTATTGCTTTAAATGCATTTTCAGCCCGAGCTGAGGACGTTTTGTGAGTTTGAATGTATCTTCATAGGAATGAGTTGTGTGGTCAAATTAATGCTCATATAGGCTTCAGGATGACCTCCTGAACTAAATACATGTTGAAGTGTGCGCATAAGTCCTTTGGTTTAGGCGTGACACTCAATTTGAGTTTTTATTGCTTTAAATGCATTTTCAGCCCGAGCTGAGCACGTTTTGTGAGTTTGAATGTATCTTCATAGGAATGAGTTATGTGGTCAAATTAATGCTCATATAGGCTTCAGGATGACCTCCTGAACTAAATACATGTTGAAGTGTGTGCATAAGTCCTTTGGTTTAGGCGTGACACTCAATTTGAGTTTTTATTGCTTTAAATGCATTTTCAGCCCGAGCTGAGGACGTTTTGTGACTTTGAATGTATCTTCATAGGAATGAGTTGTGTGGTCAAATTAATGCTCATTTAGGCTTCAGGTGGTCATCCTGAACAAAATACATATTGAAGTGTGTGCATAAGTCCTTTGGTTTAGGCGTTACACTCAATTTGAGTTTTTATTGCTTTAAATGCATTTCAGCCCGAGATGAGCGCGCTTTCTGACTTTGAATGTATCTTCATAGGAATGAGTTGTGTGGTCAAATTAATGCTCATATAGGCTTCAGGATGACCTCCTGAACTAAATACATGTTGAAGTGTGTGCATAAGTCCTTTGGTTTAGGCGTGACACTCAATTTGAGTTTTTATTGCTTTAAATGCATTTTCAGCCCGAGCTGAGCGCGCTTTCTGACTTTGAATGTATCTTCATAGGAATGAGTTGTGTAGTCAAATTATTGCTCATTTAGGCTTCCGGAGGTCATCCTGAACAAAATACACGTTGAAGTGTGTGCATAAGTCCTTTGGTTTAGGCGTGACACTCAATTTGAGTTTTTATTGCTTTAAATGCATTTTCAGCCCGAGCTGAGCATGTTTTGTGAGTTTGAATGTATCTTCATAGGAATGAGTTGTGTGGTCAAAAATGCTCATTTAGGCTTCAGGTGGTCATCCTGAACAAAATTCATGTTGAAGTGTGTGCATAAGTCCTTTGGTTTAGGCGTGACACTCAATTTGAGGTTTTATTGCTTTGAATGCATTTTCAGCCCGAGCTGAGCACGTTTTGTGAGTTTGAATGTATCTTGATACGAATGAGTTGTGTGGTCAAATTAATGCTCATATAGGCTTCAGGATGACCTCCTGAACTAAATACATGTTGAAGTGTGTGCATAAGTCCTTTGGTTTAGGCGTGACACTCAATTTGAGTTTTTATTGCTTTAAATGCATTTTCAGCCCGAGCTGAGGACGTTTTGTGAGTTTGAATGTATCTTCATAGGAATGAGTTGTGTGGTCAAATTAATGCTCATATAGGCTTCAGGATGACCTCCCGAACTAAATACATGTTGAAGTGTGTGCATAAATTCTTTGGTTTAGGCGTGACACTCAATTTGAGTTTTTATTGCTTTAAATGCATTTTCAGCCCGAGCTGAGCGCGCTTTCTGACTTTGAATGTATCTTCATAGGAATGAGTTGTGTGGTCAAATTAATGCTCATTTAGGCTTCAGGTGGTCATCCTGAACAAAATACATGTTGGAGTGTGTGCATAAGTCCTTTGGTTTAGGTGTGACACTCAATTTGAGTTTTTATTGCTTTAAATGCATTTTCAGCCCGAGCTGAGCACGTTTTGTGAGTTTGAATGTATCTTCATAGGAATGAGTTGTGTGGTCAAATTAATGCTCATATAGGCTTCAGGATGACCTCCTGAACTAAATACATGTTGAAGTGTGTGCATAAGTCCTTTGGTTTAGGCGTTACACTCAATTTGAGTTTTTATTGCTTTAAATGCATTTCAGCCCGAGATGAGCGCGCTTTCTGACTTTGAATGTATCTTCATAGGAATGAGTTGTGTGGTCAAATTAATGCTCATATAGGCTTCAGGATGACCTCCTGAACTAAATACATGTTGAAGTGTGTGCATAAGTCCTTTGGTTTAGGCGTGACACTCAATTTGAGTTTTTATTGCTTTAAATGCATTTTCAGCCCGAGCTGAGCGCGCTTTCTGACTTTGAATGTATCTTCATAGGAATGAGTTGTGTAGTCAAATTATTGCTCATTTAGGCTTCCGGAGGTCATCCTGAACAAAATACACGTTGAAGTGTGTGCATAAGTCCTTTGGTTTAGGCGTGACACTCAATTTGAGTTTTTATTGCTTTAAATGCATTTTCAGCCCGAGCTGAGCATGTTTTGTGAGTTTGAATGTATCTTCATAGGAATGAGTTGTGTGGTCAAAAATGCTCATTTAGGCTTCAGGTGGTCATCCTGAACAAAATTCATGTTGAAGTGTGTGCATAAGTCCTTTGGTTTAGGCGTGACACTCAATTTGAGGTTTTATTGCTTTGAATGCATTTTCAGCCCGAGCTGAGCACGTTTTGTGAGTTTGAATGTATCTTGATACGAATGAGTTGTGTGGTCAAATTAATGCTCATATAGGCTTCAGGATGACCTCCTGAACTAAATACATGTTGAAGTGTGTGCATAAGTCCTTTGGTTTAGGCGTGACACTCAATTTGAGTTTTTATTGCTTTAAATGCATTTTCAGCCCGAGCTGAGGACGTTTTGTGAGTTTGAATGTATCTTCATAGGAATGAGTTGTGTGGTCAAATTAATGCTCATATAGGCTTCAGGATGACCTCCCGAACTAAATACATGTTGAAGTGTGTGCATAAATTCTTTGGTTTAGGCGTGACACTCAATTTGAGTTTTTATTGCTTTAAATGCATTTTCAGCCCGAGCTGAGCGCGCTTTCTGACTTTGAATGTATCTTCATAGGAATGAGTTGTGTGGTCAAATTAATGCTCATTTAGGCTTCAGGTGGTCATCCTGAACAAAATACATGTTGGAGTGTGTGCATAAGTCCTTTGGTTTAGGTGTGACACTCAATTTGAGTTTTTATTGCTTTAAATGCATTTTCAGCCCGAGCTGAGCACGTTTTGTGAGTTTGAATGTATCTTCATAGGAATGAGTTGTGTGGTCAAATTAATGCTCATATAGGCTTCAGGATGACCTCCTGAACTAAATACATGTTGAAGTGTGTGCATAAGTCCTTTGGTTTAGGCGTGACACTCAATTTGAGGTTTTATTGCTTTGAATGCATTTTCAGCCCGAGCTGAGCACGTTTTGTGAGTTTGAATGTATCTTGATACGAATGAGTTGTGTGGTCAAATTAATGCTCATATAGGCTTCAGGATAACCTCCTGAACTAAATACATGTTGAAGTGTGTGCATAAATTCTTTGGTTTAGGCGTGACACTCAATTTGAGTTTTTATTGCTTTAAATGCATTTTCAGCCCGAGCTGAGCACGTTTTGTGAGTTTGAATATCTTCATAAGAATGAGTTATGTGGTCAAATTAATGCTCATATAGGCTTCAGGATGACCTCCTGAACAAAATAGATGTTAAAGTGTGCGCATAAGTCCTTTGGTTTAGGCGTGACACTCAATTTGAGTTTTTATTGCTTTAAATGCATTTTCAGCCCGAGCTGAGCACGTTTTGTGAGTTTGAATGTATCTTCATAAGAATGAGTTATGTGGTCAAATTAATGCTCATATAGGCTTCAGGATGACCTCCTGAACAAAATAGATGTTAAAGTGTGCGCATAAGTCCTTTGGTTTAGGCGTGACACTCAATTTGAGTTTTTATTGCTTTAAATGCATTTTCAGCCCGAGCTGAGCACGTTTTGTGAGTTTGAATGTATCTTCATAGGAATGAGTTATGTGGTCAAATTAATGCTCATATAGGCTTCAGGAGGTCATCCTGAACAAAATACATGTTGAAGTGTGTGCATAAGTCCTTTGGTTTAGGCGTGACACTCAATTTGAGTTTTTATTGCTTTAAATGCATTTTCAGCCCGAGCTGAGGACGTTTTGTGAGTTTGAATGTATCTTCATAGGAATGAGTTGTGTGGTCAAATTAATGCTCATATAGGCTTCAGGATGACCTCCTGAACTAAATACATGTTGAAGTGTGCGCATAAGTCCTTTGGTTTAGGCGTGACACTCAATTTGAGTTTTTATTGCTTTGAATGCATTTTTAGCCTGAGCTGAGCACGTTTTGTGAGTTTGAATGTATCTTGATAGGAATGAGTTGTGTGGTCAAATTAATGCTCATATAGGCTTCAGGATGACCTCCTGAACTAAATACATGTTGAAGTGTGTGCATAAGTCCTTTGGTTTAGGCGTGACACTCAATTTGAGGTTTTATTGCTTTGAATGCATTTTCAGCCCGAGCTGAGCACGTTTTGTGAGTTTGAATGTATCTTGATACGAATGAGTTGTGTGGTCAAATTAATGCTCATATAGGCTTCAGGATAACCTCCTGAACTAAATACATGTTGAAGTGTGTGCATAAATTCTTTGGTTTAGGCGTGACACTCAATTTGAGTTTTTATTGCTTTAAATGCATTTTCAGCCCGAGCTGAGCACGTTTTGTGAGTTTGAATATCTTCATAAGAATGAGTTATGTGGTCAAATTAATGCTCATATAGGCTTCAGGATGACCTCCTGAACAAAATAGATGTTAAAGTGTGCGCATAAGTCCTTTGGTTTAGGCGTGACACTCAATTTGAGTTTTTATTGCTTTAAATGCATTTTCAGCCCGAGCTGAGCACGTTTTGTGAGTTTGAATGTATCTTCATAAGAATGAGTTATGTGGTCAAATTAATGCTCATATAGGCTTCAGGATGACCTCCTGAACAAAATAGATGTTAAAGTGTGCGCATAAGTCCTTTGGTTTAGGCGTGACACTCAATTTGAGTTTTTATTGCTTTAAATGCATTTTCAGCCCGAGCTGAGCACGTTTTGTGAGTTTGAATGTATCTTCATAGGAATGAGTTATGTGGTCAAATTAATGCTCATATAGGCTTCAGGAGGTCATCCTGAACAAAATACATGTTGAAGTGTGTGCATAAGTCCTTTGGTTTAGGCGTGACACTCAATTTGAGTTTTTATTGCTTTAAATGCATTTTCAGCCCGAGCTGAGGACGTTTTGTGAGTTTGAATGTATCTTCATAGGAATGAGTTGTGTGGTCAAATTAATGCTCATATAGGCTTCAGGATGACCTCCTGAACTAAATACATGTTGAAGTGTGCGCATAAGTCCTTTGGTTTAGGCGTGACACTCAATTTGAGTTTTTATTGCTTTAAATGCATTTTCAGCCCGAGCTGAGCACGTTTTGTGAGTTTGAATGTATCTTCATAGGAATGAGTTATGTGGTCAAATTAATGCTCATATAGGCTTCAGGATGACCTCCTGAACTAAATACATGTTGAAGTGTGTGCATAAGTCCTTTGGTTTAGGCGTGACACTCAATTTGAGTTTTTATTGCTTGAAATGCATTTTCAGCCCGAGCTGAGGACGTTTTGTGACTTTGAATGTATCTTCATAGGAATGAGTTGTGTGGTCAAATTAATGCTCATTTAGGCTTCAGGTGGTCATCCTGAACAAAATACATATTGAAGTGTGTGCATAAGTCCTTTGGTTTAGGCGTTACACTCAATTTGAGTTTTTATTGCTTTAAATGCATTTCAGCCCGAGATGAGCGCGCTTTCTGACTTTGAATGTATCTTCATAGGAATGAGTTGTGTGGTCAAATTAATGCTCATATAGGCTTCAGGATGACCTCCTGAACTAAATACATGTTGAAGTGTGTGCATAAGTCCTTTGGTTTAGGCGTGACACTCAATTTGAGTTTTTATTGCTTTAAATGCATTTTCAGCCCGAGCTGAGCGCGCTTTCTGACTTTGAATGTATCTTCATAGGAATGAGTTGTGTAGTCAAATTATTGCTCATTTAGGCTTCCGGAGGTCATCCTGAACAAAATACACGTTGAAGTGTGTGCATAAGTCCTTTGGTTTAGGCGTGACACTCAATTTGAGTTTTTATTGCTTTAAATGCATTTTCAGCCCGAGCTGAGCATGTTTTGTGAGTTTGAATGTATCTTCATAGGAATGAGTTGTGTGGTCAAAAATGCTCATTTAGGCTTCAGGTGGTCATCCTGAACAAAATTCATGTTGAAGTGTGTGCATAAGTCCTTTGGTTTAGGCGTGACACTCAATTTGAGGTTTTATTGCTTTGAATGCATTTTCAGCCCGAGCTGAGCACGTTTTGTGAGTTTGAATGTATCTTGATACGAATGAGTTGTGTGGTCAAATTAATGCTCATATAGGCTTCAGGATGACCTCCTGAACTAAATACATGTTGAAGTGTGTGCATAAGTCCTTTGGTTTAGGCGTGACACTCAATTTGAGTTTTTATTGCTTTAAATGCATTTTCAGCCCGAGCTGAGGACGTTTTGTGAGTTTGAATGTATCTTCATAGGAATGAGTTGTGTGGTCAAATTAATGCTCATATAGGCTTCAGGATGACCTCCCGAACTAAATACATGTTGAAGTGTGTGCATAAATTCTTTGGTTTAGGCGTGACACTCAATTTGAGTTTTTATTGCTTTAAATGCATTTTCAGCCCGAGCTGAGCGCGCTTTCTGACTTTGAATGTATCTTCATAGGAATGAGTTGTGTGGTCAAATTAATGCTCATTTAGGCTTCAGGTGGTCATCCTGAACAAAATACATGTTGGAGTGTGTGCATAAGTCCTTTGGTTTAGGTGTGACACTCAATTTGAGTTTTTATTGCTTTAAATGCATTTTCAGCCCGAGCTGAGCACGTTTTGTGAGTTTGAATGTATCTTCATAGGAATGAGTTGTGTGGTCAAATTAATGCTCATATAGGCTTCAGGATAACCTCCTGAACTAAATACATGTTGAAGTGTGTGCATAAGTCCTTTGGTTTAGGCGTGACACTCAATTTGAGGTTTTATTGCTTTGAATGCATTTTCAGCCCGAGCTGAGCACGTTTTGTGAGTTTGAATGTATCTTGATACGAATGAGTTGTGTGGTCAAATTAATGCTCATATAGGCTTCAGGATAACCTCCTGAACTAAATACATGTTGAAGTGTGTGCATAAATTCTTTGGTTTAGGCGTGACACTCAATTTGAGTTTTTATTGCTTTAAATGCATTTTCAGCCCGAGCTGAGCACGTTTTGTGAGTTTGAATATCTTCATAAGAATGAGTTATGTGGTCAAATTAATGCTCATATAGGCTTCAGGATGACCTCCTGAACAAAATAGATGTTAAAGTGTGCGCATAAGTCCTTTGGTTTAGGCGTGACACTCAATTTGAGTTTTTATTGCTTTAAATGCATTTTCAGCCCGAGCTGAGCACGTTTTGTGAGTTTGAATGTATCTTCATAAGAATGAGTTATGTGGTCAAATTAATGCTCATATAGGCTTCAGGATGACCTCCTGAACAAAATAGATGTTAAAGTGTGCGCATAAGTCCTTTGGTTTAGGCGTGACACTCAATTTGAGTTTTTATTGCTTTAAATGCATTTTCAGCCCGAGCTGAGCACGTTTTGTGAGTTTGAATGTATCTTCATAGGAATGAGTTATGTGGTCAAATTAATGCTCATATAGGCTTCAGGAGGTCATCCTGAACAAAATACATGTTGAAGTGTGTGCATAAGTCCTTTGGTTTAGGCGTGACACTCAATTTGAGTTTTTATTGCTTTAAATGCATTTTCAGCCCGAGCTGAGGACGTTTTGTGAGTTTGAATGTATCTTCATAGGAATGAGTTGTGTGGTCAAATTAATGCTCATATAGGCTTCAGGATGACCTCCTGAACTAAATACATGTTGAAGTGTGCGCATAAGTCCTTTGGTTTAGGCGTGACACTCAATTTGAGTTTTTATTGCTTTGAATGCATTTTTAGCCTGAGCTGAGCACGTTTTGTGAGTTTGAATGTATCTTGATAGGAATGAGTTGTGTGGTCAAATTAATGCTCATATAGGCTTCAGGATGACCTCCTGAACTAAATACATGTTGAAGTGTGTGCATAAATCCTTTGGTTTAGGCGTGACACTCAATTTGAGTTTTTATTGCTTTAAATGCATTTTCAGCCCGAGCTGAGCACGTTTTGTGAGTTTGAATGTATCTTCATAAGAATGAGTTATGTGGTGAAATTAATGCTCATATAGGCTTCAGGATGACCTCCTGAACAAAATAGATGTTAAAGTGTGCGCATAAGTCCTTTGGTTTAGGCGTGACACTCAATTTGAGTTTTTATTGCTTTAAATGCATTTTCAGCCCGAGCTGAGCACGTTTCGTGAGTTTGAATGTATCTTCATAGGAATGAGTTATGTGGTCAAATTAATGCTCATATAGGCTTCAGGAGGTCATCCTGAACAAAATACATGTTGAAGTGTGTGCATAAGTCCTTTGGTTTAGGCGTGACACTCAATTTGAGTTTTTATTGCTTTAAATGCATTTTCAGCCCGAGCTGAGCGCGCTTTCTGACTTTGAATGTATCTTCATAGGAATGAGTTGTGTGGTCAAATTAATGCTCATTTAGGCTTCAGGTGGTCATCCTGAACAAAATACATGTTGGAGTGTGTGCATAAGTCCTTTGGTTTAGGTGTGACACTCAATTTGAGTTTTTATTGCTTTAAATGCATTTTCAGCCCGAGCTGAGCACGTTTTGTGAGTTTGAATGTATCTTCATAGGAATGAGTTGTGTGGTCAAATTAATGCTCATATAGGCTTCAGGATGACCTCCTGAACTAAATACATGTTGAAGTGTGTGCATAAGTCCTTTGGTTTAGGCGTGACACTCAATTTGAGGTTTTATTGCTTTGAATGCATTTTCAGCCCGAGCTGAGCACGTTTTGTGAGTTTGAATGTATCTTGATACGAATGAGTTGTGTGGTCAAATTAATGCTCATATAGGCTTCAGGATAACCTCCTGAACTAAATACATGTTGAAGTGTGTGCATAAATTCTTTGGTTTAGGCGTGACACTCAATTTGAGTTTTTATTGCTTTAAATGCATTTTCAGCCCGAGCTGAGCACGTTTTGTGAGTTTGAATATCTTCATAAGAATGAGTTATGTGGTCAAATTAATGCTCATATAGGCTTCAGGATGACCTCCTGAACAAAATAGATGTAAAAGTGTGCGCATAAGTCCTTTGGTTTAGGCGTGACACTCAATTTGAGTTTTTATTGCTTTAAATGCATTTTCAGCCCGAGCTGAGCACGTTTTGTGAGTTTGAATGTATCTTCATAAGAATGAGTTATGTGGTCAAATTAATGCTCATATAGGCTTCAGGATGACCTCCTGAACAAAATAGATGTTAAAGTGTGCGCATAAGTCCTTTGGTTTAGGCGTGACACTCAATTTGAGTTTTTATTGCTTTAAATGCATTTTCAGCCCGAGCTGAGCACGTTTTGTGAGTTTGAATGTATCTTCATAGGAATGAGTTATGTGGTCAAATTAATGCTCATATAGGCTTCAGGAGGTCATCCTGAACAAAATACATGTTGAAGTGTGTGCATAAGTCCTTTGGTTTAGGCGTGACACTCAATTTGAGTTTTTATTGCTTTAAATGCATTTTCAGCCCGAGCTGAGGACGTTTTGTGAGTTTGAATGTATCTTCATAGGAATGAGTTGTGTGGTCAAATTAATGCTCATATAGGCTTCAGGATGACCTCCTGAACTAAATACATGTTGAAGTGTGCGCATAAGTCCTTTGGTTTAGGCGTGACACTCAATTTGAGTTTTTATTGCTTTAAATGCATTTTCAGCCCGAGCTGAGCACGTTTTGTGAGTTTGAATGTATCTTCATAGGAATGAGTTATGTGGTCAAATTAATGCTCATATAGGCTTCAGGATGACCTCCTGAACTAAATACATGTTGAAGTGTGTGCATAAGTCCTTTGGTTTAGGCGTGACACTCAATTTGAGTTTTTATTGCTTGAAATGCATTTTCAGCCCGAGCTGAGGACGTTTTGTGACTTTGAATGTATCTTCATAGGAATGAGTTGTGTGGTCAAATTAATGCTCATTTAGGCTTCAGGTGGTCATCCTGAACAAAATACATATTGAAGTGTGTGCATAAGTCCTTTGGTTTAGGCGTTACACTCAATTTGAGTTTTTATTGCTTTAAATGCATTTCAGCCCGAGATGAGCGCGCTTTCTGACTTTGAATGTATCTTCATAGGAATGAGTTGTGTGGTCAAATTAATGCTCATATAGGCTTCAGGATGACCTCCTGAACTAAATACATGTTGAAGTGTGTGCATAAGTCCTTTGGTTTAGGCGTGACACTCAATTTGAGTTTTTATTGCTTTAAATGCATTTTCAGCCCGAGCTGAGCGCGCTTTCTGACTTTGAATGTATCTTCATAGGAATGAGTTGTGTAGTCAAATTATTGCTCATTTAGGCTTCCGGAGGTCATCCTGAACAAAATACACGTTGAAGTGTGTGCATAAGTCCTTTGGTTTAGGCGTGACACTCAATTTGAGTTTTTATTGCTTTAAATGCATTTTCAGCCCGAGCTGAGCATGTTTTGTGAGTTTGAATGTATCTTCATAGGAATGAGTTGTGTGGTCAAAAATGCTCATTTAGGCTTCAGGTGGTCATCCTGAACAAAATTCATGTTGAAGTGTGTGCATAAGTCCTTTGGTTTAGGCGTGACACTCAATTTGAGGTTTTATTGCTTTGAATGCATTTTCAGCCCGAGCTGAGCACGTTTTGTGAGTTTGAATGTATCTTGATACGAATGAGTTGTGTGGTCAAATTAATGCTCATATAGGCTTCAGGATGACCTCCTGAACTAAATACATGTTGAAGTGTGTGCATAAGTCCTTTGGTTTAGGCGTGACACTCAATTTGAGTTTTTATTGCTTTAAATGCATTTTCAGCCCGAGCTGAGGACGTTTTGTGAGTTTGAATGTATCTTCATAGGAATGAGTTGTGTGGTCAAATTAATGCTCATATAGGCTTCAGGATGACCTCCCGAACTAAATACATGTTGAAGTGTGTGCATAAATTCTTTGGTTTAGGCGTGACACTCAATTTGAGTTTTTATTGCTTTAAATGCATTTTCAGCCCGAGCTGAGCGCGCTTTCTGACTTTGAATGTATCTTCATAGGAATGAGTTGTGTGGTCAAATTAATGCTCATTTAGGCTTCAGGTGGTCATCCTGAACAAAATACATGTTGGAGTGTGTGCATAAGTCCTTTGGTTTAGGTGTGACACTCAATTTGAGTTTTTATTGCTTTATATGCATTTTCAGCCCGAGCTGAGCACGTTTTGTGAGTTTGAATGTATCTTCATAGGAATGAGTTGTGTGGTCAAATTAATGCTCATATAGGCTTCAGGATAACCTCCTGAACTAAATACATGTTGAAGTGTGTGCATAAGTCCTTTGGTTTAGGCGTGACACTCAATTTGAGGTTTTATTGCTTTGAATGCATTTTCAGCCCGAGCTGAGCACGTTTTGTGAGTTTGAATGTATCTTGATACGAATGAGTTGTGTGGTCAAATTAATGCTCATATAGGCTTCAGGATAACCTCCTGAACTAAATACATGTTGAAGTGTGTGCATAAATTCTTTGGTTTAGGCGTGACACTCAATTTGAGTTTTTATTGCTTTAAATGCATTTTCAGCCCGAGCTGAGCACGTTTTGTGAGTTTGAATATCTTCATAAGAATGAGTTATGTGGTCAAATTAATGCTCATATAGGCTTCAGGATGACCTCCTGAACAAAATAGATGTTAAAGTGTGCGCATAAGTCCTTTGGTTTAGGCGTGACACTCAATTTGAGTTTTTATTGCTTTAAATGCATTTTCAGCCCGAGCTGAGCACGTTTTGTGAGTTTGAATGTATCTTCATAAGAATGAGTTATGTGGTCAAATTAATGCTCATATAGGCTTCAGGATGACCTCCTGAACAAAATAGATGTTAAAGTGTGCGCATAAGTCCTTTGGTTTAGGCGTGACACTCAATTTGAGTTTTTATTGCTTTAAATGCATTTTCAGCCCGAGCTGAGCACGTTTTGTGAGTTTGAATGTATCTTCATAGGAATGAGTTATGTGGTCAAATTAATGCTCATATAGGCTTCAGGAGGTCATCCTGAACAAAATACATGTTGAAGTGTGTGCATAAGTCCTTTGGTTTAGGCGTGACACTCAATTTGAGTTTTTATTGCTTTAAATGCATTTTCAGCCCGAGCTGAGGACGTTTTGTGAGTTTGAATGTATCTTCATAGGAATGAGTTGTGTGGTCAAATTAATGCTCATATAGGCTTCAGGATGACCTCCTGAACTAAATACATGTTGAAGTGTGCGCATAAGTCCTTTGGTTTAGGCGTGACACTCAATTTGAGTTTTTATTGCTTTGAATGCATTTTTAGCCTGAGCTGAGCACGTTTTGTGAGTTTGAATGTATCTTGATAGGAATGAGTTGTGTGGTCAAATTAATGCTCATATAGGCTTCAGGATGACCTCCTGAACTAAATACATGTTGAAGTGTGTGCATAAATCCTTTGGTTTAGGCGTGACACTCAATTTGAGTTTTTATTGCTTTAAATGCATTTTCAGCCCGAGCTGAGCACGTTTTGTGAGTTTGAATGTATCTTCATAAGAATGAGTTATGTGGTGAAATTAATGCTCATATAGGCTTCAGGATGACCTCCTGAACAAAATAGATGTTAAAGTGTGCGCATAAGTCCTTTGGTTTAGGCGTGACACTCAATTTGAGTTTTTATTGCTTTAAATGCATTTTCAGCCCGAGCTGAGCACGTTTCGTGAGTTTGAATGTATCTTCATAGGAATGAGTTATGTGGTCAAATTAATGCTCATATAGGCTTCAGGAGGTCATCCTGAACAAAATACATGTTGAAGTGTGTGCATAAGTCCTTTGGTTTAGGCGTGACACTCAATTTGAGTTTTTATTGCTTTAAATGCATTTTCAGCCCGAGCTGAGCGCGCTTTCTGACTTTGAATGTATCTTCATAGGAATGAGTTGTGTGGTCAAATTAATGCTCATTTAGGCTTCAGGTGGTCATCCTGAACAAAATACATGTTGGAGTGTGTGCATAAGTCCTTTGGTTTAGGTGTGACACTCAATTTGAGTTTTTATTGCTTTAAATGCATTTTCAGCCCGAGCTGAGCACGTTTTGTGAGTTTGAATGTATCTTCATAGGAATGAGTTGTGTGGTCAAATTAATGCTCATATAGGCTTCAGGATGACCTCCTGAACTAAATACATGTTGAAGTGTGTGCATAAGTCCTTTGGTTTAGGCGTGACACTCAATTTGAGGTTTTATTGCTTTGAATGCATTTTCAGCCCGAGCTGAGCACGTTTTGTGAGTTTGAATGTATCTTGATACGAATGAGTTGTGTGGTCAAATTAATGCTCATATAGGCTTCAGGATAACCTCCTGAACTAAATACATGTTGAAGTGTGTGCATAAATTCTTTGGTTTAGGCGTGACACTCAATTTGAGTTTTTATTGCTTTAAATGCATTTTCAGCCCGAGCTGAGCACGTTTTGTGAGTTTGAATATCTTCATAAGAATGAGTTATGTGGTCAAATTAATGCTCATATAGGCTTCAGGATGACCTCCTGAACAAAATAGATGTAAAAGTGTGCGCATAAGTCCTTTGGTTTAGGCGTGACACTCAATTTGAGTTTTTATTGCTTTAAATGCATTTTCAGCCCGAGCTGAGCACGTTTTGTGAGTTTGAATGTATCTTCATAAGAATGAGTTATGTGGTCAAATTAATGCTCATATAGGCTTCAGGATGACCTCCTGAACAAAATAGATGTTAAAGTGTGCGCATAAGTCCTTTGGTTTAGGCGTGACACTCAATTTGAGTTTTTATTGCTTTAAATGCATTTTCAGCCCGAGCTGAGCACGTTTTGTGAGTTTGAATGTATCTTCATAGGAATGAGTTATGTGGTCAAATTAATGCTCATATAGGCTTCAGGAGGTCATCCTGAACAAAATACATGTTGAAGTGTGTGCATAAGTCCTTTGGTTTAGGCGTGACACTCAATTTGAGTTTTTATTGCTTTAAATGCATTTTCAGCCCGAGCTGAGGACGTTTTGTGAGTTTGAATGTATCTTCATAGGAATGAGTTGTGTGGTCAAATTAATGCTCATATAGGCTTCAGGATGACCTCCTGAACTAAATACATGTTGAAGTGTGCGCATAAGTCCTTTGGTTTAGGCGTGACACTCAATTTGAGTTTTTATTGCTTTAAATGCATTTTCAGCCCGAGCTGAGCACGTTTTGTGAGTTTGAATGTATCTTCATAGGAATGAGTTATGTGGTCAAATTAATGCTCATATAGGCTTCAGGATGACCTCCTGAACTAAATACATGTTGAAGTGTGTGCATAAGTCCTTTGGTTTAGGCGTGACACTCAATTTGAGTTTTTATTGCTTTAAATGCATTTTCAGCCCGAGCTGAGGACGTTTTGTGACTTTGAATGTATCTTCATAGGAATGAGTTGTGTGGTCAAATTAATGCTCATTTAGGCTTCAGGTGGTCATCCTGAACAAAATACATATTGAAGTGTGTGCATAAGTCCTTTGGTTTAGGCGTTACACTCAATTTGAGTTTTTATTGCTTTAAATGCATTTCAGCCCGAGATGAGCGCGCTTTCTGACTTTGAATGTATCTTCATAGGAATGAGTTGTGTGGTCAAATTAATGCTCATATAGGCTTCAGGATGACCTCCTGAACTAAATACATGTTGAAGTGTGTGCATAAGTCCTTTGGTTTAGGCGTGACACTCAATTTGAGTTTTTATTGCTTTAAATGCATTTTCAGCCCGAGCTGAGCGCGCTTTCTGACTTTGAATGTATCTTCATAGGAATGAGTTGTGTAGTCAAATTATTGCTCATTTAGGCTTCCGGAGGTCATCCTGAACAAAATACACGTTGAAGTGTGTGCATAAGTCCTTTGGTTTAGGCGTGACACTCAATTTGAGTTTTTATTGCTTTAAATGCATTTTCAGCCCGAGCTGAGCATGTTTTGTGAGTTTGAATGTATCTTCATAGGAATGAGTTGTGTGGTCAAAAATGCTCATTTAGGCTTCAGGTGGTCATCCTGAACAAAATTCATGTTGAAGTGTGTGCATAAGTCCTTTGGTTTAGGCGTGACACTCAATTTGAGGTTTTATTGCTTTGAATGCATTTTCAGCCCGAGCTGAGCACGTTTTGTGAGTTTGAATGTATCTTGATACGAATGAGTTGTGTGGTCAAATTAATGCTCATATAGGCTTCAGGATGACCTCCTGAACTAAATACATGTTGAAGTGTGTGCATAAGTCCTTTGGTTTAGGCGTGACACTCAATTTGAGTTTTTATTGCTTTAAATGCATTTTCAGCCCGAGCTGAGGACGTTTTGTGAGTTTGAATGTATCTTCATAGGAATGAGTTGTGTGGTCAAATTAATGCTCATATAGGCTTCAGGATGACCTCCCGAACTAAATACATGTTGAAGTGTGTGCATAAATTCTTTGGTTTAGGCGTGACACTCAATTTGAGTTTTTATTGCTTTAAATGCATTTTCAGCCCGAGCTGAGCGCGCTTTCTGACTTTGAATGTATCTTCATAGGAATGAGTTGTGTGGTCAAATTAATGCTCATTTAGGCTTCAGGTGGTCATCCTGAACAAAATACATGTTGGAGTGTGTGCATAAGTCCTTTGGTTTAGGTGTGACACTCAATTTGAGTTTTTATTGCTTTAAATGCATTTTCAGCCCGAGCTGAGCACGTTTTGTGAGTTTGAATGTATCTTCATAGGAATGAGTTGTGTGGTCAAATTAATGCTCATATAGGCTTCAGGATGACCTCCTGAACTAAATACATGTTGAAGTGTGTGCATAAGTCCTTTGGTTTAGGCGTGACACTCAATTTGAGGTTTTATTGCTTTGAATGCATTTTCAGCCCGAGCTGAGCACGTTTTGTGAGTTTGAATGTATCTTGATACGAATGAGTTGTGTGGTCAAATTAATGCTCATATAGGCTTCAGGATAACCTCCTGAACAAATACATGTTGAAGTGTGTGCATAAATTCTTTGGTTTAGGCGTGACACTCAATTTGAGTTTTTATTGCTTTAAATGCATTTTCAGCCCGAGCTGAGCACGTTTTGTGAGTTTGAATATCTTCATAAGAATGAGTTATGTGGTCAAATTAATGCTCATATAGGCTTCAGGATGACCTCCTGAACAAAATAGATGTTAAAGTGTGCGCATAAGTCCTTTGGTTTAGGCGTGACACTCAATTTGAGTTTTTATTGCTTTAAATGCATTTTCAGCCCGAGCTGAGCACGTTTTGTGAGTTTGAATGTATCTTCATAAGAATGAGTTATGTGGTCAAATTAATGCTCATATAGGCTTCAGGATGACCTCCTGAACAAAATAGATGTTAAAGTGTGCGCATAAGTCCTTTGGTTTAGGCGTGACACTCAATTTGAGTTTTTATTGCTTTAAATGCATTTTCAGCCCGAGCTGAGCACGTTTTGTGAGTTTGAATGTATCTTCATAGGAATGAGTTATGTGGTCAAATTAATGCTCATATAGGCTTCAGGAGGTCATCCTGAACAAAATACATGTTGAAGTGTGTGCATAAGTCCTTTGGTTTAGGCGTGACACTCAATTTGAGTTTTTATTGCTTTAAATGCATTTTCAGCCCGAGCTGAGGACGTTTTGTGAGTTTGAATGTATCTTCATAGGAATGAGTTGTGTGGTCAAATTAATGCTCATATAGGCTTCAGGATGACCTCCTGAACTAAATACATGTTGAAGTGTGCGCATAAGTCCTTTGGTTTAGGCGTGACACTCAATTTGAGTTTTTATTGCTTTGAATGCATTTTTAGCCTGAGCTGAGCACGTTTTGTGAGTTTGAATGTATCTTGATAGGAATGAGTTGTGTGGTCAAATTAATGCTCATATAGGCTTCAGGATGACCTCCTGAACTAAATACATGTTGAAGTGTGTGCATAAATCCTTTGGTTTAGGCGTGACACTCAATTTGAGTTTTTATTGCTTTAAATGCATTTTCAGCCCGAGCTGAGCACGTTTTGTGAGTTTGAATGTATCTTCATAAGAATGAGTTATGTGGTGAAATTAATGCTCATATAGGCTTCAGGATGACCTCCTGAACAAAATAGATGTTAAAGTGTGCGCATAAGTCCTTTGGTTTAGGCGTGACACTCAATTTGAGTTTTTATTGCTTTAAATGCATTTTCAGCCCGAGCTGAGCACGTTTCGTGAGTTTGAATGTATCTTCATAGGAATGAGTTATGTGGTCAAATTAATGCTCATATAGGCTTCAGGAGGTCATCCTGAACAAAATACATGTTGAAGTGTGTGCATAAGTCCTTTGGTTTAGGCGTGACACTCAATTTGAGTTTTTATTGCTTTAAATGCATTTTCAGCCCGAGCTGAGCGCGCTTTCTGACTTTGAATGTATCTTCATAGGAATGAGTTGTGTGGTCAAATTAATGCTCATTTAGGCTTCAGGTGGTCATCCTGAACAAAATACATGTTGGAGTGTGTGCATAAGTCCTTTGGTTTAGGTGTGACACTCAATTTGAGTTTTTATTGCTTTAAATGCATTTTCAGCCCGAGCTGAGCACGTTTTGTGAGTTTGAATGTATCTTCATAGGAATGAGTTGTGTGGTCAAATTAATGCTCATATAGGCTTCAGGATGACCTCCTGAACTAAATACATGTTGAAGTGTGTGCATAAGTCCTTTGGTTTAGGCGTGACACTCAATTTGAGGTTTTATTGCTTTGAATGCATTTTCAGCCCGAGCTGAGCACGTTTTGTGAGTTTGAATGTATCTTGATACGAATGAGTTGTGTGGTCAAATTAATGCTCATATAGGCTTCAGGATAACCTCCTGAACTAAATACATGTTGAAGTGTGTGCATAAATTCTTTGGTTTAGGCGTGACACTCAATTTGAGTTTTTATTGCTTTAAATGCATTTTCAGCCCGAGCTGAGCACGTTTTGTGAGTTTGAATATCTTCATAAGAATGAGTTATGTGGTCAAATTAATGCTCATATAGGCTTCAGGATGACCTCCTGAACAAAATAGATGTTAAAGTGTGCGCATAAGTCCTTTGGTTTAGGCGTGACACTCAATTTGAGTTTTTATTGCTTTAAATGCATTTTCAGCCCGAGCTGAGCACGTTTTGTGAGTTTGAATGTATCTTCATAAGAATGAGTTATGTGGTCAAATTAATGCTCATATAGGCTTCAGGATGACCTCCTGAACAAAATAGATGTTAAAGTGTGCGCATAAGTCCTTTGGTTTAGGCGTGACACTCAATTTGAGTTTTTATTGCTTTAAATGCATTTTCAGCCCGAGCTGAGCACGTTTTGTGAGTTTGAATGTATCTTCATAGGAATGAGTTATGTGGTCAAATTAATGCTCATATAGGCTTCAGGAGGTCGTCCTGAACAAAATACATGTTGAAGTGTGTGCATAAGTCCTTTGGTTTAGGCGTGACACTCAATTTGAGTTTTTATTGCTTTAAATGCATTTTCAGCCCGAGCTGAGGACGTTTTGTGAGTTTGAATGTATCTTCATAGGAATGAGTTGTGTGGTCAAATTAATGCTCATATAGGCTTCAGGATGACCTCCTGAACTAAATACATGTTGAAGTGTGCGCATAAGTCCTTTGGTTTAGGCGTGACACTCAATTTGAGTTTTTATTGCTTTAAATGCATTTTCAGCCCGAGCTGAGCACGTTTTGTGAGTTTGAATGTATCTTCATAGGAATGAGTTATGTGGTCAAATTAATGCTCATATAGGCTTCAGGATGACCTCCTGAACTAAATACATGTTGAAGTGTGTGCATAAGTCCTTTGGTTTAGGCGTGACACTCAATTTGAGTTTTTATTGCTTTAAATGCATTTTCAGCCCGAGCTGAGGACGTTTTGTGACTTTGAATGTATCTTCATAGGAATGAGTTGTGTGGTCAAATTAATGCTCATTTAGGCTTCAGGTGGTCATCCTGAACAAAATACATATTGAAGTGTGTGCATAAGTCCTTTGGTTTAGGCGTTACACTCAATTTGAGTTTTTATTGCTTTAAATGCATTTCAGCCCGAGATGAGCGCGCTTTCTGACTTTGAATGTATCTTCATAGGAATGAGTTGTGTGGTCAAATTAATGCTCATATAGGCTTCAGGATGACCTCCTGAACTAAATACATGTTGAAGTGTGTGCATAAGTCCTTTGGTTTAGGCGTGACACTCAATTTGAGTTTTTATTGCTTTAAATGCATTTTCAGCCCGAGCTGAGCGCGCTTTCTGACTTTGAATGTATCTTCATAGGAATGAGTTGTGTAGTCAAATTATTGCTCATTTAGGCTTCCGGAGGTCATCCTGAACAAAATACACGTTGAAGTGTGTGCATAAGTCCTTTGGTTTAGGCGTGACACTCAATTTGAGTTTTTATTGCTTTAAATGCATTTTCAGCCCGAGCTGAGCATGTTTTGTGAGTTTGAATGTATCTTCATAGGAATGAGTTGTGTGGTCAAAAATGCTCATTTAGGCTTCAGGTGGTCATCCTGAACAAAATTCATGTTGAAGTGTGTGCATAAGTCCTTTGGTTTAGGCGTGACACTCAATTTGAGGTTTTATTGCTTTGAATGCATTTTCAGCCCGAGCTGAGCACGTTTTGTGAGTTTGAATGTATCTTGATACGAATGAGTTGTGTGGTCAAATTAATGCTCATATAGGCTTCAGGATGACCTCCTGAACTAAATACATGTTGAAGTGTGTGCATAAGTCCTTTGGTTTAGGCGTGACACTCAATTTGAGTTTTTATTGCTTCAAATGCATTTTCAGCCCGAGCTGAGGACGTTTTGTGAGTTTGAATGTATCTTCATAGGAATGAGTTGTGTGGTCAAATTAATGCTCATATAGGCTTCAGGATGACCTCCCGAACTAAATACATGTTGAAGTGTGTGCATAAATTCTTTGGTTTAGGCGTGACACTCAATTTGAGTTTTTATTGCTTTAAATGCATTTTCAGCCCGAGCTGAGCGCGCTTTCTGACTTTGAATGTATCTTCATAGGAATGAGTTGTGTGGTCAAATTAATGCTCATTTAGGCTTCAGGTGGTCATCCTGAACAAAATACATGTTGGAGTGTGTGCATAAGTCCTTTGGTTTAGGTGTGACACTCAATTTGAGTTTTTATTGCTTTAAATGCATTTTCAGCCCGAGCTGAGCACGTTTTGTGAGTTTGAATGTATCTTCATAGGAATGAGTTGTGTGGTCAAATTAATGCTCATATAGGCTTCAGGATGACCTCCTGAACTAAATACATGTTGAAGTGTGTGCATAAGTCCTTTGGTTTAGGCGTGACACTCAATTTGAGGTTTTATTGCTTTGAATGCATTTTCAGCCCGAGCTGAGCACGTTTTGTGAGTTTGAATGTATCTTGATACGAATGAGTTGTGTGGTCAAATTAATGCTCATATAGGCTTCAGGATAACCTCCTGAACTAAATACATGTTGAAGTGTGTGCATAAATTCTTTGGTTTAGGCGTGACACTCAATTTGAGTTTTTATTGCTTTAAATGCATTTTCAGCCCGAGCTGAGCACGTTTTGTGAGTTTGAATATCTTCATAAGAATGAGTTATGTGGTCAAATTAATGCTCATATAGGCTTCAGGATGACCTCCTGAACAAAATAGATGTTAAAGTGTGCGCATAAGTCCTTTGGTTTAGGCGTGACACTCAATTTGAGTTTTTATTGCTTTAAATGCATTTTCAGCCCGAGCTGAGCACGTTTTGTGAGTTTGAATGTATCTTCATAAGAATGAGTTATGTGGTCAAATTAATGCTCATATAGGCTTCAGGATGACCTCCTGAACAAAATAGATGTTAAAGTGTGCGCATAAGTCCTTTGGTTTAGGCGTGACACTCAATTTGAGTTTTTATTGCTTTAAATGCATTTTCAGCCCGAGCTGAGCACGTTTTGTGAGTTTGAATGTATCTTCATAGGAATGAGTTATGTGGTCAAATTAATGCTCATATAGGCTTCAGGAGGTCATCCTGAACAAAATACATGTTGAAGTGTGTGCATAAGTCCTTTGGTTTAGGCGTGACACTCAATTTGAGTTTTTATTGCTTTAAATGCATTTTCAGCCCGAGCTGAGGACGTTTTGTGAGTTTGAATGTATCTTCATAGGAATGAGTTGTGTGGTCAAATTAATGCTCATATAGGCTTCAGGATGACCTCCTGAACTAAATACATGTTGAAGTGTGCGCATAAGTCCTTTGGTTTAGGCGTGACACTCAATTTGAGTTTTTATTGCTTTAAATGCATTTTCAGCCCGAGCTGAGCACGTTTTGTGAGTTTGAATGTATCTTCATAGGAATGAGTTATGTGGTCAAATTAATGCTCATATAGGCTTCAGGATGACCTCCTGAACTAAATACATGTTGAAGTGTGTGCATAAGTCCTTTGGTTTAGGCGTGACACTCAATTTGAGTTTTTATTGCTTTAAATGCATTTTCAGCCCGAGCTGAGGACGTTTTGTGAGTTTGAATGTATCTTCATAGGAATGAGTTGTGTGGTCAAATTAATGCTCATTTAGGCTTCAGGTGGTCATCCTGAACAAAATACATATTGAAGTGTGTGCATAAGTCCTTTGGTTTAGGCGTTACACTCAATTTGAGTTTTTATTGCTTTAAATGCATTTCAGCCCGAGATGAGCGCGCTTTCTGACTTTGAATGTATCTTCATAGGAATGAGTTGTGTGGTCAAATTAATGCTCATATAGGCTTCAGGATGACCTCCTGAACTAAATACATGTTGAAGTGTGTGCATAAGTCCTTTGGTTTAGGCGTGACACTCAATTTGAGTTTTTATTGCTTTAAATGCATTTTCAGCCCGAGCTGAGCGCGCTTTCTGACTTTGAATGTATCTTCATAGGAATGAGTTGTGTAGTCAAATTATTGCTCATTTAGGCTTCCGGAGGTCATCCTGAACAAAATACACGTTGAAGTGTGTGCATAAGTCCTTTGGTTTAGGCGTGACACTCAATTTGAGTTTTTATTGCTTTAAATGCATTTTCAGCCCGAGCTGAGCATGTTTTGTGAGTTTGAATGTATCTTCATAGGAATGAGTTGTGTGGTCAAAAATGCTCATTTAGGCTTCAGGTGGTCATCCTGAACAAAATTCATGTTGAAGTGTGTGCATAAGTCCTTTGGTTTAGGCGTGACACTCAATTTGAGGTTTTATTGCTTTGAATGCATTTTCAGCCCGAGCTGAGCACGTTTTGTGAGTTTGAATGTATCTTGATACGAATGAGTTGTGTGGTCAAATTAATGCTCATATAGGCTTCAGGATGACCTCCTGAACTAAATACATGTTGAAGTGTGTGCATAAGTCCTTTGGTTTAGGCGTGACACTCAATTTGAGTTTTTATTGCTTTAAATGCATTTTCAGCCCGAGCTGAGGACGTTTTGTGAGTTTGAATGTATCTTCATAGGAATGAGTTGTGTGGTCAAATTAATGCTCATATAGGCTTCAGGATGACCTCCCGAACTAAATACATGTTGAAGTGTGTGCATAAGTCCTTTGGTTTAGGCGTGACACTCAATTTGAGTTTTTATTGCTTTAAATGCATTTTCAGCCCGAGCTGAGGACGTTTTGTGAGTTTGAATGTATCTTCATAGGAATGAGTTGTGTGGTCAAATTAATGCTCATATAGGCTTCAGGATGACCTCCTGAACAAAATACATGTTGAAGTGTGTGCATAAGTCCTTTGGTTTAGGCGTGACACTCAATTTGAGTTTTTATTGCTTTAAATGCATTTTCAGCCCGAGCTGAGCACGCTTTGTGAGTTTGAATGTATCTTGATAGGAATCAGTTGTGTGGTCAAATTAATGCTCATATAGGCTTCAGGATGACTTCCTGAACAAAATAGATGTTAAAGTGTGCGCATAAGTCCTTTGGTTTAGGCGTGACACTCAATTTGAGTTTTTATTGCTTTAAATGCATTTTCAGCCCGAGCTGAGCACGTTTTGTGAGTTTGAATGTATCTTCATGGAATGAGTTATGTGGTCAAAATAATGCTCATATAGGCTTCAGGATGACCTCCTGAACTAAATACATGTTGAAGTGTGTGCATAAGTCCTTTGGTTTAGGCGTGACACTCAATTTGAGTTTTTATTGCTTTAAATGCATTTTCAGCCCGAGCTGAGCGCGCTTTCTGACTTTGAATGTATCTTCATAGGAATGAGTTGTGTGGTCAAATTAATGCTCATTTAGGCTTCAGGTGGTCATCCTGAACAAAATATATGTTAAAGTGTGTGCATAAGTCCTTTGGTTTAGGCGTGACACTCAATTTGAGTTTTTATTGCTTTAAATGCATTTTCAGCCCGAGCTGAGCGCGCTTTCTGACTTTGAATGTATCTTCATAGGAATGAGTTGTGTGGTCAAATTAATGCTCATATAGGCTTCAGGATGACCTCCCGAACTAAATACATGTTGAAGTGTGTGCATAAGTCCTTTGGTTTAGGCGTGACACTCAATTTGAGTTTTTATTGCTTTAAATGCATTTTCAGCCCGAGCTGAGGACGTTTTGTGAGTTTGAATGTATCTTCATAGGAATGAGTTGTGTGGTCAAATTAATGCTCATATAGGCTTCAGGATGACCTCCTGAACAAAATACATGTTGAAGTGTGTGCATAAGTCCTTTGGTTTAGGCGTGACACTCAATTTGAGTTTTTATTGCTTTAAATGCATTTTCAGCCCGAGCTGAGCACGTTTTGTGAGTTTGAATGTATCTTGATAGGAATCAGTTGTGTGGTCAAATTAATGCTCATATAGGCTTCAGGATGACTTCCTGAACAAAATAGATGTTAAAGTGTGCGCATAAGTCCTTTGGTTTAGGCGTGACACTCAATTTGAGTTTTTATTGCTTTAAATGCATTTTCAGCCCGAGCTGAGCACGTTTTGTGAGTTTGAATGTATCTTCATGGAATGAGTTATGTGGTCAAAATAATGCTCATATAGGCTTCAGGATGACCTCCTGAACTAAATACATGTTGAAGTGTGTGCATAAGTCCTTTGGTTTAGGCGTGACACTCAATTTGAGTTTTTATTGCTTTAAATGCATTTTCAGCCCGAGCTGAGCGCGCTTTCTGACTTTGAATGTATCTTCATAGGAATGAGTTGTGTGGTCAAATTAATGCTAATTTAGGTTTCAGGAGGTCATCCTGAACAAAATACATGTTGAAGTGTGTGCATAAGTCCTTTGGTTTTGGCGTGACACTCAATTTGAGGTTTTATTGCTTTGAATGCATTTTTAGCCTGAGCTGAGCACGTTTTGTGAGTTTGAATGTATCTTGATAGGAATGAGTTGTGTGGTCAAATTAATGCTCATATAGGCTTCAGGATGACCTCCTGAACTAAATACATGTTGAAGTGTGTGCATAAATCCTTTGGTTTAGGCGTGACACTCAATTTGAGTTTTTATTGCTTTAAATGCATTTTCAGCCCGAGCTGAGCACGTTTTGTGAGTTTGAATGTATCTTCATAAGAATGAGTTATGTGGTCAAATTAATGCTCATATAGGCTTCAGGATGACCTCCTGAACAAAATAGATGTTAAAGTGTGCGCATAAGTCCTTTGGTTTAGGCGTGACACTCAATTTGAGTTTTTATTGCTTTAAATGCATTTTCAGCCCGAGCTGAGCACGTTTTGTGAGTTTGAATGTATCTTCATAGGAATGAGTTATGTGGTCAAATTAATGCTCATATAGGCTTCAGGAGGTCATCCTGAACAAAATACATGCTGAAGTGTGTGCATAAGTCCTTTGGTTTAGGCGTGACACTCAATTTGAGTTTTTATTGCTTTAAATGCATTTTCAGCCCGAGCTGAGGACGTTTTGTGAGTTTGAATGTATCTTCATAGGAATGAGTTATGTGGTCAAATTAATGCTCATTTAGGCTTCAGGTGGTCATCCTGAACAAAATACATGTTAAAGTGTGTGCATAAGTCCTTTGGTTTAGGCGTGACACTCAATTTGAGTTTTTATTGCTTTAAATGCATTTTCAGCCCGAGCTGAGCGCGCTTTCTGACTTTGAATGTATCTTCATAGGAATGAGTTGTGTGGTCAAATTAATGCTCATTTAGGCTTCAGGTGGTCATCCTGAACAAAATACATGTTGAAGTGTGTGCATAAGTCCTTTGGTTTAGGTGTGACACTCAATTTGAGTTTTTATTGCTTGAAATGCATTTTCAGCCCGAGCTGAGCACGTTTTGTGAGTTTGAATGTATCTTCATAGGAATGAGTTGTGTGGTCAAATTAATGCTCATATAGGCTTCAGGATGACCTCCTGAACAAAATAGATGTTAAAGTGTGCGCATAAGTCCTTTGGTTTAGGCGTGACACTCAATTTGAGTTTTTATTGCTTTAAATGCATTTTCAGCCCGAGCTGAGCACGTTTTGTGAGTTTGAATGTATCTTCATAAGAATGAGTTATGTGGTCAAATTAATGCTCATATAGGCTTCAGGATGACCTCCTGAACAAAATAGATGTTAAAGTGTGTGCATAAGTCCTTTGGTTTAGGCGTGACACTCAATTTGAGTTTTTATTGCTTTAAATGCATTTTCAGCCCGAGCTGAGCACGTTTTGTGAGTTTGAATGTATCTTCATAGGAATGAGTTATGTGGTCAAATTAATGCTCATATAGGCTTCAGGAGGTCATCCTGAACAAAATACATGTTGAAGTGTGTGCATAATTCCTTTGGTTTAGGCGTGACACTCAATTTGAGTTTTTATTGCTTTAAATGCATTTTCAGCCCGAGCTGAGGACGTTTTGTGAGTTTGAATGTATCTTCATAGGAATGAGTTGTGTGGTCAAATTAATGCTCATATAGGCTTCAGGATGACCTCCTGAACAAAATAGATGTTAAAGTGTGCGCATAAGTCCTTTGGTTTAGGCGTGACACTCAATTTGAGTTTTTATTGCTTTAAATGCATTTTCAGCCCGAGCTGAGCACGTTTTGTGAGTTTGAATGTATCTTCATAGGAATGAGTTATGTGGTCAAAATAATGCTCATATAGGCTTCAGGATGACCTCCTGAACTAAATACATGTTGAAGTGTGCGCATAAGTCCTTTGGTTTAGGCGTGACACTCAATTTGAGTTTTTATTGCTTTAAATGCATTTTCAGCCCGAGCTGAGCACGTTTTGTGAGTTTGAATGTATCTTCATAGGAATGAGTTATGTGGTCAAAATAATGCTCATATAGGCTTCAGGATGACCTCCTGAACAAAATAGATGTTAAAGTGTGCGCATAAGTCCTTTGGTTTAGGCGTGACACTCAATTTGAGTTTTTATTGCTTTAAATGCATTTTCAGCCCGAGCTGAGCTCGTTTTGTGAGTTTGAATGTATCTTCATAGGAATGAGTTGTGTGGTCAAATTAATGCTCATATAGGCTTCAGGATGACCTCCTGAACTAAATACATGTTGAAGTGTGCGCATAAGTCCTTTGGTTTAGGCGTGACACTCAATTTGAGTTTTTATTGCTTTAAATGCATTTTCAGCCCGAGCTGAGCACGTTTTGTGAGTTTGAATGTATCTTCATAGGAATGAGTTATGTGGTCAAATTAATGCTCATATAGGCTTCAGGATGACCTCCTGAACTAAATACATGTTGAAGTGTGTGCATAAGTCCTTTGGTTTAGGCGTGACACTCAATTTGAGTTTTTATTGCTTTAAATGCATTTTCAGCCCGAGCTGAGGACGTTTTGTGACTTTGAATGTATCTTCATAGGAATGAGTTGTGTGGTCAAATTAATGCTCATTTAGGCTTCAGGTGGTCATCCTGAACAAAATACATATTGAAGTGTGTGCATAAGTCCTTTGGTTTAGGCGTTACACTCAATTTGAGTTTTTATTGCTTTAAATGCATTTCAGCCCGAGATGAGCGCGCTTTCTGACTTTGAATGTATCTTCATAGGAATGAGTTGTGTGGTCAAATTAATGCTCATATAGGCTTCAGGATGACCTCCTGAACTAAATACATGTTGAAGTGTGTGCATAAGTCCTTTGGTTTAGGCGTGACACTCAATTTGAGTTTTTATTGCTTTAAATGCATTTTCAGCCCGAGCTGAGCGCGCTTTCTGACTTTGAATGTATCTTCATAGGAATGAGTTGTGTAGTCAAATTATTGCTCATTTAGGCTTCCGGAGGTCATCCTGAACAAAATACACGTTGAAGTGTGTGCATAAGTCCTTTGGTTTAGGCGTGGCACTCAATTTGAGTTTTTTTTGCTTTAAATGCATTTTCAGCCCGAGCTGAGCATGTTTTGTGAGTTTGAATGTTTCTTCATAGGAATGAGTTGTGTGGTCAAAAATGCTCATTTAGGCTTCAGGTGGTCATCCTGAACAAAATTCATGTTGAAGTGTGTGCATAAGTCCTTTGGTTTAGGTGTGACACTCAATTTGAGGTTTTATTGCTTTGAATGCATTTTCAGCCCGAGCTGAGCACGTTTTGTGAGTTTGAATGTATCTTGATACGAATGAGTTGTGTGGTCAAATTAATGCTCATATAGGCTTCAGGATGACCTCCTGAACTAAATACATGTTGAAGTGTGTGCATAAGTCCTTTGGTTTAGGCGTGACACTCAATTTGAGTTTTTATTGCTTTAAATGCATTTTCAGCCCGAGCTGAGGACGTTTTGTGAGTTTGAATGTATCTTCATAGGAATGAGTTGTGTGGTCAAATTAATGCTCATATAGGCTTCAGGATGACCTCCCGAACTAAATACATGTTGAAGTGTGTGCATAAGTCCTTTGGTTTAGGCGTGACACTCAATTTGAGTTTTTATTGCTTTAAATGCAATTTCAGCCCGAGCTGAGCACGTTTTGTGAGTTTGAATGTATCTTCATAAGAATGAGTTATGTGGTCAAATTAATGCTCATATAGGCTTCAGGATGACCTCCTGAACTAAATACATGTTGAAGTGTGTGCATAAGTCCTTTGGTTTAGGCGTGACACTCAATTTGAGTTTTTATTGCTTTAAATGCATTTTCAGCCCGAGCTGAGCACGTTTTGTGAGTTTGAATGTATCTTGATAGGAATCAGTTGTGTGGTCAAATTAATGCTCATATAGGCTTCAGGATGACTTCCTGAACAAAATAGATGTTAAAGTGTGCGCATAAGTCCTTTGGTTTAGGCGTGACACTCAATTTGAGTTTTTATTGCTTTAAATGCATTTTCAGCCCGAGCTGAGCACGTTTTGTGAGTTTGAATGTATCTTCATAGGAATGAGTTATGTGGTCAAAATAATGCTCATATAGGCTTCAGGATGACCTCCTGAACTAAATACATGTTGAAGTGTGTGCATAAGTCCTTTGGTTTAGGCGTGACACTCAATTTGAGTTTTTATTGCTTTAAATGCATTTTCAGCCCGAGCTGAGCGCGCTTTCTGACTTTGAATGTATCTTCATAGGAATGAGTTATGTGGTCAAATTAATGCTCATTTAGGCTTCAGGTGGTCATCCTGAACAAAATATATGTTAAAGTGTGTGCATAAGTCCTTTGGTTTAGGCGTGACACTCAATTTGAGTTTTTATTGCTTTAAATGCATTTTCAGCCCGAGCTGAGCGCGCTTTCTGACTTTGAATGTATCTTCATAGGAATGAGTTGTGTGGTCAAAATAATGCTCATTTAGGCTTCAGGTGGTCATCCTGAACAAAATACATGTTGAAGTGTGTGCATAAGTCCTTTGGTTTAGGCGTGACACTCAATTTGAGTTTTTATTGCTTTAAATGCATTTTCAGCCCGAGCTGAGCACGTTTTGTGAGTTTGAATGTATCTTCATAGGAATGAGTTATGTGGTCAAATTAATGCTCATATAGGCTTCAGGAGGTCATCCTGAACAAAATACATGTTGAAGTGTGTGCATAAGTCCTTTGGTTTAGGCGTGACACTCAATTTGAGTTTTTATTGCTTTAAATGCATTTTCAGCCCGAGCTGAGGACGTTTTGTGAGTTTGAATGTATCTTCATAGGAATGAGTTGTGTGGTCAAATTAATGCTCATATAGGCTTCAGGATGACCTCCTGAACTAAATACATGTTGAAGTGTGCGCATAAGTCCTTTGGTTTAGGCGTGACACTCAATTTGAGTTTTTATTGCTTTAAATGCATTTTCAGCCCGAGCTGAGCACGTTTTGTGAGTTTGAATGTATCTTCATAGGAATGAGTTATGTGGTCAAATTAATGCTCATATAGGCTTCAGGATGACCTCCTGAACTAAATACATGTTGAAGTGTGTGCATAAGTCCTTTGGTTTAGGCGTGACACTCAATTTGAGTTTTTATTGCTTTAAATGCATTTTCAGCCCGAGCTGAGGACGTTTTGTGAGTTTGAATGTATCTTCATAGGAATGAGTTGTGTGGTCAAATTAATGCTCATATAGGCTTCAGGATGACCTCCTGAACTAAATACATGTTGAAGTGTGCGCATAAGTCCTTTGGTTTAGGCGTGACACTCAATTTGAGTTTTTATTGCTTTAAATGCATTTTCAGCCCGAGCTGAGGACGTTTTGTGACTTTGAATGTATCTTCATAGGAATGAGTTGTGTGGTCAAATTAATGCTCATTTAGGCTTCAGGTGGTCATCCTGAACAAAATACATATTGAAGTGTGTGCATAAGTCCTTTGGTTTAGGCGTTACACTCAATTTGAGTTTTTATTGCTTTAAATGCATTTCAGCCCGAGATGAGCGCGCTTTCTGACTTTGAATGTATCTTCATAGGAATGAGTTGTGTGGTCAAATTAATGCTCATATAGGCTTCAGGATGACCTCCTGAACTAAATACATGTTGAAGTGTGTGCATAAGTCCTTTGGTTTAGGCGTGACACTCAATTTGAGTTTTTATTGCTTTAAATGCATTTTCAGCCCGAGCTGAGCGCGCTTTCTGACTTTGAATGTATCTTCATAGGAATGAGTTGTGTAGTCAAATTATTGCTCATTTAGGCTTCCGGAGGTCATCCTGAACAAAATACACGTTGAAGTGTGTGCATAAGTCCTTTGGTTTAGGCGTGACACTCAATTTGAGTTTTTATTGCTTTAAATGCATTTTCAGCCCGAGCTGAGCATGTTTTGTGAGTTTGAATGTATCTTCATAGGAATGAGTTGTGTGGTCAAAAATGCTCATTTAGGCTTCAGGTGGTCATCCTGAACAAAATTCATGTTGAAGTGTGTGCATAAGTCCTTTGGTTTAGGCGTGACACTCAATTTGAGGTTTTATTGCTTTGAATGCATTTTCAGCCCGAGCTGAGCACGTTTTGTGAGTTTGAATGTATCTTGATACGAATGAGTTGTGTGGTCAAATTAATGCTCATATAGGCTTCAGGATGACCTCCTGAACTAAATACATGTTGAAGTGTGTGCATAAGTCCTTTGGTTTAGGCGTGACACTCAATTTGAGTTTTTATTGCTTTAAATGCATTTTCAGCCCGAGCTGAGGACGTTTTGTGAGTTTGAATGTATCTTCATAGGAATGAGTTGTGTGGTCAAATTAATGCTCATATAGGCTTCAGGATGACCTCCCGAACTAAATACATGTTGAAGTGTGTGCATAAGTCCTTTGGTTTAGGCGTGACACTCAATTTGAGTTTTTATTGCTTTAAATGCATTTTCAGCCCGAGCTGAGGACGTTTTGTGAGTTTGAATGTATCTTCATAGGAATGAGTTGTGTGGTCAAATTAATGCTCATATAGGCTTCAGGATGACCTCCTGAACAAAATACATGTTGAAGTGTGTGCATAAGTCCTTTGGTTTAGGCGTGACACTCAATTTGAGTTTTTATTGCTTTAAATGCATTTTCAGCCCGAGCTGAGCACGCTTTGTGAGTTTGAATGTATCTTGATAGGAATCAGTTGTGTGGTCAAATTAATGCTCATATAGGCTTCAGGATGACTTCCTGAACAAAATAGATGTTAAAGTGTGCGCATAAGTCCTTTGGTTTAGGCGTGACACTCAATTTGAGTTTTTATTGCTTTAAATGCATTTTCAGCCCGAGCTGAGCACGTTTTGTGAGTTTGAATGTATCTTCATGGAATGAGTTATGTGGTCAAAATAATGCTCATATAGGCTTCAGGATGACCTCCTGAACTAAATACATGTTGAAGTGTGTGCATAAGTCCTTTGGTTTAGGCGTGACACTCAATTTGAGTTTTTATTGCTTTAAATGCATTTTCAGCCCGAGCTGAGCGCGCTTTCTGACTTTGAATGTATCTTCATAGGAATGAGTTGTGTGGTCAAATTAATGCTCATTTAGGCTTCAGGTGGTCATCCTGAACAAAATATATGTTAAAGTGTGTGCATAAGTCCTTTGGTTTAGGCGTGACACTCAATTTGAGTTTTTATTGCTTTAAATGCATTTTCAGCCCGAGCTGAGCGCGCTTTCTGACTTTGAATGTATCTTCATAGGAATGAGTTGTGTGGTCAAATTAATGCTCATATAGGCTTCAGGATGACCTCCCGAACTAAATACATGTTGAAGTGTGTGCATAAGTCCTTTGGTTTAGGCGTGACACTCAATTTGAGTTTTTATTGCTTTAAATGCATTTTCAGCCCGAGCTGAGGACGTTTTGTGAGTTTGAATGTATCTTCATAGGAATGAGTTGTGTGGTCAAATTAATGCTCATATAGGCTTCAGGATGACCTCCTGAACAAAATACATGTTGAAGTGTGTGCATAAGTCCTTTGGTTTAGGCGTGACACTCAATTTGAGTTTTTATTGCTTTAAATGCATTTTCAGCCCGAGCTGAGCACGTTTTGTGAGTTTGAATGTATCTTGATAGGAATCAGTTGTGTGGTCAAATTAATGCTCATATAGGCTTCAGGATGACTTCCTGAACAAAATAGATGTTAAAGTGTGCGCATAAGTCCTTTGGTTTAGGCGTGACACTCAATTTGAGTTTTTATTGCTTTAAATGCATTTTCAGCCCGAGCTGAGCACGTTTTGTGAGTTTGAATGTATCTTCATGGAATGAGTTATGTGGTCAAAATAATGCTCATATAGGCTTCAGGATGACCTCCTGAACTAAATACATGTTGAAGTGTGTGCATAAGTCCTTTGGTTTAGGCGTGACACTCAATTTGAGTTTTTATTGCTTTAAATGCATTTTCAGCCCGAGCTGAGCGCGCTTTCTGACTTTGAATGTATCTTCATAGGAATGAGTTGTGTGGTCAAATTAATGCTCATTTAGGCTTCAGGTGGTCATCCTGAACAAAATATATGTTAAAGTGTGTGCATAAGTCCTTTGGTTTAGGCGTGACACTCAATTTGAGTTTTTATTGCTTTAAATGCATTTTCAGCCCGAGCTGAGCGCGCTTTCTGACTTTGAATGTATCTTCATAGGAATGAGTTGTGTGGTCAAATTAATGCTAATTTAGGTTTCAGGAGGTCATCCTGAACAAAATACATGTTGAAGTGTGTGCATAAGTCCTTTGGTTTTGGCGTGACACTCAATTTGAGGTTTTATTGCTTTGAATGCATTTTTAGCCTGAGCTGAGCACGTTTTGTGAGTTTGAATGTATCTTGATAGGAATGAGTTGTGTGGTCAAATTAATGCTCATATAGGCTTCAGGATGACCTCCTGAACTAAATACATGTTGAAGTGTGTGCATAAATCCTTTGGTTTAGGCGTGACACTCAATTTGAGTTTTTATTGCTTTAAATGCATTTTCAGCCCGAGCTGAGCACGTTTTGTGAGTTTGAATGTATCTTCATAAGAATGAGTTATGTGGTCAAATTAATGCTCATATAGGCTTCAGGATGACCTCCTGAACAAAATAGATGTTAAAGTGTGCGCATAAGTCCTTTGGTTTAGGCGTGACACTCAATTTGAGTTTTTATTGCTTTAAATGCATTTTCAGCCCGAGCTGAGCGCGCTTTCTGACTTTGAATGTATCTTCATAGGAATGAGTTATGTGGTCAAATTAATGCTCATATAGGCTTCAGGAGGTCATCCTGAACAAAATACATGCTGAAGTGTGTGCATAAGTCCTTTGGTTTAGGTGTGACACTCAATTTGAGTTTTTATTGCTTGAAATGCATTTTCAGCCCGAGCTGAGCACGTTTTGTGAGTTTGAATGTATCTTCATAGGAATGAGTTGTGTGGTCAAATTAATGCTCATATAGGCTTCAGGATGACCTCCTGAACAAAATAGATGTTAAAGTGTGCGCATAAGTCCTTTGGTTTAGGCGTGACACTCAATTTGAGTTTTTATTGCTTTAAATGCATTTTCAGCCCGAGCTGAGCACGTTTTGTGAGTTTGAATGTATCTTCATAAGAATGAGTTATGTGGTCAAATTAATGCTCATATAGGCTTCAGGATGACCTCCTGAACAAAATAGATGTTAAAGTGTGTGCATAAGTCCTTTGGTTTAGGCGTGACACTCAATTTGAGTTTTTATTGCTTTAAATGCATTTTCAGCCCGAGCTGAGCACGTTTTGTGAGTTTGAATGTATCTTCATAGGAATGAGTTATGTGGTCAAATTAATGCTCATATAGGCTTCAGGAGGTCATCCTGAACAAAATACATGTTGAAGTGTGTGCATAATTCCTTTGGTTTAGGCGTGACACTCAATTTGAGTTTTTATTGCTTTAAATGCATTTTCAGCCCGAGCTGAGGACGTTTTGTGAGTTTGAATGTATCTTCATAGGAATGAGTTGTGTGGTCAAATTAATGCTCATATAGGCTTCAGGATGACCTCCTGAACAAAATAGATGTTAAAGTGTGCGCATAAGTCCTTTGGTTTAGGCGTGACACTCAATTTGAGTTTTTATTGCTTTAAATGCATTTTCAGCCCGAGCTGAGCACGTTTTGTGAGTTTGAATGTATCTTCATAGGAATGAGTTATGTGGTCAAAATAATGCTCATATAGGCTTCAGGATGACCTCCTGAACTAAATACATGTTGAAGTGTGCGCATAAGTCCTTTGGTTTAGGCGTGACACTCAATTTGAGTTTTTATTGCTTTAAATGCATTTTCAGCCCGAGCTGAGCACGTTTTGTGAGTTTGAATGTATCTTCATAGGAATGAGTTATGTGGTCAAAATAATGCTCATATAGGCTTCAGGATGACCTCCTGAACAAAATAGATGTTAAAGTGTGCGCATAAGTCCTTTGGTTTAGGCGTGACACTCAATTTGAGTTTTTATTGCTTTAAATGCATTTTCAGCCCGAGCTGAGCACGTTTTGTGAGTTTGAATGTATCTTCATAGGAATGAGTTGTGTGGTCAAATTAATGCTCATATAGGCTTCAGGATGACCTCCTGAACTAAATACATGTTGAAGTGTGCGCATAAGTCCTTTGGTTTAGGCGTGACACTCAATTTGAGTTTTTATTGCTTTAAATGCATTTTCAGCCCGAGCTGAGCACGTTTTGTGAGTTTGAATGTATCTTCATAGGAATGAGTTATGTGGTCAAATTAATGCTCATATAGGCTTCAGGATGACCTCCTGAACTAAATACATGTTGAAGTGTGTGCATAAGTCCTTTGGTTTAGGCGTGACACTCAATTTGAGTTTTTATTGCTTTAAATGCATTTTCAGCCCGAGCTGAGGACGTTTTGTGACTTTGAATGTATCTTCATAGGAATGAGTTGTGTGGTCAAATTAATGCTCATTTAGGCTTCAGGTGGTCATCCTGAACAAAATACATATTGAAGTGTGTGCATAAGTCCTTTGGTTTAGGCGTTACACTCAATTTGAGTTTTTATTGCTTTAAATGCATTTCAGCCCGAGATGAGCGCGCTTTCTGACTTTGAATGTATCTTCATAGGAATGAGTTGTGTGGTCAAATTAATGCTCATATAGGCTTCAGGATGACCTCCTGAACTAAATACATGTTGAAGTGTGTGCATAAGTCCTTTGGTTTAGGCGTGACACTCAATTTGAGTTTTTATTGCTTTAAATGCATTTTCAGCCCGAGCTGAGCGCGCTTTCTGACTTTGAATGTATCTTCATAGGAATGAGTTGTGTAGTCAAATTATTGCTCATTTAGGCTTCCGGAGGTCATCCTGAACAAAATACACGTTGAAGTGTGTGCATAAGTCCTTTGGTTTAGGCGTGGCACTCAATTTGAGTTTTTATTGCTTTAAATGCATTTTCAGCCCGAGCTGAGCATGTTTTGTGAGTTTGAATGTTTCTTCATAGGAATGAGTTGTGTGGTCAAAAATGCTCATTTAGGCTTCAGGTGGTCATCCTGAACAAAATTCATGTTGAAGTGTGTGCATAAGTCCTTTGGTTTAGGCGTGACACTCAATTTGAGGTTTTATTGCTTTGAATGCATTTTCAGCCCGAGCTGAGCACGTTTTGTGAGTTTGAATGTATCTTGATACGAATGAGTTGTGTGGTCAAATTAATGCTCATATAGGCTTCAGGATGACCTCCTGAACTAAATACATGTTGAAGTGTGTGCATAAGTCCTTTGGTTTAGGCGTGACACTCAATTTGAGTTTTTATTGCTTTAAATGCATTTTCAGCCCGAGCTGAGGACGTTTTGTGAGTTTGAATGTATCTTCATAGGAATGAGTTGTGTGGTCAAATTAATGCTCATATAGGCTTCAGGATGACCTCCCGAACTAAATACATGTTGAAGTGTGTGCATAAGTCCTTTGGTTTAGGCGTGACACTCAATTTGAGTTTTTATTGCTTTAAATGCATTTTCAGCCCGAGCTGAGGACGTTTTGTGAGTTTGAATGTATCTTCATAGGAATGAGTTGTGTGGTCAAATTAATGCTCATATAGGCTTCAGGATGACCTCCTGAACTAAATACATGTTGAAGTGTGTGCATAAGTCCTTTGGTTTAGGCGTGACACTCAATTTGAGGTTTTATTGCTTTGAATGCATTTTCAGCCCGAGCTTAGCACGTTTTGTGAGTTTGAATGTATCTTGATACGAATGAGTTGTGTGGTCAAATTAATGCTCATATAGGCTTCAGGATGACCTCCTGAACTAAATACATGTTGAAGTGTGTGCATAAATTCTTTGGTTTAGGCGTGACACTCAATTTGAGTTTTTATTGCTTTAAATGCAATTTCAGCCCGAGCTGAGCACGTTTTGTGAGTTTGAATGTATCTTCATAAGAATGAGTTATGTGGTCAAATTAATGCTCATATAGGCTTCAGGATGACCTCCTGAACTAAATACATGTTGAAGTGTGTGCATAAGTCCTTTGGTTTAGGCGTGACACTCAATTTGAGTTTTTATTGCTTTAAATGCATTTTCAGCCCGAGCTGAGCACGTTTTGTGAGTTTGAATGTATCTTGATAGGAATCAGTTGTGTGGTCAAATTAATGCTCATATAGGCTTCAGGATGACTTCCTGAACAAAATAGATGTTAAAGTGTGCGCATAAGTCCTTTGGTTTAGGCGTGACACTCAATTTGAGTTTTTATTGCTTTAAATGCATTTTCAGCCCGAGCTGAGCACGTTTTGTGAGTTTGAATGTATCTTCATAGGAATGAGTTATGTGGTCAAAATAATGCTCATATAGGCTTCAGGATGACCTCCTGAACTAAATACATGTTGAAGTGTGTGCATAAGTCCTTTGGTTTAGGCGTGACACTCAATTTGAGTTTTTATTGCTTTAAATGCATTTTCAGCCCGAGCTGAGCGCGCTTTCTGACTTTGAATGTATCTTCATAGGAATGAGTTATGTGGTCAAATTAATGCTCATTTAGGCTTCAGGTGGTCATCCTGAACAAAATATATGTTAAAGTGTGTGCATAAGTCCTTTGGTTTAGGCGTGACACTCAATTTGAGTTTTTATTGCTTTAAATGCATTTTCAGCCCGAGCTGAGCGCGCTTTCTGACTTTGAATGTATCTTCATAGGAATGAGTTGTGTGGTCAAAATAATGCTCATTTAGGCTTCAGGTGGTCATCCTGAACAAAATACATGTTGAAGTGTGTGCATAAGTCCTTTGGTTTAGGCGTGACACTCAATTTGAGTTTTTATTGCTTTAAATGCATTTTCAGCCCGAGCTGAGCACGTTTTGTGAGTTTGAATGTATCTTCATAGGAATGAGTTATGTGGTCAAATTAATGCTCATATAGGCTTCAGGAGGTCATCCTGAACAAAATACATGTTGAAGTGTGTGCATAAGTCCTTTGGTTTAGGCGTGACACTCAATTTGAGTTTTTATTGCTTTAAATGCATTTTCAGCCCGAGCTGAGGACGTTTTGTGAGTTTGAATGTATCTTCATAGGAATGAGTTGTGTGGTCAAATTAATGCTCATATAGGCTTCAGGATGACCTCCTGAACTAAATACATGTTGAAGTGTGCGCATAAGTCCTTTGGTTTAGGCGTGACACTCAATTTGAGTTTTTATTGCTTTAAATGCATTTTCAGCCCGAGCTGAGCACGTTTTGTGAGTTTGAATGTATCTTCATAGGAATGAGTTATGTGGTCAAATTAATGCTCATATAGGCTTCAGGATGACCTCCTGAACTAAATACATGTTGAAGTGTGTGCATAAGTCCTTTGGTTTAGGCGTGACACTCAATTTGAGTTTTTATTGCTTTAAATGCATTTTCAGCCCGAGCTGAGGACGTTTTGTGAGTTTGAATGTATCTTCATAGGAATGAGTTGTGTGGTCAAATTAATGCTCATATAGGCTTCAGGATGACCTCCTGAACTAAATACATGTTGAAGTGTGCGCATAAGTCCTTTGGTTTAGGCGTGACACTCAATTTGAGTTTTTATTGCTTTAAATGCATTTTCAGCCCGAGCTGAGCACGTTTTGTGAGTTTGAATGTATCTTCATAGGAATGAGTTATGTGGTCAAATTAATGCTCATATAGGCTTCAGGATGACCTCCTGAACTAAATACATGTTGAAGTGTGTGCATAAGTCCTTTGGTTTAGGCGTGACACTCAATTTGAGTTTTTATTGCTTTAAATGCATTTTCAGCCCGAGCTGAGGACGTTTTGTGACTTTGAATGTATCTTCATAGGAATGAGTTGTGTGGTCAAATTAATGCTCATTTAGGCTTCAGGTGGTCATCCTGAACAAAATACATATTGAAGTGTGTGCATAAGTCCTTTGGTTTAGGCGTTACACTCAATTTGAGTTTTTATTGCTTTAAATGCATTTCAGCCCGAGATGAGCGCGCTTTCTGACTTTGAATGTATCTTCATAGGAATGAGTTGTGTGGTCAAATTAATGCTCATATAGGCTTCAGGATGACCTCCTGAACTAAATACATGTTGAAGTGTGTGCATAAGTCCTTTGGTTTAGGCGTGACACTCAATTTGAGTTTTTATTGCTTTAAATGCATTTTCAGCCCGAGCTGAGCGCGCTTTCTGACTTTGAATGTATCTTCATAGGAATGAGTTGTGTAGTCAAATTATTGCTCATTTAGGCTTCCGGAGGTCATCCTGAACAAAATACACGTTGAAGTGTGTGCATAAGTCCTTTGGTTTAGGCGTGACACTCAATTTGAGTTTTTATTGCTTTAAATGCATTTTCAGCCCGAGCTGAGGACGTTTTGTGAGTTTGAATGTATCTTCATAGGAATGAGTTGTGTGGTCAAATTAATGCTCATATAGGCTTCAGGATGACCTCCTGAACAAAATACATGTTGAAGTGTGTGCATAAGTCCTTTGGTTTAGGCGTGACACTCAATTTGAGTTTTTATTGCTTTAAATGCATTTTCAGCCCGAGCTGAGCACGTTTTGTGAGTTTGAATGTATCTTGATAGGAATCAGTTGTGTGGTCAAATTAATGCTCATATAGGCTTCAGGATGACTTCCTGAACAAAATACACGTTGAAGTGTGTGCATAAGTCCTTTGGTTTAGGCGTGACACTCAATTTGAGTTTTTATTGCTTTAAATGCATTTTCAGCCCGAGCTGAGCATGTTTTGTGAGTTTGAATGTATCTTCATAGGAATGAGTTGTGTGGTCAAAAATGCTCATTTAGGCTTCAGGTGGTCATCCTGAACAAAATTCATGTTGAAGTGTGTGCATAAGTCCTTTGGTTTAGGCGTGACACTCAATTTGAGGTTTTATTGCTTTGAATGCATTTTCAGCCCGAGCTGAGCACGTTTTGTGAGTTTGAATGTATCTTGATACGAATGAGTTGTGTGGTCAAATTAATGCTCATATAGGCTTCAGGATGACCTCCTGAACTAAATACATGTTGAAGTGTGTGCATAAGTCCTTTGGTTTAGGCGTGACACTCAATTTGAGTTTTTATTGCTTTAAATGCATTTTCAGCCCGAGCTGAGGACGTTTTGTGAGTTTGAATGTATCTTCATAGGAATGAGTTGTGTGGTCAAATTAATGCTCATATAGGCTTCAGGATGACCTCCCGAACTAAATACATGTTGAAGTGTGTGCATAAGTCCTTTGGTTTAGGCGTGACACTCAATTTGAGTTTTTATTGCTTTAAATGCATTTTCAGCCCGAGCTGAGGACGTTTTGTGAGTTTGAATGTATCTTCATAGGAATGAGTTGTGTGGTCAAATTAATGCTCATATAGGCTTCAGGATGACCTCCTGAACAAAATACATGTTGAAGTGTGTGCATAAGTCCTTTGGTTTAGGCGTGACACTCAATTTGAGTTTTTATTGCTTTAAATGCATTTTCAGCCCGAGCTGAGCACGCTTTGTGAGTTTGAATGTATCTTGATAGGAATCAGTTGTGTGGTCAAATTAATGCTCATATAGGCTTCAGGATGACTTCCTGAACAAAATAGATGTTAAAGTGTGCGCATAAGTCCTTTGGTTTAGGCGTGACACTCAATTTGAGTTTTTATTGCTTTAAATGCATTTTCAGCCCGAGCTGAGCACGTTTTGTGAGTTTGAATGTATCTTCATGGAATGAGTTATGTGGTCAAAATAATGCTCATATAGGCTTCAGGATGACCTCCTGAACTAAATACATGTTGAAGTGTGTGCATAAGTCCTTTGGTTTAGGCGTGACACTCAATTTGAGTTTTTATTGCTTTAAATGCATTTTCAGCCCGAGCTGAGCGCGCTTTCTGACTTTGAATGTATCTTCATAGGAATGAGTTGTGTGGTCAAATTAATGCTCATTTAGGCTTCAGGTGGTCATCCTGAACAAAATATATGTTAAAGTGTGTGCATAAGTCCTTTGGTTTAGGCGTGACACTCAATTTGAGTTTTTATTGCTTTAAATGCATTTTCAGCCCGAGCTGAGCGCGCTTTCTGACTTTGAATGTATCTTCATAGGAATGAGTTGTGTGGTCAAATTAATGCTCATATAGGCTTCAGGATGACCTCCCGAACTAAATACATGTTGAAGTGTGTGCATAAGTCCTTTGGTTTAGGCGTGACACTCAATTTGAGTTTTTATTGCTTTAAATGCATTTTCAGCCCGAGCTGAGGACGTTTTGTGAGTTTGAATGTATCTTCATAGGAATGAGTTGTGTGGTCAAATTAATGCTCATATAGGCTTCAGGATGACCTCCTGAACAAAATACATGTTGAAGTGTGTGCATAAGTCCTTTGGTTTAGGCGTGACACTCAATTTGAGTTTTTATTGCTTTAAATGCATTTTCAGCCCGAGCTGAGCACGTTTTGTGAGTTTGAATGTATCTTGATAGGAATCAGTTGTGTGGTCAAATTAATGCTCATATAGGCTTCAGGATGACTTCCTGAACAAAATAGATGTTAAAGTGTGCGCATAAGTCCTTTGGTTTAGGCGTGACACTCAATTTGAGTTTTTATTGCTTTAAATGCATTTTCAGCCCGAGCTGAGCACGTTTTGTGAGTTTGAATGTATCTTCATGGAATGAGTTATGTGGTCAAAATAATGCTCATATAGGCTTCAGGATGACCTCCTGAACTAAATACATGTTGAAGTGTGTGCATAAGTCCTTTGGTTTAGGCGTGACACTCAATTTGAGTTTTTATTGCTTTAAATGCATTTTCAGCCCGAGCTGAGCGCGCTTTCTGACTTTGAATGTATCTTCATAGGAATGAGTTGTGTGGTCAAATTAATGCTCATTTAGGCTTCAGGTGGTCATCCTGAACAAAATATATGTTAAAGTGTGTGCATAAGTCCTTTGGTTTAGGCGTGACACTCAATTTGAGTTTTTATTGCTTTAAATGCATTTTCAGCCCGAGCTGAGCGCGCTTTCTGACTTTGAATGTATCTTCATAGGAATGAGTTGTGTGGTCAAATTAATGCTAATTTAGGTTTCAGGAGGTCATCCTGAACAAAATACATGTTGAAGTGTGTGCATAAGTCCTTTGGTTTTGGCGTGACACTCAATTTGAGGTTTTATTGCTTTGAATGCATTTTTAGCCTGAGCTGAGCACGTTTTGTGAGTTTGAATGTATCTTGATAGGAATGAGTTGTGTGGTCAAATTAATGCTCATATAGGCTTCAGGATGACCTCCTGAACTAAATACATGTTGAAGTGTGTGCATAAATCCTTTGGTTTAGGCGTGACACTCAATTTGAGTTTTTATTGCTTTAAATGCATTTTCAGCCCGAGCTGAGCACGTTTTGTGAGTTTGAATGTATCTTCATAAGAATGAGTTATGTGGTCAAATTAATGCTCATATAGGCTTCAGGATGACCTCCTGAACAAAATAGATGTTAAAGTGTGCGCATAAGTCCTTTGGTTTAGGCGTGACACTCAATTTGAGTTTTTATTGCTTTAAATGCATTTTCAGCCCGAGCTGAGCGCGCTTTCTGACTTTGAATGTATCTTCATAGGAATGAGTTATGTGGTCAAATTAATGCTCATATAGGCTTCAGGAGGTCATCCTGAACAAAATACATGCTGAAGTGTGTGCATAAGTCCTTTGGTTTAGGTGTGACACTCAATTTGAGTTTTTATTGCTTGAAATGCATTTTCAGCCCGAGCTGAGCACGTTTTGTGAGTTTGAATGTATCTTCATAGGAATGAGTTGTGTGGTCAAATTAATGCTCATATAGGCTTCAGGATGACCTCCTGAACAAAATAGATGTTAAAGTGTGCGCATAAGTCCTTTGGTTTAGGCGTGACACTCAATTTGAGTTTTTATTGCTTTAAATGCATTTTCAGCCCGAGCTGAGCACGTTTTGTGAGTTTGAATGTATCTTCATAAGAATGAGTTATGTGGTCAAATTAATGCTCATATAGGCTTCAGGATGACCTCCTGAACAAAATAGATGTTAAAGTGTGTGCATAAGTCCTTTGGTTTAGGCGTGACACTCAATTTGAGTTTTTATTGCTTTAAATGCATTTTCAGCCCGAGCTGAGCACGTTTTGTGAGTTTGAATGTATCTTCATAGGAATGAGTTATGTGGTCAAATTAATGCTCATATAGGCTTCAGGAGGTCATCCTGAACAAAATACATGTTGAAGTGTGTGCATAATTCCTTTGGTTTAGGCGTGACACTCAATTTGAGTTTTTATTGCTTTAAATGCATTTTCAGCCCGAGCTGAGGACGTTTTGTGAGTTTGAATGTATCTTCATAGGAATGAGTTGTGTGGTCAAATTAATGCTCATATAGGCTTCAGGATGACCTCCTGAACAAAATAGATGTTAAAGTGTGCGCATAAGTCCTTTGGTTTAGGCGTGACACTCAATTTGAGTTTTTATTGCTTTAAATGCATTTTCAGCCCGAGCTGAGCACGTTTTGTGAGTTTGAATGTATCTTCATAGGAATGAGTTATGTGGTCAAAATAATGCTCATATAGGCTTCAGGATGACCTCCTGAACTAAATACATGTTGAAGTGTGCGCATAAGTCCTTTGGTTTAGGCGTGACACTCAATTTGAGTTTTTATTGCTTTAAATGCATTTTCAGCCCGAGCTGAGCACGTTTTGTGAGTTTGAATGTATCTTCATAGGAATGAGTTATGTGGTCAAAATAATGCTCATATAGGCTTCAGGATGACCTCCTGAACAAAATAGATGTTAAAGTGTGCGCATAAGTCCTTTGGTTTAGGCGTGACACTCAATTTGAGTTTTTATTGCTTTAAATGCATTTTCAGCCCGAGCTGAGCACGTTTTGTGAGTTTGAATGTATCTTCATAGGAATGAGTTGTGTGGTCAAATTAATGCTCATATAGGCTTCAGGATGACCTCCTGAACTAAATACATGTTGAAGTGTGCGCATAAGTCCTTTGGTTTAGGCGTGACACTCAATTTGAGTTTTTATTGCTTTAAATGCATTTTCAGCCCGAGCTGAGCACGTTTTGTGAGTTTGAATGTATCTTCATAGGAATGAGTTATGTGGTCAAATTAATGCTCATATAGGCTTCAGGATGACCTCCTGAACTAAATACATGTTGAAGTGTGTGCATAAGTCCTTTGGTTTAGGCGTGACACTCAATTTGAGTTTTTATTGCTTTAAATGCATTTTCAGCCCGAGCTGAGGACGTTTTGTGACTTTGAATGTATCTTCATAGGAATGAGTTGTGTGGTCAAATTAATGCTCATTTAGGCTTCAGGTGGTCATCCTGAACAAAATACATATTGAAGTGTGTGCATAAGTCCTTTGGTTTAGGCGTTACACTCAATTTGAGTTTTTATTGCTTTAAATGCATTTCAGCCCGAGATGAGCGCGCTTTCTGACTTTGAATGTATCTTCATAGGAATGAGTTGTGTGGTCAAATTAATGCTCATATAGGCTTCAGGATGACCTCCTGAACTAAATACATGTTGAAGTGTGTGCATAAGTCCTTTGGTTTAGGCGTGACACTCAATTTGAGTTTTTATTGCTTTAAATGCATTTTCAGCCCGAGCTGAGCGCGCTTTCTGACTTTGAATGTATCTTCATAGGAATGAGTTGTGTAGTCAAATTATTGCTCATTTAGGCTTCCGGAGGTCATCCTGAACAAAATACACGTTGAAGTGTGTGCATAAGTCCTTTGGTTTAGGCGTGGCACTCAATTTGAGTTTTTATTGCTTTAAATGCATTTTCAGCCCGAGCTGAGCATGTTTTGTGAGTTTGAATGTTTCTTCATAGGAATGAGTTGTGTGGTCAAAAATGCTCATTTAGGCTTCAGGTGGTCATCCTGAACAAAATTCATGTTGAAGTGTGTGCATAAGTCCTTTGGTTTAGGCGTGACACTCAATTTGAGGTTTTATTGCTTTGAATGCATTTTCAGCCCGAGCTGAGCACGTTTTGTGAGTTTGAATGTATCTTGATACGAATGAGTTGTGTGGTCAAATTAATGCTCATATAGGCTTCAGGATGACCTCCTGAACTAAATACATGTTGAAGTGTGTGCATAAGTCCTTTGGTTTAGGCGTGACACTCAATTTGAGTTTTTATTGCTTTAAATGCATTTTCAGCCCGAGCTGAGGACGTTTTGTGAGTTTGAATGTATCTTCATAGGAATGAGTTGTGTGGTCAAATTAATGCTCATATAGGCTTCAGGATGACCTCCCGAACTAAATACATGTTGAAGTGTGTGCATAAGTCCTTTGGTTTAGGCGTGACACTCAATTTGAGTTTTTATTGCTTTAAATGCATTTTCAGCCCGAGCTGAGGACGTTTTGTGAGTTTGAATGTATCTTCATAGGAATGAGTTGTGTGGTCAAATTAATGCTCATATAGGCTTCAGGATGACCTCCTGAACTAAATACATGTTGAAGTGTGTGCATAAGTCCTTTGGTTTAGGCGTGACACTCAATTTGAGGTTTTATTGCTTTGAATGCATTTTCAGCCCGAGCTTAGCACGTTTTGTGAGTTTGAATGTATCTTGATACGAATGAGTTGTGTGGTCAAATTAATGCTCATATAGGCTTCAGGATGACCTCCTGAACTAAATACATGTTGAAGTGTGTGCATAAATTCTTTGGTTTAGGCGTGACACTCAATTTGAGTTTTTATTGCTTTAAATGCAATTTCAGCCCGAGCTGAGCACGTTTTGTGAGTTTGAATGTATCTTCATAAGAATGAGTTATGTGGTCAAATTAATGCTCATATAGGCTTCAGGATGACCTCCTGAACTAAATACATGTTGAAGTGTGTGCATAAGTCCTTTGGTTTAGGCGTGACACTCAATTTGAGTTTTTATTGCTTTAAATGCATTTTCAGCCCGAGCTGAGCACGTTTTGTGAGTTTGAATGTATCTTGATAGGAATCAGTTGTGTGGTCAAATTAATGCTCATATAGGCTTCAGGATGACTTCCTGAACAAAATAGATGTTAAAGTGTGCGCATAAGTCCTTTGGTTTAGGCGTGACACTCAATTTGAGTTTTTATTGCTTTAAATGCATTTTCAGCCCGAGCTGAGCACGTTTTGTGAGTTTGAATGTATCTTCATAGGAATGAGTTATGTGGTCAAAATAATGCTCATATAGGCTTCAGGATGACCTCCTGAACTAAATACATGTTGAAGTGTGTGCATAAGTCCTTTGGTTTAGGCGTGACACTCAATTTGAGTTTTTATTGCTTTAAATGCATTTTCAGCCCGAGCTGAGCGCGCTTTCTGACTTTGAATGTATCTTCATAGGAATGAGTTATGTGGTCAAATTAATGCTCATTTAGGCTTCAGGTGGTCATCCTGAACAAAATATATGTTAAAGTGTGTGCATAAGTCCTTTGGTTTAGGCGTGACACTCAATTTGAGTTTTTATTGCTTTAAATGCATTTTCAGCCCGAGCTGAGCGCGCTTTCTGACTTTGAATGTATCTTCATAGGAATGAGTTGTGTGGTCAAAATAATGCTCATTTAGGCTTCAGGTGGTCATCCTGAACAAAATACATGTTGAAGTGTGTGCATAAGTCCTTTGGTTTAGGCGTGACACTCAATTTGAGTTTTTATTGCTTTAAATGCATTTTCAGCCCGAGCTGAGCACGTTTTGTGAGTTTGAATGTATCTTCATAGGAATGAGTTATGTGGTCAAATTAATGCTCATATAGGCTTCAGGAGGTCATCCTGAACAAAATACATGTTGAAGTGTGTGCATAAGTCCTTTGGTTTAGGCGTGACACTCAATTTGAGTTTTTATTGCTTTAAATGCATTTTCAGCCCGAGCTGAGGACGTTTTGTGAGTTTGAATGTATCTTCATAGGAATGAGTTGTGTGGTCAAATTAATGCTCATATAGGCTTCAGGATGACCTCCTGAACTAAATACATGTTGAAGTGTGCGCATAAGTCCTTTGGTTTAGGCGTGACACTCAATTTGAGTTTTTATTGCTTTAAATGCATTTTCAGCCCGAGCTGAGCACGTTTTGTGAGTTTGAATGTATCTTCATAGGAATGAGTTATGTGGTCAAATTAATGCTCATATAGGCTTCAGGATGACCTCCTGAACTAAATACATGTTGAAGTGTGTGCATAAGTCCTTTGGTTTAGGCGTGACACTCAATTTGAGTTTTTATTGCTTTAAATGCATTTTCAGCCCGAGCTGAGGACGTTTTGTGAGTTTGAATGTATCTTCATAGGAATGAGTTGTGTGGTCAAATTAATGCTCATATAGGCTTCAGGATGACCTCCTGAACTAAATACATGTTGAAGTGTGCGCATAAGTCCTTTGGTTTAGGCGTGACACTCAATTTGAGTTTTTATTGCTTTAAATGCATTTTCAGCCCGAGCTGAGCACGTTTTGTGAGTTTGAATGTATCTTCATAGGAATGAGTTATGTGGTCAAATTAATGCTCATATAGGCTTCAGGATGACCTCCTGAACTAAATACATGTTGAAGTGTGTGCATAAGTCCTTTGGTTTAGGCGTGACACTCAATTTGAGTTTTTATTGCTTTAAATGCATTTTCAGCCCGAGCTGAGGACGTTTTGTGACTTTGAATGTATCTTCATAGGAATGAGTTGTGTGGTCAAATTAATGCTCATTTAGGCTTCAGGTGGTCATCCTGAACAAAATACATATTGAAGTGTGTGCATAAGTCCTTTGGTTTAGGCGTTACACTCAATTTGAGTTTTTATTGCTTTAAATGCATTTCAGCCCGAGATGAGCGCGCTTTCTGACTTTGAATGTATCTTCATAGGAATGAGTTGTGTGGTCAAATTAATGCTCATATAGGCTTCAGGATGACCTCCTGAACTAAATACATGTTGAAGTGTGTGCATAAGTCCTTTGGTTTAAGCGTGACACTCAATTTGAGTTTTTATTGCTTTAAATGCATTTTCAGCCCGAGCTGAGCGCGCTTTCTGACTTTGAATGTATCTTCATAGGAATGAGTTGTGTAGTCAAATTATTGCTCATTTAGGCTTCCGGAGGTCATCCTGAACAAAATACACGTTGAAGTGTGTGCATAAGTCCTTTGGTTTAGGCGTGACACTCAATTTGAGTTTTTATTGCTTTAAATGCATTTTCAGCCCGAGCTGAGCATGTTTTGTGAGTTTGAATGTATCTTCATAGGAATGAGTTGTGTGGTCAAAAATGCTCATTTAGGCTTCAGGTGGTCATCCTGAACAAAATTCATGTTGAAGTGTGTGCATAAGTCCTTTGGTTTAGGCGTGACACTCAATTTGAGGTTTTATTGCTTTGAATGCATTTTCAGCCCGAGCTGAGCACGTTTTGTGAGTTTGAATGTATCTTGATACGAATGAGTTGTGTGGTCAAATTAATGCTCATATAGGCTTCAGGATGACCTCCTGAACTAAATACATGTTGAAGTGTGTGCATAAGTCCTTTGGTTTAGGCGTGACACTCAATTTGAGTTTTTATTGCTTTAAATGCATTTTCAGCCCGAGCTGAGGACGTTTTGTGAGTTTGAATGTATCTTCATAGGAATGAGTTGTGTGGTCAAATTAATGCTCATATAGGCTTCAGGATGACCTCCCGAACTAAATACATGTTGAAGTGTGTGCATAAGTCCTTTGGTTTAGGCGTGACACTCAATTTGAGTTTTTATTGCTTTAAATGCATTTTCAGCCCGAGCTGAGGACGTTTTGTGAGTTTGAATGTATCTTCATAGGAATGAGTTGTGTGGTCAAATTAATGCTCATATAGGCTTCAGGATGACCTCCTGAACAAAATACATGTTGAAGTGTGTGCATAAGTCCTTTGGTTTAGGCGTGACACTCAATTTGAGTTTTTATTGCTTTAAATGCATTTTCAGCCCGAGCTGAGCACGCTTTGTGAGTTTGAATGTATCTTGATAGGAATCAGTTGTGTGGTCAAATTAATGCTCATATAGGCTTCAGGATGACTTCCTGAACAAAATAGATGTTAAAGTGTGCGCATAAGTCCTTTGGTTTAGGCGTGACACTCAATTTGAGTTTTTATTGCTTTAAATGCATTTTCAGCCCGAGCTGAGCACGTTTTGTGAGTTTGAATGTATCTTCATGGAATGAGTTATGTGGTCAAAATAATGCTCATATAGGCTTCAGGATGACCTCCTGAACTAAATACATGTTGAAGTGTGTGCATAAGTCCTTTGGTTTAGGCGTGACACTCAATTTGAGTTTTTATTGCTTTAAATGCATTTTCAGCCCGAGCTGAGCGCGCTTTCTGACTTTGAATGTATCTTCATAGGAATGAGTTGTGTGGTCAAATTAATGCTCATTTAGGCTTCAGGTGGTCATCCTGAACAAAATATATGTTAAAGTGTGTGCATAAGTCCTTTGGTTTAGGCGTGACACTCAATTTGAGTTTTTATTGCTTTAAATGCATTTTCAGCCCGAGCTGAGCGCGCTTTCTGACTTTGAATGTATCTTCATAGGAATGAGTTGTGTGGTCAAATTAATGCTCATATAGGCTTCAGGATGACCTCCCGAACTAAATACATGTTGAAGTGTGTGCATAAGTCCTTTGGTTTAGGCGTGACACTCAATTTGAGTTTTTATTGCTTTAAATGCATTTTCAGCCCGAGCTGAGGACGTTTTGTGAGTTTGAATGTATCTTCATAGGAATGAGTTGTGTGGTCAAATTAATGCTCATATAGGCTTCAGGATGACCTCCTGAACAAAATACATGTTGAAGTGTGTGCATAAGTCCTTTGGTTTAGGCGTGACACTCAATTTGAGTTTTTATTGCTTTAAATGCATTTTCAGCCCGAGCTGAGCACGTTTTGTGAGTTTGAATGTATCTTGATAGGAATCAGTTGTGTGGTCAAATTAATGCTCATATAGGCTTCAGGATGACTTCCTGAACAAAATAGATGTTAAAGTGTGCGCATAAGTCCTTTGGTTTAGGCGTGACACTCAATTTGAGTTTTTATTGCTTTAAATGCATTTTCAGCCCGAGCTGAGCACGTTTTGTGAGTTTGAATGTATCTTCATGGAATGAGTTATGTGGTCAAAATAATGCTCATATAGGCTTCAGGATGACCTCCTGAACTAAATACATGTTGAAGTGTGTGCATAAGTCCTTTGGTTTAGGCGTGACACTCAATTTGAGTTTTTATTGCTTTAAATGCATTTTCAGCCCGAGCTGAGCGCGCTTTCTGACTTTGAATGTATCTTCATAGGAATGAGTTGTGTGGTCAAATTAATGCTCATTTAGGCTTCAGGTGGTCATCCTGAACAAAATATATGTTAAAGTGTGTGCATAAGTCCTTTGGTTTAGGCGTGACACTCAATTTGAGTTTTTATTGCTTTAAATGCATTTTCAGCCCGAGCTGAGCGCGCTTTCTGACTTTGAATGTATCTTCATAGGAATGAGTTGTGTGGTCAAATTAATGCTAATTTAGGTTTCAGGAGGTCATCCTGAACAAAATACATGTTGAAGTGTGTGCATAAGTCCTTTGGTTTTGGCGTGACACTCAATTTGAGGTTTTATTGCTTTGAATGCATTTTTAGCCTGAGCTGAGCACGTTTTGTGAGTTTGAATGTATCTTGATAGGAATGAGTTGTGTGGTCAAATTAATGCTCATATAGGCTTCAGGATGACCTCCTGAACTAAATACATGTTGAAGTGTGTGCATAAATCCTTTGGTTTAGGCGTGACACTCAATTTGAGTTTTTATTGCTTTAAATGCATTTTCAGCCCGAGCTGAGCACGTTTTGTGAGTTTGAATGTATCTTCATAAGAATGAGTTATGTGGTCAAATTAATGCTCATATAGGCTTCAGGATGACCTCCTGAACAAAATAGATGTTAAAGTGTGCGCATAAGTCCTTTGGTTTAGGCGTGACACTCAATTTGAGTTTTTATTGCTTTAAATGCATTTTCAGCCCGAGCTGAGCACGTTTTGTGAGTTTGAATGTATCTTCATAGGAATGAGTTATGTGGTCAAATTAATGCTCATATAGGCTTCAGGAGGTCATCCTGAACAAAATACATGCTGAAGTGTGTGCATAAGTCCTTTGGTTTAGGCGTGACACTCAATTTGAGTTTTTATTGCTTTAAATGCATTTTCAGCCCGAGCTGAGGACGTTTTGTGAGTTTGAATGTATCTTCATAGGAATGAGTTATGTGGTCAAATTAATGCTCATTTAGGCTTCAGGTGGTCATCCTGAACAAAATACATGTTAAAGTGTGTGCATAAGTCCTTTGGTTTAGGCGTGACACTCAATTTGAGTTTTTATTGCTTTAAATGCATTTTCAGCCCGAGCTGAGCGCGCTTTCTGACTTTGAATGTATCTTCATAGGAATGAGTTGTGTGGTCAAATTAATGCTCATTTAGGCTTCAGGTGGTCATCCTGAACAAAATACATGTTGAAGTGTGTGCATAAGTCCTTTGGTTTAGGTGTGACACTCAATTTGAGTTTTTATTGCTTGAAATGCATTTTCAGCCCGAGCTGAGCACGTTTTGTGAGTTTGAATGTATCTTCATAGGAATGAGTTGTGTGGTCAAATTAATGCTCATATAGGCTTCAGGATGACCTCCTGAACAAAATAGATGTTAAAGTGTGCGCATAAGTCCTTTGGTTTAGGCGTGACACTCAATTTGAGTTTTTATTGCTTTAAATGCATTTTCAGCCCGAGCTGAGCACGTTTTGTGAGTTTGAATGTATCTTCATAAGAATGAGTTATGTGGTCAAATTAATGCTCATATAGGCTTCAGGATGACCTCCTGAACAAAATAGATGTTAAAGTGTGTGCATAAGTCCTTTGGTTTAGGCGTGACACTCAATTTGAGTTTTTATTGCTTTAAATGCATTTTCAGCCCGAGCTGAGCACGTTTTGTGAGTTTGAATGTATCTTCATAGGAATGAGTTATGTGGTCAAATTAATGCTCATATAGGCTTCAGGAGGTCATCCTGAACAAAATACATGTTGAAGTGTGTGCATAATTCCTTTGGTTTAGGCGTGACACTCAATTTGAGTTTTTATTGCTTTAAATGCATTTTCAGCCCGAGCTGAGGACGTTTTGTGAGTTTGAATGTATCTTCATAGGAATGAGTTGTGTGGTCAAATTAATGCTCATATAGGCTTCAGGATGACCTCCTGAACAAAATAGATGTTAAAGTGTGCGCATAAGTCCTTTGGTTTAGGCGTGACACTCAATTTGAGTTTTTATTGCTTTAAATGCATTTTCAGCCCGAGCTGAGCACGTTTTGTGAGTTTGAATGTATCTTCATAGGAATGAGTTATGTGGTCAAAATAATGCTCATATAGGCTTCAGGATGACCTCCTGAACTAAATACATGTTGAAGTGTGCGCATAAGTCCTTTGGTTTAGGCGTGACACTCAATTTGAGTTTTTATTGCTTTAAATGCATTTTCAGCCCGAGCTGAGCACGTTTTGTGAGTTTGAATGTATCTTCATAGGAATGAGTTATGTGGTCAAAATAATGCTCATATAGGCTTCAGGATGACCTCCTGAACAAAATAGATGTTAAAGTGTGCGCATAAGTCCTTTGGTTTAGGCGTGACACTCAATTTGAGTTTTTATTGCTTTAAATGCATTTTCAGCCCGAGCTGAGCACGTTTTGTGAGTTTGAATGTATCTTCATAGGAATGAGTTGTGTGGTCAAATTAATGCTCATATAGGCTTCAGGATGACCTCCTGAACTAAATACATGTTGAAGTGTGCGCATAAGTCCTTTGGTTTAGGCGTGACACTCAATTTGAGTTTTTATTGCTTTAAATGCATTTTCAGCCCGAGCTGAGCACGTTTTGTGAGTTTGAATGTATCTTCATAGGAATGAGTTATGTGGTCAAATTAATGCTCATATAGGCTTCAGGATGACCTCCTGAACTAAATACATGTTGAAGTGTGTGCATAAGTCCTTTGGTTTAGGCGTGACACTCAATTTGAGTTTTTATTGCTTTAAATGCATTTTCAGCCCGAGCTGAGGACGTTTTGTGACTTTGAATGTATCTTCATAGGAATGAGTTGTGTGGTCAAATTAATGCTCATTTAGGCTTCAGGTGGTCATCCTGAACAAAATACATATTGAAGTGTGTGCATAAGTCCTTTGGTTTAGGCGTTACACTCAATTTGAGTTTTTATTGCTTTAAATGCATTTCAGCCCGAGATGAGCGCGCTTTCTGACTTTGAATGTATCTTCATAGGAATGAGTTGTGTGGTCAAATTAATGCTCATATAGGCTTCAGGATGACCTCCTGAACTAAATACATGTTGAAGTGTGTGCATAAGTCCTTTGGTTTAGGCGTGACACTCAATTTGAGTTTTTATTGCTTTAAATGCATTTTCAGCCCGAGCTGAGCGCGCTTTCTGACTTTGAATGTATCTTCATAGGAATGAGTTGTGTAGTCAAATTATTGCTCATTTAGGCTTCCGGAGGTCATCCTGAACAAAATACACGTTGAAGTGTGTGCATAAGTCCTTTGGTTTAGGCGTGGCACTCAATTTGAGTTTTTATTGCTTTAAATGCATTTTCAGCCCGAGCTGAGCATGTTTTGTGAGTTTGAATGTTTCTTCATAGGAATGAGTTGTGTGGTCAAAAATGCTCATTTAGGCTTCAGGTGGTCATCCTGAACAAAATTCATGTTGAAGTGTGTGCATAAGTCCTTTGGTTTAGGCGTGACACTCAATTTGAGTTTTTATTGCTTTAAATGCATTTTCAGCCCGAGCTGAGGACGTTTTGTGAGTTTGAATGTATCTTCATAGGAATGAGTTGTGTGGTCAAATTAATGCTCATATAGGCTTCAGGATGACCTCCCGAACTAAATACATGTTGAAGTGTGTGCATAAGTCCTTTGGTTTAGGCGTGACACTCAATTTGAGTTTTTATTGCTTTAAATGCATTTTCAGCCCGAGCTGAGGACGTTTTGTGAGTTTGAATGTATCTTCATAGGAATGAGTTGTGTGGTCAAATTAATGCTCATATAGGCTTCAGGATGACCTCCTGAACTAAATACATGTTGAAGTGTGTGCATAAGTCCTTTGGTTTAGGCGTGACACTCAATTTGAGGTTTTATTGCTTTGAATGCATTTTCAGCCCGAGCTGAGCACGTTTTGTGAGTTTGAATGTATCTTGATACGAATGAGTTGTGTGGTCAAATTAATGCTCATATAGGCTTCAGGATGACCTCCTGAACTAAATACATGTTGAAGTGTGTGCATAAATTCTTTGGTTTAGGCGTGACACTCAATTTGAGTTTTTATTGCTTTAAATGCAATTTCAGCCCGAGCTGAGCACGTTTTGTGAGTTTGAATGTATCTTCATAAGAATGAGTTATGTGGTCAAATTAATGCTCATATAGGCTTCAGGATGACCTCCTGAACTAAATACATGTTGAAGTGTGTGCATAAGTCCTTTGGTTTAGGCGTGACACTCAATTTGAGTTTTTATTGCTTTAAATGCATTTTCAGCCCGAGCTGAGCACGTTTTGTGAGTTTGAATGTATCTTGATAGGAATCAGTTGTGTGGTCAAATTAATGCTCATATAGGCTTCAGGATGACTTCCTGAACAAAATAGATGTTAAAGTGTGCGCATAAGTCCTTTGGTTTAGGCGTGACACTCAATTTGAGTTTTTATTGCTTTAAATGCATTTTCAGCCCGAGCTGAGCACGTTTTGTGAGTTTGAATGTATCTTCATAGGAATGAGTTATGTGGTCAAAATAATGCTCATATAGGCTTCAGGATGACCTCCTGAACTAAATACATGTTGAAGTGTGTGCATAAGTCCTTTGGTTTAGGCGTGACACTCAATTTGAGTTTTTATTGCTTTAAATGCATTTTCAGCCCGAGCTGAGCGCGCTTTCTGACTTTGAATGTATCTTCATAGGAATGAGTTATGTGGTCAAATTAATGCTCATTTAGGCTTCAGGTGGTCATCCTGAACAAAATATATGTTAAAGTGTGTGCATAAGTCCTTTGGTTTAGGCGTGACACTCAATTTGAGTTTTTATTGCTTTAAATGCATTTTCAGCCCGAGCTGAGCGCGCTTTCTGACTTTGAATGTATCTTCATAGGAATGAGTTGTGTGGTCAAAATAATGCTCATTTAGGCTTCAGGTGGTCATCCTGAACAAAATACATGTTGAAGTGTGTGCATAAGTCCTTTGGTTTAGGCGTGACACTCAATTTGAGTTTTTATTGCTTTAAATGCATTTTCAGCCCGAGCTGAGCACGTTTTGTGAGTTTGAATGTATCTTCATAGGAATGAGTTATGTGGTCAAATTAATGCTCATATAGGCTTCAGGAGGTCATCCTGAACAAAATACATGTTGAAGTGTGTGCATAAGTCCTTTGGTTTAGGCGTGACACTCAATTTGAGTTTTTATTGCTTTAAATGCATTTTCAGCCCGAGCTGAGGACGTTTTGTGAGTTTGAATGTATCTTCATAGGAATGAGTTGTGTGGTCAAATTAATGCTCATATAGGCTTCAGGATGACCTCCTGAACTAAATACATGTTGAAGTGTGCGCATAAGTCCTTTGGTTTAGGCGTGACACTCAATTTGAGTTTTTATTGCTTTAAATGCATTTTCAGCCCGAGCTGAGCACGTTTTGTGAGTTTGAATGTATCTTCATAGGAATGAGTTATGTGGTCAAATTAATGCTCATATAGGCTTCAGGATGACCTCCTGAACTAAATACATGTTGAAGTGTGTGCATAAGTCCTTTGGTTTAGGCGTGACACTCAATTTGAGTTTTTATTGCTTTAAATGCATTTTCAGCCCGAGCTGAGGACGTTTTGTGAGTTTGAATGTATCTTCATAGGAATGAGTTGTGTGGTCAAATTAATGCTCATATAGGCTTCAGGATGACCTCCTGAACTAAATACATGTTGAAGTGTGCGCATAAGTCCTTTGGTTTAGGCGTGACACTCAATTTGAGTTTTTATTGCTTTAAATGCATTTTCAGCCCGAGCTGAGCACGTTTTGTGAGTTTGAATGTATCTTCATAGGAATGAGTTATGTGGTCAAATTAATGCTCATATAGGCTTCAGGATGACCTCCTGAACTAAATACATGTTGAAGTGTGTGCATAAGTCCTTTGGTTTAGGCGTGACACTCAATTTGAGTTTTTATTGCTTTAAATGCATTTTCAGCCCGAGCTGAGGACGTTTTGTGACTTTGAATGTATCTTCATAGGAATGAGTTGTGTGGTCAAATTAATGCTCATTTAGGCTTCAGGTGGTCATCCTGAACAAAATACATATTGAAGTGTGTGCATAAGTCCTTTGGTTTAGGCGTTACACTCAATTTGAGTTTTTATTGCTTTAAATGCATTTCAGCCCGAGATGAGCGCGCTTTCTGACTTTGAATGTATCTTCATAGGAATGAGTTGTGTGGTCAAATTAATGCTCATATAGGCTTCAGGATGACCTCCTGAACTAAATACATGTTGAAGTGTGTGCATAAGTCCTTTGGTTTAGGCGTGACACTCAATTTGAGTTTTTATTGCTTTAAATGCATTTTCAGCCCGAGCTGAGCGCGCTTTCTGACTTTGAATGTATCTTCATAGGAATGAGTTGTGTAGTCAAATTATTGCTCATTTAGGCTTCCGGAGGTCATCCTGAACAAAATACACGTTGAATTGTGTGCATAAGTCCTTTGGTTTAGGCGTGACACTCAATTTGAGTTTTTATTGCTTTAAATGCATTTTCAGCCCGAGCTGAGCATGTTTTGTGAGTTTGAATGTATCTTCATAGGAATGAGTTGTGTGGTCAAAAATGCTCATTTAGGCTTCAGGTGGTCATCCTGAACAAAATTCATGTTGAAGTGTGTGCATAAGTCCTTTGGTTTAGGCGTGACACTCAATTTGAGGTTTTATTGCTTTGAATGCATTTTCAGCCCGAGCTGAGCACGTTTTGTGAGTTTGAATGTATCTTGATACGAATGAGTTGTGTGGTCAAATTAATGCTCATATAGGCTTCAGGATGACCTCCTGAACTAAATACATGTTGAAGTGTGTGCATAAGTCCTTTGGTTTAGGCGTGACACTCAATTTGAGTTTTTATTGCTTTAAATGCATTTTCAGCCCGAGCTGAGGACGTTTTGTGAGTTTGAATGTATCTTCATAGGAATGAGTTGTGTGGTCAAATTAATGCTCATATAGGCTTCAGGATGACCTCCCGAACTAAATACATGTTGAAGTGTGTGCATAAGTCCTTTGGTTTAGGCGTGACACTCAATTTGAGTTTTTATTGCTTTAAATGCATTTTCAGCCCGAGCTGAGGACGTTTTGTGAGTTTGAATGTATCTTCATAGGAATGAGTTGTGTGGTCAAATTAATGCTCATATAGGCTTCAGGATGACCTCCTGAACAAAATACATGTTGAAGTGTGTGCATAAGTCCTTTGGTTTAGGCGTGACACTCAATTTGAGTTTTTATTGCTTTAAATGCATTTTCAGCCCGAGCTGAGCACGCTTTGTGAGTTTGAATGTATCTTGATAGGAATCAGTTGTGTGGTCAAATTAATGCTCATATAGGCTTCAGGATGACTTCCTGAACAAAATAGATGTTAAAGTGTGCGCATAAGTCCTTTGGTTTAGGCGTGACACTCAATTTGAGTTTTTATTGCTTTAAATGCATTTTCAGCCCGAGCTGAGCACGTTTTGTGAGTTTGAATGTATCTTCATGGAATGAGTTATGTGGTCAAAATAATGCTCATATAGGCTTCAGGATGACCTCCTGAACTAAATACATGTTGAAGTGTGTGCATAAGTCCTTTGGTTTAGGCGTGACACTCAATTTGAGTTTTTATTGCTTTAAATGCATTTTCAGCCCGAGCTGAGCGCGCTTTCTGACTTTGAATGTATCTTCATAGGAATGAGTTGTGTGGTCAAATTAATGCTCATTTAGGCTTCAGGTGGTCATCCTGAACAAAATATATGTTAAAGTGTGTGCATAAGTCCTTTGGTTTAGGCGTGACACTCAATTTGAGTTTTTATTGCTTTAAATGCATTTTCAGCCCGAGCTGAGCGCGCTTTCTGACTTTGAATGTATCTTCATAGGAATGAGTTGTGTGGTCAAATTAATGCTCATATAGGCTTCAGGATGACCTCCCGAACTAAATACATGTTGAAGTGTGTGCATAAGTCCTTTGGTTTAGGCGTGACACTCAATTTGAGTTTTTATTGCTTTAAATGCATTTTCAGCCCGAGCTGAGGACGTTTTGTGAGTTTGAATGTATCTTCATAGGAATGAGTTGTGTGGTCAAATTAATGCTCATATAGGCTTCAGGATGACCTCCTGAACAAAATACATGTTGAAGTGTGTGCATAAGTCCTTTGGTTTAGGCGTGACACTCAATTTGAGTTTTTATTGCTTTAAATGCATTTTCAGCCCGAGCTGAGCACGTTTTGTGAGTTTGAATGTATCTTGATAGGAATCAGTTGTGTGGTCAAATTAATGCTCATATAGGCTTCAGGATGACTTCCTGAACAAAATAGATGTTAAAGTGTGCGCATAAGTCCTTTGGTTTAGGCGTGACACTCAATTTGAGTTTTTATTGCTTTAAATGCATTTTCAGCCCGAGCTGAGCACGTTTTGTGAGTTTGAATGTATCTTCATGGAATGAGTTATGTGGTCAAAATAATGCTCATATAGGCTTCAGGATGACCTCCTGAACTAAATACATGTTGAAGTGTGTGCATAAGTCCTTTGGTTTAGGCGTGACACTCAATTTGAGTTTTTATTGCTTTAAATGCATTTTCAGCCCGAGCTGAGCGCGCTTTCTGACTTTGAATGTATCTTCATAGGAATGAGTTGTGTGGTCAAATTAATGCTCATTTAGGCTTCAGGTGGTCATCCTGAACAAAATATATGTTAAAGTGTGTGCATAAGTCCTTTGGTTTAGGCGTGACACTCAATTTGAGTTTTTATTGCTTTAAATGCATTTTCAGCCCGAGCTGAGCGCGCTTTCTGACTTTGAATGTATCTTCATAGGAATGAGTTGTGTGGTCAAATTAATGCTAATTTAGGTTTCAGGAGGTCATCCTGAACAAAATACATGTTGAAGTGTGTGCATAAGTCCTTTGGTTTTGGCGTGACACTCAATTTGAGGTTTTATTGCTTTGAATGCATTTTTAGCCTGAGCTGAGCACGTTTTGTGAGTTTGAATGTATCTTGATAGGAATGAGTTGTGTGGTCAAATTAATGCTCATATAGGCTTCAGGATGACCTCCTGAACTAAATACATGTTGAAGTGTGTGCATAAATCCTTTGGTTTAGGCGTGACACTCAATTTGAGTTTTTATTGCTTTAAATGCATTTTCAGCCCGAGCTGAGCACGTTTTGTGAGTTTGAATGTATCTTCATAAGAATGAGTTATGTGGTCAAATTAATGCTCATATAGGCTTCAGGATGACCTCCTGAACAAAATAGATGTTAAAGTGTGCGCATAAGTCCTTTGGTTTAGGCGTGACACTCAATTTGAGTTTTTATTGCTTTAAATGCATTTTCAGCCCGAGCTGAGCGCGCTTTCTGACTTTGAATGTATCTTCATAGGAATGAGTTATGTGGTCAAATTAATGCTCATATAGGCTTCAGGAGGTCATCCTGAACAAAATACATGCTGAAGTGTGTGCATAAGTCCTTTGGTTTAGGTGTGACACTCAATTTGAGTTTTTATTGCTTGAAATGCATTTTCAGCCCGAGCTGAGCACGTTTTGTGAGTTTGAATGTATCTTCATAGGAATGAGTTGTGTGGTCAAATTAATGCTCATATAGGCTTCAGGATGACCTCCTGAACAAAATAGATGTTAAAGTGTGCGCATAAGTCCTTTGGTTTAGGCGTGACACTCAATTTGAGTTTTTATTGCTTTAAATGCATTTTCAGCCCGAGCTGAGCACGTTTTGTGAGTTTGAATGTATCTTCATAAGAATGAGTTATGTGGTCAAATTAATGCTCATATAGGCTTCAGGATGACCTCCTGAACAAAATAGATGTTAAAGTGTGTGCATAAGTCCTTTGGTTTAGGCGTGACACTCAATTTGAGTTTTTATTGCTTTAAATGCATTTTCAGCCCGAGCTGAGCACGTTTTGTGAGTTTGAATGTATCTTCATAGGAATGAGTTATGTGGTCAAATTAATGCTCATATAGGCTTCAGGAGGTCATCCTGAACAAAATACATGTTGAAGTGTGTGCATAATTCCTTTGGTTTAGGCGTGACACTCAATTTGAGTTTTTATTGCTTTAAATGCATTTTCAGCCCGAGCTGAGGACGTTTTGTGAGTTTGAATGTATCTTCATAGGAATGAGTTGTGTGGTCAAATTAATGCTCATATAGGCTTCAGGATGACCTCCTGAACAAAATAGATGTTAAAGTGTGCGCATAAGTCCTTTGGTTTAGGCGTGACACTCAATTTGAGTTTTTATTGCTTTAAATGCATTTTCAGCCCGAGCTGAGCACGTTTTGTGAGTTTGAATGTATCTTCATAGGAATGAGTTATGTGGTCAAAATAATGCTCATATAGGCTCAGGATGACCTCCTGAACTAAATACATGTTGAAGTGTGCGCATAAGTCCTTTGGTTTAGGCGTGACACTCAATTTGAGTTTTTATTGCTTTAAATGCATTTTCAGCCCGAGCTGAGCACGTTTTGTGAGTTTGAATGTATCTTCATAGGAATGAGTTATGTGGTCAAAATAATGCTCATATAGGCTTCAGGATGACCTCCTGAACAAAATAGATGTTAAAGTGTGCGCATAAGTCCTTTGGTTTAGGCGTGACACTCAATTTGAGTTTTTATTGCTTTAAATGCATTTTCAGCCCGAGCTGAGCACGTTTTGTGAGTTTGAATGTATCTTCATAGGAATGAGTTGTGTGGTCAAATTAATGCTCATATAGGCTTCAGGATGACCTCCTGAACTAAATACATGTTGAAGTGTGCGCATAAGTCCTTTGGTTTAGGCGTGACACTCAATTTGAGTTTTTATTGCTTTAAATGCATTTTCAGCCCGAGCTGAGCACGTTTTGTGAGTTTGAATGTATCTTCATAGGAATGAGTTATGTGGTCAAATTAATGCTCATATAGGCTTCAGGATGACCTCCTGAACTAAATACATGTTGAAGTGTGTGCATAAGTCCTTTGGTTTAGGCGTGACACTCAATTTGAGTTTTTATTGCTTTAAATGCATTTTCAGCCCGAGCTGAGGACGTTTTGTGACTTTGAATGTATCTTCATAGGAATGAGTTGTGTGGTCAAATTAATGCTCATTTAGGCTTCAGGTGGTCATCCTGAACAAAATACATATTGAAGTGTGTGCATAAGTCCTTTGGTTTAGGCGTTACACTCAATTTGAGTTTTTATTGCTTTAAATGCATTTCAGCCCGAGATGAGCGCGCTTTCTGACTTTGAATGTATCTTCATAGGAATGAGTTGTGTGGTCAAATTAATGCTCATATAGGCTTCAGGATGACCTCCTGAACTAAATACATGTTGAAGTGTGTGCATAAGTCCTTTGGTTTAGGCGTGACACTCAATTTGAGTTTTTATTGCTTTAAATGCATTTTCAGCCCGAGCTGAGCGCGCTTTCTGACTTTGAATGTATCTTCATAGGAATGAGTTGTGTAGTCAAATTATTGCTCATTTAGGCTTCCGGAGGTCATCCTGAACAAAATACACGTTGAAGTGTGTGCATAAGTCCTTTGGTTTAGGCGTGACACTCAATTTGAGTTTTTATTGCTTTAAATGCATTTTCAGCCCGAGCTGAGCATGTTTTGTGAGTTTGAATGTATCTTCATAGGAATGAGTTGTGTGGTCAAAAATGCTCATTTAGGCTTCAGGTGGTCATCCTGAACAAAATTCATGTTGAAGTGTGTGCATAAGTCCTTTGGTTTAGGCGTGACACTCAATTTGAGGTTTTATTGCTTTGAATGCATTTTCAGCCCGAGCTGAGCACGTTTTGTGAGTTTGAATGTATCTTGATACGAATGAGTTGTGTGGTCAAATTAATGCTCATATAGGCTTCAGGATGACCTCCTGAACTAAATACATGTTGAAGTGTGTGCATAAGTCCTTTGGTTTAGGCGTGACACTCAATTTGAGTTTTTATTGCTTTAAATGCATTTTCAGCCCGAGCTGAGGACGTTTTGTGAGTTTGAATGTATCTTCATAGGAATGAGTTGTGTGGTCAAATTAATGCTCATATAGGCTTCAGGATGACCTCCCGAACTAAATACATGTTGAAGTGTGTGCATAAGTCCTTTGGTTTAGGCGTGACACTCAATTTGAGTTTTTATTGCTTTAAATGCATTTTCAGCCCGAGCTGAGGACGTTTTGTGAGTTTGAATGTATCTTCATAGGAATGAGTTGTGTGGTCAAATTAATGCTCATATAGGCTTCAGGATGACCTCCTGAACAAAATACATGTTGAAGTGTGTGCATAAGTCCTTTGGTTTAGGCGTGACACTCAATTTGAGTTTTTATTGCTTTAAATGCATTTTCAGCCCGAGCTGAGCACGCTTTGTGAGTTTGAATGTATCTTGATAGGAATCAGTTGTGTGGTCAAATTAATGCTCATATAGGCTTCAGGATGACTTCCTGAACAAAATAGATGTTAAAGTGTGCGCATAAGTCCTTTGGTTTAGGCGTGACACTCAATTTGAGTTTTTATTGCTTTAAATGCATTTTCAGCCCGAGCTGAGCACGTTTTGTGAGTTTGAATGTATCTTCATGGAATGAGTTATGTGGTCAAAATAATGCTCATATAGGCTTCAGGATGACCTCCTGAACTAAATACATGTTGAAGTGTGTGCATAAGTCCTTTGGTTTAGGCGTGACACTCAATTTGAGTTTTTATTGCTTTAAATGCATTTTCAGCCCGAGCTGAGCGCGCTTTCTGACTTTGAATGTATCTTCATAGGAATGAGTTGTGTGGTCAAATTAATGCTCATTTAGGCTTCAGGTGGTCATCCTGAACAAAATATATGTTAAAGTGTGTGCATAAGTCCTTTGGTTTAGGCGTGACACTCAATTTGAGTTTTTATTGCTTTAAATGCATTTTCAGCCCGAGCTGAGCGCGCTTTCTGACTTTGAATGTATCTTCATAGGAATGAGTTGTGTGGTCAAATTAATGCTCATATAGGCTTCAGGATGACCTCCCGAACTAAATACATGTTGAAGTGTGTGCATAAGTCCTTTGGTTTAGGCGTGACACTCAATTTGAGTTTTTATTGCTTTAAATGCATTTTCAGCCCGAGCTGAGGACGTTTTGTGAGTTTGAATGTATCTTCATAGGAATGAGTTGTGTGGTCAAATTAATGCTCATATAGGCTTCAGGATGACCTCCTGAACAAAATACATGTTGAAGTGTGTGCATAAGTCCTTTGGTTTAGGCGTGACACTCAATTTGAGTTTTTATTGCTTTAAATGCATTTTCAGCCCGAGCTGAGCACGTTTTGTGAGTTTGAATGTATCTTGATAGGAATCAGTTGTGTGGTCAAATTAATGCTCATATAGGCTTCAGGATGACTTCCTGAACAAAATAGATGTTAAAGTGTGCGCATAAGTCCTTTGGTTTAGGCGTGACACTCAATTTGAGTTTTTATTGCTTTAAATGCATTTTCAGCCCGAGCTGAGCACGTTTTGTGAGTTTGAATGTATCTTCATGGAATGAGTTATGTGGTCAAAATAATGCTCATATAGGCTTCAGGATGACCTCCTGAACTAAATACATGTTGAAGTGTGTGCATAAGTCCTTTGGTTTAGGCGTGACACTCAATTTGAGTTTTTATTGCTTTAAATGCATTTTCAGCCCGAGCTGAGCGCGCTTTCTGACTTTGAATGTATCTTCATAGGAATGAGTTGTGTGGTCAAATTAATGCTCATTTAGGCTTCAGGTGGTCATCCTGAACAAAATATATGTTAAAGTGTGTGCATAAGTCCTTTGGTTTAGGCGTGACACTCAATTTGAGTTTTTATTGCTTTAAATGCATTTTCAGCCCGAGCTGAGCGCGCTTTCTGACTTTGAATGTATCTTCATAGGAATGAGTTGTGTGGTCAAATTAATGCTAATTTAGGTTTCAGGAGGTCATCCTGAACAAAATACATGTTGAAGTGTGTGCATAAGTCCTTTGGTTTTGGCGTGACACTCAATTTGAGGTTTTATTGCTTTGAATGCATTTTTAGCCTGAGCTGAGCACGTTTTGTGAGTTTGAATGTATCTTGATAGGAATGAGTTGTGTGGTCAAATTAATGCTCATATAGGCTTCAGGATGACCTCCTGAACTAAATACATGTTGAAGTGTGTGCATAAATCCTTTGGTTTAGGCGTGACACTCAATTTGAGTTTTTATTGCTTTAAATGCATTTTCAGCCCGAGCTGAGCACGTTTTGTGAGTTTGAATGTATCTTCATAAGAATGAGTTATGTGGTCAAATTAATGCTCATATAGGCTTCAGGATGACCTCCTGAACAAAATAGATGTTAAAGTGTGCGCATAAGTCCTTTGGTTTAGGCGTGACACTCAATTTGAGTTTTTATTGCTTTAAATGCATTTTCAGCCCGAGCTGAGCACGTTTTGTGAGTTTGAATGTATCTTCATAGGAATGAGTTATGTGGTCAAATTAATGCTCATATAGGCTTCAGGAGGTCATCCTGAACAAAATACATGCTGAAGTGTGTGCATAAGTCCTTTGGTTTAGGCGTGACACTCAATTTGAGTTTTTATTGCTTTAAATGCATTTTCAGCCCGAGCTGAGGACGTTTTGTGAGTTTGAATGTATCTTCATAGGAATGAGTTATGTGGTCAAATTAATGCTCATTTAGGCTTCAGGTGGTCATCCTGAACAAAATACATGTTAAAGTGTGTGCATAAGTCCTTTGGTTTAGGCGTGACACTCAATTTGAGTTTTTATTGCTTTAAATGCATTTTCAGCCCGAGCTGAGCGCGCTTTCTGACTTTGAATGTATCTTCATAGGAATGAGTTGTGTGGTCAAATTAATGCTCATTTAGGCTTCAGGTGGTCATCCTGAACAAAATACATGTTGAAGTGTGTGCATAAGTCCTTTGGTTTAGGTGTGACACTCAATTTGAGTTTTTATTGCTTGAAATGCATTTTCAGCCCGAGCTGAGCACGTTTTGTGAGTTTGAATGTATCTTCATAGGAATGAGTTGTGTGGTCAAATTAATGCTCATATAGGCTTCAGGATGACCTCCTGAACAAAATAGATGTTAAAGTGTGCGCATAAGTCCTTTGGTTTAGGCGTGACACTCAATTTGAGTTTTTATTGCTTTAAATGCATTTTCAGCCCGAGCTGAGCACGTTTTGTGAGTTTGAATGTATCTTCATAAGAATGAGTTATGTGGTCAAATTAATGCTCATATAGGCTTCAGGATGACCTCCTGAACAAAATAGATGTTAAAGTGTGTGCATAAGTCCTTTGGTTTAGGCGTGACACTCAATTTGAGTTTTTATTGCTTTAAATGCATTTTCAGCCCGAGCTGAGCACGTTTTGTGAGTTTGAATGTATCTTCATAGGAATGAGTTATGTGGTCAAATTAATGCTCATATAGGCTTCAGGAGGTCATCCTGAACAAAATACATGTTGAAGTGTGTGCATAATTCCTTTGGTTTAGGCGTGACACTCAATTTGAGTTTTTATTGCTTTAAATGCATTTTCAGCCCGAGCTGAGGACGTTTTGTGAGTTTGAATGTATCTTCATAGGAATGAGTTGTGTGGTCAAATTAATGCTCATATAGGCTTCAGGATGACCTCCTGAACAAAATAGATGTTAAAGTGTGCGCATAAGTCCTTTGGTTTAGGCGTGACACTCAATTTGAGTTTTTATTGCTTTAAATGCATTTTCAGCCCGAGCTGAGCACGTTTTGTGAGTTTGAATGTATCTTCATAGGAATGAGTTATGTGGTCAAAATAATGCTCATATAGGCTTCAGGATGACCTCCTGAACTAAATACATGTTGAAGTGTGCGCATAAGTCCTTTGGTTTAGGCGTGACACTCAATTTGAGTTTTTATTGCTTTAAATGCATTTTCAGCCCGAGCTGAGCACGTTTTGTGAGTTTGAATGTATCTTCATAGGAATGAGTTATGTGGTCAAAATAATGCTCATATAGGCTTCAGGATGACCTCCTGAACAAAATAGATGTTAAAGTGTGCGCATAAGTCCTTTGGTTTAGGCGTGACACTCAATTTGAGTTTTTATTGCTTTAAATGCATTTTCAGCCCGAGCTGAGCACGTTTTGTGAGTTTGAATGTATCTTCATAGGAATGAGTTGTGTGGTCAAATTAATGCTCATATAGGCTTCAGGATGACCTCCTGAACTAAATACATGTTGAAGTGTGCGCATAAGTCCTTTGGTTTAGGCGTGACACTCAATTTGAGTTTTTATTGCTTTAAATGCATTTTCAGCCCGAGCTGAGCACGTTTTGTGAGTTTGAATGTATCTTCATAGGAATGAGTTATGTGGTCAAATTAATGCTCATATAGGCTTCAGGATGACCTCCTGAACTAAATACATGTTGAAGTGTGTGCATAAGTCCTTTGGTTTAGGCGTGACACTCAATTTGAGTTTTTATTGCTTTAAATGCATTTTCAGCCCGAGCTGAGGACGTTTTGTGACTTTGAATGTATCTTCATAGGAATGAGTTGTGTGGTCAAATTAATGCTCATTTAGGCTTCAGGTGGTCATCCTGAACAAAATACATATTGAAGTGTGTGCATAAGTCCTTTGGTTTAGGCGTTACACTCAATTTGAGTTTTTATTGCTTTAAATGCATTTCAGCCCGAGATGAGCGCGCTTTCTGACTTTGAATGTATCTTCATAGGAATGAGTTGTGTGGTCAAATTAATGCTCATATAGGCTTCAGGATGACCTCCTGAACTAAATACATGTTGAAGTGTGTGCATAAGTCCTTTGGTTTAGGCGTGACACTCAATTTGAGTTTTTATTGCTTTAAATGCATTTTCAGCCCGAGCTGAGCGCGCTTTCTGACTTTGAATGTATCTTCATAGGAATGAGTTGTGTAGTCAAATTATTGCTCATTTAGGCTTCCGGAGGTCATCCTGAACAAAATACACGTTGAAGTGTGTGCATAAGTCCTTTGGTTTAGGCGTGGCACTCAATTTGAGTTTTTATTGCTTTAAATGCATTTTCAGCCCGAGCTGAGCATGTTTTGTGAGTTTGAATGTTTCTTCATAGGAATGAGTTGTGTGGTCAAAAATGCTCATTTAGGCTTCAGGTGGTCATCCTGAACAAAATTCATGTTGAAGTGTGTGCATAAGTCCTTTGGTTTAGGCGTGACACTCAATTTGAGTTTTTATTGCTTTAAATGCATTTTCAGCCCGAGCTGAGGACGTTTTGTGAGTTTGAATGTATCTTCATAGGAATGAGTTGTGTGGTCAAATTAATGCTCATATAGGCTTCAGGATGACCTCCCGAACTAAATACATGTTGAAGTGTGTGCATAAGTCCTTTGGTTTAGGCGTGACACTCAATTTGAGTTTTTATTGCTTTAAATGCATTTTCAGCCCGAGCTGAGGACGTTTTGTGAGTTTGAATGTATCTTCATAGGAATGAGTTGTGTGGTCAAATTAATGCTCATATAGGCTTCAGGATGACCTCCTGAACTAAATACATGTTGAAGTGTGTGCATAAGTCCTTTGGTTTAGGCGTGACACTCAATTTGAGGTTTTATTGCTTTGAATGCATTTTCAGCCCGAGCTGAGCACGTTTTGTGAGTTTGAATGTATCTTGATACGAATGAGTTGTGTGGTCAAATTAATGCTCATATAGGCTTCAGGATGACCTCCTGAACTAAATACATGTTGAAGTGTGTGCATAAATTCTTTGGTTTAGGCGTGACACTCAATTTGAGTTTTTATTGCTTTAAATGCAATTTCAGCCCGAGCTGAGCACGTTTTGTGAGTTTGAATGTATCTTCATAAGAATGAGTTATGTGGTCAAATTAATGCTCATATAGGCTTCAGGATGACCTCCTGAACTAAATACATGTTGAAGTGTGTGCATAAGTCCTTTGGTTTAGGCGTGACACTCAATTTGAGTTTTTATTGCTTTAAATGCATTTTCAGCCCGAGCTGAGCACGTTTTGTGAGTTTGAATGTATCTTGATAGGAATCAGTTGTGTGGTCAAATTAATGCTCATATAGGCTTCAGGATGACTTCCTGAACAAAATAGATGTTAAAGTGTGCGCATAAGTCCTTTGGTTTAGGCGTGACACTCAATTTGAGTTTTTATTGCTTTAAATGCATTTTCAGCCCGAGCTGAGCACGTTTTGTGAGTTTGAATGTATCTTCATAGGAATGAGTTATGTGGTCAAAATAATGCTCATATAGGCTTCAGGATGACCTCCTGAACTAAATACATGTTGAAGTGTGTGCATAAGTCCTTTGGTTTAGGCGTGACACTCAATTTGAGTTTTTATTGCTTTAAATGCATTTTCAGCCCGAGCTGAGCGCGCTTTCTGACTTTGAATGTATCTTCATAGGAATGAGTTATGTGGTCAAATTAATGCTCATTTAGGCTTCAGGTGGTCATCCTGAACAAAATATATGTTAAAGTGTGTGCATAAGTCCTTTGGTTTAGGCGTGACACTCAATTTGAGTTTTTATTGCTTTAAATGCATTTTCAGCCCGAGCTGAGCGCGCTTTCTGACTTTGAATGTATCTTCATAGGAATGAGTTGTGTGGTCAAAATAATGCTCATTTAGGCTTCAGGTGGTCATCCTGAACAAAATACATGTTGAAGTGTGTGCATAAGTCCTTTGGTTTAGGCGTGACACTCAATTTGAGTTTTTATTGCTTTAAATGCATTTTCAGCCCGAGCTGAGCACGTTTTGTGAGTTTGAATGTATCTTCATAGGAATGAGTTATGTGGTCAAATTAATGCTCATATAGGCTTCAGGAGGTCATCCTGAACAAAATACATGTTGAAGTGTGTGCATAAGTCCTTTGGTTTAGGCGTGACACTCAATTTGAGTTTTTATTGCTTTAAATGCATTTTCAGCCCGAGCTGAGGACGTTTTGTGAGTTTGAATGTATCTTCATAGGAATGAGTTGTGTGGTCAAATTAATGCTCATATAGGCTTCAGGATGACCTCCTGAACTAAATACATGTTGAAGTGTGCGCATAAGTCCTTTGGTTTAGGCGTGACACTCAATTTGAGTTTTTATTGCTTTAAATGCATTTTCAGCCCGAGCTGAGCACGTTTTGTGAGTTTGAATGTATCTTCATAGGAATGAGTTATGTGGTCAAATTAATGCTCATATAGGCTTCAGGATGACCTCCTGAACTAAATACATGTTGAAGTGTGTGCATAAGTCCTTTGGTTTAGGCGTGACACTCAATTTGAGTTTTTATTGCTTTAAATGCATTTTCAGCCCGAGCTGAGGACGTTTTGTGAGTTTGAATGTATCTTCATAGGAATGAGTTGTGTGGTCAAATTAATGCTCATATAGGCTTCAGGATGACCTCCTGAACTAAATACATGTTGAAGTGTGCGCATAAGTCCTTTGGTTTAGGCGTGACACTCAATTTGAGTTTTTATTGCTTTAAATGCATTTTCAGCCCGAGCTGAGCACGTTTTGTGAGTTTGAATGTATCTTCATAGGAATGAGTTATGTGGTCAAATTAATGCTCATATAGGCTTCAGGATGACCTCCTGAACTAAATACATGTTGAAGTGTGTGCATAAGTCCTTTGGTTTAGGCGTGACACTCAATTTGAGTTTTTATTGCTTTAAATGCATTTTCAGCCCGAGCTGAGGACGTTTTGTGACTTTGAATGTATCTTCATAGGAATGAGTTGTGTGGTCAAATTAATGCTCATTTAGGCTTCAGGTGGTCATCCTGAACAAAATACATATTGAAGTGTGTGCATAAGTCCTTTGGTTTAGGCGTTACACTCAATTTGAGTTTTTATTGCTTTAAATGCATTTCAGCCCGAGATGAGCGCGCTTTCTGACTTTGAATGTATCTTCATAGGAATGAGTTGTGTGGTCAAATTAATGCTCATATAGGCTTCAGGATGACCTCCTGAACTAAATACATGTTGAAGTGTGTGCATAAGTCCTTTGGTTTAGGCGTGACACTCAATTTGAGTTTTTATTGCTTTAAATGCATTTTCAGCCCGAGCTGAGCGCGCTTTCTGACTTTGAATGTATCTTCATAGGAATGAGTTGTGTAGTCAAATTATTGCTCATTTAGGCTTCCGGAGGTCATCCTGAACAAAATACACGTTGAAGTGTGTGCATAAGTCCTTTGGTTTAGGCGTGACACTCAATTTGAGTTTTTATTGCTTTAAATGCATTTTCAGCCCGAGCTGAGCATGTTTTGTGAGTTTGAATGTATCTTCATAGGAATGAGTTGTGTGGTCAAAAATGCTCATTTAGGCTTCAGGTGGTCATCCTGAACAAAATTCATGTTGAAGTGTGTGCATAAGTCCTTTGGTTTAGGCGTGACACTCAATTTGAGGTTTTATTGCTTTGAATGCATTTTCAGCCCGAGCTGAGCACGTTTTGTGAGTTTGAATGTATCTTGATACGAATGAGTTGTGTGGTCAAATTAATGCTCATATAGGCTTCAGGATGACCTCCTGAACTAAATACATGTTGAAGTGTGTGCATAAGTCCTTTGGTTTAGGCGTGACACTCAATTTGAGTTTTTATTGCTTTAAATGCATTTTCAGCCCGAGCTGAGGACGTTTTGTGAGTTTGAATGTATCTTCATAGGAATGAGTTGTGTGGTCAAATTAATGCTCATATAGGCTTCAGGATGACCTCCCGAACTAAATACATGTTGAAGTGTGTGCATAAGTCCTTTGGTTTAGGCGTGACACTCAATTTGAGTTTTTATTGCTTTAAATGCATTTTCAGCCCGAGCTGAGGACGTTTTGTGAGTTTGAATGTATCTTCATAGGAATGAGTTGTGTGGTCAAATTAATGCTCATATAGGCTTCAGGATGACCTCCTGAACAAAATACATGTTGAAGTGTGTGCATAAGTCCTTTGGTTTAGGCGTGACACTCAATTTGAGTTTTTATTGCTTTAAATGCATTTTCAGCCCGAGCTGAGCACGCTTTGTGAGTTTGAATGTATCTTCATAGGAATGAGTTGTGTAGTCAAATTATTGCTCATTTAGGCTTCCGGAGGTCATCCTGAACAAAATACACGTTGAAGTGTGTGCATAAGTCCTTTGGTTTAGGCGTGACACTCAATTTGAGTTTTTATTGCTTTAAATGCATTTTCAGCCCGAGCTGAGCATGTTTTGTGAGTTTGAATGTATCTTCATAGGAATGAGTTGTGTGGTCAAAAATGCTCATTTAGGCTTCAGGTGGTCATCCTGAACAAAATTCATGTTGAAGTGTGTGCATAAGTCCTTTGGTTTAGGCGTGACACTCAATTTGAGGTTTTATTGCTTTGAATGCATTTTCAGCCCGAGCTGAGCACGTTTTGTGAGTTTGTATGTATCTTGATACGAATGAGTTGTGTGGTCAAATTAATGCTCATATAGGCTTCAGGATGACCTCCTGAACTAAATACATGTTGAAGTGTGTGCATAAGTCCTTTGGTTTAGGCGTGACACTCAATTTGAGTTTTTATTGCTTTAAATGCATTTTCAGCCCGAGCTGAGGACGTTTTGTGAGTTTGAATGTATCTTCATAGGAATGAGTTGTGTGGTCAAATTAATGCTCATATAGGCTTCAGGATGACCTCCCGAACTAAATACATGTTGAAGTGTGTGCATAAGTCCTTTGGTTTAGGCGTGACACTCAATTTGAGTTTTTATTGCTTTAAATGCATTTTCAGCCCGAGCTGAGGACGTTTTGTGAGTTTGAATGTATCTTCATAGGAATGAGTTGTGTGGTCAAATTAATGCTCATATAGGCTTCAGGATGACCTCCTGAACAAAATACATGTTGAAGTGTGTGCATAAGTCCTTTGGTTTAGGCGTGACACTCAATTTGAGTTTTTATTGCTTTAAATGCATTTTCAGCCCGAGCTGAGCACGCTTTGTGAGTTTGAATGTATCTTGATAGGAATCAGTTGTGTGGTCAAATTAATGCTCATATAGGCTTCAGGATGACTTCCTGAACAAAATAGATGTTAAAGTGTGCGCATAAGTCCTTTGGTTTAGGCGTGACACTCAATTTGAGTTTTTATTGCTTTAAATGCATTTTCAGCCCGAGCTGAGCACGTTTTGTGAGTTTGAATGTATCTTCATGGAATGAGTTATGTGGTCAAAATAATGCTCATATAGGCTTCAGGATGACCTCCTGAACTAAATACATGTTGAAGTGTGTGCATAAGTCCTTTGGTTTAGGCGTGACACTCAATTTGAGTTTTTATTGCTTTAAATGCATTTTCAGCCCGAGCTGAGCGCGCTTTCTGACTTTGAATGTATCTTCATAGGAATGAGTTGTGTGGTCAAATTAATGCTCATTTAGGCTTCAGGTGGTCATCCTGAACAAAATATATGTTAAAGTGTGTGCATAAGTCCTTTGGTTTAGGCGTGACACTCAATTTGAGTTTTTATTGCTTTAAATGCATTTTCAGCCCGAGCTGAGCGCGCTTTCTGACTTTGAATGTATCTTCATAGGAATGAGTTGTGTGGTCAAATTAATGCTCATATAGGCTTCAGGATGACCTCCCGAACTAAATACATGTTGAAGTGTGTGCATAAGTCCTTTGGTTTAGGCGTGACACTCAATTTGAGTTTTTATTGCTTTAAATGCATTTTCAGCCCGAGCTGAGGACGTTTTGTGAGTTTGAATGTATCTTCATAGGAATGAGTTGTGTGGTCAAATTAATGCTCATATAGGCTTCAGGATGACCTCCTGAACAAAATACATGTTGAAGTGTGTGCATAAGTCCTTTGGTTTAGGCGTGACACTCAATTTGAGTTTTTATTGCTTTAAATGCATTTTCAGCCCGAGCTGAGCACGTTTTGTGAGTTTGAATGTATCTTGATAGGAATCAGTTGTGTGGTCAAATTAATGCTCATATAGGCTTCAGGATGACTTCCTGAACAAAATAGATGTTAAAGTGTGCGCATAAGTCCTTTGGTTTAGGCGTGACACTCAATTTGAGTTTTTATTGCTTTAAATGCATTTTCAGCCCGAGCTGAGCACGTTTTGTGAGTTTGAATGTATCTTCATGGAATGAGTTATGTGGTCAAAATAATGCTCATATAGGCTTCAGGATGACCTCCTGAACTAAATACATGTTGAAGTGTGTGCATAAGTCCTTTGGTTTAGGCGTGACACTCAATTTGAGTTTTTATTGCTTTAAATGCATTTTCAGCCCGAGCTGAGCGCGCTTTCTGACTTTGAATGTATCTTCATAGGAATGAGTTGTGTGGTCAAATTAATGCTCATTTAGGCTTCAGGTGGTCATCCTGAACAAAATATATGTTAAAGTGTGTGCATAAGTCCTTTGGTTTAGGCGTGACACTCAATTTGAGTTTTTATTGCTTTAAATGCATTTTCAGCCCGAGCTGAGCGCGCTTTCTGACTTTGAATGTATCTTCATAGGAATGAGTTGTGTGGTCAAATTAATGCTAATTTAGGTTTCAGGAGGTCATCCTGAACAAAATACATGTTGAAGTGTGTGCATAAGTCCTTTGGTTTTGGCGTGACACTCAATTTGAGGTTTTATTGCTTTGAATGCATTTTTAGCCTGAGCTGAGCACGTTTTGTGAGTTTGAATGTATCTTGATAGGAATGAGTTGTGTGGTCAAATTAATGCTCATATAGGCTTCAGGATGACCTCCTGAACTAAATACATGTTGAAGTGTGTGCATAAATCCTTTGGTTTAGGCGTGACACTCAATTTGAGTTTTTATTGCTTTAAATGCATTTTCAGCCCGAGCTGAGCACGTTTTGTGAGTTTGAATGTATCTTCATAAGAATGAGTTATGTGGTCAAATTAATGCTCATATAGGCTTCAGGATGACCTCCTGAACAAAATAGATGTTAAAGTGTGCGCATAAGTCCTTTGGTTTAGGCGTGACACTCAATTTGAGTTTTTATTGCTTTAAATGCATTTTCAGCCCGAGCTGAGCACGTTTTGTGAGTTTGAATGTATCTTCATAGGAATGAGTTATGTGGTCAAATTAATGCTCATATAGGCTTCAGGAGGTCATCCTGAACAAAATACATGCTGAAGTGTGTGCATAAGTCCTTTGGTTTAGGCGTGACACTCAATTTGAGTTTTTATTGCTTTAAATGCATTTTCAGCCCGAGCTGAGGACGTTTTGTGAGTTTGAATGTATCTTCATAGGAATGAGTTATGTGGTCAAATTAATGCTCATTTAGGCTTCAGGTGGTCATCCTGAACAAAATACATGTTAAAGTGTGTGCATAAGTCCTTTGGTTTAGGCGTGACACTCAATTTGAGTTTTTATTGCTTTAAATGCATTTTCAGCCCGAGCTGAGCGCGCTTTCTGACTTTGAATGTATCTTCATAGGAATGAGTTGTGTGGTCAAATTAATGCTCATTTAGGCTTCAGGTGGTCATCCTGAACAAAATACATGTTGAAGTGTGTGCATAAGTCCTTTGGTTTAGGTGTGACACTCAATTTGAGTTTTTATTGCTTGAAATGCATTTTCAGCCCGAGCTGAGCACGTTTTGTGAGTTTGAATGTATCTTCATAGGAATGAGTTGTGTGGTCAAATTAATGCTCATATAGGCTTCAGGATGACCTCCTGAACAAAATAGATGTTAAAGTGTGCGCATAAGTCCTTTGGTTTAGGCGTGACACTCAATTTGAGTTTTTATTGCTTTAAATGCATTTTCAGCCCGAGCTGAGCACGTTTTGTGAGTTTGAATGTATCTTCATAAGAATGAGTTATGTGGTCAAATTAATGCTCATATAGGCTTCAGGATGACCTCCTGAACAAAATAGATGTTAAAGTGTGTGCATAAGTCCTTTGGTTTAGGCGTGACACTCAATTTGAGTTTTTATTGCTTTAAATGCATTTTCAGCCCGAGCTGAGCACGTTTTGTGAGTTTGAATGTATCTTCATAGGAATGAGTTATGTGGTCAAATTAATGCTCATATAGGCTTCAGGAGGTCATCCTGAACAAAATACATGTTGAAGTGTGTGCATAATTCCTTTGGTTTAGGCGTGACACTCAATTTGAGTTTTTATTGCTTTAAATGCATTTTCAGCCCGAGCTGAGGACGTTTTGTGAGTTTGAATGTATCTTCATAGGAATGAGTTGTGTGGTCAAATTAATGCTCATATAGGCTTCAGGATGACCTCCTGAACAAAATAGATGTTAAAGTGTGCGCATAAGTCCTTTGGTTTAGGCGTGACACTCAATTTGAGTTTTTATTGCTTTAAATGCATTTTCAGCCCGAGCTGAGCACGTTTTGTGAGTTTGAATGTATCTTCATAGGAATGAGTTATGTGGTCAAAATAATGCTCATATAGGCTTCAGGATGACCTCCTGAACTAAATACATGTTGAAGTGTGCGCATAAGTCCTTTGGTTTAGGCGTGACACTCAATTTGAGTTTTTATTGCTTTAAATGCATTTTCAGCCCGAGCTGAGCACGTTTTGTGAGTTTGAATGTATCTTCATAGGAATGAGTTATGTGGTCAAAATAATGCTCATATAGGCTTCAGGATGACCTCCTGAACAAAATAGATGTTAAAGTGTGCGCATAAGTCCTTTGGTTTAGGCGTGACACTCAATTTGAGTTTTTATTGCTTTAAATGCATTTTCAGCCCGAGCTGAGCACGTTTTGTGAGTTTGAATGTATCTTCATAGGAATGAGTTGTGTGGTCAAATTAATGCTCATATAGGCTTCAGGATGACCTCCTGAACTAAATACATGTTGAAGTGTGCGCATAAGTCCTTTGGTTTAGGCGTGACACTCAATTTGAGTTTTTATTGCTTTAAATGCATTTTCAGCCCGAGCTGAGCACGTTTTGTGAGTTTGAATGTATCTTCATAGGAATGAGTTATGTGGTCAAATTAATGCTCATATAGGCTTCAGGATGACCTCCTGAACTAAATACATGTTGAAGTGTGTGCATAAGTCCTTTGGTTTAGGCGTGACACTCAATTTGAGTTTTTATTGCTTTAAATGCATTTTCAGCCCGAGCTGAGGACGTTTTGTGACTTTGAATGTATCTTCATAGGAATGAGTTGTGTGGTCAAATTAATGCTCATTTAGGCTTCAGGTGGTCATCCTGAACAAAATACATATTGAAGTGTGTGCATAAGTCCTTTGGTTTAGGCGTTACACTCAATTTGAGTTTTTATTGCTTTAAATGCATTTCAGCCCGAGATGAGCGCGCTTTCTGACTTTGAATGTATCTTCATAGGAATGAGTTGTGTGGTCAAATTAATGCTCATATAGGCTTCAGGATGACCTCCTGAACTAAATACATGTTGAAGTGTGTGCATAAGTCCTTTGGTTTAGGCGTGACACTCAATTTGAGTTTTTATTGCTTTAAATGCATTTTCAGCCCGAGCTGAGCGCGCTTTCTGACTTTGAATGTATCTTCATAGGAATGAGTTGTGTAGTCAAATTATTGCTCATTTAGGCTTCCGGAGGTCATCCTGAACAAAATACACGTTGAAGTGTGTGCATAAGTCCTTTGGTTTAGGCGTGGCACTCAATTTGAGTTTTTATTGCTTTAAATGCATTTTCAGCCCGAGCTGAGCATGTTTTGTGAGTTTGAATGTTTCTTCATAGGAATGAGTTGTGTGGTCAAAAATGCTCATTTAGGCTTCAGGTGGTCATCCTGAACAAAATTCATGTTGAAGTGTGTGCATAAGTCCTTTGGTTTAGGCGTGACACTCAATTTGAGGTTTTATTGCTTTGAATGCATTTTCAGCCCGAGCTGAGCACGTTTTGTGAGTTTGAATGTATCTTGATACGAATGAGTTGTGTGGTCAAATTAATGCTCATATAGGCTTCAGGATGACCTCCTGAACTAAATACATGTTGAAGTGTGTGCATAAGTCCTTTGGTTTAGGCGTGACACTCAATTTGAGTTTTTATTGCTTTAAATGCATTTTCAGCCCGAGCTGAGGACGTTTTGTGAGTTTGAATGTATCTTCATAGGAATGAGTTGTGTGGTCAAATTAATGCTCATATAGGCTTCAGGATGACCTCCCGAACTAAATACATGTTGAAGTGTGTGCATAAGTCCTTTGGTTTAGGCGTGACACTCAATTTGAGTTTTTATTGCTTTAAATGCATTTTCAGCCCGAGCTGAGGACGTTTTGTGAGTTTGAATGTATCTTCATAGGAATGAGTTGTGTGGTCAAATTAATGCTCATATAGGCTTCAGGATGACCTCCTGAACTAAATACATGTTGAAGTGTGTGCATAAGTCCTTTGGTTTAGGCGTGACACTCAATTTGAGGTTTTATTGCTTTGAATGCATTTTCAGCCCGAGCTGAGCACGTTTTGTGAGTTTGAATGTATCTTGATACGAATGAGTTGTGTGGTCAAAATAATGCTCATTTAGGCTTCAGGTGGTCATCCTGAACAAAATACATGTTGAAGTGTGTGCATAAGTCCTTTGGTTTAGGCGTGACACTCAATTTGAGTTTTTATTGCTTTAAATGCATTTTCAGCCCGAGCTGAGCGCGCTTTCTGACTTTGAATGTATCTTCATAGGAATGAGTTGTGTGGTCAAAATAATGCTCATTTAGGCTTCAGGTGGTCATCCTGAACAAAATACATGTTGAAGTGTGTGCATAAGTCCTTTGGTTTAGGCGTGACACTCAATTTGAGTTTTTATTGCTTTAAATGCATTTTCAGCCCGAGCTGAGCACGTTTTGTGAGTTTGAATGTATCTTCATAGGAATGAGTTATGTGGTCAAATTAATGCTCATATAGGCTTCAGGAGGTCATCCTGAACAAAATACATGTTGAAGTGTGTGCATAAGTCCTTTGGTTTAGGCGTGACACTCAATTTGAGTTTTTATTGCTTTAAATGCATTTTCAGCCCGAGCTGAGGACGTTTTGTGAGTTTGAATGTATCTTCATAGGAATGAGTTGTGTGGTCAAATTAATGCTCATATAGGCTTCAGGATGACCTCCTGAACTAAATACATGTTGAAGTGTGCGCATAAGTCCTTTGGTTTAGGCGTGACACTCAATTTGAGTTTTTATTGCTTTAAATGCATTTTCAGCCCGAGCTGAGCACGTTTTGTGAGTTTGAATGTATCTTCATAGGAATGAGTTATGTGGTCAAATTAATGCTCATATAGGCTTCAGGATGACCTCCTGAACTAAATACATGTTGAAGTGTGTGCATAAGTCCTTTGGTTTAGGCGTGACACTCAATTTGAGTTTTTATTGCTTTAAATGCATTTTCAGCCCGAGCTGAGGACGTTTTGTGAGTTTGAATGTATCTTCATAGGAATGAGTTATGTGGTCAAATTAATGCTCATTTAGGCTTCAGGTGGTCATCCTGAACAAAATACATGTTGAAGTGTGTGCATAAGTCCTTTGGTTTAGGTGTGACACTCAATTTGAGTTTTTATTGCTTTAAATGCATTTTCAGCCCGAGCTGAGCACGTTTTGTGAGTTTGAATGTATCTTCATAGGAATGAGTTGTGTGGTCAAATTAATGCTCATATAGGCTTCAGGATGACCTCCTGAACTAAATACATGTTGAAGTGTGTGCATAAGTCCTTTGGTTTAGGCGTGACACTCAATTTGAGGTTTTATTGCTTTGAATGCATTTTCAGCCCGAGCTGAGCACGTTTTGTGAGTTTGAATGTATCTTGATACGAATGAGTTGTGTGGTCAAATTAATGCTCATATAGGCTTCAGGATGACCTCCTGAACTAAATACATGTTGAAGTGTGTGCATAAATTCTTTGGTTTAGGCGTGACACTCAATTTGAGTTTTTATTGCTTTAAATGCAATTTCAGCCCGAGCTGAGCACGTTTTGTGAGTTTGAATGTATCTTCATAAGAATGAGTTATGTGGTCAAATTAATGCTCATATAGGCTTCAGGATGACCTCCTGAACTAAATACATGTTGAAGTGTGTGCATAAGTCCTTTGGTTTAGGCGTGACACTCAATTTGAGTTTTTATTGCTTTAAATGCATTTTCAGCCCGAGCTGAGCACGTTTTGTGAGTTTGAATGTATCTTGATAGGAATCAGTTGTGTGGTCAAATTAATGCTCATATAGGCTTCAGGATGACTTCCTGAACAAAATAGATGTTAAAGTGTGCGCATAAGTCCTTTGGTTTAGGCGTGACACTCAATTTGAGTTTTTATTGCTTTAAATGCATTTTCAGCCCGAGCTGAGCACGTTTTGTGAGTTTGAATGTATCTTCATAGGAATGAGTTATGTGGTCAAAATAATGCTCATATAGGCTTCAGGATGACCTCCTGAACTAAATACATGTTGAAGTGTGTGCATAAGTCCTTTGGTTTAGGCGTGACACTCAATTTGAGTTTTTATTGCTTTAAATGCATTTTCAGCCCGAGCTGAGCGCGCTTTCTGACTTTGAATGTATCTTCATAGGAATGAGTTGTGTGGTCAAATTAATGCTCATTTAGGCTTCAGGTGGTCATCCTGAACAAAATATATGTTAAAGTGTGTGCATAAGTCCTTTGGTTTAGGCGTGACACTCAATTTGAGTTTTTATTGCTTTAAATGCATTTTCAGCCCGAGCTGAGCGCGCTTTCTGACTTTGAATGTATCTTCATAGGAATGAGTTGTGTGGTCAAAATAATGCTCATTTAGGCTTCAGGTGGTCATCCTGAACAAAATACATGTTGAAGTGTGTGCATAAGTCCTTTGGTTTTGGCGTGACACTCAATTTGAGGTTTTATTGCTTTGAATGCATTTTTAGCCTGAGCTGAGCACGTTTTGTGAGTTTGAATGTATCTTGATAGGAATGAGTTGTGTGGTCAAATTAATGCTCATATAGGCTTCAGGATGACCTCCTGAACTAAATACATGTTGAAGTGTGTGCATAAATCCTTTGGTTTAGGCGTGACACTCAATTTGAGTTTTTATTGCTTTAAATGCATTTTCAGCCCGAGCTGAGCACGTTTTGTGAGTTTGAATGTATCTTCATAAGAATGAGTTATGTGGTGAAATTAATGCTCATATAGGCTTCAGGATGACCTCCTGAACAAAATAGATGTTAAAGTGTGCGCATAAGTCCTTTGGTTTAGGCGTGACACTCAATTTGAGTTTTTATTGCTTTAAATGCATTTTCAGCCCGAGCTGAGCACGTTTCGTGAGTTTGAATGTATCTTCATAGGAATGAGTTATGTGGTCAAATTAATGCTCATATAGGCTTCAGGAGGTCATCCTGAACAAAATACATGTTGAAGTGTGTGCATAATTGGTTTAGGCGTGACACTCAATTTGAGTTTTTATTGCTTTAAATGCATTTTCAGCCCGAGCTGAGCGCGCTTTCTGACTTTGAATGTATCTTCATAGGAATGAGTTGTGTGGTCAAATTAATGCTCATTTAGGCTTCAGGTGGTCATCCTGAACAAAATACATGTTGAAGTGTGTGCATAAGTCCTTTGGTTTAGGCGTGACACTCAATTTGAGGTTTTATTGCTTTGAATGCATTTTCAGCCCGAGCTGAGCACGTTTTGTGAGTTTGAATGTATCTTGATACGAATGAGTTGTGTGGTCAAATTAATGCTCATATAGGCTTCAGGATGACCTCCTGAACTAAATACATGTTGAAGTGTGTGCATAAATTCTTTGGTTTAGGCGTGACACTCAATTTGAGTTTTTATTGCTTTAAATGCATTTTCAGCCCGAGCTGAGCACGTTTTGTGAGTTTGAATGTATCTTTATAAGAATGAGTTATGTGGTCAAATTAATGCTCATATAGGCTTCAGGATGACCTCCTGAACAAAATAGATGTTAAAGTGTGCGCATAAGTCCTTTGGTTTAGGCGTGACACTCAATTTGAGTTTTTATTGCTTTAAATGCATTTTCAGCCCGAGCTGAGCACGTTTTGTGAGTTTGAATGTATCTTCATAAGAATGAGTTATGTGGTCAAATTAATGCTCATATAGGCTTCAGGATGACCTCCTGAACTAAATACATGTTGAAGTGTGTGCATAAATTCTTTGGTTTAGGCGTGACACTCAATTTGAGTTTTTATTGCTTTAAATGCAATTTCAGCCCGAGCTGAGCACGTTTTGTGAGTTTGAATGTATCTTCATAAGAATGAGTTATGTGGTCAAATTAATGCTCATATAGGCTTCAGGATGACCTCCTGAACTAAATACATGTTGAAGTGTGTGCATAAGTCCTTTGGTTTAGGCGTGACACTCAATTTGAGTTTTTATTGCTTTAAATGCATTTTCAGCCCGAGCTGAGCACGTTTTGTGAGTTTGAATGTATCTTGATAGGAATCAGTTGTGTGGTCAAATTAATGCTCATATAGGCTTCAGGATGACTTCCTGAACAAAATAGATGTTAAAGTGTGCGCATAAGTCCTTTGGTTTAGGCGTGACACTCAATTTGAGTTTTTATTGCTTTAAATGCATTTTCAGCCCGAGCTGAGCACGTTTTGTGAGTTTGAATGTATCTTCATAGGAATGAGTTATGTGGTCAAAATAATGCTCATATAGGCTTCAGGATGACCTCCTGAACTAAATACATGTTGAAGTGTGTGCATAAGTCCTTTGGTTTAGGCGTGACACTCAATTTGAGTTTTTATTGCTTTAAATGCATTTTCAGCCCGAGCTGAGCGCGCTTTCTGACTTTGAATGTATCTTCATAGGAATGAGTTGTGTGGTCAAATTAATGCTCATTTAGGCTTCAGGTGGTCATCCTGAACAAAATATATGTTAAAGTGTGTGCATAAGTCCTTTGGTTTAGGCGTGACACTCAATTTGAGTTTTTATTGCTTTAAATGCATTTTCAGCCCGAGCTGAGCGCGCTTTCTGACTTTGAATGTATCTTCATAGGAATGAGTTGTGTGGTCAAAATAATGCTCATTTAGGCTTCAGGTGGTCATCCTGAACAAAATACATGTTGAAGTGTGTGCATAAGTCCTTTGGTTTAGGCGTGACACTCAATTTGAGTTTTTATTGCTTTAAATGCATTTTCAGCCCGAGCTGAGCACGTTTTGTGAGTTTGAATGTATCTTCATAGGAATGAGTTATGTGGTCAAATTAATGCTCATATAGGCTTCAGGAGGTCATCCTGAACAAAATACATGTTGAAGTGTGTGCATAAGTCCTTTGGTTTAGGCGTGACACTCAATTTGAGTTTTTATTGCTTTAAATGCATTTTCAGCCCGAGCTGAGGACGTTTTGTGAGTTTGAATGTATCTTCATAGGAATGAGTTGTGTGGTCAAATTAATGCTCATATAGGCTTCAGGATGACCTCCTGAACTAAATACATGTTGAAGTGTGCGCATAAGTCCTTTGGTTTAGGCGTGACACTCAATTTGAGTTTTTATTGCTTTAAATGCATTTTCAGCCCGAGCTGAGCACGTTTTGTGAGTTTGAATGTATCTTCATAGGAATGAGTTATGTGGTCAAATTAATGCTCATATAGGCTTCAGGATGACCTCCTGAACTAAATACATGTTGAAGTGTGTGCATAAGTCCTTTGGTTTAGGCGTGACACTCAATTTGAGTTTTTATTGCTTTAAATGCATTTTCAGCCCGAGCTGAGGACGTTTTGTGAGTTTGAATGTATCTTCATAGGAATGAGTTATGTGGTCAAATTAATGCTCATTTAGGCTTCAGGTGGTCATCCTGAACAAAATACATGTTGAAGTGTGTGCATAAGTCCTTTGGTTTAGGTGTGACACTCAATTTGAGTTTTTATTGCTTTAAATGCATTTTCAGCCCGAGCTGAGCACGTTTTGTGAGTTTGAATGTATCTTCATAGGAATGAGTTGTGTGGTCAAATTAATGCTCATATAGGCTTCAGGATGACCTCCTGAACTAAATACATGTTGAAGTGTGTGCATAAGTCCTTTGGTTTAGGCGTGACACTCAATTTGAGGTTTTATTGCTTTGAATGCATTTTCAGCCCGAGCTGAGCACGTTTTGTGAGTTTGAATGTATCTTGATACGAATGAGTTGTGTGGTCAAATTAATGCTCATATAGGCTTCAGGATGACCTCCTGAACTAAATACATGTTGAAGTGTGTGCATAAATTCTTTGGTTTAGGCGTGACACTCAATTTGAGTTTTTATTGCTTTAAATGCAATTTCAGCCCGAGCTGAGCACGTTTTGTGAGTTTGAATGTATCTTCATAAGAATGAGTTATGTGGTCAAATTAATGCTCATATAGGCTTCAGGATGACCTCCTGAACTAAATACATGTTGAAGTGTGTGCATAAGTCCTTTGGTTTAGGCGTGACACTCAATTTGAGTTTTTATTGCTTTAAATGCATTTTCAGCCCGAGCTGAGCACGTTTTGTGAGTTTGAATGTATCTTGATAGGAATCAGTTGTGTGGTCAAATTAATGCTCATATAGGCTTCAGGATGACTTCCTGAACAAAATAGATGTTAAAGTGTGCGCATAAGTCCTTTGGTTTAGGCGTGACACTCAATTTGAGTTTTTATTGCTTTAAATGCATTTTCAGCCCGAGCTGAGCACGTTTTGTGAGTTTGAATGTATCTTCATAGGAATGAGTTATGTGGTCAAAATAATGCTCATATAGGCTTCAGGATGACCTCCTGAACTAAATACATGTTGAAGTGTGTGCATAAGTCCTTTGGTTTAGGCGTGACACTCAATTTGAGGTTTTATTGCTTTGAATGCATTTTCAGCCCGAGCTGAGCACGTTTTGTGAGTTTGAATGTATCTTGATACGAATGAGTTGTGTGGTCAAATTAATGCTCATCTAGGCTTCAGGATGACCTCCTGAACTAAATACATGTTGAAGTGTGTGCATAAATTCTTTGGTTTAGGCGTGACACTCAATTTGAGTTTTTATTGCTTTAAATGCAATTTCAGCCCGAGCTGAGCACGTTTTGTGAGTTTGAATGTATCTTCATAAGAATGAGTTATGTGGTCAAATTAATGCTCATATAGGCTTCAGGATGACCTCCTGAACTAAATACATGTTGAAGTGTGTGCATAAGTCCTTTGGTTTAGGCGTGACACTCAATTTGAGTTTTTATTGCTTTAAATGCATTTTCAGCCCGAGCTGAGCACGTTTTGTGAGTTTGAATGTATCTTGATAGGAATCAGTTGTGTGGTCAAATTAATGCTCATATAGGCTTCAGGATGACTTCCTGAACAAAATAGATGTTAAAGTGTGCGCATAAGTCCTTTGGTTTAGGCGTGACACTCAATTTGAGTTTTTATTGCTTTAAATGCATTTTCAGCCCGAGCTGAGCACGTTTTGTGAGTTTGAATGTATCTTCATAGGAATGAGTTATGTGGTCAAAATAATGCTCATATAGGCTTCAGGATGACCTCCTGAACTAAATACATGTTGAAGTGTGTGCATAAGTCCTTTGGTTTAGGCGTGACACTCAATTTGAGTTTTTATTGCTTTAAATGCATTTTCAGCCCGAGCTGAGCGCGCTTTCTGACTTTGAATGTATCTTCATAGGAATGAGTTGTGTGGTCAAATTAATGCTTATTTAGGCTTCAGGTGGTCATCCTGAACAAAATATATGTTAAAGTGTGTGCATAAGTCCTTTGGTTTAGGCGTGACACTCAATTTGAGTTTTTATTGCTTTAAATGCATTTTCAGCCCGAGCTGAGCGCGCTTTCTGACTTTGAATGTATCTTCATAGGAATGAGTTGTGTGGTCAAAATAATGCTCATTTAGGCTTCAGGTGGTCATCCTGAACAAAATACATGTTGAAGTGTGTGCATAAGTCCTTTGGTTTTGGCGTGACACTCAATTTGAGTTTTTATTGCTTTAAATGCATTTTCAGCCCGAGCTGAGCACGTTTCGTGAGTTTGAATGTATCTTCATAGGAATGAGTTATGTGGTCAAATTAATGCTCATATAGGCTTCAGGAGGTCATCCTGAACAAAATACATGTTGAAGTGTGTGCATAAGTCCTTTGGTTTAGGCGTGACACTCAATTTGAGTTTTTATTGCTTTAAATGCATTTTCAGCCCGAGCTGAGGACGTTTTGTGAGTTTGAATGTATCTTCATAGGAATGAGTTGTGTGGTCAAATTAATGCTCATATAGGCTTCAGGATGACCTCCTGAACTAAATACATGTTGAAGTGTGCGCATAAGTCCTTTGGTTTAGGCGTGACACTCAATTTGAGTTTTTATTGCTTTAAATGCATTTTCAGCCCGAGCTGAGCACGTTTTGTGAGTTTGAATGTATCTTCATAGGAATGAGTTATGTGGTCAAATTAATGCTCATATAGGCTTCAGGATGACCTCCTGAACTAAATACATGTTGAAGTGTGTGCATAAGTCCTTTGGTTTAGGCGTGACACTCAATTTGAGTTTTTATTGCTTTAAATGCATTTTCAGCCCGAGCTGAGGACGTTTTGTGAGTTTGAATGTATCTTCATAGGAATGAGTTATGTGGTCAAATTAATGCTCATTTAGGCTTCAGGTGGTCATCCTGAACAAAATACATGTTGAAGTGTGTGCATAAGTCCTTTGGTTTAGGTGTGACACTCAATTTGAGTTTTTATTGCTTTAAATGCATTTTCAGCCCGAGCTGAGCACGTTTTGTGAGTTTGAATGTATCTTCATAGGAATGAGTTGTGTGGTCAAATTAATGCTCATATAGGCTTCAGGATGACCTCCTGAACTAAATACATGTTGAAGTGTGTGCATAAGTCCTTTGGTTTAGGCGTGACACTCAATTTGAGGTTTTATTGCTTTGAATGCATTTTCAGCCCGAGCTGAGCACGTTTTGTGAGTTTGAATGTATCTTGATACGAATGAGTTGTGTGGTCAAATTAATGCTCATATAGGCTTCAGGATGACCTCCTGAACTAAATACATGTTGAAGTGTGTGCATAAATTCTTTGGTTTAGGCGTGACACTCAATTTGAGTTTTTATTGCTTTAAATGCAATTTCAGCCCGAGCTGAGCACGTTTTGTGAGTTTGAATGTATCTTCATAAGAATGAGTTATGTGGTCAAATTAATGCTCATATAGGCTTCAGGATGACCTCCTGAACTAAATACATGTTGAAGTGTGCGCATAAGTCCTTTGGTTTAGGCGTGACACTCAATTTGAGTTTTTATTGCTTTAAATGCATTTTCAGCCCGAGCTGAGCACGTTTTGTGAGTTTGAATGTATCTTCATAGGAATGAGTTATGTGGTCAAATTAATGCTCATATAGGCTTCAGGATGACCTCCTGAACTAAATACATGTTGAAGTGTGTGCATAAGTCCTTTGGTTTAGGCGTGACACTCAATTTGAGTTTTTATTGCTTTAAATGCATTTTCAGCCCGAGCTGAGGACGTTTTGTGAGTTTGAATGTATCTTCATAGGAATGAGTTATGTGGTCAAATTAATGCTCATTTAGGCTTCAGGTGGTCATCCTGAACAAAATACATGTTGAAGTGTGTGCATAAGTCCTTTGGTTTAGGTGTGACACTCAATTTGAGTTTTTATTGCTTTAAATGCATTTTCAGCCCGAGCTGAGCACGTTTTGTGAGTTTGAATGTATCTTCATAGGAATGAGTTGTGTGGTCAAATTAATGCTCATATAGGCTTCAGGATGACCTCCTGAACTAAATACATGTTGAAGTGTGTGCATAAGTCCTTTGGTTTAGGCGTGACACTCAATTTGAGGTTTTATTGCTTTGAATGCATTTTCAGCCCGAGCTGAGCACGTTTTGTGAGTTTGAATGTATCTTGATACGAATGAGTTGTGTGGTCAAATTAATGCTCATATAGGCTTCAGGATGACCTCCTGAACTAAATACATGTTGAAGTGTGTGCATAAATTCTTTGGTTTAGGCGTGACACTCAATTTGAGTTTTTATTGCTTTAAATGCAATTTCAGCCCGAGCTGAGCACGTTTTGTGAGTTTGAATGTATCTTCATAAGAATGAGTTATGTGGTCAAATTAATGCTCATATAGGCTTCAGGATGACCTCCTGAACTAAATACATGTTGAAGTGTGTGCATAAGTCCTTTGGTTTAGGCGTGACACTCAATTTGAGTTTTTATTGCTTTAAATGCATTTTCAGCCCGAGCTGAGCACGTTTTGTGAGTTTGAATGTATCTTGATAGGAATCAGTTGTGTGGTCAAATTAATGCTCATATAGGCTTCAGGATGACTTCCTGAACAAAATAGATGTTAAAGTGTGCGCATAAGTCCTTTGGTTTAGGCGTGACACTCAATTTGAGTTTTTATTGCTTTAAATGCATTTTCAGCCCGAGCTGAGCACGTTTTGTGAGTTTGAATGTATCTTCATAGGAATGAGTTATGTGGTCAAAATAATGCTCATATAGGCTTCAGGATGACCTCCTGAACTAAATACATGTTGAAGTGTGTGCATAAGTCCTTTGGTTTAGGCGTGACACTCAATTTGAGGTTTTATTGCTTTGAATGCATTTTCAGCCCGAGCTGAGCACGTTTTGTGAGTTTGAATGTATCTTGATACGAATGAGTTGTGTGGTCAAATTAATGCTCATCTAGGCTTCAGGATGACCTCCTGAACTAAATACATGTTGAAGTGTGTGCATAAATTCTTTGGTTTAGGCGTGACACTCAATTTGAGTTTTTATTGCTTTAAATGCAATTTCAGCCCGAGCTGAGCACGTTTTGTGAGTTTGAATGTATCTTCATAAGAATGAGTTATGTGGTCAAATTAATGCTCATATAGGCTTCAGGATGACCTCCTGAACTAAATACATGTTGAAGTGTGTGCATAAGTCCTTTGGTTTAGGCGTGACACTCAATTTGAGTTTTTATTGCTTTAAATGCATTTTCAGCCCGAGCTGAGCACGTTTTGTGAGTTTGAATGTATCTTGATAGGAATCAGTTGTGTGGTCAAATTAATGCTCATATAGGCTTCAGGATGACTTCCTGAACAAAATAGATGTTAAAGTGTGCGCATAAGTCCTTTGGTTTAGGCGTGACACTCAATTTGAGTTTTTATTGCTTTAAATGCATTTTCAGCCCGAGCTGAGCACGTTTTGTGAGTTTGAATGTATCTTCATAGGAATGAGTTATGTGGTCAAAATAATGCTCATATAGGCTTCAGGATGACCTCCTGAACTAAATACATGTTGAAGTGTGTGCATAAGTCCTTTGGTTTAGGCGTGACACTCAATTTGAGTTTTTATTGCTTTAAATGCATTTTCAGCCCGAGCTGAGCGCGCTTTCTGACTTTGAATGTATCTTCATAGGAATGAGTTGTGTGGTCAAATTAATGCTCATTTAGGCTTCAGGTGGTCATCCTGAACAAAATATATGTTAAAGTGTGTGCATAAGTCCTTTGGTTTAGGCGTGACACTCAATTTGAGTTTTTATTGCTTTAAATGCATTTTCAGCCCGAGCTGAGCGCGCTTTCTGACTTTGAATGTATCTTCATAGGAATGAGTTGTGTGGTCAAAATAATGCTCATTTAGGCTTCAGGTGGTCATCCTGAACAAAATACATGTTGAAGTGTGTGCATAAGTCCTTTGGTTTTGGCGTGACACTCAATTTGAGTTTTTATTGCTTTAAATGCATTTTCAGCCCGAGCTGAGCACGTTTCGTGAGTTTGAATGTATCTTCATAGGAATGAGTTATGTGGTCAAATTAATGCTCATATAGGCTTCAGGAGGTCATCCTGAACAAAATACATGTTGAAGTGTGTGCATAAGTCCTTTGGTTTAGGCGTGACACTCAATTTGAGTTTTTATTGCTTTAAATGCATTTTCAGCCCGAGCTGAGGACGTTTTGTGAGTTTGAATGTATCTTCATAGGAATGAGTTGTGTGGTCAAATTAATGCTCATATAGGCTTCAGGATGACCTCCTGAACTAAATACATGTTGAAGTGTGCGCATAAGTCCTTTGGTTTAGGCGTGACACTCAATTTGAGTTTTTATTGCTTTAAATGCATTTTCAGCCCGAGCTGAGCACGTTTTGTGAGTTTGAATGTATCTTCATAGGAATGAGTTATGTGGTCAAATTAATGCTCATATAGGCTTCAGGATGACCTCCTGAACTAAATACATGTTGAAGTGTGTGCATAAGTCCTTTGGTTTAGGCGTGACACTCAATTTGAGTTTTTATTGCTTTAAATGCATTTTCAGCCCGAGCTGAGGACGTTTTGTGAGTTTGAATGTATCTTCATAGGAATGAGTTATGTGGTCAAATTAATGCTCATTTAGGCTTCAGGTGGTCATCCTGAACAAAATACATGTTGAAGTGTGTGCATAAGTCCTTTGGTTTAGGTGTGACACTCAATTTGAGTTTTTATTGCTTTAAATGCATTTTCAGCCCGAGCTGAGCACGTTTTGTGAGTTTGAATGTATCTTCATAGGAATGAGTTGTGTGGTCAAATTAATGCTCATATAGGCTTCAGGATGACCTCCTGAACTAAATACATGTTGAAGTGTGTGCATAAGTCCTTTGGTTTAGGCGTGACACTCAATTTGAGGTTTTATTGCTTTGAATGCATTTTCAGCCCGAGCTGAGCACGTTTTGTGAGTTTGAATGTATCTTGATACGAATGAGTTGTGTGGTCAAATTAATGCTCATATAGGCTTCAGGATGACCTCCTGAACTAAATACATGTTGAAGTGTGTGCATAAATTCTTTGGTTTAGGCGTGACACTCAATTTGAGTTTTTATTGCTTTAAATGCAATTTCAGCCCGAGCTGAGCACGTTTTGTGAGTTTGAATGTATCTTCATAAGAATGAGTTATGTGGTCAAATTAATGCTCATATAGGCTTCAGGATGACCTCCTGAACTAAATACATGTTGAAGTGTGTGCATAAGTCCTTTGGTTTAGGCGTGACACTCAATTTGAGTTTTTATTGCTTTAAATGCATTTTCAGCCCGAGCTGAGCACGTTTTGTGAGTTTGAATGTATCTTGATAGGAATCAGTTGTGTGGTCAAATTAATGCTCATATAGGCTTCAGGATGACTTCCTGAACAAAATAGATGTTAAAGTGTGCGCATAAGTCCTTTGGTTTAGGCGTGACACTCAATTTGAGTTTTTATTGCTTTAAATGCATTTTCAGCCCGAGCTGAGCACGTTTTGTGAGTTTGAATGTATCTTCATAGGAATGAGTTATGTGGTCAAAATAATGCTCATATAGGCTTCAGGATGACCTCCTGAACTAAATACATGTTGAAGTGTGTGCATAAGTCCTTTGGTTTAGGCGTGACACTCAATTTGAGTTTTTATTGCTTTAAATGCATTTTCAGCCCGAGCTGAGCGCGCTTTCTGACTTTGAATGTATCTTCATAGGAATGAGTTGTGTGGTCAAATTAATGCTCATTTAGGCTTCAGGTGGTCATCCTGAACAAAATATATGTTAAAGTGTGTGCATAAGTCCTTTGGTTTAGGCGTGACACTCAATTTGAGTTTTTATTGCTTTAAATGCATTTTCAGCCCGAGCTGAGCGCGCTTTCTGACTTTGAATGTATCTTCATAGGAATGAGTTGTGTGGTCAAAATAATGCTCATTTAGGCTTCAGGTGGTCATCCTGAACAAAATACATGTTGAAGTGTGTGCATAAGTCCTTTGGTTTTGGCGTGACACTCAATTTGAGTTTTTATTGCTTTAAATGCATTTTCAGCCCGAGCTGAGCACGTTTCGTGAGTTTGAATGTATCTTCATAGGAATGAGTTATGTGGTCAAATTAATGCTCATATAGGCTTCAGGAGGTCATCCTGAACAAAATACATGTTGAAGTGTGTGCATAAGTCCTTTGGTTTAGGCGTGACACTCAATTTGAGTTTTTATTGCTTTAAATGCATTTTCAGCCCGAGCTGAGGACGTTTTGTGAGTTTGAATGTATCTTCATAGGAATGAGTTGTGTGGTCAAATTAATGCTCATATAGGCTTCAGGATGACCTCCTGAACTAAATACATGTTGAAGTGTGCGCATAAGTCCTTTGGTTTAGGCGTGACACTCAATTTGAGTTTTTATTGCTTTAAATGCATTTTCAGCCCGAGCTGAGCACGTTTTGTGAGTTTGAATGTATCTTCATAGGAATGAGTTATGTGGTCAAATTAATGCTCATATAGGCTTCAGGATGACCTCCTGAACTAAATACATGTTGAAGTGTGTGCATAAGTCCTTTGGTTTAGGCGTGACACTCAATTTGAGTTTTTATTGCTTTAAATGCATTTTCAGCCCGAGCTGAGGACGTTTTGTGAGTTTGAATGTATCTTCATAGGAATGAGTTATGTGGTCAAATTAATGCTCATTTAGGCTTCAGGTGGTCATCCTGAACAAAATACATGTTGAAGTGTGTGCATAAGTCCTTTGGTTTAGGTGTGACACTCAATTTGAGTTTTTATTGCTTTAAATGCATTTTCAGCCCGAGCTGAGCACGTTTTGTGAGTTTGAATGTATCTTCATAGGAATGAGTTGTGTGGTCAAATTAATGCTCATATAGGCTTCAGGATGACCTCCTGAACTAAATACATGTTGAAGTGTGTGCATAAGTCCTTTGGTTTAGGCGTGACACTCAATTTGAGGTTTTATTGCTTTGAATGCATTTTCAGCCCGAGCTGAGCACGTTTTGTGAGTTTGAATGTATCTTGATACGAATGAGTTGTGTGGTCAAATTAATGCTCATATAGGCTTCAGGATGACCTCCTGAACTAAATACATGTTGAAGTGTGTGCATAAATTCTTTGGTTTAGGCGTGACACTCAATTTGAGTTTTTATTGCTTTAAATGCAATTTCAGCCCGAGCTGAGCACGTTTTGTGAGTTTGAATGTATCTTCATAAGAATGAGTTATGTGGTCAAATTAATGCTCATATAGGCTTCAGGATGACCTCCTGAACTAAATACATGTTGAAGTGTGTGCATAAGTCCTTTGGTTTAGGCGTGACACTCAATTTGAGTTTTTATTGCTTTAAATGCATTTTCAGCCCGAGCTGAGCACGTTTTGTGAGTTTGAATGTATCTTGATAGGAATCAGTTGTGTGGTCAAATTAATGCTCATATAGGCTTCAGGATGACTTCCTGAACAAAATAGATGTTAAAGTGTGCGCATAAGTCCTTTGGTTTAGGCGTGACACTCAATTTGAGTTTTTATTGCTTTAAATGCATTTTCAGCCCGAGCTGAGCACGTTTTGTGAGTTTGAATGTATCTTCATAGGAATGAGTTATGTGGTCAAAATAATGCTCATATAGGCTTCAGGATGACCTCCTGAACTAAATACATGTTGAAGTGTGTGCATAAGTCCTTTGGTTTAGGCGTGACACTCAATTTGAGTTTTTATTGCTTTAAATGCATTTTCAGCCCGAGCTGAGCGCGCTTTCTGACTTTGAATGTATCTTCATAGGAATGAGTTGTGTGGTCAAATTAATGCTCATTTAGGCTTCAGGTGGTCATCCTGAACAAAATATATGTTAAAGTGTGTGCATAAGTCCTTTGGTTTAGGCGTGACACTCAATTTGAGTTTTTATTGCTTTAAATGCATTTTCAGCCCGAGCTGAGCGCGCTTTCTGACTTTGAATGTATCTTCATAGGAATGAGTTGTGTGGTCAAAATAATGCTCATTTAGGCTTCAGGTGGTCATCCTGAACAAAATACATGTTGAAGTGTGTGCATAAGTCCTTTGGTTTTGGCGTGACACTCAATTTGAGGTTTTATTGCTTTGAATGCATTTTTAGCCTGAGCTGAGCACGTTTTGTGAGTTTGAATGTATCTTGATAGGAATGAGTTGTGTGGTCAAATTAATGCTCATATAGGCTTCAGGATGACCTCCTGAACTAAATACATGTTGAAGTGTGTGCATAAATCCTTTGGTTTAGGCGTGACACTCAATTTGAGTTTTTATTGCTTTAAATGCATTTTCAGCCCGAGCTGAGCACGTTTTGTGAGTTTGAATGTATCTTCATAAGAATGAGTTATGTGGTGAAATTAATGCTCATATAGGCTTCAGGATGACCTCCTGAACAAAATAGATGTTAAAGTGTGCGCATAAGTCCTTTGGTTTAGGCGTGACACTCAATTTGAGTTTTTATTGCTTTAAATGCATTTTCAGCCCGAGCTGAGCACGTTTCGTGAGTTTGAATGTATCTTCATAGGAATGAGTTATGTGGTCAAATTAATGCTCATATAGGCTTCAGGAGGTCATCCTGAACAAAATACATGTTGAAGTGTGTGCATAAGTCCTTTGGTTTAGGCGTGACACTCAATTTGAGTTTTTATTGCTTTAAATGCATTTTCAGCCCGAGCTGAGCGCGCTTTCTGACTTTGAATGTATCTTCATAGGAATGAGTTGTGTGGTCAAATTAATGCTCATTTAGGCTTCAGGTGGTCATCCTGAACAAAATACATGTTGAAGTGTGTGCATAAGTCCTTTGGTTTAGGTGTGACACTCAATTTGAGTTTTTATTGCTTTAAATGCATTTTCAGCCCGAGCTGAGCACGTTTTGTGAGTTTGAATGTATCTTCATAGGAATGAGTTGTGTGGTCAAATTAATGCTCATATAGGCTTCAGGATGACCTCCTGAACTAAATACATGTTGAAGTGTGTGCATAAGTCCTTTGGTTTAGGCGTGACACTCAATTTGAGGTTTTATTGCTTTGAATGCATTTTCAGCCCGAGCTGAGCACGTTTTGTGAGTTTGAATGTATCTTGATACGAATGAGTTGTGTGGTCAAATTAATGCTCATATAGGCTTCAGGATGACCTCCTGAACTAAATACATGTTGAAGTGTGTGCATAAATTCTTTGGTTTAGGCGTGACACTCAATTTGAGTTTTTATTGCTTTAAATGCATTTTCAGCCCGAGCTGAGCACGTTTCGTGAGTTTGAATGTATCTTCATAGGAATGAGTTATGTGGTCAAATTAATGCTCATATAGGCTTCAGGAGGTCATCCTGAACAAAATACATGTTGAAGTGTGTGCATAAGTCCTTTGGTTTAGGCGTGACACTCAATTTGAGTTTTTATTGCTTTAAATGCATTTTCAGCCCGAGCTGAGCGCGCTTTCTGACTTTGAATGTATCTTCATAGGAATGAGTTGTGTGGTCAAATTAATGCTCATTTAGGCTTCAGGTGGTCATCCTGAACAAAATACATGTTGAAGTGTGTGCATAAGTCCTTTGGTTTAGGTGTGACACTCAATTTGAGTTTTTATTGCTTTAAATGCATTTTCAGCCCGAGCTGAGCACGTTTTGTGAGTTTGAATGTATCTTCATAGGAATGAATTGTGTGGTCAAATTAATGCTCATATAGGCTTCAGGATGACCTCCTGAACTAAATACATGTTGAAGTGTGTGCATAAGTCCTTTGGTTTAGGCGTGACACTCAATTTGAGGTTTTATTGCTTTGAATGCATTTTCAGCCCGAGCTGAGCACGTTTTGTGAGTTTGAATGTATCTTGATACGAATGAGTTGTGTGGTCAAATTAATGCTCATATAGGCTTCAGGATGACCTCCTGAACTAAATACATGTTGAAGTGTGTGCATAAATTCTTTGGTTTAGGCGTGACACTCAATTTGAGTTTTTATTGCTTTAAATGCATTTTCAGCCCGAGCTGAGCACGTTTTGTGAGTTTGAATGTATCTTCATAAGAATGAGTTATGTGGTCAAATTAATGCTCATATAGGCTTCAGGATGACCTCCTGAACTAAATACATGTTGAAGTGTGTGCATAAGTCCTTTGGTTCAGGCGTGACACTCAATTTGAGTTTTTATTGCTTTAAATGCATTTTCAGCCCGAGCTGAGCACGTTTTGTGAGTTTGAATGTATCTTGATAGGAATCAGTTGTGTGGTCAAATTAATGCTCATATAGGCTTCAGGATGACTTCCTGAACAAAATAGATGTTAAAGTGTGCGCATAAGTCCTTTGGTTTAGGCGTGACACTCAATTTGAGTTTTTATTGCTTTAAATGCATTTTCAGCCCGAGCTGAGGACGTTTTGTGACTTTGAATGTATCTTCATAGGAATGAGTTGTGTGGTCAAATTAATGCTCATTTAGGCTTCAGGTGGTCATCCTGAACTAAATACATGTTGAAGTGTGTGCATAAGTCCTTTGGTTTAGGCGTGACACTCAATTTGAGTTTTTATTGCTTTAAATGCATTTTCAGCCCGAGCTGAGCGCGCTTTCTGACTTTGAATGTATCTTCATAGGAATGAGTTGTGTGGTCAAATTAATGCTCATTTAGGCTTCAGGTGGTCATCCTGAACAAAATATATGTTAAAGTGTGTGCATAAGTCCTTTGGTTTAGGCGTGACACTCAATTTGAGTTTTTATTGCTTTAAATGCATTTTCAGCCCGAGCTGAGCGCGCTTTCTGACTTTGAATGTATCTTCATAGGAATGAGTTGTGTGGTCAAAATAATGCTCATTTAGGCTTCAGGTGGTCATCCTGAACAAAATACATGTTGAAGTGTGTGCATAAGTCCTTTGGTTTAGGCGTGACACTCAATTTGAGTTTTTATTGCTTTAAATGCATTTTCAGCCCGAGCTGAGCACGTTTTGTGAGTTTGAATGTATCTTCATAGGAATGAGTTATGTGGTCAAATTAATGCTCATATAGGCTTCAGGAGGTCATCCTGAACAAAATACATGTTGAAGTGTGTGCATAAGTCCTTTGGTTTAGGCGTGACACTCAATTTGAGTTTTTATTGCTTTAAATGCATTTTCAGCCCGAGCTGAGGACGTTTTGTGAGTTTGAATGTATCTTCATAGGAATGAGTTGTGTGGTCAAATTAATGCTCATATAGGCTTCAGGATGACCTCCTGAACTAAATACATGTTGAAGTGTGCGCATAAGTCCTTTGGTTTAGGCGTGACACTCAATTTGAGTTTTTATTGCTTTAAATGCATTTTCAGCCCGAGCTGAGCACGTTTTGTGAGTTTGAATGTATCTTCATAGGAATGAGTTATGTGGTCAAATTAATGCTCATATAGGCTTCAGGATGACCTCCTGAACAAAATAGATGTTAAAGTGTGCGCATAAGTCCTTTGGTTTAGGCGTGACACTCAATTTGAGTTTTTATTGCTTTAAATGCATTTTCAGCCCGAGCTGAGCACGTTTTGTGAGTTTGAATGTATCTTCATAAGAATGAGTTATGTGGTCAAATTAATGCTCATATAGGCTTCAGGATGACCTCCTGAACAAAATAGATGTTAAAGTGTGTGCATAAGTCCTTTGGTTTAGGCGTGACACTCAATTTGAGTTTTTATTGCTTTAAATGCATTTTCAGCCCGAGCTGAGCACGTTTTGTGAGTTTGAATGTATCTTCATAGGAATGAGTTATGTGGTCAAATTAATGCTCATATAGGCTTCAGGAGGTCATCCTGAACAAAATACATGTTGAAGTGTGTGCATAAGTCCTTTGGTTTAGGCGTGACACTCAATTTGAGTTTTTATTGCTTTAAATGCATTTTCAGCCCGAGCTGAGGACGTTTTGTGAGTTTGAATGTATCTTCATAGGAATGAGTTGTGTGGTCAAATTAATGCTCATATAGGCTTCAGGATGACCTCCTGAACAAAATAGATGTTAAAGTGTGCGCATAAGTCCTTTGGTTTAGGCGTGACACTCAATTTGAGTTTTTATTGCTTTAAATGCATTTTCAGCCCGAGCTGAGCACGTTTTGTGAGTTTGAATGTATCTTCATAGGAATGAGTTATGTGGTCAAAATAATGCTCATATAGGCTTCAGGATGACCTCCTGAACTAAATACATGTTGAAGTGTGCGCATAAGTCCTTTGGTTTAGGCGTGACACTCAATTTGAGGTTTTATTGCTTTGAATGCATTTTCAGCCCGAGCTGAGCACGTTTTGTGAGTTTGAATGTATCTTGATACGAATGAGTTGTGTGGTCAAATTAATGCTCATATAGGCTTCAGGATGACCTCCTGAACTAAATACATGTTGAAGTGTGTGCATAAATTCTTTGGTTTAGGCGTGACACTCAATTTGAGTTTTTATTGCTTTAAATGCATTTTCAGCCCGAGCTGAGCACGTTTTGTGAGTTTGAATGTATCTTCATAAGAATGAGTTATGTGGTCAAATTAATGCTCATATAGGCTTCAGGATGACCTCCTGAACAAAATAGATGTTAAAGTGTGCGCATAAGTCCTTTGGTTTAGGCGTGACACTCAATTTGAGTTTTTATTGCTTTAAATGCATTTTCAGCCCGAGCTGAGCACGTTTTGTGAGTTTGAATGTATCTTCATAAGAATGAGTTATGTGGTCAAATTAATGCTCATATAGGCTTCAGGATGACCTCCTGAACAAAATAGATGTTAAAGTGTGCGCATAAGTCCTTTGGTTTAGGCGTGACACTCAATTTGAGTTTTTATTGCTTTAAATGCATTTTCAGCCCGAGCTGAGCACGTTTTGTGAGTTTGAATGTATCTTCATAGGAATGAGTTATGTGGTCAAATTAATGCTCATATAGGCTTCAGGAGGTCATCCTGAACAAAATACATGTTGAAGTGTGTGCATAAGTCCTTTGGTTTAGGCGTGACACTCAATTTGAGTTTTTATTGCTTTAAATGCATTTTCAGCCCGAGCTGAGGACGTTTTGTGAGTTTGAATGTATCTTCATAGGAATGAGTTGTGTGGTCAAATTAATGCTCATATAGGCTTCAGGATGACCTCCTGAACTAAATACATGTTGAAGTGTGCGCATAAGTCCTTTGGTTTAGGCGTGACACTCAATATGAGTTTTTATTGCTTTAAATGCATTTTCAGCCCGAGCTGAGCACGTTTTGTGAGTTTGAATGTATCTTCATAGGAATGAGTTATGTGGTCAAATTAATGCTCATATAGGCTTCAGGATGACCTCCTGAACTAAATACATGTTGAAGTGTGTGCATAAGTCCTTTGGTTTAGGCGTGACACTCAATTTGAGTTTTTATTGCTTTAAATGCATTTTCAGCCCGAGCTGAGGACGTTTTGTGACTTTGAATGTATCTTCATAGGAATGAGTTGTGTGGTCAAATTAATGCTCATTTAGGCTTCAGGTGGTCATCCTGAACAAAATACATATTGAAGTGTGTGCATAAGTCCTTTGGTTTAGGCGTTACACTCAATTTGAGTTTTTATTGCTTTAAATGCATTTCAGCCCGAGATGAGCGCGCTTTCTGACTTTGAATGTATCTTCATAGGAATGAGTTGTGTGGTCAAATTAATGCTCATATAGGCTTCAGGATGACCTCCTGAACTAAATACATGTTGAAGTGTGTGCATAAGTCCTTTGGTTTAGGCGTGACACTCAATTTGAGTTTTTATTGCTTTAAATGCATTTTCAGCCCGAGCTGAGCGCGCTTTCTGACTTTGAATGTATCTTCATAGGAATGAGTTGTGTAGTCAAATTATTGCTCATTTAGGCTTCCGGAGGTCATCCTGAACAAAATACACGTTGAAGTGTGTGCATAAGTCCTTTGGTTTAGGCGTGACACTCAATTTGAGTTTTTATTGCTTTAAATGCATTTTCAGCCCGAGCTGAGGACGTTTTGTGAGTTTGAATGTATCTTCATAGGAATGAGTTGTGTGGTCAAATTAATGCTCATATAGGCTTCAGGATGACCTCCCGAACTAAATACATGTTGAAGTGTGTGCATAAGTCCTTTGGTTTAGGCGTGACACTCAATTTGAGTTTTTATTGCTTTAAATGCATTTTCAGCCCGAGCTGAGCACGTTTTGTGAGTTTGAATGTATCTTCATAGGAATGAGTTATGTGGTCAAAATAATGCTCATATAGGCTTCAGGATGACCTCCTGAACTAAATACATGTTGAAGTGTGTGCATAAGTCCTTTGGTTTAGGCGTGACACTCAATTTGAGTTTTTATTGCTTTAAATGCATTTTCAGCCCGAGCTGAGCGCGCTTTCTGACTTTGAATGTATCTTCATAGGAATGAGTTGTGTGGTCAAATTAATGCTCATTTAGGCTTCAGGTGGTCATCCTGAACAAAATATATGTTAAAGTGTGTGCATAAGTCCTTTGGTTTAGGCGTGACACTCAATTTGAGTTTTTATTGCTTTAAATGCATTTTCAGCCCGAGCTGAGCGCGCTTTCTGACTTTGAATGTATCTTCATAGGAATGAGTTGTGTGGTCAAATTAATGCTAATTTAGGCTTCAGGAGGTCATCCTGAACAAAATACATGTTGAAGTGTGTGCATAAGTCCTTTGGTTTTGGCGTGACACTCAATTTGAGGTTTTATTGCTTTGAATGCATTTTTAGCCTGAGCTGAGCACGTTTTGTGAGTTTGAATGTATCTTGATAGGAATGAGTTGTGTGGTCAAATTAATGCTCATATAGGCTTCAGGATGACCTCCTGAACTAAATACATGTTGAAGTGTGTGCATAAATCCTTTGGTTTAGGCGTGACACTCAATTTGAGTTTTTATTGCTTTAAATGCATTTTCAGCCCGAGCTGAGCACGTTTTGTGAGTTTGAATGTATCTTCATAAGAATGAGTTATGTGGTCAAATTAATGCTCATATAGGCTTCAGGATGACCTCCTGAACAAAATAGATGTTAAAGTGTGCGCATAAGTCCTTTGGTTTAGGCGTGACACTCAATTTGAGTTTTTATTGCTTTAAATGCATTTTCAGCCCGAGCTGAGCACGTTTTGTGAGTTTGAATGTATCTTCATAGGAATGAGTTATGTGGTCAAATTAATGCTCATATAGGCTTCAGGAGGTCATCCTGAACAAAATACATGTTGAAGTGTGTGCATAAGTCCTTTGGTTTAGGCGTGACACTCAATTTGAGTTTTTATTGCTTTAAATGCATTTTCAGCCCGAGCTGAGGACGTTTTGTGAGTTTGAATGTATCTTCATAGGAATGAGTTATGTGGTCAAATTAATGCTCATTTAGGCTTCAGGTGGTCATCCTGAACAAAATACATGTTAAAGTGTGTGCATAAGTCCTTTGGTTTAGGCGTGACACTCAATTTGAGTTTTTATTGCTTTAAATGCATTTTCAGCCCGAGCTGAGCGCGCTTTCTGACTTTGAATGTATCTTCATAGGAATGAGTTGTGTGGTCAAATTAATGCTCATTTAGGCTTCAGGTGGTCATCCTGAACAAAATACATGTTGAAGTGTGTGCATAAGTCCTTTGGTTTAGGTGTGACACTCAATTTGAGTTTTTATTGCTTTAAATGCATTTTCAGCCCGAGCTGAGCACGTTTTGTGAGTTTGAATGTATCTTCATAGGAATGAGTTGTGTGGTCAAATTAATGCTCATATAGGCTTCAGGATGACCTCCTGAACTAAATACATGTTGAAGTGTGTGCATAAGTCCTTTGGTTTAGGCGTGACACTCAATTTGAGGTTTTATTGCTTTGAATGCATTTTCAGACCGAGCTGAGCACGTTTTGTGAGTTTGAATGTATCTTGATACGAATGAGTTGTGTGGTCAAATTAATGCTCATATAGGCTTCAGGATGACCTCCTGAACTAAATACATGTTGAAGTGTGTGCATAAATTCTTTGGTTTAGGCGTGACACTCAATTTGAGTTTTTATTGCTTTAAATGCATTTTCAGCCCGAGCTGAGCACGTTTTGTGAGTTTGAATGTATCTTCATAAGAATGAGTTATGTGGTCAAATTAATGCTCATATAGGCTTCAGGATGACCTCCTGAACAAAATAGATGTTAAAGTGTGCGCATAAGTCCTTTGGTTTAGGCGTGACACTCAATTTGAGTTTTTATTGCTTTAAATGCATTTTCAGCCCGAGCTGAGCACGTTTTGTGAGTTTGAATGTATCTTCATAAGAATGAGTTATGTGGTCAAATTAATGCTCATATAGGCTTCAGGATGACCTCCTGAACAAAATAGATGTTAAAGTGTGCGCATAAGTCCTTTGGTTTAGGCGTGACACTCAATTTGAGTTTTTATTGCTTTAAATGCATTTTCAGCCCGAGCTGAGCACGTTTTGTGAGTTTGAATGTATCTTCATAGGAATGAGTTATGTGGTCAAATTAATGCTCATATAGGCTTCAGGAGGTCATCCTGAACAAAATACATGTTGAAGTGTGTGCATAAGTCCTTTGGTTTAGGCGTGACACTCAATTTGAGTTTTTATTGCTTTAAATGCATTTTCAGCCCGAGCTGAGGACGTTTTGTGAGTTTGAATGTATCTTCATAGGAATGAGTTGTGTGGTCAAATTAATGCTCATATAGGCTTCAGGATGACCTCCTGAACTAAATACATGTTGAAGTGTGCGCATAAGTCCTTTGGTTTAGGCGTGACACTCAATTTGAGTTTTTATTGCTTTAAATGCATTTTCAGCCCGAGCTGAGCACGTTTTGTGAGTTTGAATGTATCTTCATAGGAATGAGTTATGTGGTCAAATTAATGCTCATATAGGCTTCAGGATGACCTCCTGAACTAAATACATGTTGAAGTGTGTGCATAAGTCCTTTGGTTTAGGCGTGACACTCAATTTGAGTTTTTATTGCTTTAAATGCATTTTCAGCCCGAGCTGAGGACGTTTTGTGAGTTTGAATGTATCTTCATAGGAATGAGTTATGTGGTCAAATTAATGCTCATTTAGGCTTCAGGTGGTCATCCTGAACAAAATACATGTTGAAGTGTGTGCATAAGTCCTTTGGTTTAGGTGTGACACTCAATTTGAGTTTTTATTGCTTTAAATGCATTTTCAGCCCGAGCTGAGCACGTTTTGTGAGTTTGAATGTATCTTCATAGGAATGAGTTGTGTGGTCAAATTAATGCTCATATAGGCTTCAGGATGACCTCCTGAACTAAATACATGTTGAAGTGTGTGCATAAGTCCTTTGGTTTAGGCGTGACACTCAATTTGAGTTTTTATTGCTTTGAATGCATTTTCAGCCCGAGCTGAGCACGTTTTGTGAGTTTGAATGTATCTTGATAGGAATCAGTTGTGTGGTCAAATTAATGCTCATATAGGCTTCAGGATGACTTCCTGAACAAAATAGATGTTAAAGTGTGCGCATAAGTCCTTTGGTTTAGGCGTGACACTCAATTTGAGTTTTTATTGCTTTAAATGCATTTTCAGCCCGAGCTGAGCACGTTTTGTGAGTTTGAATGTATCTTCATAGGAATGAGTTATGTGGTGAAATTAATGCTCATATAGGCTTCAGGATGACCTCCTGAACAAAATAGATGTTAAAGTGTGCGCATAAGTCCTTTGGTTTAGGCGTGACACTCAATTTGAGTTTTTATTGCTTTAAATGCATTTTCAGCCCGAGCTGAGCACGTTTCGTGAGTTTGAATGTATCTTCATAGGAATGAGTTATGTGGTCAAATTAATGCTCATATAGGCTTCAGGAGGTCATCCTGAACAAAATACATGTTGAAGTGTGTGCATAAGTCCTTTGGTTTAGGCGTGACACTCAATTTGAGTTTTTATTGCTTTAAATGCATTTTCAGCCCGAGCTGAGCGCGCTTTCTGACTTTGAATGTATCTTCATAGGAATGAGTTGTGTGGTCAAATTAATGCTCATTTAGGCTTCAGGTGGTCATCCTGAACAAAATACATGTTGAAGTGTGTGCATAAGTCCTTTGGTTTAGGTGTGACACTCAATTTGAGTTTTTATTGCTTTAAATGCATTTTCAGCCCGAGCTGAGCACGTTTTGTGAGTTTGAATGTATCTTCATAGGAATGAGTTGTGTGGTCAAATTAATGCTCATATAGGCTTCAGGATGACCTCCTGAACTAAATACATGTTGAAGTGTGTGCATAAGTCCTTTGGTTTAGGCGTGACACTCAATTTGAGGTTTTATTGCTTTGAATGCATTTTCAGCCCGAGCTGAGCACGTTTTGTGAGTTTGAATGTATCTTGATACGAATGAGTTGTGTGGTCAAATTAATGCTCATATAGGCTTCAGGATGACCTCCTGAACTAAATACATGTTGAAGTGTGTGCATAAATTCTTTGGTTTAGGCGTGACACTCAATTTGAGTTTTTATTGCTTTAAATGCATTTTCAGCCCGAGCTGAGCACGTTTCGTGAGTTTGAATGTATCTTCATAGGAATGAGTTATGTGGTCAAATTAATGCTCATATAGGCTTCAGGAGGTCATCCTGAACAAAATACATGTTGAAGTGTGTGCATAAGTCCTTTGGTTTAGGCGTGACACTCAATTTGAGTTTTTATTGCTTTAAATGCATTTTCAGCCCGAGCTGAGCGCGCTTTCTGACTTTGAATGTATCTTCATAGGAATGAGTTGTGTGGTCAAATTAATGCTCATTTAGGCTTCAGGTGGTCATCCTGAACAAAATACATGTTGAAGTGTGTGCATAAGTCCTTTGGTTTAGGTGTGACACTCAATTTGAGTTTTTATTGCTTTAAATGCATTTTCAGCCCGAGCTGAGCACGTTTTGTGAGTTTGAATGTATCTTCATAGGAATGAGTTGTGTGGTCAAATTAATGCTCATATAGGCTTCAGGATGACCTCCTGAACTAAATACATGTTGAAGTGTGTGCATAAGTCCTTTGGTTTAGGCGTGACACTCAATTTGAGGTTTTATTGCTTTGAATGCATTTTCAGCCCGAGCTGAGCACGTTTTGTGAGTTTGAATGTATCTTGATACGAATGAGTTGTGTGGTCAAATTAATGCTCATATAGGCTTCAGGATGACCTCCTGAACTAAATACATGTTGAAGTGTGTGCATAAATTCTTTGGTTTAGGCGTGACACTCAATTTGAGTTTTTATTGCTTTAAATGCATTTTCAGCCCGAGCTGAGCACGTTTTGTGAGTTTGAATGTATCTTCATAAGAATGAGTTATGTGGTCAAATTAATGCTCATATAGGCTTCAGGATGACCTCCTGAACAAAATAGATGTTAAAGTGTGCGCATAAGTCCTTTGGTTTAGGCGTGACACTCAATTTGAGTTTTTATTGCTTTAAATGCATTTTCAGCCCGAGCTGAGCACGTTTTGTGAGTTTGAATGTATCTTCATAAGAATGAGTTATGTGGTCAAATTAATGCTCATATAGGCTTCAGGATGACCTCCTGAACTAAATACATGTTGAAGTGTGTGCATAAATTCTTTGGTTTAGGCGTGACACTCAATTTGAGTTTTTATTGCTTTAAATGCAATTTCAGCCCGAGCTGAGCACGTTTTGTGAGTTTGAATGTATCTTCATAAGAATGAGTTATGTGGTCAAATTAATGCTCATATAGGCTTCAGGATGACCTCCTGAACTAAATACATGTTGAAGTGTGTGCATAAGTCCTTTGGTTTAGGCGTGACACTCAATTTGAGTTTTTATTGCTTTAAATGCATTTTCAGCCCGAGCTGAGCACGTTTTGTGAGTTTGATTGTATCTTGATAGGAATCAGTTGTGTGGTCAAATTAATGCTCATATAGGCTTCAGGATGACTTCCTGAACAAAATAGATGTTAAAGTGTGCACATAAGTCCTTTGGTTTAGGCGTGACACTCAATTTGAGTTTTTATTGCTTTAAATGCATTTTCAGCCCGAGCTGAGCACGTTTTGTGAGTTTGAATGTATCTTCATAAGAATGAGTTATGTGGTCAAAATAATGCTCATATAGGCTTCAGGATGACCTCCTGAACTAAATACATGTTGAAGTGTGTGCATAAGTCCTTTGGTTTAGGCGTGACACTCAATTTGAGTTTTTATTGCTTTAAATGCATTTTCAGCCCGAGCTGAGCGCGCTTTCTGACTTTGAATGTATCTTCATAGGAATGAGTTGTGTGGTCAAATTAATGCTCATTTAGGCTTCAGGTGGTCATCCTGAACAAAATATATGTTAAAGTGTGTGCATAAGTCCTTTGGTTTAGGCGTGACACTCAATTTGAGTTTTTATTGCTTTAAATGCATTTTCAGCCCGAGCTGAGCGCGCTTTCTGACTTTGAATGTATCTTCATAGGAATGAGTTGTGTGGTCAAAATAATGCTCATTTAGGCTTCAGGTGGTCATCCTGAACAAAATACATGTTGAAGTGTGTGCATAAGTCCTTTGGTTTAGGCGTGACACTCAATTTGAGTTTTTATTGCTTTAAATGCATTTTCAGCCCGAGCTGAGCACGTTTTGTGAGTTTGAATGTATCTTCATAGGAATGAGTTATGTGGTCAAATTAATGCTCATATAGGCTTCAGGAGGTCATCCTGAACAAAATACATGTTGAAGTGTGTGCATAAGTCCTTTGGTTTAGGCGTGACACTCAATTTGAGTTTTTATTGCTTTAAATGCATTTTCAGCCCGAGCTGAGGACGTTTTGTGAGTTTGAATGTATCTTCATAGGAATGAGTTGTGTGGTCAAATTAATGCTCATATAGGCTTCAGGATGACCTCCTGAACTAAATACATGTTGAAGTGTGCGCATAAGTCCTTTGGTTTAGGCGTGACACTCAATTTGAGTTTTTATTGCTTTAAATGCATTTTCAGCCCGAGCTGAGCACGTTTTGTGAGTTTGAATGTATCTTCATAGGAATGAGTTATGTGGTCAAATTAATGCTCATATAGGCTTCAGGATGACCTCCTGAACTAAATACATGTTGAAGTGTGTGCATAAGTCCTTTGGTTTAGGCGTGACACTCAATTTGAGTTTTTATTGCTTTAAATGCATTTTCAGCCCGAGCTGAGGACGTTTTGTGAGTTTGAATGTATCTTCATAGGAATGAGTTATGTGGTCAAATTAATGCTCATTTAGGCTTCAGGTGGTCATCCTGAACAAAATACATGTTGAAGTGTGTGCATAAGTCCTTTGGTTTAGGTGTGACACTCAATTTGAGTTTTTATTGCTTTAAATGCATTTTCAGCCCGAGCTGAGCACGTTTTGTGAGTTTGAATGTATCTTCATAGGAATGAGTTGTGTGGTCAAATTAATGCTCATATAGGCTTCAGGATGACCTCCTGAACTAAATACATGTTGAAGTGTGTGCATAAGTCCTTTGGTTTAGGCGTGACACTCAATTTGAGGTTTTATTGCTTTGAATGCATTTTCAGCCCGAGCTGAGCACGTTTTGTGAGTTTGAATGTATCTTGATACGAATGAGTTGTGTGGTCAAATTAATGCTCATATAGGCTTCAGGATGACCTCCTGAACTAAATACATGTTGAAGTGTGTGCATAAATTCTTTGGTTTAGGCGTGACACTCAATTTGAGTTTTTATTGCTTTAAATGCAATTTCAGCCCGAGCTGAGCACGTTTTGTGAGTTTGAATGTATCTTCATAAGAATGAGTTATGTGGTCAAATTAATGCTCATATAGGCTTCAGGATGACCTCCTGAACTAAATACATGTTGAAGTGTGTGCATAAGTCCTTTGGTTTAGGCGTGACACTCAATTTGAGTTTTTATTGCTTTAAATGCATTTTCAGCCCGAGCTGAGCACGTTTTGTGAGTTTGAATGTATCTTGATAGGAATCAGTTGTGTGGTCAAATTAATGCTCATATAGGCTTCAGGATGACTTCCTGAACAAAATAGATGTTAAAGTGTGCGCATAAGTCCTTTGGTTTAGGCGTGACACTCAATTTGAGTTTTTATTGCTTTAAATGCATTTTCAGCCCGAGCTGAGCACGTTTTGTGAGTTTGAATGTATCTTCATAGGAATGAGTTATGTGGTCAAAATAATGCTCATATAGGCTTCAGGATGACCTCCTGAACTAAATACATGTTGAAGTGTGTGCATAAGTCCTTTGGTTTAGGCCTGACACTCAATTTGAGTATTTATTGCTTTAAATGCATTTTCAGCCCGAGCTGAGCACGTTTTGTGAGTTTGAATGTATCTTGATAGGAATGAGTTGTGTGGTCAAATTAATGCTCATATAGGCTTCAGGATGACCTCCTGAACAAAATACATGTTGAAGTGTGTGCATAAGTCCTTTGGTTTAGGCGTGACACTCAATTTGAGTTTTTATTGCTTTAAATGCATTTTCAGCCCGAGCTGAGCACGTTTTGTGAGTTTGAATGTATCTTCATAAGAATAAATTATGTGGTCAAATTAATGCTCATATAGGCTTCAGGATGACCTCCTGAACAAAATAGATGTTAAAGTGTGCGCATAAGTCCTTTGGTTTAGGCGTGACACTCAATTTGAGTTTTTATTGCTTTAAATGCATTTTCAGCCCGAGCTGAGCACGTTTTGTGAGTTTGAATGTATCTTCATAAGAATGAGTTATGTGGTCAAATTAATGCTCATATAGGCTTCAGGATGACCTCCTGAACAAAATAGATGTTAAAGTGTGCGCATAAGTCCTTTGGTTTAGGCGTGACACTCAATTTGAGTTTTTATTGCTTTAAATGCATTTTCAGCCCGAGCTGAGCACGTTTCGTGAGTTTGAATGTATCTTCATAGGAATGAGTTATGTGGTCAAATTAATGCTCATATAGGCTTCAGGAGGTCATCCTGAACAAAATACATGTTGAAGTGTGTGCATAAGTCCTTTGGTTTAGGCGTGACACTCAATTTGAGTTTTTATTGCTTTAAATGCATTTTCAGCCCGAGCTGAGCGCGCTTTCTGACTTTGAATGTATCTTCATAGGAATGAGTTGTGTGGTCAAATTAATGCTCATTTAGGCTTCAGGTGGTCATCCTGAACAAAATACATGTTGAAGTGTGTGCATAAGTCCTTTGGTTTAGGTGTGACACTCAATTTGAGTTTTTATTGCTTTAAATGCATTTTCAGCCCGAGCTGAGCACGTTTTGTGAGTTTGAATGTATCTTCATAGGAATGAGTTGTGTGGTCAAATTAATGCTCATATAGGCTTCAGGATGACCTCCTGAACTAAATACATGTTGAAGTGTGTGCATAAGTCCTTTGGTTTAGGCGTGACACTCAATTTGAGGTTTTATTGCTTTGAATGCATTTTCAGCCCGAGCTGAGCACGTTTTGTGAGTTTGAATGTATCTTGATACGAATGAGTTGTGTGGTCAAATTAATGCTCATATAGGCTTCAGGATGACCTCCTGAACTAAATACATGTTGAAGTGTGTGCATAAATTCTTTGGTTTAGGCGTGACACTCAATTTGAGTTTTTATTGCTTTAAATGCATTTTCAGCCCGAGCTGAGCACGTTTTGTGAGTTTGAATGTATCTTCATAAGAATGAGTTATGTGGTCAAATTAATGCTCATATAGGCTTCAGGATGACCTCCTGAACAAAATAGATGTTAAAGTGTGCGCATAAGTCCTTTGGTTTAGGCGTGACACTCAATTTGAGTTTTTATTGCTTTAAATGCATTTTCAGCCCGAGCTGAGCACGTTTTGTGAGTTTGAATGTATCTTCATAAGAATGAGTTATGTGGTCAAATTAATGCTCATATAGGCTTCAGGATGACCTCCTGAACAAAATAGATGTTAAAGTGTGCGCATAAGTCCTTTGGTTTAGGCGTGACACTCAATTTGAGTTTTTATTGCTTTAAATGCATTTTCAGCCCGAGCTGAGCACGTTTTGTGAGTTTGAATGTATTTTCATAGGAATGAGTTATGTGGTCAAATTAATGCTCATATAGGCTTCAGGAGGTCATCCTGAACAAAATACATGTTGAAGTGTTTGCATAAGTCCTTTGGTTTAGGCGTGACACTCAATTTGAGTTTTTATTGCTTTAAATGCATTTTCAGCCCGAGCTGAGGACGTTTTGTGAGTTTGAATGTATCTTCATAGGAATGAGTTGTGTGGTCAAATTAATGCTCATATAGGCTTCAGGATGACCTCCTGAACTAAATACATGTTGAAGTGTGCGCATAAGTCCTTTGGCTTAGGCGTGACACTCAATTTGAGTTTTTATTGCTTTAAATGCATTTTCAGCCCGAGCTGAGCACGTTTTGTGAGTTTGAATGTATCTTCATAGGAATGAGTTATGTGGTCAAATTAATGCTCATATAGGCTTCAGGATGACCTCCTGAACTAAATACATGTTGAAGTGTGTGCATAAGTCCTTTGGTTTAGGCGTGACACTCAATTTGAGTTTTTATTGCTTTAAATGCATTTTCAGCCCGAGCTGAGGACGTTTTGTGACTTTGAATGTATCTTCATAGGAATGAGTTGTGTGGTCAAATTAATGCTCATTTAGGCTTCAGGTGGTCATCCTGAACAAAATACATATTGAAGTGTGTGCATAAGTCCTTTGGTTTAGACGTTACACTCAATTTGAGTTTTTATTGCTTTAAATGCATTTCAGCCCGAGATGAGCGCGCTTTCTGACTTTGAATGTATCTTCATAGGAATGAGTTGTGTGGTCAAATTAATGCTCATATAGGCTTCAGGATGACCTCCTGAACTAAATACATGTTGAAGTGTGTGCATAAGTCCTTTGGTTTAGGCGTGACACTCAATTTGAGTTTTTATTGCTTTAAATGCATTTTCAGCCCGAGCTGAGCGCGCTTTCTGACTTTGAATGTATCTTCATAGGAATGAGTTGTGTAGTCAAATTATTGCTCATTTAGGCTTCCGGAGGTCATCCTGAACAAAATACACGTTGAAGTGTGTGCATAAGTCCTTTGGTTTAGGCGTGACACTCAATTTGAGTTTTTATTGCTTTAAATGCATTTTCAGCCCGAGCTGAGCATGTTTTGTGAGTTTGAATGTATCTTCATAGGAATGAGTTGTGTGGTCAAAAATGCTCATTTAGGCTTCAGGTGGTCATCCTGAACAAAATTCATGTTGTAGTGTGTGCATAAGTCCTTTGGTTTAGGCGTGACACTCAATTTGAGGTTTTATTGCTTTGAATGCATTTTCAGCCCGAGCTGAGCACGTTTTGTGAGTTTGAATGTATCTTGATACGAATGAGTTGTGTGGTCAAATTAATGCTCATATAGGCTTCAGGATGACCTCCTGAACTAAATACATGTTGAAGTGTGTGCATAAGTCCTTTGGTTTAGGCGTGACACTCAATTTGAGTTTTTATTGCTTTAAATGCATTTTCAGCCCGAGCTGAGGACGTTTTGTGAGTTTGAATGTATCTTCATAGGAATGAGTTGTGTGGTCAAATTAATGCTCATATAGGCTTCAGGATGACCTCCCGAACTAAATACATGTTGAAGTGTGTGCATAAGTCCTTTGGTTTAGGCGTGACACTCAATTTGAGTTTTTATTGCTTTAAATGCATTTTCAGCCCGAGCTGAGGACGTTTTGTGAGTTTGAATGTATCTTCATAGGAATGAGTTGTGTGGTCAAATTAATGCTCATATAGGCTTCAGGATGACCTCCTGAACAAAATACATGTTGAAGTGTGTGCATAAGTCCTTTGGTTTAGGCGTGACACTCAATTTGAGTTTTTATTGCTTTAAATGCATTTTCAGCCCGAGCTGAGCACGTTTTGTGAGTTTGAATGTATCTTGATAGGAATCAGTTGTGTGGTCAAATTAATGCTCATATAGGCTTCAGGATGACTTCCTGAACAAAATAGATGTTAAAGTGTGCGCATAAGTCCTTTGGTTTAGGTGTGACACTCAATTTGAGTTTTTATTGCTTTAAATGCATTTTCAGCCCGAGCTGAGCGCGTTTTGTGAGTTTGAATGTATCTTCATGGAATGAGTTATGTGGTCAAAATAATGCTCATATAGGCTTCAGGATGACCTCCTGAACTAAATACATGTTGAAGTGTGTGCATAAGTCCTTTGGTTTAGGCGTGACACTCAATTTGAGTTTTTATTGCTTTAAATGCATTTTCAGCCCGAGCTGAGCGCGCTTTCTGACTTTGAATGTATCTTCATAGGAATGAGTTGTGTGGTCAAATTAATGCTCATTTAGGCTTCAGGTGGTCATCCTGAACAAAATATATGTTAAAGTGTGTGCATAAGTCCTTTGGTTTAGGCGTGACACTCAATTTGAGTTTTTATTGCTTTAAATGCATTTTCAGCCCGAGCTGAGCGCGCTTTCTGACTTTGAATGTATCTTCATAGGAATGAGTTGTGTGGTCAAATTAATGCTAATTTAGGTTTCAGGAGGTCATCCTGAACAAAATACATGTTGAAGTGTGTGCATAAGTCCTTTGGTTTTGGCGTGACACTCAATTTGAGGTTTTATTGCTTTGAATGCATTTTTAGCCTGAGCTGAGCACGTTTTGTGAGTTTGAATGTATCTTGATAGGAATGAGTTGTGTGGTCAAATTAATGCTCATATAGGCTTCAGGATGACCTCCTGAACTAAATACATGTTGAAGTGTGTGCATAAATCCTTTGGTTTAGGCGTGACACTCAATTTGAGTTTTTATTGCTTTAAATGCATTTTCAGCCCCAGCTGAGCACGTTTTGTGAGTTTGAATGTATCTTCATAAGAATGAGTTATGTGGTCAAATTAATGCTCATATAGGCTTCAGGATGACCTCCTGAACAAAATAGATGTTAAAGTGTGCGCATAAGTCCTTTGGTTTAGGCGTGACACTCAATTTGAGTTTTTATTGCTTTAAATGCATTTTCAGCCCGAGCTGAGGACGTTTTGTGAGTTTGAATGTATCTTCATAGGAATGAGTTATGTGGTCAAATTAATGCTCATTTAGGCTTCAGGTGGTCATCCTGAACAAAATACATGTTAAAGTGTGTGCATAAGTCCTTTGGTTTAGGCGTGACACTCAATTTGAGTTTTTATTGCTTTAAATGCATTTTCAGCCCGAGCTGAGCGCGCTTTCTGACTTTGAATGTATCTTCATAGGAATGAGTTGTGTGGTCAAATTAATGCTCATTTAGGCTTCAGGTGGTCATCCTGAACAAAATACATGTTGAAGTGTGTGCATAAGTCCTTTGGTTTAGGTGTGACACTCAATTTGAGTTTTTATTGCTTGAAATGCATTTTCAGCCCGAGCTGAGCACGTTTTGTGAGTTTGAATGTATCTTCATAGGAATGAGTTGTGTGGTCAAATTAATGCTCATATAGGCTTCAGGATGACCTCCTGAACAAAATAGATGTTAAAGTGTGCGCATAAGTCCTTTGGTTTAGGCGTGACACTCAATTTGAGTTTTTATTGCTTTAAATGCATTTTCAGCCCGAGCTGAGCACGTTTTGTGAGTTTGAATGTATCTTCATAAGAATGAGTTATGTGGTCAAATTAATGCTCATATAGGCTTCAGGATGACCTCCTGAACAAAATAGATGTTAAAGTGTGTGCATAAGTCCTTTGGTTTAGGCGTGACACTCAATTTGAGTTTTTATTGCTTTAAATGCATTTTCAGCCCGAGCTGAGCACGTTTTGTGAGTTTGAATGTATCTTCATAGGAATGAGTTATGTGGTCAAATTAATGCTCATATAGGCTTCAGGAGGTCATCCTGAACAAAATACATGTTGAAGTGTGTGCATAAGTCCTTTGGTTTAGGCGTGACACTCAATTTGAGTTTTTATTGCTTTAAATGCATTTTCAGCCCGAGCTGAGGACGTTTTGTGAGTTTGAATGTATCTTCATAGGAATGAGTTGTGTGGTCAAATTAATGCTCATATAGGCTTCAGGATGACCTCCTGAACAAAATAGATGTTAAAGTGTGCGCATAAGTCCTTTGGTTTAGGCGTGACACTCAATTTGAGTTTTTATTGCTTTAAATGCATTTTCAGCCCGAGCTGAGCACGTTTTGTGAGTTTGAATGTATCTTCATAGGAATGAGTTATGTGGTCAAAATAATGCTCATATAGGCTTCAGGATGACCTCCTGAACTAAATACATGTTGAAGTGTGCGCATAAGTCCTTTGGTTTAGGCGTGACACTCAATTTGAGGTTTTATTGCTTTGAATGCATTTTCAGCCCGAGCTGAGCACGTTTTGTGAGTTTGAATGTATCTTGATACGAATGAGTTGTGTGGTCAAATTAATGCTCATATAGGCTTCAGGATGACCTGCTGAACTAAATACATGTTGAAGTGTGTGCATAAATTCTTTGGTTTAGGCGTGACACTCAATTTGAGTTTTTATTGCTTTAAATGCATTTTCAGCCCGAGCTGAGCACGTTTTGTGAGTTTGAATGTATCTTCATAAGAATGAGTTATGTGGTCAAATTAATGCTCATATAGGCTTCAGGATGACCTCCTGAACAAAATAGATGTTAAAGTGTGCGCATAAGTCCTTTGGTTTAGGCGTGACACTCAATTTGATTTTTATTGCTTTAAATGCATTTTCAGCCCGAGCTGAGCACGTTTTGTGAGTTTGAATGTATCTTCATAAGAATGAGTTATGTGGTCAAATTAATGCTCATATAGGCTTCAGGATGACCTCCTGAACAAAATAGATGTTAAAGTGTGCGCATAAGTCCTTTGGTTTAGGCGTGACACTCAATTTGAGTTTTTATTGCTTTAAATGCATTTTCAGCCCGAGCTGAGCACGTTTTGTGAGTTTGAATGTATCTTCATAGGAATGAGTTATGTGGTCAAATTAATGCTCATATAGGCTTCAGGAGGTCATCCTGAACAAAATACATGTTGAAGTGTGTGCATAAGTCCTTTGGTTTAGGCGTGACACTCAATTTGAGTTTTTATTGCTTTAAATGCATTTTCAGCCCGAGCTGAGGACGTTTTGTGAGTTTGAATGTATCTTCATAGGAATGAGTTGTGTGGTCAAATTAATGCTCATATAGGCTTCAGGATGACCTCCTGAACTAAATACATGTTGAAGTGTGCGCATAAGTCCTTTGGTTTAGGCGTGACACTCAATATGAGTTTTTATTGCTTTAAATGCATTTTCAGCCCGAGCTGAGCACGTTTTGTGAGTTTGAATGTATCTTCATAGGAATGAGTTATGTGGTCAAATTAATGCTCATATAGGCTTCAGGATGACCTCCTGAACTAAATACATGTTGAAGTGTGTGCATAAGTCCTTTGGTTTAGGCGTGACACTCAATTTGAGTTTTTATTGCTTTAAATGCATTTTCAGCCCGAGCTGAGGACGTTTTGTGACTTTGAATGTATCTTCATAGGAATGAGTTGTGTGGTCAAATTAATGCTCATTTAGGCTTCAGGTGGTCATCCTGAACAAAATACATATTGAAGTGTGTGCATAAGTCCTTTGGTTTAGGCGTTACACTCAATTTGAGTTTTTATTGCTTTAAATGCATTTCAGCCCGAGATGAGCGCGCTTTCTGACTTTGAATGTATCTTCATAGGAATGAGTTGTGTGGTCAAATTAATGCTCATATAGGCTTCAGGATGACCTCCTGAACTAAATACATGTTGAAGTGTGTGCATAAGTCCTTTGGTTTAGGCGTGACACTCAATTTGAGTTTTTATTGCTTTAAATGCATTTTCAGCCCGAGCTGAGCGCGCTTTCTGACTTTGAATGTATCTTCATAGGAATGAGTTGTGTAGTCAAATTATTGCTCATTTAGGCTTCCGGAGGTCATCCTGAACAAAATACACGTTGAAGTGTGTGCATAAGTCCTTTGGTTTAGGCGTGACACTCAATTTGAGTTTTTATTGCTTTAAATGCATTTTCAGCCCGAGCTGAGGACGTTTTGTGAGTTTGAATGTATCTTCATAGGAATGAGTTGTGTGGTCAAATTAATGCTCATATAGGCTTCAGGATGACCTCCCGAACTAAATACATGTTGAAGTGTGTGCATAAGTCCTTTGGTTTAGGCGTGACACTCAATTTGAGTTTTTATTGCTTTAAATGCATTTTCAGCCCGAGCTGAGCACGTTTTGTGAGTTTGAATGTATCTTCATAGGAATGAGTTATGTGGTCAAAATAATGCTCATATAGGCTTCAGGATGACCTCCTGAACTAAATACATGTTGAAGTGTGTGCATAAGTCCTTTGGTTTAGGCGTGACACTCAATTTGAGTTTTTATTGCTTTAAATGCATTTTCAGCCCGAGCTGAGCGCGCTTTCTGACTTTGAATGTATCTTCATAGGAATGAGTTGTGTGGTCAAATTAATGCTCATTTAGGCTTCAGGTGGTCATCCTGAACAAAATATATGTTAAAGTGTGTGCATAAGTCCTTTGGTTTAGGCGTGACACTCAATTTGAGTTTTTATTGCTTTAAATGCATTTTCAGCCCGAGCTGAGCGCGCTTTCTGACTTTGAATGTATCTTCATAGGAATGAGTTGTGTGGTCAAATTAATGCTAATTTAGGCTTCAGGAGGTCATCCTGAACAAAATACATGTTGAAGTGTGTGCATAAGTCCTTTGGTTTTGGCGTGACACTCAATTTGAGGTTTTATTGCTTTGAATGCATTTTTAGCCTGAGCTGAGCACGTTTTGTGAGTTTGAATGTATCTTGATAGGAATGAGTTGTGTGGTCAAATTAATGCTCATATAGGCTTCAGGATGACCTCCTGAACAAAATAGATGTTAAAGTGTGCGCATAAGTCCTTTGGTTTAGGCGTGACACTCAATTTGAGTTTTTATTGCTTTAAATGCATTTTCAGCCCGAGCTGAGCACGTTTTGTGAGTTTGAATGTATCTTCATAGGAATGAGTTGTGTGGTCAAATTAATGCTCATATAGGCTTCAGGATGACCTCCTGAACTAAATACATGTTGAAGTGTGTGCATAAGTCCTTTGGTTTAGGCGTGACACTCAATTTGAGGTTTTATTGCTTTGAATGCATTTTCAGCCCGAGCTGAGCACGTTTTGTGAGTTTGAATGTATCTTGATACGAATGAGTTGTGTGGTCAAATTAATGCTCATATAGGCTTCAGGATGACCTCCTGAACTAAATACATGTTGAAGTGTGTGCATAAATTCTTTGGTTTAGGCGTGACACTCAATTTGAGTTTTTATTGCTTTAAATGCATTTTCAGCCCGAGCTGAGCACGTTTTGTGAGTTTGAATGTATCTTCATAAGAATGAGTTATGTGGTCAAATTAATGCTCATATAGGCTTCAGGATGACCTCCTGAACAAAATAGATGTTAAAGTGTGCGCATAAGTCCTTTGGTTTAGGCGTGACACTCAATTTGAGTTTTTATTGCTTTAAATGCATTTTCAGCCCGAGCTGAGCACGTTTTGTGAGTTTGAATGTATCTTCATAAGAATGAGTTATGTGGTCAAATTAATGCTCATATAGGCTTCAGGATGACCTCCTGAACAAAATAGATGTTAAAGTGTGCGCATAAGTCCTTTGGTTTAGGCGTGACACTCAATTTGAGTTTTTATTGCTTTAAATGCATTTTCAGCCCGAGCTGAGCACGTTTTGTGAGTTTGAATGTATCTTCATAGGAATGAGTTATGTGGTCAAATTAATGCTCATATAGGCTTCAGGAGGTCATCCTGAACAAAATACATGTTGAAGTGTGTGCATAAGTCCTTTGGTTTAGGCGTGACACTCAATTTGAGTTTTTATTGCTTTAAATGCATTTTCAGCCCGAGCTGAGGACGTTTTGTGAGTTTGAATGTATCTTCATAGGAATGAGTTGTGTGGTCAAATTAATGCTCATATAGGCTTCAGGATGACCTCCTGAACTAAATACATGTTGAAGTGTGCGCATAAGTCCTTTGGTTTAGGCGTGACACTCAATTTGAGTTTTTATTGCTTTAAATGCATTTTCAGCCCGAGCTGAGCACGTTTTGTGAGTTTGAATGTATCTTCATAGGAATGAGTTATGTGGTCAAATTAATGCTCATATAGGCTTCAGGATGACCTCCTGAACTAAATACATGTTGAAGTGTGTGCATAAGTCCTTTGGTTTAGGCGTGACACTCAATTTGAGTTTTTATTGCTTTAAATGCATTTTCAGCCCGAGCTGAGGACGTTTTGTGAGTTTGAATGTATCTTCATAGGAATGAGTTATGTGGTCAAATTAATGCTCATTTAGGCTTCAGGTGGTCATCCTGAACAAAATACATGTTGAAGTGTGTGCATAAGTCCTTTGGTTTAGGTGTGACACTCAATTTGAGTTTTTATTGCTTTAAATGCATTTTCAGCCCGAGCTGAGCACGTTTTGTGAGTTTGAATGTATCTTCATAGGAATGAGTTGTGTGGTCAAATTAATGCTCATATAGGCTTCAGGATGACCTCCTGAACTAAATACATGTTGAAGTGTGTGCATAAGTCCTTTGGTTTAGGCGTGACACTCAATTTGAGTTTTTATTGCTTTGAATGCATTTTCAGCCCGAGCTGAGCACGTTTTGTGAGTTTGAATGTATCTTGATAGGAATCAGTTGTGTGGTCAAATTAATGCTCATATAGGCTTCAGGATGACTTCCTGAACAAAATAGATGTTAAAGTGTGCGCATAAGTCCTTTGGTTTAGGCGTGACACTCAATTTGAGTTTTTATTGCTTTAAATGCATTTTCAGCCCGAGCTGAGCACGTTTTGTGAGTTTGAATGTATCTTCATAGGAATGAGTTATGTGGTGAAATTAATGCTCATATAGGCTTCAGGATGACCTCCTGAACAAAATAGATGTTAAAGTGTGCGCATAAGTCCTTTGGTTTAGGCGTGACACTCAATTTGAGTTTTTATTGCTTTAAATGCATTTTCAGCCCGAGCTGAGCACGTTTCGTGAGTTTGAATGTATCTTCATAGGAATGAGTTATGTGGTCAAATTAATGCTCATATAGGCTTCAGGAGGTCATCCTGAACAAAATACATGTTGAAGTGTGTGCATAAGTCCTTTGGTTTAGGCGTGACACTCAATTTGAGTTTTTATTGCTTTAAATGCATTTTCAGCCCGAGCTGAGCGCGCTTTCTGACTTTGAATGTATCTTCATAGGAATGAGTTGTGTGGTCAAATTAATGCTCATTTAGGCTTCAGGTGGTCATCCTGAACAAAATACATGTTGAAGTGTGTGCATAAGTCCTTTGGTTTAGGTGTGACACTCAATTTGAGTTTTTATTGCTTTCAATGCATTTTCAGCCCGAGCTGAGCACGTTTTGTGAGTTTGAATGTATCTTCATAGGAATGAGTTGTGTGGTCAAATTAATGCTCATATAGGCTTCAGGATGACCTCCTGAACTAAATACATGTTGAAGTGTGTGCATAAGTCCTTTGGTTTAGGCGTGACACTCAATTTGAGGTTTTATTGCTTTGAATGCATTTTCAGCCCGAGCTGAGCACGTTTTGTGAGTTTGAATGTATCTTGATACGAATGAGTTGTGTGGTCAAATTAATGCTCATATAGGCTTCAGGATGACCTCCTGAACTAAATACATGTTGAAGTGTGTGCATAAATTCTTTGGTTTAGGCGTGACACTCAATTTGAGTTTTTATTGCTTTAAATGCATTTTCAGCCCGAGCTGAGCACGTTTCGTGAGTTTGAATGTATCTTCATAGGAATGAGTTATGTGGTCAAATTAATGCTCATATAGGCTTCAGGAGGTCATCCTGAACAAAATACATGTTGAAGTGTGTGCATAAGTCCTTTGGTTTAGGCGTGACACTCAATTTGAGTTTTTATTGCTTTAAATGCATTTTCAGCCCGAGCTGAGCGCGCTTTCTGACTTTGAATGTATCTTCATAGGAATGAGTTGTGTGGTCAAATTAATGCTCATTTAGGCTTCAGGTGGTCATCCTGAACAAAATACATGTTGAAGTGTGTGCATAAGTCCTTTGGTTTAGGTGTGACACTCAATTTGAGTTTTTATTGCTTTAAATGCATTTTCAGCCCGAGCTGAGCACGTTTTGTGAGTTTGAATGTATCTTCATAGGAATGAGTTGTGTGGTCAAATTAATGCTCATATAGGCTTCAGGATGACCTCCTGAACTAAATACATGTTGAAGTGTGTGCATAAGTCCTTTGGTTTAGGCGTGACACTCAATTTGAGGTTTTATTGCTTTGAATGCATTTTCAGCCCGAGCTGAGCACGTTTTGTGAGTTTGAATGTATCTTGATACGAATGAGTTGTGTGGTCAAATTAATGCTCATATAGGCTTCAGGATGACCTCCTGAACTAAATACATGTTGAAGTGTGTGCATAAATTCTTTGGTTTAGGCGTGACACTCAATTTGAGTTTTTATTGCTTTAAATGCATTTTCAGCCCGAGCTGAGCACGTTTTGTGAGTTTGAATGTATCTTCATAAGAATGAGTTATGTGGTCAAATTAATGCTCATATAGGCTTCAGGATGACCTCCTGAACAAAATAGATGTTAAAGTGTGCGCATAAGTCCTTTGGTTTAGGCGTGACACTCAATTTGAGTTTTTATTGCTTTAAATGCATTTTCAGCCCGAGCTGAGCACGTTTTGTGAGTTTGAATGTATCTTCATAAGAATGAGTTATGTGGTCAAATTAATGCTCATATAGGCTTCAGGATGACCTCCTGAACTAAATACATGTTGAAGTGTGTGCATAAATTCTTTGGTTTAGGCGTGACACTCAATTTGAGTTTTTATTGCTTTAAATGCAATTTCAGCCCGAGCTGAGCACGTTTTGTGAGTTTGAATGTATCTTCATAAGAATGAGTTATGTGGTCAAATTAATGCTCATATAGGCTTCAGGATGACCTCCTGAACTAAATACATGTTGAAGTGTGTGCATAAGTCCTTTGGTTTAGGCGTGACACTCAATTTGAGTTTTTATTGCTTTAAATGCATTTTCAGCCCGAGCTGAGCACGTTTTGTGAGTTTGATTGTATCTTGATAGGAATCAGTTGTGTGGTCAAATTAATGCTCATATAGGCTTCAGGATGACTTCCTGAACAAAATAGATGTTAAAGTGTGCACATAAGTCCTTTGGTTTAGGCGTGACACTCAATTTGAGTTTTTATTGCTTTAAATGCATTTTCAGCCCGAGCTGAGCACGTTTTGTGAGTTTGAATGTATCTTCATAAGAATGAGTTATGTGGTCAAAATAATGCTCATATAGGCTTCAGGATGACCTCCTGAACTAAATACATGTTGAAGTGTGTGCATAAGTCCTTTGGTTTAGGCGTGACACTCAATTTGAGTTTTTATTGCTTTAAATGCATTTTCAGCCCGAGCTGAGCGCGCTTTCTGACTTTGAATGTATCTTCATAGGAATGAGTTGTGTGGTCAAATTAATGCTCATTTAGGCTTCAGGTGGTCATCCTGAACAAAATATATGTTAAAGTGTGTGCATAAGTCCTTTGGTTTAGGCGTGACACTCAATTTGAGTTTTTATTGCTTTAAATGCATTTTCAGCCCGAGCTGAGCGCGCTTTCTGACTTTGAATGTATCTTCATAGGAATGAGTTGTGTGGTCAAAATAATGCTCATTTAGGCTTCAGGTGGTCATCCTGAACAAAATACATGTTGAAGTGTGTGCATAAGTCCTTTGGTTTAGGTGTGACACTCAATTTGAGTTTTTATTGCTTTAAATGCATTTTCAGCCCGAGCTGAGCACGTTTTGTGAGTTTGAATGTATCTTCATAGGAATGAGTTGTGTGGTCAAATTAATGCTCATATAGGCTTCAGGATGACCTCCTGAACTAAATACATGTTGAAGTGTGTGCATAAGTCCTTTGGTTTAGGCGTGACACTCAATTTGAGGTTTTATTGCTTTGAATGCATTTTCAGCCCGAGCTGAGCACGTTTTGTGAGTTTGAATGTATCTTGATACGAATGAGTTGTGTGGTCAAATTAATGCTCATATAGGCTTCAGGATGACCTCCTGAACTAAATACATGTTGAAGTGTGTGCATAAATTCTTTGGTTTAGGCGTGACACTCAATTTGAGTTTTTATTGCTTTAAATGCAATTTCAGCCCGAGCTGAGCACGTTTTGTGAGTTTGAATGTATCTTCATAAGAATGAGTTATGTGGTCAAATTAATGCTCATATAGGCTTCAGGATGACCTCCTGAACTAAATACATGTTGAAGTGTGTGCATAAGTCCTTTGGTTTAGGCGTGACACTCAATTTGAGTTTTTATTGCTTTAAATGCATTTTCAGCCCGAGCTGAGCACGTTTTGTGAGTTTGAATGTATCTTGATAGGAATCAGTTGTGTGGTCAAATTAATGCTCATATAGGCTTCAGGATGACTTCCTGAACAAAATAGATGTTAAAGTGTGCGCATAAGTCCTTTGGTTTAGGCGTGACACTCAATTTGAGTTTTTATTGCTTTAAATGCATTTTCAGCCCGAGCTGAGCACGTTTTGTGAGTTTGAATGTATCTTCATAGGAATGAGTTATGTGGTCAAAATAATGCTCATATAGGCTTCAGGATGACCTCCTGAACTAAATACATGTTGAAGTGTATGCATAAGTCCTTTGGTTTAGGCCTGACACTCAATTTGAGTATTTATTGCTTTAAATGCATTTTCAGCCCGAGCTGAGCACGTTTTGTGAGTTTGAATGTATCTTGATAGGAATGAGTTGTGTGGTCAAATTAATGCTCATATAGGCTTCAGGATGACCTCCTGAACAAAATACATGTTGAAGTGTGTGCATAAGTCCTTTGGTTTAGGCGTGACACTCAATTTGAGTTTTTATTGCTTTAAATGCATTTTCAGCCCGAGCTGAGCACGTTTTGTGAGTTTGAATGTATCTTCATAAGAATAAATTATGTGGTCAAATTAATGCTCATTTAGGCTTCAGGTGGTCATCCTGAACAAAATACATGTTGAAGTGTGTGCATAAGTCCTTTGGTTTAGGTGTGACACTCAATTTGAGTTTTTATTGCTTTAAATGCATTTTCAGCCCGAGCTGAGCGCGCTTTCTGACTTTGAATGTATCTTCATAGGAATGAGTTGTGTGGTCAAATTAATGCTCATTTAGGCTTCAGGTGGTCATCCTGAACAAAATACATGTTGAAGTGTGTGCATAAGTCCTTTGGTTTAGGTGTGACACTCAATTTGAGTTTTTATTGCTTTAAATGCATTTTCAGCCCGAGCTGAGCACGTTTTGTGAGTTTGAATGTATCTTCATAGGAATGAGTTGTGTGGTCAAATTAATGCTCATATAGGCTTCAGGATGACCTCCTGAACTAAATACATGTTGAAGTGTGTGCATAAGTCCTTTGGTTTAGGCGTGACACTCAATTTGAGGTTTTATTGCTTTGAATGCATTTTCAGCCCGAGCTGAGCACGTTTTGTGAGTTTGAATGTATCTTCATAAGAATAAATTATGTGGTCAAATTAATGCTCATATAGGCTTCAGGATGACCTCCTGAACAAAATAGATGTTAAAGTGTGCGCATAAGTCCTTTGGTTTAGGCGTGACACTCAATTTGAGTTTTTATTTATTTAAATGCATTTTCAGCCCGAGCTGAGCACGTTTTGTGAGTTTGAATGTATCTTCATAAGAATGAGTTATGTGGTCAAATTAATGCTCATATAGGCTTCAGGATGACCTCCTGAACAAAATAGATGTTAAAGTGTGCGCATAAGTCCTTTGGTTTAGGCGTGACACTCAATTTGAGTTTTTATTGCTTTAAATGCATTTTCAGCCCGAGCTGAGCACGTTTCGTGAGTTTGAATGTATCTTCATAGGAATGAGTTATGTGGTCAAATTAATGCTCATATAGGCTTCAGGAGGTCATCCTGAACAAAATACATGTTGAAGTGTGTGCATAAGTCCTTTGGTTTAGGCGTGACACTCAATTTGAGTTTTTATTGCTTTAAATGCATTTTCAGCCCGAGCTGAGCGCGCTTTCTGACTTTGAATGTATCTTCATAGGAATGAGTTGTGTGGTCAAATTAATGCTCATTTAGGCTTCAGGTGGTCATCCTGAACAAAATACATGTTGAAGTGTGTGCATAAGTCCTTTGGTTTAGGTGTGACACTCAATTTGAGTTTTTATTGCTTTAAATGCATTTTCAGCCCGAGCTGAGCACGTTTTGTGAGTTTGAATGTATCTTCATAGGAATGAGTTGTGTGGTCAAATTAATGCTCATATAGGCTTCAGGATGACCTCCTGAACTAAATACATGTTGAAGTGTGTGCATAAGTCCTTTGGTTTAGGCGTGACACTCAATTTGAGGTTTTATTGCTTTGAATGCATTTTCAGCCCGAGCTGAGCACGTTTTGTGAGTTTGAATGTATCTTGATACGAATGAGTTGTGTGGTCAAATTAATGCTCATATAGGCTTCAGGATGACCTCCTGAACTAAATACATGTTGAAGTGTGTGCATAAATTCTTTGGTTTAGGCGTGACACTCAATTTGAGTTTTTATTGCTTTAAATGCATTTTCAGCCCGAGCTGAGCACGTTTTGTGAGTTTGAATGTATCTTCATAAGAATGAGTTATGTGGTCAAATTAATGCTCATATAGGCTTCAGGATGACCTCCTGAACAAAATAGATGTTAAAGTGTGCGCATAAGTCCTTTGGTTTAGGCGTGACACTCAATTTGAGTTTTTATTGCTTTAAATGCATTTTCAGCCCGAGCTGAGCACGTTTTGTGAGTTTGAATGTATCTTCATAAGAATGAGTTATGTGGTCAAATTAATGCTCATATAGGCTTCAGGATGACCTCCTGAACAAAATAGATGTTAAAGTGTGCGCATAAGTCCTTTGGTTTAGGCGTGACACTCAATTTGAGTTTTTATTGCTTTAAATGCATTTTCAGCCCGAGCTGAGCACGTTTTGTGAGTTTGAATGTATCTTCATAGGAATGAGTTATGTGGTCAAATTAATGCTCATATAGGCTTCAGGAGGTCATCCTGAACAAAATACATGTTGAAGTGTTTGCATAAGTCCTTTGGTTTAGGCGTGACACTCAATTTGAGTTTTTATTGCTTTAAATGCATTTTCAGCCCGAGCTGAGGACGTTTTGTGAGTTTGAATGTATCTTCATAGGAATGAGTTGTGTGGTCAAATTAATGCTCATATAGGCTTCAGGATGACCTCCTGAACTAAATACATGTTGAAGTGTGCGCATAAGTCCTTTGGCTTAGGCGTGACACTCAATTTGAGTTTTTATTGCTTTAAATGCATTTTCAGCCCGAGCTGAGCACGTTTTGTGAGTTTGAATGTATCTTCATAGGAATGAGTTATGTGGTCAAATTAATGCTCATATAGGCTTCAGGATGACCTCCTGAACTAAATACATGTTGAAGTGTGTGCATAAGTCCTTTGGTTTAGGCGTGACACTCAATTTGAGTTTTTATTGCTTTAAATGCATTTTCAGCCCGAGCTGAGGACGTTTTGTGACTTTGAATGTATCTTCATAGGAATGAGTTGTGTGGTCAAATTAATGCTCATTTAGGCTTCAGGTGGTCATCCTGAACAAAATACATATTGAAGTGTGTGCATAAGTCCTTTGGTTTAGGCGTTACACTCAATTTGAGTTTTTATTGCTTTAAATGCATTTCAGCCCGAGATGAGCGCGCTTTCTGACTTTGAATGTATCTTCATAGGAATGAGTTGTGTGGTCAAATTAATGCTCATATAGGCTTCAGGATGACCTCCTGAACTAAATACATGTTGAAGTGTGTGCATAAGTCCTTTGGTTTAGGCGTGACACTCAATTTGAGTTTTTATTGCTTTAAATGCATTTTCAGCCCGAGCTGAGCGCGCTTTCTGACTTTGAATGTATCTTCATAGGAATGAGTTGTGTAGTCAAATTATTGCTCATTTAGGCTTCCGGAGGTCATCCTGAACAAAATACACGTTGAAGTGTGTGCATAAGTCCTTTGGTTTAGGCGTGACACTCAATTTGAGTTTTTATTGCTTTAAATGCATTTTCAGCCCGAGCTGAGCATGTTTTGTGAGTTTGAATGTATCTTCATAGGAATGAGTTGTGTGGTCAAAAATGCTCATTTAGGCTTCAGGTGGTCATCCTGAACAAAATTCATGTTGTAGTGTGTGCATAAGTCCTTTGGTTTAGGCGTGACACTCAATTTGAGGTTTTATTGCTTTGAATGCATTTTCAGCCCGAGCTGAGCACGTTTTGTGAGTTTGAATGTATCTTGATACGAATGAGTTGTGTGGTCAAATTAATGCTCATATAGGCTTCAGGATGACCTCCTGAACTAAATACATGTTGAAGTGTGTGCATAAGTCCTTTGGTTTAGGCGTGACACTCAATTTGAGTTTTTATTGCTTTAAATGCATTTTCAGCCCGAGCTGAGGACGTTTTGTGAGTTTGAATGTATCTTCATAGGAATGAGTTGTGTGGTCAAATTAATGCTCATATAGGCTTCAGGATGACCTCCCGAACTAAATACATGTTGAAGTGTGTGCATAAGTCCTTTGGTTTAGGCGTGACACTCAATTTGAGTTTTTATTGCTTTAAATGCATTTTCAGCCCGAGCTGAGGACGTTTTGTGAGTTTGAATGTATCTTCATAGGAATGAGTTGTGTGGTCAAATTAATGCTCATATAGGCTTCAGGATGACCTCCTGAACAAAATACATGTTGAAGTGTGTGCATAAGTCCTTTGGTTTAGGCGTGACACTCAATTTGAGTTTTTATTGCTTTAAATGCATTTTCAGCCCGAGCTGAGCACGTTTTGTGAGTTTGAATGTATCTTGATAGGAATCAGTTGTGTGGTCAAATTAATGCTCATATAGGCTTCAGGATGACTTCCTGAACAAAATAGATGTTAAAGTGTGCGCATAAGTCCTTTGGTTTAGGCGTGACACTCAATTTGAGTTTTTATTGCTTTAAATGCATTTTCAGCCCGAGCTGAGCACGTTTTGTGAGTTTGAATGTATCTTCATGGAATGAGTTATGTGGTCAAAATAATGCTCATATAGGCTTCAGGATGACCTCCTGAACTAAATACATGTTGAAGTGTGTGCATAAGTCCTTTGGTTTAGGCGTGACACTCAATTTGAGTTTTTATTGCTTTAAATGCATTTTCAGCCCGAGCTGAGCGCGCTTTCTGACTTTGAATGTATCTTCATAGGAATGAGTTGTGTGGTCAAATTAATGCTCATTTAGGCTTCAGGTGGTCATCCTGAACAAAATATATGTTAAAGTGTGTGCATAAGTCCTTTGGTTTAGGCGTGACACTCAATTTGAGTTTTTATTGCTTTAAATGCATTTTCAGCCCGAGCTGAGCGCGCTTTCTGACTTTGAATGTATCTTCATAGGAATGAGTTGTGTGGTCAAATTAATGCTAATTTAGGTTTCAGGAGGTCATCCTGAACAAAATACATGTTGAAGTGTGTGCATAAGTCCTTTGGTTTTGGCGTGACACTCAATTTGAGGTTTTATTGCTTTGAATGCATTTTTAGCCTGAGCTGAGCACGTTTTGTGAGTTTGAATGTATCTTGATAGGAATGAGTTGTGTGGTCAAATTAATGCTCATATAGGCTTCAGGATGACCTCCTGAACTAAATACATGTTGAAGTGTGTGCATAAATCCTTTGGTTTAGGCGTGACACTCAATTTGAGTTTTTATTGCTTTAAATGCATTTTCAGCCCCAGCTGAGCACGTTTTGTGAGTTTGAATGTATCTTCATAAGAATGAGTTATGTGGTCAAATTAATGCTCATATAGGCTTCAGGATGACCTCCTGAACAAAATAGATGTTAAAGTGTGCGCATAAGTCCTTTGGTTTAGGCGTGACACTCAATTTGAGTTTTTATTGCTTTAAATGCATTTTCAGCCCGAGCTGAGGACGTTTTGTGAGTTTGAATGTATCTTCATAGGAATGAGTTATGTGGTCAAATTAATGCTCATTTAGGCTTCAGGTGGTCATCCTGAACAAAATACATGTTAAAGTGTGTGCATAAGTCCTTTGGTTTAGGCGTGACACTCAATTTGAGTTTTTATTGCTTTAAATGCATTTTCAGCCCGAGCTGAGCGCGCTTTCTGACTTTGAATGTATCTTCATAGGAATGAGTTGTGTGGTCAAATTAATGCTCATTTAGGCTTCAGGTGGTCATCCTGAACAAAATACATGTTGAAGTGTGTGCATAAGTCCTTTGGTTTAGGTGTGACACTCAATTTGAGTTTTTATTGCTTGAAATGCATTTTCAGCCCGAGCTGAGCACGTTTTGTGAGTTTGAATGTATCTTCATAGGAATGAGTTGTGTGGTCAAATTAATGCTCATATAGGCTTCAGGATGACCTCCTGAACAAAATAGATGTTAAAGTGTGCGCATAAGTCCTTTGGTTTAGGCGTGACACTCAATTTGAGTTTTTATTGCTTTAAATGCATTTTCAGCCCGAGCTGAGCACGTTTTGTGAGTTTGAATGTATCTTCATAAGAATGAGTTATGTGGTCAAATTAATGCTCATATAGGCTTCAGGATGACCTCCTGAACAAAATAGATGTTAAAGTGTGTGCATAAGTCCTTTGGTTTAGGCGTGACACTCAATTTGAGTTTTTATTGCTTTAAATGCATTTTCAGCCCGAGCTGAGCACGTTTTGTGAGTTTGAATGTATCTTCATAGGAATGAGTTATGTGGTCAAATTAATGCTCATATAGGCTTCAGGAGGTCATCCTGAACAAAATACATGTTGAAGTGTGTGCATAAGTCCTTTGGTTTAGGCGTGACACTCAATTTGAGTTTTTATTGCTTTAAATGCATTTTCAGCCCGAGCTGAGGACGTTTTGTGAGTTTGAATATATCTTCATAGGAATGAGTTGTGTGGTCAAATTAATGCTCATATAGGCTTCAGGATGACCTCCTGAACAAAATAGATGTTAAAGTGTGCGCATAAGTCCTTTGGTTTAGGCGTGACACTCAATTTGAGTTTTTATTGCTTTAAATGCATTTTCAGCCCGAGCTGAGCACGTTTTGTGAGTTTGAATGTATCTTCATAGGAATGAGTTATGTGGTCAAAATAATGCTCATATAGGCTTCAGGATGACCTCCTGAACTAAATACATGTTGAAGTGTGCGCATAAGTCCTTTGGTTTAGGCGTGACACTCAATTTGAGTTTTTATTGCTTTAAATGCATTTTCAGCCCGAGCTGAGCACGTTTTGTGAGTTTGAATGTATCTTCATAGGAATGAGTTGTGTGGTCAAATTAATGCTCATATAGGCTTCAGGATGACCTCCTGAACTAAATACATGTTGAAGTGTGTGCATAAGTCCTTTGGTTTAGGCGTGACACTCAATTTGAGGTTTTATTGCTTTGAATGCATTTTCAGCCCGAGCTGAGCACGTTTTGTGAGTTTGAATGTATCTTGATACGAATGAGTTGTGTGGTCAAATTAATGCTCATATAGGCTTCAGGATGACCTCCTGAACTAAATACATGTTGAAGTGTGTGCATAAATTCTTTGGTTTAGGCGTGACACTCAATTTGAGTTTTTATTGCTTTAAATGCATTTTCAGCCCGAGCTGAGCACGTTTTGTGAGTTTGAATGTATCTTCATAAGAATGAGTTATGTGGTCAAATTAATGCTCATATAGGCTTCAGGATGACCTCCTGAACAAAATAGATGTTAAAGTGTGCGCATAAGTCCTTTGGTTTAGGCGTGACACTCAATTTGAGTTTTTATTGCTTTAAATGCATTTTCAGCCCGAGCTGAGCACGTTTTGTGAGTTTGAATGTATCTTCATAAGAATGAGTTATGTGGTCAAATTAATGCTCATATAGGCTTCAGGATGACCTCCTGAACAAAATAGATGTTAAAGTGTGCGCATAAGTCCTTTGGTTTAGGCGTGACACTCAATTTGAGTTTTTATTGCTTTAAATGCATTTTCAGCCCGAGCTGAGCACGTTTTGTGAGTTTGAATGTATCTTCATAGGAATGAGTTATGTGGTCAAATTAATGCTCATATAGGCTTCAGGAGGTCATCCTGAACAAAATACATGTTGAAGTGTGTGCATAAGTCCTTTGGTTTAGGCGTGACACTCAATTTGAGTTTTTATTGCTTTAAATGCATTTTCAGCCCGAGCTGAGGACGTTTTGTGAGTTTGAATGTATCTTCATAGGAATGAGTTGTGTGGTCAAATTAATGCTCATATAGGCTTCAGGATGACCTCCTGAACTAAATACATGTTGAAGTGTGCGCATAAGTCCTTTGGTTTAGGCGTGACACTCAATATGAGTTTTTATTGCTTTAAATGCATTTTCAGCCCGAGCTGAGCACGTTTTGTGAGTTTGAATGTATCTTCATAGGAATGAGTTATGTGGTCAAATTAATGCTCATATAGGCTTCAGGATGACCTCCTGAACTAAATACATGTTGAAGTGTGTGCATAAGTCCTTTGGTTTAGGCGTGACACTCAATTTGAGTTTTTATTGCTTTAAATGCATTTTCAGCCCGAGCTGAGGACGTTTTGTGACTTTGAATGTATCTTCATAGGAATGAGTTGTGTGGTCAAATTAATGCTCATTTAGGCTTCAGGTGGTCATCCTGAACAAAATACATATTGAAGTGTGTGCATAAGTCCTTTGGTTTAGGCGTTACACTCAATTTGAGTTTTTATTGCTTTAAATGCATTTCAGCCCGAGATGAGCGCGCTTTCTGACTTTGAATGTATCTTCATAGGAATGAGTTGTGTGGTCAAATTAATGCTCATATAGGCTTCAGGATGACCTCCTGAACTAAATACATGTTGAAGTGTGTGCATAAGTCCTTTGGTTTAGGCGTGACACTCAATTTGAGTTTTTATTGCTTTAAATGCATTTTCAGCCCGAGCTGAGCGCGCTTTCTGACTTTGAATGTATCTTCATAGGAATGAGTTGTGTAGTCAAATTATTGCTCATTTAGGCTTCCGGAGGTCATCCTGAACAAAATACACGTTGAAGTGTGTGCATAAGTCCTTTGGTTTAGGCGTGACACTCAATTTGAGTTTTTATTGCTTTAAATGCATTTTCAGCCCGAGCTGAGGACGTTTTGTGAGTTTGAATGTATCTTCATAGGAATGAGTTGTGTGGTCAAATTAATGCTCATATAGGCTTCAGGATGACCTCCCGAACTAAATACATGTTGAAGTGTGTGCATAAGTCCTTTGGTTTAGGCGTGACACTCAATTTGAGTTTTTATTGCTTTAAATGCATTTTCAGCCCGAGCTGAGCACGTTTTGTGAGTTTGAATGTATCTTCATAGGAATGAGTTATGTGGTCAAAATAATGCTCATATAGGCTTCAGGATGACCTCCTGAACTAAATACATGTTGAAGTGTGTGCATAAGTCCTTTGGTTTAGGCGTGACACTCAATTTGAGTTTTTATTGCTTTAAATGCATTTTCAGCCCGAGCTGAGCGCGCTTTCTGACTTTGAATGTATCTTCATAGGAATGAGTTGTGTGGTCAAATTAATGCTCATTTAGGCTTCAGGTGGTCATCCTGAACAAAATATATGTTAAAGTGTGTGCATAAGTCCTTTGGTTTAGGCGTGACACTCAATTTGAGTTTTTATTGCTTTAAATGCATTTTCAGCCCGAGCTGAGCGCGCTTTCTGACTTTGAATGTATCTTCATAGGAATGAGTTGTGTGGTCAAATTAATGCTAATTTAGGCTTCAGGAGGTCATCCTGAACAAAATACATGTTGAAGTGTGTGCATAAGTCCTTTGGTTTTGGCGTGACACTCAATTTGAGGTTTTATTGCTTTGAATGCATTTTTAGCCTGAGCTGAGCACGTTTTGTGAGTTTGAATGTATCTTGATAGGAATGAGTTGTGTGGTCAAATTAATGCTCATATAGGCTTCAGGATGACCTCCTGAACTAAATACATGTTGAAGTGTGTGCATAAATCCTTTGGTTTAGGCGTGACACTCAATTTGAGTTTTTATTGCTTTAAATGCATTTTCAGCCCGAGCTGAGCACGTTTTGTGAGTTTGAATGTATCTTCATAAGAATGAGTTATGTGGTCAAATTAATGCTCATATAGGCTTCAGGATGACCTCCTGAACAAAATAGATGTTAAAGTGTGCGCATAAGTCCTTTGGTTTAGGCGTGACACTCAATTTGAGTTTTTATTGCTTTAAATGCATTTTCAGCCCGAGCTGAGCACGTTTTGTGAGTTTGAATGTATCTTCATAGGAATGAGTTATGTGGTCAAATTAATGCTCATATAGGCTTCAGGAGGTCATCCTGAACAAAATACATGTTGAAGTGTGTGCATAAGTCGTTTGGTTTAGGCGTGACACTCAATTTGAGTTTTTATTGCTTTAAATGCATTTTCAGCCCGAGCTGAGGACGTTTTGTGAGTTTGAATGTATCTTCATAGGAATGAGTTATGTGGTCAAATTAATGCTCATTTAGGCTTCAGGTGGTCATCCTGAACAAAATACATGTTAAAGTGTGTGCATAAGTCCTTTGGTTTAGGCGTGACACTCAATTTGAGTTTTTATTGCTTTAAATGCATTTTCAGCCCGAGCTGAGCGCGCTTTCTGACTTTGAATGTATCTTCATAGGAATGAGTTGTGTGGTCAAATTAATGCTCATTTAGGCTTCAGGTGGTCATCCTGAACAAAATACATGTTGAAGTGTGTGCATAAGTCCTTTGGTTTAGGTGTGACACTCAATTTGAGTTTTTATTGCTTTAAATGCATTTTCAGCCCGAGCTGAGCACGTTTTGTGAGTTTGAATGTATCTTCATAGGAATGAGTTGTGTGGTCAAATTAATGCTCATATAGGCTTCAGGATGACCTCCTGAACTAAATACATGTTGAAGTGTGTGCATAAGTCCTTTGGTTTAGGCGTGACACTCAATTTGAGGTTTTATTGCTTTGAATGCATTTTCAGCCCGAGCTGAGCGCGCTTTCTGACTTTGAATGTATCTTCATAGGAATGAGTTGTGTGGTCAAATTAATGCTAATTTAGGTTTCAGGAGGTCATCCTGAACAAAATACATGTTGAAGTGTGTGCATAAGTCCTTTGGTTTTGGCGTGACACTCAATTTGAGGTTTTATTGCTTTGAATGCATTTTTAGCCTGAGCTGAGCACGTTTTGTGAGTTTGAATGTATCTTGATAGGAATGAGTTGTGTGGTCAAATTAATGCTCATATAGGCTTCAGGATGACCTCCTGAACTAAATACATGTTGAAGTGTGTGCATAAATCCTTTGGTTTAGGCGTGACACTCAATTTGAGTTTTTATTGCTTTAAATGCATTTTCAGCCCCAGCTGAGCACGTTTTGTGAGTTTGAATGTATCTTCATAAGAATGAGTTATGTGGTCAAATTAATGCTCATATAGGCTTCAGGATGACCTCCTGAACAAAATAGATGTTAAAGTGTGCGCATAAGTCCTTTGGTTTAGGCGTGACACTCAATTTGAGTTTTTATTGCTTTAAATGCATTTTCAGCCCGAGCTGAGGACGTTTTGTGAGTTTGAATGTATCTTCATAGGAATGAGTTATGTGGTCAAATTAATGCTCATTTAGGCTTCAGGTGGTCATCCTGAACAAAATACATGTTAAAGTGTGTGCATAAGTCCTTTGGTTTAGGCGTGACACTCAATTTGAGTTTTTATTGCTTTAAATGCATTTTCAGCCCGAGCTGAGCGCGCTTTCTGACTTTGAATGTATCTTCATAGGAATGAGTTGTGTGGTCAAATTAATGCTCATTTAGGCTTCAGGTGGTCATCCTGAACAAAATACATGTTGAAGTGTGTGCATAAGTCCTTTGGTTTAGGTGTGACACTCAATTTGAGTTTTTATTGCTTGAAATGCATTTTCAGCCCGAGCTGAGCACGTTTTGTGAGTTTGAATGTATCTTCATAGGAATGAGTTGTGTGGTCAAATTAATGCTCATATAGGCTTCAGGATGACCTCCTGAACAAAATAGATGTTAAAGTGTGCGCATAAGTCCTTTGGTTTAGGCGTGACACTCAATTTGAGTTTTTATTGCTTTAAATGCATTTTCAGCCCGAGCTGAGCACGTTTTGTGAGTTTGAATGTATCTTCATAAGAATGAGTTATGTGGTCAAATTAATGCTCATATAGGCTTCAGGATGACCTCCTGAACAAAATAGATGTTAAAGTGTGTGCATAAGTCCTTTGGTTTAGGCGTGACACTCAATTTGAGTTTTTATTGCTTTAAATGCATTTTCAGCCCGAGCTGAGCACGTTTTGTGAGTTTGAATGTATCTTCATAGGAATGAGTTATGTGGTCAAATTAATGCTCATATAGGCTTCAGGAGGTCATCCTGAACAAAATACATGTTGAAGTGTGTGCATAAGTCCTTTGGTTTAGGCGTGACACTCAATTTGAGTTTTTATTGCTTTAAATGCATTTTCAGCCCGAGCTGAGGACGTTTTGTGAGTTTGAATATATCTTCATAGGAATGAGTTGTGTGGTCAAATTAATGCTCATATAGGCTTCAGGATGACCTCCTGAACAAAATAGATGTTAAAGTGTGCGCATAAGTCCTTTGGTTTAGGCGTGACACTCAATTTGAGTTTTTATTGCTTTAAATGCATTTTCAGCCCGAGCTGAGCACGTTTTGTGAGTTTGAATGTATCTTCATAGGAATGAGTTATGTGGTCAAAATAATGCTCATATAGGCTTCAGGATGACCTCCTGAACTAAATACATGTTGAAGTGTGCGCATAAGTCCTTTGGTTTAGGCGTGACACTCAATTTGAGTTTTTATTGCTTTAAATGCATTTTCAGCCCGAGCTGAGCACGTTTTGTGAGTTTGAATGTATCTTCATAGGAATGAGTTGTGTGGTCAAATTAATGCTCATATAGGCTTCAGGATGACCTCCTGAACTAAATACATGTTGAAGTGTGTGCATAAGTCCTTTGGTTTAGGCGTGACACTCAATTTGAGGTTTTATTGCTTTGAATGCATTTTCAGCCCGAGCTGAGCACGTTTTGTGAGTTTGAATGTATCTTGATACGAATGAGTTGTGTGGTCAAATTAATGCTCATATAGGCTTCAGGATGACCTCCTGAACTAAATACATGTTGAAGTGTGTGCATAAATTCTTTGGTTTAGGCGTGACACTCAATTTGAGTTTTTATTGCTTTAAATGCATTTTCAGCCCGAGCTGAGCACGTTTTGTGAGTTTGAATGTATCTTCATAAGAATGAGTTATGTGGTCAAATTAATGCTCATATAGGCTTCAGGATGACCTCCTGAACAAAATAGATGTTAAAGTGTGCGCATAAGTCCTTTGGTTTAGGCGTGACACTCAATTTGAGTTTTTATTGCTTTAAATGCATTTTCAGCCCGAGCTGAGCACGTTTTGTGAGTTTGAATGTATCTTCATAAGAATGAGTTATGTGGTCAAATTAATGCTCATATAGGCTTCAGGATGACCTCCTGAACAAAATAGATGTTAAAGTGTGCGCATAAGTCCTTTGGTTTAGGCGTGACACTCAATTTGAGTTTTTATTGCTTTAAATGCATTTTCAGCCCGAGCTGAGCACGTTTTGTGAGTTTGAATGTATCTTCATAGGAATGAGTTATGTGGTCAAATTAATGCTCATATAGGCTTCAGGAGGTCATCCTGAACAAAATACATGTTGAAGTGTGTGCATAAGTCCTTTGGTTTAGGCGTGACACTCAATTTGAGTTTTTATTGCTTTAAATGCATTTTCAGCCCGAGCTGAGGACGTTTTGTGAGTTTGAATGTATCTTCATAGGAATGAGTTGTGTGGTCAAATTAATGCTCATATAGGCTTCAGGATGACCTCCTGAACTAAATACATGTTGAAGTGTGCGCATAAGTCCTTTGGTTTAGGCGTGACACTCAATATGAGTTTTTATTGCTTTAAATGCATTTTCAGCCCGAGCTGAGCACGTTTTGTGAGTTTGAATGTATCTTCATAGGAATGAGTTATGTGGTCAAATTAATGCTCATATAGGCTTCAGGATGACCTCCTGAACTAAATACATGTTGAAGTGTGTGCATAAGTCCTTTGGTTTAGGCGTGACACTCAATTTGAGTTTTTATTGCTTTAAATGCATTTTCAGCCCGAGCTGAGGACGTTTTGTGACTTTGAATGTATCTTCATAGGAATGAGTTGTGTGGTCAAATTAATGCTCATTTAGGCTTCAGGTGGTCATCCTGAACAAAATACATATTGAAGTGTGTGCATAAGTCCTTTGGTTTAGGCGTTACACTCAATTTGAGTTTTTATTGCTTTAAATGCATTTCAGCCCGAGATGAGCGCGCTTTCTGACTTTGAATGTATCTTCATAGGAATGAGTTGTGTGGTCAAATTAATGCTCATATAGGCTTCAGGATGACCTCCTGAACTAAATACATGTTGAAGTGTGTGCATAAGTCCTTTGGTTTAGGCGTGACACTCAATTTGAGTTTTTATTGCTTTAAATGCATTTTCAGCCCGAGCTGAGCGCGCTTTCTGACTTTGAATGTATCTTCATAGGAATGAGTTGTGTAGTCAAATTATTGCTCATTTAGGCTTCCGGAGGTCATCCTGAACAAAATACACGTTGAAGTGTGTGCATAAGTCCTTTGGTTTAGGCGTGACACTCAATTTGAGTTTTTATTGCTTTAAATGCATTTTCAGCCCGAGCTGAGGACGTTTTGTGAGTTTGAATGTATCTTCATAGGAATGAGTTGTGTGGTCAAATTAATGCTCATATAGGCTTCAGGATGACCTCCCGAACTAAATACATGTTGAAGTGTGTGCATAAGTCCTTTGGTTTAGGCGTGACACTCAATTTGAGTTTTTATTGCTTTAAATGCATTTTCAGCCCGAGCTGAGCACGTTTTGTGAGTTTGAATGTATCTTCATAGGAATGAGTTATGTGGTCAAAATAATGCTCATATAGGCTTCAGGATGACCTCCTGAACTAAATACATGTTGAAGTGTGTGCATAAGTCCTTTGGTTTAGGCGTGACACTCAATTTGAGTTTTTATTGCTTTAAATGCATTTTCAGCCCGAGCTGAGCGCGCTTTCTGACTTTGAATGTATCTTCATAGGAATGAGTTGTGTGGTCAAATTAATGCTCATTTAGGCTTCAGGTGGTCATCCTGAACAAAATATATGTTAAAGTGTGTGCATAAGTCCTTTGGTTTAGGCGTGACACTCAATTTGAGTTTTTATTGCTTTAAATGCATTTTCAGCCCGAGCTGAGCGCGCTTTCTGACTTTGAATGTATCTTCATAGGAATGAGTTGTGTGGTCAAATTAATGCTAATTTAGGCTTCAGGAGGTCATCCTGAACAAAATACATGTTGAAGTGTGTGCATAAGTCCTTTGGTTTTGGCGTGACACTCAATTTGAGGTTTTATTGCTTTGAATGCATTTTTAGCCTGAGCTGAGCACGTTTTGTGAGTTTGAATGTATCTTGATAGGAATGAGTTGTGTGGTCAAATTAATGCTCATATAGGCTTCAGGATGACCTCCTGAACTAAATACATGTTGAAGTGTGTGCATAAATCCTTTGGTTTAGGCGTGACACTCAATTTGAGTTTTTATTGCTTTAAATGCATTTTCAGCCCGAGCTGAGCACGTTTTGTGAGTTTGAATGTATCTTCATAAGAATGAGTTATGTGGTCAAATTAATGCTCATATAGGCTTCAGGATGACCTCCTGAACAAAATAGATGTTAAAGTGTGCGCATAAGTCCTTTGGTTTAGGCGTGACACTCAATTTGAGTTTTTATTGCTTTAAATGCATTTTCAGCCCGAGCTGAGCACGTTTTGTGAGTTTGAATGTATCTTCATAGGAATGAGTTATGTGGTCAAATTAATGCTCATATAGGCTTCAGGAGGTCATCCTGAACAAAATACATGTTGAAGTGTGTGCATAAGTCGTTTGGTTTAGGCGTGACACTCAATTTGAGTTTTTATTGCTTTAAATGCATTTTCAGCCCGAGCTGAGGACGTTTTGTGAGTTTGAATGTATCTTCATAGGAATGAGTTATGTGGTCAAATTAATGCTCATTTAGGCTTCAGGTGGTCATCCTGAACAAAATACATGTTAAAGTGTGTGCATAAGTCCTTTGGTTTAGGCGTGACACTCAATTTGAGTTTTTATTGCTTTAAATGCATTTTCAGCCCGAGCTGAGCGCGCTTTCTGACTTTGAATGTATCTTCATAGGAATGAGTTGTGTGGTCAAATTAATGCTCATTTAGGCTTCAGGTGGTCATCCTGAACAAAATACATGTTGAAGTGTGTGCATAAGTCCTTTGGTTTAGGTGTGACACTCAATTTGAGTTTTTATTGCTTTAAATGCATTTTCAGCCCGAGCTGAGCACGTTTTGTGAGTTTGAATGTATCTTCATAGGAATGAGTTGTGTGGTCAAATTAATGCTCATATAGGCTTCAGGATGACCTCCTGAACTAAATACATGTTGAAGTGTGTGCATAAGTCCTTTGGTTTAGGCGTGACACTCAATTTGAGGTTTTATTGCTTTGAATGCATTTTCAGCCCGAGCTGAGCGCGCTTTCTGACTTTGAATGTATCTTCATAGGAATGAGTTGTGTGGTCAAATTAATGCTAATTTAGGTTTCAGGAGGTCATCCTGAACAAAATACATGTTGAAGTGTGTGCATAAGTCCTTTGGTTTTGGCGTGACACTCAATTTGAGGTTTTATTGCTTTGAATGCATTTTTAGCCTGAGCTGAGCACGTTTTGTGAGTTTGAATGTATCTTGATAGGAATGAGTTGTGTGGTCAAATTAATGCTCATATAGGCTTCAGGATGACCTCCTGAACTAAATACATGTTGAAGTGTGTGCATAAATCCTTTGGTTTAGGCGTGACACTCAATTTGAGTTTTTATTGCTTTAAATGCATTTTCAGCCCCAGCTGAGCACGTTTTGTGAGTTTGAATGTATCTTCATAAGAATGAGTTATGTGGTCAAATTAATGCTCATATAGGCTTCAGGATGACCTCCTGAACAAAATAGATGTTAAAGTGTGCGCATAAGTCCTTTGGTTTAGGCGTGACACTCAATTTGAGTTTTTATTGCTTTAAATGCATTTTCAGCCCGAGCTGAGGACGTTTTGTGAGTTTGAATGTATCTTCATAGGAATGAGTTATGTGGTCAAATTAATGCTCATTTAGGCTTCAGGTGGTCATCCTGAACAAAATACATGTTAAAGTGTGTGCATAAGTCCTTTGGTTTAGGCGTGACACTCAATTTGAGTTTTTATTGCTTTAAATGCATTTTCAGCCCGAGCTGAGCGCGCTTTCTGACTTTGAATGTATCTTCATAGGAATGAGTTGTGTGGTCAAATTAATGCTCATTTAGGCTTCAGGTGGTCATCCTGAACAAAATACATGTTGAAGTGTGTGCATAAGTCCTTTGGTTTAGGTGTGACACTCAATTTGAGTTTTTATTGCTTGAAATGCATTTTCAGCCCGAGCTGAGCACGTTTTGTGAGTTTGAATGTATCTTCATAGGAATGAGTTGTGTGGTCAAATTAATGCTCATATAGGCTTCAGGATGACCTCCTGAACAAAATAGATGTTAAAGTGTGCGCATAAGTCCTTTGGTTTAGGCGTGACACTCAATTTGAGTTTTTATTGCTTTAAATGCATTTTCAGCCCGAGCTGAGCACGTTTTGTGAGTTTGAATGTATCTTCATAGGAATGAGTTGTGTGGTCAAATTAATGCTCATATAGGCTTCAGGATGACCTCCTGAACTAAATACATGTTGAAGTGTGTGCATAAGTCCTTTGGTTTAGGCGTGACACTCAATTTGAGTTTTTATTGCTTTGAATGCATTTTCAGCCCGAGCTGAGCACGTTTTGTGAGTTTGAATGTATCTTGATAGGAATCAGTTGTGTGGTCAAATTAATGCTCATATAGGCTTCAGGATGACTTCCTGAACAAAATAGATGTTAAAGTGTGCGCATAAGTCCTTTGGTTTAGGCGTGACACTCAATTTGAGTTTTTATTGCTTTAAATGCATTTTCAGCCCGAGCTGAGCACGTTTTGTGAGTTTGAATGTATCTTCATAGGAATGAGTTATGTGGTCAAAATAATGCTCATATAGGCTTCAGGATGACCTCCTGAACTAAATACATGTTGAAGTGTGTGCATAAGTCCTTTGGTTTAGGCGTGACACTCAATTTGAGTTTTTATTGCTTTAAATGCATTTTCAGCCCGAGCTGAGCGCGCTTTCTGACTTTGAATGTATCTTCATAGGAATGAGTTGTGTGGTCAAATTAATGCTCATTTAGGCTTCAGGTGGTCATCCTGAACAAAATATATGTTAAAGTGTGTGCATAAGTCCTTTGGTTTAGGCGTGACACTCAATTTGAGTTTTTATTGCTTTAAATGCATTTTCAGCCCGAGCTGAGCGCGCTTTCTGATTTTGAATGTATCTTCATAGGAATGAGTTGTGTGGTCAAAATAATGCTCATTTAGGCTTCAGGTGGTCATCCTGAACAAAATACATGTTGAAGTGTGTGCATAAGTCCTTTGGTTTAGGCGTGACACTCAATTTGAGTTTTTATTGCTTTAAATGCATTTTCAGCCCGAGCTGAGCACGTTTTGTGAGTTTGAATGTATCTTCATAGGAATGAGTTATGTGGTCAAATTAATGCTCATATAGGCTTCAGGAGGTCATCCTGAACAAAATACATGTTGAAGTGTGTGCATAAGTCCTTTGGTTTAGGCGTGACACTCAATTTGAGTTTTTATTGCTTTAAATGCATTTTCAGCCCGAGCTGAGGACGTTTTGTGAGTTTGAATGTATCTTCATAGGAATGAGTTGTGTGGTCAAATTAATGCTCATATAGGCTTCAGGATGACCTCCTGAACTAAATACATGTTGAAGTGTGCGCATAAGTCCTTTGGTTTAGGCGTGACACTCAATTTGAGTTTTTATTGCTTTAAATGCATTTTCAGCCCGAGCTGAGCACGTTTTGTGAGTTTGAATGTATCTTCATAGGAATGAGTTATGTGGTCAAATTAATGCTCATATAGGCTTCAGGATGACCTCCTGAACTAAATACATGTTGAAGTGTGTGCATAAGTCCTTTGGTTTAGGCGTGACACTCAATTTGAGTTTTTATTGCTTTAAATGCATTTTCAGCCCGAGCTGAGGACGTTTTGTGAGTTTGAATGTATCTTCATAGGAATGAGTTATGTGGTCAAATTAATGCTCATTTAGGCTTCAGGTGGTCATCCTGAACAAAATACATGTTGAAGTGTGTGCATAAGTCCTTTGGTTTAGGTGTGACACTCAATTTGAGTTTTTATTGCTTTAAATGCATTTTCAGCCCGAGCTGAGCACGTTTTGTGAGTTTGAATGTATCTTCATCGGAATGAGTTGTGTGGTCAAATTAATGCTCATATAGGCTTCAGGATGACCTCCTGAACTAAATACATGTTGAAGTGTGTGCATAAGTCCTTTGGTTTAGGCGTGACACTCAATTTGAGGTTTTATTGCTTTGAATGCATTTTCAGCCCGAGCTGAGCACGTTTTGTGAGTTTGAATGTATCTTGATACGAATGAGTTGTGTGGTCAAATTAATGCTCATATAGGCTTCAGGATGACCTCCTGAACTAAATACATGTTGAAGTGTGTGCATAAATTCTTTGGTTTAGGCGTGACACTCAATTTGAGTTTTTATTGCTTTAAATGCAATTTCAGCCCGAGCTGAGCACGTTTTGTGAGTTTGAATGTATCTTCATAAGAATGAGTTATGTGGTCAAATTAATGCTCATATAGGCTTCAGGATGACCTCCTGAACTAAATACATGTTGAAGTGTGTGCATAAGTCCTTTGGTTTAGGCGTGACACTCAATTTGAGTTTTTATTGCTTTAAATGCATTTTCAGCCCGAGCTGAGCACGTTTTGTGAGTTTGAATGTATCTTGATAGGAATCAGTTGTGTGGTCAAATTAATGCTCATATAGGCTTCAGGATGACTTCCTGAACAAAATAGATGTTAAAGTGTGCGCATAAGTCCTTTGGTTTAGGCGTGACACTCAATTTGAGTTTTTATTGCTTTAAATGCATTTTCAGCCCGAGCTGAGCACGTTTTGTGAGTTTGAATGTATCTTCATAGGAATGAGTTATGTGGTCAAAATAATTCTCATATAGGCTTCAGGATGACCTCCTGAACTAAATACATGTTGAAGTGTGTGCATAAGTCCTTTGGTTTAGGCGTGACACTCAATTTGAGTTTTTATTGCTTTAAATGCATTTTCAGCCCGAGCTGAGCGCGCTTTCTGACTTTGAATGTATCTTCATAGGAATGAGTTGTGTGGTCAAATTAATGCTCATTTAGGCTTCAGGTGGTCATCCTGAACAAAATATATGTTAAAGTGTGTGCATAAGTCCTTTGGTTTAGGCGTGACACTCAATTTGAGTTTTTATTGCTTTAAATGCATTTTCAGCCCGAGCTGAGCGCGCTTTCTGACTTTGAATGTATCTTGATAGGAATGAGTTGTGTGGTCAAAATAATGCTCATTTAGGCTTCAGGTGGTCATCCTGAACAAAATACATGAAGTGTGTGCATAAGTCCTTTGGTTTAGGTGTGACACTCAATTTGAGTTTTTATTGCGAAATGCATTTTCAGGCAGAGATGAGCAAGTTTTCTGAGTTTGAAGTATCTTCATAGGAATGAGTTGTGTGGTCAAATTAATGCTAATTTAGGCTTCAGGAGGTCATCCTGAACAAAATACATGTTGAAGTGTGTGCATAAGTCCTTTGGTTTTGGCGTGACACTCAATTTGAGGTTTTATTGCTTTGAATGCATTTTTAGCCTGAGCTGAGCACGTTTTGTGAGTTTGAATGTATCTTGATAGGAATGAGTTGTGTGGTCAAATTAATGCTCATATAGGCTTCAGGATGACCTCCTGAACTAAATACATGTTGAAGTGTGTGCATAAATCCTTTGGTTTAGGCGTGACACTCAATTTGAGTTTTTATTGCTTTAAATGCATTTTCAGCCCGAGCTGAGCACGTTTTGTGAGTTTGAATGTATCTTCATAAGAATGAGTTATGTGGTGAAATTAATGCTCATATAGGCTTCAGGATGACCTCCTGAACAAAATAGAAGTTAAAGTGTGCGCATAAGTCCTTTGGTTTAGGCGTGACACTCAATTTGAGTTTTTATTGCTTTAAATGCATTTTCAGCCCGAGCTGAGCACGTTTTGTGAGTTTGAATGTATCTTCATAGGAATGAGTTATGTGGTCAAATTAATGCTCATATAGGCTTCAGGAGGTCATCCTGAACAAAATACATGTTGAAGTGTGTGCATAGGTCCTTTGGTTTAGGCGTGACACTCAATTTGAGTTTTTATTGCTTTAAATGCATTTTCAGCCCGAGCTGAGCGCGCTTTCTGACTTTGAATGTATCTTCATAGGAATGAGTTGTGTGGTCAAATTAATGCTCATTTAGGCTTCAGGTGGTCATCCTGAACAAAATACATGTTGAAGTGTGTGCATAAGTCCTTTGGTTTAGGTGTGACACTCAATTTGAGTTTTTATTGCTTTAAATGCATTTTCAGCCCGAGCTGAGCACGTTTTGTGAGTTTGAATGTATCTTCATAGGAATGAGTTGTGTGATCAAATTAATGCTCATATAGGCTTCAGGATGACCTCCTGAACTAAATACATGTTGAAGTGTGTGCATAAGTCCTTTGGTTTAGGCGTGACACTCAATTTGAGGTTTTATTGCTTTGAATGCATTTTCAGCCCGAGCTGAGCACGTTTTGTGAGTTTGAATGTATCTTGATACGAATGAGTTGTGTGGTCAAATTAATGCTCATATAGGCTTCAGGATGACCTCCTGAACTAAATACATGTTGAAGTGTGTGCATAAATTCTTTGGTTTAGGCGTGACACTCAATTTGAGTTTTTATTGCTTTAAATGCATTTTCAGCCCGAGCTGAGCACGTTTTGTGAGTTTGAATGTATCTTCATAAGAATGAGTTATGTGGTCAAATTAATGCTCATATAGGCTTCAGGATGACCTCCTGAACAAAATAGATGTTAAAGTGTGCGCATAAGTCCTTTGGTTTAGGCGTGACACTCAATTTGAGTTTTTATTGCTTTAAATGCATTTTCAGCCCGAGCTGAGCACGTTTTGTGAGTTTGAATGTATCTTCATAAGAATGAGTTATGTGGTCAAATTAATGCTCATATAGGCTTCAGGATGACCTCCTGAACAAAATAGATGTTAAAGTGTGCGCATAAGTCCTTTGGTTTAGGCGTGACACTCAATTTGAGTTTTTATTGCTTTAAATGCATTTTCAGCCCGAGCTGAGCACGTTTTGTGAGTTTGAATGTATCTTCATAGGAATGAGTTATGTGGTCAAATTAATGCTCATATAGGCTTCAGGAGGTCATCCTGAACAAAATACATGTTGAAGTGTGTGCATAAGTCCTTTGGTTTAGGCGTGACACTCAATTTGAGTTTTTATTGCTTTAAATGCATTTTCAGCCCGAGCTGAGGACGTTTTGTGAGTTTGAATGTATCTTCATAGGAATGAGTTGTGTGGTCAAATTAATGCTCATATAGGCTTCAGGATGACCTCCTGAACTAAATACATGTTGAAGTGTGCGCATAAGTCCTTTGGTTTAGGCGTGACACTCAATTTGAGTTTTTATTGCTTTAAATGCATTTTCAGCCCGAGCTGAGCACGTTTTGTGAGTTTGAATGTATCTTCATAGGAATGAGTTATGTGGTCAAATTAATGCTCATATAGGCTTCAGGATGACCTCCTGAACTAAATACATGTTGAAGTGTGTGCATAAGTCCTTTGGTTTAGGCGTGACACTCAATTTGAGTTTTTATTGCTTTAAATGCATTTTCAGCCCGAGCTGAGGACGTTTTGTGACTTTGAATGTATCTTCATAGGAATGAGTTGTGTGGTCAAATTAATGCTCATTTAGGCTTCAGGTGGTCATCCTGAACAAAATACATATTGAAGTGTGTGCATAAGTCCTTTGGTTTAGGCGTTACACTCAATTTGAGTTTTTATTGCTTTAAATGCATTTCAGCCCGAGATGAGCGCGCTTTCTGACTTTGAATGTATCTTCATAGGAATGAGTTGTGTGGTCAAATTAATGCTCATATAGGCTTCAGGATGACCTCCTGAACTAAATACATGTTGAAGTGTGTGCATAAGTCCTTTGGTTTAGGCGTGACACTCAATTTGAGTTTTTATTGCTTTAAATGCATTTTCAGCCCGAGCTGAGCGCGCTTTCTGACTTTGAATGTATCTTCATAGGAATGAGTTGTGTAGTCAAATTATTGCTCATTTAGGCTTCCGGAGGTCATCCTGAACAAAATACACGTTGAAGTGTGTGCATAAGTCCTTTGGTTTAGGCGTGACACTCAATTTGAGTTTTTATTGCTTTAAATGCATTTTCAGCCCGAGCTGAGCATGTTTTGTGAGTTTGAACGTATCTTCATAGGAATGAGTTGTGTGGTCAAAAATGCTCATTTAGGCTTCAGGTGGTCATCCTGAACAAAATTCATGTTGAAGTGTGTGCATAAGTCCTTTGGTTTAGGCGTGACACTCAATTTGAGGTTTTATTGCTTTGAATGCATTTTCAGCCCGAGCTGAGCACGTTTTGTGAGTTTGAATGTATCTTGATAGGAATGAGTTATGTGGTCAAAATAATGCTCATATAGGCTTCAGGATGACCTCCTGAACTAAATACATGTTGAAGTGTGCGCATAAGTCCTTTGGTTTAGGCGTGACACTCAATTTGAGTTTTTATTGCTTTAAATGCATTTTCAGCCCGAGCTGAGCACGTTTTGTGAGTTTGAATGTATCTTCATAGGAATGAGTTGTGTGGTCAAATTAATGCTCATATAGGCTTCAGGATGACCTCCTGAACAAAATAGATGTTAAAGTGTGCGCATAAGTCCTTTGGTTTAGGCGTGACACTCAATTTGAGTTTTTATTGCTTTAAATGCATTTTCAGCCCGAGCTGAGCACGTTTTGTGAGTTTGAATGTATCTTCATAGGAATGAGTTATGTGGTCAAAATAATGCTCATATAGGCTTCAGGATGACCTCCTGAACTAAATACATGTTGAAGTGTGCGCATAAGTCCTTTGGTTTAGGCGTGACACTCAATTTGAGTTTTTATTGCTTTAAATGCATTTTCAGCCCGAGCTGAGCACGTTTTGTGAGTTTGAATGTATCTTCATAGGAATGAGTTGTGTGGTCAAATTAATGCTCATATAGGCTTCAGGATGACCTCCTGAACTAAATACATGTTGAAGTGTGTGCATAAGTCCTTTGGTTTAGGCGTGACACTCAATTTGAGGTTTTATTGCTTTGAATGCATTTTCAGCCCGAGCTGAGCACGTTTTGTGAGTTTGAATGTATCTTGATACGAATGAGTTGTGTGGTCAAATTAATGCTCATATAGGCTTCAGGATGACCTCCTGAACTAAATACATGTTGAAGTGTGTGCATAAATTCTTTGGTTTAGGCGTGACACTCAATTTGAGTTTTTATTGCTTTAAATGCATTTTCAGCCCGAGCTGAGCACGTTTTGTGAGTTTGAATGTATCTTCATAAGAATGAGTTATGTGGTCAAATTAATGCTCATATAGGCTTCAGGATGACCTCCTGAACAAAATAGATGTTAAAGTGTGCGCATAAGTCCTTTGGTTTAGGCGTGACACTCAATTTGAGTTTTTATTGCTTTAAATGCATTTTCAGCCCGAGCTGAGCACGTTTTGTGAGTTTGAATGTATCTTCATAAGAATGAGTTATGTGGTCAAATTAATGCTCATATAGGCTTCAGGATGACCTCCTGAACAAAATAGATGTTAAAGTGTGCGCATAAGTCCTTTGGTTTAGGCGTGACACTCAATTTGAGTTTTTATTGCTTTAAATGCATTTTCAGCCCGAGCTGAGCACGTTTTGTGAGTTTGAATGTATCTTCATAGGAATGAGTTATGTGGTCAAATTAATGCTCATATAGGCTTCAGGAGGTCATCCTGAACAAAATACATGTTGAAGTGTGTGCATAAGTCCTTTGGTTTAGGCGTGACACTCAATTTGAGTTTTTATTGCTTTAAATGCATTTTCAGCCCGAGCTGAGGACGTTTTGTGAGTTTGAATGTATCTTCATAGGAATGAGTTGTGTGGTCAAATTAATGCTCATATAGGCTTCAGGATGACCTCCTGAACTAAATACATGTTGAAGTGTGCGCATAAGTCCTTTGGTTTAGGCGTGACACTCAATTTGAGTTTTTATTGCTTTAAATGCATTTTCAGCCCGAGCTGAGCACGTTTTGTGAGTTTGAATGTATCTTCATAGGAATGAGTTATGTGGTCAAATTAATGCTCATATAGGCTTCAGGATGACCTCCTGAACTAAATACATGTTGAAGTGTGTGCATAAGTCCTTTGGTTTAGGCGTGACACTCAATTTGAGTTTTTATTGCTTTAAATGCATTTTCAGCCCGAGCTGAGGACGTTTTGTGACTTTGAATGTATCTTCATAGGAATGAGTTGTGTGGTCAAATTAATGCTCATTTAGGCTTCAGGTGGTCATCCTGAACAAAATACATATTGAAGTGTGTGCATAAGTCCTTTGGTTTAGGCGTTACACTCAATTTGAGTTTTTATTGCTTTAAATGCATTTCAGCCCGAGATGAGCGCGCTTTCTGACTTTGAATGTATCTTCATAGGACTGAGTTGTGTGGTCAAATTAATGCTCATATAGGCTTCAGGATGACCTCCTGAACTAAATACATGTTGAAGTGTGTGCATAAGTCCTTTGGTTTAGGCGTGAAACTCAATTTGAGTTTTTATTGCTTTAAATGCATTTTCAGCCCGAGCTGAGCGCGCTTTCTGACTTTGAATGTATCTTCATAGGAATGAGTTGTGTAGTCAAATTATTGCTCATTTAGGCTTCCGGAGGTCATCCTGAACAAAATACACGTTGAAGTGTGTGCATAAGTCCTTTGGTTTAGGCGTGACACTCAATTTGAGTTTTTATTGCTTTAAATGCATTTTCAGCCCGAGCTGAGCATGTTTTGTGAGTTTGAACGTATCTTCATAGGAATGAGTTGTGTGGTCAAAAATGCTCATTTAGGCTTCAGGTGGTCATCCTGAACAAAATTCATGTTGAAGTGTGTGCATAAGTCCTTTGGTTTAGGCGTGACACTCAATTTGAGGTTTTATTGCTTTGAATGCATTTTCAGCCCGAGCTGAGCACGTTTTGTGAGTTTGAATGTATCTTGATACGAATGAGTTGTGTGGTCAAATTAATGCTCATATAGGCTTCAGGATGACCTCCTGAACTAAATACATGTTGAAGTGTGTGCATAAGTCCTTTGGTTTAGGCGTGACACTCAATTTGAGTTTTTATTGCTTTAAATGCATTTTCAGCCCGAGCTGAGGACGTTTTGTGAGTTTGAATGTATCTTCATAGGAATGAGTTGTGTGGTCAAATTAATGCTCATATAGGCTTCAGGATGACCTCCCGAACTAAATACATGTTGAAGTGTGTGCATAAGTCCTTTGGTTTAGGCGTGACACTCAATTTGAGTTTTTATTGCTTTAAATGCATTTTCAGCCCGAGCTGAGGACGTTTTGTGAGTTTGAATGTATCTTCATAGGAATGAGTTGTGTGGTCAAATTAATGCTCATATAGGCTTCAGGATGACCTCCTGAACTAAATACATGTTGAAGTGTGTGCATAAGTCCTTTGGTTTAGGCGTGACACTCAATTTGAGGTTTTATTGCTTTGAATGCATTTTCAGCCCGAGCTGAGCACGTTTTGTGAGTTTGAATGTATCTTGATACGAATGAGTTGTGTGGTCAAATTAATGCTCATATAGGCTTCAGGATGACCTCCTGAACTAAATATATGTTAAAGTGTGTGCATAAGTCCTTTGGTTTAGGCGTGACACTCAATTTGAGTTTTTATTGCTTTAAATGCATTTTCAGCCCGAGCTGAGCGCGCTTTCTGACTTTGAATGTATCTTCATAGGAATGAGTTGTGTGGTCAAAATAATGCTCATTTAGGCTTCAGGTGGTCATCCTGAACAAAATACATGTTGAAGTGTGTGCATAAGTCCTTTGGTTTTGGCGTGACACTCAATTTGAGGTTTTATTGCTTTGAATGCATTTTTAGCCTGAGCTGAGCACGTTTTGTGAGTTTGAATGTATCTTGATAGGAATGAGTTGTGTGGTCAAATTAATGCTCATATAGGCTTCAGGATGACCTCCTGAACTAAATACATGTTGAAGTGTGTGCATAAATCCTTTGGTCTAGGCGTGACACTCAATTTGAGTTTTTATTGCTTTAAATGCATTTTCAGCCCGAGCTGAGCACGTTTTGTGAGTTTGAATGTATCTTCATAAGAATGAGTTATGTGGTGAAATTAATGCTCATATAGGCTTCAGGATGACCTCCTGAACAAAATAGATGTTAAAGTGTGCGCATAAGTCCTTTGGTTTAGGCGTGACACTCAATTTGAGTTTTTATTGCTTTAAATGCATTTTCAGCCCGAGCTGAGCACGTTTCGTGAGTTTGAATGTATCTTCATAGGAATGAGTTATGTGGTCAAATTAATGCTCATATAGGCTTCAGGAGGTCATCCTGAAAGAAAATACATGTTGAAGTGTGTGCATAAGTCCTTTGGTTTAGGCGTGACACTCAATTTGAGTTTTTATTGCTTTAAATGCATTTTCAGCCCGAGCTGAGCACGTTTTGTGAGTTTGAATGTATCTTCATAGGAATGAGTTGTGTGGTCAAAATAATGCTCATTTAGGCTTCAGGTGGTCATCCTGAACAAAATACATGTTGAAGTGTGTGCATAAGTCCTTTGGTTTTGGCGTGACACTCAATTTGAGGTTTTATTGCTTTGAATGCATTTTTAGCCTGAGCTGAGCACGTTTTGTGAGTTTGAATGTATCTTGATAGGAATGAGTTGTGTGGTCAAATTAATGCTCATATAGGCTTCAGGATGACCTCCTGAACTAAATACATGTTGAAGTGTGTGCATAAATCCTTTGGTCTAGGCGTGACACTCAATTTGAGTTTTTATTGCTTTAAATGCATTTTCAGCCCGAGCTGAGCACGTTTTGTGAGTTTGAATGTATCTTCATAAGAATGAGTTATGTGGTGAAATTAATGCTCATATAGGCTTCAGGATGACCTCCTGAACAAAATAGATGTTAAAGTGTGCGCATAAGTCCTTTGGTTTAGGCGTGACACTCAATTTGAGTTTTTATTGCTTTAAATGCATTTTCAGCCCGAGCTGAGCACGTTTCGTGAGTTTGAATGTATCTTCATAGGAATGAGTTATGTGGTCAAATTAATGCTCATATAGGCTTCAGGAGGTCATCCTGAAAGAAAATACATGTTGAAGTGTGTGCATAAGTCCTTTGGTTTAGGCGTGACACTCAATTTGAGTTTTTATTGCTTTAAATGCATTTTCAGCCCGAGCTGAGCGCGCTTTCTGACTTTGAATGTATCTTCATAGGAATGAGTTGTGTGGTCAAATTAATGCTCATTTAGGCTTCAGGTGGTCATCCTGAACAAAATACATGTTGAAGTGTGTGCATAAGTCCTTTGGTTTAGGTGTGACACTCAATTTGAGTTTTTATTGCTTTAAATGCATTTTCAGCCCGAGCTGAGCACGTTTTGTGAGTTTGAATGTATCTTCATAGGAATGAGTTGTGTGGTCAAATTAATGCTCATATAGGCTTCAGGATGACCTCCTGAACTAAATACATGTTGAAGTGTGTGCATAAGTCCTTTGGTTTAGGCGTGACACTCAATTTGAGGTTTTATTGCTTTGAATGCATTTTCAGCCCGAGCTGAGCACGTTTTGTGAGTTTGAATGTATCTTGATACGAATGAGTTGTGTGGTCAAATTAATGCTCATATAGGCTTCAGGATGACCTCCTGAACTAAATACATGTTGAAGTGTGTGCATAAATTCTTTGGTTTAGGCGTGACACTTTATTTGAGTTTTTATTGCTTTAAATGCATTTTCAGCCCGAGCTGAGCACGTTTTGTGAGTTTGAATGTATCTTCATAAGAATGAGTTATGTGGTCAAATTAATGCTCATATAGGCTTCAGGATGACCTCCTGAACAAAATAGATGTTAAAGTGTGCGCATAAGTCCTTTGGTTTAGGCGTGACACTCAATTTGAGTTTTTATTGCTTTAAATGCATTTTCAGCCCGAGCTGAGCACGTTTTGTGAGTTTGAATGTATCTTCATAAGAATGAGTTATGTGGTCAAATTAATGCTCATATAGGCTTCAGGATGACCTCCTGAACAAAATAGATGTTAAAGTGTGCGCATAAGTCCTTTGGTTTAGGCGTGACACTCAATTTGAGTTTTTATTGCTTTAAATGCATTTTCAGCCCGAGCTGAGCACGTTTTGTGAGTTTGAATGTATCTTCATAGGAATGAGTTATGTGGTCAAATTAATGCTCATATAGGCTTCAGGAGGTCATCCTGAACAAAATTCATGTTGAAGTGTGTGCATAAGTCCTTTGGTTTAGGCGTGACACTCAATTTGAGTTTTTATTGCTTTAAATGCATTTTCAGCCCGAGCTGAGGACGTTTTGTGAGTTTGAATGTATCTTCATAGGAATGAGTTGTGTGGTCAAATTAATGCTCATATAGGCTTCAGGATGACCTCCTGAACTAAATACATGTTGAAGTGTGCGCATAAGTCCTTTGGTTTAGGCGTGACACTCAATTTGAGTTTTTATTGCTTTAAATGCATTTTCAGCCCGAGCTGAGCACGTTTTGTGAGTTTGAATGTATCTTCATAGGAATGAGTTATGTGGTCAAATTAATGCTCATATAGGCTTCAGGATGACCTCCTGAACTAAATACATGTTGAAGTGTGTGCATAAGTCCTTTGGTTTAGGCGTGACACTCAATTTGAGTTTTTATTGCTTTAAATGCATTTTCAGCCCGAGCTGAGGACGTTTTGTGACTTTGAATGTATCTTCATAGGAATGAGTTGTGTGGTCAAATTAATGCTCATTTAGGCTTCAGGTGGTCATCCTGAACAAAATACATATTGAAGTGTGTGCATAAGTCCTTTGGTTTAGGCGTTACACTCAATTTGAGTTTTTATTGCTTTAAATGCATTTCAGCCCGAGATGAGCGCGCTTTCTGACTTTGAATGTATCTTCATAGGAATGAGTTGTGTGGTCAAATTAATGCTCATATAGGCTTCAGGATGACCTCCTGAACTAAATACATGTTGAAGTGTGTGCATAAGTCCTTTGGTTTAGGCGTGACACTCAATTTGAGTTTTTATTGCTTTAAATGCATTTTCAGCCCGAGCTGAGCGCGCTTTCTGACTTTGAATGTATCTTCATAGGAATGAGTTGTGTAGTCAAATTATTGCTCATTTAGGCTTCCGGAGGTCATCCTGAACAAAATACACGTTGAAGTGTGTGCATAAGTCCTTTGGTTTAGGCGTGACACTCAATTTGAGTTTTTATTGCTTTAAATGCATTTTCAGCCCGAGCTGAGCATGTTTTGTGAGTTTGAACGTATCTTCATAGGAATGAGTTGTGTGGTCAAAAATGCTCATTTAGGCTTCAGGTGGTCATCCTGAACAAAATTCATGTTGAAGTGTGTGCATAAGTCCTTTGGTTTAGGCGTGACACTCAATTTGAGGTTTTATTGCTTTGAATGCATTTTCAGCCCGAGCTGAGCACGTTTTGTGAGTTTGAATGTATCTTGATAGGAATGAGTTATGTGGTCAAAATAATGCTCATATAGGCTTCAGGATGACCTCCTGAACTAAATACATGTTGAAGTGTGCGCATAAGTCCTTTGGTTTAGGCGTGACACTCAATTTGAGTTTTTATTGCTTTAAATGCATTTTCAGCCCGAGCTGAGCACGTTTTGTGAGTTTGAATGTATCTTCATAGGAATGAGTTGTGTGGTCAAATTAATGCTCATATAGGCTTCAGGATGACCTCCTGAACAAAATAGATGTTAAAGTGTGCGCATAAGTCCTTTGGTTTAGGCGTGACACTCAATTTGAGTTTTTATTGCTTTAAATGCATTTTCAGCCCGAGCTGAGCACGTTTTGTGAGTTTGAATGTATCTTGATAGGAATGAGTTATGTGGTCAAAATAATGCTCATATAGGCTTCAGGATGACCTCCTGAACTAAATACATGTTGAAGTGTGCGCATAAGTCCTTTGGTTTAGGCGTGACACTCAATTTGAGTTTTTATTGCTTTAAATGCATTTTCAGCCCGAGCTGAGCACGTTTTGTGAGTTTGAATGTATCTTCATAGGAATGAGTTGTGTGGTCAAATTAATGCTCATATAGGCTTCAGGATGACCTCCTGAACTAAATACATGTTGAAGTGTGTGCATAAGTCCTTTGGTTTAGGCGTGACACTCAATTTGAGGTTTTATTGCTTTGAATGCATTTTCAGCCCGAGCTGAGCACGTTTTGTGAGTTTGAATGTATCTTGATACGAATGAGTTGTGTGGTCAAATTAATGCTCATATAGGCTTCAGGATGACCTCCTGAACTAAATACATGTTGAAGTGTGTGCATAAATTCTTTGGTTTAGGCGTGACACTCAATTTGAGTTTTCATTGCTTTAAATGCATTTTCAGCCCGAGCTGAGCACGTTTTGTGAGTTTGAATGTATCTTCATAAGAATGAGTTATGTGGTCAAATTAATGCTCATATAGGCTTCAGGATGACCTCCTGAACAAAATAGATGTTAAAGTGTGCGCATAAGTCCTTTGGTTTAGGCGTGACACTCAATTTGAGTTTTTATTGCTTTAAATGCATTTTCAGCCCGAGCTGAGCACGTTTTGTGAGTTTGAATGTATCTTCATAAGAATGAGTTATGTGGTCAAATTAATGCTCATATAGGCTTCAGGATGACCTCCTGAACAAAATAGATGTTAAAGTGTGCGCATAAGTCCTTTGGTTTAGGCGTGACACTCAATTTGAGTTTTTATTGCTTTAAATGCATTTTCAGCCCGAGCTGAGCACGTTTTGTGAGTTTGAATGTATCTTCATAGGAATGAGTTATGTGGTCAAATTAATGCTCATATAGGCTTCAGGAGGTCATCCTGAACAAAATACATGTTGAAGTGTGTGCATAAGTCCTTTGGTTTAGGCGTGACACTCAATTTGAGTTTTTATTGCTTTAAATGCATTTTCAGCCCGAGCTGAGGACGTTTTGTGAGTTTGAATGTATCTTCATAGGAATGAGTTGTGTGGTCAAATTAATGCTCATATAGGCTTCAGGATGACCTCCTGAACTAAATACATGTTGAAGTGTGCGCATAAGTCCTTTGGTTTAGGCGTGACACTCAATTTGAGTTTTTATTGCTTTAAATGCATTTTCAGCCCGAGCTGAGCACGTTTTGTGAGTTTGAATGTATCTTCATAGGAATGAGTTATGTGGTCAAATTAATGCTCATATAGGCTTCAGGATGACCTCCTGAACTAAATACATGTTGAAGTGTGTGCATAAGTCCTTTGGTTTAGGCGTGACACTCAATTTGAGTTTTTATTGCTTTAAATGCATTTTCAGCCCGAGCTGAGGACGTTTTGTGACTTTGAATGTATCTTCATAGGAATGAGTTGTGTGGTCAAATTAATGCTCATTTAGGCTTCAGGTGGTCATCCTGAACAAAATACATATTGAAGTGTGTGCATAAGTCCTTTGGTTTAGGCGTTACACTCAATTTGAGTTTTTATTGCTTTAAATGCATTTCAGCCCGAGATGAGCGCGCTTTCTGACTTTGAATGTATCTTCATAGGAATGAGTTGTGTGGTCAAATTAATGCTCATATAGGCTTCAGGATGACCTCCTGAACTAAATACATGTTGAAGTGTGTGCATAAGTCCTTTGGTTTAGGCGTGACACTCAATTTGAGTTTTTATTGCTTTAAATGCATTTTCAGCCCGAGCTGAGCGCGCTTTCTGACTTTGAATGTATCTTCATAGGAATGAGTTGTGTAGTCAAATTATTGCTCATTTAGGCTTCCGGAGGTCATCCTGAACAAAATACACGTTGAAGTGTGTGCATAAGTCCTTTGGTTTAGGCGTGACACTCAATTTGAGTTTTTATTGCTTTAAATGCATTTTCAGCCCGAGCTGAGCATGTTTTGTGAGTTTGAACGTATCTTCATAGGAATGAGTTGTGTGGTCAAAAATGCTCATTTAGGCTTCAGGTGGTCATCCTGAACAAAATTCATGTTGAAGTGTGTGCATAAGTCCTTTGGTTTAGGCGTGACACTCAATTTGAGGTTTTATTGCTTTGAATGCATTTTCAGCCCGAGCTGAGCACGTTTTGTGAGTTTGAATGTATCTTGATACGAATGAGTTGTGTGGTCAAATTAATGCTCATATAGGCTTCAGGATGACCTCCTGAACTAAATACATGTTGAAGTGTGTGCATAAGTCCTTTGGTTTAGGCGTGACACTCAATTTGAGTTTTTATTGCTTTAAATGCATTTTCAGCCCGAGCTGAGGACGTTTTGTGAGTTTGAATGTATCTTCATAGGAATGAGTTGTGTGGTCAAATTAATGCTCATATAGGCTTCAGGATGACCTCCCGAACTAAATACATGTTGAAGTGTGTGCATAAGTCCTTTGGTTTAGGCGTGACACTCAATTTGAGTTTTTATTGCTTTAAATGCATTTTCAGCCCGAGCTGAGGACGTTTTGTGAGTTTGAATGTATCTTCATAGGAATGAGTTGTGTGGTCAAATTAATGCTCATATAGGCTTCAGGATGACCTCCTGAACTAAATACATGTTGAAGTGTGTGCATAAGTCCTTTGGTTTAGGCGTGACACTCAATTTGAGGTTTTATTGCTTTGAATGCATTTTCAGCCCGAGCTGAGCACGTTTTGTGAGTTTGAATGTATCTTGATACGAATGAGTTGTGTGGTCAAATTAATGCTCATATAGGCTTCAGGATGACCTCCTGAACTAAATACATGTTGAAGTGTGTGCATAAATTCTTTGGTTTAGGCGTGACACTCAATTTGAGTTTTTATTGCTTTAAATGCAATTTCAGCCCGAGCTGAGCACGTTTTGTGAGTTTGAATGTATCTTCATAAGAATGAGTTATGTGGTCAAATTAATGCTCATATAGGCTTCAGGATGACCTCCTGAACTAAATACATGTTGAAGTGTGTGCATAAGTCCTTTGGTTTAGGCGTGACACTCAATTTGAGTTTTTATTGCTTTAAATGCATTTTCAGCCCGAGCTGAGCACGTTTTGTGAGTTTGAATGTATCTTGATAGGAATCAGTTGTGTGGTCAAATTAATGCTCATATAGGCTTCAGGATGACTTCCTGAACAAAATAGATGTTAAAGTGTGCGCATAAGTCCTTTGGTTTAGGCGTGACACTCAATTTGAGTTTTTATTGCTTTAAATGCATTTTCAGCCCGAGCTGAGCACGTTTTGTGAGTTTGAATGTATCTTCATAGGAATGAGTTATGTGGTCAAAATAATGCTCATATAGGCTTCAGGATGACCTCCTGAACTAAATACATGTTGAAGTGTGTGCATAAGTCCTTTGGTTTAGGCGTGACACTCAATTTGAGTTTTTATTGCTTTAAATGCATTTTCAGCCCGAGCTGAGCGCGCTTTCTGACTTTGAATGTATCTTCATAGGAATGAGTTGTGTGGTCAAATTAATGCTCATTTAGGCTTCAGGTGGTCATCCTGAACAAAATATATGTTAAAGTGTGTGCATAAGTCCTTTGGTTTAGGCGTGACACTCAATTTGAGTTTTTATTGCTTTAAATGCATTTTCAGCCCGAGCTGAGCGCGCTTTCTGACTTTGAATGTATCTTCATAGGAATGAGTTGTGTGGTCAAAATAATGCTCATTTAGGCTTCAGGTGGTCATCCTGAACAAAATACATGTTGAAGTGTGTGCATAAGTCCTTTGGTTTAGGCGTGACACTCAATTTGAGTTTTTATTGCTTTAAATGCATTTTCAGCCCGAGCCGAGCGCGCTTTCTGACTTTGAATGTATCTTCATAGGAATGAGTTGTGTGGTCAAATTAATGCTCATTTAGGCTTCAGGTGGTCATCCTGAACAAAATATATGTTAAAGTGTGTGCATAAGTCCTTTGGTTTAGGCGTGACACTCAATTTGAGTTTTTATTGCTTTAAATGCATTTTCAGCCCGAGCTGAGCGCGCTTTCTGACTTTGAATGTATCTTCATAGGAATGAGTTGTGTGGTCAAAATAATGCTCATTTAGGCTTCAGGTGGTCATCCTGAACAAAATACATGTTGAAGTGTGTGCATAAGTCCTTTGGTTTTGGCGTGACACTCAATTTGAGGTTTTATTGCTTTGAATGCATTTTTAGCCTGAGCTGAGCACGTTTTGTGAGTTTGAATGTATCTTGATAGGAATGAGTTGTGTGGTCAAATTAATGCTCATATAGGCTTCAGGATGACCTCCTGAACTAAATACATGTTGAAGTGTGTGCATAAATCCTTTGGTTTAGGCGTGACACTCAATTTGAGTTTTTATTGCTTTAAATGCATTTTCAGCCCGAGCTGAGCACGTTTTGTGAGTTTGAATGTATCTTCATAAGAATGAGTTATGTGGTGAAATTAATGCTCATATAGGCTTCAGGATGACCTCCTGAACAAAATAGATGTTAAAGTGTGCGCATAAGTCCTTTGGTTTAGGCGTGACACTCAATTTGAGTTTTTATTGCTTTAAATGCATTTTCAGCCCGAGCTGAGCACGTTTCGTGAGTTTGAATGTATCTTCATAGGAATGAGTTATGTGGTCAAATTAATGCTCATATAGGCTTCAGGAGGTCATCCTGAACAAAATACATGTTGAAGTGTGTGCATAAGTCCTTTGGTTTAGGCGTGACACTCAATTTGAGTTTTTATTGCTTTAAATGCATTTTCAGCCCGAGCTGAGCGCGCTTTCTGACTTTGAATGTATCTTCATAGGAATGAGTTGTGTGGTCAAATTAATGCTCATTTAGGCTTCAGGTGGTCATCCTGAACAAAATACATGTTGAAGTGTGTGCATAAGTCCTTTGGTTTAGGTGTGACACTCAATTTGAGTTTTTATTGCTTTAAATGCATTTTCAGCCCGAGCTGAGCACGTTTTGTGAGTTTGAATGTATCTTCATAGGAATGAGTTGTGTGGTCAAATTAATGCTCATATAGGCTTCAGGATGACCTCCTGAACTAAATACATGTTGAAGTGTGTGCATAAGTCCTTTGGTTTAGGCGTGACACTCAATTTGAGGTTTTATTGCTTTGAATGCATTTTCAGCCCGAGCTGAGCACGTTTTGTGAGTTTGAATGTATCTTGATACGAATGAGTTGTGTGGTCAAATTAATGCTCATATAGGCTTCAGGATGACCTCCTGAACTAAATACATGTTGAAGTGTGTGCATAAATTCTTTGGTTTAGGCGTGACACTCAATTTGAGTTTTTATTGCTTTAAATGCATTTTCAGCCCGAGCTGAGCACGTTTTGTGAGTTTGAATGTATCTTCATAAGAATGAGTTATGTGGTCAAATTAATGCTCATATAGGCTTCAGGATGACCTCCTGAACAAAATAGATGTTAAAGTGTGCGCATAAGTCCTTTGGTTTAGGCGTGACACTCAATTTGAGTTTTTATTGCTTTAAATGCATTTTCAGCCCGAGCTGAGCACGTTTTGTGAGTTTGAATGTATCTTCATAAGAATGAGTTATGTGGTCAAAATAATGCTCATATAGGCTTCAGGATGACCTCCTGAACAAAATAGATGTTAAAGTGTGCGCATAAGTCCTTTGGTTTAGGCGTGACACTCAATTTGAGTTTTTATTGCTTTAAATGCATTTTCAGCCCGAGCTGAGCACGTTTTGTGAGTTTGAATGTATCTTCATAGGAATGAGTTATGTGGTCAAATTAATGCTCATATAGGCTTCAGGAGGTCATCCTGAACAAAATACATGTTGAAGTGTGTGCATAAGTCCTTTGGTTTAGGCGTGACACTCAATTTGAGTTTTTATTGCTTTAAATGCATTTTCAGCCCGAGCTGAGGACGTTTTGTGAGTTTGAATGTATCTTCATAGGAATGAGTTGTGTGGTCAAATTAATGCTCATATAGGCTTCAGGATGACCTCCTGAACTAAATACATGTTGAAGTGTGCGCATAAGTCCTTTGGTTTAGGCGTGACACTCAATTTGAGTTTTTATTGCTTTAAATGCATTTTCAGCCCGAGCTGAGCACGTTTTGTGAGTTTGAATGTATCTTCATAGGAATGAGTTATGTGGTCAAATTAATGCTCATATAGGCTTCAGGATGACCTCCTGAACTAAATACATGTTGAAGTGTGTGCATAAGTCCTTTGGTTTAGGCGTGACACTCAATTTGAGTTTTTATTGCTTTAAATGCATTTTCAGCCCGAGCTGAGGACGTTTTGTGACTTTGAATGTATCTTCATAGGAATGAGTTGTGTGGTCAAATTAATGCTCATTTAGGCTTCAGGTGGTCATCCTGAACAAAATACATATTGAAGTGTGTGCATAAGTCCTTTGGTTTAGGCGTTACACTCAATTTGAGTTTTTATTGCTTTAAATGCATTTCAGCCCGAGATGAGCGCGCTTTCTGACTTTGAATGTATCTTCATAGGAATGAGTTGTGTGGTCAAATTAATGCTCATATAGGCTTCAGGATGACCTCCTGAACTAAATACATGTTGAAGTGTGTGCATAAGTCCTTTGGTTTAGGCGTGACACTCAATTTGAGTTTTTATTGCTTTAAATGCATTTTCAGCCCGAGCTGAGCGCGCTTTCTGACTTTGAATGTATCTTCATAGGAATGAGTTGTGTAGTCAAATTATTGCTCATTTAGGCTTCCGGAGGTCATCCTGAACAAAATACACGTTGAAGTGTGTGCATAAGTCCTTTGGTTTAGGCGTGACACTCAATTTGAGTTTTTATTGCTTTAAATGCATTTTCAGCCCGAGCTGAGCACGTTTTGTGAGTTTGAATGTATCTTCATAGGAATGAGTTGTGTGGTCAAATTAATGCTCATTTAGGCTTCAGGTGTTCATCCTGAACAAAATACATGTTGAAGTGTGTGCATGAGTCCTTTGGTTTAGGTGTGACACTCAATTTGAGTTTTTATTGCTTTAAATGCATTTTCAGCCCGAGCTGAGCACGTTTTGTGAGTTTGAATGTATCTTCATAGGAATGAGTTGTGTGGTCAAACTATTGCTCATTTAGGCTTCAGGAGGACATCCTGAACTAAGTACATGTTGAAGTGTGTGCATAAGTCCTTTGGTTTAGGTGTGACACTCAATTTGGGTTTTTATTGCTTTAAATGCATTTTCAGCCCGAGCTGAGCACGTTTTGTGAGTTTGAATGTATCTTCATAGGAATTAGTTGTGTGGTCAAATTAATGCTCATTTAGGCTTCAGGTGATCATCCTGAACAAAATACATGTTGAAGTGTGTGCATAAGCCCTTTGGTTTAGGCGTGACACTCAATTTGAGTTTTTATTGCGAAATGCATTTTCAGGCCGAACTGCGCGGGTTTTCTGAGTTTGATGTATCTTCATAGGAATGAGTTGTGTGGTCAAATTAATGCTCATTTAGGCTTCAGAGGTCATCCTGAACAAAATACATGTTGAAGTGTGTGCATAAGTCCTTTGGTTTAGGCGTGACACTCAATTTGAGTTTTTATTGCTCTAAATGCTTATTCAGCCCGAACTGAGCGCGCTTTCTGACTTTGAATGTATCTTCATAGGAATGAGTTGTGTGGTCAAATTATTGCTCATTTAGGCTTCAGGAGGTCATCCTGAACAAAATACATGTTGAAGTGTGTGTATAAGTCCTTTGGTTTAGGCGTGACACTCAATTTGAGTTTTTATTGCTTTAAATGCATTTTCAGCCCGAGCTGAGCACGTTTTGTGAGTTTGAATGTATCTTCATAGGAATGAGTTGTGTGGTCAAATTAATGCTCATTTAGGCTTCAGGAGGTCATCCTGAACAAAATACATGTTGAAGTGTGTGCATAAGTCCTTTGGTTTAGGCGTGACACTCAATTTGAGTTTTTATTGCTTTAAATGCTTATTCAGCCCGAACTGAGCGCGCTTTCTGACTTTGAATGTATCTTCATAGGAATGAGTTGTGTGGTCAAATTAATGCTCATTTAGGCGTCAGGTGGTCATCCTGAACAAAATACATGTTAAAGTGTGTGCATTAGTCCTTTGGTTTAGGCGTGACACTCAATTTGAGTTTTTATTGCTTTAAATGCATTTTCAGGCCGAGCTGAGCACGTTTTGTGAGTTTGAATGTATCTTCATAGGAATGAGTTGTGTAGTCAAATTAATGCTCATTTAGGCTTCAGGTGGTCATCCTGAACTAAATACATGTTGAAGTGTGTGCAAAAGTCCTTTGGTTTAGGCGTGACACTCAATTTGAGTTTTTATTGCTTTAAATGCATTTTCAGCCCGAGCGGAGCGCGCTTTCTGACTTTGAATGTATCTTCATAGGAATGAGTTGTGTGGTCAAATTATTGCTCATTTAGGCTTCAGGAGGTCATCCTGAACAAAATACATGTTGAAGTGTGTGCATAAGTCCTTTGGTTTAGGTGTGACACTCAATTTGAGTTTTTATTGCTTTAAATGCATTTTCAGCCCGAGCTGAGCACGTTTTGTGAGTTTGAATGTATCTTCATAGGCATGAGTTGTGTGGTCAAATTAATGCTCATATGGGCTTCAGGTGGTCATCCTGAACAAAATACATGAAGTGTGTGCATAAGTCCTTTGGTTTAGGCGTGAAACTCAATTTGAGTTTTTATTGCTTTAAATGCATTTTCAGCCCGAGCTGAGCACGTTTTGTGAGTTTGAATGTATCTTCATAGGAATGAGTTGTGTGGTCAAATTATTGCTCATTTAGGCTTGAGGAGGTCATCCTGAACAAAATACATGTTGAAGTGTGTGCATAAGTCCTTTGGTTTAGGCGTGACACTCATTTTGAGTTTTTATTGCTTTAAATGCATTTTCAGCCCGAGCTGAGCACGTTTTGTGAGTTTGAATGTATCTTCATAGAATGAGTTGTGTGGTCAAATTAATGCTCATTTAGGCTTCAGGTGGTCATCCTGAACAAAATACATGTTGAAGTGTGTGCATAAGTCCTTTGGTTTAGGCGTGACACTCAATTTGAGTTTTTATTGCTTTAAAGGCATTTTCAGCCCGAGCTGAACACGTTTTGTGAGTTTGAATGTATCTTCATAGGAATGAGTTATGTAGTCAAATTAATGCTCATATGGGCTTCAGGAGGTCATCCTGAACAAAATACATGTTGAAGTGTGTGCATAAGTCCTTTGGTTTAGGCGTGACACTCAATTTGAGTTTTTATTGCTTTAAATGCATTTTCAGCCCGAGCTGAGCATGTTTTTTGAGTTTGAATGTATCTTCATAGGAATGAGGTGTGTGGTCAAATTATTGCTCATTTAGGCTTGAGGAGGTCATCCTGAACAAAATACATGTTGAAGTGTGTGCATAAGTCCTTTGGTTTAGGCGTGACACTCATTTTGAGTTTTTATTGCTTTAAATGCATTTTCAGCCCGAGCTGAGCACGTTTTGTGAGTTTGAATGTATCTTCATAGGAATGAGTTGTGTAGTCAAATTAATGCTCATATGGGCTTCAGGAGGTCATCCTGAACAAAATACATGTTGAAGTGTGTGCATAAGTCCTTTGGTTTAGGTGTGACACTCAATTTGAGTTTTTATTGCTTTAAATGCTTATTCAGCCCGAACTGAGCGCGCTTTCTGACTTTGAATGTATTTTCATAGGAATGAGTTGTGTGGTCAAATTAATGCTCATTTAGGCGTCAGGTGGTCATCCTGAACAAAATACATGTTGAAGTGTGTGCATTAGTCCTTTGGTTTAGGCGTGACACTCAATTTGAGTTTTTATTGCTTTAAATGCATTTTTTGCTGAGCTGAGCGCGTTTTTTGAGTTTTAATGTATCTTCATAGGAATGAGTTGTGTAGTCAAATTACTGCTCATTTAGGCTTCAGGAGGACATCCTGAACTAAATACATTGAAGTGTGTGCAAAAGTCCTTTGGTTTGGGAGTGACACTCAATTTGAGTTTTTATTGCTTTAAATGCATTTTCAGGCCGAGTGGAACAAGTTTTCAAAATGTGTCTTGAATCATGTTATGGTCTATGTTGCCCTCTACTGACCAAAGTCCGTTATTGTCTCCGAGGCCTGAAACCATTTTACATTTATATGACTGTATAACTGTACTCTTGAGCCAATTATTCAATTTCTCTTTGTTCTTGAACTAATTATAACTCAACGCAGGTACCATGACTATACTCAATTTCAGTTTTTATTGCTTTAAGTGCAGTTTCGGGCCGAGCTGAGCATGTGTTCTGAGTTTGAATGTATCTTTATAGGAATGAGTTGTGTAGTCAAATTAATGCTCATATGGGCTTCAGGAGGTCATCCTGAACAAAATACATGTTGAAGTGTGTGCATAAGTCCTTTGGTTTAGGCGTGACACTCATTTTGAGTTTTTATTGCTTTAAATGCATTTTCAGCCCGAGCTGAGCACGTTTTGTGAGTTTGAATGTATCTTCATAGAATGAGTTGTGTGGTCAAATTAATGCTCATTTAGGCTTCAGGTGGTCATCCTGAACAAAATACATGTTGAAGTGTGTGCATAAGTCCTTTGGTTTAGGCGTGACACTCAATTTGAGTTTTTATTGCTTTAAAGGCATTTTCAGCCCGAGCTGAGCACGTTTTGTGAGTTTGAATGTATCTTCATAGGAATGAGTTATGTAGTCAAATTAATGCTCATATGGGCTTCAGGAGGTCATCCTGAACAAAATACATGTTGAAGTGTGTGCATAAGTCCTTTGGTTTAGGCGTGACACTCAATTTGAGTTTTTATTGCTTTAAATGCATTTTCAGCCCGAGCTGAGCATGTTTTTTGAGTTTGAATGTATCTTCATAGGAATGAGGTGTGTGGTCAAATTATTGCTCATTTAGGCTTGAGGAGGTCATCCTGAACAAAATACATGTTGAAGTGTGTGCATAAGTCCTTTGGTTTAGGCGTGACACTCATTTTGAGTTTTTATTGCTCTAAATGCATTTTCAGCCCGAGCTGAGCACGTTTTGTGAGTTTGAATGTATCTTCATAGGAATGAGTTGTGTAGTCAAATTAATGCTCATATGGGCTTCAGGAGGTCATCCTGAACAAAATACATGTTGAAGTGTGTGCATAAGTCCTTTGGTTTAGGTGTGACACTCAATTTGAGTTTTTATTGCTTTAAATGCTTATTCAGCCCGAACTGAGCGCGCTTTCTGACTTTGAATGTATCTTCATAGGAATGAGTTGTGTGGTCAAATTAATGCTCATTTAGGCGTCAGGTGGTCATCCTGAACAAAATACATGTTGAAGTGTGTGCATTAGTCCTTTGGTTTAGGCGTGACACTCAATTTGAGTTTTTATTGCTTTAAATGCATTTTTTGCTGAGCTGAGCACGTTTTTTGAGTTTGAATGTATCTTCATAGGAATGAGTTGTGTAGTCAAATTACTGCTCATTTAGGCTTCAGGAGGACATCCTGAACTAAATACATTGAAGTGTGTGCAAAAGTCCTTTGGTTTGGGAGTGACACTCAATTTGAGTTTTTATTGCTTTAAATGCATTTTCAGGCCGAGTGGAACAAGTTTTCAAAATGTGTCTTGAATCATGTTATGGTCTATGTTGCCCTCTACTGACCAAAGTCCGTTATTGTCTCCGAGGCCTGAAACCATTTTACATTTATATGACTGTATAACTGTACTCTTGAGCCAATTATTCAATTTCTCTTTGTTCTTGAACTAATTATAACTCAACGCAGGTACCATGACTATACTCAATTTCAGTTTTTATTGCTTTAAGTGCAGTTTCGGGCCGAGCTGAGCATGTGTTCTGAGTTTGAATGTATCTTTATAGGAATGAGTTGTGTAGTCAAATTAATGCTCATATGGGCTTCAGGAGGTCATCCTGAACAAAATACATGTTGAAGTGTGTGCATAAGTCCTTTGGTTTAGGCGTGACACTCATTTTGAGTTTTTATTGCTTTAAATGCATTTTCAGCCCGAGCTGAGCATGTTTTGTGAGTTTGAATGTATCTTCATAGAATGAGTTGTGTGGTCAAATTAATGCTCATTTAGGCTTCAGGTGGTCATCCTGAACAAAATACATGTTGAAGTGTGTGTATAAGTCCTTTGGTTTAGGCGTGACACTCAATTTGAGTTTTTATTGCTTTAAAGGCATTTTCAGCCCGAGCTGAGCACGTTTTGTGAGTTTGAATGTATCTTCATAGGAATGAGTTATGTAGTCAAATTAATGCTCATATGGGCTTCAGGAGGTCATCCTGAACAAAATACATGTTGAAGTGTGTGCATAAGTCCTTTGGTTTAGGCGTGACACTCAATTTGAGTTTTTATTGCTTTAAATGCATTTTCAGCCCGAGCTGAGCATGTTTTTTGAGTTTGAATGTATCTTCATAGGAATGAGGTGTGTGGTCAAATTATTGCTCATTTAGGCTTGAGGAGATCATCCTGAACAAAATACATGTTGAAGTGTGTGCATAAGTCCTTTGGTTTAGGCGTGACACTCATTTTGAGTTTTTATTGCTTTAAATGCATTTTCAGCCCGAGCTGAGCACGTTTTGTGAGTTTGAATGTATCTTCATAGGAATGAGTTGTGTAGTCAAATTAATGCTCATATGGGCTTCAGGAGGTCATCCTGAACAAAATACATGTTGAAGTGTGTGCATAAGTCCTTTGGTTTAGGTGTGACACTCAATTTGAGTTTTTATTGCTTTAAATGCTTATTCAGCCCGAACTGAGCGCGCTTTCTGACTTTGAATGTATCTTCATAGGAATGAGTTGTGTGGTCAAATTAATGCTCATTTAGGCGTCAGGTGGTCATCCTGAACAAAATACATGTTGAAGTGTGTGCATAAGTCCTTTGGTTTAGGCGTGACACTCAATTTGAGTTTTTATTGCTTTAAATGCATTTTTTGCTGAGCTGAGCACGTTTTTTGAGTTTGAATGTATCTTCATAGGAATGAGTTGTGTAGTCAAATTACTGCTCATTTAGGCTTCAGGAGGACATCCTGAACTAAATACATTGAAGTGTGTGCAAAAGTCCTTTGATTTGGGAGTGACACTCAATTTGAGTTTTTATTGCTTTAAATGCATTTTCAGGCCGAGTGGAACAAGTTTTCAAAATGTGTCTTGAATCATGTTATGGTCTATGTTGCCCTCTACTGACCAAAGTCCGTTATTGTCTCCGAGGCCTGAAACCATTTTACATTTATATGACTGTATAACTGTACTCTTGAGCCAATTATTCAATTTCTCTTTGTTCTTGAACTAATTATAACTCAACGCAGGTACCATGACTATACTCAATTTCAGTTTTTATTGCTTTAAGTGCAGTTTCGGGCCGAGCTGAGCATGTGTTCTGAGTTTGAATGTATCTTTATAGGAATGAGTTGTGTAGTCAAATTAATGCTCATATGGGCTTCAGGAGGTCATCCTGAACAAAATACACGAAGTGTGTGCATAAGTCCTTTGGTTTAGGTGTGACACTCAATTTGAGTTTTTATTGCTTTAAATGCATTTTCAGCCCGAGCTGAGCACGTTTTGTGAGTTTGAATGTATCTTCATAGGAATGAGTTGTGTAGTCAAATTAATGCTCATTTGAGCTTCAGGAGGTCATCTTGAACAAAATACATGTTGAAGTGTGTGCATGAGTCCTTTGGTTTAGGTGTGACACTCAATTTGAGTTTTTATTGCTTTAAATGCATTTTTCAGCCGGAGCTGAGCACGTTTTGTGAGTTTGAATGTATCTTCATAGGAATGAGTTGTGTGGTCAAATTATTGCTCATTTAGGCTTCAGGAGGTCATCCTAAACAAAATACATGTTGAAGTGTGTGCATAAGTCCTTTGGTTTCGGCGTGACACTCAATTTGAGTTTTTATTGCTTTAAATGCATTTTCAGCCCGAGCTGAGCACGTTTTGTGAGTTTGAATGTATCTTCATAGGAATGAGTTGTGTGGTCAAATTAATGCTCATTTAGGCTTCAGGTGGTCATCCTGAACAAAATACATGTTGAAGTGTGTGCATAAATCCTTTGGTTTAGGCGTGACACTCAATTTGAGTTTTTATTGCTTTAAATGCATTTTCAGCCCGAGCTGAGCACGTTTTGTGAGTTTGAATGTATCTTCATAGGAATAAGTTGTGTGGTCAAATTAATGCTCATATGGGCTTCAGGAGGTCATCCTGAACAAAATACATGTTGAAGTGTGTGCATAAGTCCTTTGGTTTAGGTGTGACACTCAATTTGAGTTTTTATTGCTTTAAATGCATTTTCAGCCCGAGCTGAGCACGTTTTTTGAGTTTGAATGTATCTTCATAGGAATGAGGTGTGTGGTCAAATTATTGCTCATTTAGGCTTGAGGAGGTCATCCTGAACAAAATACATGTTGAAGTGTGTGCATAAGTCCTTTGGTTTAGGCGTGACACTCATTTAGAGTTTTTATTGCTTTAAATGCATTTTCAGCCCGAGCTGAGCACGTTTTGTGAGTTTGAATGTATCTTCATAGAATGAGTTGTGTGGTCAAATTAATGCTCATTTAGGCTTCAGGTGGTCATCCTGAACAAAATACATGTTGAAGTGTGTGCATAAGTCCTTTGGTTTAGGCGTGACACTCAATTTGAGTTTTTATTGCTTTAAATGCATTTTCAGCCCGAGCTGAGCACGTTTTGTGAGTTTGAATGTATCTTCATAGGAATGAGTTGTGTAGTCAAATTAATGCTCATTTAGGCTTCAGGAGGACATCCTGAACTAAATACATGTTGAAGTGTGTGCATAAGCCCTTTGGTTTAGGCGTGACACTCAATTTGAGTTTTTATTGCTTTTAATGCATTTTCAGCCCGAGCTGAGCGCGCTTTCTGACTTTGAATGTATCTTCATAGGAATGAGTTTTGTGGTCAAATTAATGCTCATTTATGCTTCAGGTGGTCATCCTGAACTAAATACATGTTGAAGTGTGTGCATAAGTCCTTTGGTTTAGGCGTGACAATCAATTTGAGTTTTTATTGCTTTAAATGCATTTTCAGCGCGAGCTGAGCGCGCTTTCTGACTTTGAATGTATCTTCATAGGAATGAGTTGTGTGGTCAAATTATTGCTCATTTAGGCTTCGGGAGGTCATCCTGAACAAAATACATGTTGAAGTGTGTGCATAAGTCCTTTGGTTTAGGCGTGACACTCAATTTGAGTTTTTATTGCTTTAAATGCATTTTTTGCTGAGCTGAGCACGTTTTTTGAGTTTGAATGTATCTTCATAGGAATGAGTTGTGTAGTCAAATTACTGCTCATTTAGGCTTCAGGAGGACATCCTGAACTAAATACATTGAAGTGTGTGCAAAAGTCCTTTGGTTTGGGAGTGACACTCAATTTGAGTTATTATTGCTTTAAATGCATTTTACAGGCCGAGTGGAACAAGTTTTCAAAATGTGTCTTGAATCATGTTATGGTCTATGTTGCCCTCTACTGACCAAAGTCCGTTATTGTCTCCGAGGCCTGAAACCATTTTACATTTATATGACTGTATAACAGGGCGGCCCGGTAGTCCAGTGGTTAGCACGTCGGCTTCACAGTGCAGAGGTACCGGGTTCGATTCCAGCTCCGGCCTCCCTGTGTGGAGTTTGCATGTTCTCCCAGGGCCTGCGTGGGTTTTCTCCGGGTGCTCCGGTTTCCTCCCACATTCCAAAAACATGCATGTCAGGCTGATTGGGCGCTCTAAATTGTCCCTAGGTGTGAGTGTGGGCGTGGATGGTTGTTCGTCTGTGTGTGCCCTGCGATTGGCTGGCAACTGATTCAGGGTGTCCCCCGCCTACTGCCCGAAGACGGCTGGGATAGGCTCCAGCACCCCCCGCGACCCTAGTGAGGATCAAGCGGTTCGGAAAATGGATGGATGGATGACTGTATAACTGTACTCTTCAGCCAATTATTCAATTTCTCTTTGTTCTTGAACTAATTATAACTCAACGCAGGTACCATGACTATACTCAATTTCAGTTTTTATTGCTTTAAGTGCAGTTTCGGGCCGAGCTGAGCACGTGTTCTGAGTTTGAATGTATCTTCATAGGAATGAGATGTGTGATCATATTAATGCTCATTTAGGCTTCAGGTGGTCATCCTGAACAAAATACATGTTGAAGTGTGTGCATAAGTCCTTTGGTTTAGGCGTGACACTCAATTTGAGTTTTTATTGCTTTAAATGCATTTTCAGCCCGAGCTGAGCACGTTTTGTGAGTTTGAATGTATCTTCATAGGAATGAGTTGTGTGGTCAAATTAATGCTCATTTAGGCTTCAGGAGGTCATCCTGAACAAAATACATGTTGAAGTGTGTGCATAAGTCCTTTGGTTTAGGCGTGACACTCAATTTGAGTTTTTATTGCTTTAAATGCTTATTCAGCCCGAACTGAGCGCGCTTTCTGACTTTGAATGTATCTTCATAGGAATGAGTTGTGTGGTCAAATTAATGCTCATTTAGGCGTCAGGTGGTCATCCTGAACAAAATACATGTTGAAGTGTGTGCATTAGTCCTTTGGTTTAGGCGTGACACTCAATTTGAGTTTTTATTGCTTTAAATGCATTTTCAGGCCGAGCTGAGCACGTTTTGTGAGTTTGAATGTATCTTCATAGGAATGAGTTGTGTAGTCAAATTAATGCTCATTTAGGCTTCAGGTGGTCATCCTGAACTAAATACATGTTGAAGTGTGTGCAAAAGTCCTTTGGTTTAGGCGTGACACTCAATTTGAGTTTTTATTGCTTTAAATGCATTTTCAGCCCGAGCGGAGCGCGCTTTCTGACTTTGAATGTATCTTCATAGGAATGAGTTGTGTGGTCAAATTATTGCTCATTTAGGCTTCAGGAGGTCATCCTGAACAAAATACATGTTGAAGTGTGTGCATAAGTCCTTTGGTTTAGGTGTGACACTCAATTTGAGTTTTTATTGCTTTAAATGCATTTTCAGCCCGAGCTGAGCACGTTTTGTGAGTTTGAATGTATCTTCATAGGCATGAGTTGTGTGGTCAAATTAATGCTCATATGGGCTTCAGGTGGTCATCCTGAACAAAATACATGAAGTGTGTGCATAAGTCCTTTGGTTTAGGCGTGAAACTCAATTTGAGTTTTTATTGCTTTAAATGCATTTTCAGCCCGAGCTGAGCACGTTTTGTGAGTTTGAATGTATCTTCATAGGAATGAGTTGTGTGGTCAAATTATTGCTCATTTAGGCTTGAGGAGGTCATCCTGAACAAAATACATGTTGAAGTGTGTGCATAAGTCCTTTGGTTTAGGCGTGACACTCATTTTGAGTTTTTATTGCTTTAAATGCATTTTCAGCCCGAGCTGAGCACGTTTTGTGAGTTTGAATGTATCTTCATAGAATGAGTTGTGTGGTCAAATTAATGCTCATTTAGGCTTCAGGTGGTCATCCTGAACAAAATACATGTTGAAGTGTGTGCATAAGTCCTTTGGTTTAGGCGTGACACTCAATTTGAGTTTTTATTGCTTTAAAGGCATTTTCAGCCCGAGCTGAACACGTTTTGTGAGTTTGAATGTATCTTCATAGGAATGAGTTATGTAGTCAAATTAATGCTCATATGGGCTTCAGGAGGTCATCCTGAACAAAATACATGTTGAAGTGTGTGCATAAGTCCTTTGGTTTAGGCGTGACACTCAATTTGAGTTTTTATTGCTTTAAATGCATTTTCAGCCCGAGCTGAGCATGTTTTTTGAGTTTGAATGTATCTTCATAGGAATGAGGTGTGTGGTCAAATTATTGCTCATTTAGGCTTGAGGAGGTCATCCTGAACAAAATACATGTTGAAGTGTGTGCATAAGTCCTTTGGTTTAGGCGTGACACTCATTTTGAGTTTTTATTGCTTTAAATGCATTTTCAGCCCGAGCTGAGCACGTTTTGTGAGTTTGAATGTATCTTCATAGGAATGAGTTGTGTAGTCAAATTAATGCTCATATGGGCTTCAGGAGGTCATCCTGAACAAAATACATGTTGAAGTGTGTGCATAAGTCCTTTGGTTTAGGTGTGACACTCAATTTGAGTTTTTATTGCTTTAAATGCTTATTCAGCCCGAACTGAGCGCGCTTTCTGACTTTGAATGTATTTTCATAGGAATGAGTTGTGTGGTCAAATTAATGCTCATTTAGGCGTCAGGTGGTCATCCTGAACAAAATACATGTTGAAGTGTGTGCATTAGTCCTTTGGTTTAGGCGTGACACTCAATTTGAGTTTTTATTGCTTTAAATGCATTTTTTGCTGAGCTGAGCGCGTTTTTTGAGTTTGAATGTATCTTCATAGGAATGAGTTGTGTAGTCAAATTACTGCTCATTTAGGCTTCAGGAGGACATCCTGAACTAAATACATTGAAGTGTGTGCAAAAGTCCTTTGGTTTGGGAGTGACACTCAATTTGAGTTTTTATTGCTTTAAATGCATTTTCAGGCCGAGTGGAACAAGTTTTCAAAATGTGTCTTGAATCATGTTATGGTCTATGTTGCCCTCTACTGACCAAAGTCCGTTATTGTCTCCGAGGCCTGAAACCATTTTACATTTATATGACTGTATAACTGTACTCTTGAGCCAATTATTCAATTTCTCTTTGTTCTTGAACTAATTATAACTCAACGCAGGTACCATGACTATACTCAATTTCAGTTTTTATTGCTTTAAGTGCAGTTTCGGGCCGAGCTGAGCATGTGTTCTGAGTTTGAATGTATCTTTATAGGAATGAGTTGTGTAGTCAAATTAATGCTCATATGGGCTTCAGGAGGTCATCCTGAACAAAATACATGTTGAAGTGTGTGCATAAGTCCTTTGGTTTAGGCGTGACACTCATTTTGAGTTTTTATTGCTTTAAATGCATTTTCAGCCCGAGCTGAGCACGTTTTGTGAGTTTGAATGTATCTTCATAGAATGAGTTGTGTGGTCAAATTAATGCTCATTTAGGCTTCAGGTGGTCATCCTGAACAAAATACATGTTGAAGTGTGTGCATAAGTCCTTTGGTTTAGGCGTGACACTCAATTTGAGTTTTTATTGCTTTAAAGGCATTTTCAGCCCGAGCTGAGCACGTTTTGTGAGTTTGAATGTATCTTCATAGGAATGAGTTATGTAGTCAAATTAATGCTCATATGGGCTTCAGGAGGTCATCCTGAACAAAATACATGTTGAAGTGTGTGCATAAGTCCTTTGGTTTAGGCGTGACACTCAATTTGAGTTTTTATTGCTTTAAATGCATTTTCAGCCCGAGCTGAGCATGTTTTTTGAGTTTGAATGTATCTTCATAGGAATGAGGTGTGTGGTCAAATTATTGCTCATTTAGGCTTGAGGAGGTCATCCTGAACAAAATACATGTTGAAGTGTGTGCATAAGTCCTTTGGTTTAGGTGTGACACTCAATTTGAGTTTTTATTGCTTTAAATGCTTATTCAGCCCGAACTGAGCGCGCTTTCTGACTTTGAATGTATCTTCATAGGAATGAGTTGTGTGGTCAAATTAATGCTCATTTAGGCGTCAGGTGGTCATCCTGAACAAAATACATGTTGAAGTGTGTGCATTAGTCCTTTGGTTTAGGCGTGACACTCAATTTGAGTTTTTATTGCTTTAAATGCATTTTTTGCTGAGCTGAGCACGTTTTTTGAGTTTGAATGTATCTTCATAGGAATGAGTTGTGTAGTCAAATTACTGCTCATTTAGGCTTCAGGAGGACATCCTGAACTAAATACATTGAAGTGTGTGCAAAAGTCCTTTGGTTTGGGAGTGACACTCAATTTGAGTTTTTATTGCTTTAAATGCATTTTCAGGCCGAGTGGAACAAGTTTTCAAAATGTGTCTTGAATCATGTTATGGTCTATGTTGCCCTCTACTGACCAAAGTCCGTTATTGTCTCCGAGGCCTGAAACCATTTTACATTTATATGACTGTATAACTGTACTCTTGAGCCAATTATTCAATTTCTCTTTGTTCTTGAACTAATTATAACTCAACGCAGGTACCATGACTATACTCAATTTCAGTTTTTATTGCTTTAAGTGCAGTTTCGGGCCGAGCTGAGCATGTGTTCTGAGTTTGAATGTATCTTTATAGGAATGAGTTGTGTAGTCAAATTAATGCTCATATGGGCTTCAGGAGGTCATCCTGAACAAAATACATGTTGAAGTGTGTGCATAAGTCCTTTGGTTTAGGCGTGACACTCATTTTGAGTTTTTATTGCTTTAAATGCATTTTCAGCCCGAGCTGAGCACGTTTTGTGAGTTTGAATGTATCTTCATAGAATGAGTTGTGTGGTCAAATTAATGCTCATTTAGGCTTCAGGTGGTCATCCTGAACAAAATACATGTTGAAGTGTGTGTATAAGTCCTTTGGTTTAGGCGTGACACTCAATTTGAGTTTTTATTGCTTTAAAGGCATTTTCAGCCCGAGCTGAGCACGTTTTGTGAGTTTGAATGTATCTTCATAGGAATGAGTTATGTAGTCAAATTAATGCTCATATGGGCTTCAGGAGGTCATCCTGAACAAAATACATGTTGAAGTGTGTGCATAAGTCCTTTGGTTTAGGCGTGACACTCAATTTGAGTTTTTATTGCTTTAAATGCATTTTCAGCCCGAGCTGAGCATGTTTTTTGAGTTTGAATGTATCTTCATAGGAATGAGGTGTGTGGTCAAATTATTGCTCATTTAGGCTTGAGGAGGTCATCCTGAACAAAATACATGTTGAAGTGTGTGCATAAGTCCTTTGGTTTAGGCGTGACACTCATTTTGAGTTTTTATTGCTTTAAATGCATTTTCAGCCCGAGCTGAGCACGTTTTGTGAGTTTGAATGTATCTTCATAGGAATGAGTTGTGTAGTCAAATTAATGCTCATATGGGCTTCAGGAGGTCATCCTGAACAAAATACATGTTGAAGTGTGTGCATAAGTCCTTTGGTTTAGGTGTGACACTCAATTTGAGTTTTTATTGCTTTAAATGCTTATTCAGCCCGAACTGAGCGCGCTTTCTGACTTTGAATGTATCTTCATAGGAATGAGTTGTGTGGTCAAATTAATGCTCATTTAGGCGTCAGGTGGTCATCCTGAACAAAATACATGTTGAAGTGTGTGCATTAGTCCTTTGGTTTAGGCGTGACACTCAATTTGAGTTTTTATTGCTTTAAATGCATTTTTTGCTGAGCTGAGCACGTTTTTTGAGTTTGAATGTATCTTCATAGGAATGAGTTGTGTAGTCAAATTACTGCTCATTTAGGCTTCAGGAGGACATCCTGAACTAAATACATTGAAGTGTGTGCAAAAGTCCTTTGATTTGGGAGTGACACTCAATTTGAGTTTTTATTGCTTTAAATGCATTTTCAGGCCGAGTGGAACAAGTTTTCAAAATGTGTCTTGAATCATGTTATGGTCTATGTTGCCCTCTACTGACCAAAGTCCGTTATTGTCTCCGAGGCCTGAAACCATTTTACATTTATATGACTGTATAACTGTACTCTTGAGCCAATTATTCAATTTCTCTTTGTTCTTGAACTAATTATAACTCAACGCAGGTACCATGACTATACTCAATTTCAGTTTTTATTGCTTTAAGTGCAGTTTCGGGCCGAGCTGAGCATGTGTTCTGAGTTTGAATGTATCTTTATAGGAATGAGTTGTGTAGTCAAATTAATGCTCATATGGGCTTCAGGAGGTCATCCTGAACAAAATACACGAAGTGTGTGCATAAGTCCTTTGGTTTAGGTGTGACACTCAATTTGAGTTTTTATTGCTTTAAATGCATTTTCAGCCCGAGCTGAGCACGTTTTGTGAGTTTGAATGTATCTTCATAGGAATGAGTTGTGTAGTCAAATTAATGCTCATTTGAGCTTCAGGAGGTCATCTTGAACAAAATACATGTTGAAGTGTGTGCATGAGTCCTTTGGTTTAGGTGTGACACTCAATTTGAGTTTTTATTGCTTTAAATGCATTTTTCAGCCGGAGCTGAGCACGTTTTGTGAGTTTGAATGTATCTTCATAGGAATGAGTTGTGTGGTCAAATTAATGCTCATTTAGGCTTCAGGTGGTCATCCTGAACAAAATACATGTTGAAGTGTGTGCATAAGTCCTTTGGTTTAGGCGTGACACTCATTTTGAGTTTTTATTGCTTTAAATGCATTTTCAGCCCGAGCTGAGCACGTTTTGTGAGTTTGAATGTATCTTCATAGAATGAGTTGTGTGGTCAAATTAATGCTCATTTAGGCTTCAGGAGGTCATCCTGAACAAAATACATGTTGAAGTGTGTGCATAAGTCCTTTGGTTTAGGCGTGACACTCAATTTGAGTTTTTATTGCTTTAAATGCATTTTCAGCCCGAGCTGAGCGCGCTTTCTGACTTTGAATGTATCTTCATAGGAATGAGTTGTGTGGTCAAATTATTGCTCATTTAGGCTTCAGGAGGTCATCCTAAACAAAATACATGTTGAAGTGTGTGCATAAGTCCTTTGGTTTCGGCGTGACACTCAATTTGAGTTTTTATTGCTTTAAATGCATTTTCAGCCCGAGCTGAGCACGTTTTGTGAGTTTGAATGTATCTTCATAGGAATGAGTTGTGTGGTCAAATTAATGCTCATTTAGGCTTCAGGTGGTCATCCTGAACAAAATACATGTTGAAGTGTGTGCATAAATCCTTTGGTTTAGGCGTGACACTCAATTTGAGTTTTTATTGCTTTAAATGCATTTTCAGCCCGAGCTGAGCACGTTTTGTGAGTTTGAATGTATCTTCATAGGAATAAGTTGTGTGGTCAAATTAATGCTCATATGGGCTTCAGGAGGTCATCCTGAACAAAATACATGTTGAAGTGTGTGCATAAGTCCTTTGGTTTAGGTGTGACACTCAATTTGAGTTTTTATTGCTTTAAATGCATTTTCAGCCCGAGCTGAGCACGTTTTTTGAGTTTGAATGTATCTTCATAGGAATGAGGTGTGTGGTCAAATTATTGCTCATTTAGGCTTGAGGAGGTCATCCTGAACAAAATACATGTTGAAGTGTGTGCATAAGTCCTTTGGTTTAGGCGTGACACTCATTTAGAGTTTTTATTGCTTTAAATGCATTTTCAGCCCGAGCTGAGCACGTTTTGTGAGTTTGAATGTATCTTCATAGAATGAGTTGTGTGGTCAAATTAATGCTCATTTAGGCTTCAGGTGGTCATCCTGAACAAAATACATGTTGAAGTGTGTGCATAAGTCCTTTGGTTTAGGCGTGACACTCAATTTGAGTTTTTATTGCTTTAAATGCATTTTCAGCCCGAGCTGAGCACGTTTTGTGAGTTTGAATGTATCTTCATAGGAATGAGTTGTGTAGTCAAATTAATGCTCATTTAGGCTTCAGGAGGACATCCTGAACTAAATACATGTTGAAGTGTGTGCATAAGCCCTTTGGTTTAGGCGTGACACTCAATTTGAGTTTTTATTGCTTTTAATGCATTTTCAGCCCGAGCTGAGCGCGCTTTCTGACTTTGAATGTATCTTCATAGGAATGAGTTTTGTGGTCAAATTAATGCTCATTTATGCTTCAGGTGGTCATCCTGAACTAAATACATGTTGAAGTGTGTGCATAAGTCCTTTGGTTTAGGCGTGACAATCAATTTGAGTTTTTATTGCTTTAAATGCATTTTCAGCGCGAGCTGAGCGCGCTTTCTGACTTTGAATGTATCTTCATAGGAATGAGTTGTGTGGTCAAATTATTGCTCATTTAGGCTTCGGGAGGTCATCCTGAACAAAATACATGTTGAAGTGTGTGCATAAGTCCTTTGGTTTAGGCGTGACACTCAATTTGAGTTTTTATTGCTTTAAATGCATTTTTTGCTGAGCTGAGCACGTTTTTTGAGTTTGAATGTATCTTCATAGGAATGAGTTGTGTAGTCAAATTACTGCTCATTTAGGCTTCAGGAGGACATCCTGAACTAAATACATTGAAGTGTGTGCAAAAGTCCTTTGGTTTGGGAGTGACACTCAATTTGAGTTATTATTGCTTTAAATGCATTTTACAGGCCGAGTGGAACAAGTTTTCAAAATGTGTCTTGAATCATGTTATGGTCTATGTTGCCCTCTACTGACCAAAGTCCGTTATTGTCTCCGAGGCCTGAAACCATTTTACATTTATATGACTGTATAACAGGGCGGCCCGGTAGTCCAGTGGTTAGCACGTCGGCTTCACAGTGCAGAGGTACCGGGTTCGATTCCAGCTCCGGCCTCCCTGTGTGGAGTTTGCATGTTCTCCCAGGGCCTGCGTGGGTTTTCTCCGGGTGCTCCGGTTTCCTCCCACATTCCAAAAACATGCATGTCAGGCTGATTGGGCGCTCTAAATTGTCCCTAGGTGTGAGTGTGGGCGTGGATGGTTGTTCGTCTGTGTGTGCCCTGCGATTGGCTGGCAACTGATTCAGGGTGTCCCCCGCCTACTGCCCGAAGACGGCTGGGATAGGCTCCAGCACCCCCCGCGACCCTAGTGAGGATCAAGCGGTTCGGAAAATGGATGGATGGATGGATGACTGTATAACTGTACTCTTCAGCCAATTATTCAATTTCTCTTTGTTCTTGAACTAATTATAACTCAACGCAGGTACCATGACTATACTCAATTTCAGTTTTTATTGCTTTAAGTGCAGTTTCGGGCCGAGCTGAGCACGTGTTCTGAGTTTGAATGTATCTTCATAGGAATGAGATGTGTGATCATATTAATGCTCATTTAGGCTTCAGGTGGTCATCCTGAACAAAATACATGTTGAAGTGTGTGCATAAGTCCTTTGGTTTAGGCGTGACACTCAATTTGAGTTTTTATTGCTTTAAATGCATTTTCAGCCCGAGCTGAGCACGTTTTGTGAGTTTGAATGTATCTTCATAGGAATGAGTTGTGTAGTCAAATTAATGCTCATTTAGGCTTCAGGAGGACATCCTGAACTAAATACATGTTGAAGTGTGTGCATAAGCCCTTTGGTTTAGGCGTGACACTCAATTTGAGTTTTTATTGCTTTTAATGCATTTTCAGCCCGAGCTGAGCGCGCTTTCTGACTTTGAATGTATCTTCATAGGAATGAGTTGTGTGGTCAAATTAATGCTCATTTATGCTTCAGGTGGTCATCCTGAACTAAATACATGTTGAAGTGTGTGCATAAGTCCTTTGGTTTAGGCGTGACAATCAATTTGAGTTTTTATTGCTTTAAATGCATTTTCAGCGCGAGCTGAGCGCGCTTTCTGACTTTGAATGTATCTTCATAGGAATGAGTTGTGTGGTCAAATTATTGCTCATTTAGGCTTCAGGAGGTCATCCTGAACAAAATACATGTTGAAGTGTGTGCATAAGTCCTTTGGTTTAGGCGTGACACTCAATTTGAGTTTTTATTGCTTTAAATGCATTTTTTGCTGAGCTGAGCACGTTTTTTGAGTTTGAATGTATCTTCATAGGAATGAGTTGTGTAGTCAAATTACTGCTCATTTAGGCTTCAGGAGGACATCCTGAACTAAATACATTGAAGTGTGTGCAAAAGTCCTTTGGTTTGGGAGTGACACTCAATTTGAGTTATTATTGCTTTAAATGCATTTTACAGGCCGAGTGGAACAAGTTTTCAAAATGTGTCTTGAATCATGTTATGGTCTATGTTGCCCTCTACTGACCAAAGTCCGTTATTGTCTCCGAGGCCTGAAACCATTTTACATTTATATGACTGTATAACTGTACTCTTCAGCCAATTATTCAATTTCTCTTTGTTCTTGAACTAATTATAACTCAACGCAGGTACCATGACTATACTCAATTTCAGTTTTTATTGCTTTAAGTGCAGTTTCGGGCCGAGCTGAGCACGTGTTCTGAGTTTGAATGTATCTTCATAGGAATGAGATGTGTGATCATATTAATGCTCATTTAGGCTTCAGGAGGACATCTTGAACAAAATACATGTTGAAGTGTGTGCATAAGTCCTTTGGTTTGGGCGTGACACTCAATTTGAGTTTTTATTGCTTTAAATGCATTTTCAGCCCGAGCTGAGCACGTTTTGTGAGTTTGAATGTATCTTTATAGGAATGAGTTGTGTAGTCAAATTAATGCTCATATGGGCTTCAGGAGGTCATCCTGAACAAAATACATGTTGAAGTGTGTGCATAAGTCCTTTGGTTTAGGCGGGACACTCAATTTGAGTTTTTATTGCTTTAAATGCATTTTTCAGCCGGAGCTGAGCACGTTTTGTGAGTTTGAATGTATCTTCATAGAATGAGTTGTGTGGTCAAATTAATGCTCATTTAGGCTTCAGGTGGTCATCCTGAACAAAATACATGTTGAAGTGTGTGCATAAGTCCTTTGGTTTAGGCGTGACACTCAATTTGAGTTTTTATTGCTTTAAAATGCATTTTCAGCCCGAGCTGAGCACGTTTTGTGAGTTTGAATGTATCTTCATAGGAATGAGTTGTGTGGTCAAATTAATGCTCATTTAGGCTTCAGGTGGTCATCCTGAACTAAATACATGTTGAAGTGTGTGCATAAGTCTTTTGGTTTAGGCGTGACACTCAATTTGAGTTTTTATTGCTTTAAATGCATTTTCAGCCCGAGCTGAGCACGTTTTGTCAGTTTGAATGTTCTTCATTGGAATGAGTTGTGTAGTCAAATTAATGCTCATATGGGCTTCAGGAGGTCATCCTGAACAAAATACATGTTGAAGTGTGTGCATAAGTCCTTTGGTTTGGGTGTGACACTCAATTTGAGTTTTTATTGCTTTAAATGCATTTTCAGCCCGAGCTGAGCACGTTTTGTGAGTTTGAATGTATCTTCATAGGAATGAGTTGTGTGGTCAAATTAATGCTCATTTGGGCTTCAGGAGGACATCCTGAACTAAGTACATGTTGAAGTGTGTGCATAAATCCTTTGGATTGGGCGTGACACTCAATTTGAGTTTTTATTGGTTTAAATGCATTTTCAGCCCGAGCTGAGCGCGCTTTCTGACTTTGAATGTATCTTCATAGGAATGAGTTGTGTCGTCAAATTAATGCTCATTTAGGCTTCAGGAGGTCATCCTGAACAAAATACATGTTGAAGTGTGTGCATAAGTCCTTTGGTTTAGGCGTGACACTCAATTTGAGTTATTATTGCTTTAAATGCATTTTACAGGCCGAGTGGAACAAGTTTTCAAAATGTGTCTTGAATCATGTTATGGTCTATGTTGCCCTCTACTGACCAAAGTCCGTTATTGTCTCCGAGGCCTGAAACCATTTTACATTTATATGACTGTATAACTGTACTCTTCAGCCAATTATTCAATTTCTCTTTGTTCTTGAACTAATTATAACTCAACGCAGGTACCATGACTATACTCAATTTCAGTTTTTATTGCTTTAAGTGCAGTTTCGGGCCGAGCTGAGCACGTGTTCTGAGTTTGAATGTATCTTCATAGGAATGAGATGTGTGATCATATTAATGCTCATTTAGGCTTCAGGAGGACATCTTGAACAAAATACATGTTGAAGTGTGTGCATAAGTCCTTTGGTTTGGGCGTGACACTCAATTTGAGTTTTTATTGCTTTAAATGCATTTTCAGCCCGAGCTGAGCACGTTTTGTGAGTTTGAATGTATCTTTATAGGAATGAGTTGTGTAGTCAAATTAATGCTCATATGGGCTTCAGGAGGTCATCCTGAACAAAATACATGTTGAAGTGTGTGCATAAGTCCTTTGGTTTAGGCGGGACACTCAATTTGAGTTTTTATTGCTTTAAATGCATTTTTCAGCCGGAGCTGAGCACGTTTTGTGAGTTTGAATGTATCTTCATAGAATGAGTTGTGTGGTCAAATTAATGCTCATTTAGGCTTCAGGTGGTCATCCTGAACAAAATACATGTTGAAGTGTGTGCATAAGTCCTTTGGTTTAGGCGTGACACTCAATTTGAGTTTTTATTGCTTTAAAATGCATTTTCAGCCCGAGCTGAGCACGTTTTGTGAGTTTGAATGTATCTTCATAGGAATGAGTTGTGTGGTCAAATTAATGCTCATTTAGGCTTCAGGTGGTCATCCTGAACTAAATACATGTTGAAGTGTGTGCATAAGTCCTTTGGTTTGGGTGTGACACTCAATTTGAGTTTTTATTGCTTTAAATGCATTTTCAGCCCGAGCTGAGCACGTTTTGTGAGTTTGAATGTATCTTCATAGGAATGAGTTGTGTGGTCAAATTAATGCTCATTTGGGCTTCAGGAGGACATCCTGAACTAAGTACATGTTGAAGTGTGTGCATAAATCCTTTGGATTGGGCGTGACACTCAATTTGAGTTTTTATTGGTTTAAATGCATTTTCAGCCCGAGCTGAGCGCGCTTTCTGACTTTGAATGTATCTTCATAGGAATGAGTTGTGTCGTCAAATTAATGCTCATTTAGGCTTCAGGAGGTCATCCTGAACAAAATACATGTTGAAGTGTGTGCATAAGCCCTTTGGTTTAGGCGTGACACTCAATTTGAGTTTTTATTGCGAAATGCATTTTCAGGCCGAACTGAGCGCGTTTTCTGAGTTTGATGTATCTTCATAGGAATGAGTTGTGTGGTCAAATTATTGCTCATTTAGGCTTCAGGATGTCATCCTGAACAAAATACATGTTGAAGTGTGTGCATAAGTCCTTTGGTTTAGGCGTGACACTCAATTTGAGTTTTTATTGCTTTAAATGCATTTTCAGCCCGAGCTGAGCACGTTTTGTGAGTTGAATGTATCTTCATAGGAATGAGTTGTGTGGTCAAATTAATGCTCATTTAGGCTTCAGGTGGTCATCCTGAACAAAATACATGTTGAAGTGTGTGCATAAGTCCTTTGGTTTAGGTGTGACACTCAATTTGGGTTTTTATTGCTTTAAATGCATTTTCAGCCCGAGCTGAGCAGGTTTTGTGAGTTTGAATGTATCTTCATAGGAATGAGTTGTGTGGTCAAATTAATGCTCATTTAGGCTTCAGGTGGTCATCCTGAACTAAATACATGTTGAAGTGTGTGCATAAGTCCTTTGGTTTAGGCGTGACACTCAATTTGAGTTTTTATTGCTTTAAATGCATTTTCAGCCCGAGCTGAGCACGTTTTGTGAGTTTGAATGTTCTTCATTGGAATGAGTTGTGTAGTCAAATTAATGCTCATATGGGCTTCAGGAGGTCATCCTGAACAAAATACATGTTGAAGTGTGTGCATAAGTCCTTTGGTTTGGGTGTGACACTCAATTTGAGTTTTTATTGCTTTAAATGCATTTTCAGCCCGAGCTGAGCACGTTTTGTGAGTTTGAATGTATCTTCATAGGAATGAGTTGTGTGGTCAAATTAATGCTCATTTGGGCTTCAGGAGGACATCCTGAACTAAGTACATGTTGAAGTGTGTGCATAAATCCTTTGGATTGGGCGTGACACTCAATTTGAGTTTTTATTGGTTTAAATGCATTTTCAGCCCGAGCTGAGCGCGCTTTCTGACTTTGAATGTATCTTCATAGGAATGAGTTGTGTCGTCAAATTAATGCTCATTTAGGCTTCAGGAGGTCATCCTGAACAAAATACATGTTGAAGTGTGTGCATAAGTCCTTTGGTTTAGGCGTGACACTCAATTTGAGTTTTTATTGCTTTAAATGCATTTTCAGCCCGAGCTGAGCACGTTTTGTGAGTTTGAATGTATCTTCATAGGAATGAGTTGTGTGGTCAAATTAATGCTCATTTAGGCTTCAGGTGGTCATCCTGAACAAAATACATGTTGAAGTGTGTGCATAAGTCCTTTGGTTTAGGTGTGACACTCAATTTGGGTTTTTATTGCTTTAAATGCATTTTCAGCCCGAGCTGAGCACGTTTTGTGAGTTTGAATGTATCTTCATAGGAATTAGTTGTGTGGTCAAATTAATGCTCATTTAGGCTTCAGGTGATCATCCTGAACAAAATACATGTTGAAGTGTGTGCATAAGCCCTTTGGTTTAGGCGTGACACTCAATTTGAGTTTTTATTGCGAAATGCATTTTCAGGCCGAACTGAGCGCGTTTTCTGAGTTTGATGTATCTTCATAGGAATGAGTTGTGTGGTCAAATTATTGCTCATTTAGGCTTCAGGATGTCATCCTGAACAAAATACATGTTGAAGTGTGTGCATAAGTCCTTTGGTTTAGGCGTGACACTCAATTTGAGTTTTTATTGCTTTAAATGCATTTTCAGCCCGAGCTGAGCACGTTTTGTGAGTTGAATGTATCTTCATAGGAATGAGTTGTGTGGTCAAATTAATGCTCATTTAGGCTTCAGGAGGTCATCCTGAACAAAATACATGTTGAAGTGTGTGCATTAGTCCTTTGGTTTAGGCGTGACACTCAATTTGAGCTTTTATTGCTTTAAATGCTTATTCAGCCCGAACTGAGCGCGCTTTCTGACTTTGAATGTATCTTCATAGGAATGAGTTGTGTGGTCAAATTAATGCTCATTTAGGCGTCAGGTGGTCATCCTGAACAAAATACATGTTGAAGTGTGTGCATTAGTCCTTTGGTTTAGGCGTGACACTCAATTTGAGTTTTTATTGCTTTAAATGCATTTTCAGCCCGAGCTGAGCACGTTTTGTGAGTTTGAATGTATCTTCATAGGAATGAGTTGTGTAGTCAAATTAATGCTCATTTAGGCTTCAGGTGGTCATCCTGAACTAAATACATGTTGAAGTGTGTGCAAAAGTCCTTTGGTTTAGGCGTGACACTCATTTTGAGTTTTTATTGCTTTAAATGCATTTTCAGCCCGAGCTGAGCACGTTTTGTGAGTTTGAATGTATCTTCATAGAATGAGTTGTGTGGTCAAATTAATGCTCATTTAGGCTTCAGGTGGTCATCCTGAACAAAATACATGTTGAAGTGTGTGCATAAGTCCTTTGGTTTAGGCGTGACACTCAATTTGAGTTTTTATTGCTTTAAAGGCATTTTCAGCCCGAGCTGAGCACGTTTTGTGAGTTTGAATGTATCTTCATAGGAATGAGTTGTGTAGTCAAATTAATGCTCATATGGGCTTCAGGAGGTCATCCTGAACAAAATACATGTTGAAGTGTGTGTCCTTTGGTTTAGGCGTGACACTCAATTTGAGTTTTTATTGCTTTAAATGCATTTTCAGCCCGAGCTGAGCACGTTTTGTGAGTTTGAATGTATCTTCATAGGAATGAGTTGTGTGGTCAAATTAATGCTCATTTAGGCGTCAGGTGGTCATCCTGAACAAAATACATGTTGAAGTGTGTGCATAAGTCCTTTGGTTTAGGCGTGACACTCAATTTGAGTTTTTATTGCTTTAAATGCATTTTCAGCCCGAGCTGAGCACGTTTTGTGTGTTTGAATGTATCTTCATAGGAATGAGTTGTGTGGTCAAATTAATGCTCATATGGGCTTCAGGAGGTCATCCTGAACAAAATACATGTTGAAGTGTGTGCATAAGTCGTTTGGTTTAGGCGTGACACTCATTTTGAGTTTTTATTGCTTTAAATGCATTTTCAGCCCGAGCTGAGCACATTTTGTGAGTTTGAATGTATCTTCATAGAATGAGTTGTGTGGTCAAATTAATGCTCATTTAGGCTTCAGGTGGTCATCCTGAACAAAATACATGTTGATGTGTGTGCATAAGTCCTTTGGTTTAGGCGTGACACTCAATTTGAGTTTTTATTGCTTTAAAGGCATTTTCAGCCCGAGCTGAGCACGTTTTGTGAGTTTGAATGTATCTTCATAGGAATGAGTTGTGTGGTCAAATTAATGCTCATTAAGGCTTCAGGTGGTCATCCTGAACAAAATACATGTTGAAGTGTGTGCATAAGTCCTTTGGTTTTGGCGTGACACTCAATTTGAGTTTTTATTGCTTTAAATGCATTTTCAGCCCGAGCTGAGCACGTTTTGTGAGTTTGAATGTATCTTCATAGGAATGAGTTGTGTAGTCAAATTAATGCTCATATGGGCTTCAGGAGGTCATCCTGAACAAAATACATGTTGAAGTGTGTGCATAAGTCCTTTGGTTTAGGCGTGACACTCAATTTGAGTTTTTATTGCTTTAAATGCATTTTCAGCCCGAGCTGAGAACGTTTTGTGAGTTTGAATGTATCTTCATAGGAATGAGTTGTGTAGTCAAATTAATGCTCATTTAGGCTTCAGGAGGACATCCTGAACTAAATACATGTTGAAGTGTGTGCATAAGCCCTTTGGTTTAGGCGTGACACTCAATTTGAGTTTTTATTGCTTTAAATGCATTTTCAGCGCGAGCTGAGCGCGCTTTCTGACTTTGAATGTATCTTCATAGGAATGAGTTGTGTGGTCAAATTATTGCTCATTTAGGCTTCAGGAGGTCATCCTGAACAAAATACATGTTGAAGTGTGTGCCTAAGTCCTTTGGTTTAGGCGTGACACTCAATTTGAGTTTTTATTGCTTTAAATGCATTTTCAGGCCGAGTGGAACAAGTTTTCAAAATGTGTCTTGAATCATGTTATGGTCTATGTTGCCCTCTACTGACCAAAGTCCGTTACTGTCTCCGAGGCCTGAAACCATTTTACATTTATATGACTGTATAACTGTACTCTTGAGCCAATTATTCAATTTCTCTTTGTTCTTGAACTAATTATAACTCAACGCAGGTACCATGACTATACTCAATTTCAGTTTTTTATTGCTTTAAGTGCAGTTTCGGGCCGAGCTGAGCACGTGTTCTGAGTTTGAATGTATCTTCATAGGAATGAGATGTGTGATCATATTAATGCTCATTTAGGCTTCAGGAGGACATCTTGAACAAAATACATGTTGAAGTGTGTGCATAAGTCCTTTGGTATGGGTGTGACACTCAATTTGAGTTTTTATTGCTTTAAATGCATTTTCAGCCCGAGCTGAGCACGTTTTGTGAGTTTGAATGTATCTTCATAGGAATGAGTTGTGTGGTCAAATTAATGCTCATTTAGGCTTCAGGTGGTCATCCTGAACTAAATACATGTTGAAGTGTGTGCATAAGTCCTTTGGTTTAGGCGTGACACTCAATTTGAGTTTTTATTGCTTTAAATGCATTTTCAGCCCGAGCTGAGCACGTTTTGTGAGTTTGAATGTATCTTCATAGGAATGAGTTGTGTAGTCAAATTAATGCTCATATGGGCTTCAGGAGGTCATCCTGAACAAAATACATGACGTGTGTGCATAAGTCCTTTGGTTTAGGTGTGACACTCAATTTGAGTTTTTATTGCTTTAAATGCATTTTCAGCCCGAGCTGAGCACGTTTTGTGAGTTTGAATGTATCTTCATAGGAATGTGTTGTGTGGTCAAATTAATGCTCATTTAGGCTTCAGGTGGTCATCCTGAACAAAATACATGTTGAAGTGTGTGCAGAAGTCCTTTGGTTTAGGTGTGACACTCAATTTGAGTTTTTATTGCTTTAAATGCATTTTCAGCCCGAGCTGAGCGCGCGTTCTGACTTTGAATGTATCTTCATAGGAATGAGTTGTGTGGTCAAATTAATGCTCATATGGGCTTCAGGAGGTCATCCTGAACAAAATACATGTTGAAGTGTGTGAATAAGTCCTTTGGTTTAGGTGTGTCACTCAATTTGAGTTTTATTGCTTTAAATGCATTTTCAGCCCGAGCTGAGCACGTTTTGTGAGTTTGAATGTATCTTCATAGGAATGAGTTGTGTGGTCAAATTAATGCTCATTTAGGCTTCAGGTGGTCATCCTGAACTAAATACATGTTGAAGTGTGTGCATAAGTCCTTTGGTTTAGGCGTGACACTCAATTTGAGTTTTTATTGCTTTAAATGCATTTTCAGCCCGAGCTGAGCACGTTTTGTGAGTTTGAATGTATCTTCATAGGAATGAGTTGTGTGGTCAAATTATTGCTCATTTAGGCTTCAGGTGGTCATCCTGAACAAAATACATGTTGAAGTGTGTGCAGAAGTCCTTTGGTTTAGGTGTGACACTCAATTTGAGTTTTTATTGCTTTAAATGCATTTTCAGCCCGAGCTGAGCGCGCGTTCTGACTTTGAATGTATCTTCATAGGAATGAGTTGTGTGGTCAAATTAATGCTCATATGGGCTTCAGGAGGTCATCCTGAACAAAATACATGTTGAAGTGTGTGAATAAGTCCTTTGGTTTAGGTGTGTCACTCAATTTGAGTTTTATTGCTTTAAATGCATTTTCAGCCCGAGCTGAGCACGTTTTGTGAGTTTGAATGTATCTTCATAGGAATGAGTTGTGTGCTCAAATTAATGCTCATATGGGCTTCAGGAGGTCATCCTGAACAAAATACATGTTGAAGTGTGTGCATAAGTCCTTTGGTTTAGGTGTGACACTCAATTTGAGTTTTTATTGCTTTAAATGCATTTTCAGCCCGAGCTGAGCACGTTTTGTGAGTTTGAATGTATCTTCATAGGAATGAGTTGTGTGGTCAAATTAATGCTCATTTAGGCTTCAGGTGGTCATCCTGAACAAAATACATGTTGAAGTGTGTGCATAAGTCCTTTGGTTTAGGTGTGACACTCAATTTGAGTTTTTATTGCTTTAAATGCATTTTCAGCCCGAGCTGAGCACGTTTTGTGAGTTTGAATGTATCTTCTAGGAATGAGTTGTGTGGTCAAATTAATGCTCATTTAGGCTTCAGGAGGTCATCCTAAACAAAATACATGTTGAAGTGTGTGCATAAGTCCTTTGGTTTAGGTGTGACACTCAATTTGAGGTTTTATTGCTTTAAATGCATTTTCAGCCCGAGCTGAGCACGTTTTGTGAGTTTGAATGTATCTTCATAGGAATGAGTTGTGTGGTCAAATTAATGCTCATTTAGGCTTCAGGTGGTCATCCTGAACAAAATACATGTTGAAGTGTGTGCATAAGTCCTTTGGTTTAGGCGTGACACTCAATTTGAGTTTTTATTGCTTTAAATGCATTTTCAGCCCGAGCTGAGCACGTTTTGTGAGTTTGAATGTATCTTCATAGGAATGAGTTGTGTGGTCAAATTAATGCTCATATGGGCTTCAGGAGATCATCCTGAACAAAATACATGTTGAAGTGTGTGCACAAGTCCTTTGGTTTAGGTGTGACACTCAATTTGAGTTTTTATTGCTTTAAATGCATTTTCAGCCCGAGCTGAGCACGTTTTTTGAGTTTGAATGTATCTTCATAGGAATGAGGTGTGTGGTCAAATTATTGCTCATTTAGGCTTGAGGACGTCATCCTAAACAAAATACATGTTGAAGTGTGTGCATAAGTCCTTTGGTTTAGGCGTGACACTCAATTTGAGTTTTTATTGCTTTAAATGCATTTTCAGCCCGAGCTGAGCACGTTTTGTGAGTTTGAATGTATCTTCATAGGAATGAGTTGTGTGGTCAAATTAATGCTCATTTAGGCTTCAGGTGGTCATCCTGAACAAAATACATGTTGAAGTGTGTGCATAAGTCCTTTGGTTTAGGCGTGACACTCAATTTGAGTTTTTATTGCTTTAAATGCATTTTCAGCCCGAGCTGAGCACGTTTTGTGAGTTTGAATGTATCTTCATAGGAATGAGTTGTGTGGTCAAATTAATGCTCATTTAGGCTTCAGGAGGACATCCTGAACTAAATACATGTTGAAGTGTGTGCATAAGCCCTTTGGTTTAGGCGTGACACTCAATTTGAGTTTTTATTGCTTTTAATGCATTTTCAGCCCGAGCTGAGCGCGCTTTCTGACTTTGAATGTATCTTCATAGGAATGAGTTGTGTGGTCAAATTAATGCTCATTTATGCTTCAGGTGGTCATCCTGAACTAAATACATGTTGAAGTGTGTGCATAAGTCCTTTGGTTTAGGCGTGACACTCAATTTGAGTTTTTATTGCTTTAAATGCATTTTCAGCCCGAGCTGAGCGCGCTTTCTGACTTTGAATGTATCTTCATAGGAATGAGTTGTGTGGTCAAATTATTGCTCATTTAGGCTTCAGGAGGTCATCCTGAACAAAATACATGTTGAAGTGTGTGCATAAGTCCTTTGGTTTAGGCGTGACACTCAATTTGAGTTTTTATTGCTTTAAATGCATTTTTTGCTGAGCTGAGCACGTTTTTTGAGTTTGAATGTATCTTCATAGGAATGAGTTGTGTAGTCAAATTACTGCTCATTTAGGCTTCAGGAGGACATCCTGAACTAAATACATTGAAGTGTGTGCAAAAGTCCTTTGGTTTGGGAGTGACACTCAATTTGAGTTATTATTTCTTTAAATGCATTTTCAGGCCAAGTGGAACAAGTTTTCAAAATGTGTCTTGAATCATGTTATGGTCTATGTTGCCCTCTACTGACCAAAGTCCGTTATTGTCTCCGAGGCCTGAAACCATTTTACATTTATATGACTGTATAACTGTACTCTTGAGCCAATTATTCAATTTATCTTTGTTCTTGAACTAATTATAACTCAACGCAGGTACCATGACTATACTCAATTTCAGTTTTTATTGCTTTAAGTGCAGTTTCGGGCCGAGCTGAGCACGTGTTCTGAGTTTGAATGTATCTTCATAGGAATGAGTTGTGTGGTCAAATTAATGCTCATTTAGGCTTCAGGTGGTCATCCTGAACAAAATACATGTTGAAGTGTGTGCATAAGTCCTTTGGTTTAGGCGTGACACTCAATTTGAGTTTTTATTGCTTTAAATGCATTTTCAGCCCGAGCTGACCACGTTTTGTGAGTTTGAATGTATCTTCATAGGAATGTGTTGTGTGGTCAAATTAATGCTCATTTAGGCTTCAGGTGGTCATCCTGAACAAAATACATGTTGAAGTGTGTGCAGAAGTCCTTTGGTTTAGGTGTGACACTCAATTTGAGTTTTTATTGCTTTAAATGCATTTTCAGCCCGAGCTGAGCGCGCGTTCTGACTTTGAATGTATCTTCATAGGAATGAGTTGTGTGGTCAAATTAATGCTCATATGGGCTTCAGGAGGTCATCCTGAACAAAATACATGTTGAAGTGTGTGCATAAGTCCTTTGGTTTAGGTGTGTCACTCAATTTGAGTTTTTATTGCTTTAAATGCATTTTCAGCCCGAGCTGAGCACGTTTTGTGAGTTTGAATGTATCTTCATAGGAATGAGTTGTGTGGTCAAATTAATGCTCATTTAGGCTTCAGGTGGTCATCCTGAACAAAATACATGTTGAAGTGTGTGCATAAGTCCTTTGGTTTAGGTGTGACACTCAATTTGGGTTTTTATTGCTTTAAATGCATTTTCAGCCCGAGCTGAGCAGGTTTTGTGAGTTTGAATGTATCTTCATAGGAATGAGTTGTGTGGTCAAATTAATGCTCATTTAGGCTTCAGGTGGTCATCCTGAACTAAATACATGTTGAAGTGTGTGCATAAGTCCTTTGGTTTAGGCGTGACACTCAATTTGAGTTTTTATTGCTTTAAATGCATTTTCAGCCCGAGCTGAGCACGTTTTGTGAGTTTGAATGTTCTTCATTGGAATGAGTTGTGTAGTCAAATTAATGCTCATATGGGCTTCAGGAGGTCATCCTGAACAAAATACATGTTGAAGTGTGTGCATAAGTCCTTTGGTTTGGGTGTGACACTCAATTTGAGTTTTTATTGCTTTAAATGCATTTTCAGCCCGAGCTGAGCACGTTTTGTGAGTTTGAATGTATCTTCATAGGAATGAGTTGTGTGGTCAAATTAATGCTCATTTGGGCTTCAGGAGGACATCCTGAACTAAGTACATGTTGAAGTGTGTGCATAAATCCTTTGGATTGGGCGTGACACTCAATTTGAGTTTTTATTGGTTTAAATGCATTTTCAGCCCGAGCTGAGCGCGCTTTCTGACTTTGAATGTATCTTCATAGGAATGAGTTGTGTCGTCAAATTAATGCTCATTTAGGCTTCAGGAGGTCATCCTGAACAAAATACATGTTGAAGTGTGTGCATAAGTCCTTTGGTTTAGGCGTGACACTCAATTTGAGTTTTTATTGCTTTAAATGCATTTTCAGCCCGAGCTGAGCACGTTTTGTGAGTTTGAATGTATCTTCATAGGAATGAGTTGTGTGGTCAAATTAATGCTCATTTAGGCTTCAGGTGGTCATCCTGAACAAAATACATGTTGAAGTGTGTGCATAAGTCCTTTGGTTTAGGTGTGACACTCAATTTGGGTTTTTATTGCTTTAAATGCATTTTCAGCCCGAGCTGAGCACGTTTTGTGAGTTTGAATGTATCTTCATAGGAATTAGTTGTGTGGTCAAATTAATGCTCATTTAGGCTTCAGGTGATCATCCTGAACAAAATACATGTTGAAGTGTGTGCATAAGCCCTTTGGTTTAGGCGTGACACTCAATTTGAGTTTTTATTGCGAAATGCATTTTCAGGCCGAACTGAGCGCGTTTTCTGAGTTTGATGTATCTTCATAGGAATGAGTTGTGTGGTCAAATTATTGCTCATTTAGGCTTCAGGATGTCATCCTGAACAAAATACATGTTGAAGTGTGTGCATAAGTCCTTTGGTTTAGGCGTGACACTCAATTTGAGTTTTTATTGCTTTAAATGCATTTTCAGCCCGAGCTGAGCACGTTTTGTGAGTTGAATGTATCTTCATAGGAATGAGTTGTGTGGTCAAATTAATGCTCATTTAGGCTTCAGGAGGTCATCCTGAACAAAATACATGTTGAAGTGTGTGCATTAGTCCTTTGGTTTAGGCGTGACACTCAATTTGAGCTTTTATTGCTTTAAATGCTTATTCAGCCCGAACTGAGCGCGCTTTCTGACTTTGAATGTATCTTCATAGGAATGAGTTGTGTGGTCAAATTAATGCTCATTTAGGCGTCAGGTGGTCATCCTGAACAAAATACATGTTGAAGTGTGTGCATTAGTCCTTTGGTTTAGGCGTGACACTCAATTTGAGTTTTTATTGCTTTAAATGCATTTTCAGCCCGAGCTGAGCACGTTTTGTGAGTTTGAATGTATCTTCATAGGAATGAGTTGTGTAGTCAAATTAATGCTCATTTAGGCTTCAGGAGGTCATCCTAAACAAAATACATGTTGAAGTGTGTGCATAAGTCCTTTGGTTTAGGTGTGACACTCAATTTGAGGTTTTATTGCTTTAAATGCATTTTCAGCCCGAGCTGAGCACGTTTTGTGAGTTTGAATGTATCTTCATAGGAATGAGTTGTGTGGTCAAATTAATGCTCATTTAGGCTTCAGGTGGTCATCCTGAACAAAATACATGTTGAAGTGTGTGCATAAGTCCTTTGGTTTAGGCGTGACACTCAATTTGAGTTTTTATTGCTTTAAATGCATTTTCAGCCCGAGCTGAGCACGTTTTGTGAGTTTGAATGTATCTTCATAGGAATGAGTTGTGTGGTCAAATTAATGCTCATATGGGCTTCAGGAGATCATCCTGAACAAAATACATGTTGAAGTGTGTGCACAAGTCCTTTGGTTTAGGTGTGACACTCAATTTGAGTTTTTATTGCTTTAAATGCATTTTCAGCCCGAGCTGAGCACGTTTTTTGAGTTTGAATGTATCTTCATAGGAATGAGGTGTGTGGTCAAATTATTGCTCATTTAGGCTTGAGGACGTCATCCTAAACAAAATACATGTTGAAGTGTGTGCATAAGTCCTTTGGTTTAGGCGTGACACTCAATTTGAGTTTTTATTGCTTTAAATGCATTTTCAGCCCGAGCTGAGCACGTTTTGTGAGTTTGAATGTATCTTCATAGGAATGAGTTGTGTGGTCAAATTAATGCTCATTTAGGCTTCAGGTGGTCATCCTGAACAAAATACATGTTGAAGTGTGTGCATAAGTCCTTTGGTTTAGGCGTGACACTCAATTTGAGTTTTTATTGCTTTAAATGCATTTTCAGCCCGAGCTGAGCACGTTTTGTGAGTTTGAATGTATCTTCATAGGAATGAGTTGTGTGGTCAAATTAATGCTCATTTAGGCTTCAGGAGGACATCCTGAACTAAATACATGTTGAAGTGTGTGCATAAGCCCTTTGGTTTAGGCGTGACACTCAATTTGAGTTTTTATTGCTTTTAATGCATTTTCAGCCCGAGCTGAGCGCGCTTTCTGACTTTGAATGTATCTTCATAGGAATGAGTTGTGTGGTCAAATTAATGCTCATTTATGCTTCAGGTGGTCATCCTGAACTAAATACATGTTGAAGTGTGTGCATAAGTCCTTTGGTTTAGGCGTGACACTCAATTTGAGTTTTTATTGCTTTAAATGCATTTTCAGCCCGAGCTGAGCGCGCTTTCTGACTTTGAATGTATCTTCATAGGAATGAGTTGTGTGGTCAAATTATTGCTCATTTAGGCTTCAGGAGGTCATCCTGAACAAAATACATGTTGAAGTGTGTGCATAAGTCCTTTGGTTTAGGCGTGACACTCAATTTGAGTTTTTATTGCTTTAAATGCATTTTTTGCTGAGCTGAGCACGTTTTTTGAGTTTGAATGTATCTTCATAGGAATGAGTTGTGTAGTCAAATTACTGCTCATTTAGGCTTCAGGAGGACATCCTGAACTAAATACATTGAAGTGTGTGCAAAAGTCCTTTGGTTTGGGAGTGACACTCAATTTGAGTTATTATTTCTTTAAATGCATTTTCAGGCCAAGTGGAACAAGTTTTCAAAATGTGTCTTGAATCATGTTATGGTCTATGTTGCCCTCTACTGACCAAAGTCCGTTATTGTCTCCGAGGCCTGAAACCATTTTACATTTATATGACTGTATAACTGTACTCTTGAGCCAATTATTCAATTTATCTTTGTTCTTGAACTAATTATAACTCAACGCAGGTACCATGACTATACTCAATTTCAGTTTTTATTGCTTTAAGTGCAGTTTCGGGCCGAGCTGAGCACGTGTTCTGAGTTTGAATGTATCTTCATAGGAATGAGTTGTGTGGTCAAATTAATGCTCATTTAGGCTTCAGGTGGTCATCCTGAACAAAATACATGTTGAAGTGTGTGCATAAGTCCTTTGGTTTAGGCGTGACACTCAATTTGAGTTTTTATTGCTTTAAATGCATTTTCAGCCCGAGCTGACCACGTTTTGTGAGTTTGAATGTATCTTCATAGGAATGTGTTGTGTGGTCAAATTAATGCTCATTTAGGCTTCAGGTGGTCATCCTGAACAAAATACATGTTGAAGTGTGTGCAGAAGTCCTTTGGTTTAGGTGTGACACTCAATTTGAGTTTTTATTGCTTTAAATGCATTTTCAGCCCGAGCTGAGCGCGCGTTCTGACTTTGAATGTATCTTCATAGGAATGAGTTGTGTGGTCAAATTAATGCTCATATGGGCTTCAGGAGGTCATCCTGAACAAAATACATGTTGAAGTGTGTGCATAAGTCCTTTGGTTTAGGTGTGTCACTCAATTTGAGTTTTTATTGCTTTAAATGCATTTTCAGCCCGAGCTGAGCACGTTTTGTGAGTTTGAATGTATCTTCATAGGAATGAGTTGTGTGGTCAAATTAATGCTCATTTAGGCTTCAGGTGGTCATCCTGAACAAAATACATGTTGAAGTGTGTGCATAAGTCCTTTGGTTTAGGTGTGACACTCAATTTGGGTTTTTATTGCTTTAAATGCATTTTCAGCCCGAGCTGAGCAGGTTTTGTGAGTTTGAATGTATCTTCATAGGAATGAGTTGTGTGGTCAAATTAATGCTCATTTAGGCTTCAGGTGGTCATCCTGAACTAAATACATGTTGAAGTGTGTGCATAAGTCCTTTGGTTTAGGCGTGACACTCAATTTGAGTTTTTATTGCTTTAAATGCATTTTCAGCCCGAGCTGAGCACGTTTTGTGAGTTTGAATGTTCTTCATTGGAATGAGTTGTGTAGTCAAATTAATGCTCATATGGGCTTCAGGAGGTCATCCTGAACAAAATACATGTTGAAGTGTGTGCATAAGTCCTTTGGTTTGGGTGTGACACTCAATTTGAGTTTTTATTGCTTTAAATGCATTTTCAGCCCGAGCTGAGCACGTTTTGTGAGTTTGAATGTATCTTCATAGGAATGAGTTGTGTGGTCAAATTAATGCTCATTTGGGCTTCAGGAGGACATCCTGAACTAAGTACATGTTGAAGTGTGTGCATAAATCCTTTGGATTGGGCGTGACACTCAATTTGAGTTTTTATTGGTTTAAATGCATTTTCAGCCCGAGCTGAGCGCGCTTTCTGACTTTGAATGTATCTTCATAGGAATGAGTTGTGTCGTCAAATTAATGCTCATTTAGGCTTCAGGAGGTCATCCTGAACAAAATACATGTTGAAGTGTGTGCATAAGTCCTTTGGTTTAGGCGTGACACTCAATTTGAGTTTTTATTGCTTTAAATGCATTTTCAGCCCGAGCTGAGCACGTTTTGTGAGTTTGAATGTATCTTCATAGGAATGAGTTGTGTGGTCAAATTAATGCTCATTTAGGCTTCAGGTGGTCATCCTGAACAAAATACATGTTGAAGTGTGTGCATAAGTCCTTTGGTTTAGGTGTGACACTCAATTTGGGTTTTTATTGCTTTAAATGCATTTTCAGCCCGAGCTGAGCACGTTTTGTGAGTTTGAATGTATCTTCATAGGAATTAGTTGTGTGGTCAAATTAATGCTCATTTAGGCTTCAGGTGATCATCCTGAACAAAATACATGTTGAAGTGTGTGCATAAGCCCTTTGGTTTAGGCGTGACACTCAATTTGAGTTTTTATTGCGAAATGCATTTTCAGGCCGAACTGAGCGCGTTTTCTGAGTTTGATGTATCTTCATAGGAATGAGTTGTGTGGTCAAATTATTGCTCATTTAGGCTTCAGGATGTCATCCTGAACAAAATACATGTTGAAGTGTGTGCATAAGTCCTTTGGTTTAGGCGTGACACTCAATTTGAGTTTTTATTGCTTTAAATGCATTTTCAGCCCGAGCTGAGCACGTTTTGTGAGTTGAATGTATCTTCATAGGAATGAGTTGTGTGGTCAAATTAATGCTCATTTAGGCTTCAGGAGGTCATCCTGAACAAAATACATGTTGAAGTGTGTGCATTAGTCCTTTGGTTTAGGCGTGACACTCAATTTGAGCTTTTATTGCTTTAAATGCTTATTCAGCCCGAACTGAGCGCGCTTTCTGACTTTGAATGTATCTTCATAGGAATGAGTTGTGTGGTCAAATTAATGCTCATTTAGGCGTCAGGTGGTCATCCTGAACAAAATACATGTTGAAGTGTGTGCATTAGTCCTTTGGTTTAGGCGTGACACTCAATTTGAGTTTTTATTGCTTTAAATGCATTTTCAGCCCGAGCTGAGCACGTTTTGTGAGTTTGAATGTATCTTCATAGGAATGAGTTGTGTAGTCAAATTAATGCTCATTTAGGCTTCAGGTGGTCATCCTGAACTAAATACATGTTGAAGTGTGTGCAAAAGTCCTTTGGTTTAGGCGTGACACTCATTTTGAGTTTTTATTGCTTTAAATGCATTTTCAGCCCGAGCTGAGCACGTTTTGTGAGTTTGAATGTATCTTCATAGAATGAGTTGTGTGGTCAAATTAATGCTCATTTAGGCTTCAGGTGGTCATCCTGAACAAAATACATGTTGAAGTGTGTGCATAAGTCCTTTGGTTTAGGCGTGACACTCAATTTGAGTTTTTATTGCTTTAAAGGCATTTTCAGCCCGAGCTGAGCACGTTTTGTGAGTTTGAATGTATCTTCATAGGAATGAGTTGTGTAGTCAAATTAATGCTCATATGGGCTTCAGGAGGTCATCCTGAACAAAATACATGTTGAAGTGTGTGTCCTTTGGTTTAGGCGTGACACTCAATTTGAGTTTTTATTGCTTTAAATGCATTTTCAGCCCGAGCTGAGCACGTTTTGTGAGTTTGAATGTATCTTCATAGGAATGAGTTGTGTGGTCAAATTAATGCTCATTTAGGCGTCAGGTGGTCATCCTGAACAAAATACATGTTGAAGTGTGTGCATAAGTCCTTTGGTTTAGGCGTGACACTCAATTTGAGTTTTTATTGCTTTAAATGCATTTTCAGCCCGAGCTGAGCACGTTTTGTGTGTTTGAATGTATCTTCATAGGAATGAGTTGTGTGGTCAAATTAATGCTCATATGGGCTTCAGGAGGTCATCCTGAACAAAATACATGTTGAAGTGTGTGCATAAGTCGTTTGGTTTAGGCGTGACACTCATTTTGAGTTTTTATTGCTTTAAATGCATTTTCAGCCCGAGCTGAGCACATTTTGTGAGTTTGAATGTATCTTCATAGAATGAGTTGTGTGGTCAAATTAATGCTCATTTAGGCTTCAGGTGGTCATCCTGAACAAAATACATGTTGATGTGTGTGCATAAGTCCTTTGGTTTAGGCGTGACACTCAATTTGAGTTTTTATTGCTTTAAAGGCATTTTCAGCCCGAGCTGAGCACGTTTTGTGAGTTTGAATGTATCTTCATAGGAATGAGTTGTGTGGTCAAATTAATGCTCATTAAGGCTTCAGGTGGTCATCCTGAACAAAATACATGTTGAAGTGTGTGCATAAGTCCTTTGGTTTTGGCGTGACACTCAATTTGAGTTTTTATTGCTTTAAATGCATTTTCAGCCCGAGCTGAGCACGTTTTGTGAGTTTGAATGTATCTTCATAGGAATGAGTTGTGTAGTCAAATTAATGCTCATATGGGCTTCAGGAGGTCATCCTGAACAAAATACATGTTGAAGTGTGTGCATAAGTCCTTTGGTTTAGGCGTGACACTCAATTTGAGTTTTTATTGCTTTAAATGCATTTTCAGCCCGAGCTGAGAACGTTTTGTGAGTTTGAATGTATCTTCATAGGAATGAGTTGTGTAGTCAAATTAATGCTCATTTAGGCTTCAGGAGGACATCCTGAACTAAATACATGTTGAAGTGTGTGCATAAGCCCTTTGGTTTAGGCGTGACACTCAATTTGAGTTTTTATTGCTTTAAATGCATTTTCAGCGCGAGCTGAGCGCGCTTTCTGACTTTGAATGTATCTTCATAGGAATGAGTTGTGTGGTCAAATTATTGCTCATTTAGGCTTCAGGAGGTCATCCTGAACAAAATACATGTTGAAGTGTGTGCCTAAGTCCTTTGGTTTAGGCGTGACACTCAATTTGAGTTTTTATTGCTTTAAATGCATTTTCAGGCCGAGTGGAACAAGTTTTCAAAATGTGTCTTGAATCATGTTATGGTCTATGTTGCCCTCTACTGACCAAAGTCCGTTACTGTCTCCGAGGCCTGAAACCATTTTACATTTATATGACTGTATAACTGTACTCTTGAGCCAATTATTCAATTTCTCTTTGTTCTTGAACTAATTATAACTCAACGCAGGTACCATGACTATACTCAATTTCAGTTTTTTATTGCTTTAAGTGCAGTTTCGGGCCGAGCTGAGCACGTGTTCTGAGTTTGAATGTATCTTCATAGGAATGAGATGTGTGATCATATTAATGCTCATTTAGGCTTCAGGAGGACATCTTGAACAAAATACATGTTGAAGTGTGTGCATAAGTCCTTTGGTATGGGTGTGACACTCAATTTGAGTTTTTATTGCTTTAAATGCATTTTCAGCCCGAGCTGAGCACGTTTTGTGAGTTTGAATGTATCTTCATAGGAATGAGTTGTGTGGTCAAATTAATGCTCATTTAGGCTTCAGGTGGTCATCCTGAACTAAATACATGTTGAAGTGTGTGCATAAGTCCTTTGGTTTAGGCGTGACACTCAATTTGAGTTTTTATTGCTTTAAATGCATTTTCAGCCCGAGCTGAGCACGTTTTGTGAGTTTGAATGTATCTTCATAGGAATGAGTTGTGTAGTCAAATTAATGCTCATATGGGCTTCAGGAGGTCATCCTGAACAAAATACATGACGTGTGTGCATAAGTCCTTTGGTTTAGGTGTGACACTCAATTTGAGTTTTTATTGCTTTAAATGCATTTTCAGCCCGAGCTGAGCACGTTTTGTGAGTTTGAATGTATCTTCATAGGAATGTGTTGTGTGGTCAAATTAATGCTCATTTAGGCTTCAGGTGGTCATCCTGAACAAAATACATGTTGAAGTGTGTGCAGAAGTCCTTTGGTTTAGGTGTGACACTCAATTTGAGTTTTTATTGCTTTAAATGCATTTTCAGCCCGAGCTGAGCGCGCGTTCTGACTTTGAATGTATCTTCATAGGAATGAGTTGTGTGGTCAAATTAATGCTCATATGGGCTTCAGGAGGTCATCCTGAACAAAATACATGTTGAAGTGTGTGAATAAGTCCTTTGGTTTAGGTGTGTCACTCAATTTGAGTTTTATTGCTTTAAATGCATTTTCAGCCCGAGCTGAGCACGTTTTGTGAGTTTGAATGTATCTTCATAGGAATGAGTTGTGTGGTCAAATTAATGCTCATTTAGGCTTCAGGTGGTCATCCTGAACTAAATACATGTTGAAGTGTGTGCATAAGTCCTTTGGTTTAGGCGTGACACTCAATTTGAGTTTTTATTGCTTTAAATGCATTTTCAGCCCGAGCTGAGCACGTTTTGTGAGTTTGAATGTATCTTCATAGGAATGAGTTGTGTGGTCAAATTATTGCTCATTTAGGCTTCAGGTGGTCATCCTGAACAAAATACATGTTGAAGTGTGTGCAGAAGTCCTTTGGTTTAGGTGTGACACTCAATTTGAGTTTTTATTGCTTTAAATGCATTTTCAGCCCGAGCTGAGCGCGCGTTCTGACTTTGAATGTATCTTCATAGGAATGAGTTGTGTGGTCAAATTAATGCTCATATGGGCTTCAGGAGGTCATCCTGAACAAAATACATGTTGAAGTGTGTGAATAAGTCCTTTGGTTTAGGTGTGTCACTCAATTTGAGTTTTATTGCTTTAAATGCATTTTCAGCCCGAGCTGAGCACGTTTTGTGAGTTTGAATGTATCTTCATAGGAATGAGTTGTGTGCTCAAATTAATGCTCATATGGGCTTCAGGAGGTCATCCTGAACAAAATACATGTTGAAGTGTGTGCATAAGTCCTTTGGTTTAGGTGTGACACTCAATTTGAGTTTTTATTGCTTTAAATGCATTTTCAGCCCGAGCTGAGCACGTTTTGTGAGTTTGAATGTATCTTCATAGGAATGAGTTGTGTGGTCAAATTAATGCTCATTTAGGCTTCAGGTGGTCATCCTGAACAAAATACATGTTGAAGTGTGTGCATAAGTCCTTTGGTTTAGGTGTGACACTCAATTTGAGTTTTTATTGCTTTAAATGCATTTTCAGCCCGAGCTGAGCACGTTTTGTGAGTTTGAATGTATCTTCTAGGAATGAGTTGTGTGGTCAAATTAATGCTCATTTAGGCTTCAGGAGGTCATCCTAAACAAAATACATGTTGAAGTGTGTGCATAAGTCCTTTGGTTTAGGTGTGACACTCAATTTGAGGTTTTATTGCTTTAAATGCATTTTCAGCCCGAGCTGAGCACGTTTTGTGAGTTTGAATGTATCTTCATAGGAATGAGTTGTGTGGTCAAATTAATGCTCATTTAGGCTTCAGGTGGTCATCCTGAACAAAATACATGTTGAAGTGTGTGCATAAGTCCTTTGGTTTAGGCGTGACACTCAATTTGAGTTTTTATTGCTTTAAATGCATTTTCAGCCCGAGCTGAGCACGTTTTGTGAGTTTGAATGTATCTTCATAGGAATGAGTTGTGTGGTCAAATTAATGCTCATATGGGCTTCAGGAGATCATCCTGAACAAAATACATGTTGAAGTGTGTGCACAAGTCCTTTGGTTTAGGTGTGACACTCAATTTGAGTTTTTATTGCTTTAAATGCATTTTCAGCCCGAGCTGAGCACGTTTTTTGAGTTTGAATGTATCTTCATAGGAATGAGGTGTGTGGTCAAATTATTGCTCATTTAGGCTTGAGGACGTCATCCTAAACAAAATACATGTTGAAGTGTGTGCATAAGTCCTTTGGTTTAGGCGTGACACTCAATTTGAGTTTTTATTGCTTTAAATGCATTTTCAGCCCGAGCTGAGCACGTTTTGTGAGTTTGAATGTATCTTCATAGGAATGAGTTGTGTGGTCAAATTAATGCTCATTTAGGCTTCAGGTGGTCATCCTGAACAAAATACATGTTGAAGTGTGTGCATAAGTCCTTTGGTTTAGGCGTGACACTCAATTTGAGTTTTTATTGCTTTAAATGCATTTTCAGCCCGAGCTGAGCACGTTTTGTGAGTTTGAATGTATCTTCATAGGAATGAGTTGTGTGGTCAAATTAATGCTCATTTAGGCTTCAGGAGGACATCCTGAACTAAATACATGTTGAAGTGTGTGCATAAGCCCTTTGGTTTAGGCGTGACACTCAATTTGAGTTTTTATTGCTTTTAATGCATTTTCAGCCCGAGCTGAGCGCGCTTTCTGACTTTGAATGTATCTTCATAGGAATGAGTTGTGTGGTCAAATTAATGCTCATTTATGCTTCAGGTGGTCATCCTGAACTAAATACATGTTGAAGTGTGTGCATAAGTCCTTTGGTTTAGGCGTGACACTCAATTTGAGTTTTTATTGCTTTAAATGCATTTTCAGCCCGAGCTGAGCGCGCTTTCTGACTTTGAATGTATCTTCATAGGAATGAGTTGTGTGGTCAAATTATTGCTCATTTAGGCTTCAGGAGGTCATCCTGAACAAAATACATGTTGAAGTGTGTGCATAAGTCCTTTGGTTTAGGCGTGACACTCAATTTGAGTTTTTATTGCTTTAAATGCATTTTTTGCTGAGCTGAGCACGTTTTTTGAGTTTGAATGTATCTTCATAGGAATGAGTTGTGTAGTCAAATTACTGCTCATTTAGGCTTCAGGAGGACATCCTGAACTAAATACATTGAAGTGTGTGCAAAAGTCCTTTGGTTTGGGAGTGACACTCAATTTGAGTTATTATTTCTTTAAATGCATTTTCAGGCCAAGTGGAACAAGTTTTCAAAATGTGTCTTGAATCATGTTATGGTCTATGTTGCCCTCTACTGACCAAAGTCCGTTATTGTCTCCGAGGCCTGAAACCATTTTACATTTATATGACTGTATAACTGTACTCTTGAGCCAATTATTCAATTTATCTTTGTTCTTGAACTAATTATAACTCAACGCAGGTACCATGACTATACTCAATTTCAGTTTTTATTGCTTTAAGTGCAGTTTCGGGCCGAGCTGAGCACGTGTTCTGAGTTTGAATGTATCTTCATAGGAATGAGTTGTGTGGTCAAATTAATGCTCATTTAGGCTTCAGGTGGTCATCCTGAACAAAATACATGTTGAAGTGTGTGCATAAGTCCTTTGGTTTAGGCGTGACACTCAATTTGAGTTTTTATTGCTTTAAATGCATTTTCAGCCCGAGCTGACCACGTTTTGTGAGTTTGAATGTATCTTCATAGGAATGTGTTGTGTGGTCAAATTAATGCTCATTTAGGCTTCAGGTGGTCATCCTGAACAAAATACATGTTGAAGTGTGTGCAGAAGTCCTTTGGTTTAGGTGTGACACTCAATTTGAGTTTTTATTGCTTTAAATGCATTTTCAGCCCGAGCTGAGCGCGCGTTCTGACTTTGAATGTATCTTCATAGGAATGAGTTGTGTGGTCAAATTAATGCTCATATGGGCTTCAGGAGGTCATCCTGAACAAAATACATGTTGAAGTGTGTGCATAAGTCCTTTGGTTTAGGTGTGTCACTCAATTTGAGTTTTTATTGCTTTAAATGCATTTTCAGCCCGAGCTGAGCACGTTTTGTGAGTTTGAATGTATCTTCATAGGAATGAGTTGTGTGGTCAAATTAATGCTCATTTAGGCTTCAGGTGGTCATCCTGAACAAAATACATGTTGAAGTGTGTGCATAAGTCCTTTGGTTTAGGTGTGACACTCAATTTGAGTTTTTATTGCTTTAAATGCATTTTCAGCCCGAGCTCAGCACGTTTTGTGAGTTTGAATGTATCTTCATAGGAATGAGTTGTGTGGTCAAATTAATGCTCATTTAGGCTTCAGGTGGTCATCCTGAACAAAATACATGTTGAAGTGTGTGCATAAGTCCTTTGGTTTAGGCGTGACACTCAATTTGAGTTTTTATTGCTTTAAATGCATTTTCAGCCCGAGCTGAGCACGTTTTGTGAGTTTGAATGTATCTTCATAGGAATGAGTTGTGTGCTCAAATTAATGCTCATATGGGCTTCAGGGGGTCATCCTGAACAAAATACATGTTGAAGTGTGTGCATAAGTCCTTTGGTTTAGGTGTGACACTCAATTTGAGTTTTTATTGCTTTAAATGCATTTTCAGCCCGAGCTGAGCACGTTTTGTGAGTTTGAATGTATCTTCATAGGAATGAGTTGTGTGGTCAAATTAATGCTCATTTAGGCTTCAGGTGGTCATCCTGAACAAAATACATGTTGAAGTGTGTGCATAAGTCCTTTGGTTTAGGCGTGACACTCATTTTGAGTTTTTATTGCTTTAAATGCATTTTCAGCCCGAGCTGAGCACGTTTTGTGAGTTTGAATGTATCTTCATAGGAATGAGTTGTGTGGTCAAATTATTGCTCATTTAGGCTTCAGGAGGTCATCCTAAACAAAATACATGTTGAAGTGTGTGCATAAGTCCTTTGGTTTAGGCGTGACACTCAATTTGAGTTTTTATTGCTTTAAATGCATTTTCAGCCCGAGCTGAGCACGTTTTGTGAGTTTGAATGTATCTTCATAGGAATGAGTTGTGTGGTCAAATTAATGCTCATTTAGGCTTCAGGTGGTCATCCTGAACAAAATACATGTTGAAGTGTGTGCATAAGTCCTTTGGTTTAGGCGTGACACTCAATTTGAGTTTTTATTGCTTTAAATGCATTTTCAGCCCGAGCTGAGCACGTTTTGTGAGTTTGAATGTATCTTCATAGGAATGAGTTGTGTGGTCAAATTAATGCTCATATGGGCTTCAGGAGATCATCCTGAACAAAATACATGTTGAAGTGTGTGCATAAGTCCTTTGGTTTAGGTGTGACACTCAATTTGAGTTTTTATTGCTTTAAATGCATTTTCAGGCCGAGTGGAACAAGTTTTCAAAATGTGTCTTGAATCATGTTATGGTCTATGTTGCCCTCTACTGACCAAAGTCCGTTACTGTCTCCGAGGCCTGAAACCATTTTACATTTATATGACTGTATAACTGTACTCTTGAGCCAATTATTCAATTTCTCTTTGTTCTTGAACTAATTATAACTCAACGCAGGTACCATGACTATACTCAATTTCAGTTTTTTATTGCTTTAAGTGCAGTTTCGGGCCGAGCTGAGCACGTGTTCTGAGTTTGAATGTATCTTCATAGGAATGAGATGTGTGATCATATTAATGCTCATTTAGGCTTCAGGAGGACATCTTGAACAAAATACATGTTGAAGTGTGTGCATAAGTCCTTTGGTATGGGTGTGACACTCAATTTGAGTTTTTATTGCTTTAAATGCATTTTCAGCCCGAGCTGAGCACGTTTTGTGAGTTTGAATGTATCTTCATAGGAATGAGTTGTGTGGTCAAATTAATGCTCATTTAGGCTTCAGGTGGTCATCCTGAACTAAATACATGTTGAAGTGTGTGCATAAGTCCTTTGGTTTAGGCGTGACACTCAATTTGAGTTTTTATTGCTTTAAATGCATTTTCAGCCCGAGCTGAGCACGTTTTGTGAGTTTGAATGTATCTTCATAGGAATGAGTTGTGTAGTCAAATTAATGCTCATATGGGCTTCAGGAGGTCATCCTGAACAAAATACATGACGTGTGTGCATAAGTCCTTTGGTTTAGGTGTGACACTCAATTTGAGTTTTTATTGCTTTAAATGCATTTTCAGCCCGAGCTGAGCACGTTTTGTGAGTTTGAATGTATCTTCATAGGAATGTGTTGTGTGGTCAAATTAATGCTCATTTAGGCTTCAGGTGGTCATCCTGAACAAAATACATGTTGAAGTGTGTGCAGAAGTCCTTTGGTTTAGGTGTGACACTCAATTTGAGTTTTTATTGCTTTAAATGCATTTTCAGCCCGAGCTGAGCGCGCGTTCTGACTTTGAATGTATCTTCATAGGAATGAGTTGTGTGGTCAAATTAATGCTCATATGGGCTTCAGGAGGTCATCCTGAACAAAATACATGTTGAAGTGTGTGAATAAGTCCTTTGGTTTAGGTGTGTCACTCAATTTGAGTTTTATTGCTTTAAATGCATTTTCAGCCCGAGCTGAGCACGTTTTGTGAGTTTGAATGTATCTTCATAGGAATGAGTTGTGTGGTCAAATTAATGCTCATTTAGGCTTCAGGTGGTCATCCTGAACTAAATACATGTTGAAGTGTGTGCATAAGTCCTTTGGTTTAGGCGTGACACTCAATTTGAGTTTTTATTGCTTTAAATGCATTTTCAGCCCGAGCTGAGCACGTTTTGTGAGTTTGAATGTATTTTCATAGGAATGAGTTGTGTGGTCAAATTATTGCTCATTTAGGCTTCAGGTGGTCATCCTGAACAAAATACATGTTGAAGTGTGTGCAGAAGTCCTTTGGTTTAGGTGTGACACTCAATTTGAGTTTTTATTGCTTTAAATGCATTTTCAGCCCGAGCTGAGCGCGCGTTCTGACTTTGAATGTATCTTCATAGGAATGAGTTGTGTGGTCAAATTAATGCTCATATGGGCTTCAGGAGGTCATCCTGAACAAAATACATGTTGAAGTGTGTGAATAAGTCCTTTGGTTTAGGTGTGTCACTCAATTTGAGTTTTATTGCTTTAAATGCATTTTCAGCCCGAGCTGAGCACGTTTTGTGAGTTTGAATGTATCTTCATAGGAATGAGTTGTGTGCTCAAATTAATGCTCATATGGGCTTCAGGAGGTCATCCTGAACAAAATACATGTTGAAGTGTGTGCATAAGTCCTTTGGTTTAGGTGTGACACTCAATTTGAGTTTTTATTGCTTTAAATGCATTTTCAGCCCGAGCTGAGCACGTTTTGTGAGTTTGAATGTATCTTCATAGGAATGAGTTGTGTGGTCAAATTAATGCTCATTTAGGCTTCAGGTGGTCATCCTGAACAAAATACATGTTGAAGTGTGTGCATAAGTCCTTTGGTTTAGGTGTGACACTCAATTTGAGTTTTTATTGCTTTAAATGCATTTTCAGCCCGAGCTGAGCACGTTTTGTGAGTTTGAATGTATCTTCTAGGAATGAGTTGTGTGGTCAAATTAATGCTCATTTAGGCTTCAGGAGGTCATCCTAAACAAAATACATGTTGAAGTGTGTGCATAAGTCCTTTGGTTTAGGTGTGACACTCAATTTGAGGTTTTATTGCTTTAAATGCATTTTCAGCCCGAGCTGAGCACGTTTTGTGAGTTTGAATGTATCTTCATAGGAATGAGTTGTGTGGTCAAATTAATGCTCATTTAGGCTTCAGGTGGTCATCCTGAACAAAATACATGTTGAAGTGTGTGCATAAGTCCTTTGGTTTAGGCGTGACACTCAATTTGAGTTTTTATTGCTTTAAATGCATTTTCAGCCCGAGCTGAGCACGTTTTGTGAGTTTGAATGTATCTTCATAGGAATGAGTTGTGTGGTCAAATTAATGCTCATATGGGCTTCAGGAGATCATCCTGAACAAAATACATGTTGAAGTGTGTGCACAAGTCCTTTGGTTTAGGTGTGACACTCAATTTGAGTTTTTATTGCTTTAAATGCATTTTCAGCCCGAGCTGAGCACGTTTTTTGAGTTTGAATGTATCTTCATAGGAATGAGGTGTGTGGTCAAATTATTGCTCATTTAGGCTTGAGGACGTCATCCTAAACAAAATACATGTTGAAGTGTGTGCATAAGTCCTTTGGTTTAGGCGTGACACTCAATTTGAGTTTTTATTGCTTTAAATGCATTTTCAGCCCGAGCTGAGCACGTTTTGTGAGTTTGAATGTATCTTCATAGGAATGAGTTGTGTGGTCAAATTAATGCTCATTTAGGCTTCAGGTGGTCATCCTGAACAAAATACATGTTGAAGTGTGTGCATAAGTCCTTTGGTTTAGGCGTGACACTCAATTTGAGTTTTTATTGCTTTAAATGCATTTTCAGCCCGAGCTGAGCACGTTTTGTGAGTTTGAATGTATCTTCATAGGAATGAGTTGTGTGGTCAAATTAATGCTCATTTAGGCTTCAGGAGGACATCCTGAACTAAATACATGTTGAAGTGTGTGCATAAGCCCTTTGGTTTAGGCGTGACACTCAATTTGAGTTTTTATTGCTTTTAATGCATTTTCAGCCCGAGCTGAGCGCGCTTTCTGACTTTGAATGTATCTTCATAGGAATGAGTTGTGTGGTCAAATTAATGCTCATTTATGCTTCAGGTGGTCATCCTGAACTAAATACATGTTGAAGTGTGTGCATAAGTCCTTTGGTTTAGGCGTGACACTCAATTTGAGTTTTTATTGCTTTAAATGCATTTTCAGCCCGAGCTGAGCGCGCTTTCTGACTTTGAATGTATCTTCATAGGAATGAGTTGTGTGGTCAAATTATTGCTCATTTAGGCTTCAGGAGGTCATCCTGAACAAAATACATGTTGAAGTGTGTGCATAAGTCCTTTGGTTTAGGCGTGACACTCAATTTGAGTTTTTATTGCTTTAAATGCATTTTTTGCTGAGCTGAGCACGTTTTTTGAGTTTGAATGTATCTTCATAGGAATGAGTTGTGTAGTCAAATTACTGCTCATTTAGGCTTCAGGAGGACATCCTGAACTAAATACATTGAAGTGTGTGCAAAAGTCCTTTGGTTTGGGAGTGACACTCAATTTGAGTTATTATTTCTTTAAATGCATTTTCAGGCCAAGTGGAACAAGTTTTCAAAATGTGTCTTGAATCATGTTATGGTCTATGTTGCCCTCTACTGACCAAAGTCCGTTATTGTCTCCGAGGCCTGAAACCATTTTACATTTATATGACTGTATAACTGTACTCTTGAGCCAATTATTCAATTTATCTTTGTTCTTGAACTAATTATAACTCAACGCAGGTACCATGACTATACTCAATTTCAGTTTTTATTGCTTTAAGTGCAGTTTCGGGCCGAGCTGAGCACGTGTTCTGAGTTTGAATGTATCTTCATAGGAATGAGTTGTGTGGTCAAATTAATGCTCATTTAGGCTTCAGGTGGTCATCCTGAACAAAATACATGTTGAAGTGTGTGCATAAGTCCTTTGGTTTAGGCGTGACACTCAATTTGAGTTTTTATTGCTTTAAATGCATTTTCAGCCCGAGCTGACCACGTTTTGTGAGTTTGAATGTATCTTCATAGGAATGTGTTGTGTGGTCAAATTAATGCTCATTTAGGCTTCAGGTGGTCATCCTGAACAAAATACATGTTGAAGTGTGTGCAGAAGTCCTTTGGTTTAGGTGTGACACTCAATTTGAGTTTTTATTGCTTTAAATGCATTTTCAGCCCGAGCTGAGCGCGCGTTCTGACTTTGAATGTATCTTCATAGGAATGAGTTGTGTGGTCAAATTAATGCTCATATGGGCTTCAGGAGGTCATCCTGAACAAAATACATGTTGAAGTGTGTGCATAAGTCCTTTGGTTTAGGTGTGTCACTCAATTTGAGTTTTTATTGCTTTAAATGCATTTTCAGCCCGAGCTGAGCACGTTTTGTGAGTTTGAATGTATCTTCATAGGAATGAGTTGTGTGGTCAAATTAATGCTCATTTAGGCTTCAGGTGGTCATCCTGAACAAAATACATGTTGAAGTGTGTGCATAAGTCCTTTGGTTTAGGTGTGACACTCAATTTGAGTTTTTATTGCTTTAAATGCATTTTCAGCCCGAGCTCAGCACGTTTTGTGAGTTTGAATGTATCTTCATAGGAATGAGTTGTGTGGTCAAATTAATGCTCATTTAGGCTTCAGGTGGTCATCCTGAACAAAATACATGTTGAAGTGTGTGCATAAGTCCTTTGGTTTAGGCGTGACACTCAATTTGAGTTTTTATTGCTTTAAATGCATTTTCAGCCCGAGCTGAGCACGTTTTGTGAGTTTGAATGTATCTTCATAGGAATGAGTTGTGTGCTCAAATTAATGCTCATATGGGCTTCAGGGGGTCATCCTGAACAAAATACATGTTGAAGTGTGTGCATAAGTCCTTTGGTTTAGGTGTGACACTCAATTTGAGTTTTTATTGCTTTAAATGCATTTTCAGCCCGAGCTGAGCACGTTTTGTGAGTTTGAATGTATCTTCATAGGAATGAGTTGTGTGGTCAAATTAATGCTCATTTAGGCTTCAGGTGGTCATCCTGAACAAAATACATGTTGAAGTGTGTGCATAAGTCCTTTGGTTTAGGCGTGACACTCATTTTGAGTTTTTATTGCTTTAAATGCATTTTCAGCCCGAGCTGAGCACGTTTTGTGAGTTTGAATGTATCTTCATAGGAATGAGTTGTGTGGTCAAATTATTGCTCATTTAGGCTTCAGGAGGTCATCCTAAACAAAATACATGTTGAAGTGTGTGCATAAGTCCTTTGGTTTAGGCGTGACACTCAATTTGAGTTTTTATTGCTTTAAATGCATTTTCAGCCCGAGCTGAGCACGTTTTGTGAGTTTGAATGTATCTTCATAGGAATGAGTTGTGTGGTCAAATTAATGCTCATTTAGGCTTCAGGTGGTCATCCTGAACAAAATACATGTTGAAGTGTGTGCATAAGTCCTTTGGTTTAGGCGTGACACTCAATTTGAGTTTTTATTGCTTTAAATGCATTTTCAGCCCGAGCTGAGCACGTTTTGTGAGTTTGAATGTATCTTCATAGGAATGAGTTGTGTGGTCAAATTAATGCTCATATGGGCTTCAGGAGATCATCCTGAACAAAATACATGTTGAAGTGTGTGCATAAGTCCTTTGGTTTAGGTGTGACACTCAATTTGAGTTTTTATTGCTTTAAATGCATTTTCAGCCCGAGCTGAGCACGTTTTTTGAGTTTGAATGTATCTTCATAGGAATGAGGTGTGTGGTCAAATTATTGCTCATTTAGGCTTGAGGACGTCATCCTAAACAAAATACATGTTGAAGTGTGTGCATAAGTCCTTTGGTTTAGGCGTGACACTCAATTTGAGTTTTTATTGCTTTAAATGCATTTTCAGCCCGAGCTGAGCACGTTTTGTGAGTTTGAATGTATCTTCATAGGAATGAGTTGTGTGGTCAAATTAATGCTCATTTAGGCTTCAGGAGGACATCCTGAACTAAATACATGTTGAAGTGTGTGCATAAGCCCTTTGGTTTAGGCGTGACACTCAATTTGAGTTTTTATTGCTTTTAATGCATTTTCAGCCCGAGCTGAGCGCGCTTTCTGACTTTGAATGTATCTTCATAGGAATGAGTTGTGTGGTCAAATTAATGCTCATTTATGCTTCAGGTGGTCATCCTGAACTAAATACATGTTGAAGTGTGTGCATAAGTCCTTTGGTTTAGGCGTGACACTCAATTTGAGTTTTTATTGCTTTAAATGCATTTTTTGCTGAGCTGAGCACGTTTTTTGAGTTTGAATGTATCTTCATAGGAATGAGTTGTGTAGTCAAATTACTGCTCATTTAGGCTTCAGGAGGACATCCTGAACTAAATTAATTGAAGTGTGTGCAAAAGTCCTTTGGTTTGGGAGTGACACTCAATTTGAGTTATTTCTTTAAATGCATTTTCAGGCCAAGTGGAACAAGTTTTCAAAATGTGTCTTGAATCATGTTATGGTCTATGTTGCCCTCTACTGACCAAAGTCCGTTATTGTCTCCGAGGCCTGAAACCATTTTACATTTATATGACTGTGTAACTGTACTCTTGAGCCAATTATTCAATTTCTCTTTGTTCTTGAACTAATTATAACTCAACGCAGGTACCATGACTATACTCAATTTCAGTTTTTATTACTTTAAATGCAGTTTCGGGCCGAGCTGAGCACGTGTTCTGAGTTTGAATGTATCTTCATAGGAATGAGTTGTGTGGTCAAATTAATGCTCATTTAGGCTTCAGGTGGTCATCCTGAACAAAATACATGTTGAAGTGTGTGCATAAGTCCTTTGGTTTAGGCGTGACACTCAATTTGAGTTTTTATTGCTTTAAATGCATTTTTTGCTGAGCTGAGCACGTTTTTTGAGTTTGAATGTATCTTTGTGGGATTGAGTTGTGTAGTCAAATTACTGCTCATTTAGGCTTCAGGAGGACATCCTGAACTAAATACATTGAAGTGTGTGCAAAAGTCCTTTGGTTTGGGAGTGACACTCAATTTGAGTTATTATTTCTTTAAATGCATTTTCAGGCCGAGTGGAACAAGTTTTCAAAATGTGTCTTGAATCATGTTATGGTCTATGTTGCCCTCTACTGACCAAAGTCCGTTATTGTCTCCGAGGCCTGAAACCATTTTACATTTATATGACTGTATAACTGTACTCTTGAGCCAATTATTCAATTTCTCTTTGTTCTTGAACTAATTATAACTCAACGCAGGTACCATGACTATACTCAATTTCAGTTTTTATTGCTTTAAGTGCAGTTTCGGGCCGAGCTGAGCACGTGTTCTGAGTTTGAATGTATCTTCATAGGAATGAGTTGTGTGGTCAAGTTAATGCTCATTTAGGCTTCAGGTGGTCATCCTGAACAAAATACATGTTGAAGTGTGTGCATAAGTCCTTCGGTTTAGGCGTGACACTCAATTTGAGTTTTTATTGCTTTAAAATGCATTTTCAGCCCGAGCTGAGCACGTTTTGTGAGTTTGAATGTATCTTCATAGGAATGAGTTGTGTGGTCAAATTAATGCTCATTTAGGCTTCAGGTGGTCATCCTGAACTAAATACATGTTGAAGTGTGTGCGTAAGTCCTTTGGTTTAGGTGTGACACTCAATTTGAGTTTTTATTGCTTTAAATGCATTTTCAGCCCGAGCTGAGCACGTTTTGTGAGTTTGAATGTATCTTCATAGGAATGAGTTGTGTAGTCAAATTAATGCTCATATGGGCTTCAGGAGGTCATCCTGAACAAAATAGATGTTGAAGTGTGTGCATAAGTCCTTTGGTTTGGGCGTGACACTCAATTGAGTTTTTATTGCTTTAAATGCATTTTCAGCCCGAGCTGAGCACGTTTTGTGAGTTTGAATGTATCTTCATAGGAATGAGTTGTGTGGTCAAATTAATGCTCATTTGGGCTTCAGGAGGACATACTGAACTAAGTACATGTTGAAGTGTGTGCATAAGTCCTTTGGATTGGGCGTGACACTCAATTTGAGTTTTTATTGGTTTAAATGCATTTTCAGCCCGAGCTGAGCGCGCTTTCTGACTTTGAATGTATCTTCATAGGAATGAGTTGTCTGGTCAAATTAATTCTCATATGGGCTTCAGGAGGTCATCCTGAACAAAATACATGTTGAAGTGTGTGCATAAGTCCTTTGGTTTAGGTGTAACACTCAATTTGAGTTTTTATTGCTTTAAATGCATTTTCAGCCCGAGCTGAGCACGTTTTGTGAGTTTGAATGTATCTTCATAGGAATGTGTTGTGTGGTCAAATTAATGCTCATTTAGGCTTCAGGTGGTCATCCTGAACAAAATACATGTTGAAGTGTGTGCAGAAGTCCTTTGGTTTAGGTGTGACACTCAATTTGAGTTTTTATTGCTTTAAATGCATTTTCAGCCCGAGCTGAGCACGCGTTCTGACTTTGAATGTATCTTCATAGGAATGAGTTGTGTGGTCAAATTAATGCTCATATGGGCTTCAGGAGGTCATCCTGAACAAAATACATGTTGAAGTGTGTGAATAAGTCCTTTGGTTTAGGTGTGTCACTCAATTTGAGTTTTATTACTTTAAATGCATTTTCAGCCCGAGCTGAGCACGTTTTGTGAGTTTGAATGTATCTTCATAGGAATGAGTTGTGTGGTCAAATTAATGCTCATTTAGGCTTCAGGTGGTCATCCTGAACTAAATACATGTTGAAGTGTGTGCATAAGTCCTTTGGTTTAGGCGTGACACTCAATTTGAGTTTTTATTGCTTTAAATGCATTTTCAGCCCGAGCTGAGCACGTTTTGTGAGTTTGAATGTATCTTCATAGGAATGAGTTGTGTAGTCAAATTAATGCTCATATGGGCTTCAGGAGGTCATCCTGAACAAAATACATGTTGAAGTGTGTGCATAAGTCCTTTGGTTTAGGCGTGACACTCATTTTGAGTTTTTATTGCTTTAAATGCATTTTCAGCCCGAGCTGAGCACGTTTTGTGAGTTTGAATGTATCTTCATAGGAATGAGTTGTGTGGTCAAATTATTTCTCATTTAGGCTTCAGGAGGTCATCCTAAACAAAATACATGTTGAAGTGTGTGCATAAGTCCTTTGGTTTAGGCGTGACACTCAATTTGAGTTTTTATTGCTTTAAATGCATTTTCAGCCTGAGCTGAGCACGTTTTGTGAGTTTGAATGTATCTTCATAGGAATGAGTTGTGTGGTCAAATTAATGCTCATTTAGGCTTCAGGTGGTCATCCTGAACAAAATACATGTTGAAGTGTGTGCATAAGTCCTTTGGTTTAGGCGTGACACTCATTTTGAGTTTTTATTGCTTTAAATGCATTTTCAGCCCGAGCTGAGCACGTTTTGTGAGTTTGAATGTATCTTCATAGGAATGAGTTGTGTGGTCAAATTAATGCTCATATGGGCTTCAGGAGATCATCCTGAACAAAATACATGTTGAAGTGTGTGCATAAGTCCTTTGGTTTAGGTGTGACACTCAATTTGAGTTTTTATTGCTTTAAATGCATTTTCAGCCCGAGCTGAGCACGTTTTTTGAGTTTGAATGTATCTTCATAGGAATGAGGTGTGTGGTCAAATTATTGCTCATTTAGGCTTGAGGAGGTCATCCTAAACAAAATACATGTTGAAGTGTGTGCATAAGTCCTTTGGTTTAGGCGTGACACTCAATTTGAGTTTTTTTTGCTTTAAATGCATTTTCAGCCCGAGCTGAGCACGTTTTGTGAGTTTGAATGTATCTTCATAGGAATGTGTTGTGTGGTCAAATTAATGCTCATTTAGGCTTCAGGTGGTCATCCTGAACAAAATACATGTTGAAGTGTGTGCAGAAGTCCTTTGGTTTAGGTGTGACACTCAATTTGAGTTTTTATTGCTTTAAATGCATTTTCAGCCCGAGCTGAGCGCGCGTTCTGACTTTGAATGTATCTTCATAGGAATGAGTTGTGTGGTCAAATTAATGCTCATATGGGCTTCAGGAGGTCATCCTGAACAAAATACATGTTGAAGTGTGTGAATAAGTCCTTTGGTTTAGGTGTGTCACTCAATTTGAGTTTTATTGCTTTAAATGCATTTTCAGCCCGAGCTGAGCACGTTTTGTGAGTTTGAATGTATCTTCATAGGAATGAGTTGTGTGGTCAAATTAATGCTCATTTAGGCTTCAGGTGGTCATCCTGAACTAAATACATGTTGAAGTGTGTGCATAAGTCCTTTGGTTTAGGCGTGACACTCAATTTGAGTTTTTATTGCTTTAAATGCATTTTCAGCCCGAGCTGAGCACGTTTTGTGAGTTTGAATGTATCTTCATAGGAATGAGTTGTGTAGTCAAATTAATGCTCATATGGGCTTCAGGAGGTCATCCTGAACAAAATACATGTTGAAGTGTGTGCATAAGTCCTTTGGTTTAGGCGTGACACTCATTTTGAGTTTTTATTGCTTTAAATGCATTTTCAGCCCGAGCTGAGCACGTTTTGTGAGTTTGAATGTATCTTCATAGGAATGAGTTGTGTGGTCAAATGATTGCTCATTTAGGCTTCAGGAGGTCATCCTAAACAAAATACATGTTGAAGTGTGTGCATAAGTCCTTTGGTTTAGGCGTGACACTCAATTGAGTTTTTATTGCTTTAAATGCATTTTCAGCCTGAGCTGAGCACGTTTTGTGAGTTTGAATGTATCTTCATAGGAATGAGTTGTGTGGTCAAATTAATGCTCATTTAGGCTTCAGGTGGTCATCCTGAACAAAATACATGTTGAAGTGTGTGCATAAGTCCTTTGGTTTAGGCGTGACACTCATTTTGAGTTTTTATTGCTTTAAATGCATTTTCAGCCCGAGCTGAGCACGTTTTGTGAGTTTGAATGTATCTTCATAGGAATGAGTTGTGTGGTCAAATTAATGCTCATTTGGGCTTCAGGAGATCATCCTGAACAAAATACATGTTGAAGTGTGTGCATAAGTCCTTTGGTTTAGGTGTGACACTCAATTTGAGTTTTTATTGCTTTAAATGCATTTTCAGCCCGAGCTGAGCACGTTTTGTGAGTTTGAATGTATCTTCATAGGAATGTGTTGTGTGGTCAAATTAATGCTCATTTAGGCTTCAGGTGGTCATCCTGAACAAAATACATGTTGAAGTGTGTGCAGAAGTCCTTTGGTTTAGGCGTGACACTCATTTTGAGTTTTTATTGCTTTAAATGCATTTTCAGCCCGAGCTGAGCGCGCGTTCTGACTTTGAATGTATCTTCATAGGAATGAGTTGTGTGGTCAAATTAATGCTCATATGGGCTTCAGGAGGTCATCCTGAACAAAATACATGTTGAAGTGTGTGAATAAGTCCTTTGGTTTAGGTGTGACACTCAATTTGAGTTTTTATTGCTTTAAATGCATTTTCAGCCCGAGCTGAGCACGTTTTGTGAGTTTGAATGTATCTTCATAGGAATGTGTTGTGTGGTCAAATTAATGCTCATTTAGGCTTCAGGTGGTCATCCTGAACAAAATACATGTTGAAGTGTGTGCAGAGGTCCTTTGGTTTAGGTGTGACACTCAATTTGAGTTTTTATTGCTTTAAATGCATTTTCAGCCCGAGCTGAGCGCGCGTTCTGACTTTGAATGTATCTTCATAGGAATGAGTTGTGTGGTCAAATTAATGCTCATATGGGCTTCAGGAGGTCATCCTGAACAAAATACATGTTGAAGTGTGTGCATAAGTCCTTTGGTTTAGGTGTGACACTCAATTTGAGTTTTTATTGCTTTAAATGCATTTTCAGCCCGAGCTGAGCACGTTTTTTGAGTTTGAATGTATCTTCATAGGAATGAGGTGTGTGGTCAAATTATTGCTCATTTAGGCTTGAGGAGGTCATCCTAAACAAAATACATGTTGAAGTGTGTGCATAAGTCCTTTGGTTTAGGCGTGACACTCAATTTGAGTTTTTATTGCTTTAAATGCATTTTCAGCCCGAGCTGAGCACGTTTTGTGGATTTGAATGTATCTTTATAGGAATGAGTTGTGTGGTCAAATTATTGCTCATTTAGGCTTCAGGAGGTCATCCTGAACAAAATACATGTTGAAGTGTGTGCATAAGTCGTTTGGTTTAGGCGTGACACTCAATTTGACTTTTTATTGCTTTTAATGCATTTTCAGCCCGAGCTGAGCGCGCTTTCTGACTTTGAATGTATCTTCATAGGAATGAGTTGTGTGGTCAAATTAATGCTCATTTATGCTTCAGGTGGTCATCCTGAACTAAATACATGTTGAAGTGTGTGCATAAGTCCTTTGGTTTAGGCGTGACACTCAATTTGAGTTTTTATTGCTTTAAATGCATTTTCAGCCCGAGCTGAGCGCGCTTTCTGACTTTCAATGTATCTTCATAGGAATGAGTTGTGTGGTCAAATTATTGCTCATTTAGGCTTCAGGAGGTCATCCTGAACAAAATACATGTTGAAGTGTGTGCATAAGTCCTTTGGTTTAGGCGTGACACTCAATTTGAGTTTTTATTGCTTTAAATGCATTTTTTGCTGAGCTGAGCACGTTTTTTGAGTTTGAATGTATCTTCATAGGAATGAGTTGTGTAGTCAAATTACTGCTCATTTAGGCTTCAGGAGGACATCCTGAACTAAATACATTGAAGTGTGTGCAAAAGTCCTTTGGTTTGGGAGTGACACTCAATTTGAGTTATTATTTCTTTAAATGCATTTTCAGGCCAAGTGGAACAAGTTTTCAAAATGTGTCTTGAATCATGTTATGGTCTATGTTGCCCTCTACTGACCAAAGTCCGTTATTGTCTCCGAGGCCTGAAACCATTTTACATTTATATGACTGTATAACTGTACTCTTGAGCCAATTATTCAATTTCTCTTTGTTCTTGAACTAATTATAACTCAACGCAGGTACCATGACTATACTCAATTTCAGTTTTTATTGCTTTAAGTGCAGTTTCGGGCCGAGCTGAGCACGTGTTCTGAGTTTGAATGTATCTTCATAGGAATGAGTTGTGTGGTCAAATTAATGCTCATTTAGGCTTCAGGTGGTCATCCTGAACAAAATACATGTTGAAGTGTGTGCATAAGTCCTTTGGTTTAGGCGTGACACTCAATTTGAGTTTTTATTGCTTTAAAATGCATTTTCAGCCCGAGCTGAGCACGTTTTGTGAGTTTGAATGTATCTTCATAGGAATGAGTTGTGTGGTCAAATTAATGCTCATTTAGGCTTCAGGTGGTCATCCTGAACTAAATACATGTTGAAGTGTGTGCATAAGTCCTTTGGTTTAGGCGTGACACTCAATTTGAGTTTTTATTGCTTTAAATGCATTTTCAGCCCGAGCTGAGCACGTTTTGTGAATTTGAATGTATCTTCATAGGAATGAGTTGTGTAGTCAAATTAATGCTCATATGGGCTTCAGGAGGTCATCCTGAACAAAATAGATAATGAAGTGTGTGCATAAGTCCTTTGGTTTGGGCGTGACACTCAATTTGAGTTTTTATTGCTTTAAATGCATTTTCAGCCTGAGCTGAGCACGTTTTGTGAGTTTGAATGTATCTTCATAGGAATGAGTTGTTTGGTCAAATTAATGCTCATTTGGGCTTCAGGAGGACATACTGAACTAAGTACATGTTGAAGTGTGTGCATAAGTCCTTTGGATTGGGCGTGACACTCAATTTGAGTTTTTATTGGTTTAAATGCATTTTCAGCCCGAGCTGAGCGCGCTTTCTGACTTTGAATGTATCTTCATAGGAATGAGTTGTCTGGTCAAATTAATTCTCATATGGGCTTCAGGAGGTCATCCTGAACAAAATACATGTTGAAGTGTGTGAATAAGTCCTTTGGTTTAGGTGTGACACTCAATTTGAGTTTTTATTGCTTTAAATGCATTTTCAGCCCGAGCTGAGCACGTTTTGTGAGTTTGAATGTATCTTCATAGGAATGTGTTGTGTGGTCAAATTAATGCTCATTTAGGCTTCAGGTGGTCATCCTGAACAAAATACATGTTGAAGTGTGTGCAGAAGTCCTTTGGTTTAGGTGTGACACTCAATTTGAGTTTTTATTGCTTTAAATGCATTTTCAGCCCGAGCTGAGCGCGCGTTCTGACTTTGAATGTATCTTCATAGGAATGAGTTGTGTGGTCAAATTAATGCTCATATGGGCTTCAGGAGGTCATCCTGAACAAAATACATGTTGAAGTGTGTGAAGAAGTCCTTTGGTTTAGGTGTGACACTCAATTTGAGTTTTTATTGATTTAAATGCATTTTCAGCCCGAGCTGAGCACGTTTTGTGAGTTTGAATGTATCTTCATAGGAATGTGTTGTGTGGTCAAATTAATGCTCATTTAGGCTTCAGGTGGTCATCCTGAACAAAATACATGTTGAAGTGTGTGCAGAAGTCCTTTGGTTTAGGTGTGACACTCAATTTGAGTTTTTATTGCTTTAAATGCATTTTCAGCCCGAGCTGAGCGCGCGTTCTGACTTTGAATGTATCTTCATAGGAATGAGTTGTGTGGTCAAATTAATGCTCATATGGGCTTCAGGAGGTCATCCTGAACAAAATACATGTTGAAGTGTGTGCATAAGTCCTTTGGTTTAGGTGTGACACTCAATTTGAGTTTTTATTGCTTTAAATGCATTTTCAGCCCGAGCTGAGCACGTTTTTTGAGTTTGAATGTATCTTCATAGGAATGAGGTGTGTGGTCAAATTATTGCTCATTTAGGCTTGAGGAGGTCATCCTAAACAAAATACATGTTGAAGTGTGTGCATAAGTCCTTTGGTTTAGGCGTGACACTCAATTTGAGTTTTTATTGCTTTAAATGCATTTTCAGCCCGAGCTGAGCACGTTTTGTGAGTTTGAATGTATCTTCATAGGAATGAGTTGTGTGGTCAAATTATTGCTCATTTAGGCTTCAGGAGGTCATCCTGAACAAAATACTTGTTGAAGTGTGTGCATAAGTCGTTTGGTTTAGGCGTGACACTCAATTTGAGTTTTTATTGCTTTAAATGCATTTTCAGCCCGAGCTGAGCGCGCTTTCTGACTTTGAATGTATCTTCATAGGAATGAGTTGTGTGGTCAAATTAATGCTCATTTATGCTTCAGGTGGTCATCCTGAACTAAATACATGTTGAAGTGTGTGCATAAGTCCTTTGGTTTAGGCGTGACACTCAATTTGAGTTTTTATTGCTTTAAATGCACTTTCAGCCCGAGCTGAGCGCGCTTTCTGACTTTCAATGTATCTTCATAGGAATGAGTTGTGTGGTCAAATTATTGCTCATTTAGGCTTCAGGAGGTCATCCTGAACAAAATACATGTTGAAGTGTGTGCATAAGTCCTTTGGTTTAGGCGTGACACTCAATTTGAGTTTTTATTGCTTTAAATGCATTTTTTGCTGAGCTGAGCACGTTTTTTGAGTTTGAATGTATCTTCATAGGAATGAGTTGTGTAGTCAAATGACTGCTCATTTAGGCTTCAGGAGGACATCCTGAACTAAATACATTGAAGTGTGTGCAAAAGTCATTTGGTTTGGGAGTGACACTCAATTTGAGTTATTATTTCTTTAAATGCATTTTCAGGCCAAGTGGAACAAGTTTTCAAAATGTGTCTTGAATCATGTTATGGTCTATGTTGCCCTCTACTGACCAAAGTCCGTTATTGTCTCCGAGGCCTGAAACCATTTTACATTTATATGACTGTATAACTGTACTCTTGAGCCAATTATTCAATTTCTCTTTGTTCTTGAACTAATTATAACTCAACGCAGGTACCATGACTATACTCAATTTCAGTTTTTATTGCTTTAAGTGCAGTTTCGGGCCGAGCTGAGCACGTGTTCTGAGTTTGAATGTATCTTCATAGGAATGAGTTGTGTGGTCAAATTAATGCTCATTTAGGCTTCAGGTGGTCATCCTGAACAAAATACATGTTGAAGTGTGTGCATAAGTCCTTTGGTTTAGGCGTGACACTCAATTTGAGTTTTTATTGCTTTAAAATGCATTTTCAGCCCGAGCTGAGCACGTTTTGTGAGTTTGAATGTATCTTCATAGGAATGAGTTGTGTGGTCAAATTAATATTCATTTAGGCTTCAGGTGGTCATCCTGAACTAAATACATGTTGAAGTGTGTGCATAAGTCCTTTGGTTTAGGCGTGACACTCAATTTGAGTTTTTATTGCTTTAAATGCATTTTCAGCCCGAGCTGAGCACGTTTTGTGAGTTTGAATGTATCTTCATAGGAATGAGTTGTGTAGTCAAATTAATGCTCATATGGGCTTCAGGAGGTCATCCTGAACAAAATAGATGTTGAAGTGTGTGCATAAGTCCTTTGGTTTGGGCGTGACACTCAATTTGAGTTTTTATTGCTTTAAATGCATTTTCAGCCTGAGCTGAGCACGTTTTGTGAGTTTGAATGTATCTTCATAGGAATGAGTTGTGTGGTCAAATTAATGCTCATTTGGGCTTCAGGAGGACATACTGAACTAAGTACATGTTGAAGTGTGTGCATAAGTCCTTTGGATTGGGCGTGACACTCAATTTGAGTTTTTATTGGTTTAAATGCATTTTCAGCCCGAGCTGAGCGCGCTTTCTGACTTTGAATGTATCTTCATAGGAATGAGTTGTGTAGTCAAATTAATGCTCATATGGGCTTCAGGAGGTCATCCTGAACAAAATAGATGTTAAAGTGTGTGCATAAGTCCTTTGGTTTGGGCGTGACACTCAATTTGAGTTTTTATTGCTTTAAATGCATTTTCAGCCTGAGCTGAGCACGTTTTGTGAGTTTGAATGTATCTTCATAGGAATGAGTTGTGTGGTCAAATTAATGCTCATTTGGGCTTCAGGAGGACATACTGAACTAAGTACATGTTGAAGTGTGTGCATAAGTCCTTTGGATTGGGCGTGACACTCAATTTGAGTTTTTATTGGTTTAAATGCATTTTCAGCCCGAGCTGAGCGCGCTTTCTGACTTTGAATGTATCTTCATAGGAATGAGTTGTCTGGTCAAATTAATTCTCATATGGGCTTCAGGAGGTCATCCTGAACAAAATACATGTTGAAGTGTGTGAATAAGTCCTTTGGTTTAGGTGTGACACTCAATTTGAGTTTTTATTGCTTTAAATGCATTTTCAGCCCGAGCTGAGCACGTTTTGTGAGTTTGAATGTATCTTCATAGGAATGTGTTGTGTGGTCAAATTAATGCTCATTTAGGCTTCAGGTGGTCATCCTGAACAAAATACATGTTGAAGTGTGTGCAGAAGTCCTTTGGTTTAGGTGTGACACTCAATTTGAGTTTTTATTGCTTTAAATGCATTTTCAGCCCGAGCTGAGCGCGCGTTCTGACTTTGAATGTATCTTCATAGGAATGAGTTGTGTGGTCAAATTAATGCTCATATGGGCTTCAGGAGGTCATCCTGAACAAAATACATGTTGAAGTGTGTGAATAAGTCCTTTGGTTTAGGTGTGACACTCAATTTGAGTTTTTATTGCTTTAAATGCATTTTCAGCCCGAGCTGAGCACGTTTTTTGAGTTTGAATGTATCTTCATAGGAATGAGGTGTGTGGTCAAATTATTGCTCATTTAGGCTTGAGGAGGTCATCCTAAACAAAATACATGTTGAAGTGTGTGCATAAGTCCTTTGGTTTAGGCGTGACACTCAATTTGAGTTTTTATTGCTTTAAATGCATTTTCAGCCCGAGCTGAGCGCGCGTTCTGACTTTGAATGTATCTTCATAGGAATGAGTTGTGTGGTCAAATTAATGCTCATATGGGCTTCAGGAGGTCATCCTGAACAAAATACATGTTGAAGTGTGTGAATAAGTCCTTTGGTTTAGGTGTGACACTCAATTTGAGTTTTTATTGCTTTAAATGCATTTTCAGCCCGAGCTGAGCACGTTTTGTGAGTTTGAATGTATCTTCATAGGAATGTGTTGTGTGGTCAAATTAATGCTCATTTAGGCTTCAGGTGGTCATCCTGAACAAAATACATGTTGAAGTGTGTGCAGAAGTCCTTTGGTTTAGGTGTGACACTCAATTTGAGTTTTTATTGCTTTAAATGCATTTTCAGCCCGAGCTGAGCGCGCGTTCTGACTTTGAATGTATCTTCATAGGAATGAGTTGTGTGGTCAAATTAATGCTCATATGGGCTTCAGGAGGTCATCCTGAACAAAATACATGTTGAAGTGTGTGAAGAAGTCCTTTGGTTTAGGTGTGACACTCAATTTGAGTTTTTATTGCTTTAAATGCATTTTCAGCCCGAGCTGAGCACGTTTTGTGAGTTAGAATGTATCTTCATAGGAATGAGTTGTGTCGTCAAATGAATGCTCATTTAGGCTTCAGGAGGTCATCTTGAACAAAATACATGTTGAAGTGTGTGCATAAGTCCTTTGGTTTAGGTGTGACACTCAATTTGAGTTTTTATTGCTTTAAATGCATTTTCAGCCCGAGCTGAGCGCGCTTTCTGACTTTGAATGTATCTTCATAGGAATGAGTTGTCTGGTCAAATTAATTCTCATATGGGCTTCAGGAGGTCATCTTGAACAAAATACATGTTGAAGTGTGTGCATAAGTCCTTTGGTTTGGGAGTGACACTCAATTTGAGTTATTATTTCTTTAAATGCATTTTCAGGCCGAGTGGAACAAGTTTTCAAAATGTGTCTTGAATCATGTTATGGTCTATGTTGCCCTCTACTGACCAAAGTCCGTTATTGTCTCCGAGGCCTGAAACCATTTTACATTTATATGACTGTATAACTGTACTCTTGAGCCAATTATTCAATTTCTCTTTGTTCTTGAACTAATTATAACTCAACGCAGGTACCATGACTATACTCAATTTCAGTTTTTATTGCTTTAAGTGCAGTTTCGGGCCGAGCTGAGCACGTGTTCTGAGTTTGAATGTATCTTCATAGGAATGAGTTGTGTGGTCAAGTTAATGCTCATTTAGGCTTCAGGTGGTCATCCTGAACAAAATACATGTTGAAGTGTGTGCATAAGTCCTTTGGTTTAGGCGTGACACTCAATTTGAGTTTTTATTGCTTTAAAATGCATTTTCAGCCCGAGCTGAGCACGTTTTGTGAGTTTGAATGTATCTTCATAGGAATGAGTTGTGTGGTCAAATTAATGCTCATTTAGGCTTCAGGTGGTCATCCTGAACTAAATACATGTTGAAGTGTGTGCATAAGTCCTTTGGTTTAGGCGTGACACTCAATTTGAGTTTTTATTGCTTTAAATGCATTTTCAGCCCGAGCTGAGCACGTTTTGTGAGTTTGAATGTATCTTCATAGGAATGAGTTGTGTAGTCAAATTAATGCTCATATGGGCTTCAGGAGGTCATCCTGAACAAAATACATGTTGAAGTGTGTGCATAAGTCCTTTGGTTTGGGCGTGACACTCAATTTGAGTTTTTATTGCTTTAAATGCATTTTCAGCCCGAGCTGAGCACGTTTTGTGAGTTTGAATGTATCTTCATAGGAATGAGTTGTGTGGTCAAATTAATGCTCATTTGGGCTTCAGGAGGACATCCTGAACTAAGTACATGTTGAAGTGTGTGCATAAGTCCTTTGGATTGGACGTGACACTCAATTTGAGTTTTTATTGGTTTAAATGCATTTTCAGCCCGAGCTGAGCGCGCTTTCTGACTTTGAATGTATCTTCATAGGAATGAGTTGTCTGGTCAAATTAATTCTCATATGGGCTTCAGGAGGTCATCCTGAACAAAATACATGTTGAAGTGTGTGCATAAGTCCTTTGGTTTAGGTGTGACACTCAATTTGAGTTTTTATTGCTTTAAATGCATTTTCAGCCCGAGCTGAGCACGTTTTGTGAGTTTGAATGTATCTTCATAGGAATGAGTTGTGTGGTCAAGTTAATGCTCATTTAGGCTTCAGGTGGTCATCCTGAACAAAATACATGTTGAAGTGTGTGCATAAGTCCTTTGGTTTAGGCGTGACACTCAATTTGAGTTTTTATTGCTTTAAAATGCATTTTCAGCCCGAGCTGAGCACGTTTTGTGAGTTTGAATGTATCTTCATAGGAATGAGTTGTGTGGTCAAATTAATGCTCATTTAGGCTTCAGGTGGTCATCCTGAACTAAATACATGTTGAAGTGTGTGCATAAGTCCTTTGGTTTAGGCGTGACACTCAATTTGAGTTTTTATTGCTTTAAATGCATTTTCAGCCCGAGCTGAGCACGTTTTGTGAGTTTGAATGTATCTTCATAGGAATGAGTTGTGTAGTCAAATTAATGCTCATATGGGCTTCAGGAGGTCATCCTGAACAAAATACATGTTGAAGTGTGTGCATAAGTCCTTTGGTTTGGGCGTGACACTCAATTTGAGTTTTTATTGCTTTAAATGCATTTTCAGCCCGAGCTGAGCACGTTTTGTGAGTTTGAATGTATCTTCATAGGAATGAGTTGTGTGGTCAAATTAATGCTCATTTGGGCTTCAGGAGGACATCCTGAACTAAGTACATGTTGAAGTGTGTGCATAAGTCCTTTGGATTGGACGTGACACTCAATTTGAGTTTTTATTGGTTTAAATGCATTTTCAGCCCGAGCTGAGCGCGCTTTCTGACTTTGAATGTATCTTCATAGGAATGAGTTGTCTGGTCAAATTAATTCTCATATGGGCTTCAGGAGGTCATCCTGAACAAAATACATGTTGAAGTGTGTGCATAAGTCCTTTGGTTTAGGTGTGACACTCAATTTGAGTTTTTATTGCTTTAAATGCATTTTCAGCCCGAGCTGAGCACGTTTTGTGAGTTTGAATGTATCTTCATAGGAATGTGTTGTGTGGTCAAATTAATGCTCATTTAGGCTTCAGGTGGTCATCCTGAACAAAATACATGTTGAAGTGTGTGCAGAAGTCCTTTGGTTTAGGTGTGACACTCAATTTGAGTTTTTATTGCTTTAAATGCATTTTCAGCCCGAGCTGAGCGCGCGTTCTGACTTTGAATGTATCTTCATAGGAATGAGTTGTGTGGTCAAATTAATGCTCATATGGGCTTCAGGAGGTCATCCTGAACAAAATACATGTTGAAGTGTGTGAATAAGTCCTTTGGTTTAGGTGTGTCACTCAATTTGAGTTTTATTGCTTTAAATGCATTTTCAGCCCGAGCTGAGCACGTTTTGTGAGTTTGAATGTATCTTCATAGGAATGAGTTGTGTAGTCAAATTAATGCTCATATGGGCTTCAGGAGGTCATCCTGAACAAAATACATGTTGAAGTGTGTGCATAAGTCCTTTGGTTTAGGCGTGACACTCAATTTGAGTTTTTATTGCTTTAAATGCATTTTCAGCCCGAGCTGAGCACGTTTTGAGAGTTTGAATATATCTTCATAGGAATGAGTTTTGTGGTCAAATTAATGCTCATATGGGCTTCAGGAGGTCATCCTGAACTAAATACATGTTGAAGTGTGTGATAAGTCCTTTTTTAGGCGTGACACTCAATTTGAGTTTTTATTGCTTTAAATGCATTTTCAGCCCGAGCTGAGCACGTTTTGTGAGTTTGAATGTATCTTCATAGGAATGAGTTGTGTGGTCAAATTAATGCTCATATGGGCTTCAGGAGATCATCCTGAACAAAATACATGTTGAAGTCTGTGCATAAGTCCTTTGGTTTAGGCGTGACACTCAATTTGAGTTTTTATTGCTTTAAATGCATTTTCAGCCCGAGCTGAGCACGTTTTGTGAGTTTGAATGTATCTTCATAGGAATGAGTTGTGTAGTCAAATTAATGCTCATATGGGCTTCAGGAGGTCATCCTGAACAAAATACATGTTGAAGTGTGTGCATAAGTCCTTTGGTTTGGGCGTGACACTCAATTTGAGTTTTTATTGCTTTAAATGCATTTTCAGCCCGAGCTGAGCACGTTTTCTGAGTTTGAATGTATCTTCATAGGAATGAGTTGTGTGGTCAAATTAATGCTCATTTGGGCTTCAGGAGGACATCCTGAACTAAGTACATGTTGAAGTGTGTGCATAAGTCCTTTGGATTGGACGTGACACTCAATTTGAGTTTTTATTGGTTTAAATGCATTTTCAGCCCGAGCTGAGCGCGCTTTCTGACTTTGAATGTATCTTCATAGGAATGAGTTGTGTAGTCAAATTAATGCTCATATGGGCTTCAGGAGGTCATCCTGAACAAAATACATGTTGAAGTGTGTGCATAAGTCCTTTGGTTTAGGTGTGACACTCAATTTGAGTTTTTATTGCTTTAAATGCATTTTCAGCCCGAGCTGAGCACGTTTTGTGAGTTTGAATGTATCTTCATAGGAATGTGTTGTGTGGTCAAATTAATGCTCATTTAGGCTTCAGGTGGTCATCCTGAACAAAATACATGTTGAAGTGTGTGCAGAAGTCCTTTGGTTTAGGTGTGACACTCAATTTGAGTTTTTATTGCTTTAAATGCATTTTCAGCCCGAGCTGAGCGCGCGTTCTGACTTTGAATGTATCTTCATAGGAATGAGTTGTGTGGTCAAATTAATGCTCATATGGGCTTCAGGAGGTCATCCTGAACAAAATACATGTTGAAGTGTGTGAATAAGTCCTTTGGTTTAGGTGTGTCACTCAATTTGAGTTTTATTGCTTTAAATGCATTTTCAGCCCGAGCTGAGCACGTTTTGTGAGTTTGAATGTATCTTCATAGGAATGAGTTGTGTAGTCAAATTAATGCTCATATGGGCTTCAGGAGGTCATCCTGAACAAAATACATGTTGAAGTGTGTGCATAAGTCCTTTGGTTTAGGCGTGACACTCAATTTGAGTTTTTATTGCTTTAAATGCATTTTCAGCCCGAGCTGAGCACGTTTTGAGAGTTTGAATATATCTTCATAGGAATGAGTTTTGTGGTCAAATTAATGCTCATATGGGCTTCAGGAGGTCATCCTGAACTAAATACATGTTGAAGTGTGTGATAAGTCCTTTTTTAGGCGTGACACTCAATTTGAGTTTTTATTGCTTTAAATGCATTTTCAGCCCGAGCTGAGCACGTTTTGTGAGTTTGAATGTATCTTCATAGGAATGAGTTGTGTGGTCAAATTAATGCTCATATGGGCTTCAGGAGATCATCCTGAACAAAATACATGTTGAAGTGTGTGCATAAGTCCTTTGGTTTAGGTGTGACACTCAATTTGAGTTTTTATTGCTTTAAATGCATTTTCAGCCCGAGCTGAGCACGTTTTTTGAGTTTGAATGTATCTTCATAGGAATGAGGTGTGTGGTCAAATTATTGCTCATTTAGGCTTGAGGAGGTCATCCTAAACAAAATACATGTTGAAGTGTGTGCATAAGTCCTTTGGTTTAGGCGTGACACTCAATTTGAGTTTTTATTGCTTTAAATGCATTTTCAGCCCGAGCTGAGCACGTTTTGTGAGTTTGAATGTATCTTCATAGGAATGAGTTGTGTGGTCAAATTAATGCTCATTTAGGCTTCAGGTGGTCATCCTGAACAAAATACATGTTGAAGTGTGTGCATAAGTCCTTTGGTTTAGGCATGACACTCAATTTGAGTTTTTATTGCTTTAAATGCATTTTCAGCCCGAGCTGAGCACGTTTTGTGAGTTTGAATGTATCTTCATAGGAATGAGTTGTGTAGTCAAATTAATGCTCATATGGGCTTCAGGAGGTCATCCTGAACAAAATACATGTTGAAGTGTGTGCATAAGTCCTTTGGTTTAGGCGTGACACTCAATTTGAGTTTTTATTGCTTTAAATGCATTTTCAGCCCGAGCTGAGCACGTTTTGTGAGTTTGAATGTATCTTCATAGGAATGAGTTGTGTAGTCAAATTAATGCTCATTTAGGCTTCAGGAGGACATCCTGAACTAAATACATGTTGAAGTGTGTGCATAAGCCCTTTGGTTTAGGCGTGACACTCAATTTGAGTTTTTATTGCTTTAAATGCATTTTCAGCCCGAGCTGAGCGCGCTTTCTGACTTTGAATGTATCTTCATAGGAATGAGTTGTGTGGTCAAATTATTGCTCATTTAGGCTTCAGGAGGTCATCCTCAAAAAAATACATGTTGAAGTGTGTGCATAAGTCCTTTGGTTTAGGCGTGACACTCAATTTGAGTTTTTATTGCTTTAAATGCATTTTTTGCTGAGCTGAGCACGTTTTTTGAGTTTGAATGTATCTTCATAGGAATGAGTTGTGTAGTCAAATTACTGCTCATTTAGGCTTCAGGAGGACATCCTGAACTAAATAAATTGAAGTGTGTGCAAAAGTCCTTTGGTTTGGGAGTGACACTCAATTTGAGTTATTTTTTCTTTAAATGCATTTTCAGGCCGAGTGGAACAAGTTTTCAAAATGTGTCTTGAATCATGTTATGGTCTATGTTGCCCTCTACTGACCAAAGTCCGTTATTGTCTCCGAGGCCTGAAACCATTTTACATTTATATGACTGTATAACTGTACTCTTGAGCCAATTATTCAATTTCTCTTTGTTCTTGAACTAATTATAACTCAACGCAGGTACCATGACTATACTCAATTTCAGTTTTTATTGCTTTAAGTGCAGTTTCGGGCCGAGCTGAGCACGTGTTCTGAGTTTGAATGTATCTTCATAGGAATGAGTTGTGTGGTCAAATTAATGCTCATTTATGCTTCAGGTGGTCATCCTGAACTAAATACATGTTGAAGTGTGTGCATAAGTCATTTGGTTTAGGCGTGACACTCAATTTGAGTTTTTATTGCTTTAAATGCATTTTCAGCCCGAGCTGAGCGCGCTTTCTGACTTTGAATGTATCTTCATAGGAATGAGTTGTGTGGTCAAATTATTGCTCATTTAGGCTTCAGGAGGTCATCCTCAACAAAATACATGTTGAAGTGTGTGCATAAGTCCTTTGGTTTAGGCGTGACACTCAATTTGAGTTTTTATTGCTTTAAATGCATTTTTTGCTGAGCTGAGCACGTTTTTTGAGTTTGAATGTATCTTCATAGGAATGAGTTGTGTAGTCGAATTACTGCTCATTTAGGCTTCAGGAGGACATCCTGAACTAAATACATTGAAGTTTGTGCAAAAGTCCTTTGGTTTGGGAGTGACACTCAATTTGAGTTATTATTTCTTTAAATGCATTTTCAGGCCGAGTGGAACAAGTTTTCAAAATGTGTCTTGAATCATGTTATGGTCTATGTTGCCCTCTACTGACCAAATTCCGTTATTGTCTCCAAGGCCTGAAACCATTTTACATTTATATGACTGTATAACTGTACTCTTGAGCCAATTATTCAATTTCTCTTTGTTCTTGAACTAATTATAACTCAACGCAGGTACCATGACTATACTCAATTTCAGTTTTTATTGCTTTAAGTGCAGTTTCGGGCCGAGCTGAGCACGTGTTCTGAGTTTGAATGTATCTTCATAGGAATGAGTTGTGTGGTCAAATTAATGCTCATTTAGGCTTCAGGTGGTCATCCTGATCAAAATACATGTTGAAGTGTGTGCATAGGTCCTTTGGTTTAGGCGTGACACTCAATTTGAGTTTTTATTGCTTTAAAATGCATTTTCAGCCCGAGCTGAGCACGTTTTGTGAGTTTGAATGTATCTTCATAGGAATGAGTTGTGTGGTCAAATTAATGCTCATTTGGGCTTCAGGAGTAAATCCTGAACTAAGTACATGTTGAAGTGTGTGCATAAGTCCTTTGGATTGGGCGTGACACTCAATTTGAGTTTTTATTGGTTTAAATGCATTTTCAGCCCGAGCTGAGCGCGCTTTCTGACTTTGAATGTATCTTCATAGGAATGAGTTGTCTGGTCAAATTAATTCTCATATGGGCTTCAGGAGGTCATCCTGAACAAAATACATGTTGAAGTGTGTGCATAAGTCCTTTGGTTTAGGTGTGACACTCAATATGAGTTTTTATTGCTTTAAATGCATTTTCAGCCCGAGCTGAGCACGTTTTGTGAGTTTGAATGTATCTTCATAGGAATGTGTTGTGTGGTCAAATTAATGCTCATTTAGGCTTCAGGTGGTCATCCTGAACAAAATACATGTTGAAGTGTGTGCATAAGTCCTTTGGTTTAGGTGTGACACTCAATTTGAGTTTTTATTGCTTTAAATGCATTTTCAGCCCGAGCTGAGCGCGCGTTCTGACTTTGAATGTATCTTCATAGGAATGAGTTGTGTGGTCAAATTAATGCTCATATGGGCTTCAGGAGGTCATCCTGAACAAAATACATGTTGAAGTGTGTGCAGAAGTCCTTTGGTTTAGGTGTGACACTCAATTTGAGTTTTATTGCTTTAAATGCATTTTCAGCCCGAGCTGAGCACGTTTTGTGAGTTTGAATGTATCTTCATAGGAATGAGTTGTGTGGTCAAATTAATGCTCATTTAGGCTTCAGGTGGTCATCCTGAACTAAATACATGTTGAAGTGTGTGCATAAGTCCTTTGGTTTAGGCGTGACACTCAATTTGAGTTTTTATTGCTTTAAATGCATTTTCAGCCCAAGCTGAGCGCGCTTTCTGACTTTGAATGTATCTTCATAGGAATGAGTTGTGTGGTCAGATTATTGCTCAAATAGGCTTCAGGAGGTCATCCTGAACAAAATACATGTTGAAGTGTGTGCATAAGTCCTTTGGTTTGGGCGTGACACACAATTTGAGTTTTTATTGCTTTAAATGCATTTTCAGCCCGAGCTGAGCACGTTTTGTGAGTTTGAATGTATCTTCATAGGAATGAGTTGTGTGCTCAAATTAATGCTCATATGGGCTTCAGGAGGTCATCCTGAACAAAATACATGTTGAAGTGTGTACATAAGTCCTTTGGTTTAGGTGTGACACTCAATTTGAGTTTTTATTGCTTTAAATGCATTTTCAGCCCGAGCTGAGCGCGCGTTCTGACTTTGAATGTATCTTCATAGGAATGAGTTGTGTGGTCAAATTAATGCTCATATGGGCTTCAGGAGGTCATCCTGAACAAAATACATGTTGAAGTGTGTGAATAAGTCCTTTGGTTTAGGTGTGACACTCAATTTGAGTTTTTATTGCTTTAAATGCATTTTCAGCCCGAGCTGAGCACGTTTTGTGAGTTTGAATGTATCTTCATAGGAATGTGTTGTGTGGTCAAATTAATGCTCATTTAGGCTTCAGGTGGTCATCCTGAACAAAATACATGTTGAAGTGTGTGCATAAGTCCTTTGGTTTAGGTGTGACACTCAATTTGAGTTTTTATTGCTTTAAATGCATTTTCAGCCCGAGCTGAGCGCGCGTTCTGACTTTGAATGTATCTTCATAGGAATGAGTTGTGTGGTCAAATTAATGCTCATATGGGCTTCAGGAGGTCATCCTGAACAAAATACATGTTGAAGTGTGTGAATAAGTCCTTTGGTTTAGGTGTGACACTCAATTTGAGTTTTATTGCTTTAAATGCATTTTCAGCCCGAGCTGAGCACGTTTTGTGAGTTTGAATGTATCTTCATAGGAATGAGTTGTGTGGTCAAATTAATGCTCATTTAGGCTTCAGGTGGTCATCCTTAACTAAATACATGTTGAAGTGTGTGCATAAGTCCTTTGGTTTAGGCGTGACACTCAATTTGAGTTTTTATTGCTTTAAATGCATTTTCAGCCCAAGCTGAGCGCGCTTTCTGACTTTGAATGTATCTTCATAGGAATGAGTTGTGTGGTCAGATTATTGCTCAAATAGGCTTCAGGAGGTCATCCTGAACAAAATACATGTTTGAAGTGTGTGCATAAGTCCTTTGGTTTGGGCGTGACACACAATTTGAGTTTTTATTGCTTTAAATGCATTTTCAGCCTGAGCTGAGCACGTTTTGTGAGTTTGAATGTATCTTCATAGGAATGAGTTGTGTGGTCAAATTAATGCTCATTTATGCTTCAGGTGGTCATCCTGAACTAAATACATGTTGAAGTGTGTGCATAAGTCATTTGGTTTAGGCGTGACACTCAATTTGAGTTTTTATTGCTTTAAATGCATTTTCAGCCCGAGCTGAGCGCGCTTTCTGACTTTGAATGTATCTTCATAGGAATGAGTTGTGTGGTCAAATTATTGCTCATTTAGGCTTCAGGAGGTCATCCTCAACAAAATACATGTTGAAGTGTGTGCATAAGTCCTTTGGTTTAGGCGTGACACTCAATTTGAGTTTTTATTGCTTTAAATGCATTTTTTGCTGAGCTGAGCACGTTTTTTGAGTTTGAATGTATCTTCATAGGAATGAGTTGTGTAGTCGAATTACTGCTCATTTAGGCTTCAGGAGGACATCCTGAACTAAATACATTGAAGTTTGTGCAAAAGTCCTTTGGTTTGGGAGTGACACTCAATTTGAGTTATTATTTCTTTAAATGCATTTTCAGGCCGAGTGGAACAAGTTTTCAAAATGTGTCTTGAATCATGTTATGGTCTATGTTGCCCTCTACTGACCAAATTCCGTTATTGTCTCCGAGGCCTGAAACCATTTTACATTTATATGACTGTATAACTGTACTCTTGAGCCAATTATTCAATTTCTCTTTGTTCTTGAACTAATTATAACTCAACGCAGGTACCATGACAATACTCAATTTCAGTTTTTATTGCTTTAAGTGCAGTTTCGGGCCGAGCTGAGCACGTGTTCTGAGTTTGAATGTATCTTCATAGGAATGAGTTGTGTGGTCAAATTAATGCTCATTTAGGCTTCAGGTGGTCATCCTGATCAAAATACATGTTGAAGTGTGTGCATAGGTCCTTTGGTTTAGGCGTGACACTCAATTTGAGTTTTTATTGCTTTAAAATGCATTTTCAGCCCGAGCTGAGCACGTTTTGTGAGTTTGAATGTATCTTCATAGGAATGAGTTGTGTGGTCAAATTAATGCTCATTTGGGCTTCAGGAGTAAATCCTGAACTAAGTACATGTTGAAGTGTGTGCATAAGTCCTTTGGATTGGGCGTGACACTCAATTTGAGTTTTTATTGGTTTAAATGCATTTTCAGCCCGAGCTGAGCGCGCTTTCTGACTTTGAATGTATCTTCATAGGAATGAGTTGTCTGGTCAAATTAATTCTCATATGGGCTTCAGGAGGTCATCCTGAACAAAATACATGTTGAAGTGTGTGCATAAGTCCTTTGGTTTAGGTGTGACACTCAATATGAGTTTTTATTGCTTTAAATGCATTTTCAGCCCGAGCTGAGCACGTTTTGTGAGTTTGAATGTATCTTCATAGGAATGTGTTGTGTGGTCAAATTAATGCTCATTTAGGCTTCAGGTGGTCATCCTGAACAAAATACATGTTGAAGTGTGTGCATAAGTCCTTTGGTTTAGGTGTGACACTCAATTTGAGTTTTTATTGCTTTAAATGCATTTTCAGCCCGAGCTGAGCGCGCGTTCTGACTTTGAATGTATCTTCATAGGAATGAGTTGTGTGGTCAAATTAATGCTCATATGGGCTTCAGGAGGTCATCCTGAACAAAATACATGTTGAAGTGTGTGAATAAGTCCTTTGGTTTAGGTGTGACACTCAATTTGAGTTTTTATTGCTTTAAATGCATTTTCAGCCCGAGCTGAGCACGTTTTGTGAGTTTGAATGTATCTTCATAGGAATGTGTTGTGTGGTCAAATTAATGCTCATTTAGGCTTCAGGTGGTCATCCTGAACAAAATACATGTTGAAGTGTGTGCATAAGTCCTTTGGTTTAGGTGTGACACTCAATTTGAGTTTTTATTGCTTTAAATGCATTTTCAGCCCGAGCTGAGCGCGCGTTCTGACTTTGAATGTATCTTCATAGGAATGAGTTGTGTGGTCAAATTAATGCTCATATGGGCTTCAGGAGGTCATCCTGAACAAAATACATGTTGAAGTGTGTGAATAAGTCCTTTGGTTTAGGTGTGACACTCAATTTGAGTTTTATTGCTTTAAATGCATTTTCAGCCCGAGCTGAGCACGTTTTGTGAGTTTGAATGTATCTTCATAGGAATGAGTTGTGTGGTCAAATTAATGCTCATTTAGGCTTCAGGTGGTCATCCTGAACTAAATACATGTTGAAGTGTGTGCATAAGTCCTTTGGTTTAGGCGTGACACTCAATTTGAGTTTTTATTGCTTTAAATGCATTTTCAGCCCAAGCTGAGCGCGCTTTCTGACTTTGAATGTATCTTCATAGGAATGAGTTGTGTGGTCAGATTATTGCTCAAATAGGCTTCAGGAGGTCATCCTGAACAAAATACATGTTGAAGTGTGTGCATAAGTCCTTTGGTTTGGGCGTGACACACAATTTGAGTTTTTATTGCTTTAAATGCATTTTCAGCCTGAGCTGAGCACGTTTTGTGAGTTTGAATGTATCTTCATAGGAATGAGTTGTGTGCTCAAATTAATGCTCATATGGGCTTCAGGAGGTCATCCTGAACAAAATACATGTTGAAGTGTGTACATAAGTCCTTTGGTTTAGGTGTGACACTCAATTTGAGTTTTTATTGCTTTAAATGCATTTTCAGCCCGAGCTGAGCGCGTTCTGACTTTGAATGTATCTTCATAGGAATGAGTTGTGTGGTCAAATTAATGCTCATATGGGCTTCAGGAGGTCATCCTGAACAAAATACATGTTGAAGTGTGTGAATAAGTCCTTTGGTTTAGGTGTGACACTCAATTTGAGTTTTTATTGCTTTAAATGCATTTTCAGCCCGAGCTGAGCGCGCTTTCTGACTTTGAATGTATCTTCATAGGAATGAGTTGTGTGGTCAAATTAATGCTCATTTAGGCTTCAGGTGATCATCCTGAACAAAATACATGTTAAAGTGTGTGCATAAGTCCTTTGGTTTAGGTGTGACACTCAATTTGAGTTTTATTGCTTTAAATGCATTTTCAGCCCGAGCTGAGCACGTTTTGTGAGTTTGAATGTATCTTCATAGGAATGAGTTGTGTGGTCAAATTAATGTTCATTTAGGCTTCAGGTGGTCATCCTGAACTAAATACATGTTGAAGTGTGTGCATAAGTCCTTTGGTTTAGGCGTGACACTCAATTTGAGTTTTTATTGCTTTAAATGCATTTTCAGCCCAAGCTGAGCGCGCTTTCTGACTATGAATGTATCTTCATAGGAATGAGTTGTGTGGTCAGATTATTGCTCAAATAGGCTTCAGGAGGTCATCCTGAACAAAATACATGTTGAAGTGTGTGCATAAGTCCTTTGGTTTGGGCGTGACACACAATTTGAGTTTTTATTGCTTTAAATGCATTTTCAGCCTGAGCTGAGCACGTTTTGTGAGTTTGAATGTATCTTCATAGGAATGAGTTGTGTGCTCAAATTAATGCTCATATGGGCTTCAGGAGGTCATCCTGAACAAAATACATGTTGAAGTGTGTACATAAGTCCTTTGGTTTAGGTGTGACACTCAATTTGAGTTTTTATTGCTTTAAATGCATTTTCAGCCCGAGCTGAGCACGTTTTGTGAGTTTGAATGTATCTTCATAGGAATGAGTTGTGTGGTCAAATTAATGCTCATTTAGGCTTCAGGTGGTCATCCTGAACAAAATACATGTTGAAGTGTGTGCATAAGTCCTTTGGTTTAGGCGTGACACTCAATTTGAGTTTTTATTGCTTTAAATGCATTTTCAGCCCGAGCTGAGCACGTTTTGAGAGTTTGAATATATCTTCATAGGAATGAGTTGTGTGGTCAAATTAATGCTCATATGGGCTTCAGGAGGTCATCCTGAACTAAATACATGTTGAAGTGTGTGATAAGTCCTTTTTTAGGCGTGACACTCAATTTGAGTTTTTATTGCTTTAAATGCATTTTCAGGCCGAGCTGATCACGTTTTGTGAGTTAGAATGTATCTTCATAGGAATGAGTTGTGTCGTCAAATGAATGCTCATTTAGGCTTCAGGAGGTCATCTTGAACAAAATACATGTTGAAGTGTGTGCATAAGTCCTTTGGTTTAGGTGTGACACTCAATTTGAGTTTTTATTGCTTTAAATGCATTTTCAGCCCGAGCTGAGCACGTTTTGTGAGTTAGAATGTATCTTCATAGGAATGAGTTGTGTCGTCAAATGAATGCTCATTTAGGCTTCAGGTGGTCATCCTGAACAAAATACATGTTGAAGTGTGTGCATAAGTCCTTTGGTTTAGGCGTGACACTCAATTTGAGTTTTTATTGCTTTAAATGCATTTTCAGCCCGAGCTGAGCACGTTTTGAGAGTTTGAATATATCTTCATAGGAATGAGTTGTGTGGTCAAATTAATGCTCATATGGGCTTCAGGAGGTCATCCTGAACTAAATACATGTTGAAGTGTGTGATAAGTCCTTTTTTAGGCGTGACACTCAATTTGAGTTTTTATTGCTTTAAATGCATTTTCAGGCCGAGCTGATCACGTTTTGTGAGTTAGAATGTATCTTCATAGGAATGAGTTGTGTCGTCAAATGAATGCTCATTTAGGCTTCAGGAGGTCATCTTGAACTAAATACATGTTGAAGTGTGTGCATAAGTCCTTTGGTTTAGGTGTGACACTCAATTTGAGTTTTTATTGCTTTAAATGCATTTTCAGCCCGAGCTGAGCACGTTTTGTGAGTTTGAATGTATCTTCATAGGAATGAGTTGTGTGGTCAAATTAATGCTCATTTAGGCTTCAGGTGGTCATCCTGAACAAAATACATGTTGAAGTGTGTGCATAAGTCCTTTGGTTTAGGCGTGACACACAATTTGAGTTTTTATTGCTTTAAATGCATTTTCAGCCCGAGCTGAGCACGTTTTGTGAGTTTGAATGTATCTTCATAGGAATGAGTTGTGTGCTCAAATTAATGCTCATATGGGCTTCAGGAGGTCATCCTGAACAAAATACATGTTGAAGTGTGTACATAAGTCCTTTGGTTTAGGTGTGACACTCAATTTGAGTTTTTATTGCTTTAAATGCATTTTCAGCCCGAGCTGAGCACGTTTTGTGAGTTTGAATGTATCTTCATAGGAATGAGTTGTGTGGTCAAATTAATGCTCATTTAGGCTTCAGGTGGTCATCCTGAACAAAATACATGTTGAAGTGTGTGCATAAGTCCTTTGGTTTAGGCGTGACACTCAATTTGAGTTTTTATTGCTTTAAATGCATTTTCAGCCCGAGCTGAGCACGTTTTGAGAGTTTGAATATATCTTCATAGGAATGAGTTGTGTGGTCAAATTAATGCTCATATGGGCTTCAGGAGGTCATCCTGAACTAAATGCATGTTGAAGTGTGTGATAAGTCCTTTTTTAGGCGTGACACTCAATTTGAGTTTTTATTGCTTTAAATGCATTTTCAGCCCGAGCTGAGCACGTTTTGTGAGTTTGAATGTATCTTCATAGGAATGAGTTGTGTCGTCAAATGAATGCTCATTTAGGCTTCAGGAGGTCATCTTGAACAAAATACATGTTGAAGTGTGTGCATAAGTCCTTTGGTTTAGGCGTGACACTCAATTTGAGTTTTTATTGCTTTAAATGCATTTTCAGCCCGAGCTGAGCACGTTTTGTGAGTTTGAATATATCTTCATAGGAATGAGTTGTGTGGTCAAATTAATGCTCATATGGGCTTCAGGAGGTCATCCTGAACTAAATACATGTTGAAGTGTGTGATAAGTCCTTTTTTAGGCGTGACACTCAATTTGAGTTTTTATTGCTTTAAATGCATTTTCAGGCCGAGCTGATCACGTTTTGTGAGTTAGAATGTATCTTCATAGGAATGAGTTGTGTCGTCAAATGAATGCTCATTTAGGCTTCAGGAGGTCATCTTGAACAAAATACATGTTGAAGTGTGTGCATAAGTCCTTTGGTTTAGGCGTGACACTCAATTTGAGTTTTTATTGCTTTAAATGCATTTTCAGCCCGAGCTGAGCATGTTTTGTGAGGTTGAATGTATCTTCATAGGAAAGAGTTGTGTGGTCAAATTAATGCTCATTTAGGCTTCAGGTGGTCATCCTGAACAAAATACATGTTGAAGTGTGTGCATAAGTCCTTTGGTTTAGGCGTGACACTCAATTTGAGTTTTTATTGCTTTAAATGCATTTTCTGCCCGAGCTGAGCACGTTTTGTGAGTTTGAATGTATCTTCATAGGAATGAGTTGTGTGGTCAAATTAATGCTCATATGGGCTTCAGGAGGTCATCCTGAACAAAATACATGTTGAAGTGTGTGCATGAGTCCTTTGGTTTAGGTGTGACACTCAATTTGAGTTTTTATTGCGAAATGCATTTTCAGGCCGAGCTGAGCACGTTTTGTGAGTTTGAATGTATCTTCATAGGAATGAGTTGTGTGGTCAAATTATTGCTCATTTAGGCTTCAGAGGTCATCCTGAACAAAATACATGTTGAAGTGTGTGCATAAGTCATTTGGTTTAGGCGTGACACTCAATTTGAGTTTTTATTGCTTTAAATGCATTTTCAGCCCGAGCTGAGCACGTTTTGTGAGTTTGAATGTATCTTCATAGGAATGAGTTGTGTGGTCAAATTAATGCTCATTTATGCTTCAGGTGGTCATCCTGAACTAAATACATGTTGAAGTGTGTGCATAAGTCATTTGGTTTAGGCGTGACACTCAATTTGAGTTTTTATTGCTTTAAATGCATTTTCAGCCCGAGCTGAGCGCGCTTTCTGACTTTGAATGTATCTTCATAGGAATGAGTTGTGTGGTCAAATTATTGCTCATTTAGGCTTCAGGAGGTCATCCTCAACAAAATACATGTTGAAGTGTGTGCATAAGTCCTTTGGTTTAGGCGTGACACTCAATTTGAGTTTTTATTGCTTTAAATGCATTTTTTGCTGAGCTGAGCACGTTTTTTGAGTTTGAATGTATCTTCATAGGAATGAGTTGTGTAGTCGAATTACTGCTCATTTAGGCTTCAGGAGGACATCCTGAACTAAATACATTGAAGTTTGTGCAAAAGTCCTTTGGTTTGGGAGTGACACTCAATTTGAGTTATTATTTCTTTAAATGCATTTTCAGGCCGAGTGGAACAAGTTTTCAAAATGTGTCTTGAATCATGTTATGGTCTATGTTGCCCTCTACTGACCAAATTCCGTTATTGTCTCCGAGGCCTGAAACCATTTTACATTTATATGACTGTATAACTGTACTCTTGAGCCAATTATTCAATTTCTCTTTGTTCTTGAACTAATTATAACTCAACGCAGGTACCATGACTATACTCAATTTCAGTTTTTATTGCTTTAAGTGCAGTTTCGGGCCGAGCTGAGCACGTGTTCTGAGTTTGAATGTATCTTCATAGGAATGAGTTGTGTGGTCAAATTAATGCTCATTTAGGCTTCAGGTGGTCATCCTGATCAAAATACATGTTGAAGTGTGTGCATAGGTCCTTTGGTTTAGGCGTGACACTCAATTTGAGTTTTTATTGCTTTAAAATGCATTTTCAGCCCGAGCTGAGCACGTTTTGTGAGTTTGAATGTATCTTCATAGGAATGAGTTGTGTGGTCAAATTAATGCTCATTTGGGCTTCAGGAGTAAATCCTGAACTAAGTACATGTTGAAGTGTGTGCATAAGTCCTTTGGATTGGGCGTGACACTCAATTTGAGTTTTTATTGGTTTAAATGCATTTTCAGCCCGAGCTGAGCGCGCTTTCTGACTTTGAATGTATCTTCATAGGAATGAGTTGTCTGGTCAAATTAATTCTCATATGGGCTTCAGGAGGTCATCCTGAACAAAATACATGTTGAAGTGTGTGCATAAGTCCTTTGGTTTAGGTGTGACACTCAATATGAGTTTTTATTGCTTTAAATGCATTTTCAGCCCGAGCTGAGCACGTTTTGTGAGTTTGAATGTATCTTCATAGGAATGTGTTGTGTGGTCAAATTAATGCTCATTTAGGCTTCAGGTGGTCATCCTGAACAAAATACATGTTGAAGTGTGTGCATAAGTCCTTTGGTTTAGGTGTGACACTCAATTTGAGTTTTTATTGCTTTAAATGCATTTTCAGCCCGAGCTGAGCGCGCGTTCTGACTTTGAATGTATCTTCATAGGAATGAGTTGTGTGGTCAAATTAATGCTCATATGGGCTTCAGGAGGTCATCCTGAACAAAATACATGTTGAAGTGTGTGAATAAGTCCTTTGGTTTAGGTGTGACACTCAATTTGAGTTTTTATTGCTTTAAATGCATTTTCAGCCCGAGCTGAGCACGTTTTGTGAGTTTGAATGTATCTTCATAGGAATGTGTTGTGTGGTCAAATTAATGCTCATTTAGGCTTCAGGTGGTCATCCTGAACAAAATACATGTTGAAGTGTGTGCATAAGTCCTTTGGTTTAGGTGTGACACTCAATTTGAGTTTTTATTGCTTTAAATGCATTTTCAGCCCGAGCTGAGCGCGCGTTCTGACTTTGAATGTATCTTCATAGGAATGAGTTGTGTGGTCAAATTAATGCTCATATGGGCTTCAGGAGGTCATCCTGAACAAAATACATGTTGAAGTGTGTGAATAAGTCCTTTGGTTTAGGTGTGACACTCAATTTGAGTTTTATTGCTTTAAATGCATTTTCAGCCCGAGCTGAGCACGTTTTGTGAGTTTGAATGTATCTTCATAGGAATGAGTTGTGTGGTCAAATTAATGCTCATTTAGGCTTCAGGTGGTCATCCTGAACTAAATACATGTTGAAGTGTGTGCATAAGTCCTTTGGTTTAGGCGTGACACTCAATTTGAGTTTTTATTGCTTTAAATGCATTTTCAGCCCAAGCTGAGCGCGCTTTCTGACTTTGAATGTATCTTCATAGGAATGAGTTGTGTGGTCAGATTATTGCTCAAATAGGCTTCAGGAGGTCATCCTGAACAAAATACATGTTGAAGTGTGTGCATAAGTCCTTTGGTTTGGGCGTGACACACAATTTGAGTTTTTATTGCTTTAAATGCATTTTCAGCCCGAGCTGAGCACGTTTTGTGAGTTTGAATGTATCTTCATAGGAATGAGTTGTGTGCTCAAATTAATGCTCATATGGGCTTCAGGAGGTCATCCTGAACAAAATACATGTTGAAGTGTGTACATAAATCCTTTGGTTTAGGTGTGACACTCAATTTGAGTTTTTATTGCTTTAAATGCATTTTCAGCCCGAGCTGAGCGCGTTCTGACTTTGAATGTATCTTCATAGGAATGAGTTGTGTGGTCAAATTAATGCTCATATGGGCTTCAGGAGGTCATCCTGAACAAAATACATGTTGAAGTGTGTGAATAAGTCCTTTGGTTTAGGTGTGACACTCAATTTGAGTTTTTATTGCTTTAAATGCATTTTCAGCCCGAGCTGAGCGCGCTTTCTGACTTTGAATGTATCTTCATAGGAATGAGTTGTGTGGTCAAATTAATGCTCATTTAGGCTTCAGGTGATCATCCTGAACAAAATACATGTTAAAGTGTGTGCATAAGTCCTTTGGTTTAGGTGTGACACTCAATTTGAGTTTTATTGCTTTAAATGCATTTTCAGCCCGAGCTGAGCACGTTTTGTGAGTTTGAATGTATCTTCATAGGAATGAGTTGTGTGGTCAAATTAATGCTCATTTAGGCTTCAGGTGGTCATCCTGAACTAAATACATGTTGAAGTGTGTGCATAAGTCCTTTGGTTTAGGCGTGACACTCAATTTGAGTTTTTATTGCTTTAAATGCATTTTCAGCCCAAGCTGAGCGCGCTTTCTGACTTTGAATGTATCTTCATAGGAATGAGTTGTGTGGTCAGATTATTGCTCAAATAGGCTTCAGGAGGTCATCCTGAACAAAATACATGTTGAAGTGTGTGCATAAGTCCTTTGGTTTGGGCGTGACACACAATTTGAGTTTTTATTGCTTTAAATGCATTTTCAGCCTGAGCTGAGCACGTTTTGTGAGTTTGAATGTATCTTCATAGGAATGAGTTGTGTGCTCAAATTAATGCTCATATGGGCTTCAGGAGGTCATCCTGAACAAAATACATGTTGAAGTGTGTACATAAGTCCTTTGGTTTAGGTGTGACACTCAATTTGAGTTTTTATTGCTTTAAATGCATTTTCAGCCCGAGCTGAGCGCGTTCTGACTTTGAATGTATCTTCATAGGAATGAGTTGTGTGGTCAAATTAATGCTCATATGGGCTTCAGGAGGTCATCCTGAACAAAATACATGTTGAAGTGTGTGAATAAGTCCTTTGGTTTAGGTGTGACACTCAATTTGAGTTTTTATTGCTTTAAATGCATTTTCAGCCCGAGCTGAGCGCGCTTTCTGACTTTGAATGTATCTTCATAGGAATGAGTTGTGTGGTCAAATTAATGCTCATTTAGGCTTCAGGTGATCATCCTGAACAAAATACATGTTAAAGTGTGTGCATAAGTCCTTTGGTTTAGGTGTGACACTCAATTTGAGTTTTATTGCTTTAAATGCATTTTCAGCCCGAGCTGAGCACGTTTTGTGAGTTTGAATGTATCTTCATAGGAATGAGTTGTGTGGTCAAATTAATGTTCATTTAGGCTTCAGGTGGTCATCCTGAACTAAATACATGTTGAAGTGTGTGCATAAGTCCTTTGGTTTAGGCGTGACACTCAATTTGAGTTTTTATTGCTTTAAATGCATTTTCAGCCCAAGCTGAGCGCGCTTTCTGACTTTGAATGTATCTTCATAGGAATGAGTTGTGTGGTCAGATTATTGCTCAAATAGGCTTCAGGAGGTCATCCTGAACAAAATACATGTTGAAGTGTGTGCATAAGTCCTTTGGTTTGGGCGTGACACACAATTTGAGTTTTTATTGCTTTAAATGCATTTTCAGCCTGAGCTGAGCACGTTTTGTGAGTTTGAATGTATCTTCATAGGAATGAGTTGTGTGCTCAAATTAATGCTCATATGGGCTTCAGGAGGTCATCCTGAACAAAATACATGTTGAAGTGTGTACATAAGTCCTTTGGTTTAGGTGTGACACTCAATTTGAGTTTTTATTGCTTTAAATGCATTTTCAGCCCGAGCTGAGCACGTTTTGTGAGTTTGAATGTATCTTCATAGGAATGAGTTGTGTGGTCAAATTAATGCTCATTTAGGCTTCAGGTGGTCATCCTGAACAAAATACATGTTGAAGTGTGTGCATAAGTCCTTTGGTTTAGGCGTGACACTCAATTTGAGTTTTTATTGCTTTAAATGCATTTTCAGCCCGAGCTGAGCACGTTTTGAGAGTTTGAATATATCTTCATAGGAATGAGTTGTGTGGTCAAATTAATGCTCATATGGGCTTCAGGAGGTCATCCTGAACTAAATACATGTTGAAGTGTGTGATAAGTCCTTTTTTAGGCGTGACACTCAATTTGAGTTTTTATTGCTTTAAATGCATTTTCAGCCCGAGCTGATCACGTTTTGTGAGTTAGAATGTATCTTCATAGGAATGAGTTGTGTCGTCAAATGAATGCTCATTTAGGCTTCAGGAGGTCATCTTGAACAAAATACATGTTGAAGTGTGTGCATAAGTCCTTTGGTTTAGGTGTGACACTCAATTTGAGTTTTTATTGCTTTAAATGCATTTTCAGCCCGAGCTGAGCACGTTTTGTGAGTTTGAATGTATCTTCATAGGAATGAGTTGTGTGGTCAAATTAATGCTCATTTAGGCTTCAGGTGGTCATCCTGAACAAAATACATGTTGAAGTGTGTGCATAAGTCCTTTGGTTTAGGCGTGACACACAATTTGAGTTTTTATTGCTTTAAATGCATTTTCAGCCCGAGCTGAGCACGTTTTGTGAGTTTGAATGTATCTTCATAGGAATGAGTTGTGTGCTCAAATTAATGCTCATATGGGCTTCAGGAGGTCATCCTGAACAAAATACATGTTGAAGTGTGTACATAAGTCCTTTGGTTTAGGTGTGACACTCAATTTGAGTTTTTATTGCTTTAAATGCATTTTCAGCCCGAGCTGAGCACGTTTTGTGAGTTTGAATGTATCTTCATAGGAATGAGTTGTGTGGTCAAATTAATGCTCATTTAGGCTTCAGGTGGTCATCCTGAACAAAATACATGTTGAAGTGTGTGCATAAGTCCTTTGGTTTAGGCGTGACACTCAATTTGAGTTTTTATTGCTTTAAATGCATTTTCAGCCCGAGCTGAGCACGTTTTGAGAGTTTGAATATATCTTCATAGGAATGAGTTGTGTGGTCAAATTAATGCTCATATGGGCTTCAGGAGGTCATCCTGAACTAAATACATGTTGAAGTGTGTGATAAGTCCTTTTTTAGGCGTGACACTCAATTTGAGTTTTTATTGCTTTAAATGCATTTTCAGCCCGAGCTGAGCACGTTTTGTGAGTTTGAATGTATCTTCATAGGAATGAGTTGTGTCGTCAAATGAATGCTCATTTAGGCTTCAGGAGGTCATCTTGAACAAAATACATGTTGAAGTGTGTGCATAAGTCCTTTGGTTTAGGCGTGACACTCAATTTGAGTTTTTATTGCTTTAAATGCATTTTCAGCCCGAGCTGAGCACGTTTTGTGAGTTTGAATATATCTTCATAGGAATGAGTTGTGTGGTCAAATTAATGCTCATATGGGCTTCAGGAGGTCATCCTGAACTAAATACATGTTGAAGTGTGTGATAAGTCCTTTTTTAGGCGTGACACTCAATTTGAGTTTTTATTGCTTTAAATACATTTTCAGGCCGAGCTGATCACGTTTTGTGAGTTAGAATGTATCTTCATAGGAATGAGTTGTGTCGTCAAATGAATGCTCATTTAGGCTTCAGGAGGTCATCTTGAACAAAATACATGTTGAAGTGTGTGCATAAGTCCTTTGGTTTAGGCGTGACACTCAATTTGAGTTTTTATTGCTTTAAATGCATTTTCAGCCCGAGCTGAGCATGTTTTGTGAGTTTGAATGTATCTTCATAGGAAAGAGTTGTGTGGTCAAATTAATGCTCATTTAGGCTTCAGGTGGTCATCCTGAACAAAATACATGTTGAAGTGTGTGCATAAGTCCTTTGGTTTAGGCGTGACACTCAATTTGAGTTTTTATTGCTTTAAATGCATTTTCTGCCCGAGCTGAGCACGTTTTGTGAGTTTGAATGTATCTTCATAGGAATGAGTTGTGTGGTCAAATTAATGCTCATATGGGCTTCAGGAGGTCATCCTGAACAAAATACATGTTGAAGTGTGTGCATAAGTCCGTTGGTTTAGGTGTGACACTCAATTTGAGTTTTTATTGCGAAATGCATTTTCAGGCCGAGCTGAGCACGTTTTGTGAGTTTGAATGTATCTTCATAGGAATGAGTTGTGTGGTCAAATTATTGCTCATTTAGGCTTCAGAGGTCATCCTGAACAAAATACATGTTGAAGTGTGTGCATAAGTCATTTGGTTTAGGCGTGACACTCAATTTGAGTTTTTATTGCTTTAAATGCATTTTCAGCCCGAGCTGAGCACGTTTTGTGAGTTTGAATGTATCTTCATAGGAATGAGTTGTGTAGTCAAATTAATGCTCATATGGGCTTCAGGAGGTCATCCTGAACAAAATACATGTTGAAGTGTGTGCATAAGTCCGTTGGTTTAGGTGTGACACTCAATTTGAGTTTTTATTGCTTTATATGCATTTTCTGCCCGAGCTGAGCACGTTTTGTGAGTTTGAATGTATCTTCATAGGAATGAGTTGTGTGGTCAAATTAATGCTCATTTAGGCTTCAGGAGGTCATCCTGAACAAAATACATGTTGAAGTGTGTGCATAAGTCCTTTGGTTTAGGCGTGACACTCAATTTGAGTTTTTTTGCTTTAAATGCATTTTTAGCCCGAGCTGACCACGTTTTGTGAGTTTGAATGTATCTTGATACGAATGAGTTGTGTGGTCAAATTAATGCTCATATAGGCTTCAGGATGATCTCCTGAACTAAATACATGTTGAAGTGTGTGCATAAGTCCTTTGGTTTAGGCGTGGCACTAAATTTGAGTTTTTATTGCTTTAAATGCATTTTCAGGCCGAGCTGATCACGTTTTGTGAGTTAGAATGTATCTTCATAGGAATGAGTTGTGTTGTCAAATGAATGCTCATTTAGGCTTCAGGAGGTCATCTTGAACAAAATACATGTTGAAGTGTGTGCATAAGTCCTTTGGTTTAGGTGTGACACTCAATTTGAGTTTTTATTGCGAAATGCATTTTCAGGCCGAGCTGAGCACGTTTTGTGAGTTTGAATGTATCTTCATAGGAATGAGTTGTGTGGTCAAATTATTGCTCATTTAGGCTTCAGAGGTCATCCTGAACAAAATACATGTTGAAGTGTGTGCATAAGTCATTTGGTTTAGGCGTGACACTCAATTTGAGTTTTTATTGCTTTAAATGCATTTTCAGCCCGAGCTGAGCACGTTTTGTGAGTTTGAATGTATCTTCATAGGAATGAGTTGTGTAGTCAAATTAATGCTCATATGGGCTTCAGGAGGTCATCCTGAACAAAATACATGTTGAAGTGTGTGCATAAGTCCGTTGGTTTAGGTGTGACACTCAATTTGAGTTTTTATTGCTTTATATGCATTTTCTGCCCGAGCTGAGCACGTTTTGTGAGTTTGAATGTATCTTCATAGGAATGAGTTGTGTGGTCAAATTAATGCTCATTTAGGCTTCAGGAGGTCATCCTGAACAAAATACATGTTGAAGTGTGTGCATAAGTCCTTTGGTTTAGGCGTGACACTCAATTTGAGTTTTTTTGCTTTAAATGCATTTTTAGCCCGAGCTGACCACGTTTTGTGAGTTTGAATGTATCTTGATACGAATGAGTTGTGTGGTCAAATTAATGCTCATATAGGCTTCAGGATGATCTCCTGAACTAAATACATGTTGAAGTGTGTGCATAAGTCCTTTGGTTTAGGCGTGGCACTAAATTTGAGTTTTTATTGCTTTAAATGCATTTTCAGGCCGAGCTGATCACGTTTTGTGAGTTAGAATGTATCTTCATAGGAATGAGTTGTGTTGTCAAATGAATGCTCATTTAGGCTTCAGGAGGTCATCTTGAACAAAATACATGTTGAAGTGTGTGCATAAGTCCTTTGGTTTAGGCGTGACACTCAATTTGAGTTTTTATTGCTTTAAATGCATTTTCAGCCCGAGCTGAGCATGTTTTGTGAGTTTGAATGTATCTTCATAGGAAAGAGTTGTGTGGTCAAATTAATGCTCATTTAGGCTTCAGGTGGTCATCCTGAACAAAATACATGTTGAAGTGTGTGCATAAATCCTTTGGTTTAGGCGTGACACTCATTTTGAGTTTTTATTGCTTTAAATGCATTTTCTGCCCGAGCTGAGCACGTTTTGTGAGTTTGAATGTATCTTCATAGGAATGAGTTGTGTGGTCAAATTAATGCTCATATGGGCTTCAGGAGGTCATCCTGAACAAAATACATGTTGAAGTGTGTGCATGAGTCCTTTGGTTTAGGTGTGACACTCAATTTGAGTTTTTATTGCTTTAAATGCTTATTCAGCCCGAACTGAGCGCGCTTTCTGACTTTGAATGTATCTTCATAGGAATGAGTTGTGTGGTCAAATTAATGCTCATTTAGGCTTCAGGAGGTCATCCTGAACAAAATACATGTTGAAGTGTGTGCATAAGTCCTTTGGTTTAGGCGTGACACTCAATTTGAGTTTTTATTGCTTTAAATGCTTATTCAGCCCGAACTGAGCACGCTTTCTGACTTTGAATGTATCTTCATAGGAATGAGTTGTGTGGTCAAATTAATGCTCATTTAGGCTTCAGGAGGTCATCCTGAACAAAATACATGTTAAATGTGTGCATAAGTCCTTTGGTTTAGGCGTGACACTCAATTTGAGTTTTTATTGCTTTAAATGCATTTTCTGCCCGAGCTGATTACGCTTTCTGACTTTGAATGTATCTTCATAGGAATGAGTTGTGTGGTCAAATTAATGCTCATTTAGGCTTCAGGAGGTCATCCTGAACAAAATACATGTTAAATGTGTGCATAAGTCCTTTGGTTTAGGCGTGACACTCAATTTGAGTTTTTATTGCTTTAAATGCTTATTCAGCCCGAACTGAGCGCGCTTTCTGACTTTGAATGTATCTTCATAGGAATGAGTTGTGTGGTCAAATTAATGCTCATTTAGGCTTCAAGAGGACATCCTGAACTAAATACATGTTGAAGTGTGTGCATAAGTCCTTTGGTTTGGGCGTGACACTCAATTTGAGTTTTTATTGCTTTAAATGCATTTTCAGCCCGAGCTGAGCACGTTTTTGAGTTTGAATGTATCTTCATAGGAATGAGTTGTGTGGTCAAATTATTGCTCATTTAGGCTTCAGGAGGTCATCCTGAACAAAATACATGTTGAAGTGTGTGCATAAGTCCTTTGGTTTAGGCGTGACACTCAATTTGAGTTTTTATTGCTTTAAATGCATTTTCAGCCCGAGCTGAGCACGTTTTGTGAGTTTGAATGTATCTTCATAGGAATGAGTTGTGTGGTCAAATTAATGCTCATTTAGGCTTCAGGTGGTCATCCTGAACTAAATACATGTTGAAGTGTGTGCATAAGTCCTTTGGTTTAGGCGTGACACTCAATTTGAGTTTTTATTGCTTTAAATGCATTTTCAGCCCGAGCTGAGCACGTTTTGTGAGTTTGAATGAATCTTCATAGGAATGAGTTGTGTGGTCAAATTAATGCTCATTTAGGCTTCAGGAGGACATCTTGAACTAAGTACATGTTGAAGTGTGTGCATAAGTCCTTTGGTTTGGGCGTGCCACTCAATTTGAGTTTTTATTGCTTTAAATGCATTTTCAGCCCGAGCTGAGCACGTTTTGTGAGTTTGAATGTATCTTCATAGGAATGAGTTGTTTAGTCAAATTAATGCTCATTTAGGCTTCAAGAGGACATCCTGAACTAAATACATGTTGAAGTGTGTGCATAAGCCCTTTGGTTTAGGCGTGACACTCAATATGAGTTTTTATTGCTTTTAATGCATTTTCAGCCCGAGCTGAGCGCGCTTTCTGACTTTGAATGTATCTTCATAGGAATGAGTTGTGTGGTCAAATTAATGCTCATTTAGGCTTCAGGTGGTCATCCTGAACTAAATACATGTTGAAGTGTGTGCATAAGTCCTTTGGTTTAGGCGTGACACTCAATTTGAGTTTTTATTGCCCCAAATGCATTTTCAGCCCGAGCTGAGCGCGCTTTCTGACTTTGAATGTATCTTCATAGGAATGAGTTGTGTGGTCAAATTATTGCTCATTTAGGCTTCAGGAGGTCATCCTGAACAAAATACATGTTGAAGTGTGTGCATAAGTCCTTTGGTTTAGGTGTGACACTCAATTTGAGTTTTTATTGCTTTAAATGCATTTTCAGCCCGAGCTGAGCACGTTTTGTGAGTTTGAATGTATCTTCATAGGAATGAGTTGTGTGGTCAAATTAATGCTCATTTAGGCTTCAGGAGGACATCCTGAACTAAGTACATGTTGAAGTGTGTGCATAAGTCCTTTGGTTTGGGCGTGACACTCAATTTGAGTTTTTATTGCTTTAAATGCATTTTCAGCCCGAGCTGAGCACGTTTTGTGAGTTTGAATGTATCTTCATAGGAATGAGTTGTGTAGTCAAATTAATGCTCATTTAGGCTTCAGGAGGACATCCTGAACTAAATACATGTTGAAGTGTGTGCATAAGCCCTTTGGTTTAGGCGTGACACTCAATTTGAGTTTTTATTGCTTTAAATGCATTTTCAGCCCGAGCTGAGCGCGCTTTCTGACTTTGAATGTATCTTCATAGGAATGAATTGTGTGGTCAAATTATTGCTCATTTAGGCTTCAGGAGGTCATCCTGAACAAAATACATGTTGAAGTGTGTGCATTAGTCCTTTGGTTTAGGCGTGACACTCAATTTGAGTTTTTATTGCTTTAAATGCATTTTTTGCCGAGCTGAGCACGTTTTTTGAGTTTGAATGTATCTTCATAGGAATGAGTTGTGTAGTCAAATTACTGCTCATTTAGGCTTCAGGAGGACATCCTGAACTAAATACATTGAAGTGTGTGCAAAAGTCCTTTGGTTTGGGAGTGACACTCAATTTGAGTTATTATTGCTTTAAATGCATTTTCAGGCCGAGTGGAACAAGTTTTCAAAATGTGTCTTGAATCATGTTATGGTCTATGTTGCCCTCTACTGACCAAAGTCCGTTATTGTCTCCGAGGCCTGAAACCATTTTACATTTATATTACTGTATAACTGTACTCTTGAGCCAATTATTCAATTTCTCTTTGTTCTTGAACTAATTATAACTCAACGCGGGTACCATGACTATACTCAATTTCAGTTTTTATTGCTTTAAGTGCAGTTTCGGGCCGAGCTGAGCACGTGTTCTGAGTTCGAATGTATCTTCAGAGGAATGAGATGTGTGATCATATTAATGCTCATTTAGGCTTCAGGAGGACATCTTGAACAAAATACATGTTGAAGTGTGTGCATAAGTCCTTTGGTTTGGGCGTGACACTCAATTTGAGTTTTTATTGCTTTACATGCATTTTCAGGCCGAGCTGAGCACGTTTTGTGAGTTAGAATGTATCTTCATAGGAATGAGTTGTGTCGTCAAATGAATGCTCATTTAGGCTTCAGGAGGTCATCTTGAACAAAATATATGTTGAAGTGAGTGCATAAGTCCTTTGGTTTAGGCGTGACACTCAATTTGAGTTTTTATTGCTTTAAATGCATTTTCAGCCCGAGCTGAGTGCGCTTTCTGACTTTGAATGTATCTTCATAGGAATGAGTTGTGTGGTCAAATTGATGCTCATTTAGGCTTCAGGTGGTCATCCTGAACTAAATACATGTTGAAGTGTGTGCATAAGTCCTTTGGTTTAGGCGTGACACTCAATTTGAGTTTTTATTGCTTTAAATGCATTTTTTGCCGAGCTGAGCACGTTTTTTGAGTTTGAATGTATCTTCATAGGAATGAGTTGTGTAGTCAAATTACTGCTCATATAGGCTTCAGGAGGACATCCTGAACTAAATACATTGAAGTGTGTGCAAAAGTCCTTTGGTTTGGGAGTGACACTCAATTTGAGTTATTATTGCTTTAAATGCATTTTCAGCCTGAGCTGAGCACGTTTTGTGAGTTTGAATGTATCTTCATAGGAATGAGTTGTGTAGTCATTAATGCTCATATGGGCTTCAGGAGGTCATCCTGAACAAAATACATGTTGAAGTGTGTGCATAAGTCCTTTGGTTTAGGCGTGACACTCAATTTGAGTTTTTATTGCTTTAAATGCATTTTCAGCCCGAGCTGAGCACGTTTTGTGAGTTTGAATGTATCTTCATAAGAATGAGTTATGTGGTCAAATTAATGCTCATATAGGCTTCAGGATGACCTCCTGAACTAAATACATGTTGAAGTGTGTGCATAAGTCCTTTGGTTTAGGCGTGACACTCAATTTGAGTTTTTATTGCTTTAAATGCATTTTCAGCCCGAGCTGAGCACGTTTTGTGAGTTTGAATGTATCTTGATAGGAATCAGTTGTGTGGTCAAATTAATGCTCATATAGGCTTCAGGATGACTTCCTGAACAAAATAGATGTTAAAGTGTGCGCATAAGTCCTTTGGTTTAGGCGTGACACTCAATTTGAGTTTTTATTGCTTTAAATGCATTTTCAGCCCGAGCTGAGGACGTTTTGTGACTTTGAATGTATCTTCATAGGAATGAGTTGTGTGGTCAAATTAATGCTCATTTAGGCTTCAGGTGGTCATCCTGAACTAAATACATGTTGAAGTGTGTGCATAAGTCCTTTGGTTTAGGCGTGACACTCAATTTGAGTTTTTATTGCTTTAAATGCATTTTCAGCCCGAGCTGAGCGCGCTTTCTGACTTTGAATGTATCTTCATAGGAATGAGTTGTGTGGTCAAATTAATGCTCATTTAGGCTTCAGGTGGTCATCCTGAACAAAATATATGTTAAAGTGTGTGCATAAGTCCTTTGGTTTAGGCGTGACACTCAATTTGAGTTTTTATTGCTTTAAATGCATTTTCAGCCCGAGCTGAGCGCGCTTTCTGACTTTGAATGTATCTTCATAGGAATGAGTTGTGTGGTCAAAATAATGCTCATTTAGGCTTCAGGTGGTCATCCTGAACAAAATACATGTTGAAGTGTGTGCATAAGTCCTTTGGTTTAGGCGTGACACTCAATTTGAGTTTTTATTGCTTTAAATGCATTTTCAGCCCGAGCTGAGCACGTTTTGTGAGTTTGAATGTATCTTCATAGGAATGAGTTATGTGGTCAAATTAATGCTCATATAGGCTTCAGGAGGTCATCCTGAACAAAATACATGTTGAAGTGTGTGCATAAGTCCTTTGGTTTAGGCGTGACACTCAATTTGAGTTTTTATTGCTTTAAATGCATTTTCAGCCCGAGCTGAGGACGTTTTGTGAGTTTGAATGTATCTTCATAGGAATGAGTTGTGTGGTCAAATTAATGCTCATATAGGCTTCAGGATGACCTCCTGAACTAAATACATGTTGAAGTGTGCGCATAAGTCCTTTGGTTTAGGCGTGACACTCAATTTGAGTTTTTATTGCTTTAAATGCATTTTCAGCCCGAGCTGAGCACGTTTTGTGAGTTTGAATGTATCTTCATAGGAATGAGTTATGTGGTCAAATTAATGCTCATATAGGCTTCAGGATGACCTCCTGAACAAAATAGATGTTAAAGTGTGCGCATAAGTCCTTTGGTTTAGGCGTGACACTCAATTTGAGTTTTTATTGCTTTAAATGCATTTTCAGCCCGAGCTGAGCACGTTTTGTGAGTTTGAATGTATCTTCATAAGAATGAGTTATGTGGTCAAATTAATGCTCATATAGGCTTCAGGATGACCTCCTGAACAAAATAGATGTTAAAGTGTGTGCATAAGTCCTTTGGTTTAGGCGTGACACTCAATTTGAGTTTTTATTGCTTTAAATGCATTTTCAGCCCGAGCTGAGCACGTTTTGTGAGTTTGAATGTATCTTCATAGGAATGAGTTATGTGGTCAAATTAATGCTCATATAGGCTTCAGGAGGTCATCCTGAACAAAATACATGTTGAAGTGTGTGCATAAGTCCTTTGGTTTAGGCGTGACACTCAATTTGAGTTTTTATTGCTTTAAATGCATTTTCAGCCCGAGCTGAGGACGTTTTGTGAGTTTGAATGTATCTTCATAGGAATGAGTTGTGTGGTCAAATTAATGCTCATATAGGCTTCAGGATGACCTCCTGAACAAAATAGATGTTAAAGTGTGCGCATAAGTCCTTTGGTTTAGGCGTGACACTCAATTTGAGTTTTTATTGCTTTAAATGCATTTTCAGCCCGAGCTGAGCACGTTTTGTGAGTTTGAATGTATCTTCATAGGAATGAGTTATGTGGTCAAAATAATGCTCATATAGGCTTCAGGATGACCTCCTGAACTAAATACATGTTGAAGTGTGCGCATAAGTCCTTTGGTTTAGGCGTGACACTCAATTTGAGGTTTTATTGCTTTGAATGCATTTTCAGCCCGAGCTGAGCACGTTTTGTGAGTTTGAATGTATCTTGATACGAATGAGTTGTGTGGTCAAATTAATGCTCATATAGGCTTCAGGATGACCTCCTGAACTAAATACATGTTGAAGTGTGTGCATAAATTCTTTGGTTTAGGCGTGACACTCAATTTGAGTTTTTATTGCTTTAAATGCATTTTCAGCCCGAGCTGAGCACGTTTTGTGAGTTTGAATGTATCTTCATAAGAATGAGTTATGTGGTCAAATTAATGCTCATATAGGCTTCAGGATGACCTCCTGAACAAAATAGATGTTAAAGTGTGCGCATAAGTCCTTTGGTTTAGGCGTGACACTCAATTTGAGTTTTTATTGCTTTAAATGCATTTTCAGCCCGAGCTGAGCACGTTTTGTGAGTTTGAATGTATCTTCATAAGAATGAGTTATGTGGTCAAATTAATGCTCATATAGGCTTCAGGATGACCTCCTGAACAAAATAGATGTTAAAGTGTGCGCATAAGTCCTTTGGTTTAGGCGTGACACTCAATTTGAGTTTTTATTGCTTTAAATGCATTTTCAGCCCGAGCTGAGCACGTTTTGTGAGTTTGAATGTATCTTCATAGGAATGAGTTATGTGGTCAAATTAATGCTCATATAGGCTTCAGGAGGTCATCCTGAACAAAATACATGTTGAAGTGTGTGCATAAGTCCTTTGGTTTAGGCGTGACACTCAATTTGAGTTTTTATTGCTTTAAATGCATTTTCAGCCCGAGCTGAGGACGTTTTGTGAGTTTGAATGTATCTTCATAGGAATGAGTTGTGTGGTCAAATTAATGCTCATATAGGCTTCAGGATGACCTCCTGAACTAAATACATGTTGAAGTGTGCGCATAAGTCCTTTGGTTTAGGCGTGACACTCAATATGAGTTTTTATTGCTTTAAATGCATTTTCAGCCCGAGCTGAGCACGTTTTGTGAGTTTGAATGTATCTTCATAGGAATGAGTTATGTGGTCAAATTAATGCTCATATAGGCTTCAGGATGACCTCCTGAACTAAATACATGTTGAAGTGTGTGCATAAGTCCTTTGGTTTAGGCGTGACACTCAATTTGAGTTTTTATTGCTTTAAATGCATTTTCAGCCCGAGCTGAGGACGTTTTGTGACTTTGAATGTATCTTCATAGGAATGAGTTGTGTGGTCAAATTAATGCTCATTTAGGCTTCAGGTGGTCATCCTGAACAAAATACATATTGAAGTGTGTGCATAAGTCCTTTGGTTTAGGCGTTACACTCAATTTGAGTTTTTATTGCTTTAAATGCATTTCAGCCCGAGATGAGCGCGCTTTCTGACTTTGAATGTATCTTCATAGGAATGAGTTGTGTGGTCAAATTAATGCTCATATAGGCTTCAGGATGACCTCCTGAACTAAATACATGTTGAAGTGTGTGCATAAGTCCTTTGGTTTAGGCGTGACACTCAATTTGAGTTTTTATTGCTTTAAATGCATTTTCAGCCCGAGCTGAGCGCGCTTTCTGACTTTGAATGTATCTTCATAGGAATGAGTTGTGTAGTCAAATTATTGCTCATTTAGGCTTCCGGAGGTCATCCTGAACAAAATACACGTTGAAGTGTGTGCATAAGTCCTTTGGTTTAGGCGTGACACTCAATTTGAGTTTTTATTGCTTTAAATGCATTTTCAGCCCGAGCTGAGGACGTTTTGTGAGTTTGAATGTATCTTCATAGGAATGAGTTGTGTGGTCAAATTAATGCTCATATAGGCTTCAGGATGACCTCCCGAACTAAATACATGTTGAAGTGTGTGCATAAGTCCTTTGGTTTAGGCGTGACACTCAATTTGAGTTTTTATTGCTTTAAATGCATTTTCAGCCCGAGCTGAGCACGTTTTGTGAGTTTGAATGTATCTTCATAGGAATGAGTTATGTGGTCAAAATAATGCTCATATAGGCTTCAGGATGACCTCCTGAACTAAATACATGTTGAAGTGTGTGCATAAGTCCTTTGGTTTAGGCGTGACACTCAATTTGAGTTTTTATTGCTTTAAATGCATTTTCAGCCCGAGCTGAGCGCGCTTTCTGACTTTGAATGTATCTTCATAGGAATGAGTTGTGTGGTCAAATTAATGCTCATTTAGGCTTCAGGTGGTCATCCTGAACAAAATATATGTTAAAGTGTGTGCATAAGTCCTTTGGTTTAGGCGTGACACTCAATTTGAGTTTTTATTGCTTTAAATGCATTTTCAGCCCGAGCTGAGCGCGCTTTCTGACTTTGAATGTATCTTCATAGGAATGAGTTGTGTGGTCAAATTAATGCTAATTTAGGCTTCAGGAGGTCATCCTGAACAAAATACATGTTGAAGTGTGTGCATAAGTCCTTTGGTTTTGGCGTGACACTCAATTTGAGGTTTTATTGCTTTGAATGCATTTTTAGCCTGAGCTGAGCACGTTTTGTGAGTTTGAATGTATCTTGATAGGAATGAGTTGTGTGGTCAAATTAATGCTCATATAGGCTTCAGGATGACCTCCTGAACTAAATACATGTTGAAGTGTGTGCATAAATCCTTTGGTTTAGGCGTGACACTCAATTTGAGTTTTTATTGCTTTAAATGCATTTTCAGCCCGAGCTGAGCACGTTTTGTGAGTTTGAATGTATCTTCATAAGAATGAGTTATGTGGTCAAATTAATGCTCATATAGGCTTCAGGATGACCTCCTGAACAAAATAGATGTTAAAGTGTGCGCATAAGTCCTTTGGTTTAGGCGTGACACTCAATTTGAGTTTTTATTGCTTTAAATGCATTTTCAGCCCGAGCTGAGCACGTTTTGTGAGTTTGAATGTATCTTCATAGGAATGAGTTATGTGGTCAAATTAATGCTCATATAGGCTTCAGGAGGTCATCCTGAACAAAATACATGTTGAAGTGTGTGCATAAGTCCTTTGGTTTAGGCGTGACACTCAATTTGAGTTTTTATTGCTTTAAATGCATTTTCAGCCCGAGCTGAGGACGTTTTGTGAGTTTGAATGTATCTTCATAGGAATGAGTTATGTGGTCAAATTAATGCTCATTTAGGCTTCAGGTGGTCATCCTGAACAAAATACATGTTAAAGTGTGTGCATAAGTCCTTTGGTTTAGGCGTGACACTCAATTTGAGTTTTTATTGCTTTAAATGCATTTTCAGCCCGAGCTGAGCGCGCTTTCTGACTTTGAATGTATCTTCATAGGAATGAGTTGTGTGGTCAAATTAATGCTCATTTAGGCTTCAGGTGGTCATCCTGAACAAAATACATGTTGAAGTGTGTGCATAAGTCCTTTGGTTTAGGTGTGACACTCAATTTGAGTTTTTATTGCTTTAAATGCATTTTCAGCCCGAGCTGAGCACGTTTTGTGAGTTTGAATGTATCTTCATAGGAATGAGTTGTGTGGTCAAATTAATGCTCATATAGGCTTCAGGATGACCTCCTGAACTAAATACATGTTGAAGTGTGTGCATAAGTCCTTTGGTTTAGGCGTGACACTCAATTTGAGGTTTTATTGCTTTGAATGCATTTTCAGACCGAGCTGAGCACGTTTTGTGAGTTTGAATGTATCTTGATACGAATGAGTTGTGTGGTCAAATTAATGCTCATATAGGCTTCAGGATGACCTCCTGAACTAAATACATGTTGAAGTGTGTGCATAAATTCTTTGGTTTAGGCGTGACACTCAATTTGAGTTTTTATTGCTTTAAATGCATTTTCAGCCCGAGCTGAGCACGTTTTGTGAGTTTGAATGTATCTTCATAAGAATGAGTTATGTGGTCAAATTAATGCTCATATAGGCTTCAGGATGACCTCCTGAACAAAATAGATGTTAAAGTGTGCGCATAAGTCCTTTGGTTTAGGCGTGACACTCAATTTGAGTTTTTATTGCTTTAAATGCATTTTCAGCCCGAGCTGAGCACGTTTTGTGAGTTTGAATGTATCTTCATAAGAATGAGTTATGTGGTCAAATTAATGCTCATATAGGCTTCAGGATGACCTCCTGAACAAAATAGATGTTAAAGTGTGCGCATAAGTCCTTTGGTTTAGGCGTGACACTCAATTTGAGTTTTTATTGCTTTAAATGCATTTTCAGCCCGAGCTGAGCACGTTTTGTGAGTTTGAATGTATCTTCATAGGAATGAGTTATGTGGTCAAATTAATGCTCATATAGGCTTCAGGAGGTCATCCTGAACAAAATACATGTTGAAGTGTGTGCATAAGTCCTTTGGTTTAGGCGTGACACTCAATTTGAGTTTTTATTGCTTTAAATGCATTTTCAGCCCGAGCTGAGGACGTTTTGTGAGTTTGAATGTATCTTCATAGGAATGAGTTGTGTGGTCAAATTAATGCTCATATAGGCTTCAGGATGACCTCCTGAACTAAATACATGTTGAAGTGTGCGCATAAGTCCTTTGGTTTAGGCGTGACACTCAATTTGAGTTTTTATTGCTTTAAATGCATTTTCAGCCCGAGCTGAGCACGTTTTGTGAGTTTGAATGTATCTTCATAGGAATGAGTTATGTGGTCAAATTAATGCTCATATAGGCTTCAGGATGACCTCCTGAACTAAATACATGTTGAAGTGTGTGCATAAGTCCTTTGGTTTAGGCGTGACACTCAATTTGAGTTTTTATTGCTTTAAATGCATTTTCAGCCCGAGCTGAGGACGTTTTGTGAGTTTGAATGTATCTTCATAGGAATGAGTTATGTGGTCAAATTAATGCTCATTTAGGCTTCAGGTGGTCATCCTGAACAAAATACATGTTGAAGTGTGTGCATAAGTCCTTTGGTTTAGGTGTGACACTCAATTTGAGTTTTTATTGCTTTAAATGCATTTTCAGCCCGAGCTGAGCACGTTTTGTGAGTTTGAATGTATCTTCATAGGAATGAGTTGTGTGGTCAAATTAATGCTCATATAGGCTTCAGGATGACCTCCTGAACTAAATACATGTTGAAGTGTGTGCATAAGTCCTTTGGTTTAGGCGTGACACTCAATTTGAGTTTTTATTGCTTTGAATGCATTTTCAGCCCGAGCTGAGCACGTTTTGTGAGTTTGAATGTATCTTGATAGGAATCAGTTGTGTGGTCAAATTAATGCTCATATAGGCTTCAGGATGACTTCCTGAACAAAATAGATGTTAAAGTGTGCGCATAAGTCCTTTGGTTTAGGCGTGACACTCAATTTGAGTTTTTATTGCTTTAAATGCATTTTCAGCCCGAGCTGAGCACGTTTTGTGAGTTTGAATGTATCTTCATAGGAATGAGTTATGTGGTGAAATTAATGCTCATATAGGCTTCAGGATGACCTCCTGAACAAAATAGATGTTAAAGTGTGCGCATAAGTCCTTTGGTTTAGGCGTGACACTCAATTTGAGTTTTTATTGCTTTAAATGCATTTTCAGCCCGAGCTGAGCACGTTTCGTGAGTTTGAATGTATCTTCATAGGAATGAGTTATGTGGTCAAATTAATGCTCATATAGGCTTCAGGAGGTCATCCTGAACAAAATACATGTTGAAGTGTGTGCATAAGTCCTTTGGTTTAGGCGTGACACTCAATTTGAGTTTTTATTGCTTTAAATGCATTTTCAGCCCGAGCTGAGCGCGCTTTCTGACTTTGAATGTATCTTCATAGGAATGAGTTGTGTGGTCAAATTAATGCTCATTTAGGCTTCAGGTGGTCATCCTGAACAAAATACATGTTGAAGTGTGTGCATAAGTCCTTTGGTTTAGGTGTGACACTCAATTTGAGTTTTTATTGCTTTAAATGCATTTTCAGCCCGAGCTGAGCACGTTTTGTGAGTTTGAATGTATCTTCATAGGAATGAGTTGTGTGGTCAAATTAATGCTCATATAGGCTTCAGGATGACCTCCTGAACTAAATACATGTTGAAGTGTGTGCATAAGTCCTTTGGTTTAGGCGTGACACTCAATTTGAGGTTTTATTGCTTTGAATGCATTTTCAGCCCGAGCTGAGCACGTTTTGTGAGTTTGAATGTATCTTGATACGAATGAGTTGTGTGGTCAAATTAATGCTCATATAGGCTTCAGGATGACCTCCTGAACTAAATACATGTTGAAGTGTGTGCATAAATTCTTTGGTTTAGGCGTGACACTCAATTTGAGTTTTTATTGCTTTAAATGCATTTTCAGCCCGAGCTGAGCACGTTTCGTGAGTTTGAATGTATCTTCATAGGAATGAGTTATGTGGTCAAATTAATGCTCATATAGGCTTCAGGAGGTCATCCTGAACAAAATACATGTTGAAGTGTGTGCATAAGTCCTTTGGTTTAGGCGTGACACTCAATTTGAGTTTTTATTGCTTTAAATGCATTTTCAGCCCGAGCTGAGCGCGCTTTCTGACTTTGAATGTATCTTCATAGGAATGAGTTGTGTGGTCAAATTAATGCTCATTTAGGCTTCAGGTGGTCATCCTGAACAAAATACATGTTGAAGTGTGTGCATAAGTCCTTTGGTTTAGGTGTGACACTCAATTTGAGTTTTTATTGCTTTAAATGCATTTTCAGCCCGAGCTGAGCACGTTTTGTGAGTTTGAATGTATCTTCATAGGAATGAGTTGTGTGGTCAAATTAATGCTCATATAGGCTTCAGGATGACCTCCTGAACTAAATACATGTTGAAGTGTGTGCATAAGTCCTTTGGTTTAGGCGTGACACTCAATTTGAGGTTTTATTGCTTTGAATGCATTTTCAGCCCGAGCTGAGCACGTTTTGTGAGTTTGAATGTATCTTGATACGAATGAGTTGTGTGGTCAAATTAATGCTCATATAGGCTTCAGGATGACCTCCTGAACTAAATACATGTTGAAGTGTGTGCATAAATTCTTTGGTTTAGGCGTGACACTCAATTTGAGTTTTTATTGCTTTAAATGCATTTTCAGCCCGAGCTGAGCACGTTTTGTGAGTTTGAATGTATCTTCATAAGAATGAGTTATGTGGTCAAATTAATGCTCATATAGGCTTCAGGATGACCTCCTGAACAAAATAGATGTTAAAGTGTGCGCATAAGTCCTTTGGTTTAGGCGTGACACTCAATTTGAGTTTTTATTGCTTTAAATGCATTTTCAGCCCGAGCTGAGCACGTTTTGTGAGTTTGAATGTATCTTCATAAGAATGAGTTATGTGGTCAAATTAATGCTCATATAGGCTTCAGGATGACCTCCTGAACTAAATACATGTTGAAGTGTGTGCATAAATTCTTTGGTTTAGGCGTGACACTCAATTTGAGTTTTTATTGCTTTAAATGCAATTTCAGCCCGAGCTGAGCACGTTTTGTGAGTTTGAATGTATCTTCATAAGAATGAGTTATGTGGTCAAATTAATGCTCATATAGGCTTCAGGATGACCTCCTGAACTAAATACATGTTGAAGTGTGTGCATAAGTCCTTTGGTTTAGGCGTGACACTCAATTTGAGTTTTTATTGCTTTAAATGCATTTTCAGCCCGAGCTGAGCACGTTTTGTGAGTTTGATTGTATCTTGATAGGAATCAGTTGTGTGGTCAAATTAATGCTCATATAGGCTTCAGGATGACTTCCTGAACAAAATAGATGTTAAAGTGTGCACATAAGTCCTTTGGTTTAGGCGTGACACTCAATTTGAGTTTTTATTGCTTTAAATGCATTTTCAGCCCGAGCTGAGCACGTTTTGTGAGTTTGAATGTATCTTCATAAGAATGAGTTATGTGGTCAAAATAATGCTCATATAGGCTTCAGGATGACCTCCTGAACTAAATACATGTTGAAGTGTGTGCATAAGTCCTTTGGTTTAGGCGTGACACTCAATTTGAGTTTTTATTGCTTTAAATGCATTTTCAGCCCGAGCTGAGCGCGCTTTCTGACTTTGAATGTATCTTCATAGGAATGAGTTGTGTGGTCAAATTAATGCTCATTTAGGCTTCAGGTGGTCATCCTGAACAAAATATATGTTAAAGTGTGTGCATAAGTCCTTTGGTTTAGGCGTGACACTCAATTTGAGTTTTTATTGCTTTAAATGCATTTTCAGCCCGAGCTGAGCGCGCTTTCTGACTTTGAATGTATCTTCATAGGAATGAGTTGTGTGGTCAAAATAATGCTCATTTAGGCTTCAGGTGGTCATCCTGAACAAAATACATGTTGAAGTGTGTGCATAAGTCCTTTGGTTTAGGCGTGACACTCAATTTGAGTTTTTATTGCTTTAAATGCATTTTCAGCCCGAGCTGAGCACGTTTTGTGAGTTTGAATGTATCTTCATAGGAATGAGTTATGTGGTCAAATTAATGCTCATATAGGCTTCAGGAGGTCATCCTGAACAAAATACATGTTGAAGTGTGTGCATAAGTCCTTTGGTTTAGGCGTGACACTCAATTTGAGTTTTTATTGCTTTAAATGCATTTTCAGCCCGAGCTGAGGACGTTTTGTGAGTTTGAATGTATCTTCATAGGAATGAGTTGTGTGGTCAAATTAATGCTCATATAGGCTTCAGGATGACCTCCTGAACTAAATACATGTTGAAGTGTGCGCATAAGTCCTTTGGTTTAGGCGTGACACTCAATTTGAGTTTTTATTGCTTTAAATGCATTTTCAGCCCGAGCTGAGCACGTTTTGTGAGTTTGAATGTATCTTCATAGGAATGAGTTATGTGGTCAAATTAATGCTCATATAGGCTTCAGGATGACCTCCTGAACTAAATACATGTTGAAGTGTGTGCATAAGTCCTTTGGTTTAGGCGTGACACTCAATTTGAGTTTTTATTGCTTTAAATGCATTTTCAGCCCGAGCTGAGGACGTTTTGTGAGTTTGAATGTATCTTCATAGGAATGAGTTATGTGGTCAAATTAATGCTCATTTAGGCTTCAGGTGGTCATCCTGAACAAAATACATGTTGAAGTGTGTGCATAAGTCCTTTGGTTTAGGTGTGACACTCAATTTGAGTTTTTATTGCTTTAAATGCATTTTCAGCCCGAGCTGAGCACGTTTTGTGAGTTTGAATGTATCTTCATAGGAATGAGTTGTGTGGTCAAATTAATGCTCATATAGGCTTCAGGATGACCTCCTGAACTAAATACATGTTGAAGTGTGTGCATAAGTCCTTTGGTTTAGGCGTGACACTCAATTTGAGGTTTTATTGCTTTGAATGCATTTTCAGCCCGAGCTGAGCACGTTTTGTGAGTTTGAATGTATCTTGATACGAATGAGTTGTGTGGTCAAATTAATGCTCATATAGGCTTCAGGATGACCTCCTGAACTAAATACATGTTGAAGTGTGTGCATAAATTCTTTGGTTTAGGCGTGACACTCAATTTGAGTTTTTATTGCTTTAAATGCAATTTCAGCCCGAGCTGAGCACGTTTTGTGAGTTTGAATGTATCTTCATAAGAATGAGTTATGTGGTCAAATTAATGCTCATATAGGCTTCAGGATGACCTCCTGAACTAAATACATGTTGAAGTGTGTGCATAAGTCCTTTGGTTTAGGCGTGACACTCAATTTGAGTTTTTATTGCTTTAAATGCATTTTCAGCCCGAGCTGAGCACGTTTTGTGAGTTTGAATGTATCTTGATAGGAATCAGTTGTGTGGTCAAATTAATGCTCATATAGGCTTCAGGATGACTTCCTGAACAAAATAGATGTTAAAGTGTGCGCATAAGTCCTTTGGTTTAGGCGTGACACTCAATTTGAGTTTTTATTGCTTTAAATGCATTTTCAGCCCGAGCTGAGCACGTTTTGTGAGTTTGAATGTATCTTCATAGGAATGAGTTATGTGGTCAAAATAATGCTCATATAGGCTTCAGGATGACCTCCTGAACTAAATACATGTTGAAGTGTGTGCATAAGTCCTTTGGTTTAGGCCTGACACTCAATTTGAGTATTTATTGCTTTAAATGCATTTTCAGCCCGAGCTGAGCACGTTTTGTGAGTTTGAATGTATCTTGATAGGAATGAGTTGTGTGGTCAAATTAATGCTCATATAGGCTTCAGGATGACCTCCTGAACAAAATACATGTTGAAGTGTGTGCATAAGTCCTTTGGTTTAGGCGTGACACTCAATTTGAGTTTTTATTGCTTTAAATGCATTTTCAGCCCGAGCTGAGCACGTTTTGTGAGTTTGAATGTATCTTCATAAGAATAAATTATGTGGTCAAATTAATGCTCATATAGGCTTCAGGATGACCTCCTGAACAAAATAGATGTTAAAGTGTGCGCATAAGTCCTTTGGTTTAGGCGTGACACTCAATTTGAGTTTTTATTGCTTTAAATGCATTTTCAGCCCGAGCTGAGCACGTTTTGTGAGTTTGAATGTATCTTCATAAGAATGAGTTATGTGGTCAAATTAATGCTCATATAGGCTTCAGGATGACCTCCTGAACAAAATAGATGTTAAAGTGTGCGCATAAGTCCTTTGGTTTAGGCGTGACACTCAATTTGAGTTTTTATTGCTTTAAATGCATTTTCAGCCCGAGCTGAGCACGTTTCGTGAGTTTGAATGTATCTTCATAGGAATGAGTTATGTGGTCAAATTAATGCTCATATAGGCTTCAGGAGGTCATCCTGAACAAAATACATGTTGAAGTGTGTGCATAAGTCCTTTGGTTTAGGCGTGACACTCAATTTGAGTTTTTATTGCTTTAAATGCATTTTCAGCCCGAGCTGAGCGCGCTTTCTGACTTTGAATGTATCTTCATAGGAATGAGTTGTGTGGTCAAATTAATGCTCATTTAGGCTTCAGGTGGTCATCCTGAACAAAATACATGTTGAAGTGTGTGCATAAGTCCTTTGGTTTAGGTGTGACACTCAATTTGAGTTTTTATTGCTTTAAATGCATTTTCAGCCCGAGCTGAGCACGTTTTGTGAGTTTGAATGTATCTTCATAGGAATGAGTTGTGTGGTCAAATTAATGCTCATATAGGCTTCAGGATGACCTCCTGAACTAAATACATGTTGAAGTGTGTGCATAAGTCCTTTGGTTTAGGCGTGACACTCAATTTGAGGTTTTATTGCTTTGAATGCATTTTCAGCCCGAGCTGAGCACGTTTTGTGAGTTTGAATGTATCTTGATACGAATGAGTTGTGTGGTCAAATTAATGCTCATATAGGCTTCAGGATGACCTCCTGAACTAAATACATGTTGAAGTGTGTGCATAAATTCTTTGGTTTAGGCGTGACACTCAATTTGAGTTTTTATTGCTTTAAATGCATTTTCAGCCCGAGCTGAGCACGTTTTGTGAGTTTGAATGTATCTTCATAAGAATGAGTTATGTGGTCAAATTAATGCTCATATAGGCTTCAGGATGACCTCCTGAACAAAATAGATGTTAAAGTGTGCGCATAAGTCCTTTGGTTTAGGCGTGACACTCAATTTGAGTTTTTATTGCTTTAAATGCATTTTCAGCCCGAGCTGAGCACGTTTTGTGAGTTTGAATGTATCTTCATAAGAATAAGTTATGTGGTCAAATTAATGCTCATATAGGCTTCAGGATGACCTCCTGAACAAAATAGATGTTAAAGTGTGCGCATAAGTCCTTTGGTTTAGGCGTGACACTCAATTTGAGTTTTTATTGCTTTAAATGCATTTTCAGCCCGAGCTGAGCACGTTTTGTGAGTTTGAATGTATCTTCATAGGAATGAGTTATGTGGTCAAATTAATGCTCATATAGGCTTCAGGAGGTCATCCTGAACAAAATACATGTTGAAGTGTTTGCATAAGTCCTTTGGTTTAGGCGTGACACTCAATTTGAGTTTTTATTGCTTTAAATGCATTTTCAGCCCGAGCTGAGGACGTTTTGTGAGTTTGAATGTATCTTCATAGGAATGAGTTGTGTGGTCAAATTAATGCTCATATAGGCTTCAGGATGACCTCCTGAACTAAATACATGTTGAAGTGTGCGCATAAGTCCTTTGGCTTAGGCGTGACACTCAATTTGAGTTTTTATTGCTTTAAATGCATTTTCAGCCCGAGCTGAGCACGTTTTGTGAGTTTGAATGTATCTTCATAGGAATGAGTTATGTGGTCAAATTAATGCTCATATAGGCTTCAGGATGACCTCCTGAACTAAATACATGTTGAAGTGTGTGCATAAGTCCTTTGGTTTAGGCGTGACACTCAATTTGAGTTTTTATTGCTTTAAATGCATTTTCAGCCCGAGCTGAGGACGTTTTGTGACTTTGAATGTATCTTCATAGGAATGAGTTGTGTGGTCAAATTAATGCTCATTTAGGCTTCAGGTGGTCATCCTGAACAAAATACATATTGAAGTGTGTGCATAAGTCCTTTGGTTTAGGCGTTACACTCAATTTGAGTTTTTATTGCTTTAAATGCATTTCAGCCCGAGATGAGCGCGCTTTCTGACTTTGAATGTATCTTCATAGGAATGAGTTGTGTGGTCAAATTAATGCTCATATAGGCTTCAGGATGACCTCCTGAACTAAATACATGTTGAAGTGTGTGCATAAGTCCTTTGGTTTAGGCGTGACACTCAATTTGAGTTTTTATTGCTTTAAATGCATTTTCAGCCCGAGCTGAGCGCGCTTTCTGACTTTGAATGTATCTTCATAGGAATGAGTTGTGTAGTCAAATTATTGCTCATTTAGGCTTCCGGAGGTCATCCTGAACAAAATACACGTTGAAGTGTGTGCATAAGTCCTTTGGTTTAGGCGTGACACTCAATTTGAGTTTTTATTGCTTTAAATGCATTTTCAGCCCGAGCTGAGCATGTTTTGTGAGTTTGAATGTATCTTCATAGGAATGAGTTGTGTGGTCAAAAATGCTCATTTAGGCTTCAGGTGGTCATCCTGAACAAAATTCATGTTGTAGTGTGTGCATAAGTCCTTTGGTTTAGGCGTGACACTCAATTTGAGGTTTTATTGCTTTGAATGCATTTTCAGCCCGAGCTGAGCACGTTTTGTGAGTTTGAATGTATCTTGATACGAATGAGTTGTGTGGTCAAATTAATGCTCATATAGGCTTCAGGATGACCTCCTGAACTAAATACATGTTGAAGTGTGTGCATAAGTCCTTTGGTTTAGGCGTGACACTCAATTTGAGTTTTTATTGCTTTAAATGCATTTTCAGCCCGAGCTGAGGACGTTTTGTGAGTTTGAATGTATCTTCATAGGAATGAGTTGTGTGGTCAAATTAATGCTCATATAGGCTTCAGGATGACCTCCCGAACTAAATACATGTTGAAGTGTGTGCATAAGTCCTTTGGTTTAGGCGTGACACTCAATTTGAGTTTTTATTGCTTTAAATGCATTTTCAGCCCGAGCTGAGGACGTTTTGTGAGTTTGAATGTATCTTCATAGGAATGAGTTGTGTGGTCAAATTAATGCTCATATAGGCTTCAGGATGACCTCCTGAACAAAATACATGTTGAAGTGTGTGCATAAGTCCTTTGGTTTAGGCGTGACACTCAATTTGAGTTTTTATTGCTTTAAATGCATTTTCAGCCCGAGCTGAGCACGTTTTGTGAGTTTGAATGTATCTTGATAGGAATCAGTTGTGTGGTCAAATTAATGCTCATATAGGCTTCAGGATGACTTCCTGAACAAAATAGATGTTAAAGTGTGCGCATAAGTCCTTTGGTTTAGGCGTGACACTCAATTTGAGTTTTTATTGCTTTAAATGCATTTTCAGCCCGAGCTGAGCACGTTTTGTGAGTTTGAATGTATCTTCATGGAATGAGTTATGTGGTCAAAATAATGCTCATATAGGCTTCAGGATGACCTCCTGAACTAAATACATGTTGAAGTGTGTGCATAAGTCCTTTGGTTTAGGCGTGACACTCAATTTGAGTTTTTATTGCTTTAAATGCATTTTCAGCCCGAGCTGAGCGCGCTTTCTGACTTTGAATGTATCTTCATAGGAATGAGTTGTGTGGTCAAATTAATGCTCATTTAGGCTTCAGGTGGTCATCCTGAACAAAATATATGTTAAAGTGTGTGCATAAGTCCTTTGGTTTAGGCGTGACACTCAATTTGAGTTTTTATTGCTTTAAATGCATTTTCAGCCCGAGCTGAGCGCGCTTTCTGACTTTCAATGTATCTTCATAGGAATGAGTTGTGTGGTCAAATTAATGCTAATTTAGGTTTCAGGAGGTCATCCTGAACAAAATACATGTTGAAGTGTGTGCATAAGTCCTTTGGTTTTGGCGTGACACTCAATTTGAGGTTTTATTGCTTTGAATGCATTTTTAGCCTGAGCTGAGCACGTTTTGTGAGTTTGAATGTATCTTGATAGGAATGAGTTGTGTGGTCAAATTAATGCTCATATAGGCTTCAGGATGACCTCCTGAACTAAATACATGTTGAAGTGTGTGCATAAATCCTTTGGTTTAGGCGTGACACTCAATTTGAGTTTTTATTGCTTTAAATGCATTTTCAGCCCCAGCTGAGCACGTTTTGTGAGTTTGAATGTATCTTCATAAGAATGAGTTATGTGGTCAAATTAATGCTCATATAGGCTTCAGGATGACCTCCTGAACAAAATAGATGTTAAAGTGTGCGCATAAGTCCTTTGGTTTAGGCGTGACACTCAATTTGAGTTTTTATTGCTTTAAATGCATTTTCAGCCCGAGCTGAGGACGTTTTGTGAGTTTGAATGTATCTTCATAGGAATGAGTTATGTGGTCAAATTAATGCTCATTTAGGCTTCAGGTGGTCATCCTGAACAAAATACATGTTAAAGTGTGTGCATAAGTCCTTTGGTTTAGGCGTGACACTCAATTTGAGTTTTTATTGCTTTAAATGCATTTTCAGCCCGAGCTGAGCGCGCTTTCTGACTTTGAATGTATCTTCATAGGAATGAGTTGTGTGGTCAAATTAATGCTCATTTAGGCTTCAGGTGGTCATCCTGAACAAAATACATGTTGAAGTGTGTGCATAAGTCCTTTGGTTTAGGTGTGACACTCAATTTGAGTTTTTATTGCTTGAAATGCATTTTCAGCCCGAGCTGAGCACGTTTTGTGAGTTTGAATGTATCTTCATAGGAATGAGTTGTGTGGTCAAATTAATGCTCATATAGGCTTCAGGATGACCTCCTGAACAAAATAGATGTTAAAGTGTGCGCATAAGTCCTTTGGTTTAGGCGTGACACTCAATTTGAGTTTTTATTGCTTTAAATGCATTTTCAGCCCGAGCTGAGCACGTTTTGTGAGTTTGAATGTATCTTCATAAGAATGAGTTATGTGGTCAAATTAATGCTCATATAGGCTTCAGGATGACCTCCTGAACAAAATAGATGTTAAAGTGTGTGCATAAGTCCTTTGGTTTAGGCGTGACACTCAATTTGAGTTTTTATTGCTTTAAATGCATTTTCAGCCCGAGCTGAGCACGTTTTGTGAGTTTGAATGTATCTTCATAGGAATGAGTTATGTGGTCAAATTAATGCTCATATAGGCTTCAGGAGGTCATCCTGAACAAAATACATGTTGAAGTGTGTGCATAAGTCCTTTGGTTTAGGCGTGACACTCAATTTGAGTTTTTATTGCTTTAAATGCATTTTCAGCCCGAGCTGAGGACGTTTTGTGAGTTTGAATGTATCTTCATAGGAATGAGTTGTGTGGTCAAATTAATGCTCATATAGGCTTCAGGATGACCTCCTGAACAAAATAGATGTTAAAGTGTGCGCATAAGTCCTTTGGTTTAGGCGTGACACTCAATTTGAGTTTTTATTGCTTTAAATGCATTTTCAGCCCGAGCTGAGCACGTTTTGTGAGTTTGAATGTATCTTCATAGGAATGAGTTATGTGGTCAAAATAATGCTCATATAGGCTTCAGGATGACCTCCTGAACTAAATACATGTTGAAGTGTGCGCATAAGTCCTTTGGTTTAGGCGTGACACTCAATTTGAGGTTTTATTGCTTTGAATGCATTTTCAGCCCGAGCTGAGCACGTTTTGTGAGTTTGAATGTATCTTGATACGAATGAGTTGTGTGGTCAAATTAATGCTCATATAGGCTTCAGGATGACCTCCTGAACTAAATACATGTTGAAGTGTGTGCATAAATTCTTTGGTTTAGGCGTGACACTCAATTTGAGTTTTTATTGCTTTAAATGCATTTTCAGCCCGAGCTGAGCACGTTTTGTGAGTTTGAATGTATCTTCATAAGAATGAGTTATGTGGTCAAATTAATGCTCATATAGGCTTCAGGATGACCTCCTGAACAAAATAGATGTTAAAGTGTGCGCATAAGTCCTTTGGTTTAGGCGTGACACTCAATTTGATTTTTATTGCTTTAAATGCATTTTCAGCCCGAGCTGAGCACGTTTTGTGAGTTTGAATGTATCTTCATAAGAATGAGTTATGTGGTCAAATTAATGCTCATATAGGCTTCAGGATGACCTCCTGAACAAAATAGATGTTAAAGTGTGCGCATAAGTCCTTTGGTTTAGGCGTGACACTCAATTTGAGTTTTTATTGCTTTAAATGCATTTTCAGCCCGAGCTGAGCACGTTTTGTGAGTTTGAATGTATCTTCATAGGAATGAGTTATGTGGTCAAATTAATGCTCATATAGGCTTCAGGAGGTCATCCTGAACAAAATACATGTTGAAGTGTGTGCATAAGTCCTTTGGTTTAGGCGTGACACTCAATTTGAGTTTTTATTGCTTTAAATGCATTTTCAGCCCGAGCTGAGGACGTTTTGTGAGTTTGAATGTATCTTCATAGGAATGAGTTGTGTGGTCAAATTAATGCTCATATAGGCTTCAGGATGACCTCCTGAACTAAATACATGTTGAAGTGTGCGCATAAGTCCTTTGGTTTAGGCGTGACACTCAATATGAGTTTTTATTGCTTTAAATGCATTTTCAGCCCGAGCTGAGCACGTTTTGTGAGTTTGAATGTATCTTCATAGGAATGAGTTATGTGGTCAAATTAATGCTCATATAGGCTTCAGGATGACCTCCTGAACTAAATACATGTTGAAGTGTGTGCATAAGTCCTTTGGTTTAGGCGTGACACTCAATTTGAGTTTTTATTGCTTTAAATGCATTTTCAGCCCGAGCTGAGGACGTTTTGTGACTTTGAATGTATCTTCATAGGAATGAGTTGTGTGGTCAAATTAATGCTCATTTAGGCTTCAGGTGGTCATCCTGAACAAAATACATATTGAAGTGTGTGCATAAGTCCTTTGGTTTAGGCGTTACACTCAATTTGAGTTTTTATTGCTTTAAATGCATTTCAGCCCGAGATGAGCGCGCTTTCTGACTTTGAATGTATCTTCATAGGAATGAGTTGTGTGGTCAAATTAATGCTCATATAGGCTTCAGGATGACCTCCTGAACTAAATACATGTTGAAGTGTGTGCATAAGTCCTTTGGTTTAGGCGTGACACTCAATTTGAGTTTTTATTGCTTTAAATGCATTTTCAGCCCGAGCTGAGCGCGCTTTCTGACTTTGAATGTATCTTCATAGGAATGAGTTGTGTAGTCAAATTATTGCTCATTTAGGCTTCCGGAGGTCATCCTGAACAAAATACACGTTGAAGTGTGTGCATAAGTCCTTTGGTTTAGGCGTGACACTCAATTTGAGTTTTTATTGCTTTAAATGCATTTTCAGCCCGAGCTGAGGACGTTTTGTGAGTTTGAATGTATCTTCATAGGAATGAGTTGTGTGGTCAAATTAATGCTCATATAGGCTTCAGGATGACCTCCCGAACTAAATACATGTTGAAGTGTGTGCATAAGTCCTTTGGTTTAGGCGTGACACTCAATTTGAGTTTTTATTGCTTTAAATGCATTTTCAGCCCGAGCTGAGCACGTTTTGTGAGTTTGAATGTATCTTCATAGGAATGAGTTATGTGGTCAAAATAATGCTCATATAGGCTTCAGGATGACCTCCTGAACTAAATACATGTTGAAGTGTGTGCATAAGTCCTTTGGTTTAGGCGTGACACTCAATTTGAGTTTTTATTGCTTTAAATGCATTTTCAGCCCGAGCTGAGCGCGCTTTCTGACTTTGAATGTATCTTCATAGGAATGAGTTGTGTGGTCAAATTAATGCTCATTTAGGCTTCAGGTGGTCATCCTGAACAAAATATATGTTAAAGTGTGTGCATAAGTCCTTTGGTTTAGGCGTGACACTCAATTTGAGTTTTTATTGCTTTAAATGCATTTTCAGCCCGAGCTGAGCGCGCTTTCTGACTTTGAATGTATCTTCATAGGAATGAGTTGTGTGGTCAAATTAATGCTAATTTAGGCTTCAGGAGGTCATCCTGAACAAAATACATGTTGAAGTGTGTGCATAAGTCCTTTGGTTTTGGCGTGACACTCAATTTGAGGTTTTATTGCTTTGAATGCATTTTTAGCCTGAGCTGAGCACGTTTTGTGAGTTTGAATGTATCTTGATAGGAATGAGTTGTGTGGTCAAATTAATGCTCATATAGGCTTCAGGATGACCTCCTGAACAAAATAGATGTTAAAGTGTGCGCATAAGTCCTTTGGTTTAGGCGTGACACTCAATTTGAGTTTTTATTGCTTTAAATGAATTTTCAGCCCGAGCTGAACACGTTTTGTGAGTTTGAATGTATCTTCATAGGAATGAGTTGTGTGGTCAAATTAATGCTCATATAGGCTTCAGGATGACCTCCTGAACTAAATACATGTTGAAGTGTGTGCATAAGTCCTTTGGTTTAGGCGTGACACTCAATTTGAGGTTTTATTGCTTTGAATGCATTTTCAGCCCGAGCTGAGCACGTTTTGTGAGTTTGAATGTATCTTGATACGAATGAGTTGTGTGGTCAAATTAATGCTCATATAGGCTTCAGGATGACCTCCTGAACTAAATACATGTTGAAGTGTGTGCATAAATTCTTTGGTTTAGGCGTGACACTCAATTTGAGTTTTTATTGCTTTAAATGCATTTTCAGCCCGAGCTGAGCACGTTTTGTGAGTTTGAATGTATCTTCATAAGAATGAGTTATGTGGTCAAATTAATGCTCATATAGGCTTCAGGATGACCTCCTGAACAAAATAGATGTTAAAGTGTGCGCATAAGTCCTTTGGTTTAGGCGTGACACTCAATTTGAGTTTTTATTGCTTTAAATGCATTTTCAGCCCGAGCTGAGCACGTTTTGTGAGTTTGAATGTATCTTCATAAGAATGAGTTATGTGGTCAAATTAATGCTCATATAGGCTTCAGGATGACCTCCTGAACAAAATAGATGTTAAAGTGTGCGCATAAGTCCTTTGGTTTAGGCGTGACACTCAATTTGAGTTTTTATTGCTTTAAATGCATTTTCAGCCCGAGCTGAGCACGTTTTGTGAGTTTGAATGTATCTTCATAGGAATGAGTTATGTGGTCAAATTAATGCTCATATAGGCTTCAGGAGGTCATCCTGAACAAAATACATGTTGAAGTGTGTGCATAAGTCCTTTGGTTTAGGCGTGACACTCAATTTGAGTTTTTATTGCTTTAAATGCATTTTCAGCCCGAGCTGAGGACGTTTTGTGAGTTTGAATGTATCTTCATAGGAATGAGTTGTGTGGTCAAATTAATGCTCATATAGGCTTCAGGATGACCTCCTGAACTAAATACATGTTGAAGTGTGCGCATAAGTCCTTTGGTTTAGGCGTGACACTCAATTTGAGTTTTTATTGCTTTAAATGCATTTTCAGCCCGAGCTGAGCACGTTTTGTGAGTTTGAATGTATCTTCATAGGAATGATTTATGTGGTCAAATTAATGCTCATATAGGCTTCAGGATGACCTCCTGAACTAAATACATGTTGAAGTGTGTGCATAAGTCCTTTGGTTTAGGCGTGACACTCAATTTGAGTTTTTATTGCTTTAAATGCATTTTCAGCCCGAGCTGAGGACGTTTTGTGAGTTTGAATTTATCTTCATAGGAATGAGTTATGTGGTCAAATTAATGCTCATTTAGGCTTCAGGTGGTCATCCTGAACAAAATACATGTTGAAGTGTGTGCATAAGTCCTTTGGTTTAGGTGTGACACTCAATTTGAGTTTTTATTGCTTTAAATGCATTTTCAGCCCGAGCTGAGCACGTTTTGTGAGTTTGAATGTATCTTCATAGGAATGAGTTGTGTGGTCAAATTAATGCTCATATAGGCTTCAGGATGACCTCCTGAACTAAATACATGTTGAAGTGTGTGCATAAGTCCTTTGGTTTAGGCGTGACACTCAATTTGAGTTTTTATTGCTTTGAATGCATTTTCAGCCCGAGCTGAGCACGTTTTGTGAGTTTGAATGTATCTTGATAGGAATCAGTTGTGTGGTCAAATTAATGCTCATATAGGCTTCAGGATGACTTCCTGAACAAAATAGATGTTAAAGTGTGCGCATAAGTCCTTTGGTTTAGGCGTGACACTCAATTTGAGTTTTTATTGCTTTAAATGCATTTTCAGCCCGAGCTGAGCACGTTTTGTGAGTTTGAATGTATCTTCATAGGAATGAGTTATGTGGTGAAATTAATGCTCATATAGGCTTCAGGATGACCTCCTGAACAAAATAGATGTTAAAGTGTGCGCATAAGTCCTTTGGTTTAGGCGTGACACTCAATTTGAGTTTTTATTGCTTTAAATGCATTTTCAGCCCGAGCTGAGCACGTTTCGTGAGTTTGAATGTATCTTCATAGGAATGAGTTATGTGGTCAAATTAATGCTCATATAGGCTTCAGGAGGTCATCCTGAACAAAATACATGTTGAAGTGTGTGCATAAGTCCTTTGGTTTAGGCGTGACACTCAATTTGAGTTTTTATTGCTTTAAATGCATTTTCAGCCCGAGCTGAGCGCGCTTTCTGACTTTGAATGTATCTTCATAGGAATGAGTTGTGTGGTCAAATTAATGCTCATTTAGGCTTCAGGTGGTCATCCTGAACAAAATACATGTTGAAGTGTGTGCATAAGTCCTTTGGTTTAGGTGTGACACTCAATTTGAGTTTTTATTGCTTTAAATGCATTTTCAGCCCGAGCTGAGCACGTTTTGTGAGTTTGAATGTATCTTCATAGGAATGAGTTGTGTGGTCAAATTAATGCTCATATAGGCTTCAGGATGACCTCCTGAACTAAATACATGTTGAAGTGTGTGCATAAGTCCTTTGGTTTAGGCGTGACACTCAATTTGAGGTTTTATTGCTTTGAATGCATTTTCAGCCCGAGCTGAGCACGTTTTGTGAGTTTGAATGTATCTTGATACGAATGAGTTGTGTGGTCAAATTAATGCTCATATAGGCTTCAGGATGACCTCCTGAACTAAATACATGTTGAAGTGTGTGCATAAATTCTTTGGTTTAGGCGTGACACTCAATTTGAGTTTTTATTGCTTTAAATGCATTTTCAGCCCGAGCTGAGCACGTTTCGTGAGTTTGAATGTATCTTCATAGGAATGAGTTATGTGGTCAAATTAATGCTCATATAGGCTTCAGGAGGTCATCCTGAACAAAATACATGTTGAAGTGTGTGCATAAGTCCTTTGGTTTAGGCGTGACACTCAATTTGAGTTTTTATTGCTTTAAATGCATTTTCAGCCCGAGCTGAGCGCGCTTTCTGACTTTGAATGTATCTTCATAGGAATGAGTTGTGTGGTCAAATTAATGCTCATTTAGGCTTCAGGTGGTCATCCTGAACAAAATACATGTTGAAGTGTGTGCATAAGTCCTTTGGTTTAGGTGTGACACTCAATTTGAGTTTTTATTGCTTTAAATGCATTTTCAGCCCGAGCTGAGCACGTTTTGTGAGTTTGAATGTATCTTCATAGGAATGAGTTGTGTGGTCAAATTAATGCTCATATAGGCTTCAGGATGACCTCCTGAACTAAATACATGTTGAAGTGTGTGCATAAGTCCTTTGGTTTAGGCGTGACACTCAATTTGAGGTTTTATTGCTTTGAATGCATTTTCAGCCCGAGCTGAGCACGTTTTGTGAGTTTGAATGTATCTTGATACGAATGAGTTGTGTGGTCAAATTAATGCTCATATAGGCTTCAGGATGACCTCCTGAACTAAATACATGTTGAAGTGTGTGCATAAATTCTTTGGTTTAGGCGTGACACTCAATTTGAGTTTTTATTGCTTTAAATGCATTTTCAGCCCGAGCTGAGCACGTTTTGTGAGTTTGAATGTATCTTCATAAGAATGAGTTATGTGGTCAAATTAATGCTCATATAGGCTTCAGGATGACCTCCTGAACAAAATAGATGTTAAAGTGTGCGCATAAGTCCTTTGGTTTAGGCGTGACACTCAATTTGAGTTTTTATTGCTTTAAATGCATTTTCAGCCCGAGCTGAGCACGTTTTGTGAGTTTGAATGTATCTTCATAAGAATGAGTTATGTGGTCAAATTAATGCTCATATAGGCTTCAGGATGACCTCCTGAACTAAATACATGTTGAAGTGTGTGCATAAATTCTTTGGTTTAGGCGTGACACTCAATTTGAGTTTTTATTGCTTTAAATGCAATTTCAGCCCGAGCTGAGCACGTTTTGTGAGTTTGAATGTATCTTCATAAGAATGAGTTATGTGGTCAAATTAATGCTCATATAGGCTTCAGGATGACCTCCTGAACTAAATACATGTTGAAGTGTGTGCATAAGTCCTTTGGTTTAGGCGTGACACTCAATTTGAGTTTTTATTGCTTTAAATGCATTTTCAGCCCGAGCTGAGCACGTTTTGTGAGTTTGATTGTATCTTGATAGGAATCAGTTGTGTGGTCAAATTAATGCTCATATAGGCTTCAGGATGACTTCCTGAACAAAATAGATGTTAAAGTGTGCACATAAGTCCTTTGGTTTAGGCGTGACACTCAATTTGAGTTTTTATTGCTTTAAATGCATTTTCAGCCCGAGCTGAGCACGTTTTGTGAGTTTGAATGTATCTTCATAAGAATGAGTTATGTGGTCAAAATAATGCTCATATAGGCTTCAGGATGACCTCCTGAACTAAATACATGTTGAAGTGTGTGCATAAGTCCTTTGGTTTAGGCGTGACACTCAATTTGAGTTTTTATTGCTTTAAATGCATTTTCAGCCCGAGCTGAGCGCGCTTTCTGACTTTGAATGTATCTTCATAGGAATGAGTTGTGTGGTCAAATTAATGCTCATTTAGGCTTCAGGTGGTCATCCTGAACAAAATATATGTTAAAGTGTGTGCATAAGTCCTTTGGTTTAGGCGTGACACTCAATTTGAGTTTTTATTGCTTTAAATGCATTTTCAGCCCGAGCTGAGCGCGCTTTCTGACTTTGAATGTATCTTCATAGGAATGAGTTGTGTGGTCAAAATAATGCTCATTTAGGCTTCAGGTGGTCATCCTGAACAAAATACATGTTGAAGTGTGTGCATAAGTCCTTTGGTTTAGGCGTGACACTCAATTTGAGTTTTTATTGCTTTAAATGCATTTTCAGCCCGAGCTGAGCACGTTTTGTGAGTTTGAATGTATCTTCATAGGAATGAGTTATGTGGTCAAATTAATGCTCATATAGGCTTCAGGAGGTCATCCTGAACAAAATACATGTTGAAGTGTGTGCATAAGTCCTTTGGTTTAGGCGTGACACTCAATTTGAGTTTTTATTGCTTTAAATGCATTTTCAGCCCGAGCTGAGGACGTTTTGTGAGTTTGAATGTATCTTCATAGGAATGAGTTGTGTGGTCAAATTAATGCTCATATAGGCTTCAGGATGACCTCCTGAACTAAATACATGTTGAAGTGTGCGCATAAGTCCTTTGGTTTAGGCGTGACACTCAATTTGAGTTTTTATTGCTTTAAATGCATTTTCAGCCCGAGCTGAGCACGTTTTGTGAGTTTGAATGTATCTTCATAGGAATGAGTTATGTGGTCAAATTAATGCTCATATAGGCTTCAGGATGACCTCCTGAACTAAATACATGTTGAAGTGTGTGCATAAGTCCTTTGGTTTAGGCGTGACACTCAATTTGAGTTTTTATTGCTTTAAATGCATTTTCAGCCCGAGCTGAGGACGTTTTGTGAGTTTGAATGTATCTTCATAGGAATGAGTTATGTGGTCAAATTAATGCTCATTTAGGCTTCAGGTGGTCATCCTGAACAAAATACATGTTGAAGTGTGTGCATAAGTCCTTTGGTTTAGGTGTGACACTCAATTTGAGTTTTTATTGCTTTAAATGCATTTTCAGCCCGAGCTGAGCACGTTTTGTGAGTTTGAATGTATCTTCATAGGAATGAGTTGTGTGGTCAAATTAATGCTCATATAGGCTTCAGGATGACCTCCTGAACTAAATACATGTTGAAGTGTGTGCATAAGTCCTTTGGTTTAGGCGTGACACTCAATTTGAGGTTTTATTGCTTTGAATGCATTTTCAGCCCGAGCTGAGCACGTTTTGTGAGTTTGAATGTATCTTGATACGAATGAGTTGTGTGGTCAAATTAATGCTCATATAGGCTTCAGGATGACCTCCTGAACTAAATACATGTTGAAGTGTGTGCATAAATTCTTTGGTTTAGGCGTGACACTCAATTTGAGTTTTTATTGCTTTAAATGCAATTTCAGCCCGAGCTGAGCACGTTTTGTGAGTTTGAATGTATCTTCATAAGAATGAGTTATGTGGTCAAATTAATGCTCATATAGGCTTCAGGATGACCTCCTGAACTAAATACATGTTGAAGTGTGTGCATAAGTCCTTTGGTTTAGGCGTGACACTCAATTTGAGTTTTTATTGCTTTAAATGCATTTTCAGCCCGAGCTGAGCACGTTTTGTGAGTTTGAATGTATCTTGATAGGAATCAGTTGTGTGGTCAAATTAATGCTCATATAGGCTTCAGGATGACTTCCTGAACAAAATAGATGTTAAAGTGTGCGCATAAGTCCTTTGGTTTAGGCGTGACACTCAATTTGAGTTTTTATTGCTTTAAATGCATTTTCAGCCCGAGCTGAGCACGTTTTGTGAGTTTGAATGTATCTTCATAGGAATGAGTTATGTGGTCAAAATAATGCTCATATAGGCTTCAGGATGACCTCCTGAACTAAATACATGTTGAAGTGTGTGCATAAGTCCTTTGGTTTAGGCCTGACACTCAATTTGAGTATTTATTGCTTTAAATGCATTTTCAGCCCGAGCTGAGCACGTTTTGTGAGTTTGAATGTATCTTGATAGGAATGAGTTGTGTGGTCAAATTAATGCTCATATAGGCTTCAGGATGACCTCCTGAACAAAATACATGTTGAAGTGTGTGCATAAGTCCTTTGGTTTAGGCGTGACACTCAATTTGAGTTTTTATTGCTTTAAATGCATTTTCAGCCCGAGCTGAGCACGTTTTGTGAGTTTGAATGTATCTTCATAAGAATAAATTATGTGGTCAAATTAATGCTCATATAGGCTTCAGGATGACCTCCTGAACAAAATAGATGTTAAAGTGTGCGCATAAGTCCTTTGGTTTAGGCGTGACACTCAATTTGAGTTTTTATTGCTTTAAATGCATTTTCAGCCCGAGCTGAGCACGTTTTGTGAGTTTGAATGTATCTTCATAAGAATGAGTTATGTGGTCAAATTAATGCTCATATAGGCTTCAGGATGACCTCCTGAACAAAATAGATGTTAAAGTGTGCGCATAAGTCCTTTGGTTTAGGCGTGACACTCAATTTGAGTTTTTATTGCTTTAAATGCATTTTCAGCCCGAGCTGAGCACGTTTCGTGAGTTTGAATGTATCTTCATAGGAATGAGTTATGTGGTCAAATTAATGCTCATATAGGCTTCAGGAGGTCATCCTGAACAAAATACATGTTGAAGTGTGTGCATAAGTCCTTTGGTTTAGGCGTGACACTCAATTTGAGTTTTTATTGCTTTAAATGCATTTTCAGCCCGAGCTGAGCGCGCTTTCTGACTTTGAATGTATCTTCATAGGAATGAGTTGTGTGGTCAAATTAATGCTCATTTAGGCTTCAGGTGGTCATCCTGAACAAAATACATGTTGAAGTGTGTGCATAAGTCCTTTGGTTTAGGTGTGACACTCAATTTGAGTTTTTATTGCTTTAAATGCATTTTCAGCCCGAGCTGAGCGCGCTTTCTGACTTTGAATGTATCTTCATAGGAATGAGTTGTGTGGTCAAATTAATGCTCATTTAGGCTTCAGGTGGTCATCCTGAACAAAATACATGTTGAAGTGTGTGCATAAGTCCTTTGGTTTAGGTGTGACACTCAATTTGAGTTTTTATTGCTTTAAATGCATTTTCAGCCCGAGCTGAGCACGTTTTGTGAGTTTGAATGTATCTTCATAGGAATGAGTTGTGTGGTCAAATTAATGCTCATATAGGCTTCAGGATGACCTCCTGAACTAAATACATGTTGAAGTGTGTGCATAAGTCCTTTGGTTTAGGCGTGACACTCAATTTGAGGTTTTATTGCTTTGAATGCATTTTCAGCCCGAGCTGAGCACGTTTTGTGAGTTTGAATGTATCTTCATAAGAATAAATTATGTGGTCAAATTAATGCTCATATAGGCTTCAGGATGACCTCCTGAACAAAATAGATGTTAAAGTGTGCGCATAAGTCCTTTGGTTTAGGCGTGACACTCAATTTGAGTTTTTATTGCTTTAAATGCATTTTCAGCCCGAGCTGAGCACGTTTTGTGAGTTTGAATGTATCTTCATAAGAATGAGTTATGTGGTCAAATTAATGCTCATATAGGCTTCAGGATGACCTCCTGAACAAAATAGATGTTAAAGTGTGCGCATAAGTCCTTTGGTTTAGGCGTGACACTCAATTTGAGTTTTTATTGCTTTAAATGCATTTTCAGCCCGAGCTGAGCACGTTTCGTGAGTTTGAATGTATCTTCATAGGAATGAGTTATGTGGTCAAATTAATGCTCATATAGGCTTCAGGAGGTCATCCTGAACAAAATACATGTTGAAGTGTGTGCATAAGTCCTTTGGTTTAGGCGTGACACTCAATTTGAGTTTTTATTGCTTTAAATGCATTTTCAGCCCGAGCTGAGCGCGCTTTCTGACTTTGAATGTATCTTCATAGGAATGAGTTGTGTGGTCAAATTAATGCTCATTTAGGCTTCAGGTGGTCATCCTGAACAAAATACATGTTGAAGTGTGTGCATAAGTCCTTTGGTTTAGGTGTGACACTCAATTTGAGTTTTTATTGCTTTAAATGCATTTTCAGCCCGAGCTGAGCACGTTTTGTGAGTTTGAATGTATCTTCATAGGAATGAGTTGTGTGGTCAAATTAATGCTCATATAGGCTTCAGGATGACCTCCTGAACTAAATACATGTTGAAGTGTGTGCATAAGTCCTTTGGTTTAGGCGTGACACTCAATTTGAGGTTTTATTGCTTTGAATGCATTTTCAGCCCGAGCTGAGCACGTTTTGTGAGTTTGAATGTATCTTGATACGAATGAGTTGTGTGGTCAAATTAATGCTCATATAGGCTTCAGGATGACCTCCTGAACTAAATACATGTTGAAGTGTGTGCATAAATTCTTTGGTTTAGGCGTGACACTCAATTTGAGTTTTTATTGCTTTAAATGCATTTTCAGCCCGAGCTGAGCACGTTTTGTGAGTTTGAATGTATCTTCATAAGAATGAGTTATGTGGTCAAATTAATGCTCATATAGGCTTCAGGATGACCTCCTGAACAAAATAGATGTTAAAGTGTGCGCATAAGTCCTTTGGTTTAGGCGTGACACTCAATTTGAGTTTTTATTGCTTTAAATGCATTTTCAGCCCGAGCTGAGCACGTTTTGTGAGTTTGAATGTATCTTCATAAGAATGAGTTATGTGGTCAAATTAATGCTCATATAGGCTTCAGGATGACCTCCTGAACAAAATAGATGTTAAAGTGTGCGCATAAGTCCTTTGGTTTAGGCGTGACACTCAATTTGAGTTTTTATTGCTTTAAATGCATTTTCAGCCCGAGCTGAGCACGTTTTGTGAGTTTGAATGTATCTTCATAGGAATGAGTTATGTGGTCAAATTAAGGCTCATATAGGCTTCAGGAGGTCATCCTGAACAAAATACATGTTGAAGTGTTTGCATAAGTCCTTTGGTTTAGGCGTGACACTCAATTTGAGTTTTTATTGCTTTAAATGCATTTTCAGCCCGAGCTGAGGACGTTTTGTGAGTTTGAATGTATCTTCATAGGAATGAGTTGTGTGGTCAAATTAATGCTCATATAGGCTTCAGGATGACCTCCTGAACTAAATACATGTTGAAGTGTGCGCATAAGTCCTTTGGCTTAGGCGTGACACTCAATTTGAGTTTTTATTGCTTTAAATGCATTTTCAGCCCGAGCTGAGCACGTTTTGTGAGTTTGAATGTATCTTCATAGGAATGAGTTATGTGGTCAAATTAATGCTCATATAGGCTTCAGGATGACCTCCTGAACTAAATACATGTTGAAGTGTGTGCATAAGTCCTTTGGTTTAGGCGTGACACTCAATTTGAGTTTTTATTGCTTTAAATGCATTTTCAGCCCGAGCTGAGGACGTTTTGTGACTTTGAATGTATCTTCATAGGAATGAGTTGTGTGGTCAAATTAATGCTCATTTAGGCTTCAGGTGGTCATCCTGAACAAAATACATATTGAAGTGTGTGCATAAGTCCTTTGGTTTAGGCGTTACACTCAATTTGAGTTTTTATTGCTTTAAATGCATTTCAGCCCGAGATGAGCGCGCTTTCTGACTTTGAATGTATCTTCATAGGAATGAGTTGTGTGGTCAAATTAATGCTCATATAGGCTTCAGGATGACCTCCTGAACTAAATACATGTTGAAGTGTGTGCATAAGTCCTTTGGTTTAGGCGTGACACTCAATTTGAGTTTTTATTGCTTTAAATGCATTTTCAGCCCGAGCTGAGCGCGCTTTCTGACTTTGAATGTATCTTCATAGGAATGAGTTGTGTAGTCAAATTATTGCTCATTTAGGCTTCCGGAGGTCATCCTGAACAAAATACACGTTGAAGTGTGTGCATAAGTCCTTTGGTTTAGGCGTGACACTCAATTTGAGTTTTTATTGCTTTAAATGCATTTTCAGCCCGAGCTGAGCATGTTTTGTGAGTTTGAATGTATCTTCATAGGAATGAGTTGTGTGGTCAAAAATGCTCATTTAGGCTTCAGGTGGTCATCCTGAACAAAATTCATGTTGTAGTGTGTGCATAAGTCCTTTGGTTTAGGCGTGACACTCAATTTGAGGTTTTATTGCTTTGAATGCATTTTCAGCCCGAGCTGAGCACGTTTTGTGAGTTTGAATGTATCTTGATACGAATGAGTTGTGTGGTCAAATTAATGCTCATATAGGCTTCAGGATGACCTCCTGAACTAAATACATGTTGAAGTGTGTGCATAAGTCCTTTGGTTTAGGCGTGACACTCAATTTGAGTTTTTATTGCTTTAAATGCATTTTCAGCCCGAGCTGAGGACGTTTTGTGAGTTTGAATGTATCTTCATAGGAATGAGTTGTGTGGTCAAATTAATGCTCATATAGGCTTCAGGATGACCTCCCGAACTAAATACATGTTGAAGTGTGTGCATAAGTCCTTTGGTTTAGGCGTGACACTCAATTTGAGTTTTTATTGCTTTAAATGCATTTTCAGCCCGAGCTGAGGACGTTTTGTGAGTTTGAATGTATCTTCATAGGAATGAGTTGTGTGGTCAAATTAATGCTCATATAGGCTTCAGGATGACCTCCTGAACAAAATACATGTTGAAGTGTGTGCATAAGTCCTTTGGTTTAGGCGTGACACTCAATTTGAGTTTTTATTGCTTTAAATGCATTTTCAGCCCGAGCTGAGCACGTTTTGTGAGTTTGAATGTATCTTGATAGGAATCAGTTGTGTGGTCAAATTAATGCTCATATAGGCTTCAGGATGACTTCCTGAACAAAATAGATGTTAAAGTGTGCGCATAAGTCCTTTGGTTTAGGCGTGACACTCAATTTGAGTTTTTATTGCTTTAAATGCATTTTCAGCCCGAGCTGAGCACGTTTTGTGAGTTTGAATGTATCTTCATGGAATGAGTTATGTGGTCAAAATAATGCTCATATAGGCTTCAGGATGACCTCCTGAACTAAATACATGTTGAAGTGTGTGCATAAGTCCTTTGGTTTAGGCGTGACACTCAATTTGAGTTTTTATTGCTTTAAATGCATTTTCAGCCCGAGCTGAGCGCGCTTTCTGACTTTGAATGTATCTTCATAGGAATGAGTTGTGTGGTCAAATTAATGCTCATTTAGGCTTCAGGTGGTCATCCTGAACAAAATATATGTTAAAGTGTGTGCATAAGTCCTTTGGTTTAGGCGTGACACTCAATTTGAGTTTTTATTGCTTTAAATGCATTTTCAGCCCGAGCTGAGCGCGCTTTCTGACTTTGAATGTATCTTCATAGGAATGAGTTGTGTGGTCAAATTAATGCTAATTTAGGTTTCAGGAGGTCATCCTGAACAAAATACATGTTGAAGTGTGTGCATAAGTCCTTTGGTTTTGGCGTGACACTCAATTTGAGGTTTTATTGCTTTGAATGCATTTTTAGCCTGAGCTGAGCACGTTTTGTGAGTTTGAATGTATCTTGATAGGAATGAGTTGTGTGGTCAAATTAATGCTCATATAGGCTTCAGGATGACCTCCTGAACTAAATACATGTTGAAGTGTGTGCATAAATCCTTTGGTTTAGGCGTGACACTCAATTTGAGTTTTTATTGCTTTAAATGCATTTTCAGCCCCAGCTGAGCACGTTTTGTGAGTTTGAATGTATCTTCATAAGAATGAGTTATGTGGTCAAATTAATGCTCATATAGGCTTCAGGATGACCTCCTGAACAAAATAGATGTTAAAGTGTGCGCATAAGTCCTTTGGTTTAGGCGTGACACTCAATTTGAGTTTTTATTGCTTTAAATGCATTTTCAGCCCGAGCTGAGGACGTTTTGTGAGTTTGAATGTATCTTCATAGGAATGAGTTATGTGGTCAAATTAATGCTCATTTAGGCTTCAGGTGGTCATCCTGAACAAAATACATGTTAAAGTGTGTGCATAAGTCCTTTGGTTTAGGCGTGACACTCAATTTGAGTTTTTATTGCTTTAAATGCATTTTCAGCCCGAGCTGAGCGCGCTTTCTGACTTTGAATGTATCTTCATAGGAATGAGTTGTGTGGTCAAATTAATGCTCATTTAGGCTTCAGGTGGTCATCCTGAACAAAATACATGTTGAAGTGTGTGCATAAGTCCTTTGGTTTAGGTGTGACACTCAATTTGAGTTTTTATTGCTTGAAATGCATTTTCAGCCCGAGCTGAGCACGTTTTGTGAGTTTGAATGTATCTTCATAGGAATGAGTTGTGTGGTCAAATTAATGCTCATATAGGCTTCAGGATGACCTCCTGAACAAAATAGATGTTAAAGTGTGCGCATAAGTCCTTTGGTTTAGGCGTGACACTCAATTTGAGTTTTTATTGCTTTAAATGCATTTTCAGCCCGAGCTGAGCACGTTTTGTGAGTTTGAATGTATCTTCATAAGAATGAGTTATGTGGTCAAATTAATGCTCATATAGGCTTCAGGATGACCTCCTGAACAAAATAGATGTTAAAGTGTGTGCATAAGTCCTTTGGTTTAGGCGTGACACTCAATTTGAGTTTTTATTGCTTTAAATGCATTTTCAGCCCGAGCTGAGCACGTTTTGTGAGTTTGAATGTATCTTCATAGGAATGAGTTATGTGGTCAAATTAATGCTCATATAGGCTTCAGGAGGTCATCCTGAACAAAATACATGTTGAAGTGTGTGCATAAGTCCTTTGGTTTAGGCGTGACACTCAATTTGAGTTTTTATTGCTTTAAATGCATTTTCAGCCCGAGCTGAGGACGTTTTGTGAGTTTGAATATATCTTCATAGGAATGAGTTGTGTGGTCAAATTAATGCTCATATAGGCTTCAGGATGACCTCCTGAACAAAATAGATGTTAAAGTGTGCGCATAAGTCCTTTGGTTTAGGCGTGACACTCAATTTGAGTTTTTATTGCTTTAAATGCATTTTCAGCCCGAGCTGAGCACGTTTTGTGAGTTTGAATGTATCTTCATAGGAATGAGTTATGTGGTCAAAATAATGCTCATATAGGCTTCAGGATGACCTCCTGAACTAAATACATGTTGAAGTGTGCGCATAAGTCCTTTGGTTTAGGCGTGACACTCAATTTGAGTTTTTATTGCTTTAAATGCATTTTCAGCCCGAGCTGAGCACGTTTTGTGAGTTTGAATGTATCTTCATAGGAATGAGTTGTGTGGTCAAATTAATGCTCATATAGGCTTCAGGATGACCTCCTGAACTAAATACATGTTGAAGTGTGTGCATAAGTCCTTTGGTTTAGGCGTGACACTCAATTTGAGGTTTTATTGCTTTGAATGCATTTTCAGCCCGAGCTGAGCACGTTTTGTGAGTTTGAATGTATCTTGATACGAATGAGTTGTGTGGTCAAATTAATGCTCATATAGGCTTCAGGATGACCTCCTGAACTAAATACATGTTGAAGTGTGTGCATAAATTCTTTGGTTTAGGCGTGACACTCAATTTGAGTTTTTATTGCTTTAAATGCATTTTCAGCCCGAGCTGAGCACGTTTTGTGAGTTTGAATGTATCTTCATAAGAATGAGTTATGTGGTCAAATTAATGCTCATATAGGCTTCAGGATGACCTCCTGAACAAAATAGATGTTAAAGTGTGCGCATAAGTCCTTTGGTTTAGGCGTGACACTCAATTTGAGTTTTTATTGCTTTAAATGCATTTTCAGCCCGAGCTGAGCACGTTTTGTGAGTTTGAATGTATCTTCATAAGAATGAGTTATGTGGTCAAATTAATGCTCATATAGGCTTCAGGATGACCTCCTGAACAAAATAGATGTTAAAGTGTGCGCATAAGTCCTTTGGTTTAGGCGTGACACTCAATTTGAGTTTTTATTGCTTTAAATGCATTTTCAGCCCGAGCTGAGCACGTTTTGTGAGTTTGAATGTATCTTCATAGGAATGAGTTATGTGGTCAAATTAATGCTCATATAGGCTTCAGGAGGTCATCCTGAACAAAATACATGTTGAAGTGTGTGCATAAGTCCTTTGGTTTAGGCGTGACACTCAATTTGAGTTTTTATTGCTTTAAATGCATTTTCAGCCCGAGCTGAGGACGTTTTGTGAGTTTGAATGTATCTTCATAGGAATGAGTTGTGTGGTCAAATTAATGCTCATATAGGCTTCAGGATGACCTCCTGAACTAAATACATGTTGAAGTGTGCGCATAAGTCCTTTGGTTTAGGCGTGACACTCAATATGAGTTTTTATTGCTTTAAATGCATTTTCAGCCCGAGCTGAGCACGTTTTGTGAGTTTGAATGTATCTTCATAGGAATGAGTTATGTGGTCAAATTAATGCTCATATAGGCTTCAGGATGACCTCCTGAACTAAATACATGTTGAAGTGTGTGCATAAGTCCTTTGGTTTAGGCGTGACACTCAATTTGAGTTTTTATTGCTTTAAATGCATTTTCAGCCCGAGCTGAGGACGTTTTGTGACTTTGAATGTATCTTCATAGGAATGAGTTGTGTGGTCAAATTAATGCTCATTTAGGCTTCAGGTGGTCATCCTGAACAAAATACATATTGAAGTGTGTGCATAAGTCCTTTGGTTTAGGCGTTACACTCAATTTGAGTTTTTATTGCTTTAAATGCATTTCAGCCCGAGATGAGCGCGCTTTCTGACTTTGAATGTATCTTCATAGGAATGAGTTGTGTGGTCAAATTAATGCTCATATAGGCTTCAGGATGACCTCCTGAACTAAATACATGTTGAAGTGTGTGCATAAGTCCTTTGGTTTAGGCGTGACACTCAATTTGAGTTTTTATTGCTTTAAATGCATTTTCAGCCCGAGCTGAGCGCGCTTTCTGACTTTGAATGTATCTTCATAGGAATGAGTTGTGTAGTCAAATTATTGCTCATTTAGGCTTCCGGAGGTCATCCTGAACAAAATACACGTTGAAGTGTGTGCATAAGTCCTTTGGTTTAGGCGTGACACTCAATTTGAGTTTTTATTGCTTTAAATGCATTTTCAGCCCGAGCTGAGGACGTTTTGTGAGTTTGAATGTATCTTCATAGGAATGAGTTGTGTGGTCAAATTAATGCTCATATAGGCTTCAGGATGACCTCCCGAACTAAATACATGTTGAAGTGTGTGCATAAGTCCTTTGGTTTAGGCGTGACACTCAATTTGAGTTTTTATTGCTTTAAATGCATTTTCAGCCCGAGCTGAGCACGTTTTGTGAGTTTGAATGTATCTTCATAGGAATGAGTTATGTGGTCAAAATAATGCTCATATAGGCTTCAGGATGACCTCCTGAACTAAATACATGTTGAAGTGTGTGCATAAGTCCTTTGGTTTAGGCGTGACACTCAATTTGAGTTTTTATTGCTTTAAATGCATTTTCAGCCCGAGCTGAGCGCGCTTTCTGACTTTGAATGTATCTTCATAGGAATGAGTTGTGTGGTCAAATTAATGCTCATTTAGGCTTCAGGTGGTCATCCTGAACAAAATATATGTTAAAGTGTGTGCATAAGTCCTTTGGTTTAGGCGTGACACTCAATTTGAGTTTTTATTGCTTTAAATGCATTTTCAGCCCGAGCTGAGCGCGCTTTCTGACTTTGAATGTATCTTCATAGGAATGAGTTGTGTGGTCAAATTAATGCTAATTTAGGCTTCAGGAGGTCATCCTGAACAAAATACATGTTGAAGTGTGTGCATAAGTCCTTTGGTTTTGGCGTGACACTCAATTTGAGGTTTTATTGCTTTGAATGCATTTTTAGCCTGAGCTGAGCACGTTTTGTGAGTTTGAATGTATCTTGATAGGAATGAGTTGTGTGGTCAAATTAATGCTCATATAGGCTTCAGGATGACCTCCTGAACTAAATACATGTTGAAGTGTGTGCATAAATCCTTTGGTTTAGGCGTGACACTCAATTTGAGTTTTTATTGCTTTAAATGCATTTTCAGCCCGAGCTGAGCACGTTTTGTGAGTTTGAATGTATCTTCATAAGAATGAGTTATGTGGTCAAATTAATGCTCATATAGGCTTCAGGATGACCTCCTGAACAAAATAGATGTTAAAGTGTGCGCATAAGTCCTTTGGTTTAGGCGTGACACTCAATTTGAGTTTTTATTGCTTTAAATGCATTTTCAGCCCGAGCTGAGCACGTTTTGTGAGTTTGAATGTATCTTCATAGGAATGAGTTATGTGGTCAAATTAATGCTCATATAGGCTTCAGGAGGTCATCCTGAACAAAATACATGTTGAAGTGTGTGCATAAGTCGTTTGGTTTAGGCGTGACACTCAATTTGAGTTTTTATTGCTTTAAATGCATTTTCAGCCCGAGCTGAGGACGTTTTGTGAGTTTGAATGTATCTTCATAGGAATGAGTTATGTGGTCAAATTAATGCTCATTTAGGCTTCAGGTGGTCATCCTGAACAAAATACATGTTAAAGTGTGTGCATAAGTCCTTTGGTTTAGGCGTGACACTCAATTTGAGTTTTTATTGCTTTAAATGCATTTTCAGCCCGAGCTGAGCGCGCTTTCTGACTTTGAATGTATCTTCATAGGAATGAGTTGTGTGGTCAAATTAATGCTCATTTAGGCTTCAGGTGGTCATCCTGAACAAAATACATGTTGAAGTGTGTGCATAAGTCCTTTGGTTTAGGTGTGACACTCAATTTGAGTTTCTATTGCTTTAAATGCATTTTCAGCCCGAGCTGAGCACGTTTTGTGAGTTTGAATGTATCTTCATAGGAATGAGTTGTGTGGTCAAATTAATGCTCATATAGGCTTCAGGATGACCTCCTGAACTAAATACATGTTGAAGTGTGTGCATAAGTCCTTTGGTTTAGGCGTGACACTCAATTTGAGGTTTTATTGCTTTGAATGCATTTTCAGCCCGAGCTGAGCACGTTTTGTGAGTTTGAATGTATCTTGATACGAATGAGTTGTGTGGTCAAATTAATGCTCATATAGGCTTCAGGATGACCTCCTGAACTAAATACATGTTGAAGTGTGTGCATAAATTCTTTGGTTTAGGCGTGACACTCAATTTGAGTTTTTATTGCTTTAAATGCATTTTCAGCCCGAGCTGAGCACGTTTTGTGAGTTTGAATGTATCTTCATAAGAATGAGTTATGTGGTCAAATTAATGCTCATATAGGCTTCAGGATGACCTCCTGAACAAAATAGATGTTAAAGTGTGCGCATAAGTCCTTTGGTTTAGGCGTGACACTCAATTTGAGTTTTTATTGCTTTAAATGCATTTTCAGCCCGAGCTGAGCACGTTTTGTGAGTTTGAATGTATCTTCATAAGAATGAGTTATGTGGTCAAATTAATGCTCATATAGGCTTCAGGATGACCTCCTGAACAAAATAGATGTTAAAGTGTGCGCATAAGTCCTTTGGTTTAGGCGTGACACTCAATTTGAGTTTTTATTGCTTTAAATGCATTTTCAGCCCGAGCTGAGCACGTTTTGTGAGTTTGAATGTATCTTCATAGGAATGAGTTATGTGGTCAAATTAATGCTCATATAGGCTTCAGGAGGTCATCCTGAACAAAATACATGTTGAAGTGTGTGCATAAGTCCTTTGGTTTAGGCGTGACACTCAATTTGAGTTTTTATTGCTTTAAATGCATTTTCAGCCCGAGCTGAGGACGTTTTGTGAGTTTGAATGTATCTTCATAGGAATGAGTTGTGTGGTCAAATTAATGCTCATATAGGCTTCAGGATGACCTCCTGAACTAAATACATGTTGAAGTGTGCGCATAAGTCCTTTGGTTTAGGCGTGACACTCAATTTGAGTTTTTATTGCTTTAAATGCATTTTCAGCCCGAGCTGAGCACGTTTTGTGAGTTTGAATGTATCTTCATAGGAATGAGTTATGTGGTCAAATTAATGCTCATATAGGCTTCAGGATGACCTCCTGAACTAAATACATGTTGAAGTGTGTGCATAAGTCCTTTGGTTTAGGCGTGACACTCAATTTGAGTTTTTATTGCTTTAAATGCATTTTCAGCCCGAGCTGAGGACGTTTTGTGAGTTTGAATGTATCTTCATAGGAATGAGTTATGTGGTCAAATTAATGCTCATTTAGGCTTCAGGTGGTCATCCTGAACAAAATACATGTTGAAGTGTGTGCATAAGTCCTTTGGTTTAGGTGTGACACTCAATTTGAGTTTTTATTGCTTTAAATGCATTTTCAGCCCGAGCTGAGCACGTTTTGTGAGTTTGAATGTATCTTCATAGGAATGAGTTGTGTGGTCAAATTAATGCTCATATAGGCTTCAGGATGACCTCCTGAACTAAATACATGTTGAAGTGTGTGCATAAGTCCTTTGGTTTAGGCGTGACACTCAATTTGAGTTTTTATTGCTTTGAATGCATTTTCAGCCCGAGCTGAGCACGTTTTGTGAGTTTGAATGTATCTTGATAGGAATCAGTTGTGTGGTCAAATTAATGCTCATATAGGCTTCAGGATGACTTCCTGAACAAAATAGATGTTAAAGTGTGCGCATAAGTCCTTTGGTTTAGGCGTGACACTCAATTTGAGTTTTTATTGCTTTAAATGCATTTTCAGCCCGAGCTGAGCACGTTTTGTGAGTTTGAATGTATCTTCATAGGAATGAGTTATGTGGTCAAAATAATGCTCATATAGGCTTCAGGATGACCTCCTGAACTAAATACATGTTGAAGTGTGTGCATAAGTCCTTTGGTTTAGGCGTGACACTCAATTTGAGTTTTTATTGCTTTAAATGCATTTTCAGCCCGAGCTGAGCGCGCTTTCTGACTTTGAATGTATCTTCATAGGAATGAGTTGTGTGGTCAAATTAATGCTCATTTAGGCTTCAGGTGGTCATCCTGAACAAAATATATGTTAAAGTGTGTGCATAAGTCCTTTGGTTTAGGCGTGACACTCAATTTGAGTTTTTATTGCTTTAAATGCATTTTCAGCCCGAGCTGAGCGCGCTTTCTGATTTTGAATGTATCTTCATAGGAATGAGTTGTGTGGTCAAAATAATGCTCATTTAGGCTTCAGGTGGTCATCCTGAACAAAATACATGTTGAAGTGTGTGCATAAGTCCTTTGGTTTAGGCGTGACACTCAATTTGAGTTTTTATTGCTTTAAATGCATTTTCAGCCCGAGCTGAGCACGTTTTGTGAGTTTGAATGTATCTTCATAGGAATGAGTTATGTGGTCAAATTAATGCTCATATAGGCTTCAGGAGGTCATCCTGAACAAAATACATGTTGAAGTGTGTGCATAAGTCCTTTGGTTTAGGCGTGACACTCAATTTGAGTTTTTATTGCTTTAAATGCATTTTCAGCCCGAGCTGAGGACGTTTTGTGAGTTTGAATGTATCTTCATAGGAATGAGTTGTGTGGTCAAATTAATGCTCATATAGGCTTCAGGATGACCTCCTGAACTAAATACATGTTGAAGTGTGCGCATAAGTCCTTTGGTTTAGGCGTGACACTCAATTTGAGTTTTTATTGCTTTAAATGCATTTTCAGCCCGAGCTGAGCACGTTTTGTGAGTTTGAATGTATCTTCATAGGAATGAGTTATGTGGTCAAATTAATGCTCATATAGGCTTCAGGATGACCTCCTGAACTAAATACATGTTGAAGTGTGTGCATAAGTCCTTTGGTTTAGGCGTGACACTCAATTTGAGTTTTTATTGCTTTAAATGCATTTTCAGCCCGAGCTGAGGACGTTTTGTGAGTTTGAATGTATCTTCATAGGAATGAGTTATGTGGTCAAATTAATGCTCATTTAGGCTTCAGGTGGTCATCCTGAACAAAATACATGTTGAAGTGTGTGCATAAGTCCTTTGGTTTAGGTGTGACACTCAATTTGAGTTTTTATTGCTTTAAATGCATTTTCAGCCCGAGCTGAGCACGTTTTGTGAGTTTGAATGTATCTTCATCGGAATGAGTTGTGTGGTCAAATTAATGCTCATATAGGCTTCAGGATGACCTCCTGAACTAAATACATGTTGAAGTGTGTGCATAAGTCCTTTGGTTTAGGCGTGACACTCAATTTGAGTTTTTATTGCTTTAAATGCATTTTCAGCCCGAGCTGAGCACGTTTTGTGAGTTTGAATGTATCTTGATAGGAATCAGTTGTGTGGTCAAATTAATGCTCATATAGGCTTCAGGATGACTTCCTGAACAAAATAGATGTTAAAGTGTGCGCATAAGTCCTTTGGTTTAGGCGTGACACTCAATTTGAGTTTTTATTGCTTTAAATGCATTTTCAGCCCGAGCTGAGCACGTTTTGTGAGTTTGAATGTATCTTCATAGGAATGAGTTATGTGGTCAAAATAATTCTCATATAGGCTTCAGGATGACCTCCTGAACTAAATACATGTTGAAGTGTGTGCATAAGTCCTTTGGTTTAGGCGTGACACTCAATTTGAGTTTTTATTGCTTTAAATGCATTTTCAGCCCGAGCTGAGCGCGCTTTCTGACTTTGAATGTATCTTCATAGGAATGAGTTGTGTGGTCAAATTAATGCTCATTTAGGCTTCAGGTGGTCATCCTGAACAAAATATATGTTAAAGTGTGTGCATAAGTCCTTTGGTTTAGGCGTGACACTCAATTTGAGTTTTTATTGCTTTAAATGCATTTTCAGCCCGAGCTGAGCGCGCTTTCTGACTTTGAATGTATCTTGATAGGAATGAGTTGTGTGGTCAAAATAATGCTCATTTAGGCTTCAGGTGGTCATCCTGAACAAAATACATGAAGTGTGTGCATAAGTCCTTTGGTTTAGGTGTGACACTCAATTTGAGTTTTTATTGCGAAATGCATTTTCAGGCAGAGATGAGCAAGTTTTCTGAGTTTGAAGTATCTTCATAGGAATGAGTTGTGTGGTCAAATTAATGCTAATTTAGGCTTCAGGAGGTCATCCTGAACAAAATACATGTTGAAGTGTGTGCATAAGTCCTTTGGTTTTGGCGTGACACTCAATTTGAGGTTTTATTGCTTTGAATGCATTTTTAGCCTGAGCTGAGCACGTTTTGTGAGTTTGAATGTATCTTGATAGGAATGAGTTGTGTGGTCAAATTAATGCTCATATAGGCTTCAGGATGACCTCCTGAACTAAATACATGTTGAAGTGTGTGCATAAATCCTTTGGTTTAGGCGTGACACTCAATTTGAGTTTTTATTGCTTTAAATGCATTTTCAGCCCGAGCTGAGCACGTTTTGTGAGTTTGAATGTATCTTCATAAGAATGAGTTATGTGGTGAAATTAATGCTCATATAGGCTTCAGGATGACCTCCTGAACAAAATAGAAGTTAAAGTGTGCGCATAAGTCCTTTGGTTTAGGCGTGACACTCAATTTGAGTTTTTATTGCTTTAAATGCATTTTCAGCCCGAGCTGAGCACGTTTTGTGAGTTTGAATGTATCTTCATAGGAATGAGTTATGTGGTCAAATTAATGCTCATATAGGCTTCAGGAGGTCATCCTGAACAAAATACATGTTGAAGTGTGTGCATAGGTCCTTTGGTTTAGGCGTGACACTCAATTTGAGTTTTTATTGCTTTAAATGCATTTTCAGCCCGAGCTGAGCGCGCTTTCTGACTTTGAATGTATCTTCATAGGAATGAGTTGTGTGGTCAAATTAATGCTCATTTAGGCTTCAGGTGGTCATCCTGAACAAAATACATGTTGAAGTGTGTGCATAAGTCCTTTGGTTTAGGTGTGACACTCAATTTGAGTTTTTATTGCTTTAAATGCATTTTCAGCCCGAGCTGAGCACGTTTTGTGAGTTTGAATGTATCTTCATAGGAATGAGTTGTGTGATCAAATTAATGCTCATATAGGCTTCAGGATGACCTCCTGAACTAAATACATGTTGAAGTGTGTGCATAAGTCCTTTGGTTTAGGCGTGACACTCAATTTGAGGTTTTATTGCTTTGAATGCATTTTCAGCCCGAGCTGAGCACGTTTTGTGAGTTTGAATGTATCTTGATACGAATGAGTTGTGTGGTCAAATTAATGCTCATATAGGCTTCAGGATGACCTCCTGAACTAAATACATGTTGAAGTGTGTGCATAAATTCTTTGGTTTAGGCGTGACACTCAATTTGAGTTTTTATTGCTTTAAATGCATTTTCAGCCCGAGCTGAGCACGTTTTGTGAGTTTGAATGTATCTTCATAAGAATGAGTTATGTGGTCAAATTAATGCTCATATAGGCTTCAGGATGACCTCCTGAACAAAATAGATGTTAAAGTGTGCGCATAAGTCCTTTGGTTTAGGCGTGACACTCAATTTGAGTTTTTATTGCTTTAAATGCATTTTCAGCCCGAGCTGAGCACGTTTTGTGAGTTTGAATGTATCTTCATAAGAATGAGTTATGTGGTCAAATTAATGCTCATATAGGCTTCAGGATGACCTCCTGAACAAAATAGATGTTAAAGTGTGCGCATAAGTCCTTTGGTTTAGGCGTGACACTCAATTTGAGTTTTTATTGCTTTAAATGCATTTTCAGCCCGAGCTGAGCACGTTTTGTGAGTTTGAATGTATCTTCATAGGAATGAGTTATGTGGTCAAATTAATGCTCATATAGGCTTCAGGAGGTCATCCTGAACAAAATACATGTTGAAGTGTGTGCATAAGTCCTTTGGTTTAGGCGTGACACTCAATTTGAGTTTTTATTGCTTTAAATGCATTTTCAGCCCGAGCTGAGGACGTTTTGTGAGTTTGAATGTATCTTCATAGGAATGAGTTGTGTGGTCAAATTAATGCTCATATAGGCTTCAGGATGACCTCCTGAACTAAATACATGTTGAAGTGTGCGCATAAGTCCTTTGGTTTAGGCGTGACACTCAATTTGAGTTTTTATTGCTTTAAATGCATTTTCAGCCCGAGCTGAGCACGTTTTGTGAGTTTGAATGTATCTTCATAGGAATGAGTTATGTGGTCAAATTAATGCTCATATAGGCTTCAGGATGACCTCCTGAACTAAATACATGTTGAAGTGTGTGCATAAGTCCTTTGGTTTAGGCGTGACACTCAATTTGAGTTTTTATTGCTTTAAATGCATTTTCAGCCCGAGCTGAGGACGTTTTGTGACTTTGAATGTATCTTCATAGGAATGAGTTGTGTGGTCAAATTAATGCTCATTTAGGCTTCAGGTGGTCATCCTGAACAAAATACATATTGAAGTGTGTGCATAAGTCCTTTGGTTTAGGCGTTACACTCAATTTGAGTTTTTATTGCTTTAAATGCATTTCAGCCCGAGATGAGCGCGCTTTCTGACTTTGAATGTATCTTCATAGGAATGAGTTGTGTGGTCAAATTAATGCTCATATAGGCTTCAGGATGACCTCCTGAACTAAATACATGTTGAAGTGTGTGCATAAGTCCTTTGGTTTAGGCGTGACACTCAATTTGAGTTTTTATTGCTTTAAATGCATTTTCAGCCCGAGCTGAGCGCGCTTTCTGACTTTGAATGTATCTTCATAGGAATGAGTTGTGTAGTCAAATTATTGCTCATTTAGGCTTCCGGAGGTCATCCTGAACAAAATACACGTTGAAGTGTGTGCATAAGTCCTTTGGTTTAGGCGTGACACTCAATTTGAGTTTTTATTGCTTTAAATGCATTTTCAGCCCGAGCTGAGCATGTTTTGTGAGTTTGAACGTATCTTCATAGGAATGAGTTGTGTGGTCAAAAATGCTCATTTAGGCTTCAGGTGGTCATCCTGAACAAAATTCATGTTGAAGTGTGTGCATAAGTCCTTTGGTTTAGGCGTGACACTCAATTTGAGGTTTTATTGCTTTGAATGCATTTTCAGCCCGAGCTGAGCACGTTTTGTGAGTTTGAATGTATCTTGATAGGAATGAGTTATGTGGTCAAAATAATGCTCATATAGGCTTCAGGATGACCTCCTGAACTAAATACATGTTGAAGTGTGCGCATAAGTCCTTTGGTTTAGGCGTGACACTCAATTTGAGTTTTTATTGCTTTAAATGCATTTTCAGCCCGAGCTGAGCACGTTTTGTGAGTTTGAATGTATCTTCATAGGAATGAGTTGTGTGGTCAAATTAATGCTCATATAGGCTTCAGGATGACCTCCTGAACAAAATAGATGTTAAAGTGTGCGCATAAGTCCTTTGGTTTAGGCGTGACACTCAATTTGAGTTTTTATTGCTTTAAATGCATTTTCAGCCCGAGCTGAGCACGTTTTGTGAGTTTGAATGTATCTTCATAGGAATGAGTTATGTGGTCAAAATAATGCTCATATAGGCTTCAGGATGACCTCCTGAACTAAATACATGTTGAAGTGTGCGCATAAGTCCTTTGGTTTAGGCGTGACACTCAATTTGAGTTTTTATTGCTTTAAATGCATTTTCAGCCCGAGCTGAGCACGTTTTGTGAGTTTGAATGTATCTTCATAGGAATGAGTTGTGTGGTCAAATTAATGCTCATATAGGCTTCAGGATGACCTCCTGAACTAAATACATGTTGAAGTGTGTGCATAAGTCCTTTGGTTTAGGCGTGACACTCAATTTGAGGTTTTATTGCTTTGAATGCATTTTCAGCCCGAGCTGAGCACGTTTTGTGAGTTTGAATGTATCTTGATACGAATGAGTTGTGTGGTCAAATTAATGCTCATATAGGCTTCAGGATGACCTCCTGAACTAAATACATGTTGAAGTGTGTGCATAAATTCTTTGGTTTAGGCGTGACACTCAATTTGAGTTTTTATTGCTTTAAATGCATTTTCAGCCCGAGCTGAGCACGTTTTGTGAGTTTGAATGTATCTTCATAAGAATGAGTTATGTGGTCAAATTAATGCTCATATAGGCTTCAGGATGACCTCCTGAACAAAATAGATGTTAAAGTGTGCGCATAAGTCCTTTGGTTTAGGCGTGACACTCAATTTGAGTTTTTATTGCTTTAAATGCATTTTCAGCCCGAGCTGAGCACGTTTTGTGAGTTTGAATGTATCTTCATAAGAATGAGTTATGTGGTCAAATTAATGCTCATATAGGCTTCAGGATGACCTCCTGAACAAAATAGATGTTAAAGTGTGCGCATAAGTCCTTTGGTTTAGGCGTGACACTCAATTTGAGTTTTTATTGCTTTAAATGCATTTTCAGCCCGAGCTGAGCACGTTTTGTGAGTTTGAATGTATCTTCATAGGAATGAGTTATGTGGTCAAATTAATGCTCATATAGGCTTCAGGAGGTCATCCTGAACAAAATACATGTTGAAGTGTGTGCATAAGTCCTTTGGTTTAGGCGTGACACTCAATTTGAGTTTTTATTGCTTTAAATGCATTTTCAGCCCGAGCTGAGGACGTTTTGTGAGTTTGAATGTATCTTCATAGGAATGAGTTGTGTGGTCAAATTAATGCTCATATAGGCTTCAGGATGACCTCCTGAACTAAATACATGTTGAAGTGTGCGCATAAGTCCTTTGGTTTAGGCGTGACACTCAATTTGAGTTTTTATTGCTTTAAATGCATTTTCAGCCCGAGCTGAGCACGTTTTGTGAGTTTGAATGTATCTTCATAGGAATGAGTTATGTGGTCAAATTAATGCTCATATAGGCTTCAGGATGACCTCCTGAACTAAATACATGTTGAAGTGTGTGCATAAGTCCTTTGGTTTAGGCGTGACACTCAATTTGAGTTTTTATTGCTTTAAATGCATTTTCAGCCCGAGCTGAGGACGTTTTGTGACTTTGAATGTATCTTCATAGGAATGAGTTGTGTGGTCAAATTAATGCTCATTTAGGCTTCAGGTGGTCATCCTGAACAAAATACATATTGAAGTGTGTGCATAAGTCCTTTGGTTTAGGCGTTACACTCAATTTGAGTTTTTATTGCTTTAAATGCATTTCAGCCCGAGATGAGCGCGCTTTCTGACTTTGAATGTATCTTCATAGGAATGAGTTGTGTGGTCAAATTAATGCTCATATAGGCTTCAGGATGACCTCCTGAACTAAATACATGTTGAAGTGTGTGCATAAGTCCTTTGGTTTAGGCGTGACACTCAATTTGAGTTTTTATTGCTTTAAATGCATTTTCAGCCCGAGCTGAGCGCGCTTTCTGACTTTGAATGTATCTTCATAGGAATGAGTTGTGTAGTCAAATTATTGCTCATTTAGGCTTCCGGAGGTCATCCTGAACAAAATACACGTTGAAGTGTGTGCATAAGTCCTTTGGTTTAGGCGTGACACTCAATTTGAGTTTTTATTGCTTTAAATGCATTTTCAGCCCGAGCTGAGCATGTTTTGTGAGTTTGAACGTATCTTCATAGGAATGAGTTGTGTGGTCAAAAATGCTCATTTAGGCTTCAGGTGGTCATCCTGAACAAAATTCATGTTGAAGTGTGTGCATAAGTCCTTTGGTTTAGGCGTGACACTCAATTTGAGGTTTTATTGCTTTGAATGCATTTTCAGCCCGAGCTGAGCACGTTTTGTGAGTTTGAATGTATCTTGATACGAATGAGTTGTGTGGTCAAATTAATGCTCATATAGGCTTCAGGATGACCTCCTGAACTAAATACATGTTGAAGTGTGTGCATAAGTCCTTTGGTTTAGGCGTGACACTCAATTTGAGTTTTTATTGCTTTAAATGCATTTTCAGCCCGAGCTGAGGACGTTTTGTGAGTTTGAATGTATCTTCATAGGAATGAGTTGTGTGGTCAAATTAATGCTCATATAGGCTTCAGGATGACCTCCCGAACTAAATACATGTTGAAGTGTGTGCATAAGTCCTTTGGTTTAGGCGTGACACTCAATTTGAGTTTTTATTGCTTTAAATGCATTTTCAGCCCGAGCTGAGGACGTTTTGTGAGTTTGAATGTATCTTCATAGGAATGAGTTGTGTGGTCAAATTAATGCTCATATAGGCTTCAGGATGACCTCCTGAACTAAATACATGTTGAAGTGTGTGCATAAGTCCTTTGGTTTAGGCGTGACACTCAATTTGAGGTTTTATTGCTTTGAATGCATTTTCAGCCCGAGCTGAGCACGTTTTGTGAGTTTGAATGTATCTTGATACGAATGAGTTGTGTGGTCAAATTAATGCTCATATAGGCTTCAGGATGACCTCCTGAACTAAATACATGTTGAAGTGTGTGCATAAATTCTTTGGTTTAGGCGTGACACTCAATTTGAGTTTTTATTGCTTTAAATGCAATTTCAGCCCGAGCTGAGCACGTTTTGTGAGTTTGAATGTATCTTCATAAGAATGAGTTATGTGGTCAAATTAATGCTCATATAGGCTTCAGGATGACCTCCTGAACTAAATACATGTTGAAGTGTGTGCATAAGTCCTTTGGTTTAGGCGTGACACTCAATTTGAGTTTTTATTGCTTTAAATGCATTTTCAGCCCGAGCTGAGCACGTTTTGTGAGTTTGAATGTATCTTGATAGGAATCAGTTGTGTGGTCAAATTAATGCTCATATAGGCTTCAGGATGACTTCCTGAACAAAATAGATGTTAAAGTGTGCGCATAAGTCCTTTGGTTTAGGCGTGACACTCAATTTGAGTTTTTATTGCTTTAAATGCATTTTCAGCCCGAGCTGAGCACGTTTTGTGAGTTTCAATGTATCTTCATAGGAATGAGTTATGTGGTCAAAATAATGCTCATATAGGCTTCAGGATGACCTCCTGAACTAAATACATGTTGAAGTGTGTGCATAAGTCCTTTGGTTTAGGCGTGACACTCAATTTGAGTTTTTATTGCTTTAAATGCATTTTCAGCCCGAGCTGAGCGCGCTTTCTGACTTTGAATGTATCTTCATAGGAATGAGTTGTGTGGTCAAATTAATGCTCATTTAGGCTTCAGGTGGTCATCCTGAACAAAATATATGTTAAAGTGTGTGCATAAGTCCTTTGGTTTAGGCGTGACACTCAATTTGAGTTTTTATTGCTTTAAATGCATTTTCAGCCCGAGCTGAGCGCGCTTTCTGACTTTGAATGTATCTTCATAGGAATGAGTTGTGTGGTCAAAATAATGCTCATTTAGGCTTCAGGTGGTCATCCTGAACAAAATACATGTTGAAGTGTGTGCATAAGTCCTTTGGTTTTGGCGTGACACTCAATTTGAGGTTTTATTGCTTTGAATGCATTTTTAGCCTGAGCTGAGCACGTTTTGTGAGTTTGAATGTATCTTGATAGGAATGAGTTGTGTGGTCAAATTAATGCTCATATAGGCTTCAGGATGACCTCCTGAACTAAATACATGTTGAAGTGTGTGCATAAATCCTTTGGTCTAGGCGTGACACTCAATTTGAGTTTTTATTGCTTTAAATGCATTTTCAGCCCGAGCTGAGCACGTTTTGTGAGTTTGAATGTATCTTCATAAGAATGAGTTATGTGGTGAAATTAATGCTCATATAGGCTTCAGGATGACCTCCTGAACAAAATAGATGTTAAAGTGTGCGCATAAGTCCTTTGGTTTAGGCGTGACACTCAATTTGAGTTTTTATTGCTTTAAATGCATTTTCAGCCCGAGCTGAGCACGTTTCGTGAGTTTGAATGTATCTTCATAGGAATGAGTTATGTGGTCAAATTAATGCTCATATAGGCTTCAGGAGGTCATCCTGAAAGAAAATACATGTTGAAGTGTGTGCATAAGTCCTTTGGTTTAGGCGTGACACTCAATTTGAGTTTTTATTGCTTTAAATGCATTTTCAGCCCGAGCTGAGCACGTTTTGTGAGTTTGAATGTATCTTCATAGGAATGAGTTGTGTGGTCAAAATAATGCTCATTTAGGCTTCAGGTGGTCATCCTGAACAAAATACATGTTGAAGTGTGTGCATAAGTCCTTTGGTTTTGGCGTGACACTCAATTTGAGGTTTTATTGCTTTGAATGCATTTTTAGCCTGAGCTGAGCACGTTTTGTGAGTTTGAATGTATCTTGATAGGAATGAGTTGTGTGGTCAAATTAATGCTCATATAGGCTTCAGGATGACCTCCTGAACTAAATACATGTTGAAGTGTGTGCATAAATCCTTTGGTCTAGGCGTGACACTCAATTTGAGTTTTTATTGCTTTAAATGCATTTTCAGCCCGAGCTGAGCACGTTTTGTGAGTTTGAATGTATCTTCATAAGAATGAGTTATGTGGTGAAATTAATGCTCATATAGGCTTCAGGATGACCTCCTGAACAAAATAGATGTTAAAGTGTGCGCATAAGTCCTTTGGTTTAGGCGTGACACTCAATTTGAGTTTTTATTGCTTTAAATGCATTTTCAGCCCGAGCTGAGCACGTTTCGTGAGTTTGAATGTATCTTCATAGGAATGAGTTATGTGGTCAAATTAATGCTCATATAGGCTTCAGGAGGTCATCCTGAAAGAAAATACATGTTGAAGTGTGTGCATAAGTCCTTTGGTTTAGGCGTGACACTCAATTTGAGTTTTTATTGCTTTAAATGCATTTTCAGCCCGAGCTGAGCGCGCTTTCTGACTTTGAATGTATCTTCATAGGAATGAGTTGTGTGGTCAAATTAATGCTCATTTAGGCTTCAGGTGGTCATCCTGAACAAAATACATGTTGAAGTGTGTGCATAAGTCCTTTGGTTTAGGTGTGACACTCAATTTGAGTTTTTATTGCTTTAAATGCATTTTCAGCCCGAGCTGAGCACGTTTTGTGAGTTTGAATGTATCTTCATAGGAATGAGTTGTGTGGTCAAATTAATGCTCATATAGGCTTCAGGATGACCTCCTGAACTAAATACATGTTGAAGTGTGTGCATAAGTCCTTTGGTTTAGGCGTGACACTCAATTTGAGGTTTTATTGCTTTGAATGCATTTTCAGCCCGAGCTGAGCACGTTTTGTGAGTTTGAATGTATCTTGATACGAATGAGTTGTGTGGTCAAATTAATGCTCATATAGGCTTCAGGATGACCTCCTGAACTAAATACATGTTGAAGTGTGTGCATAAATTCTTTGGTTTAGGCGTGACACTTTATTTGAGTTTTTATTGCTTTAAATGCATTTTCAGCCCGAGCTGAGCACGTTTTGTGAGTTTGAATGTATCTTCATAAGAATGAGTTATGTGGTCAAATTAATGCTCATATAGGCTTCAGGATGACCTCCTGAACAAAATAGATGTTAAAGTGTGCGCATAAGTCCTTTGGTTTAGGCGTGACACTCAATTTGAGTTTTTATTGCTTTAAATGCATTTTCAGCCCGAGCTGAGCACGTTTTGTGAGTTTGAATGTATCTTCATAAGAATGAGTTATGTGGTCAAATTAATGCTCATATAGGCTTCAGGATGACCTCCTGAACAAAATAGATGTTATAGTGTGCGCATAAGTCCTTTGGTTTAGGCGTGACACTCAATTTGAGTTTTTATTGCTTTAAATGCATTTTCAGCCCGAGCTGAGCACGTTTTGTGAGTTTGAATGTATCTTCATAGGAATGAGTTATGTGGTCAAATTAATGCTCATATAGGCTTCAGGAGGTCATCCTGAACAAAATACATGTTGAAGTGTGTGCATAAGTCCTTTGGTTTAGGCGTGACACTCAATTTGAGTTTTTATTGCTTTAAATGCATTTTCAGCCCGAGCTGAGGACGTTTTGTGAGTTTGAATGTATCTTCATAGGAATGAGTTGTGTGGTCAAATTAATGCTCATATAGGCTTCAGGATGACCTCCTGAACTAAATACATGTTGAAGTGTGCGCATAAGTCCTTTGGTTTAGGCGTGACACTCAATTTGAGTTTTTATTGCTTTAAATGCATTTTCAGCCCGAGCTGAGCACGTTTTGTGAGTTTGAATGTATCTTCATAGGAATGAGTTATGTGGTCAAATTAATGCTCATATAGGCTTCAGGATGACCTCCTGAACTAAATACATGTTGAAGTGTGTGCATAAGTCCTTTGGTTTAGGCGTGACACTCAATTTGAGTTTTTATTGCTTTAAATGCATTTTCAGCCCGAGCTGAGGACGTTTTGTGACTTTGAATGTATCTTCATAGGAATGAGTTGTGTGGTCAAATTAATGCTCATTTAGGCTTCAGGTGGTCATCCTGAACAAAATACATATTGAAGTGTGTGCATAAGTCCTTTGGTTTAGGCGTTACACTCAATTTGAGTTTTTATTGCTTTAAATGCATTTCAGCCCGAGATGAGCGCGCTTTCTGACTTTGAATGTATCTTCATAGGAATGAGTTGTGTGGTCAAATTAATGCTCATATAGGCTTCAGGATGACCTCCTGAACTAAATACATGTTGAAGTGTGTGCATAAGTCCTTTGGTTTAGGCGTGACACTCAATTTGAGTTTTTATTGCTTTAAATGCATTTTCAGCCCGAGCTGAGCGCGCTTTCTGACTTTGAATGTATCTTCATAGGAATGAGTTGTGTAGTCAAATTATTGCTCATTTAGGCTTCCGGAGGTCATCCTGAACAAAATACACGTTGAAGTGTGTGCATAAGTCCTTTGGTTTAGGCGTGACACTCAATTTGAGTTTTTATTGCTTTAAATGCATTTTCAGCCCGAGCTGAGCATGTTTTGTGAGTTTGAACGTATCTTCATAGGAATGAGTTGTGTGGTCAAATTAATGCTCATATAGGCTTCAGGATGACCTCCTGAACAAAATAGATGTTAAAGTGTGCGCATAAGTCCTTTGGTTTAGGCGTGACACTCAATTTGAGTTTTTATTGCTTTAAATGCATTTTCAGCCCGAGCTGAGCACGTTTTGTGAGTTTGAATGTATCTTGATAGGAATGAGTTATGTGGTCAAAATAATGCTCATATAGGCTTCAGGATGACCTCCTGAACTAAATACATGTTGAAGTGTGCGCATAAGTCCTTTGGTTTAGGCGTGACACTCAATTTGAGTTTTTATTGCTTTAAATGCATTTTCAGCCCGAGCTGAGCACGTTTTGTGAGTTTGAATGTATCTTCATAGGAATGAGTTGTGTGGTCAAATTAATGCTCATATAGGCTTCAGGATGACCTCCTGAACAAAATAGATGTTAAAGTGTGCGCATAAGTCCTTTGGTTTAGGCGTGACACTCAATTTGAGTTTTTATTGCTTTAAATGCATTTTCAGCCCGAGCTGAGCACGTTTTGTGAGTTTGAATGTATCTTGATAGGAATGAGTTATGTGGTCAAAATAATGCTCATATAGGCTTCAGGATGACCTCCTGAACTAAATACATGTTGAAGTGTGCGCATAAGTCCTTTGGTTTAGGCGTGACACTCAATTTGAGTTTTTATTGCTTTAAATGCATTTTCAGCCCGAGCTGAGCACGTTTTGTGAGTTTGAATGTATCTTCATAGGAATGAGTTGTGTGGTCAAATTAATGCTCATATAGGCTTCAGGATGACCTCCTGAACTAAATACATGTTGAAGTGTGTGCATAAGTCCTTTGGTTTAGGCGTGACACTCAATTTGAGGTTTTATTGCTTTGAATGCATTTTCAGCCCGAGCTGAGCACGTTTTGTGAGTTTGAATGTATCTTGATACGAATGAGTTGTGTGGTCAAATTAATGCTCATATAGGCTTCAGGATGACCTCCTGAACTAAATACATGTTGAAGTGTGTGCATAAATTCTTTGGTTTAGGCGTGACACTCAATTTGAGTTTTCATTGCTTTAAATGCATTTTCAGCCCGAGCTGAGCACGTTTTGTGAGTTTGAATGTATCTTCATAAGAATGAGTTATGTGGTCAAATTAATGCTCATATAGGCTTCAGGATGACCTCCTGAACAAAATAGATGTTAAAGTGTGCGCATAAGTCCTTTGGTTTAGGCGTGACACTCAATTTGAGTTTTTATTGCTTTAAATGCATTTTCAGCCCGAGCTGAGCACGTTTTGTGAGTTTGAATGTATCTTCATAAGAATGAGTTATGTGGTCAAATTAATGCTCATATAGGCTTCAGGATGACCTCCTGAACAAAATAGATGTTAAAGTGTGCGCATAAGTCCTTTGGTTTAGGCGTGACACTCAATTTGAGTTTTTATTGCTTTAAATGCATTTTCAGCCCGAGCTGAGCACGTTTTGTGAGTTTGAATGTATCTTCATAGGAATGAGTTATGTGGTCAAATTAATGCTCATATAGGCTTCAGGAGGTCATCCTGAACAAAATACATGTTGAAGTGTGTGCATAAGTCCTTTGGTTTAGGCGTGACACTCAATTTGAGTTTTTATTGCTTTAAATGCATTTTCAGCCCGAGCTGAGGACGTTTTGTGAGTTTGAATGTATCTTCATAGGAATGAGTTGTGTGGTCAAATTAATGCTCATATAGGCTTCAGGATGACCTCCTGAACTAAATACATGTTGAAGTGTGCGCATAAGTCCTTTGGTTTAGGCGTGACACTCAATTTGAGTTTTTATTGCTTTAAATGCATTTTCAGCCCGAGCTGAGCACGTTTTGTGAGTTTGAATGTATCTTCATAGGAATGAGTTATGTGGTCAAATTAATGCTCATATAGGCTTCAGGATGACCTCCTGAACTAAATACATGTTGAAGTGTGTGCATAAGTCCTTTGGTTTAGGCGTGACACTCAATTTGAGTTTTTATTGCTTTAAATGCATTTTCAGCCCGAGCTGAGGACGTTTTGTGACTTTGAATGTATCTTCATAGGAATGAGTTGTGTGGTCAAATTAATGCTCATTTAGGCTTCAGGTGGTCATCCTGAACAAAATACATATTGAAGTGTGTGCATAAGTCCTTTGGTTTAGGCGTTACACTCAATTTGAGTTTTTATTGCTTTAAATGCATTTCAGCCCGAGATGAGCGCGCTTTCTGACTTTGAATGTATCTTCATAGGAATGAGTTGTGTGGTCAAATTAATGCTCATATAGGCTTCAGGATGACCTCCTGAACTAAATACATGTTGAAGTGTGTGCATAAGTCCTTTGGTTTAGGCGTGACACTCAATTTGAGTTTTTATTGCTTTAAATGCATTTTCAGCCCGAGCTGAGCGCGCTTTCTGACTTTGAATGTATCTTCATAGGAATGAGTTGTGTAGTCAAATTATTGCTCATTTAGGCTTCCGGAGGTCATCCTGAACAAAATACACGTTGAAGTGTGTGCATAAGTCCTTTGGTTTAGGCGTGACACTCAATTTGAGTTTTTATTGCTTTAAATGCATTTTCAGCCCGAGCTGAGCATGTTTTGTGAGTTTGAACGTATCTTCATAGGAATGAGTTGTGTGGTCAAAAATGCTCATTTAGGCTTCAGGTGGTCATCCTGAACAAAATTCATGTTGAAGTGTGTGCATAAGTCCTTTGGTTTAGGCGTGACACTCAATTTGAGGTTTTATTGCTTTGAATGCATTTTCAGCCCGAGCTGAGCACGTTTTGTGAGTTTGAATGTATCTTGATACGAATGAGTTGTGTGGTCAAATTAATGCTCATATAGGCTTCAGGATGACCTCCTGAACTAAATACATGTTGAAGTGTGTGCATAAGTCCTTTGGTTTAGGCGTGACACTCAATTTGAGTTTTTATTGCTTTAAATGCATTTTCAGCCCGAGCTGAGGACGTTTTGTGAGTTTGAATGTATCTTCATAGGAATGAGTTGTGTGGTCAAATTAATGCTCATATAGGCTTCAGGATGACCTCCCGAACTAAATACATGTTGAAGTGTGTGCATAAGTCCTTTGGTTTAGGCGTGACACTCAATTTGAGTTTTTATTGCTTTAAATGCATTTTCAGCCCGAGCTGAGGACGTTTTGTGAGTTTGAATGTATCTTCATAGGAATGAGTTGTGTGGTCAAATTAATGCTCATATAGGCTTCAGGATGACCTCCTGAACTAAATACATGTTGAAGTGTGTGCATAAGTCCTTTGGTTTAGGCGTGACACTCAATTTGAGGTTTTATTGCTTTGAATGCATTTTCAGCCCGAGCTGAGCACGTTTTGTGAGTTTGAATGTATCTTGATACGAATGAGTTGTGTGGTCAAATTAATGCTCATATAGGCTTCAGGATGACCTCCTGAACTAAATACATGTTGAAGTGTGTGCATAAATTCTTTGGTTTAGGCGTGACACTCAATTTGAGTTTTTATTGCTTTAAATGCAATTTCAGCCCGAGCTGAGCACGTTTTGTGAGTTTGAATGTATCTTCATAAGAATGAGTTATGTGGTCAAATTAATGCTCATATAGGCTTCAGGATGACCTCCTGAACTAAATACATGTTGAAGTGTGTGCATAAGTCCTTTGGTTTAGGCGTGACACTCAATTTGAGTTTTTATTGCTTTAAATGCATTTTCAGCCCGAGCTGAGCACGTTTTGTGAGTTTGAATGTATCTTGATAGGAATCAGTTGTGTGGTCAAATTAATGCTCATATAGGCTTCAGGATGACTTCCTGAACAAAATAGATGTTAAAGTGTGCGCATAAGTCCTTTGGTTTAGGCGTGACACTCAATTTGAGTTTTTATTGCTTTAAATGCATTTTCAGCCCGAGCTGAGCACGTTTTGTGAGTTTGAATGTATCTTCATAGGAATGAGTTATGTGGTCAAAATAATGCTCATATAGGCTTCAGGATGACCTCCTGAACTAAATACATGTTGAAGTGTGTGCATAAGTCCTTTGGTTTAGGCGTGACACTCAATTTGAGTTTTTATTGCTTTAAATGCATTTTCAGCCCGAGCTGAGCGCGCTTTCTGACTTTGAATGTATCTTCATAGGAATGAGTTGTGTGGTCAAATTAATGCTCATTTAGGCTTCAGGTGGTCATCCTGAACAAAATATATGTTAAAGTGTGTGCATAAGTCCTTTGGTTTAGGCGTGACACTCAATTTGAGTTTTTATTGCTTTAAATGCATTTTCAGCCCGAGCTGAGCGCGCTTTCTGACTTTGAATGTATCTTCATAGGAATGAGTTGTGTGGTCAAAATAATGCTCATTTAGGCTTCAGGTGGTCATCCTGAACAAAATACATGTTGAAGTGTGTGCATAAGTCCTTTGGTTTAGGCGTGACACTCAATTTGAGTTTTTATTGCTTTAAATGCATTTTCAGCCCGAGCTGAGCACGTTTTGTGAGTTTGAATGTATCTTCATAGGAATGAGTTATGTGGTCAAATTAATGCTCATATAGGCTTCAGGAGGTCATCCTGAACAAAATACATGTTGAAGTGTGTGCATAAGTCCTTTGGTTTAGGCGTGACACTCAATTTGAGTTTTTATTGCTTTAAATGCATTTTCAGCCCGAGCTGAGGACGTTTTGTGAGTTTGAATGTATCTTCATAGGAATGAGTTGTGTGGTCAAATTAATGCTCATATAGGCTTCAGGATGACCTCCTGAACTAAATACATGTTGAAGTGTGCGCATAAGTCCTTTGGTTTAGGCGTGACACTCAATTTGAGTTTTTATTGCTTTAAATGCATTTTCAGCCCGAGCTGAGCACGTTTTGTGAGTTTGAATGTATCTTCATAGGAATGAGTTATGTGGTCAAATTAATGCTCATATAGGCTTCAGGATGACCTCCTGAACTAAATACATGTTGAAGTGTGTGCATAAGTCCTTTGGTTTAGGCGTGACACTCAATTTGAGTTTTTATTGCTTTAAATGCATTTTCAGCCCGAGCTGAGGACGTTTTGTGAGTTTGAATGTATCTTCATAGGAATGAGTTATGTGGTCAAATTAATGCTCATATAGGCTTCAGGATGACCTCCTGAACTAAATACATGTTGAAGTGTGTGCATAAGTCCTTTGGTTTAGGCGTGACACTCAATTTGAGTTTTTATTGCTTTAAATGCATTTTCAGCCCGAGCTGAGGACGTTTTGTGAGTTTGAATGTATCTTCATAGGAATGAGTTATGTGGTCAAATTAATGCTCATTTAGGCTTCAGGTGGTCATCCTGAACAAAATACATGTTGAAGTGTGTGCATAAGTCCTTTGGTTTAGGTGTGACACTCAATTTGAGTTTTTATTGCTTTAAATGCATTTTCAGCCCGAGCTGAGCACGTTTTGTGAGTTTGAATGTATCTTCATAGGAATGAGTTGTGTGGTCAAATTAATGCTCATATAGGCTTCAGGATGACCTCCTGAACTAAATACATGTTGAAGTGTGTGCATAAGTCCTTTGGTTTAGGCGTGACACTCAATTTGAGGTTTTATTGCTTTGAATGCATTTTCAGCCCGAGCTGAGCACGTTTTGTGAGTTTGAATGTATCTTGATACGAATGAGTTGTGTGGTCAAATTAATGCTCATATAGGCTTCAGGATGACCTCCTGAACTAAATACATGTTGAAGTGTGTGCATAAATTCTTTGGTTTAGGCGTGACACTCAATTTGAGTTTTTATTGCTTTAAATGCAATTTCAGCCCGAGCTGAGCACGTTTTGTGAGTTTGAATGTATCTTCATAAGAATGAGTTATGTGGTCAAATTAATGCTCATATAGGCTTCAGGATGACCTCCTGAACTAAATACATGTTGAAGTGTGTGCATAAGTCCTTTGGTTTAGGCGTGACACTCAATTTGAGTTTTTATTGCTTTAAATGCATTTTCAGCCCGAGCTGAGCACATTTTGTGAGTTTGAATGTATCTTGATAGGAATCAGTTGTGTGGTCAAATTAATGCTCATATAGGCTTCAGGATGACTTCCTGAACAAAATAGATGTTAAAGTGTGCGCATAAGTCCTTTGGTTTAGGCGTGACACTCAATTTGAGTTTTTATTGCTTTAAATGCATTTTCAGCCCGAGCTGAGCACGTTTTGTGAGTTTCAATGTATCTTCATAGGAATGAGTTATGTGGTCAAAATAATGCTCATATAGGCTTCAGGATGACCTCCTGAACTAAATACATGTTGAAGTGTGTGCATAAGTCCTTTGGTTTAGGCGTGACACTCAATTTGAGTTTTTATTGCTTTAAATGCATTTTCAGCCCGAGCCGGCGCGCTTTCTGACTTTGAATGTATCTTCATAGGAATGAGTTGTGTGGTCAAATTAATGCTCATTTAGGCTTCAGGTGGTCATCCTGAACAAAATATATGTTAAAGTGTGTGCATAAGTCCTTTGGTTTAGGCGTGACACTCAATTTGAGTTTTTATTGCTTTAAATGCATTTTCAGCCCGAGCTGAGCACGTTTTGTGAGTTTGAATGTATCTTCATAGGAATGAGTTGTGTGGTCAAATTAATGCTCATATAGGCTTCAGGATGACCTCCTGAACTAAATACATGTTGAAGTGTGTGCATAAGTCCTTTGGTTTAGGCGTGACACTCAATTTGAGGTTTTATTGCTTTGAATGCATTTTCAGCCCGAGCTGAGCACGTTTTGTGAGTTTGAATGTATCTTGATACGAATGAGTTGTGTGGTCAAATTAATGCTCATATAGGCTTCAGGATGACCTCCTGAACTAAATACATGTTGAAGTGTGTGCATAAATTCTTTGGTTTAGGCGTGACACTCAATTTGAGTTTTTATTGCTTTAAATGCAATTTCAGCCCGAGCTGAGCACGTTTTGTGAGTTTGAATGTATCTTCATAAGAATGAGTTATGTGGTCAAATTAATGCTCATATAGGCTTCAGGATGACCTCCTGAACTAAATACATGTTGAAGTGTGTGCATAAGTCCTTTGGTTTAGGCGTGACACTCAATTTGAGTTTTTATTGCTTTAAATGCATTTTCAGCCCGAGCTGAGCACGTTTTGTGAGTTTGAATGTATCTTGATAGGAATCAGTTGTGTGGTCAAATTAATGCTCATATAGGCTTCAGGATGACTTCCTGAACAAAATAGATGTTAAAGTGTGCGCATAAGTCCTTTGGTTTAGGCGTGACACTCAATTTGAGTTTTTATTGCTTTAAATGCATTTTCAGCCCGAGCTGAGCACGTTTTGTGAGTTTCAATGTATCTTCATAGGAATGAGTTATGTGGTCAAAATAATGCTCATATAGGCTTCAGGATGACCTCCTGAACTAAATACATGTTGAAGTGTGTGCATAAGTCCTTTGGTTTAGGCGTGACACTCAATTTGAGTTTTTATTGCTTTAAATGCATTTTCAGCCCGAGCCGAGCGCGCTTTCTGACTTTGAATGTATCTTCATAGGAATGAGTTGTGTGGTCAAATTAATGCTCATTTAGGCTTCAGGTGGTCATCCTGAACAAAATATATGTTAAAGTGTGTGCATAAGTCCTTTGGTTTAGGCGTGACACTCAATTTGAGTTTTTATTGCTTTAAATGCATTTTCAGCCCGAGCTGAGCGCGCTTTCTGACTTTGAATGTATCTTCATAGGAATGAGTTGTGTGGTCAAAATAATGCTCATTTAGGCTTCAGGTGGTCATCCTGAACAAAATACATGTTGAAGTGTGTGCATAAGTCCTTTGGTTTTGGCGTGACACTCAATTTGAGGTTTTATTGCTTTGAATGCATTTTTAGCCTGAGCTGAGCACGTTTTGTGAGTTTGAATGTATCTTGATAGGAATGAGTTGTGTGGTCAAATTAATGCTCATATAGGCTTCAGGATGACCTCCTGAACTAAATACATGTTGAAGTGTGTGCATAAATCCTTTGGTTTAGGCGTGACACTCAATTTGAGTTTTTATTGCTTTAAATGCATTTTCAGCCCGAGCTGAGCACGTTTTGTGAGTTTGAATGTATCTTCATAAGAATGAGTTATGTGGTGAAATTAATGCTCATATAGGCTTCAGGATGACCTCCTGAACAAAATAGATGTTAAAGTGTGCGCATAAGTCCTTTGGTTTAGGCGTGACACTCAATTTGAGTTTTTATTGCTTTAAATGCATTTTCAGCCCGAGCTGAGCACGTTTCGTGAGTTTGAATGTATCTTCATAGGAATGAGTTATGTGGTCAAATTAATGCTCATATAGGCTTCAGGAGGTCATCCTGAACAAAATACATGTTGAAGTGTGTGCATAAGTCCTTTGGTTTAGGCGTGACACTCAATTTGAGTTTTTATTGCTTTAAATGCATTTTCAGCCCGAGCTGAGCGCGCTTTCTGACTTTGAATGTATCTTCATAGGAATGAGTTGTGTGGTCAAATTAATGCTCATTTAGGCTTCAGGTGGTCATCCTGAACAAAATACATGTTGAAGTGTGTGCATAAGTCCTTTGGTTTAGGTGTGACACTCAATTTGAGTTTTTATTGCTTTAAATGCATTTTCAGCCCGAGCTGAGCACGTTTTGTGAGTTTGAATGTATCTTCATAGGAATGAGTTGTGTGGTCAAATTAATGCTCATATAGGCTTCAGGATGACCTCCTGAACTAAATACATGTTGAAGTGTGTGCATAAGTCCTTTGGTTTAGGCGTGACACTCAATTTGAGGTTTTATTGCTTTGAATGCATTTTCAGCCCGAGCTGAGCACGTTTTGTGAGTTTGAATGTATCTTGATACGAATGAGTTGTGTGGTCAAATTAATGCTCATATAGGCTTCAGGATGACCTCCTGAACTAAATACATGTTGAAGTGTGTGCATAAATTCTTTGGTTTAGGCGTGACACTCAATTTGAGTTTTTATTGCTTTAAATGCATTTTCAGCCCGAGCTGAGCACGTTTTGTGAGTTTGAATGTATCTTCATAAGAATGAGTTATGTGGTCAAATTAATGCTCATATAGGCTTCAGGATGACCTCCTGAACAAAATAGATGTTAAAGTGTGCGCATAAGTCCTTTGGTTTAGGCGTGACACTCAATTTGAGTTTTTATTGCTTTAAATGCATTTTCAGCCCGAGCTGAGCACGTTTTGTGAGTTTGAATGTATCTTCATAAGAATGAGTTATGTGGTCAAAATAATGCTCATATAGGCTTCAGGATGACCTCCTGAACAAAATAGATGTTAAAGTGTGCGCATAAGTCCTTTGGTTTAGGCGTGACACTCAATTTGAGTTTTTATTGCTTTAAATGCATTTTCAGCCCGAGCTGAGCACGTTTTGTGAGTTTGAATGTATCTTCATAGGAATGAGTTATGTGGTCAAATTAATGCTCATATAGGCTTCAGGAGGTCATCCTGAACAAAATACATGTTGAAGTGTGTGCATAAGTCCTTTGGTTTAGGCGTGACACTCAATTTGAGTTTTTATTGCTTTAAATGCATTTTCAGCCCGAGCTGAGGACGTTTTGTGAGTTTGAATGTATCTTCATAGGAATGAGTTGTGTGGTCAAATTAATGCTCATATAGGCTTCAGGATGACCTCCTGAACTAAATACATGTTGAAGTGTGCGCATAAGTCCTTTGGTTTAGGCGTGACACTCAATTTGAGTTTTTATTGCTTTAAATGCATTTTCAGCCCGAGCTGAGCACGTTTTGTGAGTTTGAATGTATCTTCATAGGAATGAGTTATGTGGTCAAATTAATGCTCATATAGGCTTCAGGATGACCTCCTGAACTAAATACATGTTGAAGTGTGTGCATAAGTCCTTTGGTTTAGGCGTGACACTCAATTTGAGTTTTTATTGCTTTAAATGCATTTTCAGCCCGAGCTGAGGACGTTTTGTGACTTTGAATGTATCTTCATAGGAATGAGTTGTGTGGTCAAATTAATGCTCATTTAGGCTTCAGGTGGTCATCCTGAACAAAATACATATTGAAGTGTGTGCATAAGTCCTTTGGTTTAGGCGTTACACTCAATTTGAGTTTTTATTGCTTTAAATGCATTTCAGCCCGAGATGAGCGCGCTTTCTGACTTTGAATGTATCTTCATAGGAATGAGTTGTGTGGTCAAATTAATGCTCATATAGGCTTCAGGATGACCTCCTGAACTAAATACATGTTGAAGTGTGTGCATAAGTCCTTTGGTTTAGGCGTGACACTCAATTTGAGTTTTTATTGCTTTAAATGCATTTTCAGCCCGAGCTGAGCGCGCTTTCTGACTTTGAATGTATCTTCATAGGAATGAGTTGTGTAGTCAAATTATTGCTCATTTAGGCTTCCGGAGGTCATCCTGAACAAAATACACGTTGAAGTGTGTGCATAAGTCCTTTGGTTTAGGCGTGACACTCAATTTGAGTTTTTATTGCTTTAAATGCATTTTCAGCCCGAGCTGAGCACGTTTTGTGAGTTTGAATGTATCTTCATAGGAATGAGTTGTGTGGTCAAATTAATGCTCATTTAGGCTTCAGGTGTTCATCCTGAACAAAATACATGTTGAAGTGTGTGCATGAGTCCTTTGGTTTAGGTGTGACACTCAATTTGAGTTTTTATTGCTTTAAATGCATTTTCAGCCCGAGCTGAGCACGTTTTGTGAGTTTGAATGTATCTTCATAGGAATGAGTTGTGTGGTCAAACTATTGCTCATTTAGGCTTCAGGAGGACATCCTGAACTAAGTACATGTTGAAGTGTGTGCATAAGTCCTTTGGTTTAGGTGTGACACTCAATTTGGGTTTTTATTGCTTTAAATGCATTTTCAGCCCGAGCTGAGCACGTTTTGTGAGTTTGAATGTATCTTCATAGGAATTAGTTGTGTGGTCAAATTAATGCTCATTTAGGCTTCAGGTGATCATCCTGAACAAAATACATGTTGAAGTGTGTGCATAAGCCCTTTGGTTTAGGCGTGACACTCAATTTGAGTTTTTATTGCGAAATGCATTTTCAGGCCGAACTGCGCAGGTTTTCTGAGTTTGATGTATCTTCATAGGAATGAGTTGTGTGGTCAAATTAATGCTCATTTAGGCTTCAGAGGTCATCCTGAACAAAATACATGTTGAAGTGTGTGCATAAGTCCTTTGGTTTAGGCGTGACACTCAATTTGAGTTTTTATTGCTCTAAATGCTTATTCAGCCCGAACTGAGCGCGCTTTCTGACTTTGAATGTATCTTCATAGGAATGAGTTGTGTGGTCAAATTATTGCTCATTTAGGCTTCAGGAGGTCATCCTGAACAAAATACATGTTGAAGTGTGTGTATAAGTCCTTTGGTTTAGGCGTGACACTCAATTTGAGTTTTTATTGCTTTAAATGCATTTTCAGCCCGAGCTGAGCACGTTTTGTGAGTTTGAATGTATCTTCATAGGAATGAGTTGTGTGGTCAAATTAATGCTCATTTAGGCTTCAGGAGGTCATCCTGAACAAAATACATGTTGAAGTGTGTGCATAAGTCCTTTGGTTTAGGCGTGACACTCAATTTGAGTTTTTATTGCTTTAAATGCTTATTCAGCCCGAACTGAGCGCGCTTTCTGACTTTGAATGTATCTTCATAGGAATGAGTTGTGTGGTCAAATTAATGCTCATTTAGGCGTCAGGTGGTCATCCTGAACAAAATACATGTTGAAGTGTGTGCATTAGTCCTTTGGTTTAGGCGTGACACTCAATTTGAGTTTTTATTGCTTTAAATGCATTTTCAGGCCGAGCTGAGCACGTTTTGTGAGTTTGAATGTATCTTCATAGGAATGAGTTGTGTAGTCAAATTAATGCTCATTTAGGCTTCAGGTGGTCATCCTGAACTAAATACATGTTGAAGTGTGTGCAAAAGTCCTTTGGTTTAGGCGTGACACTCAATTTGAGTTTTTATTGCTTTAAATGCATTTTCAGCCCGAGCGGAGCGCGCTTTCTGACTTTGAATGTATCTTCATAGGAATGAGTTGTGTGGTCAAATTATTGCTCATTTAGGCTTCAGGAGGTCATCCTGAACAAAATACATGTTGAAGTGTGTGCATAAGTCCTTTGGTTTAGGTGTGACACTCAATTTGAGTTTTTATTGCTTTAAATGCATTTTCAGCCCGAGCTGAGCACGTTTTGTGAGTTTGAATGTATCTTCATAGGCATGAGTTGTGTGGTCAAATTAATGCTCATATGGGCTTCAGGTGGTCATCCTGAACAAAATACATGAAGTGTGTGCATAAGTCCTTTGGTTTAGGCGTGAAACTCAATTTGAGTTTTTATTGCTTTAAATGCATTTTCAGCCCGAGCTGAGCACGTTTTGTGAGTTTGAATGTATCTTCATAGGAATGAGTTGTGTGGTCAAATTATTGCTCATTTAGGCTTGAGGAGGTCATCCTGAACAAAATACATGTTGAAGTGTGTGCATAAGTCCTTTGGTTTAGGCGTGACACTCATTTTGAGTTTTTATTGCTTTAAATGCATTTTCAGCCCGAGCTGAGCACGTTTTGTGAGTTTGAATGTATCTTCATAGAATGAGTTGTGTGGTCAAATTAATGCTCATTTAGGCTTCAGGTGGTCATCCTGAACAAAATACATGTTGAAGTGTGTGCATAAGTCCTTTGGTTTAGGCGTGACACTCAATTTGAGTTTTTATTGCTTTAAAGGCATTTTCAGCCCGAGCTGAACACGTTTTGTGAGTTTGAATGTATCTTCATAGGAATGAGTTATGTAGTCAAATTAATGCTCATATGGGCTTCAGGAGGTCATCCTGAACAAAATACATGTTGAAGTGTGTGCATAAGTCCTTTGGTTTAGGCGTGACACTCAATTTGAGTTTTTATTGCTTTAAATGCATTTTCAGCCCGAGCTGAGCATGTTTTTTGAGTTTGAATGTATCTTCATAGGAATGAGGTGTGTGGTCAAATTATTGCTCATTTAGGCTTGAGGAGGTCATCCTGAACAAAATACATGTTGAAGTGTGTGCATAAGTCCTTTGGTTTAGGCGTGACACTCATTTTGAGTTTTTATTGCTTTAAATGCATTTTCAGCCCGAGCTGAGCACGTTTTGTGAGTTTGAATGTATCTTCATAGGAATGAGTTGTGTAGTCAAATTAATGCTCATATGGGCTTCAGGAGGTCATCCTGAACAAAATACATGTTGAAGTGTGTGCATAAGTCCTTTGGTTTAGGTGTGACACTCAATTTGAGTTTTTATTGCTTTAAATGCTTATTCAGCCCGAACTGAGCGCGCTTTCTGACTTTGAATGTATTTTCATAGGAATGAGTTGTGTGGTCAAATTAATGCTCATTTAGGCGTCAGGTGGTCATCCTGAACAAAATACATGTTGAAGTGTGTGCATTAGTCCTTTGGTTTAGGCGTGACACTCAATTTGAGTTTTTATTGCTTTAAATGCATTTTTTGCTGAGCTGAGCGCGTTTTTTGAGTTTGAATGTATCTTCATAGGAATGAGTTGTGTAGTCAAATTACTGCTCATTTAGGCTTCAGGAGGACATCCTGAACTAAATACATTGAAGTGTGTGCAAAAGTCCTTTGGTTTGGGAGTGACACTCAATTTGAGTTTTTATTGCTTTAAATGCATTTTCAGGCCGAGTGGAACAAGTTTTCAAAATGTGTCTTGAATCATGTTATGGTCTATGTTGCCCTCTACTGACCAAAGTCCGTTATTGTCTCCGAGGCCTGAAACCATTTTACATTTATATGACTGTATAACTGTACTCTTGAGCCAATTATTCAATTTCTCTTTGTTCTTGAACTAATTATAACTCAACGCAGGTACCATGACTATACTCAATTTCAGTTTTTATTGCTTTAAGTGCAGTTTCGGGCCGAGCTGAGCATGTGTTCTGAGTTTGAATGTATCTTTATAGGAATGAGTTGTGTAGTCAAATTAATGCTCATATGGGCTTCAGGAGGTCATCCTAAACAAAATACATGTTGAAGTGTGTGCATAAGTCCTTTGGTTTAGGCGTGACACTCATTTTGAGTTTTTATTGCTTTAAATGCATTTTCAGCCCGAGCTGAGCACGTTTTGTGAGTTTGAATGTATCTTCATAGAATGAGTTGTGTGGTCAAATTAATGCTCATTTAGGCTTCAGGTGGTCATCCTGAACAAAATACATGTTGAAGTGTGTGCATAAGTCCTTTGGTTTAGGCGTGACACTCAATTTGAGTTTTTATTGCTTTAAAGGCATTTTCAGCCCGAGCTGAGCACGTTTTGTGAGTTTGAATGTATCTTCATAGGAATGAGTTATGTAGTCAAATTAATGCTCATATGGGCTTCAGGAGGTCATCCTGAACAAAATACATGTTGAAGTGTGTGCATAAGTCCTTTGGTTTAGGCGTGACACTCAATTTGAGTTTTTATTGCTTTAAATGCATTTTCAGCCCGAGCTGAGCATGTTTTTTGAGTTTGAATGTATCTTCATAGGAATGAGGTGTGTGGTCAAATTATTGCTCATTTAGGCTTGAGGAGGTCATCCTGAACAAAATACATGTTGAAGTGTGTGCATAAGTCCTTTGGTTTAGGCGTGACACTCATTTTGAGTTTTTATTGCTCTAAATGCATTTTCAGCCCGAGCTGAGCACGTTTTGTGAGTTTGAATGTATCTTCATAGGAATGAGTTGTGTAGTCAAATTAATGCTCATATGGGCTTCAGGAGGTCATCCTGAACAAAATACATGTTGAAGTGTGTGCATAAGTCCTTTGGTTTAGGTGTGACACTCAATTTGAGTTTTTATTGCTTTAAATGCTTATTCAGCCCGAACTGAGCGCGCTTTCTGACTTTGAATGTATCTTCATAGGAATGAGTTGTGTGGTCAAATTAATGCTCATTTAGGCGTCAGGTGGTCATCCTGAACAAAATACATGTTGAAGTGTGTGCATTAGTCCTTTGGTTTAGGCGTGACACTCAATTTGAGTTTTTATTGCTTTAAATGCATTTTTTGCTGAGCTGAGCACGTTTTTTGAGTTTGAATGTATCTTCATAGGAATGAGTTGTGTAGTCAAATTACTGCTCATTTAGGCTTCAGGAGGACATCCTGAACTAAATACATTGAAGTGTGTGCAAAAGTCCTTTGGTTTGGGAGTGACACTCAATTTGAGTTTTTATTGCTTTAAATGCATTTTCAGGCCGAGTGGAACAAGTTTTCAAAATGTGTCTTGAATCATGTTATGGTCTATGTTGCCCTCTACTGACCAAAGTCCGTTATTGTCTCCGAGGCCTGAAACCATTTTACATTTATATGACTGTATAACTGTACTCTTGAGCCAATTATTCAATTTCTCTTTGTTCTTGAACTAATTATAACTCAACGCAGGTACCATGACTATACTCAATTTCAGTTTTTATTGCTTTAAGTGCAGTTTCGGGCCGAGCTGAGCATGTGTTCTGAGTTTGAATGTATCTTTATAGGAATGAGTTGTGTAGTCAAATTAATGCTCATATGGGCTTCAGGAGGTCATCCTGAACAAAATACATGTTGAAGTGTGTGCATAAGTCCTTTGGTTTAGGCGTGACACTCATTTTGAGTTTTTATTGCTTTAAATGCATTTTCAGCCCGAGCTGAGCACGTTTTGTGAGTTTGAATGTATCTTCATAGAATGAGTTGTGTGGTCAAATTAATGCTCATTTAGGCTTCAGGTGGTCATCCTGAACAAAATACATGTTGAAGTGTGTGTATAAGTCCTTTGGTTTAGGCGTGACACTCAATTTGAGTTTTTATTGCTTTAAAGGCATTTTCAGCCCGAGCTGAGCACGTTTTGTGAGTTTGAATGTATCTTCATAGGAATGAGTTATGTAGTCAAATTAATGCTCATATGGGCTTCAGGAGGTCATCCTGAACAAAATACATGTTGAAGTGTGTGCATAAGTCCTTTGGTTTAGGCGTGACACTCAATTTGAGTTTTTATTGCTTTAAATGCATTTTCAGCCCGAGCTGAGCATGTTTTTTGAGTTTGAATGTGTCTTCATAGGAATGAGGTGTGTGGTCAAATTATTGCTCATTTAGGCTTGAGGAGATCATCCTGAACAAAATACATGTTGAAGTGTGTGCATAAGTCCTTTGGTTTAGGCGTGACACTCATTTTGAGTTTTTATTGCTTTAAATGCATTTTCAGCCCGAGCTGAGCACGTTTTGTGAGTTTGAATGTATCTTCATAGGAATGAGTTGTGTAGTCAAATTAATGCTCATATGGGCTTCAGGAGGTCATCCTGAACAAAATACATGTTGAAGTGTGTGCATAAGTCCTTTGGTTTAGGTGTGACACTCAATTTGAGTTTTTATTGCTTTAAATGCTTATTCAGCCCGAACTGAGCGCGCTTTCTGACTTTGAATGTATCTTCATAGGAATGAGTTGTGTGGTCAAATTAATGCTCATTTAGGCGTCAGGTGGTCATCCTGAACAAAATACATGTTGAAGTGTGTGCATTAGTCCTTTGGTTTAGGCGTGACACTCAATTTGAGTTTTTATTGCTTTAAATGCATTTTTTGCTGAGCTGAGCACGTTTTTTGAGTTTGAATGTATCTTCATAGGAATGAGTTGTGTAGTCAAATTACTGCTCATTTAGGCTTCAGGAGGACATCCTGAACTAAATACATTGAAGTGTGTGCAAAAGTCCTTTGATTTGGGAGTGACACTCAATTTGAGTTTTTATTGCTTTAAATGCATTTTCAGGCCGAGTGGAACAAGTTTTCAAAATGTGTCTTGAATCATGTTATGGTCTATGTTGCCCTCTACTGACCAAAGTCCGTTATTGTCTCCGAGGCCTGAAACCATTTTACATTTATATGACTGTATAACTGTACTCTTGAGCCAATTATTCAATTTCTCTTTGTTCTTGAACTAATTATAACTCAACGCAGGTACCATGACTATACTCAATTTCAGTTTTTATTGCTTTAAGTGCAGTTTCGGGCCGAGCTGAGCATGTGTTCTGAGTTTGAATGTATCTTTATAGGAATGAGTTGTGTAGTCAAATTAATGCTCATATGGGCTTCAGGAGGTCATCCTGAACAAAATACACGAAGTGTGTGCATAAGTCCTTTGGTTTAGGTGTGACACTCAATTTGAGTTTTTATTGCTTTAAATGCATTTTCAGCCCGAGCTGAGCACGTTTTGTGAGTTTGAATGTATCTTCATAGGAATGAGTTGTGTAGTCAAATTAATGCTCATTTGAGCTTCAGGAGGTCATCTTGAACAAAATACATGTTGAAGTGTGTGCATGAGTCCTTTGGTTTAGGTGTGACACTCAATTTGAGTTTTTATTGCTTTAAATGCATTTTTCAGCCGGAGCTGAGCACGTTTTGTGAGTTTGAATGTATCTTCATAGGAATGAGTTGTGTGGTCAAATTATTGCTCATTTAGGCTTCAGGAGGTCATCCTAAACAAAATACATGTTGAAGTGTGTGCATAAGTCCTTTGGTTTCGGCGTGACACTCAATTTGAGTTTTTATTGCTTTAAATGCATTTTCAGCCCGAGCTGAGCACGTTTTGTGAGTTTGAATGTATCTTCATAGGAATGAGTTGTGTGGTCAAATTAATGCTCATTTAGGCTTCAGGTGGTCATCCTGAACAAAATACATGTTGAAGTGTGTGCATAAATCCTTTGGTTTAGGCGTGACACTCAATTTGAGTTTTTATTGCTTTAAATGCATTTTCAGCCCGAGCTGAGCACGTTTTGTGAGTTTGAATGTATCTTCATAGGAATAAGTTGTGTGGTCAAATTAATGCTCATATGGGCTTCAGGAGGTCATCCTGAACAAAATACATGTTGAAGTGTGTGCATAAGTCCTTTGGTTTAGGTGTGACACTCAATTTGAGTTTTTATTGCTTTAAATGCATTTTCAGCCCGAGCTGAGCGCGTTTTTTGAGTTTGAATGTATCTTCATAGGAATGAGGTGTGTGGTCAAATTATTGCTCATTTAGGCTTGAGGAGGTCATCCTGAACAAAATACATGTTGAAGTGTGTGCATAAGTCCTTTGGTTTAGGCGTGACACTCATTTAGAGTTTTTATTGCTTTAAATGCATTTTCAGCCCGAGCTGAGCACGTTTTGTGAGTTTGAATGTATCTTCATAGAATGAGTTGTGTGGTCAAATTAATGCTCATTTAGGCTTCAGGTGGTCATCCTGAACAAAATACATGTTGAAGTGTGTGCATAAGTCCTTTGGTTTAGGCGTGACACTCAATTTGAGTTTTTATTGCTTTAAATGCATTTTCAGCCCGAGCTGAGCACGTTTTGTGAGTTTGAATGTATCTTCATAGGAATGAGTTGTGTAGTCAAATTAATGCTCATTTAGGCTTCAGGAGGACATCCTGAACTAAATACATGTTGAAGTGTGTGCATAAGCCCTTTGGTTTAGGCGTGACACTCAATTTGAGTTTTTATTGCTTTTAATGCATTTTCAGCCCGAGCTGAGCGCGCTTTCTGACTTTGAATGTATCTTCATAGGAATGAGTTTTGTGGTCAAATTAATGCTCATTTATGCTTCAGGTGGTCATCCTGAACTAAATACATGTTGAAGTGTGTGCATAAGTCCTTTGGTTTAGGCGTGACAATCAATTTGAGTTTTTATTGCTTTAAATGCATTTTCAGCGCGAGCTGAGCGCGCTTTCTGACTTTGAATGTATCTTCATAGGAATGAGTTGTGTGGTCAAATTATTGCTCATTTAGGCTTCGGGAGGTCATCCTGAACAAAATACATGTTGAAGTGTGTGCATAAGTCCTTTGGTTTAGGCGTGACACTCAATTTGAGTTTTTATTGCTTTAAATGCATTTTTTGCTGAGCTGAGCACGTTTTTTGAGTTTGAATGTATCTTCATAGGAATGAGTTGTGTAGTCAAATTACTGCTCATTTAGGCTTCAGGAGGACATCCTGAACTAAATACATTGAAGTGTGTGCAAAAGTCCTTTGGTTTGGGAGTGACACTCAATTTGAGTTATTATTGCTTTAAATGCATTTTACAGGCCGAGTGGAACAAGTTTTCAAAATGTGTCTTGAATCATGTTATGGTCTATGTTGCCCTCTACTGACCAAAGTCCGTTATTGTCTCCGAGGCCTGAAACCATTTTACATTTATATGACTGTATAACAGGGCGGCCCGGTAGTCCAGTGGTTAGCACGTCGGCTTCACAGTGCAGAGGTACCGGGTTCGATTCCAGCTCCGGCCTCCCTGTGTGGAGTTTGCATGTTCTCCCAGGGCCTGCGTGGGTTTTCTCCGGGTGCTCCGGTTTCCTCCCACATTCCAAAAACATGCATGTCAGGCTGATTGGGCGCTCTAAATTGTCCCTAGGTGTGAGTGTGGGCGTGGATGGTTGTTCGTCTGTGTGTGCCCTGCGATTGGCTGGCAACTGATTCAGGGTGTCCCCCGCCTACTGCCCGAAGACGGCTGGGATAGGCTCCAGCACCCCCCGCGACCCTAGTGAGGATCAAGCGGTTCGGAAAATGGATGGATGGATGGATGACTGTATAACTGTACTCTTCAGCCAATTATTCAATTTCTCTTTGTTCTTGAACTAATTATAACTCAACGCAGGTACCATGACTATACTCAATTTCAGTTTTTATTGCTTTAAGTGCAGTTTCGGGCCGAGCTGAGCACGTGTTCTGAGTTTGAATGTATCTTCATAGGAATGAGATGTGTGATCATATTAATGCTCATTTAGGCTTCAGGTGGTCATCCTGAACAAAATACATGTTGAAGTGTGTGCATAAGTCCTTTGGTTTAGGCGTGACACTCAATTTGAGTTTTTATTGCTTTAAATGCATTTTCAGCCCGAGCTGAGCACGTTTTGTGAGTTTGAATGTATCTTCATAGGAATGAGTTGTGTGGTCAAATTAATGCTCATTTAGGCTTCAGGAGGTCATCCTGAACAAAATACATGTTGAAGTGTGTGCATAAGTCCTTTGGTTTAGGCGTGACACTCAATTTGAGTTTTTATTGCTTTAAATGCTTATTCAGCCCGAACTGAGCGCGCTTTCTGACTTTGAATGTATCTTCATAGGAATGAGATGTGTGGTCAAATTAATGCTCATTTAGGCGTCAGGTGGTCATCCTGAACAAAATACATGTTGAAGTGTGTGCATTAGTCCTTTGGTTTAGGCGTGACACTCAATTTGAGTTTTTATTGCTTTAAATGCATTTTCAGGCCGAGCTGAGCACGTTTTGTGAGTTTGAATGTATCTTCATAGGAATGAGTTGTGTAGTCAAATTAATGCTCATTTAGGCTTCAGGTGGTCATCCTGAACTAAATACATGTTGAAGTGTGTGCAAAAGTCCTTTGGTTTAGGCGTGACACTCAATTTGAGTTTTTATTGCTTTAAATGCATTTTCAGCCCGAGCGGAGCGCGCTTTCTGACTTTGAATGTATCTTCATAGGAATGAGTTGTGTGGTCAAATTATTGCTCATTTAGGCTTCAGGAGGTCATCCTGAACAAAATACATGTTGAAGTGTGTGCATAAGTCCTTTGGTTTAGGTGTGACACTCAATTTGAGTTTTTATTGCTTTAAATGCATTTTCAGCCCGAGCTGAGCACGTTTTGTGAGTTTGAATGTATCTTCATAGGCATGAGTTGTGTGGTCAAATTAATGCTCATATGGGCTTCAGGTGGTCATCCTGAACAAAATACATGAAGTGTGTGCATAAGTCCTTTGGTTTAGGCGTGAAACTCAATTTGAGTTTTTATTGCTTTAAATGCATTTTCAGCCCGAGCTGAGCACGTTTTGTGAGTTTGAATGTATCTTCATAGGAATGAGTTGTGTGGTCAAATTATTGCTCATTTAGGCTTGAGGAGGTCATCCTGAACAAAATACATGTTGAAGTGTGTGCATAAGTCCTTTGGTTTAGGCGTGACACTCATTTTGAGTTTTTATTGCTTTAAATGCATTTTCAGCCCGAGCTGAGCACGTTTTGTGAGTTTGAATGTATCTTCATAGAATGAGTTGTGTGGTCAAATTAATGCTCATTTAGGCTTCAGGTGGTCATCCTGAACAAAATACATGTTGAAGTGTGTGCATAAGTCCTTTGGTTTAGGCGTGACACTCAATTTGAGTTTTTATTGCTTTAAAGGCATTTTCAGCCCGAGCTGAACACGTTTTGTGAGTTTGAATGTATCTTCATAGGAATGAGTTATGTAGTCAAATTAATGCTCATATGGGCTTCAGGAGGTCATCCTGAACAAAATACATGTTGAAGTGTGTGCATAAGTCCTTTGGTTTAGGCGTGACACTCAATTTGAGTTTTTATTGCTTTAAATGCATTTTCAGCCCGAGCTGAGCATGTTTTTTGAGTTTGAATGTATCTTCATAGGAATGAGGTGTGTGGTCAAATTATTGCTCATTTAGGCTTGAGGAGGTCATCCTGAACAAAATACATGTTGAAGTGTGTGCATAAGTCCTTTGGTTTAGGCGTGACACTCATTTTGAGTTTTTATTGCTTTAAATGCATTTTCAGCCCGAGCTGAGCACGTTTTGTGAGTTTGAATGTATCTTCATAGGAATGAGTTGTGTAGTCAAATTAATGCTCATATGGGCTTCAGGAGGTCATCCTGAACAAAATACATGTTGAAGTGTGTGCATAAGTCCTTTGGTTTAGGTGTGACACTCAATTTGAGTTTTTATTGCTTTAAATGCTTATTCAGCCCGAACTGAGCGCGCTTTCTGACTTTGAATGTATTTTCATAGGAATGAGTTGTGTGGTCAAATTAATGCTCATTTAGGCGTCAGGTGGTCATCCTGAACAAAATACATGTTGAAGTGTGTGCATTAGTCCTTTGGTTTAGGCGTGACACTCAATTTGAGTTTTTATTGCTTTAAATGCATTTTTTGCTGAGCTGAGCGCGTTTTTTGAGTTTGAATGTATCTTCATAGGAATGAGTTGTGTAGTCAAATTACTGCTCATTTAGGCTTCAGGAGGACATCCTGAACTAAATACATTGAAGTGTGTGCAAAAGTCCTTTGGTTTGGGAGTGACACTCAATTTGAGTTTTTATTGCTTTAAATGCATTTTCAGGCCGAGTGGAACAAGTTTTCAAAATGTGTCTTGAATCATGTTATGGTCTATGTTGCCCTCTACTGACCAAAGTCCGTTATTGTCTCCGAGGCCTGAAACCATTTTACATTTATATGACTGTATAACTGTACTCTTGAGCCAATTATTCAATTTCTCTTTGTTCTTGAACTAATTATAACTCAACGCAGGTACCATGACTATACTCAATTTCAGTTTTTATTGCTTTAAGTGCAGTTTCGGGCCGAGCTGAGCATGTGTTCTGAGTTTGAATGTATCTTTATAGGAATGAGTTGTGTAGTCAAATTAATGCTCATATGGGCTTCAGGAGGTCATCCTGAACAAAATACATGTTGAAGTGTGTGCATAAGTCCTTTGGTTTAGGCGTGACACTCATTTTGAGTTTTTATTGCTTTAAATGCATTTTCAGCCCGAGCTGAGCACGTTTTGTGAGTTTGAATGTATCTTCATAGAATGAGTTGTGTGGTCAAATTAATGCTCATTTAGGCTTCAGGTGGTCATCCTGAACAAAATACATGTTGAAGTGTGTGCATAAGTCCTTTGGTTTAGGCGTGACACTCAATTTGAGTTTTTATTGCTTTAAAGGCATTTTCAGCCCGAGCTGAGCACGTTTTGTGAGTTTGAATGTATCTTCATAGGAATGAGTTATGTAGTCAAATTAATGCTCATATGGGCTTCAGGAGGTCATCCTGAACAAAATACATGTTGAAGTGTGTGCATAAGTCCTTTGGTTTAGGCGTGACACTCAATTTGAGTTTTTATTGCTTTAAATGCATTTTCAGCCCGAGCTGAGCATGTTTTTTGAGTTTGAATGTATCTTCATAGGAATGAGGTGTGTGGTCAAATTATTGCTCATTTAGGCTTGAGGAGGTCATCCTGAACAAAATACATGTTGAAGTGTGTGCATAAGTCCTTTGGTTTAGGCGTGACACTCATTTTGAGTTTTTATTGCTCTAAATGCATTTTCAGCCCGAGCTGAGCACGTTTTGTGAGTTTGAATGTATCTTCAGAGGAATGAGTTGTGTAGTCAAATTAATGCTCATATGGGCTTCAGGAGGTCATCCTGAACAAAATACATGTTGAAGTGTGTGCATAAGTCCTTTGGTTTAGGTGTGACACTCAATTTGAGTTTTTATTGCTTTAAATGCTTATTCAGCCCGAACTGAGCGCGCTTTCTGACTTTGAATGTATCTTCATAGGAATGAGTTGTGTGGTCAAATTAATGCTCATTTAGGCGTCAGGTGGTCATCCTGAACAAAATACATGTTGAAGTGTGTGCATTAGTCCTTTGGTTTAGGCGTGACACTCAATTTGAGTTTTTATTGCTTTAAATGCATTTTTTGCTGAGCTGAGCACGTTTTTTGAGTTTGAATGTATCTTCATAGGAATGAGTTGTGTAGTCAAATTACTGCTCATTTAGGCTTCAGGAGGACATCCTGAACTAAATACATTGAAGTGTGTGCAAAAGTCCTTTGGTTTGGGAGTGACACTCAATTTGAGTTTTTATTGCTTTAAATGCATTTTCAGGCCGAGTGGAACAAGTTTTCAAAATGTGTCTTGAATCATGTTATGGTCTATGTTGCCCTCTACTGACCAAAGTCCGTTATTGTCTCCGAGGCCTGAAACCATTTTACATTTATATGACTGTATAACTGTACTCTTGAGCCAATTATTCAATTTCTCTTTGTTCTTGAACTAATTATAACTCAACGCAGGTACCATGACTATACTCAATTTCAGTTTTTATTGCTTTAAGTGCAGTTTCGGGCCGAGCTGAGCATGTGTTCTGAGTTTGAATGTATCTTTATAGGAATGAGTTGTGTAGTCAAATTAATGCTCATATGGGCTTCAGGAGGTCATCCTGAACAAAATACATGTTGAAGTGTGTGCATAAGTCCTTTGGTTTAGGCGTGACACTCATTTTGAGTTTTTATTGCTTTAAATGCATTTTCAGCCCGAGCTGAGCACGTTTTGTGAGTTTGAATGTATCTTCATAGAATGAGTTGTGTGGTCAAATTAATGCTCATTTAGGCTTCAGGTGGTCATCCTGAACAAAATACATGTTGAAGTGTGTGTATAAGTCCTTTGGTTTAGGCGTGACACTCAATTTGAGTTTTTATTGCTTTAAAGGCATTTTCAGCCCGAGCTGAGCACGTTTTGTGAGTTTGAATGTATCTTCATAGGAATGAGTTATGTAGTCAAATTAATGCTCATATGGGCTTCAGGAGGTCATCCTGAACAAAATACATGTTGAAGTGTGTGCATAAGTCCTTTGGTTTAGGCGTGACACTCAATTTGAGTTTTTATTGCTTTAAATGCATTTTCAGCCCGAGCTGAGCATGTTTTTTGAGTTTGAATGTATCTTCATAGGAATGAGGTGTGTGGTCAAATTATTGCTCATTTAGGCTTGAGGAGGTCATCCTGAACAAAATACATGTTGAAGTGTGTGCATAAGTCCTTTGGTTTAGGCGTGACACTCATTTTGAGTTTTTATTGCTTTAAATGCATTTTCAGCCCGAGCTGAGCACGTTTTGTGAGTTTGAATGTATCTTCATAGGAATGAGTTGTGTAGTCAAATTAATGCTCATATGGGCTTCAGGAGGTCATCCTGAACAAAATACATGTTGAAGTGTGTGCATAAGTCCTTTGGTTTAGGTGTGACACTCAATTTGAGTTTTTATTGCTTTAAATGCTTATTCAGCCCGAACTGAGCGCGCTTTCTGACTTTGAATGTATCTTCATAGGAATGAGTTGTGTGGTCAAATTAATGCTCATTTAGGCGTCAGGTGGTCATCCTGAACAAAATACATGTTGAAGTGTGTGCATTAGTCCTTTGGTTTAGGCGTGACACTCAATTTGAGTTTTTATTGCTTTAAATGCATTTTTTGCTGAGCTGAGCACGTTTTTTGAGTTTGAATGTATCTTCATAGGAATGAGTTGTGTAGTCAAATTACTGCTCATTTAGGCTTCAGGAGGACATCCTGAACTAAATACATTGAAGTGTGTGCAAAAGTCCTTTGATTTGGGAGTGACACTCAATTTGAGTTTTTATTGCTTTAAATGCATTTTCAGGCCGAGTGGAACAAGTTTTCAAAATGTGTCTTGAATCATGTTATGGTCTATGTTGCCCTCTACTGACCAAAGTCCGTTATTGTCTCCGAGGCCTGAAACCATTTTACATTTATATGACTGTATAACTGTACTCTTGAGCCAATTATTCAATTTCTCTTTGTTCTTGAACTAATTATAACTCAACGCAGGTACCATGACTATACTCAATTTCAGTTTTTATTGCTTTAAGTGCAGTTTCGGGCCGAGCTGAGCATGTGTTCTGAGTTTGAATGTATCTTTATAGGAATGAGTTGTGTAGTCAAATTAATGCTCATATGGGCTTCAGGAGGTCATCCTGAACAAAATACACGAAGTGTGTGCATAAGTCCTTTGGTTTAGGTGTGACACTCAATTTGAGTTTTTATTGCTTTAAATGCATTTTCAGCCCGAGCTGAGCACGTTTTGTGAGTTTGAATGTATCTTCATAGGAATGAGTTGTGTAGTCAAATTAATGCTCATTTGAGCTTCAGGAGGTCATCTTGAACAAAATACATGTTGAAGTGTGTGCATGAGTCCTTTGGTTTAGGTGTGACACTCAATTTGAGTTTTTATTGCTTTAAATGCATTTTTCAGCCGGAGCTGAGCACGTTTTGTGAGTTTGAATGTATCTTCATAGGAATGAGTTGTGTGGTCAAATTAATGCTCATTTAGGCTTCAGGTGGTCATCCTGAACAAAATACATGTTGAAGTGTGTGCATAAGTCCTTTGGTTTAGGCGTGACACTCATTTTGAGTTTTTATTGCTTTAAATGCATTTTCAGCCCGAGCTGAGCACGTTTTGTGAGTTTGAATGTATCTTCATAGAATGAGTTGTGTGGTCAAATTAATGCTCATTTAGGCTTCAGGAGGTCATCCTGAACAAAATACATGTTGAAGTGTGTGCATAAGTCCTTTGGTTTAGGCGTGACACTCAATTTGAGTTTTTATTGCTTTAAATGCATTTTCAGCCCGAGCTGAGCGCGCTTTCTGACTTTGAATGTATCTTCATAGGAATGAGTTGTGTGGTCAAATTATTGCTCATTTAGGCTTCAGGAGGTCATCCTAAACAAAATACATGTTGAAGTGTGTGCATAAGTCCTTTGGTTTCGGCGTGACACTCAATTTGAGTTTTTATTGCTTTAAATGCATTTTCAGCCCGAGCTGAGCACGTTTTGTGAGTTTGAATGTATCTTCATAGGAATGAGTTGTGTGGTCAAATTAATGCTCATTTAGGCTTCAGGTGGTCATCCTGAACAAAATACATGTTGAAGTGTGTGCATAAATCCTTTGGTTTAGGCGTGACACTCAATTTGAGTTTTTATTGCTTTAAATGCATTTTCAGCCCGAGCTGAGCACGTTTTGTGAGTTTGAATGTATCTTCATAGGAATAAGTTGTGTGGTCAAATTAATGCTCATATGGGCTTCAGGAGGTCATCCTGAACAAAATACATGTTGAAGTGTGTGCATAAGTCCTTTGGTTTAGGTGTGACACTCAATTTGAGTTTTTATTGCTTTAAATGCATTTTCAGCCCGAGCTGAGCACGTTTTTTGAGTTTGAATGTATCTTCATAGGAATGAGGTGTGTGGTCAAATTATTGCTCATTTAGGCTTGAGGAGGTCATCCTGAACAAAATACATGTTGAAGTGTGTGCATAAGTCCTTTGGTTTAGGCGTGACACTCATTTAGAGTTTTTATTGCTTTAAATGCATTTTCAGCCCGAGCTGAGCACGTTTTGTGAGTTTGAATGTATCTTCATAGAATGAGTTGTGTGGTCAAATTAATGCTCATTTAGGCTTCAGGTGGTCATCCTGAACAAAATACATGTTGAAGTGTGTGCATAAGTCCTTTGGTTTAGGCGTGACACTCAATTTGAGTTTTTATTGCTTTAAATGCATTTTCAGCCCGAGCTGAGCACGTTTTGTGAGTTTGAATGTATCTTCATAGGAATGAGTTGTGTAGTCAAATTAATGCTCATTTAGGCTTCAGGAGGACATCCTGAACTAAATACATGTTGAAGTGTGTGCATAAGCCCTTTGGTTTAGGCGTGACACTCAATTTGAGTTTTTATTGCTTTTAATGCATTTTCAGCCCGAGCTGAGCGCGCTTTCTGACTTTGAATGTATCTTCATAGGAATGAGTTTTGTGGTCAAATTAATGCTCATTTATGCTTCAGGTGGTCATCCTGAACTAAATACATGTTGAAGTGTGTGCATAAGTCCTTTGGTTTAGGCGTGACAATCAATTTGAGTTTTTATTGCTTTAAATGCATTTTCAGCGCGAGCTGAGCGCGCTTTCTGACTTTGAATGTATCTTCATAGGAATGAGTTGTGTGGTCAAATTATTGCTCATTTAGGCTTCGGGAGGTCATCCTGAACAAAATACATGTTGAAGTGTGTGCATAAGTCCTTTGGTTTAGGCGTGACACTCAATTTGAGTTTTTATTGCTTTAAATGCATTTTTTGCTGAGCTGAGCACGTTTTTTGAGTTTGAATGTATCTTCATAGGAATGAGTTGTGTAGTCAAATTACTGCTCATTTAGGCTTCAGGAGGACATCCTGAACTAAATACATTGAAGTGTGTGCAAAAGTCCTTTGGTTTGGGAGTGACACTCAATTTGAGTTATTATTGCTTTAAATGCATTTTACAGGCCGAGTGGAACAAGTTTTCAAAATGTGTCTTGAATCATGTTATGGTCTATGTTGCCCTCTACTGACCAAAGTCTATTATTGTCTCCGAGGCCTGAAACCATTTTACATTTATATGACTGTATAACAGGGCGGCCCGGTAGTCCAGTGGTTAGCACGTCGGCTTCACAGTGCAGAGGTACCGGGTTCGATTCCAGCTCCGGCCTCCCTGTGTGGAGTTTGCATGTTCTCCCAGGGCCTGCGTGGGTTTTCTCCGGGTGCTCCGGTTTCCTCCCACATTCCAAAAACATGCATGTCAGGCTGATTGGGCGCTCTAAATTGTCCCTAGGTGTGAGTGTGGGCGTGGATGGTTGTTCGTCTGTGTGTGCCCTGCGATTGGCTGGCAACTGATTCAGGGTGTCCCCCGCCTACTGCCCGAAGACGGCTGGGATAGGCTCCAGCACCCCCCGCGACCCTAGTGAGGATCAAGCGGTTCGGAAAATGGATGGATGGATGGATGACTGTATAACTGTACTCTTCAGCCAATTATTCAATTTCTCTTTGTTCTTGAACTAATTATAACTCAACGCAGGTACCATGACTATACTCAATTTCAGTTTTTATTGCTTTAAGTGCAGTTTCGGGCCGAGCTGAGCACGTGTTCTGAGTTTGAATGTATCTTCATAGGAATGAGATGTGTGATCATATTAATGCTCATTTAGGCTTCAGGTGGTCATCCTGAACAAAATACATGTTGAAGTGTGTGCATAAGTCCTTTGGTTTAGGCGTGACACTCAATTTGAGTTTTTATTGCTTTAAATGCATTTTCAGCCCGAGCTGAGCACGTTTTGTGAGTTTGAATGTATCTTCATAGGAATGAGTTGTGTAGTCAAATTAATGCTCATTTAGGCTTCAGGAGGACATCCTGAACTAAATACATGTTGAAGTGTGTGCATAAGCCCTTTGGTTTAGGCGTGACACTCAATTTGAGTTTTTATTGCTTTTAATGCATTTTCAGCCCGAGCTGAGCGCGCTTTCTGACTTTGAATGTATCTTCATAGGAATGAGTTGTGTGGTCAAATTAATGCTCATTTATGCTTCAGGTGGTCATCCTGAACTAAATACATGTTGAAGTGTGTGCATAAGTCCTTTGGTTTAGGCGTGACAATCAATTTGAGTTTTTATTGCTTTAAATGCATTTTCAGCGCGAGCTGAGCGCGCTTTCTGACTTTGAATGTATCTTCATAGGAATGAGTTGTGTGGTCAAATTATTGCTCATTTAGGCTTCAGGAGGTCATCCTGAACAAAATACATGTTGAAGTGTGTGCATAAGTCCTTTGGTTTAGGCGTGACACTCAATTTGAGTTTTTATTGCTTTAAATGCATTTTTTGCTGAGCTGAGCACGTTTTTTGAGTTTGAATGTATCTTCATAGGAATGAGTTGTGTAGTCAAATTACTGCTCATTTAGGCTTCAGGAGGACATCCTGAACTAAATACATTGAAGTGTGTGCAAAAGTCCTTTGGTTTGGGAGTGACACTCAATTTGAGTTATTATTGCTTTAAATGCATTTTACAGGCCGAGTGGAACAAGTTTTCAAAATGTGTCTTGAATCATGTTATGGTCTATGTTGCCCTCTACTGACCAAAGTCCGTTATTGTCTCCGAGGCCTGAAACCATTTTACATTTATATGACTGTATAACTGTACTCTTCAGCCAATTATTCAATTTCTCTTTGTTCTTGAACTAATTATAACTCAACGCAGGTACCATGACTATACTCAATTTCAGTTTTTATTGCTTTAAGTGCAGTTTCGGGCCGAGCTGAGCACGTGTTCTGAGTTTGAATGTATCTTCATAGGAATGAGATGTGTGATCATATTAATGCTCATTTAGGCTTCAGGAGGACATCTTGAACAAAATACATGTTGAAGTGTGTGCATAAGTCCTTTGGTTTGGGCGTGACACTCAATTTGAGTTTTTATTGCTTTAAATGCATTTTCAGCCCGAGCTGAGCACGTTTTGTGAGTTTGAATGTATCTTTATAGGAATGAGTTGTGTAGTCAAATTAATGCTCATATGGGCTTCAGGAGGTCATCCTGAACAAAATACATGTTGAAGTGTGTGCATAAGTCCTTTGGTTTAGGCGGGACACTCAATTTGAGTTTTTATTGCTTTAAATGCATTTTTCAGCCGGAGCTGAGCACGTTTTGTGAGTTTGAATGTATCTTCATAGAATGAGTTGTGTGGTCAAATTAATGCTCATTTAGGCTTCAGGTGGTCATCCTGAACAAAATACATGTTGAAGTGTGTGCATAAGTCCTTTGGTTTAGGCGTGACACTCAATTTGAGTTTTTATTGCTTTAAAATGCATTTTCAGCCCGAGCTGAGCACGTTTTGTGAGTTTGAATGTATCTTCATAGGAATGAGTTGTGTGGTCAAATTAATGCTCATTTAGGCTTCAGGTGGTCATCCTGAACTAAATACATGTTGAAGTGTGTGCATAAGTCTTTTGGTTTAGGCGTGACACTCAATTTGAGTTTTTATTGCTTTAAATGCATTTTCAGCCCGAGCTGAGCACGTTTTGTCAGTTTGAATGTTCTTCATTGGAATGAGTTGTGTAGTCAAATTAATGCTCATATGGGCTTCAGGAGGTCATCCTGAACAAAATACATGTTGAAGTGTGTGCATAAGTCCTTTGGTTTGGGTGTGACACTCAATTTGAGTTTTTATTGCTTTAAATGCATTTTCAGCCCGAGCTGAGCACGTTTTGTGAGTTTGAATGTATCTTCATAGGAATGAGTTGTGTGGTCAAATTAATGCTCATTTGGGCTTCAGGAGGACATCCTGAACTAAGTACATGTTGAAGTGTGTGCATAAATCCTTTGGATTGGGCGTGACACTCAATTTGAGTTTTTATTGGTTTAAATGCATTTTCAGCCCGAGCTGAGCGCGCTTTCTGACTTTGAATGTATCTTCATAGGAATGAGTTGTGTCGTCAAATTAATGCTCATTTAGGCTTCAGGAGGTCATCCTGAACAAAATACATGTTGAAGTGTGTGCATAAGTCCTTTGGTTTAGGCGTGACACTCAATTTGAGTTATTATTGCTTTAAATGCATTTTACAGGCCGAGTGGAACAAGTTTTCAAAATGTGTCTTGAATCATGTTATGGTCTATGTTGCCCTCTACTGACCAAAGTCCGTTATTGTCTCCGAGGCCTGAAACCATTTTACATTTATATGACTGTATAACTGTACTCTTCAGCCAATTATTCAATTTCTCTTTGTTCTTGAACTAATTATAACTCAACGCAGGTACCATGACTATACTCAATTTCAGTTTTTATTGCTTTAAGTGCAGTTTCGGGCCGAGCTGAGCACGTGTTCTGAGTTTGAATGTATCTTCATAGGAATGAGATGTGTGATCATATTAATGCTCATTTAGGCTTCAGGAGGACATCTTGAACAAAATACATGTTGAAGTGTGTGCATAAGTCCTTTGGTTTGGGCGTGACACTCAATTTGAGTTTTTATTGCTTTAAATGCATTTTCAGCCCGAGCTGAGCACGTTTTGTGAGTTTGAATGTATCTTTATAGGAATGAGTTGTGTAGTCAAATTAATGCTCATATGGGCTTCAGGAGGTCATCCTGAACAAAATACATGTTGAAGTGTGTGCATAAGTCCTTTGGTTTAGGCGGGACACTCAATTTGAGTTTTTATTGCTTTAAATGCATTTTTCAGCCGGAGCTGAGCACGTTTTGTGAGTTTGAATGTATCTTCATAGAATGAGTTGTGTGGTCAAATTAATGCTCATTTAGGCTTCAGGTGGTCATCCTGAACAAAATACATGTTGAAGTGTGTGCATAAGTCCTTTGGTTTAGGCGTGACACTCAATTTGAGTTTTTATTGCTTTAAAATGCATTTTCAGCCCGAGCTGAGCACGTTTTGTGAGTTTGAATGTATCTTCATAGGAATGAGTTGTGTGGTCAAATTAATGCTCATTTAGGCTTCAGGTGGTCATCCTGAACTAAATACATGTTGAAGTGTGTGCATAAGTCCTTTGGTTTGGGTGTGACACTCAATTTGAGTTTTTATTGCTTTAAATGCATTTTCAGCCCGAGCTGAGCACGTTTTGTGAGTTTGAATGTATCTTCATAGGAATGAGTTGTGTGGTCAAATTAATGCTCATTTGGGCTTCAGGAGGACATCCTGAACTAAGTACATGTTGAAGTGTGTGCATATATCCTTTGGATTGGGCGTGACACTCAATTTGAGTTTTTATTGGTTTAAATGCATTTTCAGCCCGAGCTGAGCGCGCTTTCTGACTTTGAATGTATCTTCATAGGAATGAGTTGTGTCGTCAAATTAATGCTCATTTAGGCTTCAGGAGGTCATCCTGAACAAAATACATGTTGAAGTGTGTGCATAAGCCCTTTGGTTTAGGCGTGACACTCAATTTGAGTTTTTATTGCGAAATGCATTTTCAGGCCGAACTGAGCGCGTTTTCTGAGTTTGATGTATCTTCATAGGAATGAGTTGTGTGGTCAAATTATTGCTCATTTAGGCTTCAGGATGTCATCCTGAACAAAATACATGTTGAAGTGTGTGCATAAGTCCTTTGGTTTAGGCGTGACACTCAATTTGAGTTTTTATTGCTTTAAATGCATTTTCAGCCCGAGCTGAGCACGTTTTGTGAGTTGAATGTATCTTCATAGGAATGAGTTGTGTGGTCAAATTAATGCTCATTTAGGCTTCAGGTGGTCATCCTGAACAAAATACATGTTGAAGTGTGTGCATAAGTCCTTTGGTTTAGGTGTGACACTCAATTTGGGTTTTTATTGCTTTAAATGCATTTTCAGCCCGAGCTGAGCACGTTTTGTGAGTTTGAATGTATCTTCATAGGAATGAGTTGTGTGGTCAAATTAATGCTCATTTAGGCTTCAGGTGGTCATCCTGAACTAAATACATGTTGAAGTGTGTGCATAAGTCCTTTGGTTTAGGCGTGACACTCAATTTGAGTTTTTATTGCTTTAAATGCATTTTCAGCCCGAGCTGAGCACGTTTTGTGAGTTTGAATGTTCTTCATTGGAATGAGTTGTGTAGTCAAATTAATGCTCATATGGGCTTCAGGAGGTCATCCTGAACAAAATACATGTTGAAGTGTGTGCATAAGTCCTTTGGTTTGGGTGTGACACTCAATTTGAGTTTTTATTGCTTTAAATGCATTTTCAGCCCGAGCTGAGCACGTTTTGTGAGTTTGAATGTATCTTCATAGGAATGAGTTGTGTGGTCAAATTAATGCTCATTTGGGCTTCAGGAGGACATCCTGAACTAAGTACATGTTGAAGTGTGTGCATAAATCCTTTGGATTGGGCGTGACACTCAATTTGAGTTTTTATTGGTTTAAATGCATTTTCAGCCCGAGCTGAGCGCGCTTTCTGACTTTGAATGTATCTTCATAGGAATGAGTTGTGTCGTCAAATTAATGCTCATTTAGGCTTCAGGAGGTCATCCTGAACAAAATACATGTTGAAGTGTGTGCATAAGTCCTTTGGTTTAGGCGTGACACTCAATTTGAGTTTTTATTGCTTTAAATGCATTTTCAGCCCGAGCTGAGCACGTTTTGTGAGTTTGAATGTATCTTCATAGGAATGAGTTGTGTGGTCAAATTAATGCTCATTTAGGCTTCAGGTGGTCATCCTGAACAAAATACATGTTGAAGTGTGTGCATAAGTCCTTTGGTTTAGGTGTGACACTCAATTTGGGTTTTTATTGCTTTAAATGCATTTTCAGCCCGAGCTGAGCACGTTTTGTGAGTTTGAATGTATCTTCATAGGAATTAGTTGTGTGGTCAAATTAATGCTCATTTAGGCTTCAGGTGATCATCCTGAACAAAATACATGTTGAAGTGTGTGCATAAGCCCTTTGGTTTAGGCGTGACACTCAATTTGAGTTTTTATTGCGAAATGCATTTTCAGGCCGAACTGAGCGCGTTTTCTGAGTTTGATGTATCTTCATAGGAATGAGTTGTGTGGTCAAATTATTGCTCATTTAGGCTTCAGGATGTCATCCTGAACAAAATACATGTTGAAGTGTGTGCATAAGTCCTTTGGTTTAGGCGTGACACTCAATTTGAGTTTTTATTGCTTTAAATGCATTTTCAGCCCGAGCTGAGCACGTTTTGTGAGTTGAATGTATCTTCATAGGAATGAGTTGTGTGGTCAAATTAATGCTCATTTAGGCTTCAGGAGGTCATCCTGAACAAAATACATGTTGAAGTGTGTGCATTAGTCCTTTGGTTTAGGCGTGACACTCAATTTGAGCTTTTATTGCTTTAAATGCTTATTCAGCCCGAACTGAGCGCGCTTTCTGACTTTGAATGTATCTTCATAGGAATGAGTTGTGTGGTCAAATTAATGCTCATTTAGGCGTCAGGTGGTCATCCTGAACAAAATACATGTTGAAGTGTGTGCATTAGTCCTTTGGTTTAGGCGTGACACTCAATTTGAGTTTTTATTGCTTTAAATGCATTTTCAGCCCGAGCTGAGCACGTTTTGTGAGTTTGAATGTATCTTCATAGGAATGAGTTGTGTAGTCAAATTAATGCTCATTTAGGCTTCAGGTGGTCATCCTGAACTAAATACATGTTGAAGTGTGTGCAAAAGTCCTTTGGTTTAGGCGTGACACTCATTTTGAGTTTTTATTGCTTTAAATGCATTTTCAGCCCGAGCTGAGCACGTTTTGTGAGTTTGAATGTATCTTCATAGAATGAGTTGTGTGGTCAAATTAATGCTCATTTAGGCTTCAGGTGGTCATCCTGAACAAAATACATGTTGAAGTGTGTGCATAAGTCCTTTGGTTTAGGCGTGACACTCAATTTGAGTTTTTATTGCTTTAAAGGCATTTTCAGCCCGAGCTGAGCACGTTTTGTGAGTTTGAATGTATCTTCATAGGAATGAGTTGTGTAGTCAAATTAATGCTCATATGGGCTTCAGGAGGTCATCCTGAACAAAATACATGTTGAAGTGTGTGTCCTTTGGTTTAGGCGTGACACTCAATTTGAGTTTTTATTGCTTTAAATGCATTTTCAGCCCGAGCTGAGCACGTTTTGTGAGTTTGAATGTATCTTCATAGGAATGAGTTGTGTGGTCAAATTAATGCTCATTTAGGCGTCAGGTGGTCATCCTGAACAAAATACATGTTGAAGTGTGTGCATAAGTCCTTTGGTTTAGGCGTGACACTCAATTTGAGTTTTTATTGCTTTAAATGCATTTTCAGCCCGAGCTGAGCACGTTTTGTGTGTTTGAATGTATCTTCATAGGAATGAGTTGTGTGGTCAAATTAATGCTCATATGGGCTTCAGGAGGTCATCCTGAACAAAATACATGTTGAAGTGTGTGCATAAGTCGTTTGGTTTAGGCGTGACACTCATTTTGAGTTTTTATTGCTTTAAATGCATTTTCAGCCCGAGCTGAGCACATTTTGTGAGTTTGAATGTATCTTCATAGAATGAGTTGTGTGGTCAAATTAATGCTCATTTAGGCTTCAGGTGGTCATCCTGAACAAAATACATGTTGATGTGTGTGCATAAGTCCTTTGGTTTAGGCGTGACACTCAATTTGAGTTTTTATTGCTTTAAAGGCATTTTCAGCCCGAGCTGAGCACGTTTTGTGAGTTTGAATGTATCTTCATAGGAATGAGTTGTGTGGTCAAATTAATGCTCATTAAGGCTTCAGGTGGTCATCCTGAACAAAATACATGTTGAAGTGTGTGCATAAGTCCTTTGGTTTTGGCGTGACACTCAATTTGAGTTTTTATTGCTTTAAATGCATTTTCAGCCCGAGCTGAGCACGTTTTGTGAGTTTGAATGTATCTTCATAGGAATGAGTTGTGTAGTCAAATTAATGCTCATATGGGCTTCAGGAGGTCATCCTGAACAAAATACATGTTGAAGTGTGTGCATAAGTCCTTTGGTTTAGGCGTGACACTCAATTTGAGTTTTTATTGCTTTAAATGCATTTTCAGCCCGAGCTGAGAACGTTTTGTGAGTTTGAATGTATCTTCATAGGAATGAGTTGTGTAGTCAAATTAATGCTCATTTAGGCTTCAGGAGGACATCCTGAACTAAATACATGTTGAAGTGTGTGCATAAGCCCTTTGGTTTAGGCGTGACACTCAATTTGAGTTTTTATTGCTTTAAATGCATTTTCAGCGCGAGCTGAGCGCGCTTTCTGACTTTGAATGTATCTTCATAGGAATGAGTTGTGTGGTCAAATTATTGCTCATTTAGGCTTCAGGAGGTCATCCTGAACAAAATACATGTTGAAGTGTGTGCCTAAGTCCTTTGGTTTAGGCGTGACACTCAATTTGAGTTTTTATTGCTTTAAATGCATTTTCAGGCCGAGTGGAACAAGTTTTCAAAATGTGTCTTGAATCATGTTATGGTCTATGTTGCCCTCTACTGACCAAAGTCCGTTACTGTCTCCGAGGCCTGAAACCATTTTACATTTATATGACTGTATAACTGTACTCTTGAGCCAATTATTCAATTTCTCTTTGTTCTTGAACTAATTATAACTCAACGCAGGTACCATGACTATACTCAATTTCAGTTTTTTATTGCTTTAAGTGCAGTTTCGGGCCGAGCTGAGCACGTGTTCTGAGTTTGAATGTATCTTCATAGGAATGAGATGTGTGATCATATTAATGCTCATTTAGGCTTCAGGAGGACATCTTGAACAAAATACATGTTGAAGTGTGTGCATAAGTCCTTTGGTATGGGTGTGACACTCAATTTGAGTTTTTATTGCTTTAAATGCATTTTCAGCCCGAGCTGAGCACGTTTTGTGAGTTTGAATGTATCTTCATAGGAATGAGTTGTGTGGTCAAATTAATGCTCATTTAGGCTTCAGGTGGTCATCCTGAACTAAATACATGTTGAAGTGTGTGCATAAGTCCTTTGGTTTAGGCGTGACACTCAATTTGAGTTTTTATTGCTTTAAATGCATTTTCAGCCCGAGCTGAGCACGTTTTGTGAGTTTGAATGTATCTTCATAGGAATGAGTTGTGTAGTCAAATTAATGCTCATATGGGCTTCAGGAGGTCATCCTGAACAAAATACATGACGTGTGTGCATAAGTCCTTTGGTTTAGGTGTGACACTCAATTTGAGTTTTTATTGCTTTAAATGCATTTTCAGCCCGAGCTGAGCACGTTTTGTGAGTTTGAATGTATCTTCATAGGAATGTGTTGTGTGGTCAAATTAATGCTCATTTAGGCTTCAGGTGGTCATCCTGAACAAAATACATGTTGAAGTGTGTGCAGAAGTCCTTTGGTTTAGGTGTGACACTCAATTTGAGTTTTTATTGCTTTAAATGCATTTTCAGCCCGAGCTGAGCGCGCGTTCTGACTTTGAATGTATCTTCATAGGAATGAGTTGTGTGGTCAAATTAATGCTCATATGGGCTTCAGGAGGTCATCCTGAACAAAATACATGTTGAAGTGTGTGAATAAGTCCTTTGGTTTAGGTGTGTCACTCAATTTGAGTTTTATTGCTTTAAATGCATTTTCAGCCCGAGCTGAGCACGTTTTGTGAGTTTGAATGTATCTTCATAGGAATGAGTTGTGTGGTCAAATTAATGCTCATTTAGGCTTCAGGTGGTCATCCTGAACTAAATACATGTTGAAGTGTGTGCATAAGTCCTTTGGTTTAGGCGTGACACTCAATTTGAGTTTTTATTGCTTTAAATGCATTTTCAGCCCGAGCTGAGCACGTTTTGTGAGTTTGAATGTATCTTCATAGGAATGAGTTGTGTGGTCAAATTATTGCTCATTTAGGCTTCAGGTGGTCATCCTGAACAAAATACATGTTGAAGTGTGTGCAGAAGTCCTTTGGTTTAGGTGTGACACTCAATTTGAGTTTTTATTGCTTTAAATGCATTTTCAGCCCGAGCTGAGCGCGCGTTCTGACTTTGAATGTATCTTCATAGGAATGAGTTGTGTGGTCAAATTAATGCTCATATGGGCTTCAGGAGGTCATCCTGAACAAAATACATGTTGAAGTGTGTGAATAAGTCCTTTGGTTTAGGTGTGTCACTCAATTTGAGTTTTATTGCTTTAAATGCATTTTCAGCCCGAGCTGAGCACGTTTTGTGAGTTTGAATGTATCTTCATAGGAATGAGTTGTGTGCTCAAATTAATGCTCATATGGGCTTCAGGAGGTCATCCTGAACAAAATACATGTTGAAGTGTGTGCATAAGTCCTTTGGTTTAGGTGTGACACTCAATTTGAGTTTTTATTGCTTTAAATGCATTTTCAGCCCGAGCTGAGCACGTTTTGTGAGTTTGAATGTATCTTCATAGGAATGAGTTGTGTGGTCAAATTAATGCTCATTTAGGCTTCAGGTGGTCATCCTGAACAAAATACATGTTGAAGTGTGTGCATAAGTCCTTTGGTTTAGGTGTGACACTCAATTTGAGTTTTTATTGCTTTAAATGCATTTTCAGCCCGAGCTGAGCACGTTTTGTGAGTTTGAATGTATCTTCTAGGAATGAGTTGTGTGGTCAAATTAATGCTCATTTAGGCTTCAGGAGGTCATCCTAAACAAAATACATGTTGAAGTGTGTGCATAAGTCCTTTGGTTTAGGTGTGACACTCAATTTGAGGTTTTATTGCTTTAAATGCATTTTCAGCCCGAGCTGAGCACGTTTTGTGAGTTTGAATGTATCTTCATAGGAATGAGTTGTGTGGTCAAATTAATGCTCATTTAGGCTTCAGGTGGTCATCCTGAACAAAATACATGTTGAAGTGTGTGCATAAGTCCTTTGGTTTAGGCGTGACACTCAATTTGAGTTTTTATTGCTTTAAATGCATTTTCAGCCCGAGCTGAGCACGTTTTGTGAGTTTGAATGTATCTTCATAGGAATGAGTTGTGTGGTCAAATTAATGCTCATATGGGCTTCAGGAGATCATCCTGAACAAAATACATGTTGAAGTGTGTGCACAAGTCCTTTGGTTTAGGTGTGACACTCAATTTGAGTTTTTATTGCTTTAAATGCATTTTCAGCCCGAGCTGAGCACGTTTTTTGAGTTTGAATGTATCTTCATAGGAATGAGGTGTGTGGTCAAATTATTGCTCATTTAGGCTTGAGGACGTCATCCTAAACAAAATACATGTTGAAGTGTGTGCATAAGTCCTTTGGTTTAGGCGTGACACTCAATTTGAGTTTTTATTGCTTTAAATGCATTTTCAGCCCGAGCTGAGCACGTTTTGTGAGTTTGAATGTATCTTCATAGGAATGAGTTGTGTGGTCAAATTAATGCTCATTTAGGCTTCAGGTGGTCATCCTGAACAAAATACATGTTGAAGTGTGTGCATAAGTCCTTTGGTTTAGGCGTGACACTCAATTTGAGTTTTTATTGCTTTAAATGCATTTTCAGCCCGAGCTGAGCACGTTTTGTGAGTTTGAATGTATCTTCATAGGAATGAGTTGTGTGGTCAAATTAATGCTCATTTAGGCTTCAGGAGGACATCCTGAACTAAATACATGTTGAAGTGTGTGCATAAGCCCTTTGGTTTAGGCGTGACACTCAATTTGAGTTTTTATTGCTTTTAATGCATTTTCAGCCCGAGCTGAGCGCGCTTTCTGACTTTGAATGTATCTTCATAGGAATGAGTTGTGTGGTCAAATTAATGCTCATTTATGCTTCAGGTGGTCATCCTGAACTAAATACATGTTGAAGTGTGTGCATAAGTCCTTTGGTTTAGGCGTGACACTCAATTTGAGTTTTTATTGCTTTAAATGCATTTTCAGCCCGAGCTGAGCGCGCTTTCTGACTTTGAATGTATCTTCATAGGAATGAGTTGTGTGGTCAAATTATTGCTCATTTAGGCTTCAGGAGGTCATCCTGAACAAAATACATGTTGAAGTGTGTGCATAAGTCCTTTGGTTTAGGCGTGACACTCAATTTGAGTTTTTATTGCTTTAAATGCATTTTTTGCTGAGCTGAGCACGTTTTTTGAGTTTGAATGTATCTTCATAGGAATGAGTTGTGTAGTCAAATTACTGCTCATTTAGGCTTCAGGAGGACATCCTGAACTAAATACATTGAAGTGTGTGCAAAAGTCCTTTGGTTTGGGAGTGACACTCAATTTGAGTTATTATTTCTTTAAATGCATTTTCAGGCCAAGTGGAACAAGTTTTCAAAATGTGTCTTGAATCATGTTATGGTCTATGTTGCCCTCTACTGACCAAAGTCCGTTATTGTCTCCGAGGCCTGAAACCATTTTACATTTATATGACTGTATAACTGTACTCTTGAGCCAATTATTCAATTTATCTTTGTTCTTGAACTAATTATAACTCAACGCAGGTACCATGACTATACTCAATTTCAGTTTTTATTGCTTTAAGTGCAGTTTCGGGCCGAGCTGAGCACGTGTTCTGAGTTTGAATGTATCTTCATAGGAATGAGTTGTGTGGTCAAATTAATGCTCATTTAGGCTTCAGGTGGTCATCCTGAACAAAATACATGTTGAAGTGTGTGCATAAGTCCTTTGGTTTAGGCGTGACACTCAATTTGAGTTTTTATTGCTTTAAATGCATTTTCAGCCCGAGCTGACCACGTTTTGTGAGTTTGAATGTATCTTCATAGGAATGTGTTGTGTGGTCAAATTAATGCTCATTTAGGCTTCAGGTGGTCATCCTGAACAAAATACATGTTGAAGTGTGTGCAGAAGTCCTTTGGTTTAGGTGTGACACTCAATTTGAGTTTTTATTGCTTTAAATGCATTTTCAGCCCGAGCTGAGCGCGCGTTCTGACTTTGAATGTATCTTCATAGGAATGAGTTGTGTGGTCAAATTAATGCTCATATGGGCTTCAGGAGGTCATCCTGAACAAAATACATGTTGAAGTGTGTGCATAAGTCCTTTGGTTTAGGTGTGTCACTCAATTTGAGTTTTTATTGCTTTAAATGCATTTTCAGCCCGAGCTGAGCACGTTTTGTGAGTTTGAATGTATCTTCATAGGAATGAGTTGTGTGGTCAAATTAATGCTCATTTAGGCTTCAGGTGGTCATCCTGAACAAAATACATGTTGAAGTGTGTGCATAAGTCCTTTGGTTTAGGTGTGACACTCAATTTGAGTTTTTATTGCTTTAAATGCATTTTCAGCCCGAGCTCAGCACGTTTTGTGAGTTTGAATGTATCTTCATAGGAATGAGTTGTGTGGTCAAATTAATGCTCATTTAGGCTTCAGGTGGTCATCCTGAACAAAATACATGTTGAAGTGTGTGCATAAGTCCTTTGGTTTAGGCGTGACACTCAATTTGAGTTTTTATTGCTTTAAATGCATTTTCAGCCCGAGCTGAGCACGTTTTGTGAGTTTGAATGTATCTTCATAGGAATGAGTTGTGTGCTCAAATTAATGCTCATATGGGCTTCAGGGGGTCATCCTGAACAAAATACATGTTGAAGTGTGTGCATAAGTCCTTTGGTTTAGGTGTGACACTCAATTTGAGTTTTTATTGCTTTAAATGCATTTTCAGCCCGAGCTGAGCACGTTTTGTGAGTTTGAATGTATCTTCATAGGAATGAGTTGTGTGGTCAAATTAATGCTCATTTAGGCTTCAGGTGGTCATCCTGAACAAAATACATGTTGAAGTGTGTGCATAAGTCCTTTGGTTTAGGCGTGACACTCATTTTGAGTTTTTATTGCTTTAAATGCATTTTCAGCCCGAGCTGAGCACGTTTTGTGAGTTTGAATGTATCTTCATAGGAATGAGTTGTGTGGTCAAATTATTGCTCATTTAGGCTTCAGGAGGTCATCCTAAACAAAATACATGTTGAAGTGTGTGCATAAGTCCTTTGGTTTAGGCGTGACACTCAATTTGAGTTTTTATTGCTTTAAATGCATTTTCAGCCCGAGCTGAGCACGTTTTGTGAGTTTGAATGTATCTTCATAGGAATGAGTTGTGTGGTCAAATTAATGCTCATTTAGGCTTCAGGTGGTCATCCTGAACAAAATACATGTTGAAGTGTGTGCATAAGTCCTTTGGTTTAGGCGTGACACTCAATTTGAGTTTTTATTGCTTTAAATGCATTTTCAGCCCGAGCTGAGCACGTTTTGTGAGTTTGAATGTATCTTCATAGGAATGAGTTGTGTGGTCAAATTAATGCTCATATGGGCTTCAGGAGATCATCCTGAACAAAATACATGTTGAAGTGTGTGCATAAGTCCTTTGGTTTAGGTGTGACACTCAATTTGAGTTTTTATTGCTTTAAATGCATTTTCAGCCCGAGCTGAGCACGTTTTTTGAGTTTGAATGTATCTTCATAGGAATGAGGTGTGTGGTCAAATTATTGCTCATTTAGGCTTGAGGACGTCATCCTAAACAAAATACATGTTGAAGTGTGTGCATAAGTCCTTTGGTTTAGGCGTGACACTCAATTTGAGTTTTTATTGCTTTAAATGCATTTTCAGCCCGAGCTGAGCACGTTTTGTGAGTTTGAATGTATCTTCATAGGAATGAGTTGTGTGGTCAAATTAATGCTCATTTAGGCTTCAGGAGGACATCCTGAACTAAATACATGTTGAAGTGTGTGCATAAGCCCTTTGGTTTAGGCGTGACACTCAATTTGAGTTTTTATTGCTTTTAATGCATTTTCAGCCCGAGCTGAGCGCGCTTTTTGACTTTGAATGTATCTTCATAGGAATGAGTTGTGTGGTCAAATTAATGCTCATTTATGCTTCAGGTGGTCATCCTGAACTAAATACATGTTGAAGTGTGTGCATAAGTCCTTTGGTTTAGGCGTGACACTCAATTTGAGTTTTTATTGCTTTAAATGCATTTTTTGCTGAGCTGAGCACGTTTTTTGAGTTTGAATGTATCTTCATAGGAATGAGTTGTGTAGTCAAATTACTGCTCATTTAGGCTTCAGGAGGACATCCTGAACTAAATACATTGAAGTGTGTGCAAAAGTCCTTTGGTTTGGGAGTGACACTCAATTTGAGTTATTTCTTTAAATGCATTTTCAGGCCAAGTGGAACAAGTTTTCAAAATGTGTCTTGAATCATGTTATGGTCTATGTTGCCCTCTACTGACCAAAGTCCGTTATTGTCTCCGAGGCCTGAAACCATTTTACATTTATATGACTGTGTAACTGTACTCTTGAGCCAATTATTCAATTTCTCTTTGTTCTTGAACTAATTATAACTCAACGCAGGTACCATGACTATACTCAATTTCAGTTTTTATTACTTTAAATGCAGTTTCGGGCCGAGCTGAGCACGTGTTCTGAGTTTGAATGTATCTTCATAGGAATGAGTTGTGTGGTCAAATTAATGCTCATTTAGGCTTCAGGTGGTCATCCTGAACAAAATACATGTTGAAGTGTGTGCATAAGTCCTTTGGTTTAGGCGTGACACTCAATTTGAGTTTTTATTGCTTTAAATGCATTTTTTGCTGAGCTGAGCACGTTTTTTGAGTTTGAATGTATCTTTGTGGGATTGAGTTGTGTAGTCAAATTACTGCTCATTTAGGCTTCAGGAGGACATCCTGAACTAAATACATTGAAGTGTGTGCAAAAGTCCTTTGGTTTGGGAGTGACACTCAATTTGAGTTATTATTTCTTTAAATGCATTTTCAGGCCGAGTGGAACAAGTTTTCAAAATGTGTCTTGAATCATGTTATGGTCTATGTTGCCCTCTACTGACCAAAGTCCGTTATTGTCTCCGAGGCCTGAAACCATTTTACATTTATATGACTGTATAACTGTACTCTTGAGCCAATTATTCAATTTCTCTTTGTTCTTGAACTAATTATAACTCAACGCAGGTACCATGACTATACTCAATTTCAGTTTTTATTGCTTTAAGTGCAGTTTCGGGCCGAGCTGAGCACGTGTTCTGAGTTTGAATGTATCTTCATAGGAATGAGTTGTGTGGTCAAGTTAATGCTCATTTAGGCTTCAGGTGGTCATCCTGAACAAAATACATGTTGAAGTGTGTGCATAAGTCCTTCGGTTTAGGCGTGACACTCAATTTGAGTTTTTATTGCTTTAAAATGCATTTTCAGCCCGAGCTGAGCACGTTTTGTGAGTTTGAATGTATCTTCATAGGAATGAGTTGTGTGGTCAAATTAATGCTCATTTAGGCTTCAGGTGGTCATCCTGAACTAAATACATGTTGAAGTGTGTGCGTAAGTCCTTTGGTTTAGGTGTGACACTCAATTTGAGTTTTTATTGCTTTAAATGCATTTTCAGCCCGAGCTGAGCACGTTTTGTGAGTTTGAATGTATCTTCATAGGAATGAGTTGTGTAGTCAAATTAATGCTCATATGGGCTTCAGGAGGTCATCCTGAACAAAATAGATGTTGAAGTGTGTGCATAAGTCCTTTGGTTTGGGCGTGACACTCAATTGAGTTTTTATTGCTTTAAATGCATTTTCAGCCCGAGCTGAGCACGTTTTGTGAGTTTGAATGTATCTTCATAGGAATGAGTTGTGTGGTCAAATTAATGCTCATTTGGGCTTCAGGAGGACATACTGAACTAAGTACATGTTGAAGTGTGTGCATAAGTCCTTTGGATTGGGCGTGACACTCAATTTGAGTTTTTATTGGTTTAAATGCATTTTCAGCCCGAGCTGAGCGCGCTTTCTGACTTTGAATGTATCTTCATAGGAATGAGTTGTCTGGTCAAATTAATTCTCATATGGGCTTCAGGAGGTCATCCTGAACAAAATACATGTTGAAGTGTGTGCATAAGTCCTTTGGTTTAGGTGTAACACTCAATTTGAGTTTTTATTGCTTTAAATGCATTTTCAGCCCGAGCTGAGCACGTTTTGTGAGTTTGAATGTATCTTCATAGGAATGTGTTGTGTGGTCAAATTAATGCTCATTTAGGCTTCAGGTGGTCATCCTGAACAAAATACATGTTGAAGTGTGTGCAGAAGTCCTTTGGTTTAGGTGTGACACTCAATTTGAGTTTTTATTGCTTTAAATGCATTTTCAGCCCGAGCTGAGCACGCGTTCTGACTTTGAATGTATCTTCATAGGAATGAGTTGTGTGGTCAAATTAATGCTCATATGGGCTTCAGGAGGTCATCCTGAACAAAATACATGTTGAAGTGTGTGAATAAGTCCTTTGGTTTAGGTGTGTCACTCAATTTGAGTTTTATTACTTTAAATGCATTTTCAGCCCGAGCTGAGCACGTTTTGTGAGTTTGAATGTATCTTCATAGGAATGAGTTGTGTGGTCAAATTAATGCTCATTTAGGCTTCAGGTGGTCATCCTGAACTAAATACATGTTGAAGTGTGTGCATAAGTCCTTTGGTTTAGGCGTGACACTCAATTTGAGTTTTTATTGCTTTAAATGCATTTTCAGCCCGAGCTGAGCACGTTTTGTGAGTTTGAATGTATCTTCATAGGAATGAGTTGTGTAGTCAAATTAATGCTCATATGGGCTTCAGGAGGTCATCCTGAACAAAATACATGTTGAAGTGTGTGCATAAGTCCTTTGGTTTAGGCGTGACACTCATTTTGAGTTTTTATTGCTTTAAATGCATTTTCAGCCCGAGCTGAGCACGTTTTGTGAGTTTGAATGTATCTTCATAGGAATGAGTTGTGTGGTCAAATTATTTCTCATTTAGGCTTCAGGAGGTCATCCTAAACAAAATACATGTTGAAGTGTGTGCATAAGTCCTTTGGTTTAGGCGTGACACTCAATTTGAGTTTTTATTGCTTTAAATGCATTTTCAGCCTGAGCTGAGCACGTTTTGTGAGTTTGAATGTATCTTCATAGGAATGAGTTGTGTGGTCAAATTAATGCTCATTTAGGCTTCAGGTGGTCATCCTGAACAAAATACATGTTGAAGTGTGTGCATAAGTCCTTTGGTTTAGGCGTGACACTCATTTTGAGTTTTTATTGCTTTAAATGCATTTTCAGCCCGAGCTGAGCACGTTTTGTGAGTTTGAATGTATCTTCATAGGAATGAGTTGTGTGGTCAAATTAATGCTCATATGGGCTTCAGGAGATCATCCTGAACAAAATACATGTTGAAGTGTGTGCATAAGTCCTTTGGTTTAGGTGTGACACTCAATTTGAGTTTTTATTGCTTTAAATGCATTTTCAGCCCGAGCTGAGCACGTTTTTTGAGTTTGAATGTATCTTCATAGGAATGAGGTGTGTGGTCAAATTATTGCTCATTTAGGCTTGAGGAGGTCATCCTAAACAAAATACATGTTGAAGTGTGTGCATAAGTCCTTTGGTTTAGGCGTGACACTCAATTTGAGTTTTTTTTGCTTTAAATGCATTTTCAGCCCGAGCTGAGCACGTTTTGTGAGTTTGAATGTATCTTCATAGGAATGTGTTGTGTGGTCAAATTAATGCTCATTTAGGCTTCAGGTGGTCATCCTGAACAAAATACATGTTGAAGTGTGTGCAGAAGTCCTTTGGTTTAGGTGTGACACTCAATTTGAGTTTTTATTGCTTTAAATGCATTTTCAGCCCGAGCTGAGCGCGCGTTCTGACTTTGAATGTATCTTCATAGGAATGAGTTGTGTGGTCAAATTAATGCTCATATGGGCTTCAGGAGGTCATCCTGAACAAAATACATGTTGAAGTGTGTGAATAAGTCCTTTGGTTTAGGTGTGTCACTCAATTTGAGTTTTATTGCTTTAAATGCATTTTCAGCCCGAGCTGAGCACGTTTTGTGAGTTTGAATGTATCTTCATAGGAATGAGTTGTGTGGTCAAATTAATGCTCATTTAGGCTTCAGGTGGTCATCCTGAACTAAATACATGTTGAAGTGTGTGCATAAGTCCTTTGGTTTAGGCGTGACACTCAATTTGAGTTTTTATTGCTTTAAATGCATTTTCAGCCCGAGCTGAGCACGTTTTGTGAGTTTGAATGTATCTTCATAGGAATGAGTTGTGTAGTCAAATTAATGCTCATATGGGCTTCAGGAGGTCATCCTGAACAAAATACATGTTGAAGTGTGTGCATAAGTCCTTTGGTTTAGGCGTGACACTCATTTTGAGTTTTTATTGCTTTAAATGCATTTTCAGCCCGAGCTGAGCACGTTTTGTGAGTTTGAATGTATCTTCATAGGAATGAGTTGTGTGGTCAAATGATTGCTCATTTAGGCTTCAGGAGGTCATCCTAAACAAAATACATGTTGAAGTGTGTGCATAAGTCCTTTGGTTTAGGCGTGACACTCAATTGAGTTTTTATTGCTTTAAATGCATTTTCAGCCTGAGCTGAGCACGTTTTGTGAGTTTGAATGTATCTTCATAGGAATGAGTTGTGTGGTCAAATTAATGCTCATTTAGGCTTCAGGTGGTCATCCTGAACAAAATACATGTTGAAGTGTGTGCATAAGTCCTTTGGTTTAGGCGTGACACTCATTTTGAGTTTTTATTGCTTTAAATGCATTTTCAGCCCGAGCTGAGCACGTTTTGTGAGTTTGAATGTATCTTCATAGGAATGAGTTGTGTGGTCAAATTAATGCTCATTTGGGCTTCAGGAGATCATCCTGAACAAAATACATGTTGAAGTGTGTGCATAAGTCCTTTGGTTTAGGTGTGACACTCAATTTGAGTTTTTATTGCTTTAAATGCATTTTCAGCCCGAGCTGAGCACGTTTTGTGAGTTTGAATGTATCTTCATAGGAATGTGTTGTGTGGTCAAATTAATGCTCATTTAGGCTTCAGGTGGTCATCCTGAACAAAATACATGTTGAAGTGTGTGCAGAAGTCCTTTGGTTTAGGCGTGACACTCATTTTGAGTTTTTATTGCTTTAAATGCATTTTCAGCCCGAGCTGAGCGCGCGTTCTGACTTTGAATGTATCTTCATAGGAATGAGTTGTGTGGTCAAATTAATGCTCATATGGGCTTCAGGAGGTCATCCTGAACAAAATACATGTTGAAGTGTGTGAATAAGTCCTTTGGTTTAGGTGTGACACTCAATTTGAGTTTTTATTGCTTTAAATGCATTTTCAGCCCGAGCTGAGCACGTTTTGTGAGTTTGAATGTATCTTCATAGGAATGTGTTGTGTGGTCAAATTAATGCTCATTTAGGCTTCAGGTGGTCATCCTGAACAAAATACATGTTGAAGTGTGTGCAGAGGTCCTTTGGTTTAGGTGTGACACTCAATTTGAGTTTTTATTGCTTTAAATGCATTTTCAGCCCGAGCTGAGCGCGCGTTCTGACTTTGAATGTATCTTCATAGGAATGAGTTGTGTGGTCAAATTAATGCTCATATGGGCTTCAGGAGGTCATCCTGAACAAAATACATGTTGAAGTGTGTGCATAAGTCCTTTGGTTTAGGTGTGACACTCAATTTGAGTTTTTATTGCTTTAAATGCATTTTCAGCCCGAGCTGAGCACGTTTTTTGAGTTTGAATGTATCTTCATAGGAATGAGGTGTGTGGTCAAATTATTGCTCATTTAGGCTTGAGGAGGTCATCCTAAACAAAATACATGTTGAAGTGTGTGCATAAGTCCTTTGGTTTAGGCGTGACACTCAATTTGAGTTTTTATTGCTTTAAATGCATTTTCAGCCCGAGCTGAGCACGTTTTGTGAGTTTGAATGTATCTTCATAGGAATGAGTTGTGTGGTCAAATTATTGCTCATTTAGGCTTCAGGAGGTCATCCTGAACAAAATACATGTTGAAGTGTGTGCATAAGTCGTTTGGTTTAGGCGTGACACTCAATTTGACTTTTTATTGCTTTTAATGCATTTTCAGCCCGAGCTGAGCGCGCTTTCTGACTTTGAATGTATCTTCATAGGAATGAGTTGTGTGGTCAAATTAATGCTCATTTATGCTTCAGGTGGTCATCCTGAACTAAATACATGTTGAAGTGTGTGCATAAGTCCTTTGGTTTAGGCGTGACACTCAATTTGAGTTTTTATTGCTTTAAATGCATTTTCAGCCCGAGCTGAGCGCGCTTTCTGACTTTCAATGTATCTTCATAGGAATGAGTTGTGTGGTCAAATTATTGCTCATTTAGGCTTCAGGAGGTCATCCTGAACAAAATACATGTTGAAGTGTGTGCATAAGTCCTTTGGTTTAGGCGTGACACTCAATTTGAGTTTTTATTGCTTTAAATGCATTTTTTGCTGAGCTGAGCACGTTTTTTGAGTTTGAATGTATCTTCATAGGAATGAGTTGTGTAGTCAAATTACTGCTCATTTAGGCTTCAGGAGGACATCCTGAACTAAATACATTGAAGTGTGTGCAAAAGTCCTTTGGTTTGGGAGTGACACTCAATTTGAGTTATTATTTCTTTAAATGCATTTTCAGGCCAAGTGGAACAAGTTTTCAAAATGTGTCTTGAATCATGTTATGGTCTATGTTGCCCTCTACTGACCAAAGTCCGTTATTGTCTCCGAGGCCTGAAACCATTTTACATTTATATGACTGTATAACTGTACTCTTGAGCCAATTATTCAATTTCTCTTTGTTCTTGAACTAATTATAACTCAACGCAGGTACCATGACTATACTCAATTTCAGTTTTTATTGCTTTAAGTGCAGTTTCGGGCCGAGCTGAGCACGTGTTCTGAGTTTGAATGTATCTTCATAGGAATGAGTTGTGTGGTCAAATTAATGCTCATTTAGGCTTCAGGTGGTCATCCTGAACAAAATACATGTTGAAGTGTGTGCATAAGTCCTTTGGTTTAGGCGTGACACTCAATTTGAGTTTTTATTGCTTTAAAATGCATTTTCAGCCCGAGCTGAGCACGTTTTGTGAGTTTGAATGTATCTTCATAGGAATGAGTTGTGTGGTCAAATTAATGCTCATTTAGGCTTCAGGTGGTCATCCTGAACTAAATACATGTTGAAGTGTGTGCATAAGTCCTTTGGTTTAGGCGTGACACTCAATTTGAGTTTTTATTGCTTTAAATGCATTTTCAGCCCGAGCTGAGCACGTTTTGTGAATTTGAATGTATCTTCATAGGAATGAGTTGTGTAGTCAAATTAATGCTCATATGGGCTTCAGGAGGTCATCCTGAACAAAATAGATAATGAAGTGTGTGCATAAGTCCTTTGGTTTGGGCGTGACACTCAATTTGAGTTTTTATTGCTTTAAATGCATTTTCAGCCTGAGCTGAGCACGTTTTGTGAGTTTGAATGTATCTTCATAGGAATGAGTTGTTTGGTCAAATTAATGCTCATTTGGGCTTCAGGAGGACATACTGAACTAAGTACATGTTGAAGTGTGTGCATAAGTCCTTTGGATTGGGCGTGACACTCAATTTGAGTTTTTATTGGTTTAAATGCATTTTCAGCCCGAGCTGAGCGCGCTTTCTGACTTTGAATGTATCTTCATAGGAATGAGTTGTCTGGTCAAATTAATTCTCATATGGGCTTCAGGAGGTCATCCTGAACAAAATACATGTTGAAGTGTGTGAATAAGTCCTTTGGTTTAGGTGTGACACTCAATTTGAGTTTTTATTGCTTTAAATGCATTTTCAGCCCGAGCTGAGCACGTTTTGTGAGTTTGAATGTATCTTCATAGGAATGTGTTGTGTGGTCAAATTAATGCTCATTTAGGCTTCAGGTGGTCATCCTGAACAAAATACATGTTGAAGTGTGTGCAGAAGTCCTTTGGTTTAGGTGTGACACTCAATTTGAGTTTTTATTGCTTTAAATGCATTTTCAGCCCGAGCTGAGCGCGCGTTCTGACTTTGAATGTATCTTCATAGGAATGAGTTGTGTGGTCAAATTAATGCTCATATGGGCTTCAGGAGGTCATCCTGAACAAAATACATGTTGAAGTGTGTGAAGAAGTCCTTTGGTTTAGGTGTGACACTCAATTTGAGTTTTTATTGATTTAAATGCATTTTCAGCCCGAGCTGAGCACGTTTTGTGAGTTTGAATGTATCTTCATAGGAATGTGTTGTGTGGTCAAATTAATGCTCATTTAGGCTTCAGGTGGTCATCCTGAACAAAATACATGTTGAAGTGTGTGCAGAAGTCCTTTGGTTTAGGTGTGACACTCAATTTGAGTTTTTATTGCTTTAAATGCATTTTCAGCCCGAGCTGAGCGCGCGTTCTGACTTTGAATGTATCTTCATAGGAATGAGTTGTGTGGTCAAATTAATGCTCATATGGGCTTCAGGAGGTCATCCTGAACAAAATACATGTTGAAGTGTGTGCATAAGTCCTTTGGTTTAGGTGTGACACTCAATTTGAGTTTTTATTGCTTTAAATGCATTTTCAGCCCGAGCTGAGCACGTTTTTTGAGTTTGAATGTATCTTCATAGGAATGAGGTGTGTGGTCAAATTATTGCTCATTTAGGCTTGAGGAGGTCATCCTAAACAAAATACATGTTGAAGTGTGTGCATAAGTCCTTTGGTTTAGGCGTGACACTCAATTTGAGTTTTTATTGCTTTAAATGCATTTTCAGCCCGAGCTGAGCACGTTTTGTGAGTTTGAATGTATCTTCATAGGAATGAGTTGTGTGGTCAAATTATTGCTCATTTAGGCTTCAGGAGGTCATCCTGAACAAAATACTTGTTGAAGTGTGTGCATAAGTCGTTTGGTTTAGGCGTGACACTCAATTTGAGTTTTTATTGCTTTAAATGCATTTTCAGCCCGAGCTGAGCGCGCTTTCTGACTTTGAATGTATCTTCATAGGAATGAGTTGTGTGGTCAAATTAATGCTCATTTATGCTTCAGGTGGTCATCCTGAACTAAATACATGTTGAAGTGTGTGCATAAGTCCTTTGGTTTAGGCGTGACACTCAATTTGAGTTTTTATTGCTTTAAATGCACTTTCAGCCCGAGCTGAGCGCGCTTTCTGACTTTCAATGTATCTTCATAGGAATGAGTTGTGTGGTCAAATTATTGCTCATTTAGGCTTCAGGAGGTCATCCTGAACAAAATACATGTTGAAGTGTGTGCATAAGTCCTTTTGTTTAGGCGTGACACTCAATTTGAGTTTTTATTGCTTTAAATGCATTTTTTGCTGAGCTGAGCACGTTTTTTGAGTTTGAATGTATCTTCATAGGAATGAGTTGTGTAGTCAAATGACTGCTCATTTAGGCTTCAGGAGGACATCCTGAACTAAATACATTGAAGTGTGTGCAAAAGTCATTTGGTTTGGGAGTGACACTCAATTTGAGTTATTATTTCTTTAAATGCATTTTCAGGCCAAGTGGAACAAGTTTTCAAAATGTGTCTTGAATCATGTTATGGTCTATGTTGCCCTCTACTGACCAAAGTCCGTTATTGTCTCCGAGGCCTGAAACCATTTTACATTTATATGACTGTATAACTGTACTCTTGAGCCAATTATTCAATTTCTCTTTGTTCTTGAACTAATTATAACTCAACGCAGGTACCATGACTATACTCAATTTCAGTTTTTATTGCTTTAAGTGCAGTTTCGGGCCGAGCTGAGCACGTGTTCTGAGTTTGAATGTATCTTCATAGGAATGAGTTGTGTGGTCAAATTAATGCTCATTTAGGCTTCAGGTGGTCATCCTGAACAAAATACATGTTGAAGTGTGTGCATAAGTCCTTTGGTTTAGGCGTGACACTCAATTTGAGTTTTTATTGCTTTAAAATGCATTTTCAGCCCGAGCTGAGCACGTTTTGTGAGTTTGAATGTATCTTCATAGGAATGAGTTGTGTGGTCAAATTAATATTCATTTAGGCTTCAGGTGGTCATCCTGAACTAAATACATGTTGAAGTGTGTGCATAAGTCCTTTGGTTTAGGCGTGACACTCAATTTGAGTTTTTATTGCTTTAAATGCATTTTCAGCCCGAGCTGAGCACGTTTTGTGAGTTTGAATGTATCTTCATAGGAATGAGTTGTGTAGTCAAATTAATGCTCATATGGGCTTCAGGAGGTCATCCTGAACAAAATAGATGTTGAAGTGTGTGCATAAGTCCTTTGGTTTGGGCGTGACACTCAATTTGAGTTTTTATTGCTTTAAATGCATTTTCAGCCTGAGCTGAGCACGTTTTGTGAGTTTGAATGTATCTTCATAGGAATGAGTTGTGTGGTCAAATTAATGCTCATTTGGGCTTCAGGAGGACATACTGAACTAAGTACATGTTGAAGTGTGTGCATAAGTCCTTTGGATTGGGCGTGACACTCAATTTGAGTTTTTATTGGTTTAAATGCATTTTCAGCCCGAGCTGAGCGCGCTTTCTGACTTTGAATGTATCTTCATAGGAATGAGTTGTGTAGTCAAATTAATGCTCATATGGGCTTCAGGAGGTCATCCTGAACAAAATAGATGTTAAAGTGTGTGCATAAGTCCTTTGGTTTGGGCGTGACACTCAATTTGAGTTTTTATTGCTTTAAATGCATTTTCAGCCTGAGCTGAGCACGTTTTGTGAGTTTGAATGTATCTTCATAGGAATGAGTTGTGTGGTCAAATTAATGCTCATTTGGGCTTCAGGAGGACATACTGAACTAAGTACATGTTGAAGTGTGTGCATAAGTCCTTTGGATTGGGCGTGACACTCAATTTGAGTTTTTATTGGTTTAAATGCATTTTCAGCCCGAGCTGAGCGCGCTTTCTGACTTTGAATGTATCTTCATAGGAATGAGTTGTCTGGTCAAATTAATTCTCATATGGGCTTCAGGAGGTCATCCTGAACAAAATACATGTTGAAGTGTGTGAATAAGTCCTTTGGTTTAGGTGTGACACTCAATTTGAGTTTTTATTGCTTTAAATGCATTTTCAGCCCGAGCTGAGCACGTTTTGTGAGTTTGAATGTATCTTCATAGGAATGTGTTGTGTGGTCAAATTAATGCTCATTTAGGCTTCAGGTGGTCATCCTGAACAAAATACATGTTGAAGTGTGTGCAGAAGTCCTTTGGTTTAGGTGTGACACTCAATTTGAGTTTTTATTGCTTTAAATGCATTTTCAGCCCGAGCTGAGCGCGCGTTCTGACTTTGAATGTATCTTCATAGGAATGAGTTGTGTGGTCAAATTAATGCTCATATGGGCTTCAGGAGGTCATCCTGAACAAAATACATGTTGAAGTGTGTGAATAAGTCCTTTGGTTTAGGTGTGACACTCAATTTGAGTTTTTATTGCTTTAAATGCATTTTCAGCCCGAGCTGAGCACGTTTTTTGAGTTTGAATGTATCTTCATAGGAATGAGGTGTGTGGTCAAATTATTGCTCATTTAGGCTTGAGGAGGTCATCCTAAACAAAATACATGTTGAAGTGTGTGCATAAGTCCTTTGGTTTAGGCGTGACACTCAATTTGAGTTTTTATTGCTTTAAATGCATTTTCAGCCCGAGCTGAGCGCGCGTTCTGACTTTGAATGTATCTTCATAGGAATGAGTTGTGTGGTCAAATTAATGCTCATTTAGGCTTCAGGAGGTCATCCTGAACAAAATACATGTTGAAGTGTGTGCATAAGTCCTTTTGTTTAGGCGTGACACTCAATTTGAGTTTTTATTGCTTTAAATGCATTTTTTGCTGAGCTGAGCACGTTTTTTGAGTTTGAATGTATCTTCATAGGAATGAGTTGTGTAGTCAAATGACTGCTCATTTAGGCTTCAGGAGGACATCCTGAACTAAATACATTGAAGTGTGTGCAAAAGTCATTTGGTTTGGGAGTGACACTCAATTTGAGTTATTATTTCTTTAAATGCATTTTCAGGCCAAGTGGAACAAGTTTTCAAAATGTGTCTTGAATCATGTTATGGTCTATGTTGCCCTCTACTGACCAAAGTCCGTTATTGTCTCCGAGGCCTGAAACCATTTTACATTTATATGACTGTATAACTGTACTCTTGAGCCAATTATTCAATTTCTCTTTGTTCTTGAACTAATTATAACTCAACGCAGGTACCATGACTATACTCAATTTCAGTTTTTATTGCTTTAAGTGCAGTTTCGGGCCGAGCTGAGCACGTGTTCTGAGTTTGAATGTATCTTCATAGGAATGAGTTGTGTGGTCAAATTAATGCTCATTTAGGCTTCAGGTGGTCATCCTGAACAAAATACATGTTGAAGTGTGTGCATAAGTCCTTTGGTTTAGGCGTGACACTCAATTTGAGTTTTTATTGCTTTAAAATGCATTTTCAGCCCGAGCTGAGCACGTTTTGTGAGTTTGAATGTATCTTCATAGGAATGAGTTGTGTGGTCAAATTAATATTCATTTAGGCTTCAGGTGGTCATCCTGAACTAAATACATGTTGAAGTGTGTGCATAAGTCCTTTGGTTTAGGCGTGACACTCAATTTGAGTTTTTATTGCTTTAAATGCATTTTCAGCCCGAGCTGAGCACGTTTTGTGAGTTTGAATGTATCTTCATAGGAATGAGTTGTGTAGTCAAATTAATGCTCATATGGGCTTCAGGAGGTCATCCTGAACAAAATAGATGTTGAAGTGTGTGCATAAGTCCTTTGGTTTGGGCGTGACACTCAATTTGAGTTTTTATTGCTTTAAATGCATTTTCAGCCTGAGCTGAGCACGTTTTGTGAGTTTGAATGTATCTTCATAGGAATGAGTTGTGTGGTCAAATTAATGCTCATTTGGGCTTCAGGAGGACATACTGAACTAAGTACATGTTGAAGTGTGTGCATAAGTCCTTTGGATTGGGCGTGACACTCAATTTGAGTTTTTATTGGTTTAAATGCATTTTCAGCCCGAGCTGAGCGCGCTTTCTGACTTTGAATGTATCTTCATAGGAATGAGTTGTGTAGTCAAATTAATGCTCATATGGGCTTCAGGAGGTCATCCTGAACAAAATAGATGTTAAAGTGTGTGCATAAGTCCTTTGGTTTGGGCGTGACACTCAATTTGAGTTTTTATTGCTTTAAATGCATTTTCAGCCTGAGCTGAGCACGTTTTGTGAGTTTGAATGTATCTTCATAGGAATGAGTTGTGTGGTCAAATTAATGCTCATTTGGGCTTCAGGAGGACATACTGAACTAAGTACATGTTGAAGTGTGTGCATAAGTCCTTTGGATTGGGCGTGACACTCAATTTGAGTTTTTATTGGTTTAAATGCATTTTCAGCCCGAGCTGAGCGCGCTTTCTGACTTTGAATGTATCTTCATAGGAATGAGTTGTCTGGTCAAATTAATTCTCATATGGGCTTCAGGAGGTCATCCTGAACAAAATACATGTTGAAGTGTGTGAATAAGTCCTTTGGTTTAGGTGTGACACTCAATTTGAGTTTTTATTGCTTTAAATGCATTTTCAGCCCGAGCTGAGCACGTTTTGTGAGTTTGAATGTATCTTCATAGGAATGTGTTGTGTGGTCAAATTAATGCTCATTTAGGCTTCAGGTGGTCATCCTGAACAAAATACATGTTGAAGTGTGTGCAGAAGTCCTTTGGTTTAGGTGTGACACTCAATTTGAGTTTTTATTGCTTTAAATGCATTTTCAGCCCGAGCTGAGCGCGCGTTCTGACTTTGAATGTATCTTCATAGGAATGAGTTGTGTGGTCAAATTAATGCTCATATGGGCTTCAGGAGGTCATCCTGAACAAAATACATGTTGAAGTGTGTGAATAAGTCCTTTGGTTTAGGTGTGACACTCAATTTGAGTTTTTATTGCTTTAAATGCATTTTCAGCCCGAGCTGAGCACGTTTTTTGAGTTTGAATGTATCTTCATAGGAATGAGGTGTGTGGTCAAATTATTGCTCATTTAGGCTTGAGGAGGTCATCCTAAACAAAATACATGTTGAAGTGTGTGCATAAGTCCTTTGGTTTAGGCGTGACACTCAATTTGAGTTTTTATTGCTTTAAATGCATTTTCAGCCCGAGCTGAGCGCGCGTTCTGACTTTGAATGTATCTTCATAGGAATGAGTTGTGTGGTCAAATTAATGCTCATATGGGCTTCAGGAGGTCATCCTGAACAAAATACATGTTGAAGTGTGTGAATAAGTCCTTTGGTTTAGGTGTGACACTCAATTTGAGTTTTTATTGCTTTAAATGCATTTTCAGCCCGAGCTGAGCACGTTTTGTGAGTTTGAATGTATCTTCATAGGAATGTGTTGTGTGGTCAAATTAATGCTCATTTAGGCTTCAGGTGGTCATCCTGAACAAAATACATGTTGAAGTGTGTGCAGAAGTCCTTTGGTTTAGGTGTGACACTCAATTTGAGTTTTTATTGCTTTAAATGCATTTTCAGCCCGAGCTGAGCGCGCGTTCTGACTTTGAATGTATCTTCATAGGAATGAGTTGTGTGGTCAAATTAATGCTCATATGGGCTTCAGGAGGTCATCCTGAACAAAATACATGTTGAAGTGTGTGAAGAAGTCCTTTGGTTTAGGTGTGACACTCAATTTGAGTTTTTATTGCTTTAAATGCATTTTCAGCCCGAGCTGAGCACGTTTTGTGAGTTAGAATGTATCTTCATAGGAATGAGTTGTGTCGTCAAATGAATGCTCATTTAGGCTTCAGGAGGTCATCTTGAACAAAATACATGTTGAAGTGTGTGCATAAGTCCTTTGGTTTAGGTGTGACACTCAATTTGAGTTTTTATTGCTTTAAATGCATTTTCAGCCCGAGCTGAGCGCGCTTTCTGACTTTGAATGTATCTTCATAGGAATGAGTTGTCTGGTCAAATTAATTCTCATATGGGCTTCAGGAGGTCATCTTGAACAAAATACATGTTGAAGTGTGTGCATAAGTCCTTTGGTTTGGGAGTGACACTCAATTTGAGTTATTATTTCTTTAAATGCATTTTCAGGCCGAGTGGAACAAGTTTTCAAAATGTGTCTTGAATCATGTTATGGTCTATGTTGCCCTCTACTGACCAAAGTCCGTTATTGTCTCCGAGGCCTGAAACCATTTTACATTTATATGACTGTATAACTGTACTCTTGAGCCAATTATTCAATTTCTCTTTGTTCTTGAACTAATTATAACTCAACGCAGGTACCATGACTATACTCAATTTCAGTTTTTATTGCTTTAAGTGCAGTTTCGGGCCGAGCTGAGCACGTGTTCTGAGTTTGAATGTATCTTCATAGGAATGAGTTGTGTGGTCAAGTTAATGCTCATTTAGGCTTCAGGTGGTCATCCTGAACAAAATACATGTTGAAGTGTGTGCATAAGTCCTTTGGTTTAGGCGTGACACTCAATTTGAGTTTTTATTGCTTTAAAATGCATTTTCAGCCCGAGCTGAGCACGTTTTGTGAGTTTGAATGTATCTTCATAGGAATGAGTTGTGTGGTCAAATTAATGCTCATTTAGGCTTCAGGTGGTCATCCTGAACTAAATACATGTTGAAGTGTGTGCATAAGTCCTTTGGTTTAGGCGTGACACTCAATTTGAGTTTTTATTGCTTTAAATGCATTTTCAGCCCGAGCTGAGCACGTTTTGTGAGTTTGAATGTATCTTCATAGGAATGAGTTGTGTAGTCAAATTAATGCTCATATGGGCTTCAGGAGGTCATCCTGAACAAAATACATGTTGAAGTGTGTGCATAAGTCCTTTGGTTTGGGCGTGACACTCAATTTGAGTTTTTATTGCTTTAAATGCATTTTCAGCCCGAGCTGAGCACGTTTTGTGAGTTTGAATGTATCTTCATAGGAATGAGTTGTGTGGTCAAATTAATGCTCATTTGGGCTTCAGGAGGACATCCTGAACTAAGTACATGTTGAAGTGTGTGCATAAGTCCTTTGGATTGGACGTGACACTCAATTTGAGTTTTTATTGGTTTAAATGCATTTTCAGCCCGAGCTGAGCGCGCTTTCTGACTTTGAATGTATCTTCATAGGAATGAGTTGTCTGGTCAAATTAATTCTCATATGGGCTTCAGGAGGTCATCCTGAACAAAATACATGTTGAAGTGTGTGCATAAGTCCTTTGGTTTAGGTGTGACACTCAATTTGAGTTTTTATTGCTTTAAATGCATTTTCAGCCCGAGCTGAGCACGTTTTGTGAGTTTGAATGTATCTTCATAGGAATGAGTTGTGTGGTCAAGTTAATGCTCATTTAGGCTTCAGGTGGTCATCCTGAACAAAATACATGTTGAAGTGTGTGCATAAGTCCTTTGGTTTAGGCGTGACACTCAATTTGAGTTTTTATTGCTTTAAAATGCATTTTCAGCCCGAGCTGAGCACGTTTTGTGAGTTTGAATGTATCTTCATAGGAATGAGTTGTGTGGTCAAATTAATGCTCATTTAGGCTTCAGGTGGTCATCCTGAACTAAATACATGTTGAAGTGTGTGCATAAGTCCTTTGGTTTAGGCGTGACACTCAATTTGAGTTTTTATTGCTTTAAATGCATTTTCAGCCCGAGCTGAGCACGTTTTGTGAGTTTGAATGTATCTTCATAGGAATGAGTTGTGTAGTCAAATTAATGCTCATATGGGCTTCAGGAGGTCATCCTGAACAAAATACATGTTGAAGTGTGTGCATAAGTCCTTTGGTTTGGGCGTGACACTCAATTTGAGTTTTTATTGCTTTAAATGCATTTTCAGCCCGAGCTGAGCACGTTTTGTGAGTTTGAATGTATCTTCATAGGAATGAGTTGTGTGGTCAAATTAATGCTCATTTGGGCTTCAGGAGGACATCCTGAACTAAGTACATGTTGAAGTGTGTGCATAAGTCCTTTGGATTGGACGTGACACTCAATTTGAGTTTTTATTGGTTTAAATGCATTTTCAGCCCGAGCTGAGCGCGCTTTCTGACTTTGAATGTATCTTCATAGGAATGAGTTGTCTGGTCAAATTAATTCTCATATGGGCTTCAGGAGGTCATCCTGAACAAAATACATGTTGAAGTGTGTGCATAAGTCCTTTGGTTTAGGTGTGACACTCAATTTGAGTTTTTATTGCTTTAAATGCATTTTCAGCCCGAGCTGAGCACGTTTTGTGAGTTTGAATGTATCTTCATAGGAATGTGTTGTGTGGTCAAATTAATGCTCATTTAGGCTTCAGGTGGTCATCCTGAACAAAATACATGTTGAAGTGTGTGCAGAAGTCCTTTGGTTTAGGTGTGACACTCAATTTGAGTTTTTATTGCTTTAAATGCATTTTCAGCCCGAGCTGAGCGCGCGTTCTGACTTTGAATGTATCTTCATAGGAATGAGTTGTGTGGTCAAATTAATGCTCATATGGGCTTCAGGAGGTCATCCTGAACAAAATACATGTTGAAGTGTGTGAATAAGTCCTTTGGTTTAGGTGTGTCACTCAATTTGAGTTTTATTGCTTTAAATGCATTTTCAGCCCGAGCTGAGCACGTTTTGTGAGTTTGAATGTATCTTCATAGGAATGAGTTGTGTAGTCAAATTAATGCTCATATGGGCTTCAGGAGGTCATCCTGAACAAAATACATGTTGAAGTGTGTGCATAAGTCCTTTGGTTTAGGCGTGACACTCAATTTGAGTTTTTATTGCTTTAAATGCATTTTCAGCCCGAGCTGAGCACGTTTTGAGAGTTTGAATATATCTTCATAGGAATGAGTTTTGTGGTCAAATTAATGCTCATATGGGCTTCAGGAGGTCATCCTGAACTAAATACATGTTGAAGTGTGTGATAAGTCCTTTTTTAGGCGTGACACTCAATTTGAGTTTTTATTGCTTTAAATGCATTTTCAGCCCGAGCTGAGCACGTTTTGTGAGTTTGAATGTATCTTCATAGGAATGAGTTGTGTGGTCAAATTAATGCTCATATGGGCTTCAGGAGATCATCCTGAACAAAATACATGTTGAAGTGTGTGCATAAGTCCTTTGGTTTAGGCGTGACACTCAATTTGAGTTTTTATTGCTTTAAATGCATTTTCAGCCCGAGCTGAGCACGTTTTGTGAGTTTGAATGTATCTTCATAGGAATGAGTTGTGTAGTCAAATTAATGCTCATATGGGCTTCAGGAGGTCATCCTGAACAAAATACATGTTGAAGTGTGTGCATAAGTCCTTTGGTTTGGGCGTGACACTCAATTTGAGTTTTTATTGCTTTAAATGCATTTTCAGCCCGAGCTGAGCACGTTTTGTGAGTTTGAATGTATCTTCATAGGAATGAGTTGTGTGGTCAAATTAATGCTCATTTGGGCTTCAGGAGGACATCCTGAACTAAGTACATGTTGAAGTGTGTGCATAAGTCCTTTGGATTGGACGTGACACTCAATTTGAGTTTTTATTGGTTTAAATGCATTTTCAGCCCGAGCTGAGCGCGCTTTCTGACTTTGAATGTATCTTCATAGGAATGAGTTGTCTGGTCAAATTAATTCTCATATGGGCTTCAGGAGGTCATCCTGAACAAAATACATGTTGAAGTGTGTGCATAAGTCCTTTGGTTTAGGTGTGACACTCAATTTGAGTTTTTATTGCTTTAAATGCATTTTCAGCCCGAGCTGAGCACGTTTTGTGAGTTTGAATGTATCTTCATAGGAATGTGTTGTGTGGTCAAATTAATGCTCATTTAGGCTTCAGGTGGTCATCCTGAACAAAATACATGTTGAAGTGTGTGCAGAAGTCCTTTGGTTTAGGTGTGACACTCAATTTGAGTTTTTATTGCTTTAAATGCATTTTCAGCCCGAGCTGAGCGCGCGTTCTGACTTTGAATGTATCTTCATAGGAATGAGTTGTGTGGTCAAATTAATGCTCATATGGGCTTCAGGAGGTCATCCTGAACAAAATACATGTTGAAGTGTGTGAATAAGTCCTTTGGTTTAGGTGTGTCACTCAATTTGAGTTTTATTGCTTTAAATGCATTTTCAGCCCGAGCTGAGCACGTTTTGTGAGTTTGAATGTATCTTCATAGGAATGAGTTGTGTAGTCAAATTAATGCTCATATGGGCTTCAGGAGGTCATCCTGAACAAAATACATGTTGAAGTGTGTGCATAAGTCCTTTGGTTTAGGCGTGACACTCAATTTGAGTTTTTATTGCTTTAAATGCATTTTCAGCCCGAGCTGAGCACGTTTTGAGAGTTTGAATATATCTTCATAGGAATGAGTTTTGTGGTCAAATTAATGCTCATATGGGCTTCAGGAGGTCATCCTGAACTAAATACATGTTGAAGTGTGTGATAAGTCCTTTTTTAGGCGTGACACTCAATTTGAGTTTTTATTGCTTTAAATGCATTTTCAGCCCGAGCTGAGCACGTTTTGTGAGTTTGAATGTATCTTCATAGGAATGAGTTGTGTGGTCAAATTAATGCTCATATGGGCTTCAGGAGATCATCCTGAACAAAATACATGTTGAAGTGTGTGCATAAGTCCTTTGGTTTAGGTGTGACACTCAATTTGAGTTTTTATTGCTTTAAATGCATTTTCAGCCCGAGCTGAGCACGTTTTTTGAGTTTGAATGTATCTTCATAGGAATGAGGTGTGTGGTCAAATTATTGCTCATTTAGGCTTGAGGAGGTCATCCTAAACAAAATACATGTTGAAGTGTGTGCATAAGTCCTTTGGTTTAGGCGTGACACTCAATTTGAGTTTTTATTGCTTTAAATGCATTTTCAGCCCGAGCTGAGCACGTTTTGTGAGTTTGAATGTATCTTCATAGGAATGAGTTGTGTGGTCAAATTAATGCTCATTTAGGCTTCAGGTGGTCATCCTGAACAAAATACATGTTGAAGTGTGTGCATAAGTCCTTTGGTTTAGGCATGACACTCAATTTGAGTTTTTATTGCTTTAAATGCATTTTCAGCCCGAGCTGAGCACGTTTTGTGAGTTTGAATGTATCTTCATAGGAATGAGTTGTGTAGTCAAATTAATGCTCATATGGGCTTCAGGAGGTCATCCTGAACAAAATACATGTTGAAGTGTGTGCATAAGTCCTTTGGTTTAGGCGTGACACTCAATTTGAGTTTTTATTGCTTTAAATGCATTTTCAGCCCGAGCTGAGCACGTTTTGTGAGTTTGAATGTATCTTCATAGGAATGAGTTGTGTAGTCAAATTAATGCTCATTTAGGCTTCAGGAGGACATCCTGAACTAAATACATGTTGAAGTGTGTGCATAAGCCCTTTGGTTTAGGCGTGACACTCAATTTGAGTTTTTATTGCTTTAAATGCATTTTCAGCCCGAGCTGAGCGCGCTTTCTGACTTTGAATGTATCTTCATAGGAATGAGTTGTGTGGTCAAATTATTGCTCATTTAGGCTTCAGGAGGTCATCCTCAAAAAAATACATGTTGAAGTGTGTGCATAAGTCCTTTGGTTTAGGCGTGACACTCAATTTGAGTTTTTATTGCTTTAAATGCATTTTTTGCTGAGCTGAGCACGTTTTTTGAGTTTGAATGTATCTTCATAGGAATGAGTTGTGTAGTCAAATTACTGCTCATTTAGGCTTCAGGAGGACATCCTGAACTAAATAAATTGAAGTGTGTGCAAAAGTCCTTTGGTTTGGGAGTGACACTCAATTTGAGTTATTTTTTCTTTAAATGCATTTTCAGGCCGAGTGGAACAAGTTTTCAAAATGTGTCTTGAATCATGTTATGGTCTATGTTGCCCTCTACTGACCAAAGTCCGTTATTGTCTCCGAGGCCTGAAACCATTTTACATTTATATGACTGTATAACTGTACTCTTGAGCCAATTATTCAATTTCTCTTTGTTCTTGAACTAATTATAACTCAACGCAGGTACCATGACTATACTCAATTTCAGTTTTTATTGCTTTAAGTGCAGTTTCGGGCCGAGCTGAGCACGTGTTCTGAGTTTGAATGTATCTTCATAGGAATGAGTTGTGTGGTCAAATTAATGCTCATTTATGCTTCAGGTGGTCATCCTGAACTAAATACATGTTGAAGTGTGTGCATAAGTCATTTGGTTTAGGCGTGACACTCAATTTGAGTTTTTATTGCTTTAAATGCATTTTCAGCCCGAGCTGAGCGCGCTTTCTGACTTTGAATGTATCTTCATAGGAATGAGTTGTGTGGTCAAATTATTGCTCATTTAGGCTTCAGGAGGTCATCCTCAACAAAATACATGTTGAAGTGTGTGCATAAGTCCTTTGGTTTAGGCGTGACACTCAATTTGAGTTTTTATTGCTTTAAATGCATTTTTTGCTGAGCTGAGCACGTTTTTTGAGTTTGAATGTATCTTCATAGGAATGAGTTGTGTAGTCGAATTACTGCTCATTTAGGCTTCAGGAGGACATCCTGAACTAAATACATTGAAGTTTGTGCAAAAGTCCTTTGGTTTGGGAGTGACACTCAATTTGAGTTATTATTTCTTTAAATGCATTTTCAGGCCGAGTGGAACAAGTTTTCAAAATGTGTCTTGAATCATGTTATGGTCTATGTTGCCCTCTACTGACCAAATTCCGTTATTGTCTCCAAGGCCTGAAACCATTTTACATTTATATGACTGTATAACTGTACTCTTGAGCCAATTATTCAATTTCTCTTTGTTCTTGAACTAATTATAACTCAACGCAGGTACCATGACTATACTCAATTTCAGTTTTTATTGCTTTAAGTGCAGTTTCGGGCCGAGCTGAGCACGTGTTCTGAGTTTGAATGTATCTTCATAGGAATGAGTTGTGTGGTCAAATTAATGCTCATTTAGGCTTCAGGTGGTCATCCTGATCAAAATACATGTTGAAGTGTGTGCATAGGTCCTTTGGTTTAGGCGTGACACTCAATTTGAGTTTTTATTGCTTTAAAATGCATTTTCAGCCCGAGCTGAGCACGTTTTGTGAGTTTGAATGTATCTTCATAGGAATGAGTTGTGTGGTCAAATTAATGCTCATTTGGGCTTCAGGAGTAAATCCTGAACTAAGTACATGTTGAAGTGTGTGCATAAGTCCTTTGGATTGGGCGTGACACTCAATTTGAGTTTTTATTGGTTTAAATGCATTTTCAGCCCGAGCTGAGCGCGCTTTCTGACTTTGAATGTATCTTCATAGGAATGAGTTGTCTGGTCAAATTAATTCTCATATGGGCTTCAGGAGGTCATCCTGAACAAAATACATGTTGAAGTGTGTGCATAAGTCCTTTGGTTTAGGTGTGACACTCAATATGAGTTTTTATTGCTTTAAATGCATTTTCAGCCCGAGCTGAGCACGTTTTGTGAGTTTGAATGTATCTTCATAGGAATGTGTTGTGTGGTCAAATTAATGCTCATTTAGGCTTCAGGTGGTCATCCTGAACAAAATACATGTTGAAGTGTGTGCATAAGTCCTTTGGTTTAGGTGTGACACTCAATTTGAGTTTTTATTGCTTTAAATGCATTTTCAGCCCGAGCTGAGCGCGCGTTCTGACTTTGAATCTATCTTCATAGGAATGAGTTGTGTGGTCAAATTAATGCTCATATGGGCTTCAGGAGGTCATCCTGAACAAAATACATGTTGAAGTGTGTGCAGAAGTCCTTTGGTTTAGGTGTGACACTCAATTTGAGTTTTATTGCTTTAAATGCATTTTCAGCCCGAGCTGAGCACGTTTTGTGAGTTTGAATGTATCTTCATAGGAATGAGTTGTGTGGTCAAATTAATGCTCATTTAGGCTTCAGGTGGTCATCCTGAACTAAATACATGTTGAAGTGTGTGCATAAGTCCTTTGGTTTAGGCGTGACACTCAATTTGAGTTTTTATTGCTTTAAATGCATTTTCAGCCCAAGCTGAGCGCGCTTTCTGACTTTGAATGTATCTTCATAGGAATGAGTTGTGTGGTCAGATTATTGCTCAAATAGGCTTCAGGAGGTCATCCTGAACAAAATACATGTTGAAGTGTGTGCATAAGTCCTTTGGTTTGGGCGTGACACACAATTTGAGTTTTTATTGCTTTAAATGCATTTTCAGCCCGAGCTGAGCACGTTTTGTGAGTTTGAATGTATCTTCATAGGAATGAGTTGTGTGCTCAAATTAATGCTCATATGGGCTTCAGGAGGTCATCCTGAACAAAATACATGTTGAAGTGTGTACATAAGTCCTTTGGTTTAGGTGTGACACTCAATTTGAGTTTTTATTGCTTTAAATGCATTTTCAGCCCGAGCTGAGCGCGCGTTCTGACTTTGAATGTATCTTCATAGGAATGAGTTGTGTGGTCAAATTAATGCTCATATGGGCTTCAGGAGGTCATCCTGAACAAAATACATGTTGAAGTGTGTGAATAAGTCCTTTGGTTTAGGTGTGACACTCAATTTGAGTTTTTATTGCTTTAAATGCATTTTCAGCCCGAGCTGAGCACGTTTTGTGAGTTTGAATGTATCTTCATAGGAATGTGTTGTGTGGTCAAATTAATGCTCATTTAGGCTTCAGGTGGTCATCCTGAACAAAATACATGTTGAAGTGTGTGCATAAGTCCTTTGGTTTAGGTGTGACACTCAATTTGAGTTTTTATTGCTTTAAATGCATTTTCAGCCCGAGCTGAGCGCGCGTTCTGACTTTGAATGTATCTTCATAGGAATGAGTTGTGTGGTCAAATTAATGCTCATATGGGCTTCAGGAGGTCATCCTGAACAAAATACATGTTGAAGTGTGTGAATAAGTCCTTTGGTTTAGGTGTGACACTCAATTTGAGTTTTATTGCTTTAAATGCATTTTCAGCCCGAGCTGAGCACGTTTTGTGAGTTTGAATGTATCTTCATAGGAATGAGTTGTGTGGTCAAATTAATGCTCATTTAGGCTTCAGGTGGTCATCCTTAACTAAATACATGTTGAAGTGTGTGCATAAGTCCTTTGGTTTAGGCGTGACACTCAATTTGAGTTTTTATTGCTTTAAATGCATTTTCAGCCCAAGCTGAGCGCGCTTTCTGACTTTGAATGTATCTTCATAGGAATGAGTTGTGTGGTCAGATTATTGCTCAAATAGGCTTCAGGAGGTCATCCTGAACAAAATACATGTTTGAAGTGTGTGCATAAGTCCTTTGGTTTGGGCGTGACACACAATTTGAGTTTTTATTGCTTTAAATGCATTTTCAGCCTGAGCTGAGCACGTTTTGTGAGTTTGAATGTATCTTCATAGGAATGAGTTGTGTGGTCAAATTAATGCTCATTTATGCTTCAGGTGGTCATCCTGAACTAAATACATGTTGAAGTGTGTGCATAAGTCATTTGGTTTAGGCGTGACACTCAATTTGAGTTTTTATTGCTTTAAATGCATTTTCAGCCCGAGCTGAGCGCGCTTTCTGACTTTGAATGTATCTTCATAGGAATGAGTTGTGTGGTCAAATTATTGCTCATTTAGGCTTCAGGAGGTCATCCTCAACAAAATACATGTTGAAGTGTGTGCATAAGTCCTTTGGTTTAGGCGTGACACTCAATTTGAGTTTTTATTGCTTTAAATGCATTTTTTGCTGAGCTGAGCACGTTTTTTGAGTTTGAATGTATCTTCATAGGAATGAGTTGTGTAGTCGAATTACTGCTCATTTAGGCTTCAGGAGGACATCCTGAACTAAATACATTGAAGTTTGTGCAAAAGTCCTTTGGTTTGGGAGTGACACTCAATTTGAGTTATTATTTCTTTAAATGCATTTTCAGGCCGAGTGGAACAAGTTTTCAAAATGTGTCTTGAATCATGTTATGGTCTATGTTGCCCTCTACTGACCAAATTCCGTTATTGTCTCCGAGGCCTGAAACCATTTTACATTTATATGACTGTATAACTGTACTCTTGAGCCAATTATTCAATTTCTCTTTGTTCTTGAACTAATTATAACTCAACGCAGGTACCATGACAATACTCAATTTCAGTTTTTATTGCTTTAAGTGCAGTTTCGGGCCGAGCTGAGCACGTGTTCTGAGTTTGAATGTATCTTCATAGGAATGAGTTGTGTGGTCAAATTAATGCTCATTTAGGCTTCAGGTGGTCATCCTGATCAAAATACATGTTGAAGTGTGTGCATAGGTCCTTTGGTTTAGGCGTGACACTCAATTTGAGTTTTTATTGCTTTAAAATGCATTTTCAGCCCGAGCTGAGCACGTTTTGTGAGTTTGAATGTATCTTCATAGGAATGAGTTGTGTGGTCAAATTAATGCTCATTTGGGCTTCAGGAGTAAATCCTGAACTAAGTACATGTTGAAGTGTGTGCATAAGTCCTTTGGATTGGGCGTGACACTCAATTTGAGTTTTTATTGGTTTAAATGCATTTTCAGCCCGAGCTGAGCGCGCTTTCTGACTTTGAATGTATCTTCATAGGAATGAGTTGTCTGGTCAAATTAATTCTCATATGGGCTTCAGGAGGTCATCCTGAACAAAATACATGTTGAAGTGTGTGCATAAGTCCTTTGGTTTAGGTGTGACACTCAATATGAGTTTTTATTGCTTTAAATGCATTTTCAGCCCGAGCTGAGCACGTTTTGTGAGTTTGAATGTATCTTCATAGGAATGTGTTGTGTGGTCAAATTAATGCTCATTTAGGCTTCAGGTGGTCATCCTGAACAAAATACATGTTGAAGTGTGTGCATAAGTCCTTTGGTTTAGGTGTGACACTCAATTTGAGTTTTTATTGCTTTAAATGCATTTTCAGCCCGAGCTGAGCGCGCGTTCTGACTTTGAATGTATCTTCATAGGAATGAGTTGTGTGGTCAAATTAATGCTCATATGGGCTTCAGGAGGTCATCCTGAACAAAATACATGTTGAAGTGTGTGAATAAGTCCTTTGGTTTAGGTGTGACACTCAATTTGAGTTTTTATTGCTTTAAATGCATTTTCAGCCCGAGCTGAGCACGTTTTGTGAGTTTGAATGTATCTTCATAGGAATGTGTTGTGTGGTCAAATTAATGCTCATTTAGGCTTCAGGTGGTCATCCTGAACAAAATACATGTTGAAGTGTGTGCATAAGTCCTTTGGTTTAGGTGTGACACTCAATTTGAGTTTTTATTGCTTTAAATGCATTTTCAGCCCGAGCTGAGCGCGCGTTCTGACTTTGAATGTATCTTCATAGGAATGAGTTGTGTGGTCAAATTAATGCTCATATGGGCTTCAGGAGGTCATCCTGAACAAAATACATGTTGAAGTGTGTGAATAAGTCCTTTGGTTTAGGTGTGACACTCAATTTGAGTTTTATTGCTTTAAATGCATTTTCAGCCCGAGCTGAGCACGTTTTGTGAGTTTGAATGTATCTTCATAGGAATGAGTTGTGTGGTCAAATTAATGCTCATTTAGGCTTCAGGTGGTCATCCTGAACTAAATACATGTTGAAGTGTGTGCATAAGTCCTTTGGTTTAGGCGTGACACTCAATTTGAGTTTTTATTGCTTTAAATGCATTTTCAGCCCAAGCTGAGCGCGCTTTCTGACTTTGAATGTATCTTCATAGGAATGAGTTGTGTGGTCAGATTATTGCTCAAATAGGCTTCAGGAGGTCATCCTGAACAAAATACATGTTGAAGTGTGTGCATAAGTCCTTTGGTTTGGGCGTGACACACAATTTGAGTTTTTATTGCTTTAAATGCATTTTCAGCCTGAGCTGAGCACGTTTTGTGAGTTTGAATGTATCTTCATAGGAATGAGTTGTGTGCTCAAATTAATGCTCATATGGGCTTCAGGAGGTCATCCTGAACAAAATACATGTTGAAGTGTGTACATAAGTCCTTTGGTTTAGGTGTGACACTCAATTTGAGTTTTTATTGCTTTAAATGCATTTTCAGCCCGAGCTGAGCGCGTTCTGACTTTGAATGTATCTTCATAGGAATGAGTTGTGTGGTCAAATTAATGCTCATATGGGCTTCAGGAGGTCATCCTGAACAAAATACATGTTGAAGTGTGTGAATAAGTCCTTTGGTTTAGGTGTGACACTCAATTTGAGTTTTTATTGCTTTAAATGCATTTTCAGCCCGAGCTGAGCGCGCTTTCTGACTTTGAATGTATCTTCATAGGAATGAGTTGTGTGGTCAAATTAATGCTCATTTAGGCTTCAGGTGATCATCCTGAACAAAATACATGTTAAAGTGTGTGCATAAGTCCTTTGGTTTAGGTGTGACACTCAATTTGAGTTTTATTGCTTTAAATGCATTTTCAGCCCGAGCTGAGCACGTTTTGTGAGTTTGAATGTATCTTCATAGGAATGAGTTGTGTGGTCAAATTAATGTTCATTTAGGCTTCAGGTGGTCATCCTGAACTAAATACATGTTGAAGTGTGTGCATAAGTCCTTTGGTTTAGGCGTGACACTCAATTTGAGTTTTTATTGCTTTAAATGCATTTTCAGCCCAAGCTGAGCGCGCTTTCTGACTATGAATGTATCTTCATAGGAATGAGTTGTGTGGTCAGATTATTGCTCAAATAGGCTTCAGGAGGTCATCCTGAACAAAATACATGTTGAAGTGTGTGCATAAGTCCTTTGGTTTGGGCGTGACACACAATTTGAGTTTTTATTGCTTTAAATGCATTTTCAGCCTGAGCTGAGCACGTTTTGTGAGTTTGAATGTATCTTCATAGGAATGAGTTGTGTGCTCAAATTAATGCTCATATGGGCTTCAGGAGGTCATCCTGAACAAAATACATGTTGAAGTGTGTACATAAGTCCTTTGGTTTAGGTGTGACACTCAATTTGAGTTTTTATTGCTTTAAATGCATTTTCAGCCCGAGCTGAGCACGTTTTGTGAGTTTGAATGTATCTTCATAGGAATGAGTTGTGTGGTCAAATTAATGCTCATTTAGGCTTCAGGTGGTCATCCTGAACAAAATACATGTTGAAGTGTGTGCATAAGTCCTTTGGTTTAGGCGTGACACTCAATTTGAGTTTTTATTGCTTTAAATGCATTTTCAGCCCGAGCTGAGCACGTTTTGAGAGTTTGAATATATCTTCATAGGAATGAGTTGTGTGGTCAAATTAATGCTCATATGGGCTTCAGGAGGTCATCCTGAACTAAATACATGTTGAAGTGTGTGATAAGTCCTTTTTTAGGCGTGACACTCAATTTGAGTTTTTATTGCTTTAAATGCATTTTCAGGCCGAGCTGATCACGTTTTGTGAGTTAGAATGTATCTTCATAGGAATGAGTTGTGTCGTCAAATGAATGCTCATTTAGGCTTCAGGAGGTCATCTTGAACAAAATACATGTTGAAGTGTGTGCATAAGTCCTTTGGTTTAGGTGTGACACTCAATTTGAGTTTTTATTGCTTTAAATGCATTTTCAGCCCGAGCTGAGCACGTTTTGTGAGTTAGAATGTATCTTCATAGGAATGAGTTGTGTCGTCAAATGAATGCTCATTTAGGCTTCAGGTGGTCATCCTGAACAAAATACATGTTGAAGTGTGTGCATAAGTCCTTTGGTTTAGGCGTGACACTCAATTTGAGTTTTTATTGCTTTAAATGCATTTTCAGCCCGAGCTGAGCACGTTTTGAGAGTTTGAATATATCTTCATAGGAATGAGTTGTGTGGTCAAATTAATGCTCATATGGGCTTCAGGAGGTCATCCTGAACTAAATACATGTTGAAGTGTGTGATAAGTCCTTTTTTAGGCGTGACACTCAATTTGAGTTTTTATTGCTTTAAATGCATTTTCAGGCCGAGCTGATCACGTTTTGTGAGTTAGAATGTATCTTCATAGGAATGAGTTGTGTCGTCAAATGAATGCTCATTTAGGCTTCAGGAGGTCATCTTGAACTAAATACATGTTGAAGTGTGTGCATAAGTCCTTTGGTTTAGGTGTGACACTCAATTTGAGTTTTTATTGCTTTAAATGCATTTTCAGCCCGAGCTGAGCACGTTTTGTGAGTTTGAATGTATCTTCATAGGAATGAGTTGTGTGGTCAAATTAATGCTCATTTAGGCTTCAGGTGGTCATCCTGAACAAAATACATGTTGAAGTGTGTGCATAAGTCCTTTGGTTTAGGCGTGACACACAATTTGAGTTTTTATTGCTTTAAATGCATTTTCAGCCCGAGCTGAGCACGTTTTGTGAGTTTGAATGTATCTTCATAGGAATGAGTTGTGTGCTCAAATTAATGCTCATATGGGCTTCAGGAGGTCATCCTGAACAAAATACATGTTGAAGTGTGTACATAAGTCCTTTGGTTTAGGTGTGACACTCAATTTGAGTTTTTATTGCTTTAAATGCATTTTCAGCCCGAGCTGAGCACGTTTTGTGAGTTTGAATGTATCTTCATAGGAATGAGTTGTGTGGTCAAATTAATGCTCATTTAGGCTTCAGGTGGTCATCCTGAACAAAATACATGTTGAAGTGTGTGCATAAGTCCTTTGGTTTAGGCGTGACACTCAATTTGAGTTTTTATTGCTTTAAATGCATTTTCAGCCCGAGCTGAGCACGTTTTGAGAGTTTGAATATATCTTCATAGGAATGAGTTGTGTGGTCAAATTAATGCTCATATGGGCTTCAGGAGGTCATCCTGAACTAAATGCATGTTGAAGTGTGTGATAAGTCCTTTTTTAGGCGTGACACTCAATTTGAGTTTTTATTGCTTTAAATGCATTTTCAGCCCGAGCTGAGCACGTTTTGTGAGTTTGAATGTATCTTCATAGGAATGAGTTGTGTCGTCAAATGAATGCTCATTTAGGCTTCAGGAGGTCATCTTGAACAAAATACATGTTGAAGTGTGTGCATAAGTCCTTTGGTTTAGGCGTGACACTCAATTTGAGTTTTTATTGCTTTAAATGCATTTTCAGCCCGAGCTGAGCACGTTTTGTGAGTTTGAATATATCTTCATAGGAATGAGTTGTGTGGTCAAATTAATGCTCATATGGGCTTCAGGAGGTCATCCTGAACTAAATACATGTTGAAGTGTGTGATAAGTCCTTTTTTAGGCGTGACACTCAATTTGAGTTTTTATTGCTTTAAATGCATTTTCAGGCCGAGCTGATCACGTTTTGTGAGTTAGAATGTATCTTCATAGGAATGAGTTGTGTCGTCAAATGAATGCTCATTTAGGCTTCAGGAGGTCATCTTGAACAAAATACATGTTGAAGTGTGTGCATAAGTCCTTTGGTTTAGGCGTGACACTCAATTTGAGTTTTTATTGCTTTAAATGCATTTTCAGCCCGAGCTGAGCATGTTTTGTGAGTTTGAATGTATCTTCATAGGAAAGAGTTGTGTGGTCAAATTAATGCTCATTTAGGCTTCAGGTGGTCATCCTGAACAAAATACATGTTGAAGTGTGTGCATAAGTCCTTTGGTTTAGGCGTGACACTCAATTTGAGTTTTTATTGCTTTAAATGCATTTTCTGCCCGAGCTGAGCACGTTTTGTGAGTTTGAATGTATCTTCATAGGAATGAGTTGTGTGGTCAAATTAATGCTCATATGGGCTTCAGGAGGTCATCCTGAACAAAATACATGTTGAAGTTTGTGCATGAGTCCTTTGGTTTAGGTGTGACACTCAATTTGAGTTTTTATTGCGAAATGCATTTTCAGGCCGAGCTGAGCACGTTTTGTGAGTTTGAATGTATCTTCATAGGAATGAGTTGTGTGGTCAAATTATTGCTCATTTAGGCTTCAGAGGTCATCCTGAACAAAATACATGTTGAAGTGTGTGCATAAGTCATTTGGTTTAGGCGTGACACTCAATTTGAGTTTTTATTGCTTTAAATGCATTTTCAGCCCGAGCTGAGCACGTTTTGTGAGTTTGAATGTATCTTCATAGGAATGAGTTGTGTGGTCAAATTAATGCTCATTTATGCTTCAGGTGGTCATCCTGAACTAAATACATGTTGAAGTGTGTGCATAAGTCATTTGGTTTAGGCGTGACACTCAATTTGAGTTTTTATTGCTTTAAATGCATTTTCAGCCCGAGCTGAGCGCGCTTTCTGACTTTGAATGTATCTTCATAGGAATGAGTTGTGTGGTCAAATTATTGCTCATTTAGGCTTCAGGAGGTCATCCTCAACAAAATACATGTTGAAGTGTGTGCATAAGTCCTTTGGTTTAGGCGTGACACTCAATTTGAGTTTTTATTGCTTTAAATGCATTTTTTGCTGAGCTGAGCACGTTTTTTGAGTTTGAATGTATCTTCATAGGAATGAGTTGTGTAGTCGAATTACTGCTCATTTAGGCTTCAGGAGGACATCCTGAACTAAATACATTGAAGTTTGTGCAAAAGTCCTTTGGTTTGGGAGTGACACTCAATTTGAGTTATTATTTCTTTAAATGCATTTTCAGGCCGAGTGGAACAAGTTTTCAAAATGTGTCTTGAATCATGTTATGGTCTATGTTGCCCTCTACTGACCAAATTCCGTTATTGTCTCCGAGGCCTGAAACCATTTTACATTTATATGACTGTATAACTGTACTCTTGAGCCAATTATTCAATTTCTCTTTGTTCTTGAACTAATTATAACTCAACGCAGGTACCATGACTATACTCAATTTCAGTTTTTATTGCTTTAAGTGCAGTTTCGGGCCGAGCTGAGCACGTGTTCTGAGTTTGAATGTATCTTCATAGGAATGAGTTGTGTGGTCAAATTAATGCTCATTTAGGCTTCAGGTGGTCATCCTGATCAAAATACATGTTGAAGTGTGTGCATAGGTCCTTTGGTTTAGGCGTGACACTCAATTTGAGTTTTTATTGCTTTAAAATGCATTTTCAGCCCGAGCTGAGCACGTTTTGTGAGTTTGAATGTATCTTCATAGGAATGAGTTGTGTGGTCAAATTAATGCTCATTTGGGCTTCAGGAGTAAATCCTGAACTAAGTACATGTTGAAGTGTGTGCATAAGTCCTTTGGATTGGGCGTGACACTCAATTTGAGTTTTTATTGGTTTAAATGCATTTTCAGCCCGAGCTGAGCGCGCTTTCTGACTTTGAATGTATCTTCATAGGAATGAGTTGTCTGGTCAAATTAATTCTCATATGGGCTTCAGGAGGTCATCCTGAACAAAATACATGTTGAAGTGTGTGCATAAGTCCTTTGGTTTAGGTGTGACACTCAATATGAGTTTTTATTGCTTTAAATGCATTTTCAGCCCGAGCTGAGCACGTTTTGTGAGTTTGAATGTATCTTCATAGGAATGTGTTGTGTGGTCAAATTAATGCTCATTTAGGCTTCAGGTGGTCATCCTGAACAAAATACATGTTGAAGTGTGTGCATAAGTCCTTTGGTTTAGGTGTGACACTCAATTTGAGTTTTTATTGCTTTAAATGCATTTTCAGCCCGAGCTGAGCGCGCGTTCTGACTTTGAATGTATCTTCATAGGAATGAGTTGTGTGGTCAAATTAATGCTCATATGGGCTTCAGGAGGTCATCCTGAACAAAATACATGTTGAAGTGTGTGAATAAGTCCTTTGGTTTAGGTGTGACACTCAATTTGAGTTTTTATTGCTTTAAATGCATTTTCAGCCCGAGCTGAGCACGTTTTGTGAGTTTGAATGTATCTTCATAGGAATGTGTTGTGTGGTCAAATTAATGCTCATTTAGGCTTCAGGTGGTCATCCTGAACAAAATACATGTTGAAGTGTGTGCATAAGTCCTTTGGTTTAGGTGTGACACTCAATTTGAGTTTTTATTGCTTTAAATGCATTTTCAGCCCGAGCTGAGCGCGCGTTCTGACTTTGAATGTATCTTCATAGGAATGAGTTGTGTGGTCAAATTAATGCTCATATGGGCTTCAGGAGGTCATCCTGAACAAAATACATGTTGAAGTGTGTGAATAAGTCCTTTGGTTTAGGTGTGACACTCAATTTGAGTTTTATTGCTTTAAATGCATTTTCAGCCCGAGCTGAGCACGTTTTGTGAGTTTGAATGTATCTTCATAGGAATGAGTTGTGTGGTCAAATTAATGCTCATTTAGGCTTCAGGTGGTCATCCTGAACTAAATACATGTTGAAGTGTGTGCATAAGTCCTTTGGTTTAGGCGTGACACTCAATTTGAGTTTTTATTGCTTTAAATGCATTTTCAGCCCAAGCTGAGCGCGCTTTCTGACTTTGAATGTATCTTCATAGGAATGAGTTGTGTGGTCAGATTATTGCTCAAATAGGCTTCAGGAGGTCATCCTGAACAAAATACATGTTGAAGTGTGTGCATAAGTCCTTTGGTTTGGGCGTGACACACAATTTGAGTTTTTATTGCTTTAAATGCATTTTCAGCCCGAGCTGAGCACGTTTTGTGAGTTTGAATGTATCTTCATAGGAATGAGTTGTGTGCTCAAATTAATGCTCATATGGGCTTCAGGAGGTCATCCTGAACAAAATACATGTTGAAGTGTGTACATAAATCCTTTGGTTTAGGTGTGACACTCAATTTGAGTTTTTATTGCTTTAAATGCATTTTCAGCCCGAGCTGAGCGCGTTCTGACTTTGAATGTATCTTCATAGGAATGAGTTGTGTGGTCAAATTAATGCTCATATGGGCTTCAGGAGGTCATCCTGAACAAAATACATGTTGAAGTGTGTGAATAAGTCCTTTGGTTTAGGTGTGACACTCAATTTGAGTTTTTATTGCTTTAAATGCATTTTCAGCCCGAGCTGAGCGCGCTTTCTGACTTTGAATGTATCTTCATAGGAATGAGTTGTGTGGTCAAATTAATGCTCATTTAGGCTTCAGGTGATCATCCTGAACAAAATACATGTTAAAGTGTGTGCATAAGTCCTTTGGTTTAGGTGTGACACTCAATTTGAGTTTTATTGCTTTAAATGCATTTTCAGCCCGAGCTGAGCACGTTTTGTGAGTTTGAATGTATCTTCATAGGAATGAGTTGTGTGGTCAAATTAATGCTCATTTAGGCTTCAGGTGGTCATCCTGAACTAAATACATGTTGAAGTGTGTGCATAAGTCCTTTGGTTTAGGCGTGACACTCAATTTGAGTTTTTATTGCTTTAAATGCATTTTCAGCCCAAGCTGAGCGCGCTTTCTGACTTTGAATGTATCTTCATAGGAATGAGTTGTGTGGTCAGATTATTGCTCAAATAGGCTTCAGGAGGTCATCCTGAACAAAATACATGTTGAAGTGTGTGCATAAGTCCTTTGGTTTGGGCGTGACACACAATTTGAGTTTTTATTGCTTTAAATGCATTTTCAGCCTGAGCTGAGCACGTTTTGTGAGTTTGAATGTATCTTCATAGGAATGAGTTGTGTGCTCAAATTAATGCTCATATGGGCTTCAGGAGGTCATCCTGAACAAAATACATGTTGAAGTGTGTACATAAGTCCTTTGGTTTAGGTGTGACACTCAATTTGAGTTTTTATTGCTTTAAATGCATTTTCAGCCCGAGCTGAGCGCGTTCTGACTTTGAATGTATCTTCATAGGAATGAGTTGTGTGGTCAAATTAATGCTCATATGGGCTTCAGGAGGTCATCCTGAACAAAATACATGTTGAAGTGTGTGAATAAGTCCTTTGGTTTAGGTGTGACACTCAATTTGAGTTTTTATTGCTTTAAATGCATTTTCAGCCCGAGCTGAGCGCGCTTTCTGACTTTGAATGTATCTTCATAGGAATGAGTTGTGTGGTCAAATTAATGCTCATTTAGGCTTCAGGTGATCATCCTGAACAAAATACATGTTAAAGTGTGTGCATAAGTCCTTTGGTTTAGGTGTGACACTCAATTTGAGTTTTATTGCTTTAAATGCATTTTCAGCCCGAGCTGAGCACGTTTTGTGAGTTTGAATGTATCTTCATAGGAATGAGTTGTGTGGTCAAATTAATGTTCATTTAGGCTTCAGGTGGTCATCCTGAACTAAATACATGTTGAAGTGTGTGCATAAGTCCTTTGGTTTAGGCGTGACACTCAATTTGAGTTTTTATTGCTTTAAATGCATTTTCAGCCCAAGCTGAGCGCGCTTTCTGACTTTGAATGTATCTTCATAGGAATGAGTTGTGTGGTCAGATTATTGCTCAAATAGGCTTCAGGAGGTCATCCTGAACAAAATACATGTTGAAGTGTGTGCATAAGTCCTTTGGTTTGGGCGTGACACACAATTTGAGTTTTTATTGCTTTAAATGCATTTTCAGCCTGAGCTGAGCACGTTTTGTGAGTTTGAATGTATCTTCATAGGAATGAGTTGTGTGCTCAAATTAATGCTCATATGGGCTTCAGGAGGTCATCCTGAACAAAATACATGTTGAAGTGTGTACATAAGTCCTTTGGTTTAGGTGTGACACTCAATTTGAGTTTTTATTGCTTTAAATGCATTTTCAGCCCGAGCTGAGCACGTTTTGTGAGTTTGAATGTATCTTCATAGGAATGAGTTGTGTGGTCAAATTAATGCTCATTTAGGCTTCAGGTGGTCATCCTGAACAAAATACATGTTGAAGTGTGTGCATAAGTCCTTTGGTTTAGGCGTGACACTCAATTTGAGTTTTTATTGCTTTAAATGCATTTTCAGCCCGAGCTGAGCACGTTTTGAGAGTTTGAATATATCTTCATAGGAATGAGTTGTGTGGTCAAATTAATGCTCATATGGGCTTCAGGAGGTCATCCTGAACTAAATACATGTTGAAGTGTGTGATAAGTCCTTTTTTAGGCGTGACACTCAATTTGAGTTTTTATTGCTTTAAATGCATTTTCAGCCCGAGCTGATCACGTTTTGTGAGTTAGAATGTATCTTCATAGGAATGAGTTGTGTCGTCAAATGAATGCTCATTTAGGCTTCAGGAGGTCATCTTGAACAAAATACATGTTGAAGTGTGTGCATAAGTCCTTTGGTTTAGGTGTGACACTCAATTTGAGTTTTTATTGCTTTAAATGCATTTTCAGCCCGAGCTGAGCACGTTTTGTGAGTTTGAATGTATCTTCATAGGAATGAGTTGTGTGGTCAAATTAATGCTCATTTAGGCTTCAGGTGGTCATCCTGAACAAAATACATGTTGAAGTGTGTGCATAAGTCCTTTGGTTTAGGCGTGACACACAATTTGAGTTTTTATTGCTTTAAATGCATTTTCAGCCCGAGCTGAGCACGTTTTGTGAGTTTGAATGTATCTTCATAGGAATGAGTTGTGTGCTCAAATTAATGCTCATATGGGCTTCAGGAGGTCATCCTGAACAAAATACATGTTGAAGTGTGTACATAAGTCCTTTGGTTTAGGTGTGACACTCAATTTGAGTTTTTATTGCTTTAAATGCATTTTCAGCCCGAGCTGAGCACGTTTTGTGAGTTTGAATGTATCTTCATAGGAATGAGTTGTGTGGTCAAATTAATGCTCATTTAGGCTTCAGGTGGTCATCCTGAACAAAATACATGTTGAAGTGTGTGCATAAGTCCTTTGGTTTAGGCGTGACACTCAATTTGAGTTTTTATTGCTTTAAATGCATTTTCAGCCCGAGCTGAGCACGTTTTGAGAGTTTGAATATATCTTCATAGGAATGAGTTGTGTGGTCAAATTAATGCTCATATGGGCTTCAGGAGGTCATCCTGAACTAAATACATGTTGAAGTGTGTGATAAGTCCTTTTTTAGGCGTGACACTCAATTTGAGTTTTTATTGCTTTAAATGCATTTTCAGCCCGAGCTGAGCACGTTTTGTGAGTTTGAATGTATCTTCATAGGAATGAGTTGTGTCGTCAAATGAATGCTCATTTAGGCTTCAGGAGGTCATCTTGAACAAAATACATGTTGAAGTGTGTGCATAAGTCCTTTGGTTTAGGCGTGACACTCAATTTGAGTTTTTATTGCTTTAAATGCATTTTCAGCCCGAGCTGAGCACGTTTTGTGAGTTTGAATATATTTTCATAGGAATGAGTTGTGTGGTCAAATTAATGCTCATATGGGCTTCAGGAGGTCATCCTGAACTAAATACATGTTGAAGTGTGTGATAAGTCCTTTTTTAGGCGTGACACTCAATTTGAGTTTTTATTGCTTTAAATACATTTTCAGGCCGAGCTGATCACGTTTTGTGAGTTAGAATGTATCTTCATAGGAATGAGTTGTGTCGTCAAATGAATGCTCATTTAGGCTTCAGGAGGTCATCTTGAACAAAATACATGTTGAAGTGTGTGCATAAGTCCTTTGGTTTAGGCGTGACACTCAATTTGAGTTTTTATTGCTTTAAATGCATTTTCAGCCCGAGCTGAGCATGTTTTGTGAGTTTGAATGTATCTTCATAGGAAAGAGTTGTGTGGTCAAATTAATGCTCATTTAGGCTTCAGGTGGTCATCCTGAACAAAATACATGTTGAAGTGTGTGCATAAGTCCTTTGGTTTAGGCGTGACACTCAATTTGAGTTTTTATTGCTTTAAATGCATTTTCTGCCCGAGCTGAGCACGTTTTGTGAGTTTGAATGTATCTTCATAGGAATGAGTTGTGTGGTCAAATTAATGCTCATATGGGCTTCAGGAGGTCATCCTGAACAAAATACATGTTGAAGTGTGTGCATAAGTCCGTTGGTTTAGGTGTGACACTCAATTTGAGTTTTTATTGCGAAATGCATTTTCAGGCCGAGCTGAGCACGTTTTGTGAGTTTGAATGTATCTTCATAGGAATGAGTTGTGTGGTCAAATTATTGCTCATTTAGGCTTCAGAGGTCATCCTGAACAAAATACATGTTGAAGTGTGTGCATAAGTCATTTGGTTTAGGCGTGACACTCAATTTGAGTTTTTATTGCTTTAAATGCATTTTCAGCCCGAGCTGAGCACGTTTTGTGAGTTTGAATGTATCTTCATAGGATTGAGTTGTGTAGTCAAATTAATGCTCATATGGGCTTCAGGAGGTCATCCTGAACAAAATACATGTTGAAGTGTGTGCATAAGTCCGTTGGTTTAGGTGTGACACTCAATTTGAGTTTTTATTGCTTTATATGCATTTTCTGCCCGAGCTGAGCACGTTTTGTGAGTTTGAATGTATCTTCATAGGAATGAGTTGTGTGGTCAAATTAATGCTCATTTAGGCTTCAGGAGGTCATCCTGAACAAAATACATGTTGAAGTGTGTGCATAAGTCCTTTGGTTTAGGCGTGACACTCAATTTGAGTTTTTTTGCTTTAAATGCATTTTTAGCCCGAGCTGACCACGTTTTGTGAGTTTGAATGTATCTTGATACGAATGAGTTGTGTGGTCAAATTAATGCTCATATAGGCTTCAGGATGATCTCCTGAACTAAATACATGTTGAAGTGTGTGCATAAGTCCTTTGGTTTAGGCGTGGCACTAAATTTGAGTTTTTATTGCTTTAAATGCATTTTCAGGCCGAGCTGATCACGTTTTGTGAGTTAGAATGTATCTTCATAGGAATGAGTTGTGTTGTCAAATGAATGCTCATTTAGGCTTCAGGAGGTCATCTTGAACAAAATACATGTTGAAGTGTGTGCATAAGTCCTTTGGTTTAGGTGTGACACTCAATTTGAGTTTTTATTGCGAAATGCATTTTCAGGCCGAGCTGAGCACGTTTTGTGAGTTTGAATGTATCTTCATAGGAATGAGTTGTGTGGTCAAATTATTGCTCATTTAGGCTTCAGAGGTCATCCTGAACAAAATACATGTTGAAGTGTGTGCATAAGTCATTTGGTTTAGGCGTGACACTCAATTTGAGTTTTTATTGCTTTAAATGCATTTTCAGCCCGAGCTGAGCACGTTTTGTGAGTTTGAATGTATCTTCATAGGAATGAGTTGTGTAGTCAAATTAATGCTCATATGGGCTTCAGGAGGTCATCCTGAACAAAATACATGTTGAAGTGTGTGCATAAGTCCGTTGGTTTAGGTGTGACACTCAATTTGAGTTTTTATTGCTTTATATGCATTTTCTGCCCGAGCTGAGCACGTTTTGTGAGTTTGAATGTATCTTCATAGGAATGAGTTGTGTGGTCAAATTAATGCTCATTTAGGCTTCAGGAGGTCATCCTGAACAAAATACATGTTGAAGTGTGTGCATAAGTCCTTTGGTTTAGGCGTGACACTCAATTTGAGTTTTTTTGCTTTAAATGCATTTTTAGCCCGAGCTGACCACGTTTTGTGAGTTTGAATGTATCTTGATACGAATGAGTTGTGTGGTCAAATTAATGCTCATATAGGCTTCAGGATGATCTCCTGAACTAAATACATGTTGAAGTGTGTGCATAAGTCCTTTGGTTTAGGCGTGGCACTAAATTTGAGTTTTTATTGCTTTAAATGCATTTTCAGGCCGAGCTGATCACGTTTTGTGAGTTAGAATGTATCTTCATAGGAATGAGTTGTGTTGTCAAATGAATGCTCATTTAGGCTTCAGGAGGTCATCTTGAACAAAATACATGTTGAAGTGTGTGCATAAGTCCTTTGGTTTAGGCGTGACACTCAATTTGAGTTTTTATTGCTTTAAATGCATTTTCAGCCCGAGCTGAGCATGTTTTGTGAGTTTGAATGTATCTTCATAGGAAAGAGTTGTGTGGTCAAATTAATGCTCATTTAGGCTTCAGGTGGTCATCCTGAACAAAATACATGTTGAAGTGTGTGCATAAATCCTTTGGTTTAGGCGTGACACTCATTTTGAGTTTTTATTGCTTTAAATGCATTTTCTGCCCGAGCTGAGCACGTTTTGTGAGTTTGAATGTATCTTCATAGGAATGAGTTGTGTGGTCAAATTAATGCTCATATGGGCTTCAGGAGGTCATCCTGAACAAAATACATGTTGAAGTGTGTGCATGAGTCCTTTGGTTTAGGTGTGACACTCAATTTGAGTTTTTATTGCTTTAAATGCTTATTCAGCCCGAACTGAGCGCGCTTTCTGACTTTGAATGTATCTTCATAGGAATGAGTTGTGTGGTCAAATTAATGCTCATTTAGGCTTCAGGAGGTCATCCTGAACAAAATACATGTTGAAGTGTGTGCATAAGTCCTTTGGTTTAGGCGTGACACTCAATTTGAGTTTTTATTGCTTTAAATGCTTATTCAGCCCGAACTGAGCACGCTTTCTGACTTTGAATGTATCTTCATAGGAATGAGTTGTGTGGTCAAATTAATGCTCATTTAGGCTTCAGGAGGTCATCCTGAACAAAATACATGTTAAATGTGTGCATAAGTCCTTTGGTTTAGGCGTGACACTCAATTTGAGTTTTTATTGCTTTAAATGCATTTTCTGCCCGAGCTGATTACGCTTTCTGACTTTGAATGTATCTTCATAGGAATGAGTTGTGTGGTCAAATTAATGCTCATTTAGGCTTCAGGAGGTCATCCTGAACAAAATACATGTTAAATGTGTGCATAAGTCCTTTGGTTTAGGCGTGACACTCAATTTGAGTTTTTATTGCTTTAAATGCTTATTCAGCCCGAACTGAGCGCGCTTTCTGACTTTGAATGTATCTTCATAGGAATGAGTTGTGTGGTCAAATTAATGCTCATTTAGGCTTCAAGAGGACATCCTGAACTAAATACATGTTGAAGTGTGTGCATAAGTCCTTTGGTTTGGGCGTGACACTCAATTTGAGTTTTTATTGCTTTAAATGCATTTTCAGCCCGAGCTGAGCACGTTTTTGAGTTTGAATGTATCTTCATAGGAATGAGTTGTGTGGTCAAATTATTGCTCATTTAGGCTTCAGGAGGTCATCCTGAACAAAATACATGTTGAAGTGTGTGCATAAGTCCTTTGGTTTAGGCGTGACACTCAATTTGAGTTTTTATTGCTTTAAATGCATTTTCAGCCCGAGCTGAGCACGTTTTGTGAGTTTGAATGTATCTTCATAGGAATGAGTTGTGTGGTCAAATTAATGCTCATTTAGGCTTCAGGTGGTCATCCTGAACTAAATACATGTTGAAGTGTGTGCATAAGTCCTTTGGTTTAGGCGTGACACTCAATTTGAGTTTTTATTGCTTTAAATGCATTTTCAGCCCGAGCTGAGCACGTTTTGTGAGTTTGAATGAATCTTCATAGGAATGAGTTGTGTGGTCAAATTAATGCTCATTTAGGCTTCAGGAGGACATCTTGAACTAAGTACATGTTGAAGTGTGTGCATAAGTCCTTTGGTTTGGGCGTGCCACTCAATTTGAGTTTTTATTGCTTTAAATGCATTTTCAGCCCGAGCTGAGCACGTTTTGTGAGTTTGAATGTATCTTCATAGGAATGAGTTGTTTAGTCAAATTAATGCTCATTTAGGCTTCAAGAGGACATCCTGAACTAAATACATGTTGAAGTGTGTGCATAAGCCCTTTGGTTTAGGCGTGACACTCAATATGAGTTTTTATTGCTTTTAATGCATTTTCAGCCCGAGCTGAGCGCGCTTTCTGACTTTGAATGTATCTTCATAGGAATGAGTTGTGTGGTCAAATTAATGCTCATTTAGGCTTCAGGTGGTCATCCTGAACTAAATACATGTTGAAGTGTGTGCATAAGTCCTTTGGTTTAGGCGTGACACTCAATTTGAGTTTTTATTGCCCCAAATGCATTTTCAGCCCGAGCTGAGCGCGCTTTCTGACTTTGAATGTATCTTCATAGGAATGAGTTGTGTGGTCAAATTATTGCTCATTTAGGCTTCAGGAGGTCATCCTGAACAAAATACATGTTGAAGTGTGTGCATAAGTCCTTTGGTTTAGGTGTGACACTCAATTTGAGTTTTTATTGCTTTAAATGCATTTTCAGCCCGAGCTGAGCACGTTTTGTGAGTTTGAATGTATCTTCATAGGAATGAGTTGTGTGGTCAAATTAATGCTCATTTAGGCTTCAGGAGGACATCCTGAACTAAGTACATGTTGAAGTGTGTGCATAAGTCCTTTGGTTTGGGCGTGACACTCAATTTGAGTTTTTATTGCTTTAAATGCATTTTCAGCCCGAGCTGAGCACGTTTTGTGAGTTTGAATGTATCTTCATAGGAATGAGTTGTGTAGTCAAATTAATGCTCATTTAGGCTTCAGGAGGACATCCTGAACTAAATACATGTTGAAGTGTGTGCATAAGCCCTTTGGTTTAGGCGTGACACTCAATTTGAGTTTTTATTGCTTTAAATGCATTTTCAGCCCGAGCTGAGCGCGCTTTCTGACTTTGAATGTATCTTCATAGGAATGAATTGTGTGGTCAAATTATTGCTCATTTAGGCTTCAGGAGGTCATCCTGAACAAAATACATGTTGAAGTGTGTGCATTAGTCCTTTGGTTTAGGCGTGACACTCAATTTGAGTTTTTATTGCTTTAAATGCATTTTTTGCCGAGCTGAGCACGTTTTTTGAGTTTGAATGTATCTTCATAGGAATGAGTTGTGTAGTCAAATTACTGCTCATTTAGGCTTCAGGAGGACATCCTGAACTAAATACATTGAAGTGTGTGCAAAAGTCCTTTGGTTTGGGAGTGACACTCAATTTGAGTTATTATTGCTTTAAATGCATTTTCAGGCCGAGTGGAACAAGTTTTCAAAATGTGTCTTGAATCATGTTATGGTCTATGTTGCCCTCTACTGACCAAAGTCCGTTATTGTCTCCGAGGCCTGAAACCATTTTACATTTATATTACTGTATAACTGTACTCTTGAGCCAATTATTCAATTTCTCTTTGTTCTTGAACTAATTATAACTCAACGCGGGTACCATGACTATACTCAATTTCAGTTTTTATTGCTTTAAGTGCAGTTTCGGGCCGAGCTGAGCACGTGTTCTGAGTTCGAATGTATCTTCAGAGGAATGAGATGTGTGATCATATTAATGCTCATTTAGGCTTCAGGAGGACATCTTGAACAAAATACATGTTGAAGTGTGTGCATAAGTCCTTTGGTTTGGGCGTGACACTCAATTTGAGTTTTTATTGCTTTACATGCATTTTCAGGCCGAGCTGAGCACGTTTTGTGAGTTAGAATGTATCTTCATAGGAATGAGTTGTGTCGTCAAATGAATGCTCATTTAGGCTTCAGGAGGTCATCTTGAACAAAATATATGTTGAAGTGAGTGCATAAGTCCTTTGGTTTAGGCGTGACACTCAATTTGAGTTTTTATTGCTTTAAATGCATTTTCAGCCCGAGCTGAGTGCGCTTTCTGACTTTGAATGTATCTTCATAGGAATGAGTTGTGTGGTCAAATTGATGCTCATTTAGGCTTCAGGTGGTCATCCTGAACTAAATACATGTTGAAGTGTGTGCATAAGTCCTTTGGTTTAGGCGTGACACTCAATTTGAGTTTTTATTGCTTTAAATGCATTTTTTGCCGAGCTGAGCACGTTTTTTGAGTTTGAATGTATCTTCATAGGAATGAGTTGTGTAGTCAAATTACTGCTCATATAGGCTTCAGGAGGACATCCTGAACTAAATACATTGAAGTGTGTGCAAAAGTCCTTTGGTTTGGGAGTGACACTCAATTTGAGTTATTATTGCTTTAAATGCATTTTCAGCCTGAGCTGAGCACGTTTTGTGAGTTTGAATGTATCTTCATAGGAATGAGTTGTGTAGTCATTAATGCTCATATGGGCTTCAGGAGGTCATCCTGAACAAAATACATGTTGAAGTGTGTGCATAAGTCCTTTGGTTTAGGCGTGACACTCAATTTGAGTTTTTATTGCTTTAAATGCATTTTCAGCCCGAGCTGAGCACGTTTTGTGAGTTTGAATGTATCTTCATAGGAATGAGTTGTGTGGTCAAATTAATGCTCATTTAGGCTTCAGGAGGACATCCTGAACTAAATACATGTTGAGGTGTGTGCATAAGTCCTTTGGTTTAGGCGTGACACTCAATTTGAGTTTTTATTGCTTTAAATGCATTTTTTGCCGAGCTGAGCACGTTTTTTGAGTTTGAATGTATCTTCATAGGAATGAGTTGTGTAGTCAAATTACTGCTCATATAGGCTTCAGGAGGACATCCTGAACTAAATACATTGAAGTGTGTGCAAAAGTCCTTTGGTTTGGGAGTGACACTCAATTTGAGTTATTATTGCTTTAAATGCATTTTCAGGCCGAGTGGAACAAGTTTTCAAAATGTGTCTTGAATCATGTTATGGTCTATGTTTCCCTCTACTGACCAAAGTCCGTTATTGTCTCCGAGGCCTGAAACCATTTTACATTTATATTACTGTATAACTGTACTCTTGAGCCAATTATTCAATTTCTCTTTGTTCTTGAACTAATTATAACTCAACGCGGGTACCATGACTATATTCAATTTCAGTTTTTATTGCTTTAAGTGCAGTTTCGGGCCGAGCTGAGCGCGTTTTGTGAGTTTAAATGTATCTTCATAGGAATGAGTTGTGTGGTCAAATTAATGCTCATTTGGGCGTCAGGTGGTCATCCTGAACAAAATACATGTTGAAGTGTGTGCATAAGTCCTTTGGTTTAGGCGTGACACTCAATTTGAGTTTTTATTGCTTTAAATGCATTTTCAGCCCGAGCTGAGCGCGTTTTGTGAGTTTAAATGTATCTTCATAGGAATGAGTTGTGTGGTCAAATTAATGCTCATTTGGGCGTCAGGTGGTCATCCTGAACAAAATACATGTTGAAGTGTGTGCATAAGTCCTTTGGTTTAGTCGTGACACTCAATTTGAGTTTTTATTGCTTTAAATGCATTTTCAGCCCGAGCTGAGCACGTTTTGTGAGTTTGAATGTATCTTCATAGGAATGAGTTGTGTGGTCAAATTAATGCTCATATGGGCTTCAGGAGGTCATCCTGAACAAAATACATGTTGAAGTTTGTGCATAAGTCCTTTGGTTTAGGTGTGACACTCAATTTGAGTTTTTATTGCTTTAAATGCATTTTCAGGCTGAGCTGAGCACGTTTTGTGAGTTTGAATGTATCTTCATAGGAATGAGTTGTGTAGTCAAATTAATGCTCATATGGGCTTCAGGAGGTCATCCTGAACAAAATACATGTTGAAGTGTGTGCATAAGTCCGTTGGTTTAGGTGTGACACTCAATTTGAGTTTTTATTGCTTTAAATGCATTTTCAGCCCGAGCTGAGCGCGCTTTCTGACTTTGAATGTATCTTCATAGGAATGAGTTGTGTGGTCAAATTGATGCTCATTTAGGCTTCAGGTGGTCATCCTGAACTAAATACATGTTGAAGTGTGTGCATAAGTCCTTTGGTTTAGGCGTGACACTCAATTTGAGTTTTTATTGCTTTAAATGCATTTTTTGCCGAGCTGAGCACGTTTTTTGAGTTTGAATGTATCTTCATAGGAATGAGTTGTGTAGTCAAATTACTGCTCATATAGGCTTCAGGAGGACATCCTGAACTAAATACATTGAAGTGTGTGCAAAAGTCCTTTGGTTTGGGAGTGACACTCAATTTGAGTTATTATTGCTTTAAATGCATTTTCAGCCTGAGCTGAGCACGTTTTGTGAGTTTGAATATATCTTCATAGGAATGAGTTGTGTAGTCATTAATGCTCATATGGGCTTCAGGAGGTCATCCTGAACAAAATACATGTTGAAGTGTGTGCATAAGTCCTTTGGTTTAGGCGTGACACTCAATTTGAGTTTTTATTGCTTTAAATGCATTTTCAGCCCGAGCTGAGCACGTTTTGTGAGTTTGAATGTATCTTCATAGGAATGAGTTGTGTGGTCAAATTAATGCTCATTTAGGCTTCAGGAGGACATCCTGAACTAAATACATGTTGAAGTGTGTGCATAAGTCCTTTGGTTTAGGCGTGACACTCAATTTGAGTTTTTATTGCTTTAAATGCATTTTTTGCCGAGCTGAGCACGTTTTTTTGAGTTTGAATGTATCTTCATAGGAATGAGTTGTGTAGTCAAATTACTGCTCATATAGGCTTCAGGAGGACATCCTGAACTAAATACATTGAAGTGTGTGCAAAAGTCCTTTGGTTTGGGAGTGACACTCAATTTGAGTTATTATTGCTTTAAATGCATTTTCAGGCCGAGTGGAACAAGTTTTCAAAATGTGTCTTGAATCATGTTATGGTCTATGTTTCCCTCTACTGACCAAAGTCCGTTATTGTCTCCGAGGCCTGAAACCATTTTACATTTATATTACTGTATAACTGTACTCTTGAGCCAATTATTCAATTTCTCTTTGTTCTTGAACTAATTATAACTCAACGCGGGTACCATGACTATATTCAATTTCAGTTTTTATTGCTTTAAGTGCAGTTTCGGGCCGAGCTGAGCGCGTTTTGTGAGTTTAAATGTATCTTCATAGGAATGAGTTGTGTGGTCAAATTAATGCTCATTTGGGCGTCAGGTGGTCATCCTGAACAAAATACATGTTGAAGTGTGTGCATAAGTCCTTTGGTTTAGGCGTGACACTCAATTTGAGTTTTTATTGCTTTAAATGCATTTTCAGCCCGAGCTGAGCGCGTTTTGTGAGTTTAAATGTATCTTCATAGGAATGAGTTGTGTGGTCAAATTAATGCTCATTTGGGCGTCAGGTGGTCATCCTGAACAAAATACATGTTGAAGTGTGTGCATAAGTCCTTTGGTTTAGTCGTGACACTCAATTTGAGTTTTTATTGCTTTAAATGCTTATTCAGCCCGAACTGAGCGCGCTTTCTGACTTTGAATGTATCTTCATAGGAATGAGTTGTGTGGTCAAATTAATGCTCATTTAGGCTTCAGGAGGTCATCCTGAACAAAATACATGTTGAAGTGTGTGCATAAGTCCTTTGGTTTAGGCGTGACACTCAATTTGAGTTTTTATTGCTTTAAATGCTTATTCAGCCCGAACTGAGCGCGCTTTCTGACTTTGAATGTATCTTCATAGGAATGAGTTGTGTGGTCAAATTAATGCTCATATGGGCTTCAGGAGGTCATCCTGAACAAAATACATGTTGAAGTTTGTGCATAAGTCCTTTGGTTTAGGTGTGACACTCAATTTGAGTTTTTATTGCTTTAAATGCATTTTCAGGCTGAGCTGAGCACGTTTTGTGAGTTTGAATGTATCTTCATAGGAATGAGTTGTGTAGTCAAATTAATGCTCATATGGGCTTCAGGAGGTCATCCTGAACAAAATACATGTTGAAGTGTGTGCATAAGTCCGTTGGTTTAGGTGTGACACTCAATTTGAGTTTTTATTGCTTTAAATGCATTTTCTGCCCGAGCTGAGCACGTTTTGTGAGTTTGAATGTATCTTCATAGGAATGAGTTGTGTGGTCAAATTAATGCTCATTTAGGCTTCAGGAGGTCATCCTGAACAAAACACATGTTGAAGTGTGTGCAGAAGTCCTTTGGTTTAGGCGTGACACTCAATTTGAGTTTTTTTGCTTTAAATGCATTTTTAGCCCGAGCTGACCACGTTTTGTGAGTTTGAATGTATCTTGATACGAATGAGTTGTGTGGTCAAATTAATGCTCATATAGGCTTCAGGATGATCTCCTGAACTAAATACATGTTGAAGTGTGTGCATAAGTCCTTTGGTTTAGGCGTGACACTAAATTTGAGTTTTTATTGCTTTAAATGCATTTTCAGGCCGAGCTGATCATGTTTTGTGAGTTAGAATGTATCTTCATAGGAATGAGTTGTGTTGTCAAATGAATGCTCATTTAGGCTTCAGGAGGTCATCTTGAACAAAATACATGTTGAAGTGTGTGCATAAGTCCTTTGGTTTAGGCGTGACACTCAATTTGAGTTTTTATTGCTTTAAATGCATTTTCAGCCCGAGCTGAGCACGTTTTGTGAGTTTGAATGTATCTTCATAGGAAAGAGTTGTGTGGTCAAATTAATGCTCATTTAGGCTTCAGGTGGTCATCCTGAACAAAATACATGTTGAAGTGTGTGCATAAATCCTTTGATTTAGGCGTGACACTCAATTTGAGTTTTTATTGCTTTAAATGCATTTTCTGCCCGAGCTGAGCACGTTTTGTGAGTTTGAATGTATCTTCATAGGAATGAGTTGTGTGGTCAAATTAATGCTCATATGGGCTTCAGGAGGTCATCCTGAACAAAATACATGTTGAAGTGTGTGCATGAGTCCTTTGGTTTAGGTGTGACACTCAATTTGAGTTTTTATTGCTTTAAATGCTTATTCAGCCCGAACTGAGCGCGCTTTCTGACTTTGAATGTATCTTCATAGGAATGAGTTGTGTGGTCAAATTAATGCTCATTTAGGCTTCAGGAGGTCATCCTGAACAAAATACATGTTGAAGTGTGTGCATAAGTCCTTTGGTTTAGGCGTGACACTCAATTTGAGTTTTTATTGCTTTAAATGCTTATTCAGCCCGAACTGAGCGCGCTTTCTGACTTTGAATGTATCTTCATAGGAATGAGTTGTGTGGTCAAATTAATGCTCATTTAGGCTTCAGGAGGTCATCCTGAACAAAATACATGTTAAATGTGTGCATAAGTCCTTTGGTTTAGGCGTGACACTCAATTTGAGTTTTTGTTGCTTTAAATGCTTATTCAGCCCGAACTGAGCGCGCTTTCTGACTTTGAATGTATCTTCATAGGAATGAGTTGTGTGGTCAAATTAATGCTCATTTAGGCTTCAAGAGGACATCCTGAACTAAATACATGTTGAAGTGTGTGCATAAGTCCTTTGGTTTGGGCGTGACACTCAATTTGAGTTTTTATTGCTTTAAATGCATTTTCAGCCCGAGCTGAGCACGTTTTGTGAGTTTGAATGTATCTTCATAGGAATGAGTTGTGTAGTCAAATTAATGCTCATTTAGACTTCAGGAGGACATCCTGAACTAAATACATGTTGAAGTGTGTGCATAAGCCCTTTGGTTTAGGCGTGACACTCAATTTGAGTTTTTATTGCTTTAAATGCATTTTCAGCCCGAGCTGAGCGCACTTTCTGACTTTGAATGCATCTTCATAGGAATGAGTTGTGTGGTCAAATTATTGCTCATTTAGGCTTCAGGAGGTCATCCTGAACAAAATACATGTTGAAGAGTGTGCATAAGTCCTTTGGTTTCGGCGTGACACTCAATTTGAGTTTTTATTGCTTTAAATGCATTTTTTGCCGAGCTGAGCACGTTTTTTGAGTTTGAATGTATCTTCATAGGAATGAGTTGTGTAGTCAAATTACTGCTCATATAGGCTTCAGGAGGACATCCTGAACTAAATACATTGAAGTGTGTGCAAAAGTCCTTTGGTTTGGGAGTGACACTCAATTTGAGTTATTATTGCTTTAAATGCATTTTCAGGCCGAGTGGAACAAGTTTTCAAAATGTGTCTTGAATCATGTTATGGTCTATGTTTCCCTCTACTGACCAAAGTCCGTTATTGTCTCCGAGGCCTGAAACCATTTTACATTTATATTACTGTATAACTGTACTCTTGAGCCAATTATTCAATTTCTCTTTGTTCTTGAACTAATTATAACTCAACGCGGGTACCATGACTATATTCAATTTCAGTTTTTATTGCTTTAAGTGCAGTTTCGGGCCGAGCTGAGCGCGTTTTGTGAGTTTAAATGTATCTTCATAGGAATGAGTTGTGTGGTCAAATTAATGCTCATTTGGGCGTCAGGTGGTCATCCTGAACAAAATACATGTTGAAGTGTGTGCATAAGTCCTTTGGTTTAGGCGTGACACTCAATTTGAGTTTTTATTGCTTTAAATGCATTTTCAGCCCGAGCTGAGCGCGTTTTGTGAGTTTAAATGTATCTTCATAGGAATGAGTTGTGTGGTCAAATTAATGCTCATTTGGGCGTCAGGTGGTCATCCTGAACAAAATACATGTTGAAGTGTGTGCATAAGTCCTTTGGTTTAGTCGTGACACTCAATTTGAGTTTTTATTGCTTTAAATGCATTTTCAGCCCGAGCTGAGCACGTTTTGTGAGTTTGAATGTATCTTCATAGGAATGAGTTGTGTGGTCAAATTAATGCTCATATGGGCTTCAGGAGGTCATCCTGAACAAAATACATGTTGAAGTTTGTGCATAAGTCCTTTGGTTTAGGTGTGACACTCAATTTGAGTTTTTATTGCTTTAAATGCATTTTCAGGCTGAGCTGAGCACGTTTTGTGAGTTTGAATGTATCTTCATAGGAATGAGTTGTGTAGTCAAATTAATGCTCATATGGGCTTCAGGAGGTCATCCTGAACAAAATACATGTTGAAGTGTGTGCATAAGTCCGTTGGTTTAGGTGTGACACTCAATTTGAGTTTTTATTGCTTTAAATGCATTTTCAGCCCAAGCTGAGCAAGTTTTGTGAGTTTGAATGTATCTTCATAGGAATGAGTTGTGTGGTCAAATTAATGCTCATTTAGGCTTCAGGTGGTCATCCTGAACTAAATACATGTTTAAGTGTGTGCATAAGTCCTTTGGTTTAGGTGTGACACTCAATTTGACTTTTTATTGCTTTAAATGCATTTTCAGCCCGAGCTGAGCACGTTTTGTGAGTTTGAATGTATCTTCATAGGAATGAGTTGTGTGGTCAAATTAATGCTCATTTAGGCTTCAGGTGGTCATCCTGAACAACATACATGTTAAAGTGTGTGCATAAGTCCTTTGGTTTAGCCGTGACACTCAATTTGAGTTTTTATTGCTCTAAATGCATTTTCAGCCCGAGCTGAGCGCGTTTTCTGACTTTGAATGTATCTTCTTAGGAATGAGTTGTGTGGTCAAATTAATCCTCATTTAGGCTTCAGGTGGTCATCCTGAACTAAATACATGTTGAAGTGTTTGCATAAGTCCTTTGGTTTGGGCGTGACACTCAATTTAAGTTTTTATTGCTTTAAATGCATTTTCAGGCCGAGCTGAGCGCGCTTTCTGACTTTGAATGTATCTTAATAGGAATGAGTTGTGTGGTCAAATTAATGCTCATATGGGCTGCAGGAGGTCATCCTGAACAAAATACATGTTGAAGTGTGTGCATAAATCCTTTGGTTTAGGCGTGACACTCAATTTGAGTTTTTATTGCTTTAAATGCATTTTCTGCCCGAGCTGAGCACGTTTTGTGAGTTTCAATGTATCTTCATAGGAATGAGTTGTGTGGTCAAATTAATGCTCATATGGGCTTCAGGAGGTCATCCTGAACAAAATACATGTTGAAGTGTGTGCATGAGTCCTTTGGTTTAGGTGTGACACTCAATTTGAGTTTTTATTGCTTTAAATGCTTATTCAGCCCGAACTGAGCGCGCTTTCTGACTTTGAATGTATCTTCATAGGAATGAGTTGTGTGGTCAAATTAATGCTCATTTAGGCTTCAGGAGGTCATCCTGAACAAAATACATGTTGAAGTGTGTGCATAAGTCCTTTGGTTTAGGCGTGACACTCAATTTGAGTTTTTATTGCTTTAAATGCTTATTCAGCCCGAACTGAGCGCGCTTTCTGACTTTGAATGTATCTTCATAGGAATGAGTTGTGTGGTCAAATTAATGCTCATTTAGGCTTCAGGAGGTCATCCTGAACAAAATACATGTTGAAGTGTGTGCATAAGTCCTTTGGTTTAGGCGTGACACTCAATTTGAGTTTTTATTGCTTTAAATGCATTTTCTGCCCGAGCTGAGCACGTTTTGTGAGTTTCAATGTATCTTCATAGGAATGAGTTGTGTGGTCAAATTAATGCTCATATGGGCTTCAGGAGGTCATCCTGAACAAAATACATGTTGAAGTGTGTGCATGAGTCCTTTGGTTTAGGTGTGACACTCAATTTGAGTTTTTATTGCTTTAAATGCTTATTCAGCCCGAACTGAGCGCGCTTTCTGACTTTGAATGTATCTTCATAGGAATGAGTTGTGTGGTCAAATTAATGCTCATTTAGGCTTCAGGAGGTCATCCTGAACAAAATACATGTTGAAGTGTGTGCATAAGTCCTTTGGTTTAGGCGTGACACTCAATTTGAGTTTTTATTGCTTTAAATGTTTATTCAGCCCGAACTGAGCGCGCTTTCTGACTTTGAATGTATCTTCATAGGAATGAGTTGTGTGGTCAAATTAATGCTCATTTAGGCTTCAGGAGGTCATCCTGAACAAAATACATGTTAAATGTGTGCATAAGTCCTTTGGTTTAGGCGTGACACTCAATTTGAGTTTTTATTGCTTTAAATGCTTATTCAGCCCGAACTGAGCGCGCTTTCTGACTTTGAATGTATCTTCATAGGAATGAGTTGTGTGGTCAAATTAATGCTCATTTAGGCTTCAAGAGGACATCCTGAACTAAATACATGTTGAAGTGTGTGCATAAGTCCTTTGGTTTAGGTGTGACACTCAATTTGAGTTTTTATTGCTTTAAATGCATTTTCAGCCCGAGCTGAGCACGTTTTGTGAGTTTGAATGTATCTTCATAGGAATGAGTTGTGTGGTCAAATTAATGCTCATTTAGGCTTCAGGAGGACATCCTGAACTAAGTACATGTTGAAGTGTGTGCATAAGTCCTTTGGTTTGGGCGTGACACTCAATTTGAGTTTTTATTGCTTTAAATGCATTTTCAGCCCGAGCTGAGCACGTTTTGTGAGTTTGAATGTATCTTCATAGGAATGAGTTGTGTAGTCAAATTAATGCTCATTTAGGCTTCAGGAGGACATCCTGAACTAAATACATGTTGAAGTGTGTGCATAAGCCCTTTGGTTTAGGCGTGACACTCAATTTGAGTTTTTATTGCTTTAAATGCATTTTCAGCCCGAGCTGAGCGCGCTTTCTGACTTTGAATGTATCTTCATAGGAATGAGTTGTGTCGTCAAATTATTGCTCATTTAGGCTTCAGGAGGTCATCCTGAACAAAATACATGTTGAAGTGTGTGCATTAGTCCTTTGGTTTAGGCGTGACACTCAATTTGAGTTTTTATTGCTTTAAATGCATTTTTTGCCGAGCTGAGCACGTTTTTTGAGTTTGAATGTATCTTAGTAGGAATGAGTTGTGTAGTCAAATTACTGCTCATTTAGGCTTCAGGAGGACATCCTGAACTAGATACATGTTGAAGTGTGTGCATAAGCCCTTTGGTTTAGGCGTGACACTCAATTTGAGTTTTTATTGCTTTAAATGCATTTTCAGCCCGAGCTGAGCGCGCTTTCTGACTTTGAATGTATCTTCATAGGAATGAGTTGTGTGGTCAAATTGATGCTCATTTAGGCTTCAGGTCGTCATCCTGAACTAAATACATGTTGAAGTGTGTGCATAAGTCCTTTGGTTTAGGTGTGACACTCAATTTGAGTTTTTATTGATTTAAATTAAATCATTTTCAGCCCGAGCTGAGCGCGCTTTCTGACTTTGAATGTATCTTCATAGGAATGAGTTGTGTGGTCAAATTAATGCTCATTTAGGCGTCAGGTGGTCATCCTGAACAAAATACATGTTGAAGTGTGTGCATAAGTCCTTTGGTTTAGGCGTGACACTCAATTTGAGTTTTTATTGCTTTAAATGCAGTTTCAGCCCGAGCTGAGCACGTTTTGTGAGTTTGAATGTATCTTCATAGGAATGAGTTGTGTAGTCAAATTAATGCTCATATGGGCTTCAGGAGGTCATCCTGAACAAAATACATGTTGAAGTGTGTGCATAAGTCCTTTGGTTTAGGCGTGACACTCAATTTGAGTTTTTATTGCTTTAAATTAAATGCATTTTCAGCCCGAGCTGAGCGCGCTTTCTGACTTTGAATGTATCTTCTTAGGAATGAGTTGTGTGGTCAAATTATTGCTGATTTAGGCTTCAGGAGGTCATCCTGAACAAAATACATGTTGAAGTGTGTGCATAAGTCCTTTGGTTTAGGCGTGACACTCAATTTGAGTTTTTATTGCTTTAAATGCATTTTCAGCCCGAGCTGAGCACGTTTTGTGAGTTTGAATGTATCTTCATAGGAATGAGTTGTGTGGTCAAATTAATGCTCATTTAGGCGTCAGGTGGTCATCCTGAACAAAATACATGTTGAAGTGTGTGCATAAGTCCTTTGGTTTAGGCTTGACACTCAATTTGAGTTTTTATTGCTTTAAATGCATTTTCAGGCCGAGCTGAGCATGTTTTGTGTGTTTGAATGTATCTTCATAGGAATGAGTTGTGTGGTCAAATTAATGCTCATATGGGCTTCAGGAGGTCATCCTGAACAAAATACATGTTGAAGTGTGTGCATAAGTCCTTTGGTTTAGGCGTGACACTCAATTTGAGTTTTTATTGCTTTAAATGCATTTCCAGCCCAAGTTGAGCACGTTTTGTGAGTTTGAATGTATCTTCATAGGAATGAGTTGTGTGGTCAAATTAATGCTCATTTAGGCTTCAGGTGGTCATCCTGAACTAAATACATGTCGAAGTGTGTGCATAAGTCCTTTGGTTTAGGCGTGACACTCAATTTGAGTTTTTATTGCTTTAAATGCATTTTCAGCCCGAGCTGAGCACGTTTTGTGAGTTTGAATGTATCTTCATAGGAATGAGTTGTGTGGTCAAATTAATGCTCATATGGGCTTCAGGAGGTCATCCTGAACAAAATACATGTTGAAGTTTGTGCATAAGTCCTTTGGTTTAGGTGTGACACTCAATTTGAGTTTTTATTGCTTTAAATGCATTTTCAGCCCGAGCTGAGCACGTTTTTGAGTTTGAATGTATCTTCATAGGAATGAGTTGTGTGGTCAAATTATTGCTCATTTAGGCTTCAGGAGGTCATCCTGAACAAAATACATGTTGAAGTGTGTGCATAAGTCCTTTGGTTTAGGCGTGACACTCAATTTGAGTTTTTATTGCTTTAAATGCATTTTCAGCCCGAGCTGAGCACGTTTTGTGAGTTTGAATGTATCTTCATAGGAATGAGTTGTGTGGTCAAATTAATGCTCATATGGGCTTCAGGAGGTAATCCTGAACTAAATACATGTGCAAGTGTGTGATAAGTCCTTTTTTAGGCGTGACACCTAATTTGAGTTTTTATTGCTTTAAATGCATTTTCAGCCCGAGCTGAGCACGTTTTGTGAGTTTGAATGTATCTTCATAGGAATGAGTTGTGTAGTCAAATTAATGCTCATATGTGCTTCGGGATGTCATCCTGAACTAAATACATGTTGAAGTGTGTGCATAAGTCCTTTGGTTTAGGTGTGACACTCAATTTGAGTTTTTATTGCTTTAAATGCATTTTCAGCCCGAGCTGAGCACGTTTTGTGAGTTTGAATGTATCTTCATAGGAATGAGTTGTGTGGTCAAATTAATGCTTATTTAGGCTTCAGGTGGTCATCCTGAACTAAATACATGTTGAAGTGTGTGCATAAGTCCTTTGGTTTGGGCGTGACACTCAATTTGAGTTTTTATTGCTTTAAATGCATTTTCAGCCCGAGCTGAGCACGTTTTGTGAGTTTGAATGTATCTTCATAGGAATGAGTTGTGTAGTCAAATTAATGCTCATTTAGGCTTCAGGTGGTCATCCTGAACTAAATACATGTTGAAGTGTGTGCATAAGTCCTTTGGTTTAGGTGTGACACTCAATTTGAGTGTTTATTGCTTTAAATGCATTTTCATTCCGAACTGAGCACGTTTTGTGAGTTTGAATGTATCTTCATAGGAATGAGTTGTGTGGTCAAATTAATGCTCATTTAGGCGTCAGGTGGTCATCCTGAACAAAATACATGTTGAAGTGTGTGCATAAGTCCTTTGGTTTAGGCGTGACACTCAATTTGAGTTTTTATTGCTTTAAATGCATTTTCAGCCCGAGCTGAGCACGTTTTGTGAGTTTGAATGTATCTTCATAGGAATGAGTTGTGTAGTCAAATTAATGCTCATATGGGCTTCAGGAGGTCATCCTGAACAAAATACATGTTGAAGTGTGTGCATAAGTCCTTTGGTTTAGGCGTGACACTCAATTTGAGTTTTTATTGCTTTAAATGCATTTTCAGCCCGAGCTGAGCGCGTTTTGTGAGTTTGAATGTATCTTCATAGGAATGGTTGTGTGGTCAAATTAATGCTTATTTAGGCTTCAGGAGGTCATCCTGAACAAAATACATGTTGAAGTGTGTGCATAAGTCCTTTGGTTTAGGCGTGACACTCAATTTGAGTTTTTATTGCTTTAAATGCATTTTCAGCCAGAACTGAGCACGTTTTGTGAGTTTGAATGTATCTTCATAGGAATGAGTTGTGTAGTCAAATTAATGCTCATATGGGCTTCAGGAGGTCATCCTGAACAAAATACATGTTGAAGTGTGTGCATAAGTCCTTTGGTTTAGGTGTGACACTCAATTTGAGTGTTTATTGCTTTAAATGCATTTTCAGCCTGAGCTGAGCACGTTTTGTGAGTTTGAATGTATCTTCATAGGAATGAGTTGTGTGGTCAAATTAATGCTCATTTAGGCTTCAGGTGGTCATCCTGAACTAAATACATGTTGAAGTGTGTGCATAAGTCCTTTGGTTTAGGCGTGACACTCAATTTGAGTTTTTATTGCTTTAAATGCATTTTCAGCCCGAGCTGAGCACGTTTTGTGAGTTTGAATGTATCTTCATAGGAATGAGTTGTGTAGTCAAATTAATGCTCATATGGGCTTCAGGAGGTCATCCTGAACAAAATACATGTTGAAGTGTGTGCATAAGTCCTTTGGTTTAGGCGTGACACTCAATTTGAGTTTTTATTGCTTTAAATGCATTTTCAGGCCGAGCTGAGCATGTTTTGTGTGTTTGAATGTATCTTCATAGGAATGAGTTGTGTGGTCAAATTAATGCTCATATGGGCTTCAGGAGGTCATCCTGAACAAAATACATGTTGAAGTGTGTGCATAAGTCCTTTGGTTTAGGCGTGACACTCAATTTGAGTTTTTATTGCTTTAAATGCATTTTCAGCCCAAGTTGAGCACGTTTTGTGAGTTTGAATGTATCTTCATAGGAATGAGTTGTGTAGTCAAATTAATGCTCATATGGGCTTCAGGAGGTCATCCTGAACAAAATACATGTTGAAGTGTGTGCATAAGTCCTTTGGTTTAGGTGTGACACTCAATTTGAGTTTTTATTGCTTTAAATGCATTTTCAGCCCAAGTTGAGCACGTTTTGTGAGTTTGAATGTATGTTCATAGGAATGAGTTGTGTGGTCAAATTAATGCTCATTTAGGCTTCAGGTGGTCATCCTGAACTAAATACATGTCGAAGTGTGTGCATAAGTCCTTTGGTTTAGGCGTGACACTCAATTTGAGTTTTTATTGCTTTAAATGCATTTTCAGCCCGAGCTGAGCACGTTTTGTGAGTTTGAATGTATCTTCATAGGAATGAGTTGTGTGGTCAAATTAATGCTCATATGGGCTTCAGGAGGTCATCCTGAACAAAATACATGTTGAAGTGTGTGCATAAGTCCTTTGGTTTAGGTGTGACACTCAATTTGAGTTTTTATTGCTTTAAATGCATTTTCAGCCCGAGCTGAGCACGTTTTGTGAGTTTGAATGTATCTTCATAGGAATGAGTTGTGTGGTCAAATTAATGCTCATTTAGGCCTCAGGTGGTCATCCTGAACTAAATACATGTTGAAGTGTGTGCATAAGTCCTTTGGTTTAGGCGTGACACTCAATTTGAGTTTTTATTGCTTTAAATGCATTTTCAGCCCGAGCTGAGCACGTTTTGTGAGTTTGAATGTATCTTCATAGGAATGAGTTGTGTAGTCATTAATGCTCATATGGGCTTCAGGAGGTCATCCTGAACAAAATACATGTTGAAGTGTGTGCATAAGTCCTTTGGTTTAGGCGTGACACTCAATTTGAGTTTTTATTGCTTTAAATGCATTTTCAGCCCGAGCTGAGCACGTTTTGTGAGTTTGAATGAATCTTCATAGGAATGAGTTGTGTGGTCAAATTAATGCTCATTTAGGCTTCAGGAGGACATCTTGAACTAAGTACATGTTGAAGTGTGTGCATAAGTCCTTTGGTTTAGGCGTGACACTCAATTTGAGTTTTTATTGCTTTAAATGCATTTTCAGCCCGAGCTGAGCGCGCTTTCTGACTTTGAATGTATCTTCATAGGAATGAGTTGTGTGGTCAAATTAATGCTCATTTAGGCTTCAGGTGGTCATCCTGAACTAAATACATGTTGAAGTGTGTGCATAAGTCCTTTGGTTTAGGCGTGACACTCAATTTGAGTTTTTATTGCTTTAAATGCATTTTCAGCCCGAGCTGAGCGCGCTTTCTGACTTTGAATGTATCTTCATAGGAATGAGTTGTGTGGTCAAATTATTGCTCATTTAGGCTTCAGGAGGTCATCCTGAACAAAATACATGTTGAAGTGTGTGCATAAGTCCTTTGGTTTAGGCGTGACACTCAATTTGAGTTTTTATTGCTTTAAATGCATTTTCAGCCCAGGCTGAGCACGTTTTGTGAGTTTGAATGTATCTTCATAGGAATGAGTTGTGTGGTCAAATTAATGCTCATTTAGGCTTCAGGAGGACATCCTGAACTAAATACATGTTGAAGTGTGTGCATAAGCCCTTTGGTTTAGGCGTGACACTCAATGTGAGTTTTTATTGCTTTAAATGCATTTTCAGCCCGAGCTGAGCACGTTTTGTGAGTTTGAATGTATCTTCATAGGAATGAGTTGTGTGGTCAAATTAATGCTCATTTATGCTTCAGGAGGACATCCTGAACTAAGTACATGTTGAAGTGTGTGCAGAAGTCCTTTGGTTTGGGTGTGACACTCAATTTGAGTTTTTATTGCTTTAAATGCATTTTCAGCCCGAGCTGAGCACGTTTTGTGAGTTTGAATGTATCTTCATAGGAATGAGTTGTTTAGTCAAATTAATGCTCATTTAGGCTTCAAGAGGACATCCTGAACTAAATACATGTTGAAGTGTGTGCATAAGCCCTTTGGTTTAGGCGTGACACTCAATATGAGTTTTTATTGCTTTTAATGCATTTTCAGCCCGAGCTGAGCGCGCTTTCTGACTTTGAATATATCTTCATAGGAATGAGTTGTGTGGTCAAATTATTGCTCATTTAGGCTTCAGGAGGTCATCCTGAACAAAATACATGTTGAAGTGTGTGCATAAGTCCTTTGGTTTAGGCGTGACACTCAATTTGAGTTTTTATTGCTTTAAATGCATTTTTTGCCGAGCTGAGCGCGTTTTGTGAGTTTGAATGTATCTTCATAGGAATGTGTTGTGTGGTCAAATGAATGCTCATATAGGCTTCAGGAGGTCATCCTGAACAAAATACATGTTGAAGTGTGTGCATAAGTCCTTTGGTTTAGGCGTGACACTCAATTTGAGCTTTTATTGCTTTAAATGCTTATTCAGCCCGAACTGAGCGCGCTTTCTGACTTTGAATGTATCTTCATAGGAATGAGTTGTGTGGTCAAATTAATGCTCATTTAGGCGTCAGGTGGTCATCCTGAACAAAATACATGTTGAAGTGTGTGCATAAGTCCTTTGGTTTAGGTGTGACACTCAATTTGACTTTTTATTGCTTTAAATGCATTTTCAGCCCGAGCTGAGCACGTTTTTTGAGTTTGAATGTATTTTCATAGGAATGAGTTGTGTGGTCAAATTAATGCTCATTTAGGCTTCAGGTGGTCATCCTGAACAAAATACATGTCGAAGTGTGTGCATAATCCTTTGGTTTAGGTGTGACACTCAATTTGAGTTTTTATTGCTTTAAATGCATTTTCAGCCCGAGCTGAGCACGTTTTGTGAGTTTGAATGTATCTTCATAGGAATAGGTTGTGTGGTCAAATTAATGCTCATATAGGCTTCAGGAGGTCATCCTGAACAAAATACATGTTGAAGTGTGTGCATAAGTCCTTTGGTTTAGGCGTGACACTCAATTTGAGTTTTTATTGCTTTAAATGCATTTTCAGCCCGAGCTGAGCACGTTTTGTGAGTTTGAATGTATCTTCATAGGAATGAGTAGTGTGGTCAAATTAATGCTCATTTAGGCTTCAGGTGGTCATCCTGAACAAAATACATGTTGAAGTGTGTGCATAAGTTCTTTGATTTAGGCGTGACACTCAATTTGAGTTTTTATTGCTTTAAATGCATTTTCAGCCCGAGCTGAGCACGTTTTATGAGTTTGAATGTATCTTCATAGGAATGAGTTGTGTGGTCAAATTAATGCTCATTTAGGCTTCAGGTGGTCATCCTGAACTAAATACATGTTTAAGTGTGTGCATAAGTCCTTTGGTTTGGGTGTGACACTCAATTTGAGTTTTTATTGCTTTAAATGCATTTTCAGCCCGAGCTGAGCACGTTTTGTGAGTTTGAATGTATCTTCATAGGAATCTGTTGTGTGGTCAAATTAATGCTCATATAGGCTTCAGGAGGTCATCCTGAACAAAATACATGTTGAAGTGTGTGCATAAGTCCTTTGGTTTAGGCGTGCCACTCAATTTGAGCTTTTATTGCTTTAAATGCTTATTCAGCCCGAACTGAGCGCGCTTTCTGACTTTGAATGTATCTTCATAGGAATGAGTTGTGTGGTCAAATTAATGCTCATTTAGGCGTCAGGTGGTCATCCTGAACAAAATACATGTTGAAGTGTGTGCATAAGTCCTTTGGTTTAGGTGTGACACTCAATTTGACTTTTTATTGCTTTAAATGCATTTTCAGCCCGAGCTGAGCACGTTTTTTGAGTTTGAATGTATTTTCATAGGAATGAGTTGTGTGGTCAAATTAATGCTCATTTAGGCTTCAGGTGGTCATCCTGAACAAAATACATGTTGAAGTGTGTGCATAATCCTTTGGTTTAGGTGTGACACTCAATTTGAGTTTTTATTGCTTTAAATGCATTTTCAGCCCGAGCTGAGCACGTTTTGTGAGTTTGAATGTATCTTCATAGGAATAGGTTGTGTGGTCAAATTAATGCTCATATAGGCTTCAGGAGGTCATCCTGAACAAAATACATGTTGAAGTGTGTGCATAAGTCTTTTGGTTTAGGCGTGACACTCAATTTGAGTTTTTATTGCTTTAAATGCATTTTCAGCCCGAGCTGAGCACGTTTTGTGAGTTTGAATGTATCTTCATAGGAATGAGTTGTGTGGTCAAATTAATGCTCATATGGGCTTCAGGAGGTCATCCTGAACAAAATACATGTTGAAGTGTGTGCATAAGTCCTTTGGTTTAGGTGTGACATTCAATTTGAGTTTTTATTGCTTTAAATGCATTTTCAGCCCGAGCTGAGCACGTTTTGTGAGTTTGAATGTATCTTCATAGGAATGAGTTGTGTGGTCAAATTAATGCTCATTTAGGCCTCAGGTGGTCATCCTGAACTAAATACATGTTGAAGTGTGTGCATAAGTCCTTTGGTTTAGGCGTGACACTCAATTTGAGTTTTTATTGCTTTAAATGCATTTTCAGCCCGAGCTGAGCACGTTTTGTGAGTTTGAATGTATCTTCATAGGAATGAGTTGTGTAGTCATTAATGCTCATATGGGCTTCAGGAGGTCATCCTGAACAAAATACATGTTGAAGTGTGTGCATAAGTCCTTTGGTTTAGGCGTGACACTCAATTTGAGTTTTTATTGCTTTAAATGCATTTTCAGCCCGAGCTGAGCACGTTTTGTGAGTTTGAATGAATCTTCATAGGAATGAGTTGTGTGGTCAAATTAATGCTCATTTAGGCTTCAGGAGGACATCTTGAACTAAGTACATGTTGAAGTGTGTGCATAAGTCCTTTGGTTTAGGCGTGACACTCAATTTGAGTTTTTATTGCTTTAAATGCATTTTCAGCCCGAGCTGAGCGCGCTTTCTGACTTTGAATGTATCTTCATAGGAATGAGTTGTGTGGTCAAATTAATGCTCATTTAGGCTTCAGGTGGTCATCCTGAACTAAATACATGTTGAAGTGTGTGCATAAGTCCTTTGGTTTAGGCGTGACACTCAATTTGAGTTTTTATTGCTTTAAATGCATTTTCAGCCCGAGCTGAGCGCGCTTTCTGACTTTGAATGTATCTTCATAGGAATGAGTTGTGTGGTCAAATTATTGCTCATTTAGGCTTCAGGAGGTCATCCTGAACAAAATACATGTTGAAGTGTGTGCATAAGTCCTTTGGTTTAGGCGTGACACTCAATTTGAGTTTTTATTGCTTTAAATGCATTTTCAGCCCAGGCTGAGCACGTTTTGTGAGTTTGAATGTATCTTCATAGGAATGAGTTGTGTGGTCAAATTAATGCTCATTTAGGCTTCAGGAGGACATCCTGAACTAAATACATGTTGAAGTGTGTGCATAAGCCCTTTGGTTTAGGCGTGACACTCAATGTGAGTTTTTATTGCTTTAAATGCATTTTCAGCCCGAGCTGAGCACGTTTTGTGAGTTTGAATGTATCTTCATAGGAATGAGTTGTGTGGTCAAATTAATGCTCATTTAGGCTTCAGGAGGACATCCTGAACTAAGTACATGTTGAAGTGTGTGCAGAAGTCCTTTGGTTTGGGTGTGACACTCAATTTGAGTTTTTATTGCTTTAAATGCATTTTCAGCCCGAGCTGAGCACGTTTTGTGAGTTTGAATGTATCTTCATAGGAATGAGTTGTTTAGTCAAATTAATGCTCATTTAGGCTTCAAGAGGACATCCTGAACTAAATACATGTTGAAGTGTGTGCATAAGCCCTTTGGTTTAGGCGTGACACTCAATATGAGTTTTTATTGCTTTTAATGCATTTTCAGCCCGAGCTGAGCGCGCTTTCTGACTTTGAATATATCTTCATAGGAATGAGTTGTGTGGTCAAATTATTGCTCATTTAGGCTTCAGGAGGTCATCCTGAACAAAATACATGTTGAAGTGTGTGCATAAGTCCTTTGGTTTAGGCGTGACACTCAATTTGAGTTTTTATTGCTTTAAATGCATTTTTTGCCGAGCTGAGCGCGTTTTGTGAGTTTGAATGTATCTTCATAGGAATGTGTTGTGTGGTCAAATTAATGCTCATATAGGCTTCAGGAGGTCATCCTGAACAAAATACATGTTGAAGTGTGTGCATAAGTCCTTTGGTTTAGGCGTGACACTCAATTTGAGCTTTTATTGCTTTAAATGCTTATTCAGCCCGAGCTGAGCACGTTTTTTGAGTTTGAATGTATTTTCATAGGAATGAGTTGTGTGGTCAAATTAATGCTCATTTAGGCTTCAGGTGGTCATCCTGAACAAAATACATGTTGAAGTGTGTGCATAATCCTTTGGTTTAGGTGTGACACTCAATTTGAGTTTTTATTGCTTTAAATGCATTTTCAGCCCGAGCTGAGCACGTTTTGTGAGTTTGAATGTATCTTCATAGGAATAGGTTGTGTGGTCAAATTAATGCTCATATAGGCTTCAGGAGGTCATCCTGAACAAAATACATGTTGAAGTGTGTGCATAAGTCCTTTGGTTTAGGCGTGACACTCAATTTGAGTTTTTATTGCTTTAAATGCATTTTCAGCCCGAGCTGAGCACGTTTTGTGAGTTTGAATGTATCTTCATAGGAATGAGTAGTGTGGTCAAATTAATGCTCATTTAGGCTTCAGGTGGTCATCCTGAACAAAATACATGTTGAAGTGTGTGCATAAGTTCTTTGATTTAGGCGTGACACTCAATTTGAGTTTTTATTGCTTTAAATGCATTTTCAGCCCGAGCTGAGCACGTTTTATGAGTTTGAATGTATCTTCATAGGAATGAGTTGTGTGGTCAAATTAATGCTCATTTAGGCTTCAGGTGGTCATCCTGAACTAAATACATGTTGAAGTGTGTGCATAAGTCCTTTGGTTTGGGCGTGACACTCAATTTGAGTTTTTATTGCTTTAAATGCATTTTCAGCCCGAGCTGAGCACGTTTTGTGAGTTTGAATGTATCTTCATAGGAATGAGTTGTGTGGTCAAATTAATGCTCATTTAGGCTTCAGGTGGTCATCCTGAACTAAATACATGTTGAAGTGTGTGCATAAGTCCTTTGGTTAATGTGTGACACTCAATTTGAGTTTTTATTGCTTTAAATGCATTTTCAGCCCGAGCTGAGCACGTTTTGTGAGTTTGAATGTATCTTCATAGGAATCTGTTGTGTGGTCAAATTAATGCTCATATAGGCTTCAGGAGGTCATCCTGAACAAAATACATGTTGAAGTGTGTGCATAAGTCCTTTGGTTTAGGCGTGACACTCAATTTGAGCTTTTATTGCTTTAAATGCTTATTCAGCCCGAACTGAGCGCGCTTTCTGACTTTGAATGTATCTTCATAGGAATGAGTTGTGTGGTCAAAATAATGCTCATTTAGGCGTCAGGTGGTCATCCTGAACAAAATACATGTTGAAGTGTGTGCATAAGTCCTTTGGTTTAGGTGTGACACTCAATTTGACTTTTTATTGCTTTAAATGCATTTTCAGCCCGAGCTGAGCACGTTTTTTGAGTTTGAATGTATTTTCATAGGAATGAGTTGTGTGGTCAAATTAATGCTCATTTAGGCTTCAGGTGGTCATCCTGAACAAAATACATGTTGAAGTGTGTGCATAATCCTTTGGTTTAGGTGTGACACTCAATTTGAGTTTTTATTGCTTTAAATGCATTTTCAGCCCGAGCTGAGCACGTTTTGTGAGTTTGAATGTATCTTCATAGGAATAGGTTGTGTGGTCAAATTAATGCTCATATAGGCTTCAGGAGGTCATCCTGAACAAAATACATGTTGAAGTGTGTGCATAAGTCTTTTGGTTTAGGCGTGACACTCAATTTGAGTTTTTATTGCTTTAAATGCATTTTCAGCCCGAGCTGAGCACGTTTTGTGAGTTTGAATGTATCTTCATAGGAATGAGTAGTGTGGTCAAATTAATGCTCATTTAGGCTTCAGGTGGTCATCCTGAACAAAATACATGTTGAAGTGTGTGCATAAGTTCTTTGATTTAGGCGTGACACTCAATTTGAGTTTTTATTGCTTTAAATGCATTTTCAGCCCGAGCTGAGCACGTTTTATGAGTTTGAATGTATCTTCATAGGAATGAGTTGTGTGGTCAAATTAATGCTCATTTAGGCTTCAGGTGGTCATCCTGAACTAAATACATGTTGAAGTGTGTGCATAAGTCCTTTGGTTTGGGCGTGACACTCAATTTGAGTTTTTATTGCTTTAAATGCATTTTCAGCCCGAGCTGAGCACGTTTTGTGAGTTTGAATGTATCTTCATAGGAATGAGTTGTGTGGTCAAATTAATGCTCATTTAGGCTTCAGGTGGTCATCCTGAACTAAATACATGTTGAAGTGTGTGCATAAGTCCTTTGGTTTAGGTGTGACACTCAATTTGAGTTTTTATTGCTTTAAATGCATTTTCAGCCCGAGCAGAGCAAATTTTGTGAGTTTGAATGTAGCTTCATAGGAATGAGTTGTGTGGTCAAATTAATGCTTATTTAGGCTTCAGGAGGTCATCCTGAACAAAATACATGTTGAAGTGTTCGCATAAGTCCTTTGGTTTTGGCGTAACACTCAATTTGAGTTTTTATTGCTTTAAATGCATTTCCAGCCCGAGCTGAGCGCGCTTTCTGACTTTGAATGTATCTTCATAGGAATGAGTTGTGTGGTCAAATTATTGCTCATTTAGGCTTCAGAAGGTCATCCTGAACAAAATACATGTTGAAGTGTGTGCATAAGTCCTTTGGTTTAGGCGTGACACTCAATTTGAGTTTTTATTGCTTTAAATGCATTTTCAGCCCGAGCTGAGCGCGTTTTCTGACTTTGAATATATCTTCATAGGAATGAGTTGTGTGGTCAAATTATTGCTCATTTAGGCTTCAGGAGGTCATCCTGAACAAAATACATGTTGAAGTGTGTGCATAAGTCCTTTGGTTTAGGCGTGACACTCAATTTGAGTTTTTATTGCTTTAAATGCATTTTTTGCCGAGCTGAGCGCGTTTTGTGAGTTTGAATGTATCTTCATAGGAATGTGTTGTGTGGTCAAATTAATGCTCATATAGGCTTCAGGAGGTCATCCTGAACAAAATACATGTTGAAGTGTGTGCATAAGTCCTTTGGTTTAGGCGTGACACTCAATTTGAGCTTTTATTGCTTTAAATGCTTATTCAGCCCGAGCTGAGCACGTTTTTTGAGTTTGAATGTATTTTCATAGGAATGAGTTGTGTGGTCAAATTAATGCTCATTTAGGCTTCAGGTGGTCATCCTGAACAAAATACATGTTGAAGTGTGTGCATAATCCTTTGGTTTAGGTGTGACACTCAATTTGAGTTTTTATTGCTTTAAATGCATTTTCAGCCCGAGCTGAGCACGTTTTGTGAGTTTGAATGTATCTTCATAGGAATAGGTTGTGTGGTCAAATTAATGCTCATATAGGCTTCAGGAGGTCATCCTGAACAAAATACATGTTGAAGTGTGTGCATAAGTCCTTTGGTTTAGGCGTGACACTCAATTTGAGTTTTTATTGCTTTAAATGCATTTTCAGCCCGAGCTGAGCACGTTTTGTGAGTTTGAATGTATCTTCATAGGAATGAGTAGTGTGGTCAAATTAATGCTCATTTAGGCTTCAGGTGGTCATCCTGAACAAAATACATGTTGAAGTGTGTGCATAAGTTCTTTGATTTAGGCGTGACACTCAATTTGAGTTTTTATTGCTTTAAATGCATTTTCAGCCCGAGCTGAGCACGTTTTATGAGTTTGAATGTATCTTCATAGGAATGAGTTGTGTGGTCAAATTAATGCTCATTTAGGCTTCAGGTGGTCATCCTGAACTAAATACATGTTGAAGTGTGTGCATAAGTCCTTTGGTTTGGGCGTGACACTCAATTTGAGTTTTTATTGCTTTAAATGCATTTTCAGCCCGAGCTGAGCACGTTTTGTGAGTTTGAATGTATCTTCATAGGAATGAGTTGTGTGGTCAAATTAATGCTCATTTAGGCTTCAGGTGGTCATCCTGAACTAAATACATGTTGAAGTGTGTGCATAAGTCCTTTGGTTAATGTGTGACACTCAATTTGAGTTTTTATTGCTTTAAATGCATTTTCAGCCCGAGCTGAGCACGTTTTGTGAGTTTGAATGTATCTTCATAGGAATCTGTTGTGTGGTCAAATTAATGCTCATATAGGCTTCAGGAGGTCATCCTGAACAAAATACATGTTGAAGTGTGTGCATAAGTCCTTTGGTTTAGGCGTGACACTCAATTTGAGCTTTTATTGCTTTAAATGCTTATTCAGCCCGAACTGAGCGCGCTTTCTGACTTTGAATGTATCTTCATAGGAATGAGTTGTGTGGTCAAATTAATGCTCATTTAGGCGTCAGGTGGTCATCCTGAACAAAATACATGTTGAAGTGTGTGCATAAGTCCTTTGGTTTAGGTGTGACACTCAATTTGACTTTTTATTGCTTTAAATGCATTTTCAGCCCGAGCTGAGCACGTTTTTTGAGTTTGAATGTATTTTCATAGGAATGAGTTGTGTGGTCAAATTAATGCTCATTTAGGCTTCAGGTGGTCATCCTGAACAAAATACATGTTGAAGTGTGTGCATAATCCTTTGGTTTAGGTGTGACACTCAATTTGAGTTTTTATTGCTTTAAATGCATTTTCAGCCCGAGCTGAGCACGTTTTGTGAGTTTGAATGTATCTTCATAGGAATAGGTTGTGTGGTCAAATTAATGCTCATATAGGCTTCAGGAGGTCATCCTGAACAAAATACATGTTGAAGTGTGTGCATAAGTCTTTTGGTTTAGGCGTGACACTCAATTTGAGTTTTTATTGCTTTAAATGCATTTTCAGCCCGAGCTGAGCACGTTTTGTGAGTTTGAATGTATCTTCATAGGAATGAGTAGTGTGGTCAAATTAATGCTCATTTAGGCTTCAGGTGGTCATCCTGAACAAAATACATGTTGAAGTGTGTGCATAAGTTCTTTGATTTAGGCGTGACACTCAATTTGAGTTTTTATTGCTTTAAATGCATTTTCAGCCCGAGCTGAGCACGTTTTATGAGTTTGAATGTATCTTCATAGGAATGAGTTGTGTGGTCAAATTAATGCTCATTTAGGCTTCAGGTGGTCATCCTGAACTAAATACATGTTGAAGTGTGTGCATAAGTCCTTTGGTTTGGGCGTGACACTCAATTTGAGTTTTTATTGCTTTAAATGCATTTTCAGCCCGAGCTGAGCACGTTTTGTGAGTTTGAATGTATCTTCATAGGAATGAGTTGTGTGGTCAAATTAATGCTCATTTAGGCTTCAGGTGGTCATCCTGAACTAAATACATGTTGAAGTGTGTGCATAAGTCCTTTGGTTTAGGTGTGACACTCAATTTGAGTTTTTATTGCTTTAAATGCATTTTCAGCCCGAGCAGAGCACATTTTGTGAGTTTGAATGTAGCTTCATAGGAATGAGTTGTGTGGTCAAATTAATGCTTATTTAGGCTTCAGGAGGTCATCCTGAACAAAATACATGTTGAAGTGTGTGCATAAGTCCTTTGGTTTTGGCGTAACACTCAATTTGAGTTTTTATTGCTTTAAATGCATTTCCAGCCCGAGCTGAGCGCGCTTTCTGACTTTGAATGTATCTTCATAGGAATGAGTTGTGTGGTCAAATTATTGCTCATTTAGGCTTCAGAAGGTCATCCTGAACAAAATACATGTTGAAGTGTGTGCATAAGTCCTTTGGTTTAGGCGTGACACTCAATTTGAGTTTTTATTGCTTTAAATGCATTTTCAGCCCGAGCTGAGCGCGTTTTCTGACTTTGAATGTATCTTCTTAGGAATGAGTTGTGTATTCAAATTACTGCCCATTTAGGTGTCAGGGGGACATCCTGAACAAAATACATGTTGAAGTGTGTGCATAACTCCTTTGGTTAAGGCGTGACACTCAATTTGAGTTTTTATTGCTTTAAATGCATTTTCAGCCCGAGCTGAGCACGTTTTGTGAGTTTGAATGTATCTTCATAGGAATGAGTTGTGTGGTCAAATTAATGCTCATATAGGCTTCAGGAGGTCATCCTGAACAAAATACATGTTGAAGTGTGTGCATAATCCTTTGGTTTAGGTGTGACACTCCATTTGAGTTTTTATTGCTTTAAATGCATTTTCAGCCCGAGCTGAGCACGTTTTTTGAGTTTGAATGTATTTTCATAGGAATGAGTTGTGTGGTCAAATTAATGCTCATTTAGGCTTCAGGTGGTCATCCTGAACAAAATACATGTTGAAGTGTGTGCATAATCCTTTGGTTTAGGTGTGACACTCAATTTGAGTTTTTATTGCTTTAAATGCATTTTCAGCCCGAGCTGAGCACGTTTTGTGAGTTTGAATGTATCTTCATAGGAATAGGTTGTGTGGTCAAATTAATGCTCATATAGGCTTCAGGAGGTCATCCTGAACAAAATACATGTTGAAGTGTGTGCATAAGTCCTTTGGTTTAGGCGTGACACTCAATTTGAGTTTTTATTGCTTTAAATGCATTTTCAGCCCGAGCTGAGCACGTTTTGTGAGTTTGAATGTATCTTCATAGGAATGTGTTGTGTGGTCAAATTAATGCTCATATAGGCTTCAGGAGGTCATCCTGAACAAAATACATGTTGAAGTGTGTGCATAAGTCCTTTGGTTTAGGTGTGACACTCAATTTGACTTTTTATTGCTTTAAATGCATTTTCAGCCCGAGCTGAGCACGTTTTTTGAGTTTGAATGTATTTTCATAGGAATGAGTTGTGTGGTCAAATTAATGCTCATTTAGGCTTCAGGTGGTCATCCTGAACAAAATACATGTTGAAGTGTGTGCATAATCCTTTGGTTTAGGTGTGACACTCAATTTGAGTTTTTATTGCTTTAAATGCATTTTCAGCCCGAGCTGAGCACGTTTCGTGAGTTTGAATGTATCTTCATAGGAATAGGTTGTGTGGTCAAATTAATGCTCATATAGGCTTCAGGAGGTCATCCTGAACAAAATACATGTTGAAGTGTGTGCATAAGTCCTTTGGTTTAGGCGTGACACTCAATTTGAGTTTTTATTGCTTTAAATGCATTTTCAGCCCGAGCTGAGCACGTTTTGTGAGTTTGAATGTATCTTCATAGGAATGAGTTGTGTGGTCAAATTAATGCTCATTTAGGCTTCAGGTGGTCATCCTGAACAAAATACATGTTGAAGTGTGTGCATAAGTTCTTTGGTTTAGGCGTGACACTCAATTTGAGTTTTTATTGCTTTAAATGCATTTTCAGCCCGAGCTGAGCACGTTTTGTGAGTTTGAATGTATCTTCATAGGAATGAGTTGTGTGGTCAAATTAATGCTCATATAGGCTTCAGGAGGTCATCCTGAACAAAATACGTGTTGAAGTGTGTGCATAATCCTTTGGTTTAGGTGTGACACTCAATTTGAGTTTTTATTGCTTTAAATGCATTTTCAGCCCGAGCTGAGCACGTTTTGTGAGTTTGAATGTATCTTCATAGGAATAGGTTGTGTGGTCAAATTAATGCTCATATAGGCTTCAGGAGGTCATCCTGAACAAAATACATGTTGAAGTGTGTGCATAAGTCCTTTGGTTTAGGTGTGACACTCAATTTGACTTTTTATTGCTTTAAATGCATTTTCAGCCCGAGCTGAGCACGTTTTGTGAGATGAATGTATCTTCATAGGAATGAGTTGTGTGGTCAAAATAATGCTCATTTAGGCTTCAGGTGGTCATCCTGAACAAAATACATGTTGAAGTGTGTGCATAAGTTCTTTGGTTTAGGCGTGACACTCAATTTGAGTTTTTATTGCTTTAAATGCATTTTCAGCCCGAGCTGAGCACGTTTTGTGAGTTTGAATGTATCTTCATAGGAATGAGTTGTGTGGTCAAATTAATGCTCATATAGGCTTCAGGAGGTCATCCTGAACAAAATACGTGTTGAAGTGTGTGCATAATCCTTTGGTTTAGGTGTGACACTCAATTTGAGTTTTTCTTGCTTTAAATGCATTTTCAGCCCGAGCTGAGCACGTTTTGTGAGTTTGAATGTATCTTCATAGGAATAGGTTGTGTGGTCAAATTAATGCTCATATAGGCTTCAGGAGGTCATCCTGAACAAAATACATGTTGAAGTGTGTGCATAAGTCCTTTGGTTTAGGTGTGACACTCAATTTGACTTTTTATTGCTTTAAATGCATTTTCAGCCCGAGCTGAGCACGTTTTGTGAGATGAATGTATCTTCATAGGAATGAGTTGTGTGGTCAAAATAATGCTCATTTAGGCTTCAGGTGGTCATCCTGAACAAAATACATGTTGAAGTGTGTGCATAAGTCCTTTGGTTTAGCCGTGACACTCAATTTGAGTTTTTATTGCTCTAAATGCATTTTCAGCCCGAGCTGAGCGCGTTTTCTGACTTTGAATGTATCTTCTTAGGAATGAGTTGTGTGGTCAAATTAATCCTCATTTAGGCTTCAGGTGGTCATCCAGAACTAAATACATGTTGAAGTGTGTGCATAAGTCCTTTGGTTTAGGCGTGACACTCCATTTGAGTTTTTATTGCTTTAAATGCATTTTCAGCCCGAGCTGAGCGCGCTTTCTGACTTTGAATGTATCTTCATAGGAATGAGTTGTGTGGTCAAATTATTGCTCATTTAGGCTTCAGGAGGTCATCCTGAACAAAATACATGTTGAAGTGTGTGCATAAGTCCTTTGGTTTAGGCGTGACACTCAATTTGAGTTTTTATTGCTTTAAATGCATTTTCAGCCCGAGCTGAGCACGTTTTGTGAGTTTGAATGTATCTTCATAGGAATGAGTTGTGTGGTCAAATTAATGCTCATATAGGCTTCAGGAGGTCATCCTGAACAAAATACGTGTTGAAGTGTGTGCATAATCCTTTGGTTTAGGTGTGACACTCAATTTGAGTTTTTATTGCTTTAAATGCATTTTCAGCCCGAGCTGAGCACGTTTTGTGAGTTTGAATGTATCTTCATAGGAATAGGTTGTGTGGTCAAATTAATGCTCATATAGGCTTCAGGAGGACATCCTGAACTAAGTACATGTTGAAGTGTGTGCCTAAGTCCTTTGGTTTGGGCGTGACAGTCAATTTGAGTTTTTATTGCTTTAAATGCATTTTCAGCCCGACCTGAGCACGTTTTGTGAGTTTGAATACATCTTCATAGGAATGAGTTGTGTGGTCAAATTAATGCTCATTTAGGCTTCAGGTGGTCATCCTGAACTAAATACATGTTGAAGTGTGTGCATAAGTCCTTTGGTTCAGGCGTGACACTCAATTTGAGTTTTTATTGCTTTAAATGCATTTTCAGCCCGAGCTGAGCACGTTTTGTGAGTTTGAATGTATCTTCATAGGAATGAGTTGTGTGGTCAAATTAATGCTCATATAGGCTTCAGGAGGTCATCCTGAACAAAATACATGTTGAAGTGTGTGCATAAGCCCTTTGGTTTAGGCGTGACACTCAATTTGAATTTTTATTGCTTTAAATGCATTTTCAGCCCGAGCTGAGCACGTTTTGTGAGATGAATGTATCTTCATAGGAATGAGTTGTGTGGTCAAAATAATGCTCATTTAGGCTTCAGGTGGTCATCCTGAACAAAATACATGTTGAAGTGTGTGCATAAGTTCTTTGGTTTAGGCGTGACACTCAATTTGAGTTTTTATTGCTTTAAATGCATTTTCAGCCCGAGCTGAGCACGTTTTGTGAGTTTGAATGTATCTTCATAGGAATGAGTTGTGTGGTCAAATTAATGCTCATATAGGCTTCAGGAGGTCATCCTGAACAAAATACGTGTTGAAGTGTGTGCATAATCCTTTGGTTTAGGTGTGACACTCAATTTGAGTTTTTCTTGCTTTAAATGCATTTTCAGCCCGAGCTGAGCACGTTTTGTGAGTTTGAATGTATCTTCATAGGAATAGGTTGTGTGGTCAAATTAATGCTCAAATAGGCTTCAGGAGGTCATCCTGAACAAAATACATGTTGAAGTGTGTGCATAAGTCCTTTGGTTTAGGTGTGACACTCAATTTGACTTTTTATTGCTTTAAATGCATTTTCAGCCCGAGCTGAGCACGTTTTGTGAGATGAATGTATCTTCATAGGAATGAGTTGTGTGGTCAAAATAATGCTCATTTAGGCTTCAGGTGGTCATCCTGAACAAAATACATGTTGAAGTGTGTGCATAAGTCCTTTGGTTTAGCCGTGACACTCAATTTGAGTTTTTATTGCTCTAAATGCATTTTCAGCCCGAGCTGAGCGCGTTTTCTGACTTTGAATGTATCTTCTTAGGAATGAGTTGTGTGGTCAAATTAATCCTCATTTAGGCTTCAGGTGGTCATCCAGAACTAAATACATGTTGAAGTGTGTGCATAAGTCCTTTGGTTTAGGCGTGACACTCCATTTGAGTTTTTATTGCTTTAAATTCATTTTCAGCCCGAGCTGAGCGCGCTTTCTGACTTTGAATGTATCTTCATAGGAATGAGTTGTGTGGTCAAATTAATGCTCATTTAGGCTTCAGGAGGACATCCTGAACTAAGTACATGTTGAAGTGTGTGCCTAAGTCCTTTGGTTTGGGCGTGACAGTCAATTTGAGTTTGTATTGCTTTAAATGCATTTTCAGCCCGACCTGAGCACGTTTTGTGAGTTTGAATACATCTTCATAGGAATGAGTTGTGTGGTCAAATTAATGCTCATTTAGGCTTCAGGTGGTCATCCTGAACTAAATACATGTTGAAGTGTGAGCATAAGTCCTTTGGTTCAGGCGTGACACTCAATTTGAGTTTTTATTGCTTTAAATGCATTTTCAGCCCGAGCTGAGCAAGTTTTGTGAGTTTGAATGTATCTTCATAGGAATGAGTTGTGTGGTCAAATTATTGCTCATTTAGGCTTCAGGAGGTCATCCTGAACAAAATACATGTTGAAGTGTGTGCATAAGTCCTTTGGTTTAGAGGTGACACTCAATTTGAGTTTTTATTGCTTTAAATGCATTTTCAGCCAGAGCTGAGCGCGCTTTCTGACTTTGAATGTATCTTCATAGGAATGAGTTGTGTGGTCAAATTATTGCTCATTTAGGCTTCAGGAGGTCATCCTGAACAAAATACATGTTGAAGTGTGTGCATAAGTCCTTTGGTTTAGGCGTGACACTCAATTTGAGTTTTTATTGCTTTAAATGCATTTTCAGCCCGAGCTGAGCACGTTTTGTGAGTTTGAATGTATCTTCATAGGAATGAGTTGTGTGGTCAAATTAATGCTCATATAGGCTTCAGGAGGTCATCCTGAACAAAATACGTGTTGAAGTGTGTGCATAATCCTTTGGTTTAGGTGTGACACTCAATTTGAGTTTTTATTGCTTTAAATGCATTTTCAGCCCGAGCTGAGCACGTTTTGTGAGTTTGAATGTATCTTCATAGGAATGAGTTGTGTGGTCAAATTAATGCTCATATAGGCTTCAGGAGGTCATCCTGAACAAAATACATGTTGAAGTGTGTGCATAATCCTTTGGTTTAGGTGTGACACTCAATTTGAGTATTTATTGCTTTAAATGCATTTTCAGCCCGAGCTGAGCACGTTTTTTGAGTTTGAATGTATCTTCATAGGAATAGGTTGTGTGGTCAAATTAATGCTCATATAGGCTTCAGGAGGTCATCCTGAACAAAATACATGTTGAAGTGTGTGCATAAGTCCTTTGGTTTAGGCGTGACACTCAATTTGAGTTTTTATTGCTTTAAATGCATTTTCAGCCTGAGCTGAGCGCGCTTTCTGACTTTGAATGTATCTTCATAGGAATGAGTTTTGTGGTCAAATTATTGCTGATTTAGGCTTCGGGAGGTCATCCTGAACAAAATACATGTTGAAGTGTGTGCATAAGTCCTTTGGTTTAGGCGTGACACTCAATTTGAGTTTTTATTGCTTTAAATGCATTTTCAGCCCGAGCTGAGCGCGCTTTCTGACTTTGAATGTATCTTCATAGGAATGAGTTGTGTGGTCAAATTATTGCTCATTTAGGCTTCAGGAGGTCATCCTGAACAATATACATGTTGAAGTGTGTGCATAAGTCCTTTGGTTTAGGCGTGACACTCAATTTGAGTTTTTATTGCTTTAAATGCATTTTCAGCCCGAGCTGAGCACGTTTTGTGAGTTTGAATGTATCTTCATAGGAATGAGTAGTGTGGTCAAATTAATGCTCATTTAGGCTTCAGGTGGTCATCCTGAACAAAATACATGTTGAAGTGTGTGCATAAGTTCTTTGGTTTAGGCGTGACACTCAATTTGAGTTTTTATTGCTTTAAATGCATTTTCAGCCCGAGCTGAGCACGTTTTGTGAGTTTGAATGTATCTTCATAGGAATGAGTTGTGTGGTCAAATTAATGCTCATATAGGCTTCAGGAGGTCATCCTGAACAAAATACGTGTTGAAGTGTGTGCATAATCCTTTGGTTTAGGTGTGACACTCAATTTGAGTTTTTATTGCTTTAAATGCATTTTCAGCCCGAGCTGAGCACGTTTTGTGAGTTTGAATGTATCTTCATAGGAATAGGTTGTGTGGTCAAATTAATGCTCATATAGGCTTCAGGAGGTCATCCTGAACAAAATACATGTTGAAGTGTGTGCATAAGTCCTTTGGTTTAGGTGTGACACTCAATTTGACTTTTTATTGCTTTAAATGCATTTTCAGCCCGAGCTGAGCACGTTTTGTGAGATGAATGTATCTTCATAGGAATGAGTTGTGTGGTCAAATTAATGCTCATATAGGCTTCAGGAGGTCATCCTGAACAAAATACGTGTTGAAGTGTGTGCATAATCCTTTGGTTTAGGTGTGACACTCAATTTGAGTATTTATTGCTTTAAATGCATTTTCAGCCCGAGCTGAGCACGTTTTGTGAGTTTGAATGTATCTTCATAGGAATAGGTTGTGTGGTCAAATTAATGCTCATATAGGCTTCAGGAGGTCATCCTGAACAAAATACATGTTGAAGTGTGTGCATAAGTCCTTTGGTTTAGGCGTGACACTCAATTTGAGTTTTTATTGCTTTAAATGCATTTTCAGCCTGAGCTGAGCGCGCTTTCTGACTTTGAATGTATCTTCATAGGAATGAGTTTTGTGGTCAAATTATTGCTGATTTAGGCTTCAGGAGGTCATCCTGAACAAAATACATGTTGAAGTGTGTGCATAAGTCCTTTGGTTTAGGCGTGACACTCAATTTGAGTTTTTATTGCTTTAAATGCATTTTCAGCCCGAGCTGAGCACGTTTTGTGAGTTTGAATGTATCTTCATAGGAATGAGTTGTGTAGTCAAATTAATGCTCATATGGGCTTCAGGAGGTCATCCTGAACAAAATACATGTTGAAGTGTGTGCGTAAGTCCTTTGGTTTAGGTGTGACACTCAATTTGAGTTTTTATTGCTTTAAATGCATTTTCAGCCCGAGCTGAGCACGTTTTGTGAGTTTGAATGTATCTTCATAGGAATGAGTTGTGTAGTCAAATTAATGCTCATATGGGCTTCAGTAGGTCATCCTGAACAAAATACATGTTGAAGTGTGTGCATAAGTCCTTTGGTTTAGGTGTGACACTCAATTTGAGTTTTTATTGCTTTAAATGCATTTTCAGCTCGAGCTGAGCACGTTTTGTGAGTTTGAATGTATCTTCATAGGAATGAGTTGTGTGGTCAAATTAATGCTTATTTAGGCTTCAGGAGGTCATCCTGAACAAAATACACGTTGAAGTGTGTGCATAAGTCCTTCGGTTTAGGCGTGACACTCAATTTGAGTTTTTATTGCTTTAAATGCATTTCCAGCCCGAGCTGAGCGCGCTTTCTGACTTTGAATGTATCTTCATAGGAATGAGTTGTGTGGTCAAATTATTGCTCATTTAGGCTTCAGAAGGTCATCCTGAACAAAATACATGTTGAGGTGTGTGCATAAGTCCTTTGTTTTAGGCGTGACACTCAATTTGAGTTTTTATTGCTTTAAATGCATTTTCAGCCCGAGCTGAGCACGTTTTGTGAGTTTGAATGTATCTTCATAGGAATGAGTTGTGTGGTCAAATTATTGCTCATTTAGGCTTCAGGTGGTCATCCTGAACAAAATACATGTTGAAGTGTGTGCATAAGTCCTTTGGTTTAGGCGTGACACTCAATTTGAGTTTTTATTGCTTTAAATGCATTTTCAGCCCGAGCTGAGCACGTTTTGTGAGTTTGAATGTATCTTCATAGGAATGAGTCAAATTACTGCTCATTTAGGCTTCAGGAGGACATCCTGAACTAAATACATGTTGAAGTGTGTGCAAAAGTCCTTTGGTTTGGGCGTGACACTCAATTTGAGTTTTTATTGCTTTAAATGCATTTTCAGGCCGAGCTGAGCACGTTTTGTGAGTTTGAATGTATCTTCATAGGAATGAGTTGTGTGGTCAAATTACTGCTCATTTAGGCTTCAGGAGGACATCCTGAACTAAGTACATGTTGAAGTGTGTGCATAAGTCCTTTGGTTTGGGCGTGACACTCAATTTGAGTTTTTATTGCTTTAAATGCATTTTCAGCCCGAGCTGAGCACGTTTTGTGAGTTTGAATGTATCTTCATAGGAATGAGTTAAGTGGTCAAATTACTGCTCATTTAGGCTTCAGGAGGACATCCTGAACTAAATACATGTTGAAATGTAAGCATAAGTCCTTTGGTTTAGGCGTGACACTCAATTTGAGTTTTTATCGCTTTAAATGCATTTTCAGCCCGAGCTGAGCACGTTTTGTGAGTTTGAATGTATCTTCATAGGAATGAGTTGTGTGGTCAAATTAATGCTCATTTATGCTTCAGGAGGCCATCCTGAACAAAAGACATGTTGATGTGTGTGCATCAGTCCTTTGGTTTAGGCGTGACACTCAATTTGAGTTTTTATTGCTTTAAATGCATTTTCAGCCCGAGCTGAGCACGTTTTGTGAGTTTGAATGTATCTCCATAGGAATGAGTTGTGTGGTCAAATTAATGCTCATATAGGCTTCAGGAGGCCATCCTGAACAAAATACATGTTGAAGTGTGTGCATCAGTCCTTTGGTTTAGGCGTGACACTCAATTTGAGTTTTTATTGCTTTAAATGCATTTTTTGCCGAGCTGAGCACGTTTTTTGAGTTTGAATGTATCTTTATAGGAATGAGTTGTGTAGTGAAATTACTGCTCATATAGGCTTCAGGAGGTCATCCTGAACTAAATACATGTTGACGTGTGTGCATAAGTCCTTTGGTTTAGGCGTGACACTCAATTTGAGTTTTTATTGCTTTAAATAATTTTCAGCCCGAGCTGAGTGCGCTTTCTGACTTTGAATGTATCTTCATAGGAATGAGTTGTGTAGTCAAATTAATGCTCATTTAGGCTTCAGGAGGCCATCCTGAACAAAATACATGTTGAAGTGGTGCATAAGTCCTTTGGTTTAGGCGTGACACTCAATTTGAGTTTTTATTGCTTTAAATGCATTTTCAGCCCGAGCAGAGCACGTTTTGTGAGTTTAAATGTATCTTCATAGGAATGAGTTGTGTGGTCAAATTATTGCTCATTTAGGCTTCAGGAGGTCATCCTGAACAAAATACATGTTGAAGTGTGTGCATAAGTCCTTTGGTTTAGGTGTGACACTCAATTTGAGTGTTTATTGCTTTAAATGCATTTTCAGCCCGAGCTGAGCACGTTTTGTGAGTTTGAATGTATCTTCATAGGAATTAGTTGTGTGGTCAAATTAATGCTCATTTAGGCTTCAGGTGGTCATCCTGAACAAAATACATGTTGAAGTGTGTGCATAAGTCCTTTGGTTTAGGCGTGACACTCAATTTGAGTTTTTATTGCTTTAAATGCATTTTTTGCCGAGCTGAGCACGTTTTTTGAGTTTGAATGTATCTTTATAGGAATGAGTTGTGTAGTGAAATTACTGCTCATTTAGGCTTCAGGAGGACATCCTGAACTAAATACATGTTTAAGTGTGTGCAAAAGTCCTTTGGTTTGGGCGTGACACTCAATTTGAGTTTTTATTGCTTTAAATGCATTTTCAGGCCGAGCTGAGCACGTTTTGTGAGTTTGAATGTATCTTCATAGGAATGAGTTGTGTGGTCAAATTACTGCTCATTTAGGCTTCAGGAGGACATCCTGAACTAAGTACATGTTGAAGTGTGTGCATAAGTCCTTTGGTTTGGGCGTGACACTCAATTTGAGTTTTTATTGCTTTAAATGCATTTTCAGCCCGAGCTGAGCACGTTTTGTGAGTTTGAATGTATCTTCATAGGAATGAGTTAAGTGGTCAAATAACTGCTCATTTAGGCTTCAGGAGGACATCCTGAACTAAATACATGTTGAAGTGTAAGCATAAGTCCTTTGGTTTAGGCGTGACACTCAATTTGAGTTTTTATCGCTTTAAATGCATTTTCAGCCCGAGCTGAGCACGTTTTGTGAGTTTGAATGTATCTTCATAGGAATGAGTTGTGTGGTCAAATTAATGCTCATTTAGGCCTCAGGAGGACATCCTGAACTAAGTACATGTTGAAGTGTGTGCATAAGTCCTTTGGTTTGGGCGTGACACTCAATTTGAGTTTTTATTGCTTTAAATGCATTTTCAGCCCGAGCTGAGCACGTTTTGTGAGTTTGAATGTATCTTCATAGGAATGAGTTAAGTGGTCAAATTACTGCTCATTTAGGCTTCAGGAGGACATCCTGAACTAAATACATGTTGAAATGTAAGCATAAGTCCTTTGGTTTAGGCGTGACACTCAATTTGAGTTTTTATCGCTTTAAATGCATTTTCAGCCCGAGCTGAGCACGTTTTGTGAGTTTGAATGTATCTTCATAGGAATGAGTTGTGTGGTCAAATTAATGCTCATTTATGCTTCAGGAGGCCATCCTGAACAAAAGACATGTTGATGTGTGTGCATCAGTCCTTTGGTTTAGGCGTGACACTCAATTTGAGTTTTTATTGCTTTAAATGCATTTTCAGCCCGAGCTGAGCGCGCTTTCTGACTTTGAATGTATCTTCATAGGAATGAGTTGTGTGGTCAAATTAATTCTCATTTAGGCTTCAGTATGTCATCCTGAACAAAATACATGTTGAAGTGTGTGCATCAGTCCTTTGGTTTAGGCGTGACACTCAATATGAGTTTTTATTGCTTTAAATGCATTTTCAGCCCGAGCTGAGAACGTTTTGTGAGTTTGAATGTATCTCCATAGGAATGAGTTGTGTGGTCAAATTAATGCTCATATAGGCTTCAGGAGGCCATCCTGAACAAAATACATGTTGAAGTGTGTGCATCAGTCCTTTGGTTTAGGCGTGACACTCAATTTGAGTTTTTATTGCTTTAAATGCATTTTTTGCCGAGCTGAGCACGTTTTTTGAGTTTGAATGTATCTTTATAGGAATGAGTTGTGTAGTGAAATTACTGCTCATATAGGCTTCAGGAGGTCATCCTGAACTAAATACATGTTGACGTGTGTGCATAAGTCCTTTGGTTTAGGCGTGACACTCAATTTGAGTTTTTATTGCTTTAAATAATTTTCAGCCCGAGCTGAGTGCGCTTTCTGACTTTGAATGTATCTTCATAGGAATGAGTTGTGTAGTCAAATTAATGCTCATTTAGGCTTCAGGAGGCCATCCTGAACAAAATACATGTTGAAGTGGTGCATAAGTCCTTTGGTTTAGGCGTGACACTCAATTTGAGTTTTTATTGCTTTAAATGCATTTTCAGCCCGAGCAGAGCACGTTTTGTGAGTTTAAATGTATCTTCATAGGAATGAGTTGTGTGGTCAAATTATTGCTCATTTAGGCTTCAGGAGGTCATCCTGAACAAAATACATGTTGAAGTGTGTGCATAAGTCCTTTGGTTTAGGTGTGACACTCAATTTGAGTGTTTATTGCTTTAAATGCATTTTCAGCCCGAGCTGAGCACGTTTTGTGAGTTTGAATGTATCTTCATAGGAATTAGTTGTGTGGTCAAATTAATGCTCATTTAGGCTTCAGGTGGTCATCCTGAACAAAATACATGTTGAAGTGTGTGCATAAGTCCTTTGGTTTAGGCGTGACACTCAATTTGAGTTTTTATTGCTTTAAATGCATTTTTTGCCGAGCTGAGCTGTTTTTTGACTTTGAATGTATCTTTATAGGAATGAGTTGTGTAGTGAAATTACTGCTCATTTAGGCTTCAGGAGGACATCCTGAACTAAATACATGTTTAAGTGTGTGCAAAAGTCCTTTGGTTTGGGCGTGACACTCAATTTGAGTTTTTATTGCTTTAAATGCATTTTCAGGCCGAGCTGAGCACGTTTTGTGAGTTTGAATGTATCTTCATAGGAATGAGTTGTGTGGTCAAATTAATGCTCATTTAGGCCTCAGGAGGACATCCTGAACTAAGTACATGTTGAAGTGTGTGCATAAGTCCTTTGGTTTAGGCGTGACACTCAATTTGAGTTTTTATTGCTTTAAATGCATTTTCAGCCCGAGCTGAGCGCGCTTTCTGACTTTGAATGTATCTTCATAGGAATGAGTTGTGTGGTCAAATTATTGCTCATTTAGGCTTCAGGAGGTCATCCTGAACAATATACATGTTGAAGTGTGTGCATAAGTCCTTTGGTTTAGGCGTGACACTCAATTTGAGTTTTTATTGCTTTAAATGCATTTTCAGCCCGAGCTGAGCACGTTTTGTGAGTTTGAATGTATCTTCATAGGAATGAGTAGTGTGGTCAAATTAATGCTCATTTAGGCTTCAGGTGGTCATCCTGAACAAAATACATGTTGAAGTGTGTGCATAAGTTCTTTGGTTTAGGCGTGACACTCAATTTGAGTTTTTATTGCTTTAAATGCATTTTCAGCCCGAGCTGAGCACGTTTTGTGAGTTTGAATGTATCTTCATAGGAATGAGTTGTGTGGTCAAATTAATGCTCATATAGGCTTCAGGAGGTCATCCTGAACAAAATACATGTTGGAGTGTGCATAAGTCCTTTGGTTTAGGTGTGACACTCAATTTGACTTTTTATTGCTTTAAATGCATTTTCAGCCCGAGCTGAGCACGTTTTGTGAGATGAATGTATCTTCATAGGAATGAGTTGTGTGGTCAAATTAATGCTCATATAGGCTTCAGGAGGTCATCCTGAACAAAATACGTGTTGAAGTGTGTGCATAATCCTTTGGTTTAGGTGTGACACTCAATTTGAGTATTTATTGCTTTAAATGCATTTTCAGCCCGAGCTGAGCACGTTTTGTGAGTTTGAATGTATCTTCATAGGAATAGGTTGTGTGGTCAAATTAATGCTCATATAGGCTTCAGGAGGTCATCCTGAACAAAATACATGTTGAAGTGTGTGCATAAGTCCTTTGGTTTAGGCGTGACACTCAATTTGAGTTTTTATTGCTTTAAATGCATTTTCAGCCTGAGCTGAGCGCGCTTTCTGACTTTGAATGTATCTTCATAGGAATGAGTTTTGTGGTCAAATTATTGCTGATTTAGGCTTCAGGAGGTCATCCTGAACAAAATACATGTTGAAGTGTGTGCATAAGTCCTTTGGTTTAGGCGTGACACTCAATTTGAGTTTTTATTGCTTTAAATGCATTTTCAGCCCGAGCTGAGCACGTTTTGTGAGTTTGAATGTATCTTCATAGGAATGAGTTGTGTAGTCAAATTAATGCTCATATGGGCTTCAGGAGGTCATCCTGAACAAAATACATGTTGAAGTGTGTGCGTAAGTCCTTTGGTTTAGGTGTGACACTCAATTTGAGTTTTTATTGCTTTAAATGCATTTTCAGCCCGAGCTGAGCACGTTTTGTGAGTTTGAATGTATCTTCATAGGAATGAGTTGTGTAGTCAAATTAATGCTCATATGGGCTTCAGTAGGTCATCCTGAACAAAATACATGTTGAAGTGTGTGCATAAGTCCTTTGGTTTAGGTGTGACACTCAATTTGAGTTTTTATTGCTTTAAATGCATTTTCAGCTCGAGCTGAGCACGTTTTGTGAGTTTGAATGTATCTTCATAGGAATGAGTTGTGTGGTCAAATTAATGCTTATTTAGGCTTCAGGAGGTCATCCTGAACAAAATACACGTTGAAGTGTGTGCATAAGTCCTTCGGTTTAGGCGTGACACTCAATTTGAGTTTTTATTGCTTTAAATGCATTTCCAGCCCGAGCTGAGCGCGCTTTCTGACTTTGAATGTATCTTCATAGGAATGAGTTGTGTGGTCAAATTATTGCTCATTTAGGCTTCAGAAGGTCATCCTGAACAAAATACATGTTGAGGTGTGTGCATAAGTCCTTTGTTTTAGGCGTGACACTCAATTTGAGTTTTTATTGCTTTAAATGCATTTTCAGCCCGAGCTGAGCACGTTTTGTGAGTTTGAATGTATCTTCATAGGAATGAGTTGTGTGGTCAAATTATTGCTCATTTAGGCTTCAGGTGGTCATCCTGAACAAAATACATGTTGAAGTGTGTGCATAAGTCCTTTGGTTTAGGCGTGACACTCAATTTGAGTTTTTATTGCTTTAAATGCATTTTCAGCCCGAGCTGAGCACGTTTTGTGAGTTTGAATGTATCTTCATAGGAATGAGTCAAATTACTGCTCATTTAGGCTTCAGGAGGACATCCTGAACTAAATACATGTTGAAGTGTGTGCAAAAGTCCTTTGGTTTGGGCGTGACACTCAATTTGAGTTTTTATTGCTTTAAATGCATTTTCAGGCCGAGCTGAGCACGTTTTGTGAGTTTGAATGTATCTTCATAGGAATGAGTTGTGTGGTCAAATTACTGCTCATTTAGGCTTCAGGAGGACATCCTGAACTAAGTACATGTTGAAGTGTGTGCATAAGTCCTTTGGTTTGGGCGTGACACTCAATTTGAGTTTTTATTGCTTTAAATGCATTTTCAGCCCGAGCTGAGCACGTTTTGTGAGTTTGAATGTATCTTCATAGGAATGAGTTAAGTGGTCAAATTACTGCTCATTTAGGCTTCAGGAGGACATCCTGAACTAAGTACATGTTGAAATGTAAGCATAAGTCCTTTGGTTTAGGCGTGACACTCAATTTGAGTTTTTATCGCTTTAAATGCATTTTCAGCCCGAGCTGAGCACGTTTTGTGAGTTTGAATGTATCTTCATAGGAATGAGTTGTGTGGTCAAATTAATGCTCATTTATGCTTCAGGAGGCCATCCTGAACAAAAGACATGTTGATGTGTGTGCATCAGTCCTTTGGTTTAGGCGTGACACTCAATTTGAGTTTTTATTGCTTTAAATGCATTTTCAGCCCGAGCTGAGCGCGCTTTCTGACTTTGAATGTATCTTCATAGGAATGAGTTGTGTGGTCAAATTAATTCTCATTTAGGCTTCAGTATGTCATCCTGAACAAAATACATGTTGAAGTGTGTGCATCAGTCCTTTGGTTTAGGCGTGACACTCAATATGAGTTTTTATTGCTTTAAATGCATTTTCAGCCCGAGCTGAGCACGTTTTGTGAGTTTGAATGTATCTCCATAGGAATGAGTTGTGTGGTCAAATTAATGCTCATATAGGCTTCAGGAGGCCATCCTGAACAAAATACATGTTGAAGTGTGTGCATCAGTCCTTTGGTTTAGGCGTGACACTCAATTTGAGTTTTTATTGCTTTAAATGCATTTTTTGCCGAGCTGAGCACGTTTTTTGAGTTTGAATGTATCTTTATAGGAATGAGTTGTGTAGTGAAATTACTGCTCATATAGGCTTCAGGAGGTCATCCTGAACTAAATACATGTTGACGTGTGTGCATAAGTCCTTTGGTTTAGGCGTGACACTCAATTTGAGTTTTTATTGCTTTAAATAATTTTCAGCCCGAGCTGAGTGCGCTTTCTGACTTTGAATGTATCTTCATAGGAATGAGTTGTGTAGTCAAATTAATGCTCATTTAGGCTTCAGGAGGCCATCCTGAACAAAATACATGTTGAAGTGGTGCATAAGTCCTTTGGTTTAGGCGTGACACTCAATTTGAGTTTTTATTGCTTTAAATGCATTTTCAGCCCGAGCAGAGCACGTTTTGTGAGTTTAAATGTATCTTCATAGGAATGAGTTGTGTGGTCAAATTATTGCTCATTTAGGCTTCAGGAGGTCATCCTGAACAAAATACATGTTGAAGTGTGTGCATAAGTCCTTTGGTTTAGGTGTGACACTCAATTTGAGTGTTTATTGCTTTAAATGCATTTTCAGCCCGAGCTGAGCACGTTTTGTGAGTTTGAATGTATCTTCATAGGAATTAGTTGTGTGGTCAAATTAATGCTCATTTAGGCTTCAGGTGGTCATCCTGAACAAAATACATGTTGAAGTGTGTGCATAAGTCCTTTGGTTTAGGCGTGACACTCAATTTGAGTTTTTATTGCTTTAAATGCATTTTTTGCCGAGCTGAGCACGTTTTTTGAGTTTGAATGTATCTTTATAGGAATGAGTTGTGTAGTGAAATTACTGCTCATTTAGGCTTCAGGAGGACATCCTGAACTAAATACATGTTTAAGTGTGTGCAAAAGTCCTTTGGTTTGGGCGTGACACTCAATTTGAGTTTTTATTGCTTTAAATGCATTTTCAGGCCGAGCTGAGCACGTTTTGTGAGTTTGAATGTATCTTCATAGGAATGAGTTGTGTGGTCAAATTACTGCTCATTTAGGCTTCAGGAGGACATCCTGAACTAAGTACATGTTGAAGTGTGTGCATAAGTCCTTTGGTTTGGGCGTGACACTCAATTTGAGTTTTTATTGCTTTAAATGCATTTTCAGCCCGAGCTGAGCACGTTTTGTGAGTTTGAATGTATCTTCATAGGAATGAGTTAAGTGGTCAAATAACTGCTCATTTAGGCTTCAGGAGGACATCCTGAACTAAATACATGTTGAAGTGTAAGCATAAGTCCTTTGGTTTAGGCGTGACACTCAATTTGAGTTTTTATCGCTTTAAATGCATTTTCAGCCCGAGCTGAGCACGTTTTGTGAGTTTGAATGTATCTTCATAGGAATGAGTTGTGTGGTCAAATTAATGCTCATTTAGGCCTCAGGAGGACATCCTGAACTAAGTACATGTTGAAGTGTGTGCATAAGTCCTTTGGTTTGGGCGTGACACTCAATTTGAGTTTTTATTGCTTTAAATGCATTTTCAGCCCGAGCTGAGCACGTTTTGTGAGTTTGAATGTATCTTCATAGGAATGAGTTAAGTGGTCAAATTACTGCTCATTTAGGCTTCAGGAGGACATCCTGAACTAAATACATGTTGAAATGTAAGCATAAGTCCTTTGGTTTAGGCGTGACACTCAATTTGAGTTTTTATTGCTTTAAATGCATTTTCAGCCCGAGCTGAGCACGTTTTGTGAGTTTGAATGTATCTTCATAGGAATGAGTTGTGTGGTCAAATTAATGCTCATTTATGCTTCAGGAGGCCATCCTGAACAAAAGACATGTTGATGTGTGTGCATCAGTCCTTTGGTTTAGGCGTGACACTCAATTTGAGTTTTTATTGCTTTAAATGCATTTTCAGCCCGAGCTGAGCGCGCTTTCTGACTTTGAATGTATCTTCATAGGAATGAGTTGTGTGGTCAAATTAATTCTCATTTAGGCTTCAGTATGTCATCCTGAACAAAATACATGTTGAAGTGTGTGCATCAGTCCTTTGGTTTAGGCGTGACACTCAATATGAGTTTTTATTGCTTTAAATGCATTTTCAGCCCGAGCTGAGAACGTTTTGTGAGTTTGAATGTATCTCCATAGGAATGAGTTGTGTGGTCAAATTAATGCTCATATAGGCTTCAGGAGGCCATCCTGAACAAAATACATGTTGAAGTGTGTGCATCAGTCCTTTGGTTTAGGCGTGACACTCAATTTGAGTTTTTATTGCTTTAAATGCATTTTTTGCCGAGCTGAGCACGTTTTTTGAGTTTGAATGTATCTTTATAGGAATGAGTTGTGTAGTGAAATTACTGCTCATATAGGCTTCAGGAGGTCATCCTGAACTAAATACATGTTGACGTGTGTGCATAAGTCCTTTGGTTTAGGCGTGACACTCAATTTGAGTTTTTATTGCTTTAAATAATTTTCAGCCCGAGCTGAGTGCGCTTTCTGACTTTGAATGTATCTTCATAGGAATGAGTTGTGTAGTCAAATTAATGCTCATTTAGGCTTCAGGAGGCCATCCTGAACAAAATACATGTTGAAGTGGTGCATAAGTCCTTTAGTTTAGGCGTGACACTCAATTTGAGTTTTTATTGCTTTAAATGCATTTTCAGCCCGAGCAGAGCACGTTTTGTGAGTTTAAATGTATCTTCATAGGAATGAGTTGTGTGGTCAAATTATTGCTCATTTAGGCTTCAGGAGGTCATCCTGAACAAAATACATGTTGAAGTGTGTGCATAAGTCCTTTGGTTTAGGTGTGACACTCAATTTGAGTGTTTATTGCTTTAAATGCATTTTCAGCCCGAGCTGAGCACGTTTTGTGAGTTTGAATGTATCTTCATAGGAATTAGTTGTGTGGTCAAATTAATGCTCATTTAGGCTTCAGGTGGTCATCCTGAACAAAATACATGTTGAAGTGTGTGCATAAGTCCTTTGGTTTAGGCGTGACACTCAATTTGAGTTTTTATTGCTTTAAATGCATTTTTTGCCGAGCTGAGCACGTTTTTTGACTTTGAATGTATCTTTATAGGAATGAGTTGTGTAGTGAAATTACTGCTCATTTAGGCTTCAGGAGGACATCCTGAACTAAATACATGTTTAAGTGTGTGCAAAAGTCCTTTGGTTTGGGCGTGACACTCAATTTGAGTTTTTATTGCTTTAAATGCATTTTCAGGCCGAGCTGAGCACGTTTTGTGAGTTTGAATGTATCTTCATAGGAATGAGTTGTGTGGTCAAATTAATGCTCATTTAGGCCTCAGGAGGACATCCTGAACTAAGTACATGTTGAAGTGTGTGCATAAGTCCTTTGGTTTAGGCGTGACACTCAATTTGAGTTTTTATTGCTTTAAATGCATTTTCAGCCCGAGCTGAGCGCGCTTTCTGACTTTGAATGTATCTTCATAGGAATGAGTTGTGTGGTCAAATTATTGCTCATTTAGGCTTCAGGAGGTCATCCTGAACAATATACATGTTGAAGTGTGTGCATAAGTCCTTTGGTTTAGGCGTGACACTCAATTTGAGTTTTTATTGCTTTAAATGCATTTTCAGCCCGAGCTGAGCACGTTTTGTGAGTTTGAATGTATCTTCATAGGAATGAGTAGTGTGGTCAAATTAATGCTCATTTAGGCTTCAGGTGGTCATCCTGAACAAAATACATGTTGAAGTGTGTGCATAAGTTCTTTGGTTTAGGCGTGACACTCAATTTGAGTTTTTATTGCTTTAAATGCATTTTCAGCCCGAGCTGAGCACGTTTTGTGAGTTTGAATGTATCTTCATAGGAATGAGTTGTGTGGTCAAATTAATGCTCATATAGGCTTCAGGAGGTCATCCTGAACAAAATACATGTTGAAGTGTGTGCATAAGTCCTTTGGTTTAGGTGTGACACTCAATTTGACTTTTTATTGCTTTAAATGCATTTTCAGCCCGAGCTGAGCACGTTTTGTGAGATGAATGTATCTTCATAGGAATGAGTTGTGTGGTCAAATTAATGCTCATATAGGCTTCAGGAGGTCATCCTGAACAAAATACGTGTTGAAGTGTGTGCATAATCCTTTGGTTTAGGTGTGACACTCAATTTGAGTATTTATTGCTTTAAATGCATTTTCAGCCCGAGCTGAGCACGTTTTGTGAGTTTGAATGTATCTTCATAGGAATAGGTTGTGTGGTCAAATTAATGCTCATATAGGCTTCAGGAGGTCATCCTGAACAAAATACATGTTGAAGTGTGTGCATAAGTCCTTTGGTTTAGGCGTGACACTCAATTTGAGTTTTTATTGCTTTAAATGCATTTTCAGCCTGAGCTGAGCGCGCTTTCTGACTTTGAATGTATCTTCATAGGAATGAGTTTTGTGGTCAAATTATTGCTGATTTAGGCTTCAGGAGGTCATCCTGAACAAAATACATGTTGAAGTGTGTGCATAAGTCCTTTGGTTTAGGCGTGACACTCAATTTGAGTTTTTATTGCTTTAAATGCATTTTCAGCCCGAGCTGAGCACGTTTTGTGAGTTTGAATGTATCTTCATAGGAATAGGTGTGTGGTCAAATTAATGCTCAAATGGGCTTCAGGATGTCATCCTGAACTAAATACATGTTGAAGTGTGTGCATAAGTCCTTTGGTTTAGAGGTGACACTCAATTTGAGTTTTTATTGCTTTAAATGCATTTTCAGCCAGAGCTGAGCGCGCTTTCTGACGTTGAATGTTTCTTCATAGGAATGAGTTGTGTGGTCAAATTGTTGCTCATTTAGGCTTCAGGAGGTCATCCTGAACAAAATACATGTTTAAGTGTGTGCATAAGTCCTTTGGTTTAGGCGTGACACTCAATTTGAGTTTTTATTGCTTTAAATGCATTTTCAGCCCGAGCTGAGCGCGTTTTCTGACTTTGAATGTATCTTCATAGGAATGAGTTGTGTGGTCAAATTAATGCTCATTTAGGCTTCAGGTGGTCATCCTGAACTAAATACATGTTGAAGTGTGTGCATAAGTCCTTTGGTTTGGGCGTGACACTCAATTTGAGTTTTTATTGCTTTAAATGCATTTTCAGCCCGAGCTGAGCACGTTTTGTGAGTTTGAATGTATCTTCATAGGAATGAGTTGTGTGGTCAAATTAATGCTCATTTAGGCTTCAGGTGGTCATCCTGAACTAAATACATGTTGAAGTGTGTGCATAAGTCCTTTGGTTTAGGTGTGACACTCAATTTGAGTTTTTATTGCTTTAAATGCATTTTCAGCCCGAGCAGAGCACATTTTGTGAGTTTGAATGTAGCTTCATAGGAATGAGTTGTGTGGTCAAATTAATGCTTATTTAGGCTTCAGGAGGTCATCCTGAACAAAATACATGTTGAAGTGTGTGCATAAGTCCTTTGGTTTTGGCGTAACACTCAATTTGAGTTTTTATTGCTTTAAATGCATTTCCAGCCCGAGCTGAGCGCGCTTTCTGACTTTGAATGTATCTTCATAGGAATGAGTTGTGTGGTCAAATTATTGCTCATTTAGGCTTCAGAAGGTCATCCTGAACAAAATACATGTTGAAGTGTGTGCATAAGTCCTTTGGTTTAGGCGTGACACTCAATTTGAGTTTTTATTGCTTTAAATGCATTTTCAGCCCGAGCTGAGCGCGTTTTCTGACTTTGAATGTATCTTCTTAGGAATGAGTTGTGTATTCAAATTACTGCCCATTTAGGTGTCAGGGGGACATCCTGAACAAAATACATGTTGAAGTGTGTGCATAACTCCTTTGGTTAAGGCGTGACACTCAATTTGAGTTTTTATTGCTTTAAATGCATTTTCAGCCCGAGCTGAGCACGTTTTGTGAGTTTGAATGTATCTTCATAGGAATGAGTTGTGTGGTCAAATTAATGCTCATATAGGCTTCAGGAGGTCATCCTGAACAAAATACATGTTGAAGTGTGTGCATAATCCTTTGGTTTAGGTGTGACACTCCATTTGAGTTTTTATTGCTTTAAATGCATTTTCAGCCCGAGCTGAGCACGTTTTTTGAGTTTGAATGTATTTTCATAGGAATGAGTTGTGTGGTCAAATTAATGCTCATTTAGGCTTCAGGTGGTCATCCTGAACAAAATACATGTTGAAGTGTGTGCATAATCCTTTGGTTTAGGTGTGACACTCAATTTGAGTTTTTATTGCTTTAAATGCATTTTCAGCCCGAGCTGAGCACGTTTTGTGAGTTTGAATGTATCTTCATAGGAATAGGTTGTGTGGTCAAATTAATGCTCATATAGGCTTCAGGAGGTCATCCTGAACAAAATACATGTTGAAGTGTGTGCATAAATCCTTTGGTTTAGGCGTGACACTCAATTTGAGTTTTTATTGCTTTAAATGCATTTTCAGCCCGAGCTGAGCACGTTTTGTGAGTTTGAATGTATCTTCATAGGAATGTGTTGTGTGGTCAAATTAATGCTCATATAGGCTTCAGGAGGTCATCCTGAACAAAATACATGTTGAAGTGTGTGCATAAGTCCTTTGGTTTAGGTGTGACACTCAATTTGACTTTTTATTGCTTTAAATGCATTTTCAGCCCGAGCTGAGCACGTTTTTTGAGTTTGAATGTATCTTCATAGGAATAGGTTGTGTGGTCAAATTAATGCTCATATAGGCTTCAGGAGGTCATCCTGAACAAAATACATGTTGAAGTGTGTGCATAAGTCCTTTGGTTTAGGCGTGACACTCAATTTGAGTTTTTATTGCTTTAAATGCATTTTCAGCCCGAGCTGAGCACGTTTTGTGAGTTTGAATGTATCTTCATAGGAATGAGTAGTGTGGTCAAATTAATGCTCATTTAGGCTTCAGGTGGTCATCCTGAACAAAATACATGTTGAAGTGTGTGCATAAGTTCTTTGGTTTAGGCGTGACACTCAATTTGAGTTTTTATTGCTTTAAATGCATTTTCAGCCCGAGCTGAGCACGTTTTGTGAGTTTGAATGTATCTTCATAGGAATAGGTTGTGTGGTCAAATTAATGCTCATATAGGCTTCAGGAGGTCATCCTGAACAAAATACATGTTGAAGTGTGTGCATAAGTCCTTTGGTTTAGGTGTGACACTCAATTTGACTTTTTATTGCTTTAAATGCATTTTCAGCCCGAGCTGAGCACGTTTTGTGAGATGAATGTATCTTCATAGGAATGAGTTGTGTGGTCAAAATAATGCTCATTTAGGCTTCAGGTGGTCATCCTGAACAAAATACATGTTGAAGTGTGTGCATAAGTTCTTTGGTTTAGGCGTGACACTCAATTTGAGTTTTTATTGCTTTAAATGCATTTTCAGCCCGAGCTGAGCACGTTTTGTGAGTTTGAATGTATCTTCATAGGAATGAGTTGTGTGGTCAAATTAATGCTCATATAGGCTTCAGGAGGTCATCCTGAACAAAATACGTGTTGAAGTGTGTGCATAATCCTTTGGTTTAGGTGTGACACTCAATTTGAGTTTTTCTTGCTTTAAATGCATTTTCAGCCCGAGCTGAGCACGTTTTGTGAGTTTGAATGTATCTTCATAGGAATAGGTTGTGTGGTCAAATTAATGCTCATATAGGCTTCAGGAGGTCATCCTGAACAAAATACATGTTGAAGTGTGTGCATAAGTCCTTTGGTTTAGGTGTGACACTCAATTTGACTTTTTATTGCTTTAAATGCATTTTCAGCCCGAGCTGAGCACGTTTTGTGAGATGAATGTATCTTCATAGGAATGAGTTGTGTGGTCAAAATAATGCTCATTTAGGCTTCAGGTGGTCATCCTGAACAAAATACATGTTGAAGTGTGTGCATAAGTCCTTTGGTTTAGCCGTGACACTCAATTTGAGTTTTTATTGCTCTAAATGCATTTTCAGCCCGAGCTGAGCGCGTTTTCTGACTTTGAATGTATCTTCTTAGGAATGAGTTGTGTGGTCAAATTAATCCTCATTTAGGCTTCAGGTGGTCATCCAGAACTAAATACATGTTGAAGTGTGTGCATAAGTCCTTTGGTTTAGGCGTGACACTCCATTTGAGTTTTTATTGCTTTAAATGCATTTTCAGCCCGAGCTGAGCGCGCTTTCTGACTTTGAATGTATCTTCATAGGAATGAGTTGTGTGGTCAAATTAATGCTCATTTAGGCTTCAGGAGGACATCCTGAACTAAGTACATGTTGAAGTGTGTGCCTAAGTCCTTTGGTTTGGGCGTGACAGTCAATTTGAGTTTTTATTGCTTTAAATGCATTTTCAGCCCGACCTGAGCACGTTTTGTGAGTTTGAATACATCTTCATAGGAATGAGTTGTGTGGTCAAATTAATGCTCATTTAGGCTTCAGGTGGTCATCCTGAACTAAATACATGTTGAAGTGTGAGCATAAGTCCTTTGGTTCAGGCGTGACACTCAATTTGAGTTTTTATTGCTTTAAATGCATTTTCAGCCCGAGCTGAGCAAGTTTTGTGAGTTTGAATGTATCTTCATAGGAATGAGTTGTGTGGTCAAATTAATGCTCATATAGGCTTCAGGAGGTCATCCTGAACAAAATACATGTTGAAGTGTGTGCATAAGCCCTTTGGTTTAGGCGTGACACTCAATTTGAATTTTTATTGCTTTAAATGCATTTTCAGCCCGAGCTGAGCACGTTTTGTGAGTTTGAATGTATCTTCATAGGAATGAGTTGTGTGGTCAAATTTATGCTCATTCAGGCTTCAGGTGGTCATCCTGAACTAAATACATGTTGAAGTGTGTGCATAAGTCCTTTGGTTTAGAGGTGACACTCAATTTGAGTTTTTATTGCTTTAAATGCATTTTCAGCCAGAGCTGAGCGCGCTTTCTGACTTTGAATGTATCTTCATAGGAATGAGTTGTGTGGTCAAATTATTGCTCATTTAGGCTTCAGGAGGTCATCCTGAACAAAATACATGTTGAAGTGTGTGCATAAGTCCTTTGGTTTAGGCGTGACACTCAATTTGAGTTTTTATTGCTTTAAATGCATTTTCAGCCCGAGCTGAGCACGTTTTGTGAGTTTGAATGTATCTTCATAGGAATGAGTTGTGTGGTCAAATTAATGCTCATATAGGCTTCAGGAGGTCATCCTGAACAAAATACGTGTTGAAGTGTGTGCATAATCCTTTGGTTTAGGTGTGACACTCAATTTGAGTTTTTATTGCTTTAAATGCATTTTCAGCCCGAGCTGAGCACGTTTTGTGAGTTTGAATGTATCTTCATAGGAATAGGTTGTGTGGTCAAATTAATGCTCATATAGGCTTCAGGAGGACATCCTGAACTAAGGACATGTTGAAGTGTGTGCCTAAGTCCTTTGGTTTGGGCGTGACAGTCAATTTGAGTTTTTATTGCTTTAAATGCATTTTCAGCCCGAGCTGAGTACGTTTTGTGAGTTTGAATACATCTTCATAGGAATGAGTTGTGTGGTCAAATTAATGCTCATTTAGGCTTCAGGTGGTCATCCTGAACTAAATACATGTTGAAGTGTGTGCATAAGTCCTTTGGTTCAGGCGTGACACTCAATTTGAGTTTTTATTGCTTTAAATGCATTTTCAGCCCGAGCTGAGCACGTTTTTGTGAGTTTGAATGTATCTTCATAGGAATGAGTTGTGTGGTCAAATTAATGCTCATATAGGCTTCAGGAGGTCATCCTGAACAAAATACATGTTGAAGTGTGTGCATAAGCCCTTTGGTTTAGGCGTGACACTCAATTTGAATTTTTATTGCTTTAAATGCATTTTCAGCCCGAGCTGAGCACGTTTTGTGAGTTTGAATGTATCTTCATAGGAATGAGTTGTGTGGTCAAATTTATGCTCATTCAGGCTTCAGGTGGTCATCCTGAACTAAATACATGTTGAAGTGTGTGCATAAGTCCTTTGGTTTAGAGGTGACACTCAATTTGAGTTTTTATTGCTTTAAATGCATTTTCAGCCAGAGCTGAGCGCGCTTTCTGACTTTGAATGTATCTTCATAGGAATGAGTTGTGTGGTCAAATTATTGCTCATTTAGGCTTCAGGAGGTCATCCTGAACAAAATGCATGTTGAAGTGTGTGCATAAGTCCTTTGGTTTAGGCGTGACACTCAATTTGAGTTTTTATTGCTTTAAATGCATTTTCAGCCCGAGCTGAGCACGTTTTGTGAGTTTGAATGTATCTTCATAGGAATGAGTTGTGTGGTCAAATTAATGCTCATATAGGCTTCAGGAGGTCATCCTGAACAAAATACGTGTTGAACAGTGTGCATAATCCTTTGGTTTAGGTGTGACACTCAATTTGAGTTTTTATTGCTTTAAATGCATTTTCAGCCCGAGCTGAGCACGTTTTGTGAGTTTGAATGTATCTTCATAGGAATAGGTTGTGTGGTCAAATTAATGCTCATATAGGCTTCAGGAGGTCATCCTGAACAAAATACATGTTGAAGTGTGTGCATAAGTCCTTTGGTTTAGGCGTGGCACTCAATTTGAGTTTTTATTGCTTTAAATGCATTTTCAGCCCGAGCTGAGCACGTTTTGTGAGTTTGAATGTATCTTCATAGGAATGAGTAGTGTGGTCAAATTAATGCTCATTTAGGCTTCAGGAGGTCATCCTGAACAAAATACATGTTGAAGTGTGTGCATAAGTCCTTTGGTTTAGGCGTGACACTCCATTTGAGTTTTTATTGCTTTAAATGCATTTTCAGCCCGAGCTGAGCGCGCTTTCTGACTTTGAATGTATCTTCATAGGAATGAGTTGTGTGGTCAAATTAATGCTCATTTAGGCTTCAGGAGGACATCCTGAACTAAGTACATGTTGAAGTGTGTGCATAAGTCCTTTGGTTTGGGCGTGACAGTCAATTTGAGTTTTTATTGCTTTAAATGCATTTTCAGCCCGACCTGAGCACGTTTTGTGAGTTTGAATACATCTTCATAGGAATGAGTTGTGTGGTCAAATTAATGCTCATTTAGGCTTCAGGTGGTCATCCTGAACTAAATACATGTTGAAGTGTGTGCATAAGTCCTTTGGTTCAGGCGTGACACTCAATTTGAGTTTTTATTGCTTTAAATGCATTTTCAGCCCGAGCTGAGCACGTTTTGTGAGTTTGAATGTATCTTCATAGGAATGAGTTGTGTGGTCAAATTATTGCTCATTTAGGCTTCAGGAGGTCATCCTGAACAAAATACATGTTGAAGTGTGTGCATAAGTCCTTTGGTTTAGGCGTGACACTCAATTTGAGTTTTTATTGCTTTAAATGCATTTTCAGCCCGAGCTGAGCACGTTTTGTGAGTTTGAATGTATCTTCATAGGAATAGGTTGTGTGGTCAAATTAATGCTCATATAGGCTTCAGGAGGTCATCCTGAACAAAATACATGTTGAAGTGTGTGCATAAGTCCTTTGGTTTAGGCGTGACACTCAATTTGAGTTTTTATTGCTTTAAATGCATTTTCAGCCCGAGCTGAGCACGTTTTGTGAGTTTGAATGTATCTTCATAGGAATGAGTTGTGTGGTCAAATTTATGCTCATTCAGGCTTCAGGTGGTCATCCTGAACTAAATACATGTTGAAGTGTGTGCATAAGTCCTTTGGTTTAGAGGTGACACTCAATTTGAGTTTTTATTGCTTTAAATGCATTTTCAGCCAGAGCTGAGCGCGCTTTCTGACTTTGAATGTATCTTCATAGGAATGAGTTGTGTGGTCAAATTATTGCTCATTTAGGCTTCAGGAGGTCATCCTGAACAAAATACATGTTGAAGTGTGTGCATAAGTCCTTTGGTTTAGGCGTGACACTCAATTTTAGTTTTTATTGGTTTAAATGCATTTTCAGCCCGAGCTGAGCACGTTTTGTGAGTTTGAATGTATCTTCATAGGAATGAGTTGTGTGGTCAAATTTATGCTCATTCAGGCTTCAGGTGGTCATCCTGAACTAAATACATGTTGAAGTGTGTGCATAAGTCCTTTGGTTTAGAGGTGACACTCAATATGAGTTTTTATTGCTTTAAATGCATTTTCAGCCAGAGCTGAGCGCGCTTTCTGACTTTGAATGTATCTTCATAGGAATGAGTTGTGTGGTCAAATTATTGCTCATTTAGGCTTCAGGAGGTCATCCTGAACAAAATACATGTTGAAGTGTGTGCATAAGTCCTTTGGTTTAGGCGTGACACTCAATTTTAGTTTTTATTGGTTTAAATGCATTTTCAGCCCGAGCTGAGCACGTTTTGTGAGTTTGAATGTATCTTCATAGGAATGAGTTGTGTGGTCAAATTAATGCTCATATAGGCTTCAGGAGGTCATCCTGAACAAAATACGTGTTGAAGTGTGTGCATAATCCTTTGGTTTAGGTGTGACACTCAATTTGAGTTTTTATTGCTTTAAATTCATTTTCAGCCCGAGCTGAGCACGTTTTGTGAGTTTGAATGTATCTTCATAGGAATAGGTTGTGTGGTCAAATTAATGCTCATATAGGCTTCAGGAGGTCATCCTGAACAAAATACATGTTGAAGTGTGTGCATAAGTCCTTTGGTTTAGAGGTGACACTCAATTTGAGTTTTTATTGCTTTAAATGCATTTTCAGCCAGAGCTGAGCGCGCTTTCTGACTTTGAATGTATCTTCATAGGAATGAGTTGTGTGGTCAAATTATTGCTCATTTAGGCTTCAGGAGGTCATCCTGAACAAAATACATGTTGAAGTGTGTGCATAAGTCCTTTGGTTTAGGCGTGACACTCAATTTTAGTTTTTATTGGTTTAAATGCATTTTCAGCCCGAGCTGAGCACGTTTTGTGAGTTTGAATGTATCTTCATAGGAATGAGTTGTGTGGTCAAATTAATGCTCATATAGGCTTCAGGAGGTCATCCTGAACAAAATACGTGTTGAAGTGTGTGCATAATCCTTTGGTTTAGGTGTGACACTCAATTTGAGTTTTTATTGCTTTAAATTCATTTTCAGCCCGAGCTGAGCACGTTTTGTGAGTTTGAATGTATCTTCATAGGAATAGGTTGTGTGGTCAAATTAATGCTCATATAGGCTTCAGGAGGTCATCCTGAACAAAATACATGTTGAAGTGTGTGCATAAGTTCTTTGGTTTAGGCGTGACACTCAATTTGAGTTTTTATTGCTTTAAATGCATTTTCAGCCCGAGCTGAGCACGTTTTGTGAGTTTGAATGTCTCTTCATAGGAATGAGTTGTGTGGTCAAATTAATGCTCATATAGGCTTCAGGAGGTCATCCTGAACAAAATACGTGTTGAAGTGTGTGCATAATCCTTTGGTTTAGGTGTGACACTCAATTTGAGTTTTTATTGCTTTAAATGCATTTTCAGCCCGAGCTGAGCACGTTTTGTGAGTTTGAATGTATCTTCATAGGAATAGGTGTGTGGTCAAATTAATGCTCAAATGGGCTTCAGGATGTCATCCTGAACTAAATACATGTTGAAGTGTGTGCATAAGTCCTTTGGTTTAGAGGTGACACTCAATTTGAGTTTTTATTGCTTTAAATGCATTTTCAGCCAGAGCTGAGCGCGCTTTCTGACGTTGAATGTATCTTCATAGGAATGAGTTGTGTGGTCAAATTGTTGCTCATTTAGGCTTCAGGAGGTCATCCTGAACAAAATACATGTTGAAGTGTGTGCATAAGTCCTTTGGTTTAGGCGTGACACTCAATTTGAGTTTTTATTGCTTTAAATGCATTTTCAGCCCGAGCTGAGCGCGTTTTCTGACTTTGAATGTATCTTCATAGGAATGAGTTGTGTGGTCAAATTAATGCTCATTTAGGCTTCAGGAGGACATCCTGAACTAAGTACATGTTGAAGTGTGTGCATAAGTCCTTTGGTTTAGGCGTGACACTCAATTTGAGTTTTTATTGCTTTAAATGCATTTTCAGCCCGAGCTGAGCACGTTTTGTGAGTTTCAATGTATCTTCATAGGAATGAGTTGTGTGGTCAAATTAATGCTCATTTAGGCTTCAGGAGGACATCCTGAACTAAGTACATGTTGAAGTGTGTGCATAAGTCCTTTGGTTTAAGCGTGACACTCAATTTGAGTTTTTATTGATTTAAATGCATTTTCAGCCCGAGCTGAGCACGTTTTGTGAGTTTGAATGTATCTTCATAGGAATAGGTTGTGTGGTCAAATTAATGCTCATTTAGGCTTCAGGAGGTCATCCTGAACAAAATACATGTTGAAGTGTGTGCATAAGTCCTTTGGTTTAGGCGTGACACTCAATTTGAGTTTTTATTGCTTTAAATGCATTTTCAGCCCGAGCTGAGCGCGTTTTCTGACTTTGAATGTATCTTCATAGGAATGAGTTTTGTGGTCAAATTATTGCTGATTTAGGCTTCAGGAGGTCATCCTGAACAAAATACATGTTGAAGTGTGTGCATAAGTCCTTTGGTTTAGGCGTGACACTCAATTTGAGTTTTTATTGCTTTAAATGCATTTTCAGCCCGAGCTGAGCGCGCTTTCTGACTTTGAATGTATCTTCATAGGAATGAGTTGTGTGGTCAAATTATTGCTCATTTAGGCTTCAGGAGGTCATCCTGAACAATATACATGTTGAAGTGTGTGCATAAGTCCTTTGGTTTAGGCGTGACACTCATTTTGAGTTTTTATTGCTTTAAATGCATTTTCAGCCCGAGCTGAGCACGTTTTGTGAGTTTGAATGTATCTTCATAGGAATGAGTAGTGTGGTCAAATTAATGCTCATTTAGGCTTCAGGTGGTCATCCTGAACAAAATACATGTTGAAGTGTGTGCATAAGTTCTTTGGTTTAGGCGTGACACTCAATTTGAGTTTTTATTGCTTTAAATGCATTTTCAGCCCGAGCTGAGCACGTTTTGTGAGTTTGAATGTCTCTTCATAGGAATGAGTTGTGTGGTCAAATTAATGCTCATATAGGCTTCAGGAGGTCATCCTGAACAAAATACGTGTTGAAGTGTGTGCATAATCCTTTGGTTTAGGTGTGACACTCAATTTGAGTTTTTATTGCTTTAAATGCATTTTCAGCCCGAGCTGAGCACGTTTTGTGAGTTTGAATGTATCTTCATAGGAATAGGTGTGTGGTCAAATTAATGCTCAAATGGGCTTCAGGATGTCATCCTGAACTAAATACATGTTGAAGTGTGTGCATAAGTCCTTTGGTTTAGAGGTGACACTCAATTTGAGTTTTTATTGCTTTAAATGCATTTTCAGCCAGAGCTGAGCGCGCTTTCTGACGTTGAATGTATCTTCATAGGAATGAGTTGTGTGGTCAAATTGTTGCTCATTTAGGCTTCAGGAGGTCATCCTGAACAAAATACATGTTGAAGTGTGTGCATAAGTCCTTTGGTTTAGGCGTGACACTCAATTTGAGTTTTTATTGCTTTAAATGCATTTTCAGCCCGAGCTGAGCGCGTTTTCTGACTTTGAATGTATCTTCATAGGAATGAGTTGTGTGGTCAAATTAATGCTCATTTAGGCTTCAGGAGGACATCCTGAACTAAGTACATGTTGAAGTGTGTGCATAAGTCCTTTGGTTTGGGCGTGACAGTCAATTTGAGTTTTTATTGCTTTAAATGCATTTTCAGCCCGACCTGAGCACGTTTTGTGAGTTTGAATACATCTTCATAGGAATGAGTTGTGTGGTCAAATTAATGCTCATTTAGGCTTCAGGTGGTCATCCTGAACTAAATACATGTTGAAGTGTGTGCATAAGTCCTTTGGTTCAGGCGTGACACTCAATTTGAGTTTTTATTGCTTTAAATGCATTTTCAGCCCGAGCTGAGCACGTTTTGTGAGTTTGAATGTATCTTCATAGGAATGAGTTGTGTGGTCAAATTATTGCTCATTTAGGCTTCAGGAGGTCATCCTGAACAAAATACATGTTGAAGTGTGTGCATAAGTCCTTTGGTTTAGGCGTGACACTCAATTTGAGTTTTTATTGCTTTAAATGCATTTTCAGCCCGAGCTGAGCACGTTTTGTGAGTTTGAATGTATCTTCATAGGAATAGGTTGTGTGGTCAAATTAATGCTCATATAGGCTTCAGGAGGTCATCCTGAACAAAATACATGTTGAAGTGTGTGCATAAGTCCTTTGGTTTAGGCGTGACACTCAATTTGAGTTTTTATTGCTTTAAATGCATTTTCAGCCCGAGCTGAGCACGTTTTGTGAGTTTGAATGTATCTTCATAGGAATGAGTTGTGTGGTCAAATTTATGCTCATTCAGGCTTCAGGTGGTCATCCTGAACTAAATACATGTTGAAGTGTGTGCATAAGTCCTTTGGTTTAGAGGTGACACTCAATTTGAGTTTTTATTGCTTTAAATGCATTTTCAGCCAGAGCTGAGCGCGCTTTCTGACTTTGAATGTATCTTCATAGGAATGAGTTGTGTGGTCAAATTATTGCTCATTTAGGCTTCAGGAGGTCATCCTGAACAAAATACATGTTGAAGTGTGTGCATAAGTCCTTTGGTTTAGGCGTGACACTCAATTTTAGTTTTTATTGGTTTAAATGCATTTTCAGCCCGAGCTGAGCACGTTTTGTGAGTTTGAATGTATCTTCATAGGAATGAGTTGTGTGGTCAAATTAATGCTCATATAGGCTTCAGGAGGTCATCCTGAACAAAATACGTGTTGAAGTGTGTGCATAATCCTTTGGTTTAGGTGTGACACTCAATTTGAGTTTTTATTGCTTTAAATTCATTTTCAGCCCGAGCTGAGCACGTTTTGTGAGTTTGAATGTATCTTCATAGGAATAGGTTGTGTGGTCAAATTAATGCTCATATAGGCTTCAGGAGGTCATCCTGAACAAAATACATGTTGAAGTGTGTGCATAAGTTCTTTGGTTTAGGCGTGACACTCAATTTGAGTTTTTATTGCTTTAAATGCATTTTCAGCCCGAGCTGAGCACGTTTTGTGAGTTTGAATGTCTCTTCATAGGAATGAGTTGTGTGGTCAAATTAATGCTCATATAGGCTTCAGGAGGTCATCCTGAACAAAATACGTGTTGAAGTGTGTGCATAATCCTTTGGTTTAGGTGTGACACTCAATTTGAGTTTTTATTGCTTTAAATGCATTTTCAGCCCGAGCTGAGCACGTTTTGTGAGTTTGAATGTATCTTCATAGGAATAGGTGTGTGGTCAAATTAATGCTCAAATGGGCTTCAGGATGTCATCCTGAACTAAATACATGTTGAAGTGTGTGCATAAGTCCTTTGGTTTAGAGGTGACACTCAATTTGAGTTTTTATTGCTTTAAATGCATTTTCAGCCAGAGCTGAGCGCGCTTTCTGACGTTGAATGTATCTTCATAGGAATGAGTTGTGTGGTCAAATTGTTGCTCATTTAGGCTTCAGGAGGTCATCCTGAACAAAATACATGTTGAAGTGTGTGCATAAGTCCTTTGGTTTAGGCGTGACACTCAATTTGAGTTTTTATTGCTTTAAATGCATTTTCAGCCCGAGCTGAGCGCGTTTTCTGACTTTGAATGTATCTTCATAGGAATGAGTTGTGTGGTCAAATTAATGCTCATTTAGGCTTCAGGAGGACATCCTGAACTAAGTACATGTTGAAGTGTGTGCATAAGTCCTTTGGTTTAGGCGTGACACTCAATTTGAGTTTTTATTGCTTTAAATGCATTTTCAGCCCGAGCTGAGCACGTTTTGTGAGTTTCAATGTATCTTCATAGGAATGAGTTGTGTGGTCAAATTAATGCTCATTTAGGCTTCAGGAGGACATCCTGAACTAAGTACATGTTGAAGTGTGTGCATAAGTCCTTTGGTTTAAGCGTGACACTCAATTTGAGTTTTTATTGATTTAAATGCATTTTCAGCCCGAGCTGAGCACGTTTTGTGAGTTTGAATGTATCTTCATAGGAATAGGTTGTGTGGTCAAATTAATGCTCATTTAGGCTTCAGGAGGTCATCCTGAACAAAATACATGTTGAAGTGTGTGCATAAGTCCTTTGGTTTAGGCGTGACACTCAATTTGAGTTTTTATTGCTTTAAATGCATTTTCAGCCCGAGCTGAGCGCGTTTTCTGACTTTGAATGTATCTTCATAGGAATGAGTTTTGTGGTCAAATTATTGCTGATTTAGGCTTCAGGAGGTCATCCTGAACAAAATACATGTTGAAGTGTGTGCATAAGTCCTTTGGTTTAGGCGTGACACTCAATTTGAGTTTTTATTGCTTTAAATGCATTTTCAGCCCGAGCTGAGCGCGCTTTCTGACTTTGAATGTATCTTCATAGGAATGAGTTGTGTGGTCAAATTATTGCTCATTTAGGCTTCAGGAGGTCATCCTGAACAATATACATGTTGAAGTGTGTGCATAAGTCCTTTGGTTTAGGCGTGACACTCAATTTGAGTTTTTATTGCTTTAAATGCATTTTCAGCCCGAGCTGAGCACGTTTTGTGAGTTTGAATGTATCTTCATAGGAATGAGTAGTGTGGTCAAATTAATGCTCATTTAGGCTTCAGGTGGTCATCCTGAACAAAATACATGTTGAAGTGTGTGCATAAGTTCTTTGGTTTAGGCGTGACACTCAATTTGAGTTTTTATTGCTTTAAATGCATTTTCAGCCCGAGCTGAGCACGTTTTGTAAGTTTGAATGTATCTTCATAGGAATGAGTTGTGTGGTCAAATTAATGCTCATATAGGCTTCAGGAGGTCATCCTGAACAAAATACGTGTTGAAGTGTGTGCATAATCCTTTGGTTTAGGTGTGACACTCAATTTGAGTTTTTATTGCTTTAAATGCATTTTCAGCCCGAGCTGAGCACGTTTTGTGAGTTTGAATGTATCTTCATAGGAATAGGTTGTGTGGTCAAATTAATGCTCATATAGGCTTCAGGAGGTCATCCTGAACAAAATACATGTTGAAGTGTGTGCATAAGTCCTTTGGTTTAGGTGTGACACTCAATTTGACTTTTTATTGCTTTAAATGCATTTTCAGCCCGAGCTGAGCACGTTTTGTGAGATGAATGTATCTTCATAGGAATGAGTTGTGTGGTCAAATTAATGCTCATATAGGCTTCAGGAGGTCATCCTGAACAAAATACGTGTTGAAGTGTGTGCATAATCCTTTGGTTTAGGTGTGACACTCAATTTGAGTATTTATTGCTTTAAATGCATTTTCAGCCCGAGCTGAGCACGTTTTGTGAGTTTGAATGTATCTTCATAGGAATAGGTTGTGTGGTCAAATTAATGCTCATATAGGCTTCAGGAGGTCATCCTGAACAAAATACATGTTGAAGTGTGTGCATAATCCTTTGGTTTAGGTGTGACACTCAATTTGAGTTTTTATTGCTTTAAATGCATTTTCAGCCCGAGCTGAGCACGTTTTGTGAGTTTGAATGTATCTTCATAGGAATGAGTTGTGTGGTCAAATTAATGCTTATTTAGGCTTCAGGAGGTCATCCTGAACAAAATACATGTTGAAGTGTGTGCATAAGTCCTTTTGTTTAGGCGTGACACTCAATTTGAGTTTTTATTGCTTTAAATGCATTTTCAGCCCGAGCTGAGCACGTTTTGTGAGTTTGAATGTATCTTCATAGGAATGAGTTGTGTGGTCATTAATGCTCATTTAGGCTTCAGGTGGTCATCCTGAACAAAATACATGTTGAAGTGTGTGCATAAGTCCTTTGGTTTAGGCGTGACACTCAATTTGAGTTTTTATTGCTTTAAATGCATTTTCAGCCCGAGCTGAGCACGTTTTGTGAGTTTGAATCTATCTTCATAGGAATGAGTTGTGTGGTCAAATTAATGCTCATATGGGCTTTAGGAGGTCATCCTGAACAAAATACATGTTGAAGTGTGTGCATAAGTCCTTTGGTTTAGGTGTGACACTCAATTTGAGGTTTTATTGCTTTAAATGCATTTTCAGCCCGAGCTGAGCACGTTTTGTGAGTTTGAATGTATCTTCATAGGAATGAGTTGTGTGGTCAAATTAATGCTCATTTAGGCTTCAGGTGGTCATCCTGAACAAAATACATGTTGAAGTGTGTGCATAAGTCCTTTGGTTTAGGCGTGACACTCAATTTGAGTTTTTATTGCTTTAAATGCATTTTCAGCCCGAGCTGAGCGCGTTTTCTGACTTTGAATGTATCTTCATAGGAATGAGTTGTGTAGTCAAATTAATGCTCATTTAGGCTTCAGGAGGACATCCTGAACTAAATACATGTTGAAGTGTGTGCATAAGTCCTTTGGTTTAGGCGTGACACTCAATTTGAATTTTTATTGCTTTAAATGCATTTTCAGCCCGAGCTGAGCACATTTTGTGAGTTTGAATGTATCTTCATAGGAATGAGTTGTGTGGTCAAATTAATGCTCATTTAGGCTTCAGGTGGTCATCCTGAACAAAATACATGTTGAAGTGTGTGCATCAGTCATTTGGTTTAGGCGTGACACTCAATTTGAGTTTTTATTGCTTTAAATGCATTTTCAGCACGAGCTGAGCACGTTTTGTGAGTTTGAATGTATCTTCATAGGAATGAGTTGTGTAGTCAAATCAATGCTCATATGGGCTTCAGGAGGTCATCCTGAACAAAATACATGTTGAAGTGTGTGCATAAGTCCTTTGGTTTAGGCGTGACACTCAATTTGAGTTTTTATTGCTTTAAATGCATTTTCAGCCCGAGCTGAGCGCGTTTTGTCAGTTTGAATGTATCTTCATAGGAATGAGTTGTGTGGTCAAATTAATGCTCATTTAGGCTTAAGGAGGACATCCTGAACTAAGTACATTTTGAAGTGTGTGCATAAGTCCTTTGGTTTGGGCGTGACACTCAATTCGAATTTTTATTGCTTTAAATGCATTTTCAGCCCGAGCTGAGCACGTTTTGTGAGTTTGAATGTATCTTCATAGGAATGAGTTGTGTGGTCAAATTAATGCTCATTTAGGCTTCAGGTGGTTATCCTGAACTAAATACATGTTGAAGTGTGTGCATAAGTCCTTATGTTTAGGCGTGACACTCAATTTGAGTTTTTATTGCTTTAAATGCATTTTCAGCCCGAGCTGAGCGTGCTTTCTGACTTTGAATGTATCTTCATAGGAATGCGTTGTGTGGTCAAATTATTGCTCATTTAGGCTTCAGGAGGTCATCCTGAACAAAATACACGTTGAAGTGTGTGCATAAGTCCTTTGGTTTAGGCGTGACACTCAAGTTGAGTTTTTATTGCTTTATAAATGCATTTTCAGCACGAGCTGAGGGCGCTTTCTGACTTTGAATGTATCTTCATAGGAATGAGTTGTGGAGTCAAATTAATGCTCATTTAGGCTTCAGGTGGTCATCCTGAACTAAATACATGTTGAAGTGTGTGCATTAATCCTTTGGTTTAGGCGTGACACTCAATTTGAGTTTTTATTGCTTTAAATGCATTTTCAGCCCGAGCTGAGCGCGCTTTCTGACTTTGAATGTATCTTCATAGGAATGCGTTGTGTGGTCAAATTATTGCTCATTTAGGCTTCGGGAGCTCATCCTGAACAAAATACATGTTGAAGTGTGTGCATAAGTCCTTTTGTTTAGGCGTGACACTCAATTTGAGTTTTTATTGCTTTAAATGCATTTTCAGCCCGAGCTGAGCACGTTTTGTGAGTTTGAATGTATCTTCATAGGAATGAGTTGTGTGGTCAAATTAATGCTCATTTAGGCTTCAGGCGGTCATCCTGAACAAAATACATGTTGAAGTGTGTGCATATGTCCTTTGGTTTAGGCGTGACACTCAATTTGAGTTTTTATTGCTTTAAATGCATTTTCAGCCCGAGCTGAGCACGTTTTGTGAGTTTGAATGTATCTTCATAGGAATGAGTTGTGTGGTCACATTAATGCTCATATGGGCTTCAGGAGGTCATCCTGAACAAAATACATGTTGAAGTGTGTGCATAAGTCCTTTGGTTTAGGCGTGACACTCAATTTGAATTTTTATTGCTTTAAATGCATTTTCAGCCCGAGCTGAGCACGTTTTGTGAGTTTGATTGTATCTTCATAGGAATGAGTTGTGTGGTCAAATTAATGCTCATTTAGGCTTCAGGTGGTCATCCTGAACAAAATACATGTTGAAGTGTGTGCATAAGTCCTTTGGTTTAGGTGTGACACTCAATTTGAGTTTTTATTGCTTTAAATGCATTTTCAGCCCGAGCTGAGCACGTTTTGTGAGTTTGAATGTATCTTCATAGGAATGAGTTGTGTGGTCAAATTAATGCTCATTTAGGCTTCAGGTGGTCATCCTGAACTAAATACATGTTGAAGTGTGTGCATAAGTCCTTTGGTTTAGGCGTGACACTCAATTTGAGTTTTTATTGCTTTAAATGCATTTTCAGCCCGAGCTGAGCACATTTTGTGAGTTTGAATGTATCTTCATAGGAATGAGTTGTGTGATCAAAACAATGCTCATTTAGGCTTCAGGAGGACATCCTGAACTCAGTACATGTTGAAGTGTGTGCATAAGTCCTTTGGTTTGGGCGTGAAAGTCAATTTGAGTTTTTATTGCTTTAAATGCATTTTCAGGCCGAGCTGAGCACGTTTTGTGAGTTTGAATGTATCTTCATAGGAATTAGTTGTGTAGTTAAATCACTGCTCATTTAGGCTTCAGGAGGACATCCTGAACTAAATACATGTTGAAGTGTGTTTATAAGTCCTTTGGTTTAGGCGTGGCACTCAATTTGAGTTTTTATTGCTTTAAATGCATTTTCAGCCCGAGCTGAGCGCGCTTTCTGACTTTGAATGTATCTTCATAGGAATGAGTAGTGTGGTCAAATTAATGCTCATTTAGGCTTCAGGTGGTCATCCTGAACAAAATACATGTTGAAGTGTGTGCATAAGTTCTTTGGTTTAGGCGTGACACTCAATTTTAGTTTTTATTGCTTTAAATGCATTTTCAGCCCGAGCTGAGCACGTTTTGTGAGTTTGAATGTCTCTTCATAGGAATGAGTTGTGTGGTCAAATTAATGCTCATATAGGCTTCAGGAGGTCATCCTGAACAAAATACGTGTTGAAGTGTGTGCATAATCCTTTGGTTTAGGTGTGACACTCAATTTGAGTTTTTATTGCTTTAAATGCATTTTCAGCCCGAGCTGAGCACGTTTTGTGAGTTTGAATGTATCTTCATAGGAATAGGTTGTGTGGTCAAATTAATGCTCATATAGGCTTCAGGAGGTCATCCTGAACAAAATACATGTTGAAGTGTGTGCATAAGTTCTTTGGTTTAGGCGTGACACTCAATTTGAGTTTTTATTGCTTTAAATGCATTTTCAGCCCGAGCTGAGCACGTTTTGTGAGTTTGAATGTCTCTTCATAGGAATGAGTTGTGTGGTCAAATTAATGCTCATATAGGCTTCAGGAGGTCATCCTGAACAAAATACGTGTTGAAGTGTGTGCATAATCCTTTGGTTTAGGTGTGACACTCAATTTGAGTTTTTATTGCTTTAAATGCATTTTCAGCCCGAGCTGAGCACGTTTTGTGAGTTTGAATGTATCTTCATAGGAATAGGTGTGTGGTCAAATTAATGCTCAAATGGGCTTCAGGATGTCATCCTGAACTAAATACATGTTGAAGTGTGTGCATAAGTCCTTTGGTTTAGAGGTGACACTCAATTTGAGTTTTTATTGCTTTAAATGCATTTTCAGCCAGAGCTCAGCGCGCTTTCTGACGTTGAATGTATCTTCATAGGAATGAGTTGTGTGGTCAAATTGTTGCTCATTTAGGCTTCAGGAGGTCATCCTGAACAAAATACATGTTTAAGTGTGTGCATAAGTCCTTTGGTTTAGGCGTGACACTCAATTTGAGTTTTTATTGCTTTAAATGCATTTTCAGCCCGAGCTGAGTGCGTTTTCTGACTTTGAATGTATCTTCATAGGAATGAGTTGTGTGGTCAAATTAATGCTCATTTAGGCTTCAGGAGGACATCCTGAACTAAGTACATGTTGAAGTGTGTGCATAAGTCCTTTGGTTTAAGCGTGACACTCAATTTGAGTTTTTATTGATTTAAATGCATTTTCAGCCCGAGCTGAGCACGTTTTGTGAGTTTGAATGTATCTTCATAGGAATAGGTTGTGTGGTCAAATTAATGCTCATATAGGCTTCAGGAGGTCATCCTGAACAAAATACATGTTGAAGTGTGTGCATAAGTCCTTTGGTTTAGGCGTGACACTCAATTTGAGTTTTTATTGCTTTAAATGCATTTTCAGCCCGAGCTGAGCACGTTTTGTGAGTTTCAATGTATCTTCATAGGAATGAGTTGTGTGGTCAAATTATTGCTCATTTAGGCTTCAGGAGGTCATCCTGAACAAAATACATGTTGAAGTGTGTGCATAAGTCCTTTGGTTTAGGCGTGACACTCAATTTGAGTTTTTATTGCTTTAAATGCATTTTCAGCCCGAGCTGAGCACGTTTTGTGAGTTTGAATATATCTTCATAGGAATGAGTTGTGTGCTCAAATTAATGCTCATTTAGGCTTCAGGTGGTCGTCCTGAACTAAATACATGTTGAAGTGTGTGCATAAGTCCTTTGGTTTAAGCGTGACACTCAATTTGAGTTTTTATTGATTTAAATGCATTTTCAGCCCGAGCTGAGCACGTTTTGTGAGTTTGAATGTATCTTCATAGGAATAGGTTGTGTGGTCAAATTAATGCTCATATAGGCTTCAGGAGGTCATCCTGAACAAAATACATGTTGAAGTGTGTGCATAAGTCCTTTGGTTTAGGCGTGACACTCAATTTGAGTTTTTATTGCTTTAAATGCATTTTCAGCCCGAGCTGAGCACGTTTTGTGAGTTTGAATGTATCTTCATAGGAATAGGTGTGTGGTCAAATTAATGCTCAAATGGGCTTCAGGATGTCATCCTGAACTAAATACATGTTGAAGTGTGTGCATAAGTCCTTTGGTTTAGAGGTGACACTCAATTTGAGTTTTTATTGCTTTAAATGCATTTTCAGCCAGAGCTGAGCGCGCTTTCTGACGTTGAATGTATCTTCATAGGAATGAGTTGTGTGGTCAAATTGTTGCTCATTTAGGCTTCAGGAGGTCATCCTGAACAAAATACATGTTTAAGTGTGTGCATAAGTCCTTTGGTTTAGGCGTGACACTCAATTTGAGTTTTTATTGCTTTAAATGCATTTTCAGCCCGAGCTGAGCATGTTTTTTGAGTTTGAATGTATCTTCATAGGAATGAGTTGTGTGCACAAATTAATGCTCATATAGGCTTCAGGTGGTCGTCCTGAACTAAATACATGTTGAAGTGTGTGCATAAGTCCTTTGGTTTAAGCGTGACACTCAATTTGAGTTTTTATTGATTTAAATGCATTTTCAGCCCGAGCTGAGCACGTTTTGTGAGTTTGAATGTATCTTCATAGGAATAGGTTGTGTGGTCAAATTAATGCTCATATAGGCTTCAGGAGGTCATCCTGAACAAAATACATGTTGAAGTGTGTGCATAAGTCCTTTGGTTTAGGCGTGACACTCAATTTGAGTTTTTATTGCTTTAAATGCATTTTCAGCCCGAGCTGAGCACGTTTTGTGAGTTTCAATGTATCTTCATAGGAATGAGTTGTGTGGTCAAATTATTGCTCATTTAGGCTTCAGGAGGTCATCCTGAACAAAATACATGTTGAAGTGTGTGCATAAGTCCTTTGGTTTAGGCGTGACACTCAATTTGAGTTTTTATTGCTTTAAATGCATTTTCAGCCCGAGCTGAGCACGTTTTGTGAGTTTGAATGTATCTTCATAGGAATAGGTTGTGTGGTCAAATTAATGCTCATATAGGCTTCAGGAGGTCATCCTGAACAAAATACATGTTGAAGTGTGTGCATAAGTTCTTTGGTTTAGGCGTGACACTCAATTTGAGTTTTTATTGCTTTAAATGCATTTTCAGCCCGAGCTGAGCACGTTTTGTGAGTTTGAATGTCTCTTCATAGGAATGAGTTGTGTGGTCAAATTAATGCTCATATAGGCTTCAGGAGGTCATCCTGAACAAAATACGTGTTGAAGTGTGTGCATAATCCTTTGGTTTAGGTGTGACACTCAATTTGAGTTTTTATTGCTTTAAATGCATTTTCAGCCCGAGCTGAGCACGTTTTGTGAGTTTGAATGTATCTTCATAGGAATAGGTGTGTGGTCAAATTAATGCTCAAATGGGCTTCAGGATGTCATCCTGAACTAAATACATGTTGAAGTGTGTGCATAAGTCCTTTGGTTTAGAGGTGACACTCAATTTGAGTTTTTATTGCTTTAAATGCATTTTCAGCCAGAGCTGAGCGCGCTTTCTGACGTTGAATGTATCTTCATAGGAATGAGTTGTGTGGTCAAATTGTTGCTCATTTAGGCTTCAGGAGGTCATCCTGAACAAAATACATGTTTAAGTGTGTGCATAAGTCCTTTGGTTTAGGTGTGACACTCAATTTGAGTTTTTATTGCTTTAAATGCATTTTCAGCCCGAGCTGAGCACGTTTTCTGACTTTGAATGTATCTTCATAGGAATGAGTTGTGTGGTCAAATTAATGCTCATTTAGGCTTCAGGAGGACATCCTGAACTAAGTACATGTTGAAGTGTGTGCATAAGTCCTTTGGTTTAAGCGTGACACTCAATTTGAGTTTTTATTGATTTAAATGCATTTTCAGCCCGAGCTGAGCACGTTTTGTGAGTTTGAATGTATCTTCAGGCGGCCCGGTAGTCCAGTGGTTAGCACGTCGGCTTCACAGTGCAGAGGTACCGGGTTCGATTCCAGCTCCGGCCTCCCTGTGTGGTGTTTGCATGTTCTCCCCGGGCCTGCGTGGGTTTTCACCGGGTGCTCCGGTTTCCTCCCACATTCCAAAAACATGCATGTCAGGCTGATTGGACGCTCTAAATTGTCCCTAGGTGTGAGTGTGGGCGTGGATGGTTGTTCGTCTCTGTGTGCCCTGCGATTGGCTGGCAACTGATTCAGGGTGTCCCCCGCCTACTGCCCGGAGATGGCTGGGATAGGCTCCAGCACCCCCCGCGACCCTAGTGAGGATCAAGCGGTTCGGAAAATGGATGGATGGATGTATCTTCATAGGAATAGGTTGTGTGGTCAAATTAATGCTCATATAGGCTTCAGGAGGTCATCCTGAACAAAATACATGTTGAAGTGTGTGCATAAGTCCTTTGGTTTAGGCGTGACACTCAATTTGAGTTTTTATTGCTTTAAATGCATTTTCAGCCCGAGCTGAGCACGTTTTGTGAGTTTCAATGTATCTTCATAGGAATGAGTTGTGTGGTCAAATTATTGCTCATTTAGGCTTCAGGAGGTCATCCTGAACAAAATACATGTTGAAGTGTGTGCATAAGTCCTTTGGTTTAGGCGTGACACTCAATTTGAGTTTTTATTGCTTTAAATGCATTTTCAGCCCGAGCTGAGCACGTTTTGTGAGTTTGAATATATCTTCATAGGAATGAGTTGTGTGCTCAAATTAATGCTCATTTAGGCTTCAGGTGGTCGTCCTGAACTAAATACATGTTGAAGTGTGTGCATAAGTCCTTTGGTTTAGGCGTGACACTCAATTTGAGTTTTTATTGCTTTAAATGCATTTTCAGCCCGAGCTGAGCACGTTTTGTGAGTTTGAATGTATCTTCATAGGAATGAGTAGTGTGGTCAAATTAATGCTCATTTTGGCTTCAGGTGGTCATCCTGAACAAAATACATGTTGAAGTGTGTGCATAAGTCCTTTGGTTTAGGCGTGACACTCAATTTGAGTTTTTATTGCTTTAAATGCATTTTCAGCCCGAGCTGAGCACGTTTTGTGAGTTTCAATGTATCTTCATAGGAATGAGTTGTGTGGTCAAATTATTGCTCATTTAGGCTTCAGGAGGTCATCCTGAACAAAATACATGTTGAAGTGTGTGCATAAGTCCTTTGGTTTAGGCGTGACACTCAATTTGAGTTTTTATTGCTTTAAATGCATTTTCAGCCCGAGCTGAGCACGTTTTGTGAGTTTGAATGTATCTTCATAGGAATAGGTTGTGTGGTCAAATTAATGCTCATATAGGCTTCAGGAGGTCATCCTGAACAAAATACATGTTGAAGTGTGTGCATAAGTTCTTTGGTTTAGGCGTGACACTCAATTTGAGTTTTTATTGCTTTAAATGCATTTTCAGCCCGAGCTGAGCACGTTTTGTGAGTTTGAATGTCTCTTCATAGGAATGAGTTGTGTGGTCAAATTAATGCTCATATAGGCTTCAGGAGGTCATCCTGAACAAAATACGTGTTGAAGTGTGTGCATAATCCTTTGGTTTAGGTGTGACACTCAATTTGAGTTTTTATTGCTTTAAATGCATTTTCAGCCCGAGCTGAGCACGTTTTGTGAGTTTGAATGTATCTTCATAGGAATAGGTGTGTGGTCAAATTAATGCTCAAATGGGCTTCAGGATGTCATCCTGAACTAAATACATGTTGAAGTGTGTGCATAAGTCCTTTGGTTTAGAGGTGACACTCAATTTGAGTTTTTATTGCTTTAAATGCATTTTCAGCCAGAGCTGAGCGCGCTTTCTGACGTTGAATGTATCTTCATAGGAATGAGTTGTGTGGTCAAATTGTTGCTCATTTAGGCTTCAGGAGGTCATCCTGAACAAAATACATGTTTAAGTGTGTGCATAAGTCCTTTGGTTTAGGTGTGACACTCAATTTGAGTTTTTATTGCTTTAAATGCATTTTCAGCCCGAGCTGAGCACGTTTTCTGACTTTGAATGTATCTTCATAGGAATGAGTTGTGTGGTCAAATTAATGCTCATTTAGGCTTCAGGAGGACATCCTGAACTAAGTACATGTTGAAGTGTGTGCATAAGTCCTTTGGTTTAAGCGTGACACTCAATTTGAGTTTTTATTGATTTAAATGCATTTTCAGCCCGAGCTGAGCACGTTTTGTGAGTTTGAATGTATCTTCAGGCGGCCCGGTAGTCCAGTGGTTAGCACGTCGGCTTCACAGTGCAGAGGTACCGGGTTCGATTCCAGCTCCGGCCTCCCTGTGTGGTGTTTGCATGTTCTCCCCGGGCCTGCGTGGGTTTTCACCGGGTGCTCCGGTTTCCTCCCACATTCCAAAAACATGCATGTCAGGCTGATTGGACGCTCTAAATTGTCCCTAGGTGTGAGTGTGGGCGTGGATGGTTGTTCGTCTCTGTGTGCCCTGCGATTGGCTGGCAACTGATTCAGGGTGTCCCCCGCCTACTGCCCGGAGATGGCTGGGATAGGCTCCAGCACCCCCCGCGACCCTAGTGAGGATCAAGCGGTTCGGAAAATGGATGGATGGATGTATCTTCATAGGAATAGGTTGTGTGGTCAAATTAATGCTCATATAGGCTTCAGGAGGTCATCCTGAACAAAATACATGTTGAAGTGTGTGCATAAGTCCTTTGGTTTAGGCGTGACACTCAATTTGAGTTTTTATTGCTTTAAATGCATTTTCAGCCCGAGCTGAGCACGTTTTGTGAGTTTCAATGTATCTTCATAGGAATGAGTTGTGTGGTCAAATTATTGCTCATTTAGGCTTCAGGAGGTCATCCTGAACAAAATACATGTTGAAGTGTGTGCATAAGTCCTTTGGTTTAGGCGTGACACTCAATTTGAGTTTTTATTGCTTTAAATGCATTTTCAGCCCGAGCTGAGCACGTTTTGTGAGTTTGAATATATCTTCATAGGAATGAGTTGTGTGCTCAAATTAATGCTCATTTAGGCTTCAGGTGGTCGTCCTGAACTAAATACATGTTGAAGTGTGTGCATAAGTCCTTTGGTTTAGGCGTGACACTCAATTTGAGTTTTTATTGCTTTAAATGCATTTTCAGCCCGAGCTGAGCACGTTTTGTGAGTTTGAATGTATCTTCATAGGAATGAGTAGTGTGGTCAAATTAATGCTCATTTTGGCTTCAGGTGGTCATCCTGAACAAAATACATGTTGAAGTGTGTGCATAAGTTCTTTGGTTTAGGCGTGACACTCAATTTGAGTTTTTATTGCTTTAAATGCATTTTCAGCCCGAGCTGAGCACGTTTTGTGAGTTTGAATGTATCTTCATAGGAATGAGTTGTGTGGTCAAATTAATGCTCATATAGGCTTCAGGAGGTCATCCTGAACAAAATACATGTTGAAGTGTGTGCATAATCCTTTGGTTTAGGTGTGACACTCAATTTGAGTATCTATTGCTTTAAATGCATTTTCAGCCCGAGCTGAGCACGTTTTTTGAGTTTGAATGTATCTTCATAGGAATAGGTTGTGTGGTCAAATTAATGCTCATATAGGCTTCAGGAGGTCATCCTGAACAAAATACATGTTGAAGTGTGTGCATAAGTCCTTTGGTTTAGGCGTGACACTCAATTTGAGTTTTTATTGCTTTAAATGCATTTTCAGCCCGAGCTGAGCACGTTTTGTGAGTTTGAATGTATCTTCATAGGAATGAGTAGTGTGGTCAAATTAATGCTCATTTAGGCTTCAGGTGGTCATCCTGAACAAAATACATGTTGAAGTGTGTGCATAAGTTCTTTGGTTTAGGCGTGACACTCAATTTGAGTTTTTATTGCTTTAAATGCATTTTCAGCCCGAGCTGAGCACGTTTTGTGAGTTTGAATGTATCTTCATAGGAATGAGTTGTGTGGTCAAATTAATGCTCATATAGGCTTCAGGAGGTCATCCTGAACAAAATACATGTTGAAGTGTGTGCATAATCCTTTGGTTTAGGTGTGACACTCAATTTGAGTATTTATTGCTTTAAATGCATTTTCAGCCCGAGCTGAGCACGTTTTGTGAGTTTGAATGTATCTTCATAGGAATAGGTTGTGTGGTCAAATTAATGCTCATATAGGCTTCAGGAGGTCATCCTGAACAAAATACATGTTGAAGTGTGTGCATAAGTCCTTTGGTTTAGGCGTGACACTCAATTTGAGTTTTTATTGCTTTAAATGCATTTTCAGCCTGAGCTGAGCGCGCTTTCTGACTTTGAATGTATCTTCATAGGAATGAGTTTTGTGGTCAAATTATTGCTGATTTAGGCTTCAGGAGGTCATCCTGAACAAAATACATGTTGAAGTGTGTGCATAAGTCCTTTGGTTTAGGCGTGACACTCAATTTGAGTTTTTATTGCTTTAAATGCATTTTCAGCCCGAGCTGAGCGCGCTTTCTGACTTTGAATGTATCTTCATAGGAATGAGTTGTGTGGTCAAATTATTGCTCATTTAGGCTTCAGGAGGTCATCCTGAACAATATACATGTTGAAGTGTGTGCATAAGTCCTTTGGTTTAGGCGTGACACTCAATTTGAGTTTTTATTGCTTTAAATGCATTTTCAGCCCCGAGCTGAGCACGTTTTGTGAGTTTGAATGTATCTTCATAGGAATGAGTAGTGTGGTCAAATTAATGCTCATTTAGGCTTCAGGTGGTCATCCTGAACAAAATACATGTTGAAGTGTGTGCATAAGTTCTTTGGTTTAGGCGTGACACTCAATTTGAGTTTTTATTGCTTTAAATGCATTTTCAGCCCGAGCTGAGCACGTTTTGTGAGTTTGAATGTATCTTCATAGGAATGAGTTGTGTGGTCAAATTAATGCTCATATAGGCTTCAGGAGGTCATCCTGAACAAAATACGTGTTGAAGTGTGTGCATAATCCTTTGGTTTAGGTGTGACACTCAATTTGAGTTTTTATTGCTTTAAATGCATTTTCAGCCCGAGCTGAGCACGTTTTGTGAGTTTGAATGTATCTTCATAGGAATAGGTTGTGTGGTCAAATTAATGCTCATATAGGCTTCAGGAGGTCATCCTGAACAAAATACATGTTGAAGTGTGTGCATAAGTCCTTTGGTTTAGGTGTGACACTCAATTTGACTTTTTATTGCTTTAAATGCATTTTCAGCCCGAGCTGAGCACGTTTTGTGAGATGAATGTATCTTCATAGGAATGAGTTGTGTGGTCAAATTAATGCTCATATAGGCTTCAGGAGGTCATCCTGAACAAAATACGTGTTGAAGTGTGTGCATAATCCTTTGGTTTAGGTGTGACACTCAATTTGAGTATTTATTGCTTTAAATGCATTTTCAGCCCGAGCTGAGCACGTTTTGTGAGTTTGAATGTATCTTCATAGGAATAGGTTGTGTGGTCAAATTAATGCTCATATAGGCTTCAGGAGGTCATCCTGAACAAAATACATGTTGAAGTGTGTGCATAAGTCCTTTGGTTTAGGCGTGACACTCAATTTGAGTTTTTATTGCTTTAAATGCATTTTCAGCCTGAGCTGAGCGCGCTTTCTGACTTTGAATGTATCTTCATAGGAATGAGTTTTGTGGTCAAATTATTGCTGATTTAGGCTTCAGGAGGTCATCCTGAACAAAATACATGTTGAAGTGTGTGCATAAGTCCTTTGGTTTAGGCGTGACACTCAATTTGAGTTTTTATTGCTTTAAATGCATTTTCAGCCCGAGCTGAGCACGTTTTGTGAGTTTGAATGTATCTTCATAGGAATGAGTTGTGTAGTCAAATTAATGCTCATATGGGCTTCAGGAGGTCATCCTGAACAAAATACATGTTGAAGTGTGTGCGTAAGTCCTTTGGTTTAGGTGTGACACTCAATTTGAGTTTTTATTGCTTTAAATGCATTTTCAGCCCGAGCTGAGCACGTTTTGTGTGTTTGAATGTATCTTCATAGGAATGAGTTGTGTAGTCAAATTAATGCTCATATGGGCTTCAGTAGGTCATCCTGAACAAAATACATGTTGAGGTGTGTGCATAAGTCCTTTGTTTTAGGCGTGACACTCAATTTGAGTTTTTATTGCTTTAAATGCATTTTCAGCCCGAGCTGAGCACGTTTTGTGAGTTTGAATGTATCTTCATAGGAATGAGTTGTGTGGTCAAATTATTGCTCATTTAGGCTTCAGGTGGTCATCCTGAACAAAATACATGTTGAAGTGTGTGCATAAGTCCTTTGGTTTAGGCGTGACACTCAATTTGAGTTTTTATTGCTTTAAATGCATTTTCAGCCCGAGCTGAGCACGTTTTGTGAGTTTGAATGTATCTTCATAGGAATGAGTCAAATTAATGCTCATATGGGCTTCAGGTGGTCATCCTGAACTAAATACATGTTGAAGTGTGAGCATAAGTCCTTTGGTTTAGGCGTGACACTCAATTTGAGTTTTTATTGCTTTAAATGCATTTTCAGCCCGAGCTGAGCGCGCTTTCTGACTTTGAATGTATCTTCATAGGAATGAGTTGTGTGGTCAAATTATTGCTCATTTAGGCTTCAGGAGGTCATCCTGAACAAAATACATGTTGAAGTGTGTGCATAAGTCCTTTGGTTTAGGTGTGACACTCAATTTGAGTTTTTATTGCTTTAAATGCATTTTCAGCCCGAGCTGAGCACGTTTTGTGAGTTTGAATGTATCTTCATAGGAATGAGTTGTGTGGTAAAATTAATGCTTATTTAGGCTTCAGGAGGTCATCCTGAACAAAATACACGTTGAAGTGTGTGCATAAGTCCTTCGGTTTAGGCGTGACACTCAATTTGAGTTTTTATTGCTTTAAATGCATTTCCAGCCCGAGCTGAGCGCGCTTTCTGACTTTGAATGTATCTTCATAGGAATGAGTTGTGTGGTCAAATTATTGCTCATTTAGGCTTCAGAAGGTCATCCTGAAAAAAATACATGTTGAAGTGTGTGCATAAGTCCTTTGGTTTAGGCGTGACACTCAATTTGAGTTTTTATTGCTTTAAATGCATTTCCAGCCCGAGCTGAGCGCGCTTTCTGACTTTGAATGTATCTTCATAGGAATTTGTGTGGTCAAATTATTGCTCATTTAGGCTTCAGAAGGTCATCCTGAAAAAAATACATGTTGAAGTGTGTGCATAAGTCCTTTGGTTTAGGCGTGACACTCAATTTGAGTTTTTATTGCTTTAAATGCATTTTCAGCCCGAGCTGAGCACGTTTTGTGAGTTTGAATGTATCTTCATAGGAATGAGTGGTGTGGTCCAATTAATGCTCATTTAGGCTTCAGGTGGTCATCCTGAACAAAATACATGTTGAAGTGTGTGCATAAGTCCTTTGGTTTAGGCGTGACACTCAATTAGCGTTTTTATTGCTTTAAACACATTTTCAGCCCGAGCTGAGCACGTTTTGTGAGTTTGAATGTATCTTCATAGGAATGAGTTGTGTAGTCAAATTAATGCTCATATGGGCTTCAGGAGGTCATCCTGAACAAAATACATGTTGAAGTGTGTGCATCAGTCCTTTGGTTTAGGCGTGACACTCAATATGAGTTTTTATTGCTTTAAATGCATTTTCAGCCCGAGCTGAGCCTGTTTTGTGAGTTTGAATAGATCTTCATAGGAATGAGTTGTGTGGTCAAATTAATGCTCATTTAGGCTTCAGGAGGACATCCTGAACTAAATACATGTTGAAGTGTGTGCATAAGTCCTTTGGTTTAGGCGTGACACTCAATTTGAGTTTTTATTGCTTTAAATGCATTTTCAGCCCGAGCTGAGCACGTTTTGTGAGTTTGAATGTATCTTCATAGGAATGAGTTGTGTTGTCAAATTAATGCTCATTTATGCTTCAGGAGGCCATCCTGAACAAACGACATGTTGAAGTGTGTGCATCAGTCCTTTGGTTTAGGCGTGACACTCAATATGAGTTTTTATTGCTTTAAATGCATTTTCAGCCCGAGCTGAGCACGTTTTGTGAGTTTGAATGTATCTCCATAGGAATGAGTTGTGTGGTCAAATTAATGCTCATATAGGCTTCAGGAGGCCATCCTGAACAAAATACATGTTGAAGTGTGTGCATCAGTCCTTTGGTTTAGGCGTGACACTCAATTTGAGTTTTTATTGCTTTAAATGCATTTTTTGCCGAGCTGAGCACGTTTTTTGAGTTTGAATGTATCTTTATAGGAATGAGTTGTGTAGTCAAATTACTGCTCATTTAGGCTTCAGGAGGACATCCTGAACTAAATACATGTTGAAGTGTGTGCAAAAGTCCTTTGGTTTGGGCGTGACACTCAATTTGAGTTTTTATTGCTTTAAATGCATTTTCAGGCCGAGCTGAGCACGTTTTGTGAGTTTGAATGTATCTTCATGGGAATGAGTTGTGTGGTCAAATTACTGCTCATTTAGGCTTCAGGAGGACATCCTGAACTAAATACATGTTGAAGTGTGGGCATAAGTCCTTTGGTTTAGGCGTGACACTCAATTTGAGTTTTTATTGCTTAAAATGCATTTTCAGCCCGAGCTGAGCACGTTTTGAGTTTGAATGTATCTTCATAGGAATGAGTTGTGTGGTTAAATTAATGCTCATATAGGCTTCAGGAGGACATCCTCAACTAAATACATGTTGACGTGTGTGCAAAAGTCCTTTGGTTTGGGCGTGACACTCAATTTGAGTTTTTATTGCTTTAAATAATTTTCAGCCCGAGCTGAGTGCGCTTTCTTACTTTGAATGTATCTTCATAGGAATGAGTTGTGTAGTCAAATTAATGCTCATTTAGGCTTCAGGAGGCCATCCTGAACAAAATACATGTTGAAGTGGTGCATAAGTCCTTTGGTTTAGGCGTGACACTCAATTTGAGTTTTTATTGCTTTAAATGCATTTTCAGCCCGAGCAGAGCACGTTTTGTGAGTTTAAATGTATCTTCATAGGAATGAGTTGTGTGGTCAAATTATTGCTCATTTAGGCTTCAGGAGGTCATCCTGAACAAAATACATGTTGAAGTGTGTGCATAAGTCCTTTGGTTTAGGTGTGACACTCAATTTGAGTGTTTATTGCTTTAAATGCATTTTCAGCCCGAGCTGAGCACGTTTTGTGAGTTTGAATGTATTTTCATAGGAATTAGTTGTGTGGTCAAATTAATGCTCATTTAGGCTTCAGGTGGTCATCCTGAACAAAATACATGTTGAAGTGTGTGCAAAAGTCCTTTGGTTTGGGCGTGACACTCAATTTGAGTTTTTATTGCTTTAAATGCATTTTCAGCCCGAGCTGAGCGCGCTTTCTGACTTTGAATGTATCTTCATAGGAATGAGTTGTGTGGTCAAATTATTGCTCATTTAGGCTTCAGGAGGTCATCCTGAACAAAATACATGTTGAAGTGTGTGCATAAGTCCTTTGGTTTAGGTGTGACACTCAATTTGAGTTTTTATTGCTTTAAATGCATTTTCAGCCCGAGCTGAGCACGTTTTGTGAGTTTGAATGTATCTTCATAGGAATGAGTTGTGTGGTAAAATTAATGCTTATTTAGGCTTCAGGAGGTCATCCTGAACAAAATACACGTTGAAGTGTGTGCATAAGTCCTTCGGTTTAGGCGTGACACTCAATTTGAGTTTTTATTGCTTTAAATGCATTTCCAGCCCGAGCTGAGCGCGCTTTCTGACTTTGAATGTATCTTCATAGGAATGAGTTGTGTGGTCAAATTATTGCTCATTTAGGCTTCAGAAGGTCATCCTGAAAAAAATACATGTTGAAGTGTGTGCATAAGTCCTTTGGTTTAGGCGTGACACTCAATTTGAGTTTTTATTGCTTTAAATGCATTTCCAGCCCGAGCTGAGCGCGCTTTCTGACTTTGAATGTATCTTCATAGGAATTTGTGTGGTCAAATTATTGCTCATTTAGGCTTCAGAAGGTCATCCTGAAAAAAATACATGTTGAAGTGTGTGCATAAGTCCTTTGGTTTAGGCGTGACACTCAATTTGAGTTTTTATTGCTTTAAATGCATTTTCAGCCCGAGCTGAGCACGTTTTGTGAGTTTGAATGTATCTTCATAGGAATGAGTGGTGTGGTCCAATTAATGCTCATTTAGGCTTCAGGTGGTCATCCTGAACAAAATACATGTTGAAGTGTGTGCATAAGTCCTTTGGTTTAGGCGTGACACTCAATTAGCGTTTTTATTGCTTTAAACACATTTTCAGCCCGAGCTGAGCACGTTTTGTGAGTTTGAATGTATCTTCATAGGAATGAGTTGTGTAGTCAAATTAATGCTCATATGGGCTTCAGGAGGTCATCCTGAACAAAATACATGTTGAAGTGTGTGCATCAGTCCTTTGGTTTAGGCGTGACACTCAATATGAGTTTTTATTGCTTTAAATGCATTTTCAGCCCGAGCTGAGCCTGTTTTGTGAGTTTGAATAGATCTTCATAGGAATGAGTTGTGTGGTCAAATTAATGCTCATTTAGGCTTCAGGAGGACATCCTGAACTAAATACATGTTGAAGTGTGTGCATCAGTCCTTTGGTTTAGGCGTGACACTCAATTTGAGTTTTTATTGCTTTAAATGCATTTTTTGCCGAGCTGAGCACGTTTTTTGAGTTTGAATGTATCTTCATAGGAATGAGTTGTGTAGTCAAATTAATGCTCATATGGGCTTCAGGAGGTCATCCTGAACAAAATACATGTTGAAGTGTGTGCATAAGTCCTTTGGTTTAGGCGTGACACTCAATTTGAGTTTTTATTGCTTTAAATGCATTTTCAGCCCGAGCTGAGCACGTTTTGTGAGTTTGAATGTATCTTCATAGGAATGAGTTGTGTTGTCAAATTAATGCTCATTTATGCTTCAGGAGGCCATCCTGAACAAACGACATGTTGAAGTGTGTGCATCAGTCCTTTGGTTTAGGCGTGACACTCAATATGAGTTTTTATTGCTTTAAATGCATTTTCAGCCCGAGCTGAGCACGTTTTGTGAGTTTGAATGTATCTCCATAGGAATGAGTTGTGTGGTCAAATAATGCTCATATAGGCTTCAGGAGGCCATCCTGAACAAAATACATGTTGAAGTGTGTGCATCAGTCCTTTGGTTTAGGCGTGACACTCAATTTGAGTTTTTATTGCTTTAAATGCATTTTTTGCCGAGCTGAGCACGTTTTTTGAGTTTGAATGTATCTTTATAGGAATGAGTTGTGTAGTCAAATTACTGCTCATTTAGGCTTCAGGAGGACATCCTGAACTAAATACATGTTGAAGTGTGTGCAAAAGTCCTTTGGTTTGGGCGTGACACTCAATTTGAGTTTTTATTGCTTTAAATGCATTTTCAGGCCGAGCTGAGCACGTTTTGTGAGTTTGAATGTATCTTCATGGGAATGAGTTGTGTGGTCAAATTACTGCTCATTTAGGCTTCAGGAGGACATCCTGAACTAAATACATGTTGAAGTGTGGGCATAAGTCCTTTGGTTTAGGCGTGACACTCAATTTGAGTTTTTATTGCTTAAAATGCATTTTCAGCCCGAGCTGAGCACGTTTTGAGTTTGAATGTATCTTCATAGGAATGAGTTGTGTGGTCAAATTAATGCTCATATAGGCTTCAGGAGGACATCCTCAACTAAATACATGTTGACGTGTGTGCAAAAGTCCTTTGGTTTGGGCGTGACACTCAATTTGAGTTTTTATTGCTTAAAATGCATTTTCAGCCCGAGCTGAGCACGTTTTGAGTTTGAATGTATCTTCATAGGAATGAGTTGTGTGGTCAAATTAATGCTCATATAGGCTTCAGGAGGACATCCTCAACTAAATACATGTTGACGTGTGTGCAAAAGTCCTTTGGTTTGGGCGTGACACTCAATTTGAGTTTTTATTGCTTTAAATAATTTTCAGCCCGAGCTGAGTGCGCTTTCTTACTTTGAATGTATCTTCATAGGAATGAGTTGTGTAGTCAAATTAATGCTCATTTAGGCTTCAGGAGGCCATCCTGAACAAAATACATGTTGAAGTGGTGCATAAGTCCTTTGGTTTAGGGGTGACACTCAATTTGAGTTTTTATTGCTTTAAATGCATTTTCAGCCCGAGCAGAGCACGTTTTGTGAGTTTAAATGTATCTTCATAGGAATGAGTTGTGTGGTCAAATTATTGCTCATTTAGGCTTCAGGAGGTCATCCTGAACAAAATACATGTTGAAGTGTGTGCATAAGTCCTTTGGTTTAGGTGTGACACTCAATTTGAGTGTTTATTGCTTTAAATGCATTTTCAGCCCGAGCTGAGCACGTTTTGTGAGTTTGAATGTATTTTCATAGGAATTAGTTGTGTGGTCAAATTAATGCTCATTTAGGCTTCAGGTGGTCATCCTGAACAAAATACATGTTGAAGTGTGTGCATAAGTCCTTTGGTTTAGGCGTGACACTCAATTTGAGGTTTTATTGCTTTAAATGCATTTTTTGCCGAGCTGAGCACGTTTTTTGAGTTTGAATGTATCTTTATAGGAATGAGTTGTGTAGTGAAATTACTGCTCATTTAGGCTTCAGGAGGACATCCTGAACTAAATACATGTTGAAGTGTGTGCAAAAGTCCTTTGGTTTGGGCGTGACACTCAATTTGAGTTTTTATTGCTTTAAATGCATTTTCAGGCCGAGCTGAGTGCGCTTTCTGACTTTGAATGTATCTTCATAGGAATGAGTTGTGTAGTCAAATTAATGCTCATTTAGGCTTCAGGAGGACATCCTGAACTAAATACATGTTGAAGTGTGGGCATAAGTCCTTTGGTTTAGGCGTGACACTCAATTTGAGTTTTTATTGCTTAAAATGCATTTTCAGCCCGAGCTGAGCACGTTTTGAGTTTGAATGTATCTTCATAGGAATGAGTTGTGTGGTCAAATTAATGCTCATATAGGCTTCAGGAGGACATCCTCAACTAAATACATGTTGACGTGTGTGCAAAAGTCCTTTGGTTTGGGCGTGACACTCAATTTGAGTTTTTATTGCTTTAAATAATTTTCAGCCCGAGCTGAGTGCGCTTTCTGACTTTGAATGTATCTTCATAGGAATGAGTTGTGTAGTCAAATTAATGCTCATTTAGGCTTCAGGAGGCCATCCTGAACAAAATACATGTTGAAGTGGTGCATAAGTCCTTTGGTTTAGGCGTGACACTCAATTTGAGTTTTTATTGCTTTAAATGCATTTTCAGCCCGAGCAGAGCACGTTTTGTGAGTTTAAATGTATCTTCATAGGAATGAGTTGTGTGGTCAAATTATTGCTCATTTAGGCTTCAGGAGGTCATCCTGAACAAAATACATGTTGAAGTGTGTGCATAAGTCCTTTGGTTTAGGTGTGACACTCAATTTGAGTGTTTATTGCTTTAAATGCATTTTCAGCCCGAGCTGAGCACGTTTTGTGAGTTTGAATGTATTTTCATAGGAATTAGTTGTGTGGTCAAATTAATGCTCATTTAGGCTTCAGGTGGTCATCCTGAACAAAATACATGTTGAAGTGTGTGCATAAGTCCTTTGGTTTAGGCGTGACACTCAATTTGAGTTTTTATTGCTTTAAATGCATTTTTTGCCGAGCTGAGCACGTTTTTTGAGTTTGAATGTATCTTTATAGGAATGAGTTGTGTAGTGAAATTACTGCTCATTTAGGCTTCAGGAGGACATCCTGAACTAAATACATGTTGAAGTGTGTGCAAAAGTCCTTTGGTTTGGGCGTGACACTCAATTTGAGTTTTTATTGCTTTAAATGCATTTTCAGGCCGAGCTGAGCACGTTTTGTGAGTTTGAATGTATCTTCATAGGAATGAGTTGTGTGGTCAAATTACTGCTCATTTAGGCTTCAGGAGGACATCCTGAACTAAGTACATGTTGAAGTGTGTGCATAAGTCCTTTGGTTTGGGCGTGACACTCAATTTGAGTTTTTATTGCTTTAAATGCATTTTCAGCCCGAGCTGAGCACGTTTTGTGAGTTTGAATGTATCTTCATAGGAATGAGTTAAGTGGTCAAATTACTGCTCATTTAGGCTTCAGGAGGACATCCTGAACTAAATACATGTTGAAATGTAAGCATAAGTCCTTTGGTTTAGGCGTGACACTCAATTTGAGTTTTTATCGCTTTAAATGCATTTTCAGCCCGAGCTGAGCACGTTTTGTGAGTTTGAATGTATCTTCATAGGAATGAGTTGTGTGGTCAAATTAATGCTCATTTATGCTTCAGGAGGCCATCCTGAACAAAAGACATGTTGATGTGTGTGCATCAGTCCTTTGGTTTAGGCGTGACACTCAATTTGAGTTTTTATTGCTTTAAATGCATTTTCAGCCCGAGCTGAGCGCGCTTTCTGACTTTGAATGTATCTTCATAGGAATGAGTTGTGTGGTCAAATTAATTCTCATTTAGGCTTCAGTATGTCATCCTGAACAAAATACATGTTGAAGTGTGTGCATCAGTCCTTTGGTTTAGGCGTGACACTCAATATGAGTTTTTATTGCTTTAAATGCATTTTCAGCCCGAGCTGAGCACGTTTTGTGAGTTTGAATGTATCTCCATAGGAATGAGTTGTGTGGTCAAATTAATGCTCATATAGGCTTCAGGAGGCCATCCTGAACAAAATACATGTTGAAGTGTGTGCATCAGTCCTTTGGTTTAGGCGTGACACTCAATTTGAGTTTTTATTGCTTTAAATGCATTTTTTGCCGAGCTGAGCACGTTTTTTGAGTTTGAATGTATCTTTATAGGAATGAGTTGTGTAGTGAAATTACTGCTCATATAGGCTTCAGGAGGTCATCCTGAACTAAATACATGTTGACGTGTGTGCATAAGTCCTTTGGTTTAGGCGTGACACTCAATTTGAGTTTTTATTGCTTTAAATAATTTTCAGCCCGAGCTGAGTGCGCTTTCTGACTTTGAATGTATCTTCATAGGAATGAGTTGTGTAGTCAAATTAATGCTCATTTAGGCTTCAGGAGGCCATCCTGAACAAAATACATGTTGAAGTGGTGCATAAGTCCTTTGGTTTAGGCGTGACACTCAATTTGAGTTTTTATTGCTTTAAATGCATTTTCAGCCCGAGCAGAGCACGTTTTGTGAGTTTAAATGTATCTTCATAGGAATGAGTTGTGTGGTCAAATTATTGCTCATTTAGGCTTCAGGAGGTCATCCTGAACAAAATACATGTTGAAGTGTGTGCATAAGTCCTTTGGTTTAGGTGTGACACTCAATTTGAGTGTTTATTGCTTTAAATGCATTTTCAGCCCGAGCTGAGCACGTTTTGTGAGTTTGAATGTATCTTCATAGGAATTAGTTGTGTGGTCAAATTAATGCTCATTTAGGCTTCAGGTGGTCATCCTGAACAAAATACATGTTGAAGTGTGTGCATAAGTCCTTTGGTTTAGGCGTGACACTCAATTTGAGTTTTTATTGCTTTAAATGCATTTTTTGCCGAGCTGAGCACGTTTTTTGAGTTTGAATGTATCTTTATAGGAATGAGTTGTGTAGTGAAATTACTGCTCATTTAGGCTTCAGGAGGACATCCTGAACTAAATACATGTTTAAGTGTGTGCAAAAGTCCTTTGGTTTGGGCGTGACACTCAATTTGAGTTTTTATTGCTTTAAATGCATTTTCAGGCCGAGCTGAGCACGTTTTGTGAGTTTGAATGTATCTTCATAGGAATGAGTTGTGTGGTCAAATTACTGCTCATTTAGGCTTCAGGAGGACATCCTGAACTAAGTACATGTTGAAGTGTGTGCATAAGTCCTTTGGTTTGGGCGTGACACTCAATTTGAGTTTTTATTGCTTTAAATGCATTTTCAGCCCGAGCTGAGCACGTTTTGTGAGTTTGAATGTATCTTCATAGGAATGAGTTAAGTGGTCAAATAACTGCTCATTTAGGCTTCAGGAGGACATCCTGAACTAAATACATGTTGAAGTGTAAGCATAAGTCCTTTGGTTTAGGCGTGACACTCAATTTGAGTTTTTATCGCTTTAAATGCATTTTCAGCCCGAGCTGAGCACGTTTTGTGAGTTTGAATGTATCTTCATAGGAATGAGTTGTGTGGTCAAATTAATGCTCATTTAGGCCTCAGGAGGACATCCTGAACTAAGTACATGTTGAAGTGTGTGCATAAGTCCTTTGGTTTGGGCGTGACACTCAATTTGAGTTTTTATTGCTTTAAATGCATTTTCAGCCCGAGCTGAGCACGTTTTGTGAGTTTGAATGTATCTTCATAGGAATGAGTTAAGTGGTCAAATTACTGCTCATTTAGGCTTCAGGAGGACATCCTGAACTAAATACATGTTGAAATGTAAGCATAAGTCCTTTGGTTTAGGCGTGACACTCAATTTGAGTTTTTATCGCTTTAAATGCATTTTCAGCCCGAGCTGAGCACGTTTTGTGAGTTTGAATGTATCTTCATAGGAATGAGTGGTGTGGTCCAATTAATGCTCATTTAGGCTTCAGGTGGTCATCCTGAACAAAATACATGTTGAAGTGTGTGCATAAGTCCTTTGGTTTAGGCGTGACACTCAATTAGCGTTTTTATTGCTTTAAACACATTTTCAGCCCGAGCTGAGCACGTTTTGTGAGTTTGAATGTATCTTCATAGGAATGAGTTGTGTAGTCAAATTAATGCTCATATGGGCTTCAGGAGGTCATCCTGAACAAAATACATGTTGAAGTGTGTGCATCAGTCCTTTGGTTTAGGCGTGACACTCAATATGAGTTTTTATTGCTTTAAATGCATTTTCAGCCCGAGCTGAGCCTGTTTTGTGAGTTTGAATAGATCTTCATAGGAATGAGTTGTGTGGTCAAATTAATGCTCATTTAGGCTTCAGGAGGACATCCTGAACTAAATACATGTTGAAGTGTGTGCATAAGTCCTTTGGTTTAGGCGTGACACTCAATTTGAGTTTTTATTGCTTTAAATGCATTTTCAGCCCGAGCTGAGCACGTTTTGTGAGTTTGAATGTATCTTCATAGGAATGAGTTGTGTTGTCAAATTAATGCTCATTTATGCTTCAGGAGGCCATCCTGAACAAACGACATGTTGAAGTGTGTGCATCAGTCCTTTGGTTTAGGCGTGACACTCAATATGAGTTTTTATTGCTTTAAATGCATTTTCAGCCCGAGCTGAGCACGTTTTGTGAGTTTGAATGTATCTCCATAGGAATGAGTTGTGTGGTCAAATTAATGCTCATATAGGCTTCAGGAGGCCATCCTGAACAAAATACATGTTGAAGTGTGTGCATCAGTCCTTTGGTTTAGGCGTGACACTCAATTTGAGTTTTTATTGCTTTAAATGCATTTTTTGCCGAGCTGAGCACGTTTTTTGAGTTTGAATGTATCTTTATAGGAATGAGTTGTGTAGTCAAATTACTGCTCATTTAGGCTTCAGGAGGACATCCTGAACTAAATACATGTTGAAGTGTGTGCAAAAGTCCTTTGGTTTGGGCGTGACACTCAATTTGAGTTTTTATTGCTTTAAATGCATTTTCAGGCCGAGCTGAGCACGTTTTGTGAGTTTGAATGTATCTTCATGGGAATGAGTTGTGTGGTCAAATTACTGCTCATTTAGGCTTCAGGAGGACATCCTGAACTAAATACATGTTGAAGTGTGGGCATAAGTCCTTTGGTTTAGGCGTGACACTCAATTTGAGTTTTTATTGCTTAAAATGCATTTTCAGCCCGAGCTGAGCACGTTTTGAGTTTGAATGTATCTTCATAGGAATGAGTTGTGTGGTCAAATTAATGCTCATATAGGCTTCAGGAGGACATCCTCAACTAAATACATGTTGACGTGTGTGCAAAAGTCCTTTGGTTTGGGCGTGACACTCAATTTGAGTTTTTATTGCTTAAAATGCATTTTCAGCCCGAGCTGAGCACGTTTTGAGTTTGAATGTATCTTCATAGGAATGAGTTGTGTGGTCAAATTAATGCTCATATAGGCTTCAGGAGGACATCCTCAACTAAATACATGTTGACGTGTGTGCAAAAGTCCTTTGGTTTGGGCGTGACACTCAATTTGAGTTTTTATTGCTTTAAATAATTTTCAGCCCGAGCTGAGTGCGCTTTCTTACTTTGAATGTATCTTCATAGGAATGAGTTGTGTAGTCAAATTAATGCTCATTTAGGCTTCAGGAGGCCATCCTGAACAAAATACATGTTGAAGTGGTGCATAAGTCCTTTGGTTTAGGGGTGACACTCAATTTGAGTTTTTATTGCTTTAAATGCATTTTCAGCCCGAGCAGAGCACGTTTTGTGAGTTTAAATGTATCTTCATAGGAATGAGTTGTGTGGTCAAATTATTGCTCATTTAGGCTTCAGGAGGTCATCCTGAACAAAATACATGTTGAAGTGTGTGCATAAGTCCTTTGGTTTAGGTGTGACACTCAATTTGAGTGTTTATTGCTTTAAATGCATTTTCAGCCCGAGCTGAGCACGTTTTGTGAGTTTGAATGTATTTTCATAGGAATTAGTTGTGTGGTCAAATTAATGCTCATTTAGGCTTCAGGTGGTCATCCTGAACAAAATACATGTTGAAGTGTGTGCATAAGTCCTTTGGTTTAGGCGTGACACTCAATTTGAGTTTTTATTGCTTTAAATGCATTTTTTGCCGAGCTGAGCACGTTTTTTGAGTTTGAATGTATCTTTATAGGAATGAGTTGTGTAGTGAAATTACTGCTCATTTAGGCTTCAGGAGGACATCCTGAACTAAATACATGTTGAAGTGTGTGCAAAAGTCCTTTGGTTTGGGCGTGACACTCAATTTGAGTTTTTATTGCTTTAAATGCATTTTCAGGCCGAGCTGAGTGCGCTTTCTGACTTTGAATGTATCTTCATAGGAATGAGTTGTGTAGTCAAATTAATGCTCATTTAGGCTTCAGGAGGACATCCTGAACTAAATACATGTTGAAGTGTGGGCATAAGTCCTTTGGTTTAGGCGTGACACTCAATTTGAGTTTTTATTGCTTAAAATGCATTTTCAGCCCGAGCTGAGCACGTTTTGAGTTTGAATGTATCTTCATAGGAATGAGTTGTGTGGTCAAATTATTGCTCATTTAGGCTTCAGGAGGTCATCCTGAACAAAATACATGTTGAAGTGTGTGCATAAGTCCTTTGGTTTAGGTGTGACACTCAATTTGAGTGTTTATTGCTTTAAATGCATTTTCAGCCCGAGCTGAGCACGTTTTGTGAGTTTGAATGTATTTTCATAGGAATTAGTTGTGTGGTCAAATTAATGCTCATTTAGGCTTCAGGTGGTCATCCTGAACAAAATACATGTTGAAGTGTGTGCATAAGTCCTTTGGTTTAGGCGTGACACTCAATTTGAGTTTTTATTGCTTTAAATGCATTTTTTGCCGAGCTGAGCACGTTTTTTGAGTTTGAATGTATCTTTATAGGAATGAGTTGTGTAGTGAAATTACTGCTCATTTAGGCTTCAGGAGGACATCCTGAACTAAATACATGTTGAAGTGTGTGCAAAAGTCCTTTGGTTTGGGCGTGACACTCAATTTGAGTTTTTATTGCTTTAAATGCATTTTCAGGCCGAGCTGAGCACGTTTTGTGAGTTTGAATGTATCTTCATAGGAATGAGTTGTGTGGTCAAATTACTGCTCATTTAGGCTTCAGGAGGACATCCTGAACTAAGTACATGTTGAAGTGTGTGCATAAGTCCTTTGGTTTGGGCGTGACACTCAATTTGAGTTTTTATTGCTTTAAATGCATTTTCAGCCCGAGCTGAGCACGTTTTGTGAGTTTGAATGTATCTTCATAGGAATGAGTTAAGTGGTCAAATTACTGCTCATTTAGGCTTCAGGAGGACATCCTGAACTAAATACATGTTGAAATGTAAGCATAAGTCCTTTGGTTTAGGCGTGACACTCAATTTGAGTTTTTATCGCTTTAAATGCATTTTCAGCCCGAGCTGAGCACGTTTTGTGAGTTTGAATGTATCTTCATAGGAATGAGTTGTGTGGTCAAATTAATGCTCATTTATGCTTCAGGAGGCCATCCTGAACAAAAGACATGTTGATGTGTGTGCATCAGTCCTTTGGTTTAGGCGTGACACTCAATTTGAGTTTTTATTGCTTTAAATGCATTTTCAGCCCGAGCTGAGCGCGCTTTCTGACTTTGAATGTATCTTCATAGGAATGAGTTGTGTGGTCAAATTAATTCTCATTTAGGCTTCAGTATGTCATCCTGAACAAAATACATGTTGAAGTGTGTGCATCAGTCCTTTGGTTTAGGCGTGACACTCAATATGAGTTTTTATTGCTTTAAATGCATTTTTAGCCCGAGCTGAGCACGTTTTGTGAGTTTGAATGTATCTCCATAGGAATGAGTTGTGTGGTCAAATTAATGCTCATATAGGCTTCAGGAGGCCATCCTGAACAAAATACATGTTGAAGTGTGTGCATCAGTCCTTTGGTTTAGGCGTGACACTCAATTTGAGTTTTTATTGCTTTAAATGCATTTTTTGCCGAGCTGAGCACGTTTTTTGAGTTTGAATGTATCTTTATAGGAATGAGTTGTGTAGTGAAATTACTGCTCATATAGGCTTCAGGAGGTCATCCTGAACTAAATACATGTTGACGTGTGTGCATAAGTCCTTTGGTTTAGGCGTGACACTCAATTTGAGTTTTTATTGCTTTAAATAATTTTCAGCCCGAGCTGAGTGCGCTTTCTGACTTTGAATGTATCTTCATAGGAATGAGTTGTGTAGTCAAATTAATGCTCATTTAGGCTTCAGGAGGCCATCCTGAACAAAATACATGTTGAAGTGGTGCATAAGTCCTTTGGTTTAGGCGTGACACTCAATTTGAGTTTTTATTGCTTTAAATGCATTTTCAGCCCGAGCAGAGCACGTTTTGTGAGTTTAAATGTATCTTCATAGGAATGAGTTGTGTGGTCAAATTATTGCTCATTTAGGCTTCAGGAGGTCATCCTGAACAAAATACATGTTGAAGTGTGTGCATAAGTCCTTTGGTTTAGGTGTGACACTCAATTTGAGTGTTTATTGCTTTAAATGCATTTTCAGCCCGAGCTGAGCACGTTTTGTGAGTTTGAATGTATCTTCATAGGAATTAGTTGTGTGGTCAAATTAATGCTCATTTAGGCTTCAGGTGGTCATCCTGAACAAAATACATGTTGAAGTGTGTGCATAAGTCCTTTGGTTTAGGCGTGACACTCAATTTGAGTTTTTATTGCTTTAAATGCATTTTTTGCCGAGCTGAGCACGTTTTTTGAGTTTGAATGTATCTTTATAGGAATGAGTTGTGTAGTGAAATTACTGCTCATTTAGGCTTCAGGAGGACATCCTGAACTAAATACATGTTTAAGTGTGTGCAAAAGTCCTTTGGTTTGGGCGTGACACTCAATTTGAGTTTTTATTGCTTTAAATGCATTTTCAGGCCGAGCTGAGCACGTTTTGTGAGTTTGAATGTATCTTCATAGGAATGAGTTGTGTGGTCAAATTACTGCTCATTTAGGCTTCAGGAGGACATCCTGAACTAAGTACATGTTGAAGTGTGTGCATAAGTCCTTTGGTTTGGGCGTGACACTCAATTTGAGTTTTTATTGCTTTAAATGCATTTTCAGCCCGAGCTGAGCACGTTTTGTGAGTTTGAATGTATCTTCATAGGAATGAGTTAAGTGGTCAAATAACTGCTCATTTAGGCTTCAGGAGGACATCCTGAACTAAATACATGTTGAAGTGTAAGCATAAGTCCTTTGGTTTAGGCGTGACACTCAATTTGAGTTTTTATCGCTTTAAATGCATTTTCAGCCCGAGCTGAGCACGTTTTGTGAGTTTGAATGTATCTTCATAGGAATGAGTTGTGTGGTCAAATTAATGCTCATTTAGGCCTCAGGAGGACATCCTGAACTAAGTACATGTTGAAGTGTGTGCATAAGTCCTTTGGTTTGGGCGTGACACTCAATTTGAGTTTTTATTGCTTTAAATGCATTTTCAGCCCGAGCTGAGCACGTTTTGTGAGTTTGAATGTATCTTCATAGGAATGAGTTAAGTGGTCAAATTACTGCTCATTTAGGCTTCAGGAGGACATCCTGAACTAAATACATGTTGAAATGTAAGCATAAGTCCTTTGGTTTAGGCGTGACACTCAATTTGAGTTTTTATCGCTTTAAATGCATTTTCAGCCCGAGCTGAGCACGTTTTGTGAGTTTGAATGTATCTTCATAGGAATGAGTTGTGTGGTCAAATTAATGCTCATTTATGCTTCAGGAGGCCATCCTGAACAAAAGACATGTTGATGTGTGTGCATCAGTCCTTTGGTTTAGGCGTGACACTCAATTTGAGTTTTTATTGCTTTAAATGCATTTTCAGCCCGAGCTGAGCGCGCTTTCTGACTTTGAATGTATCTTCATAGGAATGAGTTGTGTGGTCAAATTAATTCTCATTTAGGCTTCAGTATGTCATCCTGAACAAAATACATGTTGAAGTGTGTGCATCAGTCCTTTGGTTTAGGCGTGACACTCAATATGAGTTTTTATTGCTTTAAATGCATTTTCAGCCCGAGCTGAGAACGTTTTGTGAGTTTGAATGTATCTCCATAGGAATGAGTTGTGTGGTCAAATTAATGCTCATATAGGCTTCAGGAGGCCATCCTGAACAAAATACATGTTGAAGTGTGTGCATCAGTCCTTTGGTTTAGGCGTGACACTCAATTTGAGTTTTTATTGCTTTAAATGCATTTTTTGCCGAGCTGAGCACGTTTTTTGAGTTTGAATGTATCTTTATAGGAATGAGTTGTTTAGTGAAATTACTGCTCATATAGGCTTCAGGAGGTCATCCTGAACTAAATACATGTTGACGTGTGTGCATAGGTCCTTTGGTTTAGGCGTGACACTCAATTTGAGTTTTTATTGCTTTAAATAATTTTCAGCCCGAGCTGAGTGCGCTTTCTGACTTTGAATGTATCTTCATAGGAATGAGTTGTGTAGTCAAATTAATGCTCATTTAGGCTTCAGGAGGCCATCCTGAACAAAATACATGTTGAAGTGGTGCATAAGTCCTTTGGTTTAGGCGTGACACTCAATTTGAGTTTTTATTGCTTTAAATGCATTTTCAGCCCGAGCAGAGCACGTTTTGTGAGTTTAAATGTATCTTCATAGGAATGAGTTGTGTGGTCAAATTATTGCTCATTTAGGCTTCAGGAGGTCATCCTGAACAAAATACATGTTGAAGTGTGTGCATAAGTCCTTTGGTTTAGGTGTGACACTCAATTTGAGTGTTTATTGCTTTAAATGCATTTTCAGCCCGAGCTGAGCACGTTTTGTGAGTTTGAATGTATCTTCATAGGAATTAGTTGTGTGGTCAAATTAATGCTCATTTAGGCTTCAGGTGGTCATCCTGAACAAAATACATGTTGAAGTGTGTGCATAAGTCCTTTGGTTTAGGCGTGACACTCAATTTGAGTTTTTATTGCTTTAAATGCATTTTTTGCCGAGCTGAGCACGTTTTTTGACTTTGAATGTATCTTTATAGGAATGAGTTGTGTAGTGAAATTACTGCTCATTTAGGCTTCAGGAGGACATCCTGAACTAAATACATGTTTAAGTGTGTGCAAAAGTCATTTGGTTTGGGCGTGACACTCAATTTGAGTTTTTATTGCTTTAAATGCATTTTCAGGCCGAGCTGAGCACGTTTTGTGAGTTTGAATGTATCTTCATAGGAATGAGTTGTGTGGTCAAATTAATGCTCATTTAGGCCTCAGGAGGACATCCTGAACTAAGTACATGTTGAAGTGTGTGCATAAGTCCTTTGGTTTGGGCGTGACACTCAATTTGAGTTTTTATTGCTTTAAATGCATTTTCAGCCCGAGCTGAGCACGTTTTGTGAGTTTGAATGTATCTTCATAGGAATGAGTTAAGTGGTCAAATTACTGCTCATTTAGGCTTCAGGAGGACATCCTGAACTAAATACATGTTGAAGTGTAAGCATAAGTCCTTTGGTTTAGGCGTGACACTCAATTTGAGTTTTTATCGCTTTAAATGCATTTTCAGCCCGATCTGAGCACGTTTTGTGAGTTTGAATGTATCTTCATAGGAATGAGTTGTGTGGTCAAATTAATGCTCATTTAGGCCTCAGGTGGTCATCCTGAACAAAATACATGTTGAAGTGTGTGCATAAGTCCTTTGGTTTAGCCGTGACACTCAATTTGAATTTTTATTGCTTTAAATGCATTTTCAGCCCGAGCTGAGCGCGCTTTCTGACTTTGAATGTATCTTCATAGGAATGAGTTGTGTGGTCAAATTATTGCTCATTTAGGCTTCAGGAGGTCATCCTGAACAAAATACATGTTGAAGTGTGTGCATAAGTCCTTTGGTTTAGGCGTGACACTCAATTTGAGTTTTTATTGCTTTAAATGCATTTTTTGCCGAGCTGAGCACGTTTTTTGAGTTTGAATGTATCTTTATAGGAATGAGTTGTGTAGTGAAATTACTGCTCATTTAGGCTTCAGGAGGACATCCTGAACTAAATACATGTTTAAGTGTGTGCAAAAGTCCTTTGGTTTGGGCGTGACACTCAATTTGAGTTTTTATTGCTTTAAATGCATTTTCAGGCCGAGCTGAGCACGTTTTGTGAGTTTGAATGTATCTTCATAGGAATGAGTTGTGTGGTCAAATTACTGCTCATTTAGGTTTCAGGAGGTCATCCTGAACAAAATACATGTTGAAGTGTGTGCATAAGTCCTTTGGTTTAGGTGTGACACTCAATTTGAGTTTTTATTGCTTTAAATGCATTTTCAGCCCGAGCTGAGCATGTTTTTTGAGTTTGAATGTATCTTCATAGGAATGAGTTGTGTGCACAAATTAATGCTCATATAGGCTTCAGGAGGTCATCCTGAACTAAATACATGTTGAAGTGTGTGCATAAGTCCTTTGGTTTAAGCGTGACACTCAATTTGAGTTTTTATTGCTTTAAATGCATTTTCAGCCCGAGCTGAGCACGTTTTGTGAGTTTGAATGTATCTTCATAGGAATGAGTTGTGTGGTCAAATTAATGCTCATTTAGGCTTCAGGTGGTCATCCTGAACTAAATACATGTTGAAGTGTGTGCATAAGTCCTTTGGTTTAGGCGTGACACTCAATTTGAGTTTTTATTGCTTTAAATGCATTTTCAGCCCGAGCTGAGCGCGCTTTCTGACTTTGAATGTATATTCATAGGAATGAGTTGTGTGGTCAAATTATTGCTCATTTAGGCTTCAGGAGGTCATCCTGAACAAAATACATGTTGAAGTGTGTGCATAAGTCCTTTTGTTTAGGCGTGACACTCAATTTGAGTTTTTATTGCTTTAAATGCATTTTCAGCCCGAGCTGAGCACGTTTTGTGAGTTTGAATGTATCTTCATAGGAATGAGTTGTGTGGTCAAATTAATGCTCACATAGGCTTCAGGAGGTCATCCTGAACAAAATACATGTTGAAGTGTGTGCATAAGTCCTTTGGTTTAGGTGTGACACTCAATTTGAGTTTTTATTGCTTTAAATGCATTTTCAGCCCGAGCTGAGCACGTTTTGTGAGTTTGAATGTATCTTCATAGGAATGAGTTGTGTGGTCAAATTAATGCTCATATGGGCTTCAGGAGGTCATCCTGAACAAAATACATGTTGAAGTGTGTGCATAAATCCTTTGGTTTAGGTGTGACACTCAATTTGAGTTTTTATTGCTTTAAATGCATTTTCAGCCCGAGCTGAGCACGTTTTGTGAGTTTGAATGTATCTTCATAGGAATGAGTTGTGTGGTCAAATTAATGCTTATTTAGGCTTCAGGAGGTCATCCTGAACAAAATACATGTTGAAGTGTGTGCATAAGTCCTTTGGTTTAGGCGTGACACTCAATTTGAGTTTTTATTGCTTTAAATGCATTTTCAGCCCGAGCTGAGCGCGCTTTCTGACTTTGAATGTATATTCATAGGAATGAGTTGTGTGGTCAAATTATTGCTCATTTAGGCTTCAGGAGGTCATCCTGAACAAAAACATGTTGAAGTGTGTGCATAAGTCCTTTTGTTTAGGCGTGACACTCAATTTGAGTTTTTATTGCTTTAAATGCATTTTCAGCCCGAGCTGAGCACGTTTTGTGAGTTTGAATGTATCTTCATAGGAATGAGTTGTGTGGTCATTAATGTTCATTTAGGTGTCAGGGGGACATCCTGAACAAATACATGTTGAAGTGTGTGCATAAGTCCTTTGGTTTAGGCGTGACACTCAATTTGAGTTTTTATTGCTTTAAATGCATTTTCAGCCCGAGCTGAGCACGTTTTGTGAGTTTGAATGTATCTTCATAGGAATGAGTTGTGTGGTCAAATTAATGCTTATATGGGCTTCAGGAGGTCATCCTGAACAAAATACATGTTGAAGTGTGTGCATAATCCTTTGGTTTAGGTGTGACACTCAATTTGAGTTTTTATTGCTTTAAATGCATTTTCAGCCCGAGCTGAGCACGTTTTGTGAGTTTGAATGTATCTTCATAGGAATGAGTTGTGTGGTCAAATTAATGCTTATTTAGGCTTCAGGAGGTCATCCTGAACAAAATACATGTTGAAGTGTGTGCATAAGTCCTTTGGTTTAGGCGTGACACTCAATTTGAGTTTTTATTGCTTTAAATGCATTTTCAGCCCGAGCTGAGCGCGCTTTCTGACTTTGAATGTATATTCATAGGAATGAGTTGTGTGGTCAAATTATTGCTCATTTAGGCTTCAGGAGGTCATCCGGAACAAAGTACATGTTGAAGTGTGTGCATAAGTCCTTTTGTTTAGGCGTGACACTCAATTTGAGTTTTTATTGCTTTAAATGCATTTTCAGCCCGAGCTGAGCACGTTTTGTGAGTTTGAATGTATCTTCATAGGAATGAGTTGTGTGGTCATTAATGCTCATTTAGGCTTCAGGTGGTCATCCTGAACAAAATACATGTTGAAGTGTGTGCATAAGTCCTTTGGTTTAGGCGTGACACTCAATTTGAGTTTTTATTGCTTTAAATGCATTTTCAGCCCGAGCTGAGCACGTTTTGTGAGTTTGAATCTATCTTCATAGGAATGAGTTGTGTGGTCAAATTAATGCTCATATGGGCTTCAGGAGGTCATCCTGAACAAAATACATGTTGAAGTGTGTGCATAAGTCCTTTGGTTTAGGTGTGACACTCAATTTGAGGTTTTATTGCTTTAAATGCATTTTCAGCCCGAGCTGAGTACGTTTTGTGAGTTTGAATGTATCTTCATAGGAATGAGTTGTGTGGTCAAATTAATGCTCATTTAGGCTTCAGGTGGTCATCCTGAACAAAATACATGTTGAAGTGTGTGCATAAGTCCTTTGGTTTAGGCGTGACACTCAATTTGAGTTTTTATTGCTTTAAATGCATTTTCAGCCCGAGCTGAGCACGTTTTGTGAGTTTGAATGTATCTTCATAGGAATGAGTTGTGTGGTCAAATTAATGCTTATTTAGGCTTCAGGAGGTCATCCTGAACAAAATACATGTTGAAGTGTGTGCATAAGTCCTTTGGTTTAGGCGTGACACTCAATTTGAGTTTTTATTGCTTTAAATGCATTTTCAGCCCGAGCTGAGCACGTTTTGTGAGTTTGAATGTATCTTCATAGGAATGAGTTGTGTGGTCAAATTAATGCTCATTTAGGCTTCAGGTGGTCATCCTGAACAAAATACATGTTGAAGTGTGTGCATAAGTCCTTTGGTTTAGGCGTGACACTCAATTTGAGTTTTTATTGCTTTAAATGCATTTTCAGCCCGAGCTGAGCGCGTTTTCTGACTTTGAATGTATCTTCATAGGAATGAGTTGTGTGGTCAAATTAATGCTCATATGGGCTTCAGGAGGTCATCCTGAACAAAATACATGTTGAAGTGTGTGCATAAGTCCTTTGGTTTAGGTGTGACACTCAATTTGAGTTTTTATTGCTTTAAATGCATTTTCAGCCCGAGCTGAGCACGTTTTGTGAGTTTGAATGTATCTTCATAGGAATGAGTTGTGTGGTCAAATTAATGCTTATTTAGGCTTCAGGAGGTCATCCTGAACAAAATACATGTTGAAGTGTGTGCATAAGTCCTTTGGTTTAGGCGTGACACTCAATTTGAGTTTTTATTGCTTTAAATGCATTTTCAGCCCGAGCTGAGCGCGCTTTCTGACTTTGAATGTATATTCATAGGAATGAGTTGTGTGGTCAAATTATTGCTCATTTAGGCTTCAGGAGGTCATCCTGAACAAAAACATGTTGAAGTGTGTGCATAAGTCCTTTTGTTTAGGCGTGACACTCAATTTGAGTTTGTCACGTTCCGTATTTGACAGCAGGGGGCAGGCGTTCTTGCTTGCCGCCTGCACACCTGCCACCCATTAGTTGACGATTGCACCTGCTATATCTAGGCACTCCGACAGTCAACTCACTGCCGGAGTATTCCACGCCGTGCCATTTGCTATCGTCTATTCCTTCTCGCTTAAAACTCTGACTTACATGACTATATTGCGTGCCTTGATATTTCTCTCGTGATTGATTAATATTTTACTTAAGAACTTTCTCCTTGCCGTTTTTGTTTCGCAAGCGTTTTCTGTTATTTTCCTGGTCCTCTTTTTTACCAGCGTTTTCTGTTGTTTCGTTATTATTTCCTGGTCCTCTTTTGACCAGCGTTTTCTGTTGTCCGTTTAGACGGGGATTTTGTGTTATAATAAATTTCATTTTTTATGACAAAATACTTTTTCTGTGTCTGCTATTTCGGGGATCCACTTACCTAGTGGTTGTGCACGAAGCGATTATTCTGTCGCTTCGGGCTCAACGTGACAGAATACTCCGGCCACCATGGATCCCGCAGACATAGAAAAGATTTTGTCCGCTCTGTCCCGTCAAGGGCAACAGACGAGTCAGCAGGGCCAAGCCATTAAGGAACTCCGCGGCGCGGTTTCCATGCTGGCCCATCGGATCGATGATTACGAACCCCGTATCGTACGATTGGAGGAACGGAGAGCACCTCCCCCGGTGGTTCATCATACCACCACTGAGGCACCCGTCTCCTTCTCCACAATGAGTAGGGAACCGTCGCTTCCACACCCCCCACGTTACGGGGGTGAGCACGGTCAGTGTGGGTACTTTCTCCACCAGTGCTCACTCGTCTTCGACCAGCAACCTTCCGTCTATACTACTGATGACGCGAAGGTTGCTTATGTAATGAGCTTATTGACAGGTCAGGCGGCGTCATGGGCTATCGCGATGAGCGACGCAAAGCCGAACCTCCGGTCTTCTTTCCCCGGCTTCGTAGCAGCGCTTCGCCGGGTGTTCCACCATCCCGTCCGGGGCAGAGAGGCTGAGGGCCGGCTACTCGAACTCCACCAGGGGAGGCGATCCGTAGCGGACTACTCGATTGAGTTCCGGATTTTGGCCGCCCAGAGTGGCTACGACGACAGGGCGCTTTGTGGACTGTTTCGTCGCGGATTGAACACCCAGCTCAAGGACGAACTGGCGACCCGCGACAACAGTTCCGACCTGGAGGAGTTGATCGATCTCGCCCTACTGTTGGACAACCGCATGAGAGAGAGAAGCCGGGAGCGTGGAGGTGGTTGGATCCCGTTCCGGCATGCAACGCACCGTGGGGAATCCCGCGAGACGCTTCGGGCAGCTGGGTCCGGCTGGGACCACCCCCGATCTCGGAATGCTGTCACCGGGGAGGAACCGATGCAGCTGGGTGGTGGAAATTCCGGATCGGAGGAGAGACGGCGCCGGTTCAACGATCGGACCGGGTCTGACAGCGGTCTACAAGGACCTCACGTCGCTCCCGGCCCTCCGGAGCCTCAGCCGTCTACATTCACCGAGTACTGTGAGTCACGTCCCCGCGCAGAACCTCCCGAGCCTCGGCGAGCCGATTCCCGGCCGGGGCACCCCAAGAGACTGGAACTCGAAGGGGAGATCTATGGGGGGTCCCGGGTGCGGCGGATTAGTGCACTGATAGACTCGGGGGCTGATGATTGTTTTATCGACACCGACCTTGCCTCAGAGTTGGGCTGTTTTATCGAGGAGTTGGCCGTGAAGAAGCGCGTTCATGATCTCGATGGGCGCCTCCTGGCGGTTGTAACACAAAGAACAGAACCACTAAAGCTCAAATTATCCGGGAACCATGTCGAACGCAGACGGTTTTATTTAATGCGGTCTCGAGCCGTTCCGGTTATTCTCGGCTTGCCCTGGCTCAAGACTCACAACCCCGTTATCTCCTGGGAGCGCCCGACAATAGAGACTTGGAGCCAGTATTGTTATGAGCGCTGTTTACAATCAGCCGTAGGGGGACGCGAACGTGCCGGTGACCACTCCCCTGAAACCATCTGCCTTGACGGAGTGCCAAATTGCTATTATGACTTACGACAGGTATTCAGTAAGGATCGCGCTCGCTCTTTGCCCCCGCACCGTCCATACGACTGCGCCATAGACCTGCAAGTGGGCGCTCCGCTGCCGAGTTCACGGCTTTATCAGGTGTCTCAACCGGAACAAGAGGCGTTAACTGAGTATATAAACAGCTCGCTCACTGCAGGTCTAATCAGACCATCGCGATCACCATTAGGTGCGGGATTCTTCTTTGTAGAGAAGAAGGACAAGTCGTTACGACCGTGTGTAGACTATCGTGGGCTAAATGACATCACCATCAAAAATAAGTATCCGCTGCCTTTGTTAGACTCCGCCTTCGCTCCTTTGCAATCGGCCACCATTTTTACGAAATTAGATTTACGTAGTGCTTACCATTTGGTCCGCATCCGGGAAGGAGATGAGTGGAAGACAGCTTTTAAGACCCCACTGGGTCATTTCGAATATTTAGTCATGCCTTTCGGGCTGACTAATGCTCCCGCGGTTTTCCAAAGCCTGATCAACGACGTGTTAAGGGACGTGCTGAATATTTTCTGTTTCGTCTATCTTGATGATATCTTAATCTTCTCCCGGTCGTTGCAGGAGCATAAACAACACGTCAGACTTGTTCTACAACGGTTATTGGAAAATAGGCTCTTTGTCAAAGCAGAGAAATGTGAGTTTCATGTACCAGCCATCTCTTTTCTGGGGTTTATTATTGAGCGGGGCAAGCTGAGAGCCGACCCCATCAAAACGAAGGCGGTGGTGGACTGGCCGACACCGGCTAGCCGCAAGGAGCTACAGCGTTTTTTGGGGTTTGCTAATTTTTATCGACGGTTTATTCGCAATTACAGCCAAAAGGCACTCCCGTTGACCCGACTAACGTCCATTAAAGTCCCGTTCCAATGGGACTCGGATGCGGACTCGGCTTTCGCAAATTTGAAAACAGCATTCACTAATCCCCCCGTGCTGCAACATCCTGACCCTGACCACCCTTTCGTCGTAGAAGTGGACGCATCGGATTCGGGAGTGGGGGCGGTCTTGTCCCAGCGTTCCCCGGTCGACCAGAAGTTGCACCCCTGCGCCTTTTTCTCTCGTCGTCTCAGTGTCGCCGAGTCAAACTACGACGTGGGCAATCGAGAACTGCTGGCTGTGGTTGCAGCCTTACAAGAATGGCGACACTGGCTCGAGGGGGCTAAGGAGCCATTCACGGTATACACGGACCACAAGAACTTGGAATATATACGCTCCGCCAAGAGACTGAACTCCCGTCAGGCCCGATGGGCCCTACTATTAACCCGGTTTAATTTCACTCTCACATACTGTCCGGGATCTAAGAACACCAAACCTGACGCCCTCTCCCGTCTCCACGACCCCGCGGAAAGGGACCGAACGCCGGAGGCCATTCTCCCGGCTCATTGCATCCTGGGGGCGTTGAGGTGGGAGATTGAGCGCAAGATACAGGAAGCTCAAGATGGGGTCCAGGTCCCGGCTGACTGTCCCGCGGGGAAGCTGTTTGTGCCCCCACCGCTGCGTTCGGAGGTATTGCAGTGGGGGCACAGGTCCAAGGTGGCTTGCCATCCTGGGGTGAACCGGACTGTGCATCTCATCGCCCAGCGGTTCTGGTGGCCGGAGCTTCGGAAGGATGTGGTGGAATACATCAATGCCTGCTCCTCCTGCGCCTGCGGCAAGGCCTCGCATCGGCCTCCGGCGGGGTTGCTCCAGCCATTACCTATTCCTCCTCGACCTTGGTCCCACATCGCCCTGGACTTTGTCACGGGCCTTCCGCCATCCCGTGGGCGTTCCGTCGTTCTCACTATCGTGGACCGATTCTCAAAAGCTGCCCACTTTATTCCCCTGTCCAAGTTGCCGTCGGCGTTGGAGACCGCCGACCTCCTCATTAAGCACGTTTTCCGTCTCCATGGCATCCCTTTGGACATAGTGTCGGACCGGGGGCCCCAGTTCGTGTCCCGAGTGTGGAAGCGGTTCTGCCGGTCCCTCGGGGCCACGGCCAGTCTGACCTCGGGGTATCACCCACAGTCCAATGGACAAGCGGAGCGCGCCAACCAGGATCTGGGGGCAGCCCTCCGCTGTGTGTGTCTCCACCGTCCCTCTTCCTGGGCCGACCACTTACCTTGGGTGGAGTATGCGCACAACACCCTCGTCTCTTCTGCCACTGGAAGGTCCCCCTTCATGACGGCCTACGGGTATCAACCGCCGCTGTTCCCGTCCCAGGAGGGACAAATAGAGGTCCCTTCTATGCAGTGCCACCTCAAGCGGGCCCATCACGTGTGGAGGGAGGCCAGAGCCGCACTGTCCCGCACGGCGACCCGGAACCGGCAGATCGCGGACCGTCGTCGGCGCCCGGCGCCAACCTACGAAGTGGGGCAGGAGGTGTGGCTGGCGACGAGGGACCTACGCCTGGCCGGCACGTCCGCGAAATTGGGGCCCCGATTCACCGGGCCGTTCGTGGTGGAGTCCGTCGTCAGCCCCGTCGCGGTCAAGCTCCGGCTGCCGGCCACCATGAAGGTTCACCCCGTGTTCCACGTCTCCCTGCTCAAACCGGTGGCGACCAGTCCCTTGGCTCCTTCTCCCACTCCGCCCCCTCCTCCGCGGGTCGTCGATGGTGACCCGGTGTACACGGTACGGGCCATCCTGGACTCTCGGCGCAGGGGAAAAGGTTTCCAGTATCTGGTCGACTGGGAGGGCTACGGGCCGGAGGATCGGCAATGGGTCCCCCGCTCCTGGATCCTTGATCCGTCCCTTCTTCGTGACTTCCACGCATCTCACCCATCCAAGCCGGGTGGGCCGCCGGGAGGCGTCCGTTGAGGGGGGGGTACTGTCACGTTCCGTATTTGACAGCAGGGGGCAGGCGTTCTTGCTTGCCGCCTGCACACCTGCCACCCATTAGTTGACGATTGCACCTGCTATATCTAGGCACTCCGACAGTCAACTCACTGCCGGAGTATTCCACGCCGTGCCATTTGCTATCGTCTATTCCTTCTCGCTTAAAACTCTGACTTACATGACTATATTGCGTGCCTTGATATTTCTCTCGTGATTGATTAATATTTTACTTAAGAACTTTCTCCTTGCCGTTTTTGTTTCGCAAGCGTTTTCTGTTATTTTCCTGGTCCTCTTTTTTACCAGCGTTTTCTGTTGTTTCGTTATTATTTCCTGGTCCTCTTTTGACCAGCGTTTTCTGTTGTCCGTTTAGACGGGGATTTTGTGTTATAATAAATTTCATTTTTTATGACAAAATACTTTTTCTGTGTCTGCTATTTCGGGGATCCACTTACCTAGTGGTTGTGCACGAAGCGATTATTCTGTCGCTTCGGGCTCAACGTGACAGAGTTTTTATTGCTTTAAATGCATTTTCAGCCCGAGCTGAGCACGTTTTGTGAGTTTGAATGTATCTTCATAGGAATGAGTTGTGTGGTTATTAATGCTCATTTAGGTGTCAGGGGGACATCCTGAACAAATACATGTTGAAGTGTGTGCATAAGTCCTTTGGTTTAGGCGTGACACTCAATTTGAGTTTTTATTGCTTTAAATGCATTTTCAGCCCGAGCTGAGCACGTTTTGTGAGTTTGAATGTATCTTCATAGGAATGAGTTGTGTGGTCAAATTAATGCTTATATGGGCTTCAGGAGGTCATCCTGAACAAAATACATGTTGAAGTGTGTGCATAATCCTTTGGTTTAGGTGTGACACTCAATTTGAGTTTTTATTGCTTTAAATGCATTTTCAGCCCGAGCTGAGCACGTTTTGTGAGTTTGAATGTATCTTCATAGGAATGAGTTGTGTGGTCAAATTAATGCTTATTTAGGCTTCAGGAGGTCATCCTGAACAAAATACATGTTGAAGTGTGTGCATAAGTCCTTTTGTTTAGGCGTGACACTCAATTTGAGTTTTTATTGCTTTAAATGCATTTTCAGCCCGAGCTGAGCACGTTTTGTGAGTTTGAATGTATCTTCATAGGAATGAGTTGTGTGGTCATTAATGCTCATTTAGGCTTCAGGTGGTCATCCTGAACAAAATACATGTTGAAGTGTGTGCATAAGTCCTTTGGTTTAGGCGTGACACTCAATTTGAGTTTTTATTGCTTTAAATGCATTTTCAGCCCGAGCTGAGCACGTTTTGTGAGTTTGAATCTATCTTCATAGGAATGAGTTGTGTGGTCAAATTAATGCTCATATGGGCTTTAGGAGGTCATCCTGAACAAAATACATGTTGAAGTGTGTGCATAAGTCCTTTGGTTTAGGTGTGACACTCAATTTGAGGTTTTATTGCTTTAAATGCATTTTCAGCCCGAGCTGAGCACGTTTTGTGAGTTTGAATGTATCTTCATAGGAATGAGTTGTGTGGTCAAATTAATGCTCATTTAGGCTTCAGGTGGTCATCCTGAACAAAATACATGTTGAAGTGTGTGCATAAGTCCTTTGGTTTAGGCGTGACACTCAATTTGAGTTTTTATTGCTTTAAATGCATTTTCAGCCCGAGCTGAGCGCGTTTTCTGACTTTGAATGTATCTTCATAGGAATGAGTTGTGTAGTCAAATTAATGCTCATTTAGGCTTCAGGAGGACATCCTGAACTAAATACATGTTGAAGTGTGTGCATAAGTCCTTTGGTTTAGGCGTGACACTCAATTTGAATTTTTATTGCTTTAAATGCATTTTCAGCCCGAGCTGAGCACATTTTGTGAGTTTGAATGTATCTTCATAGGAATGAGTTGTGTGGTCAAATTAATGCTCATTTAGGCTTCAGGTGGTCATCCTGAACAAAATACATGTTGAAGTGTGTGCATCAGTCATTTGGTTTAGGCGTGACACTCAATTTGAGTTTTTATTGCTTTAAATGCATTTTCAGCACGAGCTGAGCACGTTTTGTGAGTTTGAATGTATCTTCATAGGAATGAGTTGTGTAGTCAAATCAATGCTCATATGGGCTTCAGGAGGTCATCCTGAACAAAATACATGTTGAAGTGTGTGCATAAGTCCTTTGGTTTAGGCGTGACACTCAATTTGAGTTTTTATTGCTTTAAATGCATTTTCAGCCCGAGCTGAGCGCGTTTTGTGAGTTTGAATGTATCTTCATAGGAATGAGTTGTGTGGTCAAATTAATGCTCATTTAGGCTTCAGGTGGTTATCCTGAACTAAATACATGTTGAAGTGTGTGCATAAGTCCTTATGTTTAGGCGTGACACTCAATTTGAGTTTTTATTGCTTTAAATGCATTTTCAGCCCGAGCTGAGCACATTTTGTGAGTTTGAATGTATCTTCATAGGAATGAGTTGTGTGGTCAAATTAATGCTCATTTAGGCTTCAGGTGGTCATCCTGAACAAAATACATGTTGAAGTGTGTGCATCAGTCATTTGGTTTAGGCGTGACACTCAATTCGAATTTTTATTGCTTTAAATGCATTTTCAGCCCGAGCTGAGCACGTTTTGTGAGTTTGAATGTATCTTCATAGGAATGAGTTGTGTGGTCAAATTAATGCTCATTTAGGCTTCAGGTGGTTATCCTGAACTAAATACATGTTGAAGTGTGTGCATAAGTCCTTATGTTTAGGCGTGACACTCAATTTGAGTTTTTATTGCTTTAAATGCATTTTCAGCCCGAGCTGAGCGTGCTTTCTGACTTTGAATGTATCTTCATAGGAATGCGTTGTGTGGTCAAATTATTGCTCATTTAGGCTTCAGGAGGTCATCCTGAACAAAATACATGTTGAAGTGTGTGCATAAGTCCTTTGGTTTAGGCGTGACACTCAAGTTGAGTTTTTATTGCTTTATAAATGCATTTTCAGCACGAGCTGAGGGCGCTTTCTGACTTTGAATGTATCTTCATAGGAATGAGTTGTGGAGTCAAATTAATGCTCATTTAGGCTTCAGGTGGTCATCCTGAACTAAATACATGTTGAAGTGTGTGCATTAATCCTTTGGTTTAGGCGTGACACTCAATTTGAGTTTTTATTGCTTTAAATGCATTTTCAGCCCGAGCTGAGCGCGCTTTCTGACTTTGAATGTATCTTCATAGGAATGCGTTGTGTGGTCAAATTATTGCTCATTTAGGCTTCAGGAGCTCATCCTGAACAAAATACATGTTGAAGTGTGTGCATAAGTCCTTTTGTTTAGGCGTGACACTCAATTTGAGTTTTTATTGCTTTAAATGCATTTTCAGCCCGAGCTGAGCACGTTTTGTGAGTTTGAATGTATCTTCATAGGAATGAGTTGTGGAGTCAAATTAATGCTCATTTAGGCTTCAGGTGGTCATCCTGAACTAAATACATGTTGAAGTGTGTGCATTAATCCTTTGGTTTAGGCGTGACACTCAATTTGAATTTTTATTGCTTTAAATGCATTTTCAGCCCGAGCTGAGCACATTTTGTGAGTTTGAATGTATCTTCATAGGAATGAGTTGTGTGGTCAAATTAATGCTCATTTAGGCTTCAGGTGGTCATCCTGAACAAAATACATGTTGAAGTGTGTGCATCAGTCATTTGGTTTAGGCGTGACACTCAATTTGAGTTTTTATTGCTTTAAATGCATTTTCAGCACGAGCTGAGCACGTTTTGTGAGTTTGAATGTATCTTCATAGGAATGAGTTGTGTAGTCAAATCAATGCTCATATGGGCTTCAGGAGGTCATCCTGAACAAAATACATGTTGAAGTGTGTGCATAAGTCCTTTGGTTTAGGCGTGACACTCAATTTGAGTTTTTATTGCTTTAAATGCATTTTCAGCCCGAGCTGAGCGCGTTTTGTGAGTTTGAATGTATCTTCATAGGAATGAGTTGTGTGGTCAAATTAATGCTCATTTAGGCTTCAGGTGGTTATCCTGAACTAAATACATGTTGAAGTGTGTGCATAAGTCCTTATGTTTAGGCGTGACACTCAATTTGAGTTTTTATTGCTTTAAATGCATTTTCAGCCCGAGCTGAGCACATTTTGTGAGTTTGAATGTATCTTCATAGGAATGAGTTGTGTGGTCAAATTAATGCTCATTTAGGCTTCAGGTGGTCATCCTGAACAAAATACATGTTGAAGTGTGTGCATCAGTCATTTGGTTTAGGCGTGACACTCAATTCGAATTTTTATTGCTTTAAATGCATTTTCAGCCCGAGCTGAGCACGTTTTGTGAGTTTGAATGTATCTTCATAGGAATGAGTTGTGTGGTCAAATTAATGCTCATTTAGGCTTCAGGTGGTTATCCTGAACTAAATACATGTTGAAGTGTGTGCATAAGTCCTTATGTTTAGGCGTGACACTCAATTTGAGTTTTTATTGCTTTAAATGCATTTTCAGCCCGAGCTGAGCGTGCTTTCTGACTTTGAATGTATCTTCATAGGAATGCGTTGTGTGGTCAAATTATTGCTCATTTAGGCTTCAGGAGGTCATCCTGAACAAAATACATGTTGAAGTGTGTGCATAAGTCCTTTGGTTTAGGCGTGACACTCAAGTTGAGTTTTTATTGCTTTATAAATGCATTTTCAGCACGAGCTGAGGGCGCTTTCTGACTTTGAATGTATCTTCATAGGAATGAGTTGTGGAGTCAAATTAATGCTCATTTAGGCTTCAGGTGGTCATCCTGAACTAAATACATGTTGAAGTGTGTGCATTAATCCTTTGGTTTAGGCGTGACACTCAATTTGAGTTTTTATTGCTTTAAATGCATTTTCAGCCCGAGCTGAGCGCGCTTTCTGACTTTGAATGTATCTTCATAGGAATGCGTTGTGTGGTCAAATTATTGCTCATTTAGGCTTCAGGAGCTCATCCTGAACAAAATACATGTTGAAGTGTGTGCATAAGTCCTTTTGTTTAGGCGTGACACTCAATTTGAGTTTTTATTGCTTTAAATGCATTTTCAGCCCGAGCTGAGCACGTTTTGTGAGTTTGAATGTATCTTCATAGGAATGAGTTGTGTGGTCAAATTAATGCTCATTTAGGCTTCAGGCGGTCATCCTGAACAAAATACATGTTGAAGTGTGTGCATATGTCCTTTGGTTTAGGCGTGACACTCAATTTGAGTTTTTATTGCTTTAAATGCATTTTCAGCCCGAGCTGAGCACGTTTTGTGAGTTTGAATGTATCTTCATAGGAATGAGTTGTGTGGTCACATTAATGCTCATATGGGCTTCAGGAGGTCATCCTGAACAAAATACATGTTGAAGTGTGTGCATAAGTCCTTTGGTTTAGGCGTGACACTCAATTTGAATTTTTATTGCTTTAAATGCATTTTCAGCCCGAGCTGAGCACGTTTTGTGAGTTTGATTGTATCTTCATAGGAATGAGTTGTGTGGTCAAATTAATGCTCATTTAGGCTTCAGGTGGTCATCCTGAACAAAATACATGTTGAAGTGTGTGCATAAGTCCTTTGGTTTAGGTGTGACACTCAATTTGAGTTTTTATTGCTTTAAATGCATTTTCAGCCCGAGCTGAGCACGTTTTGTGAGTTTGAATGTATCTTCATAGGAATGAGTTGTGTGGTCAAATTAATGCTCATTTAGGCTTCAGGTGGTCATCCTGAACTAAATACATGTTGAAGTGTTTGCATAAGTCCTTTGGTTTAGGCGTGACACTCAATTTGAGTTTTTATTGCTTTAAATGCATTTTCAGCCCGAGCTGAGCACATTTTGTGAGTTTGAATGTATCTTCATAGGAATGAGTTGTGTGATCAAAACAATGCTCATTTAGGCTTCAGGAGGACATCCTGAACTCAGTACATGTTGAAGTGTGTGCATAAGTCCTTTGGTTTGGGCGTGAAAGTCAATTTGAGTTTTTATTGCTTTAAATGCATTTTCAGGCCGAGCTGAGCACGTTTTGTGAGTTTGAATGTATCTTCATAGGAATTAGTTGTGTAGTTAAATCACTGCTCATTTAGGCTTCAGGAGGACATCCTGAACTAAATACATGTTGAAGTGTGTTTATAAGTCCTTTGGTTTAGGCGTGACACTCAATTTGAGTTTTTATTGCTTTAAATGCATTTTCAGCCCGAGCTGAGCACGTTTTGTGAGTTTGAATGTATCTTCATAGGAATGAGTTGTGTGGTCAAATTAATGCTCATATAGGCTTCAGGAGGTCATCCTGAACAAAATACATGTTAGCGTGTGCATAGGTCCTTTGGTTTAGGTGTGACACTCAATTTGAGTTTTTATTGCTTAAATGCATTTTCAGCCCGAGCTGAGCGCGCTTTCTGACTTTGAATGTATCTTCATAGGAATGAGTTGTGTAGTCAAATTAATGCTCATTTAGGCTTCAGGAGACCATCCTGAACAAAATACATGTTGAAGTGTGTGCATAAGTCCTTTGGTTTAGGCGTGACACTCAATTTGAGTTTTTTTTGCTTGAAATGCATTTTCTGCCCAAGCTGAGCACGTTTTTTGAGTTAATAATAATAATAATAATAATAATAATACATTTTATTTATAAGCGCCTTTCAAGACACCCAAGGACACTTTACAAGAACAAAAAACACAAAACAATAAGGGTTGAGCAGCGGCAGCCAAAACGCGCCAGCGTTCACTAAACCCGAAGGTCAGAAAGAAACCACAGGGGAGGGAGAGAGGGAGAAAAAACCCCACGCTCGAACTACCCTTATTTTGAGGATAATTTGAGTGAGGCAAAAAAACTCCTGCACAAGCATATGACAGTTACAACAGGTTAAATGTATCTTCATAGGAATGAGTTGTGTGGTCAAATTACTGCTCATTTAGGCTTCAGGAGGACATCCTGAACTAAATACATGTTGAAGTGTGTGCATAAGTCCTTTGGTTTAGGCGTGACACTCAATTTGAGTTTTTATTGCTTTAAATGCATTTTCAGCCCGAGCTGAGCACGTTTTGTGAGTTTGAATGTATCTTCATAGGAATGAGTTGTGTGGTCAAATTATTGCTCATTTAGGCTTCAGGAGGACATCCTGAACTAAATACATGTTGAAGTGTGTGCATAAGTCCTTTGGTTTAGGCGTGACACTCAATTTGAGTTTTTATTGCTTTAAATGCATTTTCAGCCCGAGCTGAGCACGTTTTGTGAATTTGAATGTATCTTCATAGGAATGAGTTGTGTGATCAAAACAATGCTCATTTAGGCTTCAGGAGGACATCCTAACTTAGTACATGTTGAAGTGCGTGCATAAGTCCTTTGGTTTAGGCGTGACACTCAATTTGAGTTTTTATTGCTTTAAATGCATTTTCAGCCCGAGCTGAGCACATTTTGTGAGTTTGAATGTATCTTCATAGGAATGAGTTGTGTGATCGAAACAATGCTCATTTAGGCCTCAGGAGGACATCCTGAACTCAGTACATGTTGAAGTGTGTGCATAAGTCCTTTGGTTTGGGCGTGACAGTCAATTTGAGTTTTTATTGCTTTAAATGCATTTTCAGGCCGAGCTGAGCACGTTTTGTGAGTTTGAATGTATCTTCATAGGAATGAGTTGTGTGGTCAAATTAATGCTCATATAGGCTTCAGGAGGTAATCCTGAACAAAATACATGTTGAAGGGTGTGCATCAGTCCTTTGGTTTAGGCGTGACACTCAATTTGAGTTTTTATTGCTTTAAATGCATTTTCGGGCCGAGCTGAGCACGTTTTGTGAGTTTGACTGTATCTTCATAGGAATGAGTTGTGTGGTCAAATTAATGCTCATTTAGGCTTCAGGATGTCATCCTGAACAAAATACATGTTGAAGTGTGTGCATAAATCCTTTGGTTTAGGCGTGACACTCAATTTGAGTTTTTATTGCTTTAAATGCATTTTCAGCCCGAGCTGAGCACGTTTTGTGAGTTTGAATGTATCTTCATAGGAATATAGGCTTCAGGAGGTTATCCTGAACAAAATACATGTTGAAGTGTGTGCATGAGTCCTTTGGTTTAGGCGTGACACTCAACTTGAGTTTTTATTGCTTAAAATGCATTTTCAGCCCGAGCTGAGCGCGCTTTCTGGCTTTGAATGTATCTTCATAGGAATGAGTTGTGTAGTCAAATTAATGCTCATTTAGGCTTCAGGAGGCCATCCTGAACAAAATACATGTTGAAGTGTGTGCATCAGTCCTTTGGTTTAGGCGTGACACTCAACTTGAGTTTTTATTGCTTAAAATGAATTTTCAGCCCGAGCTGAGCGCACTTTCTGACTTTGAATGTATCTTCATAGGAATGAGTTGTGTAGTCAAATTACTGCTCATTTAGGCTTCAGGAGGTCATCCTGAACAAAATACATGTTGCAGTGTGTGCATAAGTCCTTTGTTTTAGGCGTGACACTCAATTTGAGTTTTTATTGCTATAAATGCATTTTCAGACCGAGCCGAGCACGTTTTTTGAGTTTGAATGTATCTTCATAGGAATGAGTTGTGTAGTCAAATTAATTGTCATTTAGGCTTCAGGAGGACATACTGAACTAAATACATGTTGAAGTGTGTGCATAAGTCCTTTGGTTTAGTAGTGACACTCAATTTGAGTTTAATTGCTTTAAATGCATTTTCAGGCCGAGCTGAACACTTTTTCTGAGTTTGAATGTATCTTCATAGGAATGAGTTATGTAGTCAAATGAATGCCCATTTGGGCTTCAGGAGGACATCCTCAACTAAATACATGTTGACGTGTGTGCATAAGTCCTTTGGTTTAGGCGTGACACTCAATTTGAGTTTTTATTGCTTTAAATGCATTTTCAGCCCGAGCTGAGCACGTTTTGTGAGTTTGAATGTATCTTCATAGTAATGAGTTGTGTGGTCAAATTAATGCTCATATAGGCTTCAGGAGGTCATCCTGAACATAATACATGTTGAAGTGTGTGCATTAGTCCTTTGGTTTAGGCATGACACTCAATTTGAGTTTTTATTGCTTTAAATGCATTTTCAGCCCGAGCTGAGCGCGCTTTCTGACTTTGAATATATCTTCATAGGAATGAGTTGTGTAGTCAAATTAATGCTCATTTAGGCTTCAGGAGGCCATCCTGAACAAAATACATGTTGAAGTGTGTGCATAAGTCCTTTGGTTTAGGCGTGACACTCAATTTGAGTTTTTATTGCTTTAAATGCATTTTCAGCCGGAGCTGAGCACGTTTTGTGAGTTTGAATGTATCTTCATAGGAATGAGTTGTGTAGTCAAATTAATGCTCATTTAGGCTTCAGGAGGCCATCCTGAACTAAATACATGTTCAAGTGTGTGCATAAGTCCTTTGGTTTAGGCGTGACACTCAATTTGAGGTTTTTTTTGCTTTAAATGCATTTTCTGCCCAAGCTGAGCACGTTTTGTGAGTTTGAATGTATCTTCATAGGAATGAGTTGCGTGGTCAAATTAATGCTCATTTAGGCTTCAGGAGGACATCCTGAACTAAATACATGTTGAAGTGTGTGCATAAGTCCTTTGGTTTAGGCGTGACACTCAATTTGAGTTTTTATTGCTTTAAATGCATTTTCAGCCCGAGCTGAGCTCGCTTTCTGACTTTGAATGTATCTTCATAGGAATGCGTTGTGTGGTCAAATTATTGCTCATTTAGGCTTCAGGAGGTCATCCTGAACAAAACACATGTTGAAGTGTGTGCATAAGTCCTTTGGTTTAGGCGTGACACTCAATTTGAGTTTCTATTGCTTTAAATGCATTTTCAGCCCGAGCTGAGCACGTTTTGTGAGTTTGAATGTATCTTCATAGGAATGCGTTGTGTGGTCAAATTATTGCTCATTTAGGCTTCAGGAGGTCATCCTGAACAAAATACATGTTGAAGTGTGTGCATAAGTCCTTTGGTTTAGGCGTGACACTCAATTTGAGTTTCTATTGCTTTAAATGCATTTTCAGCCCGAGCTGAGCACGTTTTGTGAGTTTGAATGTATCTTCATAGGAATGAGTTGTGTGGTCAAATTAATGCTCATATGGGCTTCAGGAGGTCATCCTGAACAAAATACATGTTGAAGTGTGTGCATAAGTCCTTTGGTTTAGGTGTGACACTCAATTTGAGTTTTTATTGCTTTAAATGCATTTTCAGCCCGAGCTGAGCACGTTTTGTGAGTTTGAATGTATCTTCATAGGAATGAGTTGTGTGGTCAAATTAATGCTCATTTAGGCTTTAGGTGGTCATCCTGAACTAAATACATGTTGAAGTGTGTGCATAAGTCCTTTGGTTTAGGCGTGACACTCAATTTGAGTTTTTATTGCTTTAAATGCATTTTCAGCCTGAGCTGAGCGCGCTTTCTGACTTTGAATGTATCTTCATAGGAATGAGTTGTGTTGTCAAATTATTGCTCATTTTTCAGGAGGTCATACTGAAAAAAATACATGTTGAAGTGTGTGCATAAGTCCTTTGGTTTAGTTGTGACACTCAATTTGAGTTTTTATTGCTTTAAATGCATTTTCAGCCCGAGTTGAGCACGTTTTGTGAGTTTGAATGTATCTTCATAGGAATGAGTTGTGTGGTCAAATTAATGCTCATTTAGGCTTCAGGTGGTCATCCTGAACAAAATACATGTTGAAGTGTGTGCATAAGTCCTTTGGTTTAGGCGTGACACTCAATTCGAGTTTTTATTGCTTTAAATGCATTTTCAGCCCGAGCTGAGCATGTTTTGTGAGTTTGAATGTATCTTCATAGGAATGAGTTGTGTGGTCAGATTAATGCTCATTTAGGCTTCAGGTGGTCATCCTGAACTAAATACATGTTGAAGTGTGTGCATAAGTCCTTTGGTTTAGGCGTGACACTCAATTTGAGTTTTTATTGCTTTAAATGCATTTTCAGCCCGAGCTGAGGGCGCTTTCTGACTTTGAATGTATCTTCATAGGAATGAGTTGTGGAGTCAAAGTAATGCTCTTTTAGGCTTTAGGAGGTCATCCTGAACAAAATACATGTTGAAGTGTGTGCATAAGTCCTTTGGTTTAGGCGTGACACTCAATTTGAGTTTTTATTGCTTTAAATGCAATTTTCAGCCCGAGCTGAGCACGTTTTTTGAGTTTGAATGTATCTTCATAGGATTGAGTTGTGTGGTCAGATTAACGCTCATTTAGGCTTCAGGTGGTCATCTTGAACAAAATACATGTTGGAGCGTGTGCATAAGTCCTTTGGTTTGGGCGTGACACTCAATTTGAGTTTTTATTGCTTTAAATGCATTTTCAGCCCGAGCTGAGCACGTTCTGTGAGTTTGAATGTATCTTCATAGGAATGAGTTGTGTGGTCAAATTAATGCTCATTTAGGCTTCAGGTGATCATCCTGAACAAAATACATGTTGAAGTGTGTGCATAAGTCCTTTTTTAGGCGTGACACTCAATTTGAGTTTTTATTGCTTTAAAATGCATTTTCAGCCCGAGCTGAGCGCGTTTTCTGACTTTGAATGTATCTTCATAGGAATGAGTTGTGTAGTCAAATTAATGCTCATTTAGGCTTCAGGAGGCCATCCTGAACAAAATACATGTTGAAGTGTGTGCATCAGTCCTTTGGTTTAGGCGTGACACTCAATTTGAATTTTTATTGCTTTAATGCATTTTTTTCCGAGCTGAGCATGTTTTTTTCAGTTTGAACGTATCTTTATAGGAATGAGTTGTGTAGTCAAATTACTGCTCATTTAGGCTTCAGGAGGACATCCTGAACTAAATACATGTTGAAGTGTGTGCAAAAGTCCTTTGGTTTGGGCGTGACACTCAATTTGAGTTTTTATTGCTTTAAATGCATTTTCAGGCCGAGCTGAGCGCGCTTTCTGACTTTGAATGTATCTTCATAGGAATGAGTTGTGTGGTCAAATTAATGCTCATTTAGGCTTCAGGAGGACATCCTGAACTAAGTACATGTTGAAGTGTGTGCATAAGTCCTTTGGTTTGGGCGTGACACTCAATTTGAGTTTTTATTGCTTTAAATGCATTTTCAGCCCGAGCTGAGCACGTTTTGTGAGTTTGAATGTATCTACATAGGAATGAGTTGTGTGGTCAAATTAATGCTCATTTAGGCTTCAGGAGGACATCCTGAACTAAGTACATGTTGAAGTGTGTGCATAAGTCCTTTGGTTTGGGCGTGACACTCAATTTGAGTTTTTATTGCTTTAAATGTATTTTCAGCCCGACCTGAGCACGTTTTGTGAGTTTGAATACATCTTCATAGGAATGAGTTGTGTGGTCAAATTAATGCTCATTTAGGCTTCAGGTGGTCATCCTGAACTAAATACACGTTGAAGTGTGTGCATAAGTCCTTTGGTTTGGGCGTGACACTCAATTTGAGTTTTTATTGCTTTAAATGCATTTTCAGCCCGAGCTGAGCACGTTTTGTGAGTTTGAATGTATCTTCATAGGAATGAGTTGTGTGGTCAAATTAATGCTCATATAGGCTTAAGGAGGTCATCCTGAACAAAATACGTGTTGAAGTGTGTGCATAATCCTTTGGTTTAGGTGTGACACTCAATTTGAGTTTTTATTGCTTTAAATGCATTTTCAGCCCGAGCTGAGCACGTTTTGTGAGTTTGAATGTATCTTCATAGGAATAGGTTGTGTGGTCAAATTAATGCTCATATAGGCTTCAGGAGGTCATCCTGAACAAAATACATGTTGAAGTGTGTGCATAAGTCCTTTGGTTTAGGTGTGACACTCAATTTGACTTTTTATTGCTTTAAATGCATTTTCAGCCCGAGCTGAGCACGTTTTGTGAGTTTGAATGTATCTTCATAGGAATGAGTTGTGTGGTCAAATTAATGCTCATTTAGGCTTCAGGTGGTCATCCTGAACAAAATACATGTTGAAGTGTGTGCATAAGTCCTTTGGTTTAGCCGTGACACTCAATTTGAGTTTTTATTGCTCTAAATGCATTTTCAGCCCGAGCTGAGCGCGTTTTCTGACTTTGAATGTATCTTCTTAGGAATGAGTTGTGTGGTCAAATTAATGCTCATTTAGGCTTCAGGAGGACATCCTGAACTAAGTACATGTTGAAGTGTGTGCATAAGTCCTTTGGTTTGGGCGTGACACTCAATTTGAGTTTTTATTGCTTTAAATGCATTTTCAGCCCGACCTGAGCACGTTTTGTGAGTTTGAATACATCTTCATAGGAATGAGTTGTGTGGTCAAATTAATGCTCATTTAGGCTTCAGGTGGTCATCCTGAACTAAATACATGTTGAAGTGTGTGCATAAGTCCTTTGGTTTAGGCGTGACACTCAATTTGAGTTTTTATTGCTTCAAATGCATTTTCAGCCCGAGCTGAGCGCGCTTTCTGACTTTGAATGTATCTTCATAGGAATGAGTTGTGTGGTCAAATTATTGCTCATTTAGGCTTCAGGAGGTCATCCTGAACAAAATACATGTTGAAGTGTGTGAATAAGTCCTTTGGTTTAGTTGTGACACTCAATTTGAGTTTTTATTGCTTTAAATGCATTTTCAGCCCGAGTTGAGCACGTTTTGTGAGTTTGAATGTATCTTCATAGGAATGAGTTGTGTGGTCAAATTAATGCTCATTTAGGCTTCAGGTGGTCATCCTGAACAAAATACATGTTGAAGTGTGTGCATAAGTCCTTTGGTTTAGGCGTGACACTCAATTCGAGTTTTTATTGCTTTAAATGCATTTTCAGCCCGAGCTGAGCATGTTTTGTGAGTTTGAATGTATCTTCATAGGAATGAGTTGTGTGGTCAGATTAATGCTCATTTAGGCTTCAGGTGGTCATCCTGAACTAAATACATGTTGAAGTGTGTGCATAAGTCCTTTGGTTTAGGCGTGACACTCAATTTGAGTTTTTATTGCTTTATAAATGCATTTTCAGCCCGAGCTGAGGGCGCTTTCTGACTTTGAATGTATCTTCATAGGAATGAGTTGTGGAGTCAAAGTAATGCTCTTTTAGGCTTTAGGAGGTCATCCTGAACAAAATACATGTTGAAGTGTGTGCATAAGTCCTTTGGTTTAGGCGTGACACTCAATTTGAGTTTTTATTGCTTTAAATGCAATTTTCAGCCCGAGCTGAGCACGTTTTTTGAGTTTGAATGTATCTTCATAGGATTGAGTTGTGTGGTCAGATTAACGCTCATTTAGGCTTCAGGTGGTCATCTTGAACAAAATACATGTTGGAGCGTGTGCATAAGTCCTTTGGTTTGGGCGTGACACTCAATTTGAGTTTTTATTGCTTTAAATGCATTTTCAGCCCGAGCTGAGCACGTTTTGTGAGTTTGAATGTATCTTCATAGGAATGAGTTGTGTGGTCAAATTAATGCTCATTTAGGCTTCAGGTGGTCATCCTGAACAAAATACATGTTGAAGTGTGTGCATAAGTCCTTTGGTTTAGCCGTGACACTCAATTTGAGTTTTTATTGCTCTAAATGCATTTTCAGCCCGAGCTGAGCGCGTTTTCTGACTTTGAATGTATCTTCTTAGGAATGAGTTGTGTGGTCAAATTAATGCTCATTTAGGCTTCAGGTGGTCATCCTGAACTAAATACATGTTGAAGTGTGTGCATAAGTCCTTTGGTTTGGGCGTGACACTCAATTTGAGTTTTTATTGCTTTAAATGCATTTTCAGCCTGAGCTGAGCATGTTTTGTGAGTTTGAATGTATCTTCATAGGAATGAGTTGTGTGGTCAAATTAATGCTCTTTAGGCTTCAGGTGGTCATCCTGAACTAAATACATGTTGAAGTGTGTGCATAAGTACTTTGGTTTAGGCGTGACACTCCATTTGAGTTTTTATTGCTTTAAATGCATTTTCAGCCCGAGCTGAGCGCGCTCTCTGACTTTGAATGTATCTTCATAGGAATGAGTTGTGTGGTCAAATTAATGCTCATTTAGGCTTCAGGTGGTCATCCTGAACTAAATACATGTTGAAGTGTGTGCATAAGTCCTTTGGTTTAGGGGTGACACTCAATTTGAGTTTTTATTGCTTCAAATGCATTTTCAGCCCGAGCTGAGCGCGCTTTCTGACTTTGAATGTATCTTCATAGGAATGAGTTGTGTGGTCAAATTATTGCTCATTTAGGCTTCAGGAGGTCATCCTGAACAAAATACATGTTGAAGTGTGTGCATAAGTCCTTTGGTTCAGGCGTGACACTCAATTTGAGTTTTTATTGCTTTAAATGCATTTTCAGCCCGAGCTGAGCATGTTTTGTGAGTTTGAATGTATCTTCATAGGAATGAGTTGTGTGGTCAAATTAATGCTCATTTAGGCTTCAGGTGGTCATCCTGAACAAAATACATGTTGAAGTGTGTGCATAAGTCCTTTGGTTTAGGCGTGACACTCAATTTGAGTTTTTATTGCTTTAAATGCATTTTCAGCCCGAGCTGAGCACGTTTTGTGAGTTTGAATGTATCTTCATAGGAATGAGTTGTGTGGTCACATTAATGCTCATATGGGCTTCAGGAGGTCATCCTGAACAAAATACATGTTGAAGTGTGTGAATAAGTCCTTTGGTTTAGGTGTGACACTCAATTTGAGTTTTTATTGCTTTAAATGCATTTTCAGCCCAAGCTGAGCACGTTTTGTGAGTTTGAATGTATCTTCATAGGAATGAGTTGTGTGGTCAAATTAATGCTCATATGGGCTTCAGGAGGTCATCCTGAACAGAATACATGTTGAAGTGTGTGCATAAGTCCTTTGGTTTAGGTGTGACACTCAATTTGAGTTTTTATTGCTTTAAATGCATTTTCAGCCCGAGCTGAGCACGTTTTGTGAGTTTGAATGTATCTTCATAGGAATGAGTTGTGTGGTCAAATTAATGCTCATATGGGCTTCAGGAGGTCATCCTGAACAAAATACATGTTGAAGTGTGTGCATAAGTCCTTTGGTTTAGGCGTGACACTCAATTTGAGTTTTTATTGCTTTAAATGCATTTTCAGCCCGAGCTGAGCACGTTTTGTGAGTTTGAATGTATCTTCATAGGAATGAGTTGTGTGGTCAAATTAATGCTCATTTAGGCTTTAGGTGGTCATCTTGAACTAAATACATGTTGAAGTGTGTGCATAAGTCCTTTGGTTTAGGCGTGACACTCAATTTGAGTTTTTATTGCTTTAAATGCATTTTCAGCCCGAGCTGAGCGCGCTTTCTGACTTTGAATGTATCTTCATAGGAATGAGTTGTGTGGTCAAATTATTGCTCATTTTTCAGGAGGTCATACTGAAAAAAAATACATGTTGAAGTGTGTGCATAAGTCCTTTGGTTTAGTTGTGACACTCAATTTGAGTTTTTATTGCTTTAAATGCATTTTCAGCCCGAGTTGAGCACGTTTTGTGAGTTTGAATGTATCTTCATAGGAATGAGTTGTGTGGTCAAATTAATGCTCATTTAGGCTTCAGGTGGTCATCCTGAACAAAATACATGTTGAAGTGTGTGCATTAGTCCTTTGGTTTAGACGTGACACTCAATTCGAGTTTTTATTGCTTTAAATGCATTTTCAGCCCGAGCTGAGCATGTTTTGTGAGTTTGAATGTATCTTCATAGGAATGAGTTGTGTGGTCAAATTAATGCTCATTTAGGCTTCAGGTGGTCATCCTGAACTAAATACATGTTGAAGTGTGTGCATAAGTCCTTTGGTTTAGGCGTGACACTCAATTTGAGTTTTTATTGCTTTAAATGCATTTTCAGCCCGAGCTGAGCGCGCTTTCTGACTTTGAATGTATCTTCATAGGAATGAGTTGTGTGGTCAAATTATTGCTCATTTAGGCTTCAGAGGTCATCCTGAACAAAATACATGTTGAAGTGTGTGCATAAGTCCTTTGGTTTAGGCGTGACACTCAATTTGAGTTTTTATTGCTTTATAAATGCATTTTCAGCCCGAGCTGAGGGCGCTTTCTGACTTTGAATGTATCTTCATAGCAATGAGTTGTGTGGAAAGATTAACGCTCATTTAGGCTTCAGGTGGTCATCTTGAACGAAATACATGTTGGAGCGTGTGCATAAGTCCTTTTTTAGGCGTGACACTCAATTTGAGTTTTTATTTTGCTTTAAAATGCATTTTCAGCCCGAGCTGAGCGCGTTTTCTGACTTTGAATGTATCTTCATAGGAATGAGTTGTGTAGTCAAATTAATGCTCCTTTAGGCTTCAGGAGGCCATCCTGAACAAAATACATGTTGAAGTGTGTGCATCAGTCCTTTGGTTTAGGCGTGACACTCAATTTGAGTTTTTATTGCTTTAATGCATTTTTTGCCGAGCTGAGCATGTTTTTTTCAGTTTGAATGTATCTTTATAGGAATGAGTTGTGTAGTCAAATTACTGCTCATTTAGGCTTCAGGAGGACATCCTGAACTAAATACATGTTGAAGTGTGTGCAAAAGTCCTTTGGTTTGGGCGTGACACTCAATTTGAGTTTTTATTGCTTTAAATGCATTTTCAGGCCGAGCTGAGCGCGCTTTCTGACTTTGAATGTATCTTCATAGGAATGAGTTGTGTGGTCAAATTAATGCTCATTTAGGCTTCAGGTGGTCATCCTGAACTAAATACATGTTGAAGTGTGTGCATAGGTCCTTTGGTTTAGGCGTGACACTCAATTTGAGTTTTTATTGCTTTAAATGCATTTTCAGCCCGAGCTGAGCACGTTTTGTGAGTTTGAATGTATCTTCATAGGAATGAGTTGTGTGGTCAAATTAATGCTCATTTAGGCTTCAGGTGGTCATCCTGAACAAAATACATGTTGAAGTGTGTGCATAAGTCCTTTGGTTTAGGTGTGACACTCAATTTGAGTTTTTATTGCTTTAAATGCATTTTCAGGCCGAGCTGAGCATTTTTTGTGAGTTTGAATGTATCTTCATAGGAATGAGTTGTGTCGTCAAATTAATGCTCATTTAGGCTTCATGAGGTCATCCTGAAAAAAATTCATGAAGTGTGTGCATAAGTCCTTTTTTTAGGCGTGACAATCAATTTGAGTTTTTATTGCTTTAAATGCATTTTCAGCCCAAGCTGAGCACGTTTTGTGAGTTTGAATGTATCTTCATAGGAATGAGTTGTGTGGTCAAATTAATGCTCATATAGGCTTCAGGAGGTCATCCTGAACAAAATACATGTTAAAGTGTGTGCATAAGTCCTTTGGTTTAGGCGTGACACTCAATTTGAGTTTTTATTGCGTTAAATGCATTTTCAGCCCGAGCTGAGCACGTTTTGTGAGTTTGAATGTATCTTCATAGGAATGAGTTGTGTCGTCAAATTAATGCTCATTTAGGCTTCAGGAGGTCATCCTGAAAAAGATTCATGAAGTGTGTGCATAAGTCCTTTTTTTAGGCGTGACAATCAATTTGAGTTTTTATTGCTTTAAATGCATTTTCAGCCCAAGCTGAGCACGTTTTGTGTGTTTGAATGTATCTTCATAGGAATGAGTTGTGTGGTCAAATTAATGCTCATTTAGGCTTCAGGTGGTCATCCTGAACAAAATACATGTTGAAGTGTGTGCATAAGTCCTTTGGTTTAGCCGTGACACTCAATTTGAGTTTTTATTGCTCTAAATGCATTTTCAGCCCGAGCTGAGCGCGTTTTCTGACTTTGAATGTATCTTCTTAGGAATGAGTTGTGTGGTCAAATTAATGCTCATTTAGGCTTCAGGTGGTCATCCTGAACTAAATACATGTTGAAGTGTGTGCATAGGTCCTTTGGTTTAGGCGTGACACTCAATTTGAGTTTTTATTGCTTTAAATGCATTTTCAGCCCGAGCTGAGCACGTTTTGTGAGTTTGAATGTATCTTCATAGGAATGAGTTGTGTGGTCAAATTAATGCTCATTTAGGCTTCAGGTGGTCATCCTGAACAAAATACATGTTGAAGTGTGTGCATAAGTCCTTTGGTTTAGGTGTGACACTCAATTTGAGTTTTTATTGCTTTAAATGCATTTTCAGGCCGAGCTGAGCATTTTTTGTGAGTTTGAATGTATCTTCATAGGAATGAGTTGTGTCGTCAAATTAATGCTCATTTAGGCTTCAGGAGGTCATCCTGAAAAAAATTCATGAAGTGTGTGCATAAGTCCTTTTTTTAGGCGTGACAATCAATTTGAGTTTTTATTGCTTTAAATGCATTTTCAGCCCAAGCTGAGCACGTTTTGTGAGTTTGAATGTATCTTCATAGGAATGAGTTGTGTGGTCAAATTAATGCTCATATAGGCTTCAGGAGGTCATCCTGAACAAAATACATGTTAAAGTGTGTGCATAAGTCCTTTGGTTTAGGCGTGACACTCAATTTGAGTTTTTATTGCGTTAAATGCATTTTCAGCCCGAGCTGAGCACGTTTTGTGAGTTTGAATGTACCTTCGTAGGAATGAGTTGTGTCGTCAAATTAATGCTCATTTAGGCTTCAGGAGGTCATCCTGAAAAAGATTCATGAAGTGTGTGCATGAGTCCTTTTTTTAGGCGTGACAATCAATTTGAGTTTTTATTGCTTTAAATGCATTTTCAGCCCAAGCTGAGCACGTTTTGTGTGTTTGAATGTATCTTCATAGGAATGAGTTGTGTGGTCAAATTAATGCTCATATATGCTTCAGGAGGTCATCCTGAACAAAATACATGTTAAAGTGTGTGCATAAGTCCTTTGGTTTAGGCGTGACACTCAACTTGAGTTATTATTGCGTTAAATGCATTTTCAGCCCGAGCTGAGCACGTTTTGTGAGTTTGAATGTATCTTCATAGGAATGAGTTGTGTGGTCAAATTAATGCTCATTTAGGCTTCAGGTGGTCATCCTGAACAAAATACATGTTGAAGTGTGTGCATAAGTCCTTTGGTTTAGGCGTGACACTCATTTTGAGTTTTTATTGCTTTAAATGCATTTTCAGCCCGAGCTGAGCACGTTTTGTGAGTTTGAATGTATCTTCATAGAATGAGTTGTGTGGTCAAATTAATGCTCATTTAGGCTTCAGGTGGTCATCCTGAACAAAATACATGTTGAAGTGTGTGCATAAGTCCTTTGGTTTAGGCGTGACACTCAATTTGAGTTTTTATTGCTTTAAATGCATTTTCAGCCCGAGCTGAGCACGTTTCGTGAGTTTGAATGTATCTTCATAGGAATGAGTTGTGTGGTCAAATTATTGCTCATGTTTCAGGAGGTCATACTGAAAAAAATACATGTTGAAGTCTGTGCATAAGTCCTTTGGTTTAGTTGTGACACTCAATTTGAGTTTTTATTGCTTTAAATGCATTTTCAGCCCGAGTTGAGCACGTTTTGTGAGTTTCAATGTATCTTCATAGGAATGAGTTGTGTGGTCAAATTAATGCTCATTTAGGCTTCAGGTGGTCATCCTGAACAAAATACATGTTGAAGTGTGTGCATAAGTCCTTTGGTTTAGACGTGACACTCAATTTGAGTTTTTATTGCTTTAAATGCATTTTCAGCCCGAGCTGAGCACGTTTTGTGAGTTTGAATGTATCTTCATAGGAATGAGTTGTGTGGTCAAATTAATGCTCATTTAGGCTTCAGGTGATCATCCTGAACAAAATACATGTTGAAGTGTGTGCATAAGTCCTTTGGTTTAGGCGTGACACTCAATTTGAGTTTTTATTGCTTTAAAATGCATTTTCAGCCCGAGCTGAGCGCGTTTTCTGACTTTGAATGTATCTTCATAGGAATGAGTTGTGTAGTCAAATTAATGCTCATTTAGGCTTCAGGAGGCCATCCTGAACAAAATACATGTTGAAGTGTGTGCATCAGTCCTTTGGTTTAGGCGTGACACTCAATTTGAGTTTTTATTGCTTTAATGCATTTTCTGCCGAGCTGAGCATGTTTTTTTCAGTTTGAATGTATCTTTATAGGAATGAGTTGTGTAGTCAAATTACTGCTCATTTAGGCTTCAGGAGGACATCCTGAACTAAATACATGTTGAAGTGTGTGCATCAGTCCTTTGGTTTAGGCGTGACACTCAACTTGAGTTTTTATTGCTTAAAATGAATTTTCAGCCCGAGCTGAGCGCACTTTCTGACTTTGAATGTATCTTCATAGGAATGAGTTGTGTAGTCAAATTACTGCTCATTTAGGCTTCAGGAGGTCATCCTGAACAAAATACATGTTGCAGTGTGTGCATAAGTCCTTTGTTTTAGGCGTGACACTCAATTTGAGTTTTTATTGCTATAAATGCATTTTCAGACCGAGCCGAGCACGTTTTTTGAGTTTGAATGTATCTTCATAGGAATGAGTTGTGTAGTCAAATTAATTGTCATTTAGGCTTCAGGAAGACATACTGAACTAAATACATGTTGAAGTGTGTGCATAAGTCCTTTGGTTTAGTAGTGACACTCAATTTGAGTTTAATTGCTTTAAATGCATTTTCAGGCCGAGCTGAACACTTTTTCTGAGTTTGAATGTATCTTCATAGGAATGAGTTATGTAGTCAAATGAATGCCCATTTGGGCTTCAGGAGGACATCCTCAACTAAATACATGTTGACGTGTGTGCATAAGTCCTTTGGTTTAGGCGTGACACTCAATTTGAGTTTTTATTGCTTTAAATGCATTTTCAGCCCGAGCTGAGCACGTTTTGTGAGTTTGAATGTATCTTCATAGTAATGAGTTGTGTGGTCAAATTAATGCTCATATAGGCTTCAGGAGGTCATCCTGAACATAATACATGTTGAAGTGTGTGCATTAGTCCTTTGGTTTAGGCATGACACTCAATTTGAGTTTTTATTGCTTTAAATGCATTTTCAGCCCGAGCTGAGCGCGCTTTCTGACTTTGAATATATCTTCATAGGAATGAGTTGTGTAGTCAAATTAATGCTCATTTAGGCTTCAGGAGGCCATCCTGAACAAAATACATGTTGAAGTGTGTGCATAAGTCCTTTGGTTTAGGCGTGTCACTCAATTTGAGTTTTTATTGCTTTAAATGCATTTTCAGCCGGAGCTGAGCACGTTTTGTGAGTTTGAATGTATCTTCATAGGAATGAGTTGTGTAGTCAAATTAATGCTCATTTAGGCTTCAGGAGGCCATCCTGAACTAAATACATGTTCAAGTGTGTGCATAAGTCCTTTGGTTTAGGCGTGACACTCAATTTGAGGTTTTTTTTGCTTTAAATGCATTTTCTGCCCAAGCTGAGCACGTTTTGTGAGTTTGAATGTATCTTCATAGGAATGAGTTGCGTGGTCAAATTAATGCTCATTTAGGCTTCAGGAGGACATCCTGAACTAAATACATGTTGAAGTGTGTGCATAAGTCCTTTGGTTTAGGCGTGACACTCAATTTGAGTTTTTATTGCTTTAAATGCATTTTCAGCCCGAGCTGAGCTCGCTTTCTGACTTTGAATGTATCTTCATAGGAATGCGTTGTGTGGTCAAATTATTGCTCATTTAGGCTTCAGGAGGTCATCCTGAACAAAACACATGTTGAAGTGTGTGCATAAGTCCTTTGGTTTAGGCGTGACACTCAATTTGAGTTTCTATTGCTTTAAATGCATTTTCAGCCCGAGCTGAGCACGTTTTGTGAGTTTGAATGTATCTTCATAGGAATGCGTTGTGTGGTCAAATTATTGCTCATTTAGGCTTCAGGAGGTCATCCTGAACAAAATACATGTTGAAGTGTGTGCATAAGTCCTTTGGTTTAGGCGTGACACTCAATTTGAGTTTCTATTGCTTTAAATGCATTTTCAGCCCGAGCTGAGCACGTTTTGTGAGTTTGAATGTATCTTCATAGGAATGAGTTGTGTGGTCAAATTAATGCTCATATGGGCTTCAGGAGGTCATCCTGAACAAAATATATGTTGAAGTGTGTGCATAAGTCCTTTGGTTTAGGTGTGACACTCAATTTGAGTTTTTATTGCTTTAAATGCATTTTCAGCCCGAGCTGAGCACGTTTTGTGAGTTTGAATGTATCTTCATAGGAATGAGTTGTGTGGTCAAATTAATGCTCATTTAGGCTTTAGGTGGTCATCCTGAACTAAATACATGTTGAAGTGTGTGCATAAGTCCTTTGGTTTAGGCGTGACACTCAATTTGAGTTTTTATTGCTTTAAATGCATTTTCAGCCCGAGCTGAGCGCGCTTTCTGACTTTGAATGTATCTTCATAGGAATGAGTTGTGTTGTCAAATTATTGCTCATTTTTCAGGAGGTCATACTGAAAAAAATACATGTTGAAGTGTGTGCATAAGTCCTTTGGTTTAGTTGTGACACTCAATTTGAGTTTTTATTGCTTTAAATGCATTTTCAGCCCGAGTTGAGCAAGTTTTGTGAGTTTGAATGTATCTTCATAGGAATGAGTTGTGTGGTCAAATTAATGCTCATTTAGGCTTCAGGTGGTCATCCTGAACAAAATACATGTTGAAGTGTGTGCATAAGTCCTTTGGTTTAGGCGTGACACTCAATTCGAGTTTTTATTGCTTTAAATGCATTTTCAGCCCGAGCTGAGCATGTTTTGTGAGTTTGAATGTATCTTCATAGGAATGAGTTGTGTGGTCAGATTAATGCTCATTTAGGCTTCAGGTGGTCATCCTGAACTAAATACATGTTGAAGTGTGTGCATAAGTCCTTTGGTTTAGGCGTGACACTCAATTTGAGTTTTTATTGCTTTAAATGCATTTTCAGCCCGAGCTGAGCGCGCTTTCTGACTTTGAATGTATCTTCATAGGAATGAGTTGTGTGGTCAAATTATTGCTCATTTAGGCTTCAGAGGTCATCCTGAACAAAATACATGTTGAAGTGTGTGCATAAGTCCTTTGGTTTAGGCGTGACACTCAATTTGAGTTTTTATTGCTTTATAAATGCATTTTCAGCCCGAGCTGAGGGCGCTTTCTGACTTTGAATGTATCTTCATAGGAATGAGTTGTGTGGAAAGATTAACGCTCATTTAGGCTTCAGGTGGTCATCTTGAACGAAATACATGTTGGAGCGTGTGCATAAGTCCTTTTTTAGGCGTGACACTCAATTTGAGTTTTTATTTTGCTTTAAAATGCATTTTCAGCCCGAGCTGAGCGCGTTTTCTGACTTTGAATGTATCTTCATAGGAATGAGTTGTGTAGTCAAATTAATGCTCCTTTAGGCTTCAGGAGGCCATCCTGAACAAAATACATGTTGAAGTGTGTGCATCAGTCCTTTGGTTTAGGCGTGACACTCAATTTGAGTTTTTATTGCTTTAATGCATTTTTTGCCGAGCTGAGCATGTTTTTTTCAGTTTGAATGTATCTTTATAGGAATGAGTTGTGTAGTCAAATTACTGCTCATTTAGGCTTCAGGAGGACATCCTGAACTAAATACATGTTGAAGTGTGTGCAAAAGTCCTTTGGTTTGGGCGTGACACTCAATTTGAGTTTTTATTGCTTTAAATGCATTTTCAGGCCGAGCTGAGCGCGCTTTCTGACTTTGAATGTATCTTCATAGGAATGAGTTGTGTGGTCAAATTAATGCTCATTTAGGCTTCAGGTGGTCATCCTGAACTAAATACATGTTGAAGTGTGTGCATAGGTCCTTTGGTTTAGGCGTGACACTCAATTTGAGTTTTTATTGCTTTAAATGCATTTTCAGCCCGAGCTGAGCACGTTTTGTGAGTTTGAATGTATCTTCATAGGAATGAGTTGTGTGGTCAAATTAATGCTCATTTAGGCTTCAGGTGGTCATCCTGAACAAAATACATGTTGAAGTGTGTGCATAAGTCCTTTGGTTTAGGTGTGACACTCAATTTGAGTTTTTATTGCTTTAAATGCATTTTCAGGCCGAGCTGAGCATTTTTTGTGAGTTTGAATGTATCTTCATAGGAATGAGTTGTGTCGTCAAATTAATGCTCATTTAGGCTTCATGAGGTCATCCTGAAAAAAATTCATGAAGTGTGTGCATAAGTCCTTTTTTTAGGCGTGACAATCAATTTGAGTTTTTATTGCTTTAAATGCATTTTCAGCCCAAGCTGAGCACGTTTTGTGAGTTTGAATGTATCTTCATAGGAATGAGTTGTGTGGTCAAATGAATGCTCATATAGGCTTCAGGAGGTCATCCTGAACAAAATACATGTTAAAGTGTGTGCATAAGTCCTTTGGTTTAGGCGTGACACTCAATTTGAGTTTTTATTGCGTTAAATGCATTTTCAGCCCGAGCTGAGCACGTTTTGTGAGTTTGAATGTATCTTCATAGGAATGAGTTGTGTCGTCAAATTAATGCTCATTTAGGCTTCAGGAGGTCATCCTGAAAAAGATTCATGAAGTGTGTGCATAAGTCCTTTTTTTAGGCGTGACAATCAATTTGAGTTTTTATTGCTTTAAATGCATTTTCAGCCCAAGCTGAGCACGTTTTGTGTGTTTGAATGTATCTTCATAGGAATGAGTTGTGTGGTCAAATTAATGCTCATATATGCTTCAGGAGGTCATCCTGAACAAAATACATGTTAAAGTGTGTGCATAAGTCCTTTGGTTTAGGCGTGACACTCAATTTGAGTTTTTATTGCGTTAAATGCATTTTCAGCCCGAGCTGAGCACGTTTTGTGAGTTTGAATGTATCTTCATAGGAATGAGTAGTGTGGTCAAATTAATGCTCATTTAGGCTTCAGGTGGTCATCCTGAACAAAATACATGTTGAAGTGTGTGCATAAGTCCTTTGGTTTAGCCGTGACACTCAATTTGAGTTTTTATTGCTCTAAATGCATTTTCAGCCCGAGCTGAGCGCGTTTTCTGACTTTGAATGTATCTTCTTAGGAATGAGTTGTGTGGTCAAATTAATGCTCATTTAGGCTTCAGGTGGTCATCCTGAACTAAATACATGTTGAAGTGTGTGCATAGGTCCTTTGGTTTAGGCGTGACACTCAATTTGAGTTTTTATTGCTTTAAATGCATTTTCAGCCCGAGCTGAGCACGTTTTGTGAGTTTGAATGTATCTTCATAGGAATGAGTTGTGTGGTCAAATTAATGCTCATTTAGGCTTCAGGTGGTCATCCTGAACAAAATACATGTTGAAGTGTGTGCATAAGTCCTTTGGTTTAGGTGTGACACTCAATTTGAGTTTTTATTGCTTTAAATGCATTTTCAGGCCGAGCTGAGCATTTTTTGTGAGTTTGAATGTATCTTCATAGGAATGAGTTGTGTCGTCAAATTAATGCTCATTTAGGCTTCAGGAGGTCATCCTGAAAAAAATTCATGAAGTGTGTGCATAAGTCCTTTTTTTAGGCGTGACAATCAATTTGCGTTTTTATTGCTTTAAATGCATTTTCAGCCCAAGCTGAGCACGTTTTGTGAGTTTGAATGTATCTTCATAGGAATGAGTTGTGTGGTCAAATTAATGCTCATATAGGCTTCAGGAGGTCATCCTGAACAAAATACATGTTAAAGTGTGTGCATAAGTCCTTTGGTTTAGGCGTGACACTCAATTTGAGTTTTTATTGCGTTAAATGCATTTTCAGCCCGAGCTGAGCACGTTTTGTGAGTTTGAATGTATCTTCGTAGGAATGAGTTGTGTCGTCAAATTAATGCTCATTTAGGCTTCAGGAGGTCATCCTGAAAAAGATTCATGAAGTGTGTGCATGAGTCCTTTTTTTAGGCGTGACAATCAATTTGAGTTTTTATTGCTTTAAATGCATTTTCAGCCCAAGCTGAGCACGTTTTGTGTGTTTGAATGTATCTTCATAGGAATGAGTTGTGTGGTCAAATTAATGCTCATATATGCTTCAGGAGGTCATCCTGAACAAAATACATGTTAAAGTGTGTGCATAAGTCCTTTGGTTTAGGCGTGACACTCAACTTGAGTTTTTATTGCGTTAAATGCATTTTCAGCCCGAGCTGAGCACGTTTTGTGAGTTTGAATGTATCTTCATAGGAATGAGTTGTGTGGTCAAATTAATGCTCATTTAGGCTTCAGGTGGTCATCCTGAACAAAATACATGTTGAAGTGTGTGCATAAGTCCTTTGGTTTAGGCGTGACACTCATTTTGAGTTTTTATTGCTTTAAATGCATTTTCAGCCCGAGCTGAGCACGTTTTGTGAGTTTGAATGTATCTTCATAGAATGAGTTGTGTGGTCAAATTAATGCTCATTTAGGCTTCAGGTGGTCATCCTGAACAAAATACATGTTGAAGTGTGTGCATAAGTCCTTTGGTTTAGGCGTGACACTCAATTTGAGTTTTTATTGCTTTAAATGAATTTTCAGCCCGAGCTGAGCACGTTTCGTGAGTTTGAATGTATCTTCATAGGAATGAGTTGTGTGGTCAAATTATTGCTCATGTTTCAGGAGGTCATACTGAAAAAAATACATGTTGAAGTCTGTGCATAAGTCCTTTGGTTTAGTTGTGACACTCAATTTGAGTTTTTATTGCTTTAAATGCATTTTCAGCCCGAGTTGAGCACGTTTTGTGAGTTTCAATGTATCTTCATAGGAATGAGTTGTGTGGTCAAATTAATGCTCATTTAGGCTTCAGGTGGTCATCCTGAACAAAATACATGTTGAAGTGTGTGCATAAGTCCTTTGGTTTAGACGTGACACTCAATTTGAGTTTTTATTGCTTTAAATGCATTTTCAGCCCGAGCTGAGCATGTTTTGTGAGTTTGAATGTATCTTCATAGGAATGAGTTGTGTGGTCAAATTAATGCTCATTTAGGCTTCAGGTGGTCATCCTGAACTAAATACATGTTGAAGTGTGTGCATAAGTCCTTTGGTTTAGGCGTGACACTCAATTTGAGTTTTTATTGCTTTAAATGCATTTTCAGCCCGAGCTGAGCGCGCTTTCTGACTTTGAATGTATCTTCATAGGAATGAGTTTTGTGGTCAAATTATTGCTCATTTAGGCTTCAGAGGTCATCCTGAACAAAATACATGTTGAAGTGTGTGCATAAGTCCTTTGGTTTAGGCGTGACACTCAATTTGAGTTTTTATTGCTTTATAAATGCATTTTCAGCCCGAGCTGAGGGCGCTTTCTGACTTTGAATGTATCTTCATAGGAATGAGTTGTGGAGTCAAATTAATGCTCTTTTAGGCTTTAGGAGGTCATCCTGAACAAAATACATGTTGAAGTGTGTGCATAAGTCCTTTGGTTTAGGCGTGACACTCAATTTGAGTTTTTATTGCTTTAAATGCAATTTTCAGCCCGAGCTGAGCACGTTTTTTGAGTTTGAATGTATCTTCATAGGATTGATTTGTGTGGTCAGATTAACGCTCATTTAGGCTTCAGGTGGTCATCTTGAACAAAATACATGTTGGAGCGTGTGCATAAGTCCTTTGGTTTGGGCGTGACACTCAATTTGAATTTTTATTGCTTTAAATGCATTTTCAGCCCGAGCTGAGCACGTTTTGTGAGTTTGAATGTATCTTCATAGGAATGAGTTGTGTGGTCAAATTAATGCTCATTTAGGCTTCAGGTGATCATCCTGAACAAAATACATGTTGAAGTGTGTGCATAAGTCCTTTGGTTTAGGCGTGACACTCAATTTGAGTTTTTATTGCTTTAAAATGCATTTTCAGCCCGAGCTGAGCGCGTTTTCTGACTTTGAATGTATCTTCATAGGAATGAGTTGTGTAGTCAAATTAATGCTCATTTAGGCTTCAGGAGGCCATCCTGAACAAAATACATGTTGAAGTGTGTGCATCAGTCCTTTGGTTTAGGCGTGACACTCAATTTGAGTTTTTATTGCTTTAATGCATTTTCTGCCGAGCTGAGCATGTTTTTTTCAGTTTGAATGTATCTTCATAGGAATGAGTTGTGTAGTCAAATTACTGCTCATTTAGGCTTCAGGATGTCATCCTGAACAAAATACATGTTGCAGTGTGTGCATAAGTCCTTTGTTTTAGGCGTGACACTCAATTTGAGTTTTTATTGCTATAAATGCATTTTCAGACCGAGCCGAGCACGTTTTTTGAGTTTGAATGTATCTTCATAGGAATGAGTTGTGTAGTCAAATTAATTGTCATTTAGGCTTCAGGAAGACATACTGAACTAAATACATGTTGAAGTGTGTGCATAAGTCCTTTGGTTTAGTAGTGACACTCAATTTGAGTTTAATTGCTTTAAATGCATTTTCAGGCCGAGCTGAACACTTTTTCTGAGTTTGAATGTATCTTCATAGGAATGAGTTATGTAGTCAAATGAATGCCCATTTGGGCTTCAGGAGGACATCCTCAACTAAATACATGTTGAAGTGTGTGCATAAGTCCTTTGGTTTAGCCGTGACACTCAATTTGAGTTTTTATTGCTCTAAATGCATTTTCAGCCCGAGCTGAGCGCGTTTTCTGACTTTGAATGTATCTTCTTAGGAATGAGTTGTGTGGTCAAATTAATCCTCATTTAGGCTTCAGGTGGTCATCCTGAACTAAATACATGTTGAAGTGTGTGCATAAGTCCTTTGGTTTGGGCGTGACACTCAATTTGAGTTTTTATTGCTTTAAATGCATTTTCAGCCTGAGCTGAGCATGTTTTGTGAGTTTGAATGTATCTTCATAGGAATGAGTTGTGTGGTCAAATTAATGCTCTTTAGGCTTCAGGTGGTCATCCTGAACTAAATACATGTTGAAGTGTGTGCATAAGTACTTTGGTTTAGGCGTGACACTCCATTTGAGTTTTTATTGCTTTAAATGCATTTTCAGCCCGAGCTGAGCGCGCTCTCTGACTTTGAATGTATCTTCATAGGAATGAGTTGTGTGGTCAAATTAATGCTCATTTAGGCTTCAGGAGGACATCCTGAACTAAGTACATGTTGAAGTGTGTGCATAAGTCCTTTGGTTTGGGCGTGACACTCAATTTGAGTTTTTGTTGCTTTAAATGCATTTTCAGCCCGAGCTGAGCGCGCTTTCTGACTTTGAATGTATCTTCATAGGAATGAGTTGTGTGGTCAAATTAATGCTCATTTAGGCTTCAGGAGGACATCCTGAACTAAGTACATGTTGAAGTGTGTGCATAAGTCCTTTGGTTTGGGCGTGACACTCAATTTGAGTTTTTATTGCTTTAAATGCATTTTCAGCCCGACCTGAGCACGTTTTGTGAGTTTGAATACATCTTCATAGGAATGAGTTGTGTGGTCAAATTAATGCTCATTTAGGCTTCAGGTGGTCATCCTGAACTAAATACATGTTGAAGTGTGTGCATAAGTCCTTTGGTTTAGGCGTGACACTCAATTTGAGTTTTTATTGCTTCAAATGCATTTTCAGCCCGAGCTGAGCGCGCTTTCTGACTTTGAATGTATCTTCATAGGAATGAGTTGTGTGGTCAAATTATTGCTCATTTAGGCTTCAGGAGGTCATCCTGAACAAAATACATGTTGAAGTGTGTGCATAAGTCCTTTGGTTCAGGCGTGACACTCAATTTGAGTTTTTATTGCTTTAAATGCATTTTCAGCCCGAGCTGAGCACGTTTTGTGAGTTTGAATGTATCTTCATAGGAATGAGTTGTGTGGTCAAATTAATGCTCATTTAGGCTTCAGGCGGTCATCCTGAACAAAATACATGTTGAAGTGTGTGCATAAGTCCTTTGGTTTAGGCGTGACACTCAATTTGAGTTTTTACTGCTTTAAATGCATTTTCAGCCCGAGCTGAGCACGTTTTGTGAGTTTGAATGTATCTTCATAGGAATGAGTTGTGTGGTCACATTAATGCTCATATGGGCTTCAGGAGGTCATCCTGAACAAAATACATGTTGAAGTGTGTGAATAAGTCCTTTGGTTTAGGTGTGACACTCAATTTGAGTTTTTATTGCTTTAAATGCATTTTCAGCCCAAGCTGAGCACGTTTTGTGAGTTTGAATGTATCTTCATAGGAATGAGTTGTGTGGTCAAATTAATGCTCATATGGGCTTCAGGAGGTCATCCTGAACAAAATACATGTTGAAGTGTGTGCATAAGTCCTTTGGTTTAGGTGTGACACTCAATTTGAGTTTTTATTGCTTTAAATGCATTTTCAGCCCGAGCTGAGCACGTTTTGTGAGTTTGAATGTATCTTCATAGGAATGAGTTGTGTGGTCAAATTAATGCTCATTTAGGCTTCAGGTGGTCATCCTGAACAAAATACATGTTGAAGTGTGTGCATAAGTCCTTTGGTTTAGGCGTGACACTCAATTTGAGTTTCTATTGCTTTAAATGCATTTTCAGCGCGAGCTGAGCACGTTTTGTGAGTTTGAATGTATCTTCATAGGAATGAGTTGTGTGGTCAAATTAATGCTCATATGGGCTTCAGGAGGTCATCCTGAACAAAATACATGTTGAAGTGTGTGCATAAGTCCTTTGGTTTAGGTGTGACACTCAATTTGAGTTTTTATTGCTTTAAATGCATTTTCAGCCCGAGCTGAGCACGTTTTGTGAGTTTGAATGTATCTTCATAGGAATGAGTTGTGTGGTCAAATTAATGCTCATTTAGGCTTTAGGTGGTCATCCTGAACTAAATACATGTTGAAGTGTGTGCATAAGTCCTTTGGTTTAGGCGTGACACTCAATTTGAGTTTTTATTGCTTTAAATGCATTTTCAGCCCGAGCTGAGCGCGCTTTCTGACTTTGAATGTATCTTCATAGGAATGAGTTGTGTGGTCAAATTATTGCTCATTTTTCAGGAGGTCATACTGAAAAAAATACATGTTGAAGTGTGTGCATAAGTCCTTTGGTTTAGTTGTGACACTCAATTTGAGTTTTTATTGCTTTAAATGCATTTTCAGCCCGAGTTGAGCACGTTTTGTGAGATTGAATGTATCTTCATAGGAATGAGTTGTGTGGTCAAATTAATGCTCATTTAGGCTTCAGGTGGTCATCCTGAACAAAATACATGTTGAAGTGTGTGCATTAGTCCTTTGGTTTAGACGTGACACTCAATTCGAGTTTTTATTGCTTTAAATGCATTTTCAGCCCGAGCTGAGCATGTTTTGTGAGTTTGAATGTATCTTCATAGGAATGAGTTGTGTGGTCAAATTAATGCTCATTTAGGCTTCAGGTGGTCATCCTGAACTAAATACATGTTGAAGTGTGTGCATAAGTCCTTTGGTTTAGGCGTGACACTCAATTTGAGTTTTTATTGCTTTAAATGCATTTTCAGCCCGAGCTGAGCGCGCTTTCTGACTTTGAATGTATCTTCATAGGAATGAGTTATGTGGTCAAATTATTGCTCATTTGGGCTTCAGAGGTCATCCTGAACAAAATACATGTTGAAGTGTGTGCATAAGTCCTTTGGTTTAGGCGTGACACTCAATTTGAGTTTTTATTGCTTTATAAATGCATTTTCAGCCCGAGCTGAGGGCGCTTTCTGACTTTGAATGTATCTTCATAGGAATGAGTTGTGTGGAAAGATTAACGCTCATTTAGGCTTCAGGTGGTCATCTTGAACAAAATACATGTTGGAGCGTGTGCATAAGTCCTTTTTTAGGCGTGACACTCAATTTGAGTTTTTATTTTGCTTTAAAATGCATTTTCAGCCCGAGCTGAGCGCGTTTTCTGACTTTGAATGTATCTTCATAGGAATGAGTTGTGTAGTCAAATTAATGCTCATTTAGGCTTCAGGAGGCCATCCTGAACATAATACATGTTGAAGTGTGTGCATCAGTCCTTTGGTTTAGGCGTGACACTCAATTTGAGTTTTTATTGCTTTAATGCATTTTTTGCCGAGCTGAGCATGTTTTTTTCAGTTTGAATGTATCTTTATAGGAATGAGTTGTGTAGTCAAATTACTGCTCATTTAGGCTTCAGGAGGACATCCTGAACTAAATACATGTTGAAGTGTGTGCAAAAGTCCTTTGGTTTGGGCGTGACACTCAATTTGAGTTTTTATTGCTTTAAATGCATTTTCAGGCCGAGCTGAGCGCGCTTTCTGACTTTGAATGTATCTTCATAGGAATGAGTTGTGTGGTCAAATTAATGCTCATTTAGGCTTCAGGTGGTCATCCTGAACTAAATACATGTTGAAGTGTGTGCATAGGTCCTTTGGTTTGGGCGTGACACTCAATTTGAGTTTTTATTGCTTTAAATGCATTTTCAGGCCGAGCTGAGCGCGCTTTCTGACTTTGAATGTATCTTCATAGGAATGAGTTGTGTGGTCAAATTAATGCTCATTTAGGCTTCAGGTGGTCATCCTGAACTAAATACATGTTGAAGTGTGTGCATAGGTCCTTTGGTTTAGGCGTGACACTCAATTTGAGTTTTTATTGCTTTAAATGCATTTTCAGCCCGAGCTGAGCACGTTTTGTGAGTTTGAATGTATCTTCATAGGAATGAGTTGTGTGGTCAAATTAATGCTCATTTAGGCTTCAGGTGGTCATCCTGAACAAAATACATGTTGAAGTGTGTGCATAAGTCCTTTGGTTTAGGTGTGACACTCAATTTGAGTTTTTATTGCTTTAAATGCATTTTCAGGCCGAGCTGAGCATTTTTTGTGAGTTTGAATGTATCTTCATAGGAATGAGTTGTGTCGTCAAATTAATGCTCATTTAGGCTTCATGAGGTCATCCTGAAAAAAATTCATGAAGTGTGTGCATAAGTCCTTTTTTTAGGCGTGACAATCAATTTGAGTTTTTATTGCTTTAAATGCATTTTCAGCCGAAGCTGAGCACGTTTTGTGAGTTTGAATGTATCTTCATAGGAATGAGTTGTGTGGTCAAATTAATGCTCATATAGGCTTCAGGAGGTCATCCTGAACAAAATACATGTTAAAGTGTGTGCATAAGTCCTTTGGTTTAGGCGTGACACTCAATTTGAGTTTTTATTGCGTTAAATGCATTTTCAGCCCGAGCTGAGCACGTTTTGTGAGTTTGAATGTATCTTCATAGGAATGAGTTGTGTCGTCAAATTAATGCTCATTTAGGCTTCAGGAGGTCATCCTGAAAAAGATTCATGAAGTGTGTGCATAAGTCCTTTTTTTAGGCGTGACAATCAATTTGAGTTTTTATTGCTTTAAATGCATTTTCAGCCCAAGCTGAGCACGTTTTGTGTGTTTGAATGTATCTTCATAGGAATGAGTTGTGTGGTCAAATTAATGCTCATATATGCTTCAGGAGGTCATCCTGAACAAAATACATGTTAATGTGTGTGCATAAGTCCTTTGGTTTAGGCGTGACACTCAATTTGAGTTTTTATTGCGTTAAATGCATTTTCAGCCCGAGTTGAGCACGTTTTGTGAGTTTGAATGTATCTTCATAGGAATGAGTAGTGTGGTCAAATTAATGCTCATTTAGGCTTCAGGTGGTCATCCTGAACAAAATACATGTTGAAGTGTGTGCATAAGTTCTTTGGTTTAGGCGTGACACTCAATTTGAGTTTTTATTGCTTTAAATGCATTTTCAGCCCGAGCTGAGCACGTTTTGTGAGTTTGAATGTATCTTCATAGGAATGAGTTGTGTGGTCAAATTAATGCTCATATAGGCTTAAGGAGGTCATCCTGAACAAAATACGTGTTGAAGTGTGTGCATAATCCTTTGGTTTAGGTGTGACACTCAATTTGAGTTTTTATTGCTTTAAATGCATTTTCAGCCCGAGCTGAGCACGTTTTGTGAGTTTGAATGTATCTTCATAGGAATAGGTTGTGTGGTCAAATTAATGCTCATATAGGCTTCAGGAGGTCATCCTGAACAAAATACATGTTGAAGTGTGTGCATAAGTCCTTTGGTTTAGGTGTGACACTCAATTTGACTTTTTATTGCTTTAAATGCATTTTCAGCCCGAGCTGAGCACGTTTTGTGAGTTTGAATGTATCTTCATAGGAATGAGTTGTGTGGTCAAATTAATGCTCATTTAGGCTTCAGGTAGTCATCCTGAACAAAATACATGTTGAAGTGTGTGCATAAGTCCTTTGGTTTAGCCGTGACACTCAATTTGAGTTTTTATTGCTCTAAATGCATTTTCAGCCCGAGCTGAGCGCGTTTTCTGACTTTGAATGTATCTTCTTAGGAATGAGTTGTGTGGTCAAATTAATGCTCATTTAGGCTTCAGGTGGTCATCCTGAACTAAATACATGTTGAAGTGTGTGCATAGGTCCTTTGGTTTAGGCGTGACACTCAATTTGAGTTTTTATTGCTTTAAATGCATTTTCAGCCCGAGCTGAGCACGTTTTGTGAGTTTGAATGTATCTTCATAGGAATGAGTTGTGTGGTCAAATTAATGCTCATTTAGGCTTCAGGTGGTCATCCTGAACAAAATACATGTTGAAGTGTGTGCATAAGTCCTTTGGTTTAGGTGTGACACTCAATTTGAGTTTTTATTGCTTTAAATGCATTTTCAGGCCGAGCTGAGCATTTTTTGTGAGTTTGAATGTATCTTCATAGGAATGAGTTGTGTCGTCAAATTAATGCTCATTTAGGCTTCAGGAGGTCATCCTGAAAAAAATTCATGAAGTGTGTGCATAAGTCCTTTTTTTAGGCGTGACAATCAATTTGAGTTTTTATTGCTTTAAATGCATTTTCAGCCCAAGCTGAGCACGTTTTGTGAGTTTGAATGTATCTTCATAGGAATGAGTTGTGTGGTCAAATTAATGCTCATATAGGCTTCAGGAGGTCATCCTGAACAAAATACATGTTAAAGTGTGTGCATAAGTCCTTTGGTTTAGGCGTGACACTCAATTTGAGTTTTTATTGCGTTAAATGCATTTTCAGCCCGAGCTGAGCACGTTTTGTGAGTTTGAATGTATCTTCGTAGGAATGAGTTGTGTCGTCAAATTAATGCTCATTTAGGCTTCAGGAGGTCATCCTGAAAAAGATTCATGAAGTGTGTGCATGAGTCCTTTTTTTAGGCGTGACAATCAATTTGAGTTTTTATTGCTTTAAATGCATTTTCAGCCCAAGCTGAGCACGTTTTGTGTGTTTGAATGTATCTTCATAGGAATGAGTTGTGTGGTCAAATTAATGCTCATATATGCTTCAGGAGGTCATCCTGAACAAAATACATGTTAAAGTGTGTGCATAAGTCCTTTGGTTTAGGCTTGACACTCAATTTGAGTTTTTATTGCGTTAAATGCATTTTCAGCCCGAGCTGAGCACGTTTTGTGAGTTTGAATGTATCTTCATAGGAATGAGTTGTGTGGTCAAATTAATGCTCATTTAGGCTTCAGGTGGTCATCCTGAACAAAATACATGTTGAAGTGTGTGCATAAGTCCTTTGGTTTAGGCGTGACACTCATTTTGAGTTTTTATTGCTTTAAATGCATTTTCAGCCCGAGCTGAGCACGTTTTGTGAGTTTGAATGTATCTTCATAGAATGAGTTGTGTGGTCAAATTAATGCTCATTTAGGCTTCAGGTGGTCATCCTGAACAAAATACATGTTGAAGTGTGTGCATAAGTCCTTTGGTTTAGGCGTGACACTCAATTTGAGTTTTTATTGCTTTAAATGCATTTTCAGCCCGAGCTGAGCACGTTTCGTGAGTTTGAATGTATCTTCATAGGAATGAGTTGTGTGGTCAAATTATTGCTCATGTTTCAGGAGGTCATACTGAAAAAAATACATGTTGAAGTCTGTGCATAAGTCCTTTGGTTTAGTTGTGACACTCAATTTGAGTTTTTATTGCTTTAAATGCATTTTCAGCCCGAGTTGAGCACGTTTTGTGAGTTTCAATGTATCTTCATAGGAATGAGTTGTGTGGTCAAATTAATGCTCATTTAGGCTTCAGGTGGTCATCCTGAACAAAATACATGTTGAAGTGTGTGCATAAGTCCTTTGGTTTAGACGTGACACTCAATTTGAGTTTTTATTGCTTTAAATGCATTTTCAGCCCGAGCTGAGCATGTTTTGTGAGTTTGAATGTATCTTCATAGGAATGAGTTGTGTGGTCAAATTAATGCTCATTTAGGCTTCAGGTGGTCATCCTGAACTAAATACATGTTGAAGTGTGTGCATAAGTCCTTTGGTTTAGGCGTGACACTCAATTTGAGTTTTTATTGCTTTAAATGCATTTTCAGCCCGAGCTGAGCGCGCTTTCTGACTTTGAATGTATCTTCATAGGAATGAGTTTTGTGGTCAAATTATTGCTCATTTAGGCTTCAGAGGTCATCCTGAACAAAATACATGTTGAAGTGTGTGCATAAGTCCTTTGGTTTAGGCGTGACACTCAATTAGAGTTTTTATTGCTTTATAAATGCATTTTCAGCCCGAGCTGAGGGCGCTTTCTGACTTTGAATGTATCTTCATAGGAATGAGTTGTGGAGTCAAATTAATGCTCTTTTAGGCTTTAGGAGGTCATCCTGAACAAAATACATGTTGAAGTGTGTGCATAAGTCCTTTGGTTTAGGCGTGACACTCAATTTGAGTTTTTATTGCTTTAAATGCAATTTTCAGCCCGAGCTGAGCACGTTTTTTGAGTTTGAATGTATCTTCATAGGATTGATTTGTGTGGTCAGATTAACGCTCATTTAGGCTTCAGGTGGTTATCTTGAACAAAATACATGTTGGAGCGTGTGCATAAGTCCTTTGGTTTGGGCGTGACACTCAATTTGAATTTTTATTGCTTTAAATGCATTTTCAGCCCGAGCTGAGCACGTTTTGTGAGTTTGAATGTATCTTCATAGGAATGAGTTGTGTGGTCAAATTAATGCTCATTTAGGCTTCAGGTGATCATCCTGAACAAAATACATGTTGAAGTGTGTGCATAAGTCCTTTGGTTTAGGCGTGACACTCAATTTGAGTTTTTATTGCTTTAAAATGCATTTTCAGCCCGAGCTGAGCGCGTTTTCTGACTTTGAATGTATCTTCATAGGAATGAGTTGTGTAGTCAAATTAATGCTCATTTAGGCTTCAGGAGGCCATCCTGAACAAAATACATGTTGAAGTGTGTGCATCAGTCCTTTGGTTTAGGCGTGACACTCAATTTGAGTTTTTATTGCTTTAATGCATTTTCTGCCGAGCTGAGCATGTTTTTTTCAGTTTGAATGTATCTTTATAGGAATGAGTTGTGTAGTCAAATTACTGCTCATTTAGGCTTCAGGAGGACATCCTGAACTAAATACATGTTGAAGTGTGTTCAAAAGTCCTTTGGTTTGGGCGTGACACTCAATTTGAGTTTTTATTGCTTTAAATGCATTTTCAGCCCGAGCTGAGCGCGCTTTCTAACTTTGAATGTATCTTCATAGGAATGAGTTGTGTGGTCAAATTAATGCTCATTTAGGCTTCAGGAGGACATCCTGAACTAAGTACATGTTGAAGTGTGTGCATAAGTCCTTTGGTTTGGGCGTGACACTCAATTTGAGTTTTTATTGCTTTAAATGCATTTTCAGCCCGAGCTGAGCACGTTTTGTGAGTTTGAATGTATCTACATAGGAATGAGTTGTGTGGTCAAATTAATGCTCATTTAGGCTTCAGGAGGACATCCTGAACTAAGTACATGTTGAAGTGTGTGCATAAGTCCTTTGGTTTGGGCGTGACACTCAATTTGAGTTTTTATTGCTTTAAATGCATTTTCAGCCCGACCTGAGCACGTTTTGTGAGTTTGAATACATCTTCATAGGAATGAGTTGTGTGGTCAAATTAATGCTCATTTAGGCTTCAGGTGGTCATCCTGAACTAAATACATGTTGAAGTGTGTGCATAAGTCCTTTGGTTTGGGCGTGACACTCAATTTGAGTTTTTTTTTGCTTTAAATGCATTTTCAGCCCGAGCTGAGCACGTTTTGTGAGTTTGAATGTATCTTCATAGGAATGAGTAGTGTGGTCAAATTAATGCTCATTTAGGCTTCAGGTGGTCATCCTGAACAAAATACATGTTGAAGTGTGTGCATAAGTTCTTTGGTTTAGGCGTGACACTCAATTTGAGTTTTTATTGCTTTAAATGCATTTTCAGCCCGAGCTGAGCACGTTTTGTGAGTTTGAATGTATCTTCATAGGAATGAGGTGTGTGGTCAAATTAATGCTCATATAGGCTTAAGGAGGTCATCCTGAACAAAATACGTGTTGAAGTGTGTGCATAATCCTTTGGTTTAGGTGTGACACTCAATTTGAGTTTTTATTGCTTTAAATGCATTTTCAGCCCGAGCTGAGCACGTTTTGTGAGTTTGAATGTATCTTCATAGGAATAGGTTGTGTGGTCAAATTAATGCTCATATAGGCTTCAGGAGGTCATCCTGAACAAAATACATGTTGAAGTGTGTGCATAAGTCCTTTGGTTTAGGTGTGACACTCAATTTGACTTTTTATTGCTTTAAATGCATTTTCAGCCCGAGCTGAGTACGTTTTGTGAGTTTGAATGTATCTTCATAGGAATGAGTTGTGTGGTCAAATTAATGCTCATTTAGGCTTCAGGTGGTCATCCTGAACAAAATACATGTTGAAGTGTGTGCATAAGTCCTTTGGTTTAGCCGTGACACTCAATTTGAGTTTTTATTGCTCTAAATGCATTTTCAGCCCGAGCTGAGCGCGTTTTCTGACTTTGAATGTATCTTCATAGGAATGAGTAGTGTGGTCAAATTAATGCTCATTTAGGCTTCAGGTGGTCATCCTGAACAAAATACATGTTGAAGTGTGTGCATAAGTTCTTTGGTTTAGGCGTGACACTCAATTTGAGTTTTTATTGCTTTAAATGCATTTTCAGCCCGAGCTGAGCACGTTTTGTGAGTTTGAATGTATCTTCATAGGAATGAGTTGTGTGGTCAAATTAATGCTCATATAGGCTTAAGGAGGTCATCCTGAACAAAATACGTGTTGAAGTGTGTGCATAATCCTTTGGTTTAGGTGTGACACTCAATTTGAGTTTTTATTGCTTTAAATGCATTTTCAGCCCGAGCTGAGCACGTTTTGTGAGTTTGAATGTATCTTCATAGGAATAGGTTGTGTGGTCAAATTAATGCTCATATAGGCTTCAGGAGGTCATCCTGAACAAAATACATGTTGAAGTGTGTGCATAAGTCCTTTGGTTTAGGTGTGACACTCAATTTGACTTTTGATTGCTTTAAATGCATTTTCAGCCCGAGCTGAGCACGTTTTGTGAGTTTGAATGTATCTTCATAGGAATGAGTTGTGTGGTCAAATTAATGCTCATTTAGGCTTCAGGTGGTCATCCTGAACAAAATACATGTTAAAGTGTGTGCATAAGTCCTTTGGTTTAGCCGTGACACTCAATTTGAGTTTTTATTGCTCTAAATGCATTTTCAGCCCGAGCTGAGCGCGTTTTCTGACTTTGAATGTATCTTCATAGGAATGAGTAGTGTGGTCAAATTAATGCTCATTTAGGCTTCAGGTGGTCATCCTGAACAAAATACATGTTGAAGTGTGTGCATAAGTCCTTTGGTTTAGGCGTGACACTCAATTTGAGTTTTTATTGCTTTAAATTTATTTTCAGCCCGAGCTGGGCACGTTTTGTGAGTTTGAATGTATCTTCATAGGAATGAGTTGTGTAGTCAAATTAATGCTCATATGGGCTTCAGGATGTCATCCTGAACTAAATACATGTTGAAGTGTGTGCATAAGTCCTTTGGTTTAGGTGTGACACTAAATTTGAGTTTTTATTGCTTTAAATGCATTTTCAGCCCGAGCTGAGCACGTTTTGTGAGTTTGAATGTATCTTCATAGGAATGAGTTGTGTAGTCAAATTCATGCTCATATGGGCTTCAGGAGGTCATCCTGAACAAAATACATGTTGAAGTGTGTGCATAAGTCCTTTGGTTTGGGCGTGACACTCAATTTAAATTTTTATTGCTTTAAATGCATTTTCAGGCCGAGCTGAGCGCGCTTTCTGACTTTGAATGTATCTTCATAGGAATGAGTTGTGTGGTCAAATTAATGCTCATATAGGCTTAAGGAGGTCATCCTGAACAAAATACGTGTTGAAGTGTGTGCATAATCCTTTGGTTTAGGTGTGACACTCAATTTGAGTTTTTATTGCTTTAAATGCATTTTCAGCCCGAGCTGAGCACGTTTTGTGAGTTTGAATGTATCTTCATAGGAATAGGTTGTGTGGTCAAATTAATGCTCATATAGGCTTCAGGAGGTCATCCTGAACAAAATACATGTTGAAGTGTGTGCATAAGTTCTTTGGTTTAGGTGTGACACTCAATTTGACTTTTTATTGCTTTAAATGCATTTTCAGCCCGAGCTGAGCACGTTTTGTGAGTTTGAATGTATCTTCATAGGAATGAGTTGTGTGGTCAAATTAATGCTCATTTAGGCTTCAGGTGGTCATCCTGAACAAAATACATGTTAAAGTGTGTGCATAAGTCCTTTGGTTTAGCCGTGACACTCAATTTGAGTTTTTATTGCTCTAAATGCATTTTCAGCCCGAGCTGAGCGCGTTTTCTGACTTTGAATGTATCTTCATAGGAATGAGTAGTGTGGTCAAATTAATGCTCATTTAGGCTTCAGGTGGTCATCCTGAACAAAATACATGTTGAAGTGTGTGCATAAGTCCTTTGGTTTAGGCGTGACACTCAATTTGAGTTTTTATTGCTTTAAATGCATTTTCAGCCCGAGCTGGGCACGTTTTGTGAGTTTGAATGTATCTTCATAGGAATGAGTTGTGTAGTCAAATTAATGCTCATATGGGCTTCAGGATGTCATCCTGAACTAAATACATGTTGAAGTGTGTGCATAAGTCCTTTGGTTTAGGTGTGACACTAAATTTGAGTTTTTATTGCTTTAAATGCATTTTCAGCCCGAGCTGAGCACGTTTTGGGAGTTTGAATGTATCTTCATAGGAATGAGTTGTGTAGTCAAATTAATGCTCATATGGGCTTCAGGAGGTCATCCTGAACAAAATACATGTTGAAGTGTGTGCATAAGTCCTTTGGTTTGGGCGTGACATTCAATTTAAATTTTTATTGCTTTAAATGCATTTCAGGCCGAGCTGAGCGCGCTTTCTGACTTTGAATGTATCTTAATAGGAATGAGTTGTGTGGTCAAATTAATGCTCATATGGGCTGCAGGAGGTCATCCTGAACAAAATACATGTTGAAGTGTGTGCATAAGTCCTTTGGTTTAGGTGTGACACTCAATTTGAGTTTTTATTGCTTTAAATGCATTTTCAGCTCGAGCTGAGCACGTTTTGTGAGTTTGAATGTATCTTCATAGGAATGAGTTGTGTGGTCAAATTAATGCTTATTTAGGCTTCAGGAGGTCATCCTGAACAAAATACACGTTGAAGTGTGTGCATAAGTCCTTCGGTTTAGGCGTGACACTCAATTTGAGTTTTTATTGCTTTAAATGCATTTCCAGCCCGAGCTGAGCGCGCTTTCTGACTTTGAATGTATCTTCATAGGAATGAGTTGTGTGGTCAAATTATTGCTCATTTAGGCTTCAGAAGGTCATCCTGAACAAAATACATGTTGAAGTGTGTGCATAAGTCCTTTGGTTTAGGCGTGACACTCAATTTGATTTTGTATTGCTTTAAATGCATTTTCAGCCCGAGCTGAGCACGTTTTGTGAGTTTGAATGTATCTTCATAGGAATGAGTTGTGTGGTCAAATTAATGCTCATTTAGGCTTCAGGTGGTCATCCTGAACAAAATACATGTTGAAGTGTGTGCATAAGTCCTTTGGTTTAGGCGTGACACTAAATTTGAGTTTTTATTGCTTTAAATGCATTTTTAGCCCGAGCTGAGCACGTTTCGTGAGTTTGAATGTATCTTCATAGGAATGAGTCAAATTAATGCTCATATGGGCTTCAGGTGGTCATCCTGAACTAAATACATGTTGAAGTGTGTGCATAAGTCCTTTAGTTTAGGCGTGACACTCAATTTGAGTTTTTATTGCTTTAAATGCATTTTCAGCCCGAGCTGAGCGCGCTTTCTGACTTTGAATGTATCTTCATAGGAATGAGTTGTGTGGTCAAATTATTGCTCATTTAGGCTTCAAGAGGTCATCCTGAACAAAATACATGTTGAAGTGTGTGCATAAGTCCTTTGGTTTAGGCGTGACACTCAATTTGAGTTTTTATTGCTTTAAATGCATTTTCAGCCCGAGCTGAGCACGTTTTGTGAGTTTGATTGTATCTTCATAGGAATGAGTTGTGTGGTCAAATTAATGCTCATATAGGCTTCAGGTGGTCATCCTGAACTAAATACATGTTGAAGTGTGTGCATAAGTCCTTTGGTTTAGGCGTGACACTCAATTTGAGTTTTTATTGCTTTAAATGCATTTTCAGCCCGAACTGAGCGCGCTATCTGACTTTGAATGTATCTTCATAGGAATGAGTTGTGTGGTCAAATTAATGCTCATATGGGCTTCAGGAGGTCATCCTGAACAAAATACATGTTGAAGTGTGTGCATAATCCTTTGGTTTAGGTGTGACACTCAATTTGAGTTTTTATTGCTTTAAATGCATTTTCAGCCCGAGCTGAGCACGTTTTGTGAGTTTGAATGTATCTTCATAGGAATGTGTTGTGTGGTCAAATTAATGCTCATGTAGGCTTCAGGAGGTCATCCTGAACAAAATACATGTTGAAGTGTGTGCATAAGTCCTTTGGTTTAGGTGTGACACTCAATTTGAGTTTTTATTGCTTTAAATGCATTTTCAGCCCGAGCTGAGCACGTTTTGTGAGTTTGAATGTATCTTCATAGGAATGAGTTGTGTGGTCAAATGAATGCTCATTTAGGCTTCAGGTGGTCATCCTGAACAAAATACATGTTGAAGTGTGTGCATAAGTCCTTTGGTTTAGGCGTGACACTCAATTTGAGTTTTTATTGCTTTAAATGCATTTTCAGCCCGAGCTGAGCACGTTTTGTGAGTTTGAATGTATCTTCATAGGAATGAGTCAAATTAATGCTCATATGGGCTTCAGGTGGTCATCCTGAACTAAATACATGTTGAAGTGTGTGCATAAGTCCTTTGGTTTAGGCGTGACACTCAATTTGAGTTTTTATTGCTTTAAATGCATTTTCAGCCCGAGCTGAGCGCGCTTTCTGACTTTGAATGTATCTTCATAGGAATGAGTTGTGTGGTCAAATTATTGCTCATTTAGGCTTCAGGAGGTCATCCTGAACAAAATACATGTTGAAGTGTGTGCATAAGTCCTTTGGTTTAGGCGTGACACTCAATTTGAGTTTTTATTGCTTTAAATGCATTTTCAGCCCGAGCTGAGCACGTTTTGTGAGTTTGAATGTATCTTCATAGGAATGAGTTGTGTGGTCAAATTAATGCTCATTTAGGCTTCAGGTGGTCATCCTGAACTAAATACATGTTGACGTGTGTGCATAAGTCCTTTGGTTTAGGCGTGACACTCAATTTGAGTTTTTATTGCTTTAAATGCATTTTCAGCCCGAGCTGAGCACGTTTTGTGAGTTTGATTGTATCTTCATAGGAATGAGTTGTGTGGTCAAATTAATGCTCATATAGGCTTCAGGTGGTCATCCTGAACTAAATACATGTTGAAGTGTGTGCATAAGTCCTTTGGTTTAGGCGTGACACTCAATTTGAGTTTTTATTGCTTTAAATGCATTTTCAGCCCGAACTGAGCGCGCTATCTGACTTTGAATGAATCTTCATAGGAATGAGTTGTGTGGTCAAATTAATGCTCATATGGGCTTCAGGAGGTCATCCTGAACAAAATACATGTTGAAGTGTGTGCATAATCCTTTGGTTTAGGTGTGACACTCAATCTTCATAGGAATGAGTCAAATTAATGCTCATATGGGCTTCAGGTGGTCATCCTGAACAAAATACATGTTGAAGTGTGTGCATAAGTCCTTTAGTTTAGGCGTGACACTCAATTTGAGTTTTTATTGCTTTAAATGCATTTTCAGCCCGAGCTGAGCGCGCTTTCTGACTCTGAATGTATCTTCATAGGAATGAGTTGTGTGGTCAAATTATTGCTCATTTAGGCTTCAGGAGGTCATCCTGAACAAAATACATGTTGAAGTGTGTGCATAAGTCCTTTGGTTTAGGCGTGACACTCAATTTGAGTTTTTATTGCTTTAAATGCATTTTCAGCCCGAGCTGAGCACGTTTTGTGAGTTTGAATGTATCTTCATAGGAATGAGTTGTGTGGTCAAATTATTGCTCATTTAGGCTTCAGGAGGTTATCCTGAACAAAATACATGTTGAAGTGTGTGCATAAGTCCTTTGGTTTAGGCGTGACACTCAATTTGAGTTTTTATTGCTTTAAATGCATTTTCAGCCCGAGCTGAGCCCGTTTTGTGAGTTTGATTGTATCTTCATAGGAATGAGTTGTGTGGTCAAATTAATGCTCATATAGGCTTCAGGTGGTCATCCTGAACTAAATACATGTTGAAGTGTGTGCATAAGTCCTTTGGTTTAGGCGTGACACTCAATTTGAGTTTTTATTGCTTTAAATGCATTTTCAGCCCGAGCTGAGCGCGCTATCTGACTTTGAATGTATCTTCATAGGAATGTGTTGTGTGGTCAAATTAATGCTCATGTAGGCTTCAGGAGGTCATCCTGAACAAAATACATGTTGAGGTGTGTGCATAAGTCCTTTGGTTTAGGTGTGACACTCAATTTGAGTTTTTATTGCTTTAAATGCATTTTCAGCCCGAGCTGAGCACGTTTTGTGAGTTTGAATGTATCTTCATAGGAATGAGTTGTGTGGTCAAATGAATGCTCATTTAGGCTTCAGGTGGTCATCCTGAACAAAATACATGTTGAAGTGTGTGCATAAGTCCTTTGGTTTAGGCGTGACACTCAATTTGAGTTTTTATTGCTTTAAATGCATTTTCAGCCCGAGCTGAGCACGTTTTGTGAGTTTGAATGTATCTTCATAGGAATGAGTCAAATTAATGCTCATATGGGCTTCAGGTGGTCATCCTGAACTAAATACATGTTGAAGTGTGTGCATAATCCTTTGGTTTAGGTGTGACACTCAATTTGAGTTTTTATTGCTTTAAATGCATTTTCAGCCCGAGCTGAGCACGTTTTGTGAGTTTGAATGTATCTTCACAGGAATGTGTTGTGTGGTCAAATTAATGCTCATGTAGGCTTCAGGAGGTCATCCTGAACAAAATACATGTTGAAGTGTGTGCATAAGTCCTTTGGTTTAGGTGTGACACTCAATTTGAGTTTTTATTGCTTTAAATGCATTTTCAGCCCGAGCTGAGCACGTTTTGTGAGTTTGAATGTATCTTCATAGGAATGAGTTGTGTGGTCAAATGAATGCTCATTTAGGCTTCAGGTGGTCATCCTGAACAAAATACATGTTGAAGTGTGTGCATAAGTCCTTTGGTTTAGGCGTGACACTCAATTTGAGTTTTTATTGCTTTAAATGCATTTTCAGCCCGAGCTGAGCGCGCTTTCTGACTTTGAATGTATCTTCATAGGAATGAGTTGTGTGGTCAAATTATTGCTCATTTAGGCTTCAGGAGGTCATCCTGAACAAAATACATGTTGAAGTGTGTGCATAAGTCCTTTGGTTTAGGCGTGACACTCAATTTGAGTTTTTATTGCTTTAAATGCATTTTCAGCCCGAGCTGAGCCCGTTTTTTGAGTTTGATTGTATCTTCATAGGAATGAGTTGTGTGGTCAAATTAATGCTCATATAGGCTTCAGGTGGTCATCCTGAACTAAATACATGTTGAAGTGTGTGCATAAGTCCTTTGGTTTAGGCGTGACACTCAATTTGAGTTTTTATTGCTTTAAATGCATTTTCAGCCCGAGCTGAGCGCGCTATCTGACTTTGAATGTATCTTCATAGGAATGAGTTGTGTGGTCAAATTAATGCTCATATGGGCTTCAGGAGGTCATCCTGAACAAAATACATGTTGAAGTGTGTGCATAATCCTTTGGTTTAGGTGTGACACTCAATTTGAGTTTTTATTGCTTTAAATGCATTTTCAGCCCGAGCTGAGCACGTTTTGTGAGTTTGAATGTATCTTCATAGGAATGAGTTGTGTGGTCAAATGAATGCTCATTTAGGCTTCAGGTGGTCATCCTGAACAAAATACATGTTGAAGTGTGTGCATAAGTCCTTTGGTTTAGGCGTGACACTCAATTTGAGTTTTTATTGCTTTAAATGCATTTTCAGCCCGAGCTGAGCACGTTTTGTGAGTTTGAATGTATCTTCATAGGAATGAGTCAAATTAATGCTCATATGGGCTTCAGGTGGTCATCCTGAACTAAATACATGTTGAAGTGTGTGCATAATCCTTTGGTTTAGGTGTGACACTCAATTTGAGTTTTTATTGCTTTAAATGCATTTTCAGCCCGAGCTGAGCACGTTTTGTGAGTTTGAATGTATCTTCACAGGAATGTGTTGTGTGGTCAAATTAATGCTCATGTAGGCTTCAGGAGGTCATCCTGAACAAAATACATGTTGAAGTGTGTGCATAAGTCCTTTGGTTTAGGTGTGACACTCAATTTGAGTTTTTATTGCTTTAAATGCATTTTCAGCCCGAGCTGAGCACGTTTTGTGAGTTTGAATGTATCTTCATAGGAATGAGTTGTGTGGTCAAATGAATGCTCATTTAGGCTTCAGGTGGTCATCCTGAACAAAATACATGTTGAAGTGTGTGCATAAGTCCTTTGGTTTAGGCGTGACACTCAATTTGAGTTTTTATTGCTTTAAATGCATTTTCAGCCCGAGCTGAGCGCGCTTTCTGACTTTGAATGTATCTTCATAGGAATGAGTTGTGTGGTCAAATTATTGCTCATTTAGGCTTCAGGAGGTCATCCTGAACAAAATACATGTTGAAGTGTGTGCATAAGTCCTTTGGTTTAGGCGTGACACTCAATTTGAGTTTTTATTGCTTTAAATGCATTTTCAGCCCGAGCTGAGCACGTTTTGTGAGTTTGAATGTATCTTCATAGGAATGAGTTGTGTGGTCAAATTAATGCTCATTTAGGCTTCAGGTGGTCATCCTGAACTAAATACATGTTGAAGTGTGTGCATAAGTCCTTTGGTTTGGGTGTGACACTCAATTTGAGTTTTTATTGCTTTAAATGCATTTTCAGCCCGAGCTGAGCACGTTTTGTGAGTTTGAATGTATCTTCATAGGAATGAGTTGTGTGGTCAAATTATTGCTCATTTAGGCTTCAGGAGGTTATCCTGAACAAAATACATGTTGAAGTGTGTGCATAAGTCCTTTGGTTTAGGCGTGACACTCAATTTGAGTTTTTATTGCTTTAAATGCATTTTCAGCCCGAGCTGAGCACGTTTTGTGAGTTTGATTGTATCTTCATAGGAATGAGTTGTGTGGTCAAATTAATGCTCATATAGGCTTCAGGTGGTCATCCTGAACTAAATACATGTTGAAGTGTGTGCATAAGTCCTTTGGTTTAGGCGTGACACTCAATTTGAGTTTTTATTGCTTTAAATGCATTTTCAGCCCGAACTGAGCGCGCTATCTGACTTTGAATGTATCTTCATAGGAATGAGTTGTGTGGTCAAATTAATGCTCATATGGGCTTCAGGAGGTCATCCTGAACAAAATACATGTTGAAGTGTGTGCATAATCCTTTGGTTTAGGTGTGACACTCAATTTGAGTTTTTATTGCTTTAAATGCATTTTCAGCCCGAGCTGAGCACGTTTTGTGAGTTTGAATGTATCTTCATAGGAATGAGTTGTGTGGTCAAATTAATGTTCATTTAGGCTTCAGGTGGTCATCCTGAACTAAATACATGTTGAAGTGTGTGCATAAGTCCTTTGGTTTAGGCATGACACTCAATTTGAGTTTTTATTGCTTTAAATGCATTTTCAGCCCGAGCTGAGCTCGCTTTCTGACTTTGAATGTATCTTCATAGGAATGCGTTGTGTGGTCAAATTATTGCTCATTTAGGCTTCAGGAGGTCATCTTGAACAAAATACATGTTGAAGTGTGTGCATAAGTCCTTTGGTTTAGGCGTGACACTCAATTTGAGTTTCTATTGCTTTAAATGCATTTTCAGCCCGAGCTGAGCACGTTTTGTGAGTTTGAATGTATCTTCATAGGAATGCGTTGTGTGGTCAAATTATTGCTCATTTAGGCTTCAGGAGGTCATCCTGAACAAAATACATGTTGAAGTGTGTGCATAAGTCCTTTGGTTTAGGCGTGACACTCAATTTGAGTTTCTATTGCTTTAAATGCATTTTCAGCCCGAGCTGAGCACGTTTTGTGAGTTTGAATGTATCTTCATAGGAATGAGTTGTGTGGTCAAATTAATGCTCATTTAGGCTTCAGGTGGTCATCTTGAACAAAATACATGTTGAAGTGTGTGCATAAGTCCTTTGGTTTAGGCGTGACACTCAATTTGAGTTTTTATTGCTTTAAATGCATTTTCAGCCCGAGCTGAGCACGTTTTGTGAGTTTGAATGTATCTTCATAGGAATGAGTTGTGTGGTCAAATTAATGCTCATTTAGGCTTTAGGTGGTCATCCTGAACTAAATACATGTTGAAGTGTGTGCATAAGTCCTTTGGTTTAGGCGTGACACTCAATTTGAGTTTTTATTGCTTTAAATGCATTTTCAGCCCGAGCTGAGCGCGCTTTCTGACTTTGAATGTATCTTCATAGGAATGAGTTGTGTGGTCAAATTATTGCTCATTTAGGCTTCAGGAGGACATCCTGAACTAAGTACATGTTGAAGTGTGTGCATAAGTCTTTTGGTTTAGGCGTGACACTCAATTTGAGTTTTTATTGCTTTAAATGCATTTTCAGCCCGAGCTGAGCATGCTTTCTGACTTTGAATGTATCTTCATAGGAATGAGTTGTGTCGTCAAATTATTGCTCATTTTTCAGGAGGTCATCCTGAACAAAATACATGTTGAAGTGTGTGCATAAGTCCTTTGGTTTAGGTGTGACACTCAATTTGAGTTTTTATTGCTTTAAATGCATTTTCAGCCCGAGTTGAGCACGTTTTGTGAGATTGAATGTATCTTCATAGGAATGAGTTGTGTGGTCAAATTAATGCTCATTTAGGCTTCAGGTGGTCATCCTGAACTAAATACATGTTGAAGTGTGTGCATAAGTCCTTTGGTTTAGGCGTGACACTCAATTTGAGTTTTTATTGCTTTATAAATGCATTTTCAGCCCGAGCTGAGGGCGCTTTCTGACTTTGAATGTATCTTCATAGGAATGAGTTGTGGAGTCAAATTAATGCTCTTTTAGGCTTCAGGAGGTCATCCTGAACAAAATACATGTTGAAGTGTGTGCATAAGTCCTTTGGTTTAGGCGTGACACTCAATTTGAGTTTTTATTGCTTTAAATGCATTTTCAGCCCAAGCTGAGCACGTTTTGTGAGTTTGAATGTATCTTCATAGGAATCAGTTGTGTGGTCAAATTAATGCTCATTTAGGCTTCAGGAGGACATCCTGAACTAAGTACATGTTGAAGTGTGTGCATAAGTCCTTTGATTTGGGCGTGACACTCAATTTGAGTTTTTATTGCTTTAAATGCATTTTCAGCCCGAGCTGAGCACGTTTTGTGATTTTGAATGTATCTTCATAGGAATGAGTTGTGTGGTCAAATTAATGCTCATTTAGGCTTCAGGTGGTCATCCTGAACTAAAAACATGTTGAAGTGTGTGCATAAGTCCTTTGGTTTAGGCGTGACACTCAATTTGTGTTTCTATTGCTTTAAATGCATTTTCAGCCCGAGCTGAGCACGTTTTGTGAGTTTGAATGTATCTTCATAGGAATGAGTTGTGTGGTCAAATTAATGCTCATTTAGGCTTCAGGTGGTCATCCTGAACAAAATACATGTTGAAGTGTGTGCATAAGTCCTTTGGTTTAGGCGTGACACTCAATTTGAGTTTTTATTGCTTTAAATGCATTTTCAGCCCGAGCTGAGCACGTTTTGTGAGTTTGAATGTATCTTCATAGGAATGAGTTGTGTGGTCAAATAAATGCTCATATGGGCTTCAGGAGGTCATCCTGAACAAAATACATGTTGAAGTGTGTGCATAATCCTTTGGTTTAGGTGTGACACTCAATTTGAGTTTTTATTGCTTTAAATGCATTTTCAGCCCGAGCTGAGCACGTTTTGTGAGTTTGAATGTATCTTCATAGGAATGAGTTGTGTGGTCAAATTAATGTTCATTTAGGCTTTAGGTGGTCATCCTGAACTAAATACATGTTGAAGTGTGTGCATAAGTCCTTTGGTTTAGGCGTGACACTCAATTTGAGTTTTTATTGCTTTAAATGCATTTTCAGCCCGAGCTGAGCGCGCTTTCTGACTTTGAATGTATCTTCATAGGAATGAGTTGTGTGGTCAAATTATTGCTCATTTTTCAGGAGGTCATCCTGAACAAAATACATGTTGAAGTGTGTGCATAAGTCCTTTGGTTTAGGTGTGACACTCAATTTGAGTTTTTATTGCTTTAAATGCATTTTCAGCCGGAGTTGAGCACGTTTTGTGAGTTTGATTGTATCTTCATAGGAATGAGTTGTGTGGTCAAATTAATGCTCATTTAGGCTTCAGGTGGTCATCCTGAACAAAATACATGTTGAAGTGTGTGCATAAGTCCTTTGGTTTAGGCGTGACACTCAATTTGAGTTTTTATTGCTTTAAATGCATTTTCAGCCCGAGCTGAGCATGTTTTGTGAGTTTGAATGTTTCTTCATAGGAATGAGTTGTGTGGTCAAATTAATGCTCATTTAGGCTTCAGGTGGTCATCCTGAACTAAATACATGTTGAAGTGTGTGCATAAGTCCTTTGGTTTAGGCGTGACACTCCATTTGAGTTTTTATTGCTTTAAATGCATTTTCAGCCCGAGCTGAGCACGTTTTGTGAGTTTGAATGTATCTTCATAGGAATGAGTTGTGTGGTCAAATTAATGCTCATTTAGGCTTCAGGTGGTCATCCTGAACTAAAAACATGTTGAAGTGTGTGCATAAGTCCCTTGGTTTAGGCGTGACACTCAATTTGAGTTTTTATTGCTTTAAATGCATTTTCAGCCCGAGCTGAGCTCGCTTTCTGACTTTGAATGTATCTTCATAGGAATGCGTTGTGTGGTCAAATTATTGCTCATTTAGGCTTCAGGAGGTCATCCTGAACAAAATACATGTTGAAGTGTGTGCATAAGGCCTTTGGTTTAGGCGTGACACTCAATTTGAGTTTTTATTGCTTTAAATGCATTTTCAGCCCGAGCTGAGCACGTTTTGTGAGTTTGAATGTATCTTCATAGGAATGAGTTGTGTAGTCAAATTAATGCTCATATGGGCTGCAGGAGGTCATCCTGAACAAAATACATGTTGAAGTGTGTGCATAAGTCCTTTGGTTTAGGTGTGACACTCAATTTGAGTTTTTATTGCTTTAAATGCATTTTCAGCTCGAGCTGAGCACGTTTTGTGAGTTTGAATGTATCTTCATAGGAATGAGTTGTGTGGTCAAATTATTGCTCATTTAGGCTTCAGAAGGTCATCCTGAACAAAATACATGTTGAAGTGTGTGCATAAGTCCTTTGGTTTAGGCGTGACACTCAATTTGATTTTGTATTGCTTTAAATGCATTTTCAGCCCGAGCTGAGCACGTTTTGTGAGTTTGAATGTATCTTCATAGGAATGAGTTGTGTGGTCAAATTAATGCTCATTTAGGCTTCAGGTGGTCATCCTGAACTAAATACATGTTGAAGTGTGTGCATAAGTCCTTTGGTTTAGGCGTGACACTCAGTTTGAGTTTTTATTGCTTTAAATGCATTTTCAGCCCGAGCTGAGTGCGCTTTCTGACTTTGAATGTATCTTCATAGGAATGAGTTGTGTGGTCAAATTAATGCTCATTTAGGCTTCAGGTGGTCATCCTGAACAAAATACATGTTGAAGTGTGTGCATAAGTCCTTTGGTTTAGGCGTGACACTCAATTTGAGTTTTTATTGCTTTAAATGCATTTTCAGCCCGAGCTGAGCACGTTTTGTGAGTTTGAATGTATCTTCATAGGAATGAGTTGTGTGGTCAAATTAATGCTCATATGGGCTTCAGGAGGTCATCCTGAACAAAATACATGTTGAAGTGTGTGCATAAGTCCTTTGGTTTAGGTGTGACACTCAATTTGAGTTTTTATTGCTTTAAATGCATTTTCAGCCCGAGCTGAGAACGTTTTGTGAGTTTGAATGTATCTTCATAGGAATGAGTTGTGTGGTCAAATTAATGCTCATATGGGCTTCAGGAGGTCATCCTGAACAAAATACATGTTGAAGTGTGTGCATTAGTCCTTTGGTTTAGGTGTGACACTCAATTTGAGTTTTTATTGCTTTAAATGCATTTTCAGCCCGAGTTGAGCACGTTTTGTGAGTTTGAATGTATCTTCATAGGAATGAGTTGTGTGGTCAAATTAATGCTCATTTAGGCTTCAGGTGGTCATCCTGAACAAAATACATGTTGAAGTGTGTGCATAAGTCCTTTGGTTTAGGCGTGACACTCAATTTGAGCTTTTATTGCTTTAAATGCATTTTCAGCCCGAGCTGAGCATGTTTTGTGAGTTTGAATGTATCTTCATAGGAATGAGTTGTGTGGTCAAATTAATGCTCATTTAGGCTTCAGGTGGTCATCCTGAACTAAATACATGTTGAAGTGTGTGCATAAGTTCTTTGGTTTAGGCGTGACACTCAATTTGAGTTTTTATTGCTTTAAATGCATTTTCAGCCCGAGCTGAGCACGTTTTGTGAGTTTGAATGTATCTTCATAGGAATGAGTTGTGTGGTCAAATTAATGTTCATTTAGGCTTCAGGTGGTCATCCTGAACTAAATACATGTTGAAGTGTGTGCATAAGTCCTTTGGTTTAGGCGTGACACTCAATTTGAGTTTTTATTGCTTTAAATGCATTTTCAGCCCGAGCTGAGCTCGCTTTCTGACTTTGAATGTATCTTCATAGGAATGCGTTGTGTGGTCAAATTATTGCTCATTTAGGCTTCAGGAGGTCATCCTGAACAAAATACATGTTGAAGTGTGTGCATAAGTCCTTTGGTTTAGGCGTGACACTCAATTTGAGTTTCTATTGCTTTAAATGCATTTTCAGCCCGAGCTGAGCACGTTTTGTGAGTTTGAATGTATCTTCATAGGAATGCGTTGTGTGGTCAAATTATTGCTCATTTAGGCTTCAGGAGGTCATCCTGAACAAAATACATGTTGAAGTGTGTGCATAAGTCCTTTGGTTTAGGCGTGACACTCAATTTGAGTTTCTATTGCTTTAAATGCATTTTCAGCCCGAGCTGAGCACGTTTTGTGAGTTTGAATGTATCTTCATAGGAATGAGTTGTGTGGTCAAATTAATGCTCATTTAGGCTTCAGGTGGTCATCTTGAACAAAATACATGTTGAAGTGTGTGCATAAGTCCTTTGGTTTAGGCGTGACACTCAATTTGAGTTTTTATTGCTTTAAATGCATTTTCAGCCCGAGCTGAGCACGTTTTGTGAGTTTGAATGTATCTTCATAGGAATGAGTTGTGTGGTCAAATTAATGCTCATATGGGCTTCAGGAGGTCATCCTGAACAAAATACATGTTGAAGTGTGTGCATAAGTCCTTTGGTTTAGGTGTGACACTCAATTTGAGTTTTTATTGCTTTAAATGCATTTTCAGCCCGAGCTGAACACGTTTTGTGAGTTTGAATGTATCTTCATAGGAATGAGTTTTGTGGTCAAATTAATGCTCATTTAGGCTTTAGGTGGTCATCCTGAACTAAATACATGTTGAAGTGTGTGCATAAGTCCTTTGGTTTAGGCGTGACACTCAATTTGAGTTTTTATTGCTTTAAATGCATTTTCAGCCCGAGCTGAGCGCGCTTTCTGACTTTGAATGTATCTTCATAGGAATGAGTTGTGTGGTCAAATTATTGCTCATTTAGGCTTCAGGAGGACATCCTGAACTAAGTACATGTTGAAGTGTGTGCATAAGTCTTTTGGTTTAGGCGTGACACTCAATTTGAGTTTTTATTGCTTTAAATGCATTTTCAGCCCGAGCTGAGCACGCTTTCTGACTTTGAATGTATCTTCATAGGAATGATTTGTGTCGTCAAATTATTGCTCATTTTTCAGGAGGTCATCCTGAACAAAATACATGTTGAAGTGTGTGCATAAGTCCTTTGGTTTAGGTGTGACACTCAATTTGAGTTTTTATTGCTTTAAATGCATTTTCAGCCCGAGTTGAGCACGTTTTGTAAGATTGAATGTATCTTCATAGGAATGAGTTGTGTGGTCAAATTAATGCTCATTTAGGCTTCAGGTGGTCATCCTGAACTAAATACATGTTGAAGTGTGTGCATAAGTCCTATGGTTTAGGCGTGACACTCCATTTGAGTTTTGATTGCTTTAAATGCATTTTCAGCCCGAGCTGAGCGCGCTTTCTGACTTTGAATGTATCTTCATAGGAATGAGTTGTGTCGTCAAATTATTGCTCATTTTTCAGGAGGTCACCCTGAACAAAATACATGTTGAAGTGTGTGCATAAGTCCTATGGTTTAGGTGTGACACTCAATTTGAGTTTTTATTGCTTTAAATGCATTTTCAGCCCGAGTTGAGCACGTTTTGTGAGATTGAATGTATCTTCATAGGAATGAGTTGTGTGGTCAAATTAATGCTCATTTAGGCTTCAGGTGGTCATCCTGAACTAAATACATGTTGAAGTGTGTGCATAAGTCCTTTGTTTTAGGCGTGACACTCAATTTGAGTTTTTATTGCTTTATAAATGCATTTTCAGCCCGAGCTGAGGGCGCTTTCTGACTTTGAATGTATCTTCATAGGAATGAGTTGTGGAGTCAAATTAATGCTCTTTTAGGCTTCAGGAGGTCATCCTGAACAAAATACATGTTGAAGTGTGTGCATAAGTCCTTTGGTTTAGGCGTGACACTCAATTTGAGTTTTTATTGCTTTAAATGCATTTTCAGCCCAAGCTGAGCACGTTTTGTGAGTTTGAATGTATCTTCATAGGAATCAGTTGTGTGGTCAAATTAATGCTCATTTAGGCTTCAGGAGGACATCCTGAACTAAGTACATGTTGAAGTGTGTGCATAAGTCCTTTGGTTTGGGCGTGACACTCAATTTGAATTTTTATTGCTTTAAATGCATTTTCAGCCCGAGCTGAGCACGTTTTGTGATTTTGAATGTATCTTCATAGGAATGAGTTGTGTGGTCAAATTAATGCTCATTTAGGCTTCAGGTGGTCATCCTGAACTAAAAACATGTTGAAGTGTGTGCATAAGTCCTTTGGTTTAGGCGTGACACTCAATTTGTGTTTTTATTGCTTTAAATGCATTTTCAGCCCGAGCCGAGCTCGCTTTCTGACTTTGAATGTATCTTCATAGGAATGCGTTGTGTGGTCAAATTATTGCTCATTTAGGCTTCAGGAGGTCATCCTGAACAAAATACATGTTGAAGTGTGTGCATAAGTCCTTTGGTTTAGGCGTGACACTCAATTTGAGTTTTTATTGCTTTAAATGCATTTTCAGCCCGAGCTGAGCACGTTTTGTGAGTTTGAATGTATCTTCATAGGAATGAGTTGTGTGGTCAAATAAATGCTCATATGGGCTTCAGGAGGTCATCCTGAACAAAATACATGTTGAAGTGTGTGCATAATCCTTTGGTTTAGGTGTGACACTCAATTTGAGTTTTTATTGCTTTAAATGCATTTTCAGCCCGAGCTGAGCACGTTTTGTGAGTTTGAATGTATCTTCATAGGAATGAGTTGTGTGGTCAAATTAATGTTCATTTAGGCTTTAGGTGGTCATCCTGAACTAAATACATGTTGAAGTGTGTGCATAAGTCCTTTGGTTTAGGCGTGACACTCAATTTGAGTTTTTATTGCTTTAAATGCATTTTCAGCCCGAGCTGAGCGCGCTTTCTGACTTTGAATGTATCTTCATAGGAATGAGTTGTGTGGTCAAATTATTGCTCATTTTTCAGGAGGTCATCCTGAACAAAATACATGTTGAAGTGTGTGCATAAGTCCTTTGGTTTAGGTGTGACACTCATTTTGAGTTTTTATTGCTTTAAATGCATTTTCAGCCGGAGTTGAGCACGTTTTGTGAGTTTGATTGTATCTTCATAGGAATGAGTTGTGTGGTCAAATTAATGCTCATTTAGGCTTCAGGTGGTCATCCTGAACAAAATACATGTTGAAGTGTGTGCATAAGTCCTTTGGTTTAGGCGTGACACTCAATTTGAGTTTTTATTGCTTTAAATGCATTTTCAGCCCGAGCTGAGCATGTTTTGTGAGTTTGAATGTATCTTCATAGGAATGAGTTGTGTGGTCAAATTAATGCTCATTTAGGCTTCAGGTGGTCATCCTGAACTAAATACATGTTGAAGTGTGTGCATAAGTCCTTTGGTTTAGGCGTGACACTCCATTTGAGTTTTTATTGCTTTAAATGCATTTTCAGCCCGAGCTGAGCACGTTTTGTGAGTTTGAATGTATCTTCATAGGAATGAGTTGTGTGGTCAAATTATTGCTCATTTTTCAGGAGGTCATCCTGAACAAAATACATGTTGAAGTGTGTGCATAAGTCCTTTGGTTTAGGTGTGACACTCAATTTGAGTTTTTATTGCTTTAAATGCATTTTCAGCCGGAGTTGAGCACGTTTTGTGAGTTTGATTGTATCTTCATAGGAATGAGTTGTGTGGTCAAATTAATGCTCATTTAGGCTTCAGGTGGTCATCCTGAACAAAATACATGTTGAAGTGTGTGCATAAGTCCTTTGGTTTAGGCGTGACACTCAATTTGAGTTTTTATTGCTTTAAATGCATTTTCAGCCCGAGCTGAGCATGTTTTGTGAGTTTGAATGTATCTTCATAGGAATGAGTTGTGTGGTCAAATTAATGCTCATTTAGGCTTCAGGTGGTCATCCTGAACTAAATACATGTTGAAGTGTGTGCATAAGTCCTTTGGTTTAGGCGTGACACTCCATTTGAGTTTTTATTGCTTTAAATGCATTTTCAGCCCGAGCTGAGCACGTTTTGTGAGTTTGAATGTATCTTCATAGGAATGAGTTGTGTAGTCAAATTAATGCTCATATGGGCTGCAGGAGGTCATCCTGAACAAAATACATGTTGAAGTGTGTGCATAAGTCCTTTGGTTTAGGTGTGACACTCAATTTGAGTTTTTATTGCTTTAAATGCATTTTCAGCTCGAGCTGAGCACGTTTTGTGAGTTTGAATGTATCTTCATAGGAATGAGTTGTGTGGTCAAATTATTGCTCATTTAGGCTTCAGAAGGTCATCCTGAACAAAATACATGTTGAAGTGTGTGCATAAGTCCTTTGGTTTAGGCGTGACACTCAATTTGATTTTGTATTGCTTTAAATGCATTTTGAGCCCGAGCTGAGCACGTTTTGTGAGTTTGAATGTATCTTAATAGGAATGAGTTGTGTGGTCAAATTTAAGCTCATTTAGGCTTCAGGTGGTCATCCTGAACAAAATACATGTTGAAGTGTGTGCATAAGTCCTTTGGTTTAGGCGTGACACTCAATTTGAGTTTTTATTGCTTTAAATGCATTTTCAGCCCGAGCTGAGCACGTTTTGTGAGTTTGAATGTATCTTCATAGGAATGAGTTGTGTGGTCAAATTAATGCTCATTTAGGCTTCAGGTGGTCATCCTGAACTAAATACATGTTGAAGTGTGTGCATAAGTCCTTTGGTTTAGGCGTGACACTCAGTTTGAGTTTTTATTGCTTTAAATGCATTTTCAGCCCGAGCTGAGTGCGCTTTCTGACTTTGAATGTATCTTCATAGGAATGAGTTGTGTGGTCAAATTAATGCTCATTTAGGCTTCAGGTGGTCATCCTGAACAAAATACATGTTGAAGTGTGTGCATAAGTCCTTTGGTTTAGGCGTGACACTCAATTTGAGTTTTTATTGCTTTAAATGCATTTTCAGCCCGAGCTGAGCACGTTTTGTGAGTTTGAATGTATCTTCATAGGAATGAGTTGTGTGGTCAAATTAATGCTCATATGGGCTTCAGGAGGTCATCCTGAACAAAATACATGTTGAAGTGTGTGCATAAGTCCTTTGGTTTAGGTGTGACACTCAATTTGAGTTTTTATTGCTTTAAATGCATTTTCAGCCCGAGCTGAGAACGTTTTGTGAGTTTGAATGTATCTTCATAGGAATGAGTTGTGTGGTCAAAGTAATGCTCATATGGGCTTCAGGAGGTCATCCTGAACAAAATACATGTTGAAGTGTGTGCATAAGTCCTTTGGTTTAGGTGTGACACTCAATTTGAGTTTTTATTGCTTTAAATGCATTTTCAGCCCGAGTTGAGCACGTTTTGTGAGTTTGAATGTATCTTCATAGGAATGAGTTGTGTGGTCAAATTAATGCTCATTTAGGCTTCAGGTGGTCATCCTGAACAAAATACATGTTGAAGTGTGTGCATAAGTCCTTTGGTTTAGGCGTGACACTCAATTTGAGTTTTTATTGCTTTAAATGCATTTTCAGCCCGAGCTGAGCATGTTTTGTGAGTTTGAATGTATCTTCATAGGAATGAGTTGTGTGGTCAAATTAATGCTCATTTAGGCTTCAGGTGGTCATCCTGAACTAAATACATGTTGAAGTGTGTGCATAAGTCCTTTGGTTTAGGCGTGACACTCAATTTGAGTTTTTATTGCTTTAAATGCATTTTCAGCCCGAGCTGAGCACGTTTTGTGAGTTTGAATGTATCTTCATAGGAATGAGTTGTGTGGTCAAATTATTGCTCATTTAGGCTTCAGAAGGTCATCCTGAACAAAATACATGTTGAAGTGTGTGCATAAGTCCTTTGGTTTAGGCGTGACACTCAATTTGATTTTGTATTGCTTTAAATGCATTTTGAGCCCGAGCTGAGCACGTTTTGTGAGTTTGAATGTATCTTAATAGGAATGAGTTGTGTGGTCAAATTTAAGCTCATTTAGGCTTCAGGTGGTCATCCTGAACAAAATACATGTTGAAGTGTGTGCATAAGTCCTTTGGTTTAGGCGTGACACTCAATTTGAGTTTTTATTGCTTTAAATGCATTTTCAGCCCGAGCTGAGCACGTTTTGTGAGTTTGAATGTATCTTCATAGGAATGAGTTGTGTGGTCAAATTAATGCTCATTTAGGCTTCAGGTGGTCATCCTGAACTAAATACATGTTGAAGTGTGTGCATAAGTCCTTTGGTTTAGGCGTGACACTCAGTTTGAGTTTTTATTGCTTTAAATGCATTTTCAGCCCGAGCTGAGTGCGCTTTCTGACTTTGAATGTATCTTCATAGGAATGAGTTGTGTGGTCAAATTAATGCTCATTTAGGCTTCAGGTGGTCATCCTGAACAAAATACATGTTGAAGTGTGTGCATAAGTCCTTTGGTTTAGGCGTGACACTCAATTTGAGTTTTTATTGCTTTAAATGCATTTTCAGCCCGAGCTGAGCACGTTTTGTGAGTTTGAATGTATCTTCATAGGAATGAGTTGTGTGGTCAAATTAATGCTCATATGGGCTTCAGGAGGTCATCCTGAACAAAATACATGTTGAAGTGTGTGCATAAGTCCTTTGGTTTAGGTGTGACACTCAATTTGAGTTTTTATTGCTTTAAATGCATTTTCAGCCCGAGCTGAGAACGTTTTGTGAGTTTGAATGTATCTTCATAGGAATGAGTTGTGTGGTCAAATTAATGCTCATTTAGGCTTCAGGAGGTCATCCTGAACAAAATACATGTTGAAGTGTGTGCATAAGTCCTTTGGTTTAGGCGTGACACTCAGTTTGAGTTTTTATTGCTTTAAATGCATTTTCAGCCCGAGCTGAGTGCGCTTTCTGACTTTGAATGTATCTTCATAGGAATGAGTTGTGTGGTCAAATTAATGCTCATTTAGGCTTCAGGTGGTCATCCTGAACAAAATACATGTTGAAGTGTGTGCATAAGTCCTTTGGTTTAGGCGTGACACTCAATTTGAGTTTTTATTGCTTTAAATGCATTTTCAGCCCGAGCTGAGCATGTTTTGTGAGTTTGAATGTATCTTCATAGGAATGAGTTGTGTGGTCAAATTAATGCTCATTTAGGCTTCAGGTGGTCATCCTGAACTAAATACATGTTGAAGTGTGTGCATAAGTCCTTTGGTTTAGGCGTGACACTCAATTTGAGTTTTTATTGCTTTAAATGCATTTTCAGCCCGAGCTGAGCACGTTTTGTGAGTTTGAATGTATCTTCATAGGAATGAGTTGTGTGGTCAAATTATTGCTCATTTAGGCTTCAGAAGGTCATCCTGAACAAAATACATGTTGAAGTGTGTGCATAAGTCCTTTGGTTTAGGCGTGACACTCAATTTGATTTTGTATTGCTTTAAATGCATTTTGAGCCCGAGCTGAGCACGTTTTGTGAGTTTGAATGTATCTTAATAGGAATGAGTTGTGTGGTCAAATTTAAGCTCATTTAGGCTTCAGGTGGTCATCCTGAACAAAATACATGTTGAAGTGTGTGCATAAGTCCTTTGGTTTAGGCGTGACACTCAATTTGAGTTTTTATTGCTTTAAATGCATTTTCAGCCCGAGCTGAGCACGTTTTGTGAGTTTGAATGTATCTTCATAGGAATGAGTTGTGTGGTCAAATTAATGCTCATTTAGGCTTCAGGTGGTCATCCTGAACTAAATACATGTTGAAGTGTGTGCATAAGTCCTTTGGTTTAGGCGTGACACTCAGTTTGAGTTTTTATTGCTTTAAATGCATTTTCAGCCCGAGCTGAGTGCGCTTTCTGACTTTGAATGTATCTTCATAGGAATGAGTTGTGTGGTCAAATTAATGCTCATTTAGGCTTCAGGTGGTCATCCTGAACAAAATACATGTTGAAGTGTGTGCATAAGTCCTTTGGTTTAGGCGTGACACTCAATTTGAGTTTTTATTGCTTTAAATGCATTTTCAGCCCGAGCTGAGCACGTTTTGTGAGTTTGAATGTATCTTCATAGGAATGAGTTGTGTGGTCAAATTAATGCTCATATGGGCTTCAGGAGGTCATCCTGAACAAAATACATGTTGAAGTGTGTGCATAAGTCCTTTGGTTTAGGTGTGACACTCAATTTGAGTTTTTATTGCTTTAAATGCATTTTCAGCCCGAGCTGAGAACGTTTTGTGAGTTTGAATGTATCTTCATAGGAATGAGTTGTGTGGTCAAAGTAATGCTCATATGGGCTTCAGGAGGTCATCCTGAACAAAATACATGTTGAAGTGTGTGCATAAGTCCTTTGGTTTAGGTGTGACACTCAATTTGAGTTTTTATTGCTTTAAATGCATTTTCAGCCCGAGTTGAGCACGTTTTGTGAGTTTGAATGTATCTTCATAGGAATGAGTTGTGTGGTCAAATTAATGCTCATTTAGGCTTCAGGTGGTCATCCTGAACAAAATACATGTTGAAGTGTGTGCATAAGTCCTTTGGTTTAGGCGTGACACTCAATTTGAGTTTTTATTGCTTTAAATGCATTTTCAGCCCGAGCTGAGCATGTTTTGTGAGTTTGAATGTATCTTCATAGGAATGAGTTGTGTGGTCAAATTAATGCTCATTTAGGCTTCAGGTGGTCATCCTGAACTAAATACATGTTGAAGTGTGTGCATAAGTCCTTTGGTTTAGGCGTGACACTCAATTTGAGTTTTTATTGCTTTAAATGCATTTTCAGCCCGAGCTGAGCACGTTTTGTGAGTTTGAATGTATCTTCATAGGAATGAGTTGTGTGGTCAAATTAATGTTCATTTAGGCTTCAGGTGGTCATCCTGAACTAAATACATGTTGAAGTGTGTGAATAAGTCCTTTGGTTTAGGCGTGACACTCAATTTGAGTTTTTATTGCTTTAAATGCATTTTCAGCCCGAGCTGAGCTCGCTTTCTGACTTTGAATGTATCTTCATAGGAATGCGTTGTGTGGTCAAATTATTGCTCATTTAGGCTTCAGGAGGTCATCCTGAACAAAATACATGTTGAAGTGTGTGCATAAGTCCTTTGGTTTAGGCGTGACACTCAATTTGAGTTTCTATTGCTTTAAATGCATTTTCAGCCCGAGCTGAGCACGTTTTGTGAGTTTGAATGTATCTTCATAGGAATGCGTTGTGTGGTCAAATTATTGCTCATTTAGGCTTCAGGAGGTCATCCTGAACAAAATACATGTTGAAGTGTGTGCATAAGTCCTTTGGTTTAGGCGTGACACTCAATTTGAGTTTCTATTGCTTTAAATGCATTTTCAGCCCGAGCTGAGCACGTTTTGTGAGTTTGAATGTATCTTCATAGGAATGAGTTGTGTGGTCAAATTAATGCTCATTTAGGCTTCAGGTGGTCATCTTGAACAAAATACATGTTGAAGTGTGTGCATAAGTCCTTTGGTTTAGGCGTGACACTCAATTTGAGTTTTTATTGCTTTAAATGCATTTTCAGCCCGAGCTGAGCACGTTTTGTGAGTTTGAATGTATCTTCATAGGAATGAGTTGTGTGGTCAAATTAATGCTCATATGGGCTTCAGGAGGTCATCCTGAACTAAATACATGTTGAAGTGTGTGCATAAGTCCTTTGGTTTAGGCGTGACACTCAATTTGAGTTTTTATTGCTTTAAATGCATTTTCAGCCCGAGCTGAGCGCGCTTTCTGACTTTGAATGTATCTTCATAGGAATGAGTTGTGTGGTCAAATTATTGCTCATTTAGGCTTCAGGAGGACATCCTGAACTAAGTACATGTTGAAGTGTGTGCATAAGTCTTTTGGTTTAGGCGTGACACTCAATTTGAGTTTTTATTGCTTTAAATGCATTTTCAGCCCGAGCTGAGCACGCTTTCTGACTTTGAATGTATCTTCATAGGAATGAGTTGTGTCGTCAAATTATTGCTCATTTTTCAGGAGGTCATCCTGAACAAAATACATGTTGAAGTGTGTGCATAAGTCCTTTGGTTTAGGTGTGACACTCAATTTGAGTTTTTATTGCTTTAAATGCATTTTCAGCCCGAGTTGAGCACGTTTTGTGAGATTGAATGTATCTTCATAGGAATGAGTTGTGTGGTCAAATTAATGCTCATATGGGCTTCAGGAGGTCATCCTGAACAAAATACATGTTGAAGTGTGTGCATAAGTCCTTTGGTTTAGGTGTGACACTCAATTTGAGTTTTTATTGCTTTAAATGCATTTTCAGCCCGAGCTGAGAACGTTTTGTGAGTTTGAATGTATCTTCATAGGAATGAGTTGTGTCGTCAAATTATTGCTCATTTTTCAGGAGGTCATCCTGAACAAAATACATGTTGAAGTGTGTGCATAAGTCCTTTGGTTTAGGTGTGACACTCAATTTGAGTTTTTATTGCTTTAAATGCATTTTCAGCCCGAGTTGAGCACGTTTTGTGAGATTGAATGTATCTTCATAGGAATGAGTTGTGTGGTCAAATTAATGCTCATTTAGGCTTCAGGTGGTCATCCTGAACTAAATACATGTTGAAGTGTGTGCATTAGTCCTATGGTTTAGGCGTGACACTCCATTTGAGTTTTGATTGCTTTAAATGCATTTTCAGCCCGAGCTGAGCGCGCTTTCCGACTTTGAATGTATCTTCATAGGAATGAGTTGTGTGGTCAAATTAATGCTCATTTAGGCTTCAGGAGGACATCCTGAACTAAGTACATGTTGAAGTGTGTGCATAAGTCCTTTGGTTTGGGCGTGACACTCAATTTGAGTTTTTATTGCTTTAAATGCATTTTCAGCCCGACCTGAGCACGTTTTGTGAGTTTGAATACATCTTCATAGGAATGAGTTGTGTGGTCAAATTAATGCTCATTTAGGCTTCAGGAGGACATCCTGAACTAAGTACATGTTGAAGTGTGTGCATAAGTCCTTTGGTTTGGGCGTGACACTCAATTTGAGTTTTTATTGCTTTAAATGCATTTTCAGCCCGACCTGAGCACGTTTTGTGAGTTTGAATACATCTTCATAGGAATGAGTTGTGTGGTCAAATTAATGCTCATTTAGGCTCCAGGTGGTCATCCTGAACTAAATACATGTTGAAGTGTGTGCATAAGTCCTTTGGGCTAGGCGTGACACTCAATTTGAGTTTTTATTGCTTCAAATGCATTTTCAGCCCAAGCTGAGCGCGCTTTCTGACTTTGAATGTATCTTCATAGGAATGAGTTGTGTGGTCAAATTATTGCTCATTTAGGCTTCAGGAGGTCATCCTGAACAAAATACATGTTGAAGTGTGTGCATAAGTCCTTTGGTTTAGGCGTGACACTCAATTTGAGTTTTTATTGCTTTAAATGCATTTTCAGCCCGAGCTGAGCACGTTTTGTGAGTTCGAATGTATCTTCATAGGAATGAGTTGTGTGGTCAAATTAATGCTCATTTAGGCTTCAGGTGGTCATCCTGAACTAAATACATGTTGAGGTGTGTGCATAAGTCCCTTGGTTTGGGCGTGACACTCAATTTGAGTTTTTATTGCTTTAAATGCATTTTCAGCCCGAGCTGAGCATGTTTTGTGAGTTTGAATGTATCTTCATAGGAATGAGTTGTGTGGTCAAATTAATGCTCATTTAGGCTTAAGGTGGTCATCCTGAACTAAATACATGTTGAAGTGTGTGCATAAGTCCTTTGGTTTAGGCGTGACACTCAATTTGAGTTTTTATTGCTTTAAATGCATTTTCAGCCCGAGCTGAGCGCGTTTTGTGAGTTTGAATGTATCTTCATAGGAATGAGTTGTGTGATCAAATTAATGCTCATTTAGGCTTCAGGAGGCCATCCTGAACAAAATACATGTTGAAGTGTGTGCATCAGTCCTTTGGTTTAGGCGTGACACTCAATTTGAGTTTTTATTGCTTTAAATGCATTTTCAGCCCGAGCTGAACACGTTTTCTGACTTTGAATGTATCTTCATAGGAATGAGTTGTGTAGTCAAATTAATGCTCATTTAGGCTTCAGGAGGACATCCTGAACTAAGTACATGTTGAAGTGTGTGCATAAGTCCTTTGGTTTAGGCGTGACACTATATTTGAGTTTTTATTGCTTTAAATGCATTTTCAGCCCAAGCTGAGCACGTTTTGTGAGTTTGAATGTATCTTCATAGGAATGAGTTGTGTGATCAAATTAATTATCATTTAGGCTTCAGGAGGTCATCCTGAACAAAATACATGTGGAAGTGTGTGCATAAGTCCTTTGGTTTAGGCGTGACACTCAATTTGAGTTTTTATTGCTTTAAATGCATTTTCAGCCCGAGCTGAGCACGTTTTGTGAGTTTGAATGTATCTTCATAGGAATGAGTTGTGTGGTCAAATTAATGCTCATTTAGGCTTCAGGTGGTCATCCTTAACAAAATACATGTTGAAGTGTGTGCATAAGTCCTTTGGTTTAGGCGTGACACTCAATTTGAGGTTTTTTTTTTGCTTTGAATGCATTTTCTGCCCGAGCTGAGCACGTTTTTGAGTTTGAATGTATCTTCATAGGAATAAGTTGTGTGGTCAAATTACTGCTCATTTAGGCTTCAGGAGGACATCCTGAACTAAATACATGTTGAAGTGTGTGCATAAGTCCTTTGGTTTAGGCGTGACACTCAATTTGAGTTTTTATTGCTTTAAATGCATTTTCAGCCCGAGCTGAGCACGTTTTCTGAGTTTGAATGTATCTTCATAGGAATGAGTTGTGTGGTCAAATTAATGCTCATTTAGGCTTCAGGAGGACATCCTGAACTAAGTACATGTTGAAGTGTGTGCATAAGTCTCTTGGTTTAGGTGTGACACTCAATTTGAGTTTTTATTGCTTTAAATGCATTTTCGGGCCAAGCTGAGCACGTTTTGTGAGTTTGACTGTATCTTCATAGGAATGAGTTGTGTGGTCAAATTAATGCTCATTTAGGCTTCAGGAGGCCACCCTGAACAAAATACATGTTGAAGTGTGTGCATCAGTCCTTTGGTTTAGGCGTGACACTCAATTTGAGTTTTTATTGCTTTAAATGCATTTTCAGCCCGAGCTGAACACGTTTTCTGACTTTGAATGTATCTTCATAGGAATGCGTTGTGTGGTCAAATTATTGCTCATTTAGGCTTCAGGAGGTCATCCTGAACAAAATACATGTTGAAGTGTGTGCATAAGTCCTTTGGTTTAGGCGTGACACTCAATTTGAGTTTCTATTGCTTTAAATGCATTTTCAGCCCGAGCTGAGCACGTTTTGTGAGTTTGAATGTATCTTCATAGGAATGCGTTGTGTGGTCAAATTATTGCTCATTTAGGCTTCAGGAGGTCATCCTGAACAAAATACATGTTGAAGTGTGTGCATAAGTCCTTTGGTTTAGGTGTGACACTCAATTTGAGTTTCTATTGCTTTAAATGCATTTTCAGCCCGAGCTGAGCACGTTTTGTGAGTTTGAATGTATCTTCATAGGAATGAGTTGTGTGGTCAAATTAATGCTCATTTAGGCTTCAGGTGGTCATCTTGAACAAAATACATGTTGAAGTGTGTGCATAAGTCCTTTGGTTTAGGCGTGACACTCAATTTGAGTTTTTATTGCTTTAAATGCATTTTCAGCCCGAGCTGAGCACGTTTTGTGAGTTTGAATGTATCTTCATAGGAATGAGTTGTGTGGTCAAATTAATGCTCATATGGGCTTCAGGAGGTCATCCTGAACTAAATACATGTTGAAGTGTGTGCATAAGTCCTTTGGTTTAGGCGTGACACTCAATTTGAGTTTTTATTGCTTTAAATGCATTTTCAGCCCGAGCTGAGCGCGCTTTCTGACTTTGAATGTATCTTCATAGGAATGAGTTGTGTGGTCAAATTATTGCTCATTTAGGCTTCAGGAGGACATCCTGAACTAAGTACATGTTGAAGTGTGTGCATAAGTCTTTTGGTTTAGGCGTGACACTCAATTTGAATTTTTATTGCTTTAAATGCATTTTCAGCCCGAGTTGAGCACGTTTTGTGAGATTGAATGTATCTTCATAGGAATGAGTTGTGTCGTCAAATTATTGCTCATTTTTCAGGAGGTCATCCTGAACAAAATACATGTTGAAGTGTGTGCATAAGTCCTTTGGTTTAGGTGTGACACTCAATTTGAGTTTTTATTGCTTTAAATGCATTTTCAGCCCGAGTTGAGCACGTTTTGTGAGATTGAATGTATCTTCATAGGAATGAGTTGTGTGGTCAAATTAATGCTCATTTAGGCTTCAGGAGGACATCCTGAACTAAATACATGTTGAAGTGTGTGCATTAGTCCTATGGTTTGGGCGTGACACTCCATTTGAGTTTTTATTGCTTTAAATGCATTTTCAGCCCGACCTGAGCACGTTTTGTGAGTTTGAATACATCTTCATAGGAATGAGTTGTGTGGTCAAATTAATGCTCATTTAGGCTTCAGGAGGACATCCTGAACTAAGTACATGTTGAAGTGTGTGCATAAGTCCTTTGGTTTGGGCGTGACACTCAATTTGAGTTTTTATTGCTTTAAATGCATTTTCAGCCCGACCTGAGCACGTTTTGTGAGTTTGAATACATCTTCATAGGAATGAGTTGTGTGGTCAAATTAATGCTCATTTAGGCTCCAGGTGGTCATCCTGAACTAAATACATGTTGAAGTGTGTGCATAAGTCCTTTGGGCTAGGCGTGACACTCAATTTGAGTTTTTATTGCTTCAAATGCATTTTCAGCCCAAGCTGAGCGCGCTTTCTGACTTTGAATGTATCTTCATAGGAATGAGTTGTGTGGTCAAATTATTGCTCATTTAGGCTTCAGGAGGTCATCCTGAACAAAATACATGTTGAAGTGTGTGCATAAGTCCTTTGGTTTAGGCGTGACACTCAATTTGAGTTGTTATTGCTTTAAATGCATTTTCAGCCCGAGCTGAGCACGTTTTGTGAGTTCGAATGTATCTTCATAGGAATGAGTTGTGTGGTCAAATTAATGCTCATTTAGGCTTCAGGTGGTCATCCTGAACTAAATACATGTTGAGGTGTGTGCATAAGTCCTTTGGTTTGGGCGTGACACTCAATTTGAGTTTTTATTGCTTTAAATGCATTTTCAGCCCGAGCTGAGCACGTTTTGTGAGTTTGAATGTATCTTCATAGGAATGAGTTGTGTGGTCAAATTAATGCTCATTTAGGCTTAAGGTGGTCATCCTGAACTAAATACATGTTGAAGTGTGTGCATAAGTCCTTTGGTTTAGGCGTGACACTCAATTTGAGTTTTTATTGCTTTAAATGCATTTTCAGCCCGAGCTGAGCGCGTTTTGTGAGTTTGAATGTATCTTCATAGGAATGAGTTGTGTGATCAAATTAATGCTCATTTAGGCTTCAGGAGGCCATCCTGAACAAAATACATGTTGAAGTGTGTGCATCAGTCCTTTGGTTTAGGCGTGACACTCAATTTGAGTTTTTATTGCTTTAAATGCATTTTCAGCCCGAGCTGAACACGTTTTCTGACTTTGAATGTATCTTCATAGGAATGAGTTGTGTAGTCAAATTAATGCTCATTTAGGCTTCAGGAGGACATCCTGAACTAAGTACATGTTGAAGTGTGTGCATAAGTCCTTTGGTTTAGGCGTGACACTATATTTGAGTTTTTATTGCTTTAAATGCATTTTCAGCCCAAGCTGAGCACGTTTTGTGAGTTTGAATGTATCTTCATAGGAATGAGTTGTGTGATCAAATTAATTATCATTTAGGCTTCAGGAGGTCATCCTGAACAAAATACATGTGGAAGTGTGTGCATAAGTCCTTTGGTTTAGGCGTGACACTCAATTTGAGTTTTTATTGCTTTAAATGCATTTTCAGCCCGAGCTGAGCACGTTTTGTGAGTTTGAATGTATCTTCATAGGAATGAGTTGTGTGGTCAAATTAATGCTCATTTAGGCTTCAGGTGGTCATCCTTAACAAAATACATGTTGAAGTGTGTGCATAAGTGCTTTGGTTTAGGCGTGACACTCAATTTGAGGTTTTTTTTTTTGCTTTGAATGCATTTTCTGCCCGAGCTGAGCACGTTTTTGAGTTTGAATGTATCTTCATAGGAATAAGTTGTGTGGTCAAATTACTGCTCATTTAGGCTTCAGGAGGACATCCTGAACTAAATACATGTTGAAGTGTGTGCATAAGTCCTTTGGTTTAGGCGTGACACTCAATTTGAGTTTTTATTGCTTTAAATGCATTTTCAGCCCGAGCTGAGCACGTTTTCTGAGTTTGAATGTATCTTCATAGGAATGAGTTGTGTGGTCAAATTAATGCTCATTTAGGCTTCAGGAGGACATCCTGAACTAAGTACATGTTGAAGTGTGTGCATAAGTCTCTTGGTTTAGGTGTGACACTCAATTTGAGTTTTTATTGCTTTAAATGCATTTTCGGGCCAAGCTGAGCACGTTTTGTGAGTTTGACTGTATCTTCATAGGAATGAGTTGTGTGGTCAAATTAATGCTCATTTAGGCTTCAGGAGGCCACCCTGATCAAAATACATGTTGAAGTGTGTGCATCAGTCCTTTGGTTTAGGCGTGACACTCAATTTGAGTTTTTATTGCTTTAAATGTATTTTCAGCCCGAGCTGAACACGTTTTCTGACTTTGAATGTATCTTCATAGGAATGAGTTGTGTAGTCAAATTAATGCTCATTTAGGCTTCAGGAGGACATCCTGAACTAAGTACATGTTGAAGTGTGTGCATAAGTCCTTTGGTTTAGGCGTGACACTATATTTGAGTTTTTATTGCTTTAAATGCATTTTCAGCCCAAGCTGAGCACGTTTTGTGAGTTTGAATGTATCTTCATAGGAATGAGTTGTGTGATCAAATTAATTATCATTTAGGCTTCAGGAGGTCATCCTGAACAAAATACATGTGGAAGTGTGTGCATAAGTCCTTTGGTTTAGGCGTGACACTCAATTTGAGTTTTTATTGCTTTAAATGCATTTTCAGCCCGAGCTGAGCACGTTTTGTGAGTTTGAATGTATCTTCATAGGAATGAGTTGTGTGGTCAAATTAATGCTCATTTAGGCTTCAGGTGGTCATCCTTAACAAAATACATGTTGAAGTGTGTGCATAAGTCCTTTGGTTTAGGCGTGACACTCAATTTGAGTTTTTTTTTTTGCTTTGAATGCATTTTCTGCCCGAGCTGAGCACGTTTTTTGAGTTTGAATGTATCTTCATAGGAATAAGTTGTGTGGTCAAATTACTGCTCATTTAGGCTTCAGGAGGACATCCTGAACTAAATACATGTTGAAGTGTGTGCATAAGTCCTTTGGTTTAGGCGTGACACTCAATTTGAGTTTTTATTGCTTTAAATGCATTTTCGGGCCAAGCTGAGCACGTTTTGTGAGTTTGACTGTATCTTCATAGGAATGAGTTGTGTGGTCAAATTAATGCTCATTTAGGCTTCAGGATGTCATCCTGAACAAAATACATGTTGAAGTGTGTGCATAAGTCCTTTGGTTTAGGCGTGACACTCAATTTGAGTTTTTATTGCTTTAAATGCATTTTCAGCCCGAGCTGAGCACGTTTTGTGAGTTTGAATGTATCTTCATAGGAATATAGGCTTCAGGAGCTCATCCTGAACAAAATACATGTTGAAGTGTGTGCATAAGTCCTTTGGTTTAGGTGTGACACTCAATTTGAGTTTTTATTGCTTTAAATGCATTTTCAGCCCGAGCTGAGCGCGCTTTCTGGCTTTGAATGTATCTTCATAGGAATGAGTTGTGTAGTCAAATTAATGCTCATTCAGGCTTCAGGAGGACATCCTGAACAAAATACATGTTGAAGTGTGTGCATCAGTCCTTTGGTTTAGGCGTGACACTCAATTTGAGTTTTTATTGCTTTAAATGCATTTTCAGCCCTAGCTGAGCGCGCTTTCTGACTTTGAATGTATCTTCATAGGAATGAGTTGTATAGTCAAATTAATTGTCATTTAGGCTTCAGGAGGACATCCTGAACTAAATACATGTTGAAGTGTGTGCATAAGTCCTTTGGTTTAGGAGTGACACTCAATTTGAGTTTAATTGCTTTAAATGCATTTTCAGGCCGAGCTGAGCACTTTTTCTGAGTTTGAATGTATCTTCATAGGAATTAGTTATGTAGTCAAATGAATGCCCATTTAGGCTTCAGGAGGACATCCTCAACAAAATACATGTTGAAGTGTGTGCATAAGTCCTTTGGTTTAGGCGTGACACTCAATTTGAGTTTTTATTGCTTTAAATGCATTTTCAGCCCGAGCTGAGCACGTTTTGTGAGTTTGAATGTATCTCCATAGGAATGAGTTGTTTGGTCAAATTAATGCTCATATAGGCTTCAGGAGGCCATCCTGAACAAAATACATGTTGAAATGTGTGCATTTAGGCGTGACACACAATTCGAGTTTTTATTGCTTTAAATGCATTTTCAGCCCAAGCTGAGCGCGCTTTCTGACTTTGAATGTATCTTCATAGGAATGAGTTGTGTGGTCAAATTATTGCTCATTTAGGCTTCAGGAGGTCATCCTGAACAAAATACATGTTGAAGTGTGTGCATAAGTCCTTTGGTTTAGGCGTGACACTCAATTTGAGTTTTTATTGCTTTAAATGCATTTTCAGCCCGAGCTGAGCACGTTTTGTGAGTTTGAATGTATCTTCATAGGAATGAGTTGTGTGGTCAAATTAATGCTCATTTAGGCTTCAGGTGGTCATCCTGAACTAAATACATGTTGAGGTGTGTGCATAAGTCCTTTGGTTTGGGCGTGACACTCAATTTGAGTTTTTATTGCTTTAAATGCATTTTCAGCCCGAGCTGAACACGTTTTCTGACTTTGAATGTAGCTTCATAGGAATGAGTTGTGTAGTCAAATTAATGCTCATTTAGGCTTCAGGAGGACATCCTGAACTAAGTACATGTTGAAGTGTGTGCATAAGTCCTTTGGTTTAGGCGTGACACTATATTTGAGTTTTTATTGCTTTAAATGCATTTTCAGCCCAAGCTGAGCACGTTTTGTGAGTTTGAATGTATCTTCATAGGAATGAGTTGTGTGATCAAATTAATTATCATTTAGGCTTCAGGAGGTCATCCTGAACAAAATACATGTGGAAGTGTGTGCATAAGTCCTTTGGTTTAGGCGTGACACTCAATTTGAGTTTTTATTGCTTTAAATGCATTTTCATTCCGAGCTGAGCACGTTTTGTGAGTTTGAATGTATCTTCATAGGAATGAGTTGTGTGGTCAAATTAATGCTCATTTAGGCTTCAGGTGGTCATCCTTAACAAAATACATGTTGAAGTGTGTGCATAAGTCCTTTGGTTTAGGCGTGACACTCAATTTGAGGTTTTTTTTTTGCTTTGAATGCATTTTCTGCCCGAGCTGAGCACGTTTTTTGAGTCTGAATGTATCTTCATAGGAATAAGTTGTGTGGTCAAATTACTGCTCATTTAGGCTTCAGGAGGACATCCTGAACTAAATACATGTTGAAGTGTGTGCATAAGTCCTTTGGTTTAGGCGTGACACTCAATTTGAGTTTTTATTGCTTTAAATGCATTTTCAGCCCGAGCTGAGCACGTTTTCTGAGTTTGAATGTATCTTCATAGGAATGAGTTGTGTGGTCAAATTAATGCTCATTTTGGCTTCAGGAGGACATCCTGAACTAAGTACATGTTGAGGTGTGTGCATAAGTCTCTTGGTTTAGGCGTGACACTCAATTTGAGTTTTTATTGCTTTAAATGCATTTTCGGGCCAAGCTGAGCACGTTTTGTGAGTTTGACTGTATCTTCATAGGAATGAGTTGTGTGGTCAAATTAATGCTCATTTAGGCTTCAGGATTTCATCCTGAACAAAATACATGTTGAAGTGTGTGCATAAGTCCTTTGGTTTAGGCGTGACACTCAATTTGAGTTTTTATTGCTTTAAATGCATTTTCAGCCCGAGCTGAGCACGTTTTGTGAGTTTGAATGTATCTTCATAGGAATATAGGCTTCAGGAGGTCATCCTGAACAAAATACATGTTGAAGTGTGTGCATAAGTCCTTTGGTTTAGGTGTGACATTCAATTTGAGTTTTTTTGCTTTAAATGCATTTTCAGCCCGAGCTGAGCGCGCTTTCTGGCTTTGAATGTATCTTCATAGGAATGAGTTGTGTAGTCAAATTAATGCTCATTTAGGCTTCAGGAGGACATCCTGAACAAAATACATGTTGAAGTGTGTGCATCAGTCCTTTGGTTTAGGCGTGACACTCAATTTGAGTTTTTATTGCTTTAAATGCATTTTCAGCCCTAGCTGAGCGTGCTTTCTGACTTTGAATGTATCTTCATAGGAATGAGTTGTATAGTCAAATTAATTGTCATTTAGGCTTCAGGAGGACATCCTGAACTAAATACATGTTGAAGTGTGTGCATAAGTCCTTTGGTTTAGGAGTGACACTCAATTTGAGTTTAATTGCTTTAAATGCATTTTCAGGCCGAGCTGAGCACTTTTTCTGAGTTTGAATGTATCTTCATAGGAATGAGTTATGTAGTCAAATGAATGCCCATTTAGGCTTCAGGAGGACATCCTCAACAAAATACATGTTGAAGTGTGTGCATAAGTCCTTTGGTTTAGGCGTGACACTCAATTTGAGTTTTTATTGCTTTAAATGCATTTTCAGCCCGAGCTGAGCACGTTTTGTGAGTTTGAATGTATCTCCATAGGAATGAGTTGTTTGGTCAAATTAATGCTCATATAGGCTTCAGGAGGCCATCCTGAACAAAATACATGTTGAAGTGTGTGCATTTAGGCGTGACACACAATTCGAGTTTTTATTGCTTTAAATGCATTTTCAGCCCGAGCTGAGTGCGCTTTCTGACTTTGAATGTATCTTCATAGGAATGAGTTGTGTAGTCAAATTAATGCTCATTTAGGCTTCAGGAGGTCATCCTGAACAAAATACATGTTGAAGTGTGTGCATAAGTCCTTTGGTTTAGGCGTGACACTCAATTTGAGTTTTTATTGCTTTAAATGCATTTTCAGCCTGAGCTGAGCGCGCTTTCTGACTTTGAATGTATCTTCATAGGAATGAGTTGTGTGGTCAAATTATTGCTCATTTAGGCTTCAGGAGGTCATCCTGAACAAAATACATGTTGAAGTGTGTGCATAAGTCCTTTGGTTTAGGCGTGACACTCAATTTGAGTTTTTATTGCTTTAAATGCATTTTCAGCCTGAGCTGAGCGCGCTTTCTGACTTTGAATGTATCTTCATAGGAATGAGTTGTGTGGTCAAATTAATGCTCATATAGGCTTCAGGAGGTCATCCTGAACAAAATACATGTTGAAGTGTGTGCATAATCCTTTGGTTTAGGTGTGACACTCAATTTGAGTTTTTATTGCTTTAAATGCATTTTCAGCCCGAGCTGAGCACGTTTTGTGAGTTTGAATGTATCTTCATAGGAATGTGTTGTTTGGTCAAATTAATGCTCATATAGGCTTCAGGAGGTCATCCTGAACAAAATACATGTTGAAGTGTGTGCATAAGTCCTTTGGTTTAGGTGTGACACTCAATTTGACTTTTTATTGCTTTAAATGCATTTTCAGCCCGAGCTGAGCACGTTTTGTGACTTTGAATGTATCTTCATAGGAATGAGTTGTGTGGTCAAATTAATGCTCATTTAGGCTTCAGGTGGTCATCCTGAACAAAATACATGTTGAAGTGTGTGCATAAGTCCTTTGGTTTAGCCGTGACACTCAATTTGAGTTTTTATTGCTTTAAATGCATTTTCAGCCCGAGCTGAGCATGTTTTGTGAGTTTGAATGTATCTTCATAGGAATGAGTTGTGTGGTCAAATTAATGCTCATTTAGGCTTCAGGAGGTCATCCTGAACAAAATACATGTTGAAGTGTGTGCATAAGTCCTTTGGTTTAGGCGTGACACTCAATTTGAGTTTTTATTGCTTTAAATGCATTTTCAGCCTGAGCTGAGCGCGCTTCTTGACTTTGAATGTATCTTCATAGGAATGAGTTGTGTGGTCAAATTATTGCTCATTTAGGCTTCAGGAGGTCATCCTGAACAAAATACATGTTGAAGTGTGTGCATAAGTCCTTTGGTTTAGGCGTGACACTCAATTTGAGTTTGTATTGCTTTAAATGCATTTTCAGCTCGAGCTGAGCACGTTTTGTGAGTTTGAATGTATCTTCATAGGAATATAGGCTTCAGGAGGTCATCCTGAACAAAATACATGTTGAAGTGTGTGCATAAGTCCTATGGTTTAGGCGTGACACTCCATTTAAGATTTGATTGCTTTAAATGCATTTTCAGCCCGAGCTGAGCGCGCTTTCTGACTTTGAATGTATCTTCATAGGAATGAGTTGTGTGGTCAAATTAATGCTCATTTAGGCTTCAGGAGGACATCCTGAACTAAGTACATGTTGAAGTGTGTGCATAAGTCCTTTGGTTTGGGCGTGACACTCAATTTGAGTTTTTATTGCTTTAAATGCATTTTCAGCCCGACCTGAGCACGTTTTGTGAGTTTGAATACATCTTCATAGGAATGAGTTGTGTGGTCAAATTAATGCTCATTTAGGCTTCAGGAGGACATCCTGAACTAAGTACATGTTGAAGTGTGTGCATGAGTCCTTTGGTTTAGGCGTGACACTCAATTTGAGTTTTTATTGCTTTAAATGCATTTTCAGCCCGAGCTGAGCACGTTTTGTGAGTTTGAATGTATCTTCATAGGAATGAGTTGTGTGGTCAAATTAATGCTCATTTAGGCTTCAGGTGGTCATCCTGAACTAAATACATGTTGAGGTGTGTGCATAAGTCCTTTGGTTTGGGCGTGACACTCAATTTGAGTTTTTATTGCTTTAAATGCATTTTCAGCCCGAGCTGAGCACGTTTTGTGAGTTTGAATGTATCTTCATAGGAATGAGTTGTGTGGTCAAATTAATGCTCATTTAGGTTTAAGGTTGTCATCCTGAACTAAATACATGTTGAAGTGTGTGCATAAGTCCTTTGGTTTAGGCGTGACACTCAATTTGAGTTTTTATTGCTTTAAATGCATTTTCAGCCCGAGCTGAGCACGTTTTGTGAGTTTGAATGTATCTTCATAGGAATGAGTTGTGTAGTCAAATTAATGCTCATATGGGCTTCAGGAGGTCATCCTGAACAAAATACATGTTGAAGTGTGTGCATAAGTCCTTTGGTTTAGTCGTGACACTCAATTTGAGTTTTAATTGCTTTAAATGCATTTTCAGCCCGAGCTGAGCACGTTTTGTGAGTTTGAATGTATCTTCATAGGAATGAGTTGTGTGGTCAAATTAATGCTCATTTAGGCTTCAGGAGGACATCCTGAACTAGGTACATGTTGAAGTGTGTGCATAAGTCCTTTGGTTTGGGCGTGACACTCAATTTGAGTTTTTATTGCTTTAAATGCATTTTCAGCCCGAGCTGAGCACGTTTTGTGAGTTTGAATGTATCTTCATAGGAATGAGTTGTGTGGTCAAATTAATGCTCATTTAGGCTTCAGGTGGTCATCCTGAACAAAATACATGTTGAAGTGTGTGCATAAGTCCTTTGGTTTAGCCATGACACTCAATTTGAGTTTTTATTGCTTTAAATGCATTTTCAGCCCGAGCTGAGCGCGTTTTCTGAGTTTGAATGTATCTTCTTAGGAATGAGTTGTGTGGTCAAATTAATCCTCATTTAGGCTTCAGGTGGTCATCCTGAACTAAATACATGTTGAAGTGTGTGCATAAGTCCTTTGGTTTGGGCGTGACACTCAATTTGAGTTTTTATTGCTTTAAATGCATTTTCAGCCCTAGCTGAGCACGTTTTGTGAGTTTGAATGTATCTTCATAGGAATGAGTTGTGTGGTCAAATTAATGGTCATTTAGGCTTCAGGAGGACATCCTGAACTAAGTACATGTTGAAGTGTGTGCATAAGTCCTTTGGTTTGGGCGTGGCACTCAATTTGAGTTTTTATTGCTTTAAATGCATTTTCAGCCCGAGCTGAGCACGTTTTGTGAGTTTGAATGTATCTTCATAGGAATGAGTTGTGTGGTCAAATTAATGCTCTTTTAGGCTTCAGGTGGTCATCCTGAACAAAATACATGTTGAAGTGTGTGCATAAGCCCTTTGGTTTAGGTGTGACACTCAACTTGAGTTTTTATTGCTTTAAATGCATTTTCAGCCCGAGCTGAGCACGTTTTGTGAGGTTGAATGTATCTTCATAGGAATGAGTTGTGTGGTCAAATTAATGCTCATTTAGGCTTCAGGAGGTCATCCTGAACAAAATACATGTTGAAGTGTGTGCATAAGTCCTTTGGTTCAGGCGTGACACTCAATTTGAGTTTTTATTGCTTTAAATGCATTTTCAGCCCGAGCTGAGCACGTTTTGTGAGTTTGAATGTATCTTCATAGGAATGAGTTGTGTGGTCAAATTAATGCTCATTTAGGCTTCAAGTGGTCATCCTGAACAAAATACATGTTGAAGTGTGTGCATAAGCCCTTTGGTTTAGGTGTGACACTCAACTTGAGTTTTTATTGCTTTAAATGCATTTTCAGCCCGAGCTGAGCACGTTTTGTGAGTTTGAATGTATCTTCATAGGGATGAGTTGTGTGGTCAAATTAATGCTCATTTAGGCTTCAGGTGGTCATCCTTAACTAAATACATGTTGAAGTGTGTGCATAAGTCCTTTGGTTTAGGCGTGACACTCAATTTGAGTTTTTATTGCTTTAAATGCATTTTCAGCCCGAGCTGAGTGCTCTTTCTGACTTTGAATGTATCTTCATAGGAATGAGTTGTGTGGTCAAATTATTGCTCATTTAGGCTTCAGGAGGTCATCCTGAACAAAATACATGTTGAAGTGTGTGCATAAGTCCTTTGGTTTAGGCGTGACACTCAATTTGAGTTTTTATTGCTTTAAATGCATTTTCAGCCCGAGCTGAGCACGTTTTGTGAGTTTGAATGTATCTTCATAGGAATGAGTTGTGTGGTCAAATTAATGCTCATTTAGGCTTAAGGTGGTCATCCTGAACTAAATACATGTTGAAGTGTGTGCATAAGTCCTTTGGTTTAGGCGTGACACTCAATTTGAGTTTTTATTGCTTTAAATGCATTTTCAGCCCGAGCTGAGCACGTTTTGTGAGTTTGAATGTATCTTCATAGGAATGAGTTGTGTAGTCAAATTAATGCTCATATGGGCTTCAGGAGGTCATCCTGAACAAAATACATGTTGAAGTGTGTGCATAAGTCCTTTGGTTTAGTCGTGACACTCAATTTGAGTTTTAATTGCTTTAAATGCATTTTCAGCCCGAGCTGAGCACGTTTTGTGAGTTTGAATGTATCTTCATAGGAATGAGTTGTGTGGTCAAATTAATCCTCATTTAGGCTTCAGGAGGACATCCTGAACTAAGTACATGTTGAAGTGTGTGCATAAGTCCTTTGGTTTGGGCGTGACACTCAATTTGAGTTTTTATTGCTTTAAATGCATTTTCAGCCCGAGCTGAGCACGTTTTGTGAGTTTGAATGTATCTTCATAGGAATGAGTTGTGTAGTCAAATTAATGCTTATATCGGCTTCAGGAGGTCATCCTGAACAAAATACATGTTGAAGTGTGTGCATAAGTCCTTTGGTTTAGTCGTGACACTCAATTTGAGTTTTAATTGCTTTAAATGCATTTTCAGCCCGAGCTGAGCACGTTTTGTGAGTTTGAATGTATCTTCATAGGAATGAGTTGTGTGGTCAAATTAATGCTCATTTAGGCTTCAGGAGGACATCCTGAACTAAGTACATGTTGAAGTGTGTGCATAAGTCCTTTGGATTGGGCGTGACACTCAATTTGAGTTTTTATTGCTTTAAATGCATTTTCAGCCCGAGCTGAGCACGTTTTGTGAGTTTGAATGTATCTTCATAGGAATGAGTTGTGTGGTCAAATTAATGCTCATTTAGGCTTCAGGTGGTCATCCTGAACTAAATACATGTTGAAGTGTGTGCATAAGTCCTTTGGTTTAGGCGTGACACTCAATTTGAGTTTTTATTGCTTTAAATGCATTTTCAGCCCGAGCTGAGTGCTCTTTCTGACTTTGAATGTATCTTCATAGGAATGAGTTGTGTGGTCAAATTATTGCTCATTTAGGCTTCAGGAGGTCATCCTGAACAAAATACATGTTGAAGTGTGTGCATAAGTCCTTTGGTTTAGGCGTGACACTCAATTTGAGTTTTTATTGCTTTAAATGCATTTTCAGCCCGAGCTGAGCACGTTTTGTGAGTTTGAATGTATCTTCATAGGAATGAGTTGTTTGGTCAAATTAATGCTCATTTAGGCTTCAAGTGGTCATCCTGAACTAAATACATGTTGAGGTGTGTGCATAAGTCCTTTGGTTTGGGCGTGACACTCAATTTGAGTTTTTATTGCTTTAAATTCATTTTCAGCCCGAGCTGAGCACGTTTTGTGAGTTTGAATGTATCTTCATAGGAATGAGTTGTGTGGTCAAATTAATGCTCATTTAGGCTTAAGGTGGTCATCCTGAACTAAATACATGTTGAAGTGTGTGCATAAGTCCTTTGGTTTAGGTGTGACACTCAATTTGAGTTTTTATTGCTTTAAATGCATTTTCAGCCCGAGCTGAGAACGTTTTGTGAGTTTGAATGTATCTTCATAGGAATGAGTTGTGTGGTCAAATTAATGCTCATGTGGGCTTCAGGAGGTCATCCTGAACAAAATACATGTTGAAGTGTGTGCATAAGTCCTTTAGTTTAGGTGTGACACTCAATTTGAGTTTTTATTGCTTTAAATGCATTTTCAGCCCGAGTTGAGCACGTTTTGTGAGTTTGAATGTATCTTCATCGGAATGAGTTGTGTGGTCAAATTAATGCTCATTTAGGCTTAAGGTGGTCATCCTGAACTAAATACATGTTGAAGTGTGTGCATAAGTCCTTTGGTTTAGCCGTGACACTCAATTTGAGTTTTTATTGCTTTAAATGCATTTTCAGCCCGAGCTGAGCGCGTTTTCTGAGTTTGAATGTATCTTCTTAGGAATGAGTTGTGTGGTCAAATTAATCCTCATTTAGGCTTCAGGTGGTCATCCTGAACTAAATACATGTTGAAGTGTGTGCATAAGTCCTTTGGTTTGGGCGTGACACTCAATTTGAGTTTTTATTGTTTTAAATGCATTTTCAGCCCGAGCTGAGCACGTTTTGTGAGTTTGAATGTATCTTCATAGGAATGAGTTGTGTGGTCAAATTAATGCTCATTTAGGCTTCAGGAGGACATCCTGAACTAAGTACATGTTGAAGTGTGTGCATAAGTCCTTTGGTTTGGGCGTGACACGCAATTTCAGTTTTTATTGCTTTAAATGCATTTTCAGCCCGACCTGAGCACGTTTTGTGAGTTTGAATACATCTTCATAGGAATGAGTTGTGTGGTCAAATTAATGCTCATTTAGGCTTCAGGTGGTCATCCTGAACTAAATACATGTTGAAGTGTGTGCATAAGTCCTTTGGTTTAGGCGTGACACTCAATTTGAGTTTTTATTGCTTCAAATGCATTTGCAGCCCGAGCTGAGCGCGCTTTCTGACTTTGAATGTATCTTCATAGGAATGAGTTGTGTGGTCAAATTATTGCTCATTTAGGCTTCAGGAGGTCATCCTGAACAAAATACATGTTGAAGTGTGTGCATAAGTCCTTTGGTTCAGGCGTGACACTCAATTTGAGTTTTTATTGCTTTAAATGCATTTTCAGCCCGAGCTGAGCACGTTTTGTGAGTTTGAATGTATCTTCATAGGAATGAGTTGTGTGGTCAAATTAATGCTCATTTAGGCTTCAGGTGGTCATCCTGAACAAAATACATGTTGAAGTGTGTGCATAAGCCCTTTGGTTTAGGTGTGACACTCAACTTGAGTTTTTATTGCTTTAAATGCACTTTCAGCCCGAGCTGAGCACGTTTTGTGAGATGGAATGTATCTTCATAGGAATGAGTAATATGGTCAAATTAATGCTCATTTAGGCTTCAGGTGGTCATCCTGAACTAAATACATGTTGACGTGTGTGCATAAGTCCTTTGGTTTAGGCGTGACACTCAATTTGAGTTTTTATTGATTTAAATGCATTTTCAGCCGAGCTGAGTGCTCTTTCTGACTTTGAATGTATCTTCATAGGAATGAGTTGTGTGGTCAAATTATTGCTCATTTAGGCTTCAGGAGGTCATCCTGAACAAAATACATGTTGAAGTGTGTGCATAAGTCCTTTGGTTTAGGCGTGACACTCAATTTGAGTTTTTATTGCTTTAAATGCATTTTCAGCCCGAGCTGAGCACGTTTTGTGAGTTTGAATGTATCTTCATAGGAATGAGTTGTGTGGTCAAATTAATGCTCATTTAGGCTTCAGGTGGTCATCCTGAACTAAATACATGTTGAGGTGTGTGCATAAGTCCTTTGGTTTGGGCGTGACACTCAATTTGAGTTTTTATTGCTTTAAATGCATTTTCAGCCCGAGCTGAGCACGTTTTGTGAGTTTGAATGTATCTTCATAGGAATGAGTTGTGTGGTCAAATTAATGCTCATTTAGGCTTCAGGTGGTCATCCTGAACTAAATACATGTTGAAGTGTGTGCATAAGTCCTTTGGTTTAGGCGTGACACTCAATTTGAGTTTTTATTGCTTTAAATGCATTTTCAGCCCGAGCTGAGCACGTTTTGTGAGTTTGAATGTATCTTCATAGGAATGAGTTGTGTAGTCAAATTAATGCTCATATGGGCTTCAGGAGGTCATCCTGAACAAAATACATGTTGAAGTGTGTGCATAAGTCCTTTGGTTTAGTCGTGACACTCAATTTGAGTTTTAATTGCTTTAAATGCATTTTCAGCCCGAGCTGAGCACGTTTTGTGAGTTTGAATGTATCTTCATAGGAATGAGTTGTGTGGTCAAATTAATGCTCATTTAGGCTTCAGGAGGACATCCTGAACTAAGTACATGTTGAAGTGTGTGCATAAGTCCTTTGGTTTGGGCGTGACACTCAATTTTAGTTTTTATTGCTTTAAATGCATTTTCAGCCCGAGCTGAGCACGTTTTGTGAGTTTGAATGTATCTTCATAGGAATGAGTTGTGTGGTCAAATTAATGCTCATTTAGGCTTCAGGTGGTCATCCTGAACAAAATACATGTTGAAGTGTGTGCATAAGTCCTTTGGTTTAGCCGTGACACTCAATTTGAGTTTTTATTGCTTTAAATGCATTTTCAGCCCGAGCTGAGCGCGTTTTCTGAGTTTGAATGTATCTTCTTAGGAATGAGTTGTGTGGTCAAATTAATCCTCATTTAGGCTTCAGGTGGTCATCCTGAACTAAATACATGTTGAAGTGTGTGCATAAGTCCTTTGGTTTGGGCGTGACACTCAATTTGAGTTTTTATTGCTTTAAATGCATTTTCAGCCCGAGCTGAGCACATTTTGTGAGTTTGAATGTTTCTTCATAGGAATGAGTTGTGTGGTCAAATTAATGCTCATTTAGGCTTCAGGAGGACATCCTGAACTAAGTACATGTTGAAGTGTGTGCATAAGTCCTTTGGTTTAGGCGTGACACTCAATTTGAGTTTTTATTGCTTTAAATGCATTTTCAGCCCGAGCTGAGCACGTTTTGTGAGTTTGAATGTATCTTCATAGGAATGAGTTGTGTAGTCAAATTAATGCTCATATGGGCTTCAGGAGGTCATCCTGAACAAAATACATGTTGAAGTGTGTGCATAAGTCCTTTGGTTTAGTCGTGACACTCAATTTGAGTTTTAATTGCTTTAAATGCATTTTCAGCCCGAGCTGAGCACGTTTTGTGAGTTTGAATGTATCTTCATAGGAATGAGTTGTGTGGTCAAATTAATGCTCATTTAGGCTTCAGGAGGACATCCTGAACTAAGTACATGTTGAAGTGTGTGCATAAGTCCTTTGGTTTGGGCGTGACACTCAATTTGAGTTTTTATTGCTTTAAATGCATTTTCAGCCCGAGCTGAGCACGTTTTGTGAGTTTGAATGTATCTTCATAGGAATGAGTTGTGTAGTCAAATTAATGCTCATATGGGCATCAGGAGGTCATCCTGAACAAAATACATGTTGAAGTGTGTGCATAAGTTCTTTGGTTTAGGCGTGACACTCAATTTGAGTTTTTATTGCTTTAAATGCATTTTCGGCCCGAGCTGAGCACGTTTTGTGAGTTTGAATGTATCTTCATAGGAATGAGTTGTGTGGTCAAATTAATGCTCATTTAGGCTTCAGGTGGTCATCCTGAACTAAATACATGTTGAAGTGTGTGCATAAGTCCTTTGGTTTAGGCGTGACACTCAATTTGAGTTTTTATTGCTTTAAATGCATTTTCAGCCCGAGCTGAGCACGTTTTGTGAGTTTGAATGTATCTTCATAGGAATGAGTTGTGTAGTCAAATTAATGCTCATATGGGCTTCAGGAGGTCATCCTGAACAAAATACATGTTGACGTGTGTGCATAAGTCCTTTGGTTTAGTCGTGACACTCAATTTGAGTTTTAATTGCTTTAAATGCATTTTCAGCCCGAGCTGAGCACGTTTTGTGAGTTTGAATGTATCTTCATAGGAATGAGTTGTGTGGTCAAATTAATGCTCATTTAGGCTTCAGGAGGACATCCTGAACTAAGTACATGTTGAAGTGTGTGCATAAGTCCTTTGGTTTGGGCGTGACACTCAATTTGAGTTTTTATTGCTTTAAATGCATTTTCAGCCCGAGCTGAGCACGTTTTGTGAGTTTGAATGTATCTTCATAGGAATGAGTTGTGTGGTCAAATTAATGCTCATTTAGGCTTCAGGTGGTCATCCTGAACAAAATACATGTTGAAGTGTGTGCATAAGTCCTTTGGTTTAGCCGTGACACTCAATTTGAGTTTTTATTGCTTTAAATGCATTTTCAGCCCGAGCTGAGTGCGTTTTCTGAGTTTGAATGTATCTTCTTAGGAATGAGTTGTGTGGTCAAATTAATCCTCATTTAGGCTTCAGGTGGTCATCCTGAACTAAATACATGTTGAGGTGTGTGCATAAGTCCTTTGGTTTGGGCGTGCCACTCAATTTGAGTTTTTATTGCTTTAAATGCATTTTCAGCCCGACCTGAGCACGTTTTGTGAGTTTGAATGTATCTTCATAGGAATGAGTTGTGTGGTCAAATTATTGCTCATTTAGGCTTCAGGAGGTCATCCTGAACAAAATACATGTTGAAGTGTGTGCATAAGTCCTTTGGTTCAGGCGTGACACTCAATTTGAGTTTTTATTGCTTTAAATGCATTTTCAGCCCGAGCTGAGCACGTTTTGTGAGTTTGAATGTATCTTCATAGGAATGAGTTGTGTGGTCAAATTATTGCTCATTTAGGCTTCAGGAGGTCATCCTGAACAAAATACATGTTGAAGTGTGTGCATAAGTCCTTTGGTTTAGGCGTGACACTCAATTTGAGTTTTTATTGCTTTAAATGCATTTTCAGCCCGAGCTGAGCACGTTTTGTGAGTTTGAATGTATCTTCATAGGAATGAGTTGTGTGGTCAAATTAATGCTCATTTAGGCTTCAGGTGGTCATCCTGAACTAAATACATGTTGAGGTGTGTGCATAAGTCCTTTGGTTTGGGCGTGACACTCAATTTGAGTTTTTATTGCTTTAAATGCATTTTCAGCCCGAGCTGAGCACATTTTGTGAGTTTGAATGTATCTTCATAGGAATGAGTTGTGTGGTCAAATTAATGCTCATTTAGGCTTCAGGTGGTCATCCTGAACTAAATACATGTTGAAGTGTGTGCATAAGTCCTTTGGTTTAGGCGTGACACTCAATTTGAGTTTTTATTGCTTTAAATGCATTTTCAGCCCGAGCTGAGCACGTTTTGTGAGTTTGAATGTATCTTCATAGGAATGAGTTGTGTAGTCAAATTAATGCTCATTTAGGCTTCAGGTGGTCATCCTGAACTAAATACATGTTGAGGTGTGTGCATAAGTCCTTTGGTTTGGGCGTGACACTCAATTTGAGTTTTTATTGCTTTAAATGCATTTTCAGCCCGAGCTGAGCACATTTTGTGAGTTTGAATGTATCTTCATAGGAATGAGTTGTGTGGTCAAATTAATGCTCATTTAGGCTTCAGGTGGTCATCCTGAACTAAATACATGTTGAAGTGTGTGCATAAGTCCTTTGGTTTAGGCGTGACACTCAATTTGAGTTTTTATTGCTTTAAATGCATTTTCAGCCCGAGCTGAGCACGTTTTGTGAGTTTGAATGTATCTTCATAGGAATGAGTTGTGTAGTCAAATTAATGCTCATATGGGCTTCAGGAGGTCATCCTGAACAAAATACATGTTGAAGTGTGTGCATAAGGCCTTTGGTTTAGGCGTGACACTCAATTTGAGTTTTTATTGCTTTAAATGCATTTTCAGCCCGAGCTGAGCACGTTTTGTGAGTTTGAATGTATCTTCATAGGAATGAGTTGTGTAGTCAAATTAATGCTCATATGGGCATCAGGAGGTCATCCTGAACAAAATACATGTTGAAGTGTGTGCATAAGTTCTTTGGTTTAGGCGTGACACTCAATTTGAGTTTTTATTGCTTTAAATGCATTTTCAGCCCGAGCTGAGCACGTTTTGTGAGTTTGAATGTATCTTCATAGGAATGAGTTATGTAGTCAAATGAATGCCCATTTGGGCTTCAGGAGGACATCCTCAACTAAATACATGTTGACGTGTGTGCATAAGTCCTTTGGTTTAGGCGTGACACTCAATTTGAGTTTTAATTGCTTTAAATGCATTTTCAGCCCGAGCTGAGCACGTTTTGTGAGTTTGAATGTATCTTCATAGGAATGAGTTGTGTGGTCAAATTAATGCTCATTTAGGCTTCAGGAGGACATCCTGAACTAAGTACATGTTGAAGTGTGTGCATAAGTACTTTGGTTTGGGTGTGACACTCAATTTGAGTTTTTATTGCTTTAAATGCATTTTCAGCGCGAGCTGACCACGTTTTGTGAGTTTGAATGTATCTTCATAGGAATGAGTTGTGTGGTCAAATTAATGCTCATTTAGGCTTCAGGAGGTCATCCTGAACAAAATACATGTTGAAGTGTGTGCATAAGTCCTTTGGTTTAGGCGTGACACTCAATTTGAGTTTTTATTGCTTTAAATGCATTTTCAGCCCGAGCTGAGCACGTTTTGTGAGTTTGAATGTATCTTCATAGGAATGAGTAGTGTGGTCAAATTAATGCTCATTTAGGCTTCAGGTGGTCATCCTGAACAAAATACATGTTGAAGTGTGTGCATAAGTCCTTTGGTTTAGGTGTGACACTCAATTTGAGTTTTTATTGCTTTAAATGCATTTTCAGCCTGAGCTGAGCACGTTTTGTGAGTTTGAATGTATCTTCATAGGAATGAGTTATGTAGTCAAATGAATGCCCATTTGGGCTTCAGGAGGACATCCTCAACTAAATACATGTTGACGTGTGTGCATAAGTCTTTTGGTTTAGGCGTGACACTCAATTTGAGTTTTTATTGCTTTAAATGCATTTTCAGCCCGAGCTGAGCACGTTTTGTGAGTTTGAATGTATCTTCATAGGAATAGGTTGTGTGGTCAAATTAATGCTCATATAGGCTTCAGGAGGTCATCCTGAACAAAATACATGTTGAAGTGTGTGCATAAGTCCTTTGGTTTAGGTGTGACACTCAATTTGACTTTTTATTGCTTTAAATGCATTTTCAGCCCGAGCTGAGCATGTTTTGTGAGTTTGAATGTATCTTCATAGGAATGAGTTTGTGGTCAAATTAATGCTCTTTAGGCTTCAGGTGGTCATCCTGAACTAAATACATGTTGAAGTGTGTGCATAAGTCCTTTGGTTTAGGCGTGACACTCAATTTGAGTTTTTATTGCTTTAAATGCATTTTCAGCCCGAGCTGAGCGCGCTTTCTGACTTTGAATGTATCTTCATAGGAATGAGTTGTGTGGTCAAATTAATGCTCATTTAGGCTTCAGGAGGACATCCTGAACTAAGTACATGTTGAAGTGTGTGCATAAGTCCTTTGGTTTGGGCGTGACACTCAATTTGAGTTTTTATTGCTTTAAATGCATTTTCAGCCCGAGCTGAGCACGTTTTGTGAGTTTGAATGTATCTTCATAGGAATGAGTTGTGTGGTCAAATTAATGCTCATTTAGGCTTCAGGAGGACATCCTGAACTAAGTACATGTTGAAGTGTGTGCATAAGTCCTTTGGTTCAGGCGTGACACTCAATTTGAGTTTTTATTGCTTTAAATTAAATGCATTTTCAGCCCGAGCTGAGCGCGCTTTCTGACTTTGAATGTATCTTCATAAGAATGAGTTTTTGTGGTCAAATTATTGCTCATTTAGGCTTCAGGAGGTCATCCTGAACAAAATACATGTTGAAGTGTGTGCATAAGTCCTTTGGTTCAGGCGTGACACTCAATTTGAGTTTTTATTGCTTTAAATGCATTTTCAGCCCGAGCTGAGCACGTTTTGTGAGTTTGAATGTATCTTCATAGGAATGAGTTGTGTGGTCAAATTAATGCTCATTTAGGCTTCAGGCGGTCATCCTGAACAAAAGACATGTTGAAGTGTGTGCATATGTCCTTTGGTTTAGGCGTGACACTCAATTTGAGTTTTTATTGCTTTAAATGCATTTTTAGCCCGAGCTGAGCACGTTTTGTGAGTTTGAATGTATCTTCATAGGAATGAGTTGTGTGGTCACATTAATGCTCATATGGGCTTCAGGAGGTCATCCTGAACAAAATACATGTTGAAGTGTGTGAATAAGTCCTTTGGTTTAGGTGTGACACTCAATTTGAGTTTTTATTGCTTTAAATGCATTTTCAGCCTGAGCTGAGCACGTTTTGTGAGTTTGAATGTATCTTCATAGGAATGAGTTGTGTGGTCAAATTATTGCTCATTTAGGCTTCAGGAGGTCATCCTGAACAAAATACATGTTGAAGTGTGTGCATAAGTCCTTTGGTTTAGGCGTGACACTCAATTTGAGTTTTTATTGCTTTAAATGCATTTTCAGCCCGAGCTGAGCACGTTTTGTGAGTTTGATTGTATCTTCATAGGAATGAGTTGTGTGGTCAAATTAATGCTCATTTAGGCTTCAGGTGGTCATCCTGAACTAAATACATGTTGAAGTGTGTGCATAAGTCCTTTGGTTTAGGCGTGACACTCAATTTGAGTTTTTATTGCTTTAAATGCATTTTCAGCCCGAGCTGAGCGCGCTTTCTGACTTTGAATGTATCTTCATAGGAAAGAATTGTGTGGTCAAATTATTGCTCATTTAGGCTTCAGGAGGTCATCCTGAACAAAATACATGTTGAAGTGTGTGCACAAGGCCTTTGGTTTAGGCATGACACTCAATTTGAGTTTTTATTGCTTTAAATGAATTTTCAGCCCGAGCTGTGCACGTTTTGTGAGTTTGAATGTATCTTCATAGGAATGAGTTGTGTAGTCAAATTAATGCTCATATGGGCTTCAGGAGGTCATCCTGAACAAAATACATGTTGAAGTGTGTGCATAAGTCCTTTGGTTTAGGTGTGACACTCAATTTGAGTTTTTATTGCTTTAAATGCATTTTCAGCTCGAGCTGAGCACGTTTTGTGAGTTTGAATGTATCTTCATAGGAATGAGTTGTGTGGTCAAATTAATGCTTATTTAGAATTCAGGAGGTCATCCTGAACAAAATACACGTTGAAGTGTGTGCATAAGTCCTTCGGTTTAGGCGTGACACTCAATTTGAGTTTTTATTGCTTTAAATGCATTTCCAGCCCGAGCTGAGCGCGCTTTCTGACTTTGAATGTATCTTCATAGGAATGAGTTGTGTGGTCAAATTATTGCTCATTTAGGCTTCAGAAGGTCATCCTGAACAAAATACATGTTGAAGTGTGTGCATAAGTCCTTTGGTTTAGGCGTGACACTGAATTTGAGTTTTTATTGCTTTAAATGCATTTTCAGCCCGAGCTGAGCACGTTTTGTGAGTTTGAATGTATCTTCATAGGAATGAGTTGTGTGGTCAAATTAATGCTCATTTAGGCTTCAGGTTGTCATCCTGAACAAAATACATGTTGAAGTGTGTGCATAAGTCCTTTGGTTTAGGCGTGACACTCAATTTGAGTTTTTATTGCTTTAAATTCATTTTCAGCCCGAGCTGAGCACGTTTTGTGAGTTTGAATGTATCTTCATAGGAATGAGTCAAATTAATGCTCATATGGGCTTCAGGTGGTCATCCTGAACAAAATACATGTTGAAGTGTGTGCATAAGTCCTTTGGTTTAGGCGTGACACTCAATTTGAGTTTTTATTGCTTTAAATGTATTTTCGGGCCAAGCTGAGCACGTTTTGTGAGTTTGACTGTATCTTCCTAGGAATGAGTTGTGTGGTCAAATTAATGCTCATTTAGGCTTCAGGATGTCATCCTGAACAAAATACATGTTGAATTGTGTGCATAAGTCCTTTGGTTTAGGCGTGACACTCAATTTGAGTTTTTATTGCTTTAAATGCATTTTCAGCCCGAGCTGAGCACGTTTTGTGAGTTTGAATGTATCTTCATAGGAATATAGGCTTCAGGAGGTCATCCTGAACAAAATACATGTTGAAGTGTGTGCATAAGTCCTTTGGTTTAGGTGTGACACTCAATTTGAGTTTTTATTGCTTTAAATGCATTTTCAGCCCGAGCTGAGCGCGCTTTCTGGCTTTGAATGTATCTTCATAGGAATGAGTTGTGTAGTCAAATTAATGCTCATTTAGGCTTCAGGAGGTCATCCTGAACAAAATACATGTTGCAGTGTGTGATTAGGTCCTTTGGTTTAGGCGTGACACTCAATTTGAGTTTTTATTGCCATAAATGCATTTTCAGACCGAGCCGAGCACGTTTTTTGAGTTTGAATGTATCTTCATAGGAATGAGTTGTGTAGTCAAATTAATTGTCATTTAGGCTTCAGGAGGACATCCTGAACTAAATACATGTTGAAGTGTGTGCATAAGTCCTTGGGTTTAGGAGTGACACTCAATTTGAGTTTAGTTGCTTTAAATGCATTTTCAGGCCGAGCTGAGCACTTTTTCTGAGTTTGAATGTATCTTCATAGGAATGAGTTATGTAGTCAAATGAATGCCCATTTAGGCTTCAGGAGGACATCCTCAACTAAATACATGTTGACGTGTGTGCATAAGTCCTTTGGTTTAGACGTGACACTCAATTTGAGTTTTTATTGCTTTAAATGCATTTTCAGCCCGAGCTGAGCACGTTTTGTGAGTTTGAATGTATCTTCATAGGAATGAGTTGTGTGGTCAAATTAATGCTCATATGGGCTTCAGGAGGTCATCCTGAACAAAATACATGTTGAAGTGTGTGCATAAGTCCTTTGTTTAGGTGTGACACTCAATTTGAGTTTTTATTGCTTTAAATGAATTTTCAGCCCGAGCTGAGCACGTTTTGTGAGTTTGAATGTATCTTCATAGGAATGAGTTGTGTGGTCAAATTAATGCTCATTTAGGCTTCAGGTGGTCATCCTGAACAAAATACATGTTGAAGTGTGTGCATAAGTCCTTTGGTTTAGGCGTGACACTCAATTTGAGTTTTTATTGCTTTAAATGCATTTTCAGCCCGAGCTGAGCGCGCTTTCTGACTTTGAATGTATCTTCATAGGAATGAGTTGTGTGGTCAAATTATTGCTCATTTAGGCTTCAGGAGGTCATCCTGAACAAAATACATGTTGAAGTGTGTGCATAAGTCCTTTGGTTTAGGCGTGACACTCAATTTGAGTTTTTATTGCTTTAAATGCATTTTCAGCTCGAGCTGAGCACGTTTTGTGAGTTTGAATGTATCTTCATAGGAATGAGTTGTGTGGTCAAATTAATGCTTATTTAGAATTCAGGAGGTCATCCTGAACAAAATACACGTTGAAGTGTGTGCATAAGTCCTTCGGTTTAGGCGTGACACTCAATTTGAGTTTTTATTGCTTTAAATGCATTTCCAGCCCGAGCTGAGCGCGCTTTCTGACTTTGAATGTATCTTCATAGGAATGAGTTGTGTGGTCAAATTATTGCTCATTTAGGCTTCAGAAGGTCATCCTGAACAAAATACATGTTGAAGTGTGTGCATAAGTCCTTTGGTTTAGGCGTGACACTGAATTTGAGTTTTTATTGCTTTAAATGCATTTTCAGCCCGAGCTGAGCACGTTTTGTGAGTTTGAATGTATCTTCATAGGAATGAGTTGTGTGGTCAAATTAATGCTCATTTAGGCTTCAGGTTGTCATCCTGAACAAAATACATGTTGAAGTGTGTGCATAAGTCCTTTGGTTTAGGCGTGACACTCAATTTGAGTTTTTATTGCTTTAAATTCATTTTCAGCCCGAGCTGAGCACGTTTTGTGAGTTTGAATGTATCTTCATAGGAATGAGTCAAATTAATGCTCATATGGGCTTCAGGTGGTCATCCTGAACAAAATACATGTTGAAGTGTGTGCATAAGTCCTTTGGTTTAGGCGTGACACTCAATTTGAGTTTTT